>NC_080679.1:38924635-40194992 GCF_030445035.2 Dasypus novemcinctus
TTCTGTTTAGACACCGCAGTGTTCTCGCGTTGCCGGTTGGGAACCGATCCAAGACTGGAGCTTGTTCATTATACCTCCCAGGCCGCAGGCATTCAGAAGGTCTCACTACATTGAAATCGCAACTTTTTCTCACCTGGCTGCAAAGAGAACCCACTGAGTTTAGAACAGTACACGAAGGAAGGGATTTTCTCATTTAAACTACATCCTTTTGTACCTGGTCCATAAAATACAAGTTTGAAAAAAAAAAAAAGCCCAGCTTGAATATTGAGCGAGTTGCCAAAATTGAGCCCAGAACAACCCCATGGTGTCTTTCTTGGGTAACATGAATATCCTTCTTGGATATAGCCTCATTAATCAAAGCCTCAAATGCTCCAAGAGCTCTGATGAGAAGGATATAGCAAAAGGGGATTTTTATCATTAACATAATTTAAAATACCCTGGACTCTCTTCCCTTGTTTGATGCCTCTGGGTTATGGGCAGCTGACACCTGCTTTCTGGATGCATGTTGTTCCTTCCTACAACTTCCTTTTTGTTATCAAGGAGCGGTCCCCACATTGCCTTGTTGTTGGACAGGAAAAGGTGACACAAAACAAAATGAAGAAAGGTATTTGGATGGAGGGTTACGTTAATTAAGGAAGCACATGATGTGAGGGAAAGGGCCTGGGAGTCAGGCTTCTGGTGCATTTGCAGTCATTGACTTGCTGTGCGCCTCTGGCCAAGTTCTGGAAGCTCAGAGCCTTGGGTTTTGCTTATCAAATGAGGCTGGGAGGCCAACTCTACTGAGGGCCATGTCTTTGAGGGTGAAGACTGTCTTACTTACCTCAGTGTCTCACACTGCACACAGAAGGCAGGGTGTAAGGATTTTTTTTTTTTTTTAATTTATTTCTCCCCCCTCCCTCCATTGTCTGCTCTCTGTGTCCATTTGCTGTGTGTTCTTCTGTGTCTGCTTGTATTCTCATTAGGCGGCTTCAAGAACCGATCCTGGGATCTTCCAGAGTGGGAGAGAGGTGATCATTCTCTTGCGCCACCTCAGCTCCCTGGTCTGGTGCGTCTCTTATTGTCTCTCCTCTGTGTCTCCCTCTTGTTGTGTCAGCTCTCCATGTGGTGGGCCAGCACGCCTGTGGGGGGCAGCACTCCGTGTGGTGGGCTAGCTCACCACACAGACCAGCTTGCCTTCACCAGGAGGCCCTGGGTATTGAACCCTGGACCTCCTCTATGGTAGACGGGAGCCCAATTGCTTGAGCCACATTCACTTCCCATGTAAGGATCTCTTGAGCTAATAAATTCCCAAGATTCTTTACAGTTCTATTAGATTCTTGCCCCAGAGTTGACCAAGAGAAGTAATTTCACACCATCTTTTGGGGAGAGGCTAGTTAATGATATTTTCCAAGGATCTACCTCATCTGAAGCAGACCAGATACAAATGGTGACAACTTGACAACTTTGGTTTGACCTTAAAACCAGGCTTGCTCTAAATATTTAGTTCCATCTTGGCTACCCTGCTTCCTCCTTGGCTGATGTAACAAATTACTTATGGAGGTCAGGCAGAAGGCAATCAGAATGTTTTAGAACTAGGCTTTCAAGTTCTCCCCTCTAGCAGGGATCTCCCAATTTTTTGACTCTGAAGGCTTCCTCACAATTGTAGTTTCACCTTTATCATTTGGTGATTGGGAAAATATACAATGTGGTAGGTTTACAATTATTAGGCTCTCCCAGTGCAGGGCTTATACCCCCCAGCCCCCCTGAGCCGCCTAGTGGGTGGAGTAGCTGTTCACCCTCCACTGTCAGGTCTATCGGAGCAGTGGCTGTAGTTGCAACTGCATGACTGAACTAGGTCTCTTGCAGAATGGCTTCCAGAGTGAGCAGACACACAATGCAGAGGAGAAGCCCGCTTCAGCCACCCTGCAGCCTACTGCAGGGTCAGAAATAAATATTGGTTGTTGTAAACCACTGAAATTTGTGGGTTGCTTGTCACTGCAGCAACTCAGGATAGAAAACAACTAATGCTTTTAAGTGAATTGTATCTTTTTTTTTTTAAAGATTTATTTATTTATTTCTCTCCCCTTCCCCACCACCCTCCCCCCCAGTTGTCTGCTCTCTGTGTCCATTCCCTGTGTGTTCTTCTGTGTCCACTTGTATTCTTGTCAGTACTGGGAACCTGTATCTCTTTTTGTTATATCATCTTGCTGTGTCAGCTCTCTGTGTGTGCGGCACCACTCCTGGGCAGGCTGCACTTTTTTTGCACTGTGCAGTTCTCCATATGGGGCACACTCCTTGTGCGTGGGGCTCCCCTACATGGGGGATACTCCTGTGTGTCATGGCACTCCTTGCGTGCATCAGCACTGTGTGTGGGCCAGCTCATCACATGGGTCAGGAGGCCCTGGGTTTGAACCTTGGACTTCCCATGTTATAGGCGGATGCCCTAGCCGTTGGGCCAAATCCGCTTCACTGAAGTATATCTTAATCATCCTAACACAGCTACCAGCATTTGAAAAATAGTGGCATATAGTAATTGGATTGATGAATGAATGAATGATTAAGCAAGGCATTTTTTTTTTTCCTCCTTGATTTTGGAAAAAGCTTGGCAGATTCCTTGCCATAACTTGGCAGTTATTCAAGGATTTCTGTTCCCCTAATTTGGGAATCTAGATTCTAGAACAATTATTCTCCTTCAGACTTACGGCACCTGGGCACAAGAATGGGATTTTGAGACAGTGGGTGTGGGCTTGGGTCCTGGCTCTCTCACATACTTCCTACATGACCTGGAACATGACCATTAGCTTCTCTGCATCTATTTGTTTGCAAAAATAGTTTTAATTCTTTCTTACACACAGGGCTGATAGGAGCAATAAATGAAAGGAACCCCGTAGATCCTTCTAACCTGAGCTGTAGTTGTTACTCTTGGAGTAATGACCTAAGGATAAAGGAGCCTCTGACACCCTCACTTCTCTTCCAGTTCTCCTCTTCTTATTGAGCCCAGTGCCCACCAGCTGTGTGCTCCCACTGAGACCTGAGTGGTTAAGATGGCACAGAGGAGACCCCAAGTCCTTTTCAGAGGGCTGAGGAGTGCTGGCAGTTCTGTCTGGAGCAGGGCAGTCCTGTTGTTTCAGATAAGTTGATTCAGAATCTGATATCTAGAGGAGATGCACAGTTCTGCATTATCCCCACAAAAGACTCTGACAGGCTCAGCAGTGTGGTGTCCTTCTTTCCTGCCCCCCAACTTTTTCTCCAGTGCTCCCCATGCCTTGGGCTAGGGTCTCTCAGTACTTGGTGCAATGGAACTTCCAGTAACTGAGTTAATTAGGACCAGAGGGAGTACCACAACCAGGTGCTTAAATTACAGTCTCTGCATCTTCCCCTGGGCAAGAGGAAGCAAATACTGCTGCCTCGGCACCCGCCAGCAAACCTGTGCCCAGGGGGAGATGGTGGGGAGGCTCAGGGTCCCTGTTGTGATGTCAGCCCTCTGGGGTCAGGAGGTGGGTTCCATAGGGCCCAGACTGGGGGAGGAGATCTGCCATGTGGACGTAACTTCTAATGAGGTCAAGAGGGGGAGGCCTATGCATGTGTGGGGAGGGTGGCTGGGAGCTGGCTTTAAAATGACAAGGGGAGCCAATCTTTGGCACCACTGTGTTTCCAGAACTTCCACCCACCGTCTGTAGCTTCTCACCTCATTCCTCATCTCTCCTCCCCTCACCTCCCCTGCAGGCCCTCCTTACTTTCACATCTCTCTCCTCTTCCCCACTTTCCACCCTTGAAAAATAGGGATAAATTCATTCTGAGGATGAATGAGCCAGGTGCTAATCTTTTTGTTACATACATAGGTCAAGTCACAAGAAATTGCTGATGTTTGCTTATTTTTGACTGAAAGCAACAGCAATTTTATACTGTCCAGCTTATTGCATTTGATCTAGCAGCAATCTTGAGAGTTATAATGATATCTTCACTTTTATTTAATGTGCAAGAGATTTATTAGGAAGTGTTCTTAGAATCAACACTTGCAAAAGGAAAGAGAAGGAAGCAGGATTGGGCAGATGGACACACTGAGCCATGATGCTGTCTCTCTAGATGCTTCAGTGGACCTTATGCGAGTTCTGAAGCCGGGAAGGCCCTTCAGAGATGTCCTGAAATGTGGAAAGAAGGCTTGCTTCAGCTAGGCAATCCCCACAGGGGGCTGACAGCTGAAGATTTTCTGCAGCAAGCAGTCCTAGTTGCCGGGGGACTCAGCCCTTCCTTTCTGAAAGGGGATCCCGACAACACATCACAGTGCCCACCACAGTCCACCCATCGTGCTGCTCAGATCCCCTTCTTCATATAAATTCTGAGAATTCTTCAACATTCTAGTCAGTCTCTCTTCATCATGGACATTTAAATGAGGAAATTTTCCCTCTTCTGCTATCCACTCTAGATTTCCTTTACCCTCATCTAGCACCTCTGCTGATCTCAGTGGTCTACCTAATGGTATGATGCAGACTTTCATCCCTAAGGGATCTGAGCCCCTGGTATCCATGCCCTCCTCAAGCCTTGGCTACTGCATTTGCCTTTTTACTATGAAAACAGGGCAGGAGAGTACCCAGAGGTACCTGAGGGGATCAGCTGGATGCTAAGCAGTTTCACTCATGTTTCTACTATGTAACAGCTACCCCACCTCCTCCCCATAATCAGGATCAACTCTACAGTCAAGATGGTGATATCAGCCTTTTCTTGCTGGCTAATGCCAGTTCCCAGGCAGTAGCCGAAGCTTATATATCTCCACTTTCCAGAGAAAGAAGTTGAGGTGTAGAAAGGTTAAGTCACTTGCCCCAAATTGCCTGTTAGTAAACAGCAGAGGGAACATTTGTGTTCAGGCTTCTGACTCCAGGCCTGGGTTCAGAGCAATTACAGTGTACCAATAAACCCCTTATATTAATATATAAATTGTGGGAGGAGGGGCACCCGGCTTGCCTCAGTGGCAAACAGTGCGGCAAGAGGTGACACCGCCTCTGCCCACTGGGCCTAGACAAGGTGACCACGCCTGACTAGGCCTTTGCTGCTAACGGCTGGCCGGCACCGCCCTCCCCCTTCCTATCTCCCGCCTAGCCCAGCTCTCACTTCCCCTCCCCCCTCCCTTAAACCTAATCTCTTAGTACGCTGTTTGCCCAGCAACAGCTTACAACCACCTATCAGCTTAGTAACAGTGTCAGCCTATCAAGAGTTAGCACATACTCTACTGGCCAATCACTAGCCCAATGCCAGAACATTGCCTTATATGGAAACAGCATTTGCCCTAGCCAATCAGAACCCGCCACACCACTCCCCAATCCTATAAATCTGTATCCCCCTCCGCAATAAACCAGACTTGTGCCATCAGCCTGTCTCCGCAACTCCTTCCTGGGTCGTGCGCCCTCCACGCCTTCGGAGCCCCCGAGGGAAGCCTCAGTGGCCGTAGGAGGCTTTCTTCCCCACGCCAGGGACCCCTCTCGTCCCACAACGGGACCCCACTCGTCCCGCAACAGGGGCCCCGCTCGTCCCATAACAGGGACCCCGTTTCGTCCCTCATATAAATGATCAATAACAGCTGCAAATGTTGCCTCCTCTGCGGGCGAGACCGGTTCATTAGTGAATCCTCTAAAGCTGGCATTGGAAGCTATTGACTGTGGGGAGCATGGTTTTCAAATAGCTGAACTTCCCAGGATGCCTCTGATCCATTCAAAGGGTCTGCCTTACCCCTGAGGGTGTAGGAACGGGGTGGTGGGGGTGGAATGGGGCTAGTGCAGATACTCATTTCCTTTAAAAGAATGTACTGTTTTAAAGATGTAATTTAAATTTTAAAAAAAGAATTAATACCTATTCAGGGTAGAAAATGGAGACAAATATCGTAAAAAAAAAGAACAAAATAAAAATTACTAGCAGTCTTTAGCTAGAGAAGTTAACCACACTGTTTATGATTGTTGTATTTTCTAACCCTCTTCTCTCTGTACATATGTATTTTGGAGTGTGGGGGGAGTTTACCCTAAACATTATCATTACTTTTTTAGGAGGTACTAGGGATTGAACCCAGGACCTTGTGTATGTGAAGCAAGCACTCAACCACTGAGCTACACCTGCTCGCAAATATTATTATTTTTTATTTATTTTCCATTTTATTTCACTAAGGATTTAACACAGTTTACAAAGGCACATAAAAGAGGACTTTCAAAAGAAAAATCCACACCATAATGATATATTCAGATTTGTATTTTTACATTTAACATTAAGAGTATTTGCCTATGCCATTAAATATGCTACATCATTTAAAAATGTAGTCTTCTTTTATGGAAGTTAAAGTTCGAACCACAGAAAAGTGCACAGACTAGAGGGGAATCACTGAATACAACATCATTTTTAAGGACTACATGCCATTCCCTTGACTGGTATCATCACTCTTTATCTAGCCAGACCCCTCCCACTGACTCTTTACCTTGTTCCCCAGATTCCCATATTATAAATAAAGCTGCAAAGAACATCTTTGTACCTAAATCTTTGTGCACACCTCTATTTCCTGAAGGAACATTTCTAGGACTATTTTCAGCAACACCAGAAGTCAGGAGGAGCCAGTGTGTCTGAATCTCATGCTATGCTTAAAAAGGACACCATCGTCTGGGGCTGAGAAGCCAGTGGCACCTCTTAGCCTCCCATGTCTGTACCCAGTTCCCCCGAGGCTGCCCGTTTGCTCTGCCGGCTCCTCTTCCCTCTTCAGTTGGCCTGAGTGTCCTTGAAGTTGGCATTGGGATGGGAGATAGAGCCAGATAGTTGCTGGGGCTAAATGATGACGGTGGAGGAAATCGCCAGGCTTTGGCTTAATTTTGTTTGGGTTGCATGACTTTTTAAAAAATTTTTTAAATAAAGGTGCTTCAGATGCCTCTTTTTTTTTTTTTTTTTTAGAATTGAAAATTATAGTTTACTTTAAGACTATAAAGAAAAATCCTAAATAAAATATTACCAAAACAAAACCAATAATATATATTTTTAAAAAGTACATTGCAACCAAGTTGGGTTTATCCTGGGAAAGCAAGGATCATTTAACATTGAAAAATCTCTTAATGTAATTGACCGCAATATGACATTAAAGAAGAAAAACATAGACCAAACAGAAACAGCATTTGATAACTTCATAACACTTTTCGTTCCTAATTAAAAATGCCTCTTTCTTGCTTGCTAAGAACAGAAGTGTGTCCATGGTAGTGAAAAGGCAACGTGACTCCCGAGGTCTTCAGCGCCAGTAACTAAAGGATCCACAAGATGGCGTTGCTCCTCCACCGTGAAGGACCTGCGGCCAAGTTCAAGAGCTGATGGGCGAAAAGGGGCGCTGGTGAGGAAGTGCAGGGAAATAAGCACAGAGGTGGAGTTGCAGGTGGGGTGAGGACTGTGTGGGGAGGGGGGATGTTGGTCTGTCTTCACTGCCCTCCTCTTCCCTCTCAGAACATCTCACCTCTCAGCGATTCTGCCATCATTTCTTCCCCATTGCTTTTCCTTGGCTCCCTCTCAGGTCTTTTTCTCCTTCTCATCCTTGGATTCCCCCACAGACAGTTTTAAGTCCTCCCTGGCTCCATCTCTTTGTTCTAAGTATCTCTCCCTCCATTCCAATGAATTTTTTTCTCTCTCATCCTTAACTAGCTATGATTTTTAAAAGTGACATATACTTATTCTTATTTATGTATTTAATAAATATTTAGGAGCATTTTAAAATATAAAAGGAGAGAAATTGAACTCTTTTTTTAAAAAATGAGGGTTTTTAAAATTGAATTTTAAGAGTTCTTCGTATTTTTTGGATTCCAGTTCCTTTTCATTTATGTATTTTGCAAATATTTTCTCCCAGTCTGTGGCTTGTCCTTTCATTTTCTTAACAATGGGGTTTTAAATTTTTATTTTATTTTTATTCCCTACCCCCGCCAGATGGCTCCATTGTCTGTCTGCTCATCTTCTTTAGGAGGCACTGGGATTCGAACCTGAAATCTCCGGTGTGGGAGGTGGGTGTCCAATTGCTTGAGTCACATCTGCTCCCCAATCTTTGTATTCTTTCATTAGTTTTTCTCTAAAAAATGCAAACACACAAAACCGAGATTAATGACATTTTCCCTTGTGTGAAGGCCTTGGTTGTCTGTTATTTTTTCCTTTTGTGGATCTGTGGTCCTGAGAAGGAAAATTATCGGGGCCATGACTAATAGTCATTAGGTTCTTGGTCTTTGATTCTTTTATATTCAGGGCTGTCAATGAATGTGCATCCTAGATGGAAATAAAGCAGCTAAATATTTAACAAATATTCACTACAGTGTACTGAGTGAACTAGATGTGACCGGCTCCTTCTCACTCCTTCCTTATACAACCACATGAAGAACCTGAGACTCAGGGAATGCAACTTGGCCAAACCACCAAATGGTAAGTGGTGGAGCTGGGATTTGATATGGGGTCTTGGTGGCACACCAATCTGTCCTCTCAGTCCCTCAAGTGTCTGACTCAGGGGGCTAAATCCTTTGGCCTGGAGTAGTGAGTCTGGACTGCAAGATCTGAGGGTTCCATTTCAGGCTGGAGAAATGCAAGGGAAGAGTTTCATTCTGAGGTAGCTTGCACACTCAGGGCTAGGCCCATTGTAGCAGGAAATCCTGATTTCCAGCCACTGAACCATTCCACCACCTCCTCCCCCTTTCCCAGGAATGGAGGCATGATTGTATCTCAGTGCAGATTGATGATAGCTTAGAAAGTATAAAGCCAAGCCAGCTGTCCAAAGAAACTTTGGGGTCACTCCTGTGGGACATTATGGTCCAATAGAGTCCTCACCTAGCTATCCCTGAGGCTCTGATTCCTTTCTGAAGCTGTGGAGGAGGGAGAACCCAGACTCAGAGACAGGGAAGCAGGTCCCGGATGCCTTTATCAGATTAAGCAGAGCTGTTCTCTGTAACAGGGCGCCTGCCTTGCCCTGTGACCAACAGCTGGGTGCGGAGTCTTCTTTCAGTGACCTAGAAATAGGTGAGAGGGGAGTCAGTCCACATAGCCTAAAGGGTTGTCAGTGGGGCAGGAGTTAGGAGAGGAGCGAGATATTATTAGACATTTACACCACAGTGTGAAAATAGAGATTTCTGGGGAAAAGTGCAAAAATATATGGAGACCATATATTTTTTTTTGTAGGGCTGGGGCTTGAACACAGGACCTTGTATGTGAGAAGCTGGCACTCAACCATGTGGGCTCCCCTGAGTTGGCTTTTTCATTTGTTCGCTTGTTGTTTGTTTTTTGGGAGGCACCAGGAACCAAAGCTGGACCTCTTATGTAGGAAGAAGGCACTAACCGCTTGAGCCACATCCACTCCCCAACACACTCTTAAACAATCAGTGGGTCAAAGAAGAAATTGCAAGAGAAATTAGTAGATACCTCGAGATGAATGAAAAAGAGAACACAACATATCAAAACTTATGGGCTACAGTGAAGGCAGTGCTGAGAGGGAACTTTATAGCCCTAAATGCCTATATTAAAAGACAGAAAGAGCTAAAATAAAGAACTAACTGAGCAAAAGGAGACACTAGGAAAAGAACAGCAAACCAATCCCAAAGCAAGCAAAAAGAGAGAAATAAAGATTAAAGCAGAAATAAAAGTGAGAACCAACCAACCAAACAAACAAAAAACAGTAGTGAAAAGCAACAAAATCAATAGCTGATTCTTTAAGAAAATCAATAAAATTGACAAACCCTTAGCAAGATTAACAAATAAAAAAAGAGAAGATGCAAATAAATAAAATAAGGAATGAAGGGGGGGCATTATGACTGACCTCACAGAAATAAAAATGGTCTTAGGAGACTATTATTGGGAAGCAGACTTGGCCCAGTGGTTAGGGCGCCTGTTTACCACATGGGAGGTCCGCGGTTCAAACCCCGGGCCTCCTTGACCTGTGTGGAGCTGGCCCATGTGCAGTGCTGATGTGCGCAAGGAGTGCCGTGCCACGCAGGGGTGTCCCCTGCGTAGGGGAGCCCCATGTGCAAGGAAGTGCACCCCGTAAGGAGAGCCGCCCAGCGCAAAAGAAAGTGCAGCCTGCCCAGGAATGGTACTGCACACACGGAGAGCTGACACAACAAAAAGAAACAGATTCCCATGCCGCTGACAACAACAGAAGCAGACAAAGAAGAAGACACAGCAAATAGACACAGAGAACAGACAGCTGGGGTGGGGTGGGAGGATTAAATAAATAAATAAATCTTTTTAAAAAAATTAGTTATAATCATTAAAAAAAAAAAAAAGAGAGAGAGACTATTATGAGAAACTGTATGCCAAAAAGTTAGACAATCTAGATGAAATGGACAAATTATCTGAAATGCACAACAACCTACAATGACTCTACAAGAAATACAGGAATTCAGCAAACCAATCACAAGCAAAGAGATTGAATTGGTCATCAAAATTCTTCCAACAAAGAAAAGTCCAGGACCAGATGGGTTCACAGGTGAATTCTACCAAACATTTCAAGAAGAATTAACATCAATGCTGTTTAAACTCTTCCAAAAAACTGAAGAGGAGGGAGAATTAGCCAACACATTTTATAATGTCAACATCACCCTAATACCAAAGCCGGATAAAGACTCTACAAGAAAAGAAAATTATAGACCAAACTCTCTAATGACCACAGGTGCAAAAATTCTTAAAATATACTTGCAAATAGAATCCAACAGCATATAAAAGCAATTATATTGCACAGTCAAGTAGGTTTTATTCCTGGTATGCAAAGTTGGTTCAAGATAAGAAAATCAATTAATGTAATACAACACATTAACAAATTGAAAGGGAAAAAGTCACATTGTCATCCTGATGCAGAAAAGGCATTTGACAAAATCCAGCATCCTTTCTTGATAAAAACACTTCAAAACATAGGTATAGAAAGAAAGTTCCTCAACATAATAAAGGGCATATATGAAAATCCCACAGCCAATATTGTACTCAATGGAGAGAAGTTGAAAGCTTTCCCTTTAAGGTCAGGAAAAAGACAAGGATATCCACTGTTACCGTTGTTATTCAACATTATGCTAGAAATTCTAGCTAGAGAAATCAGGCAAGAAAAGAAATAAAAGGCACACAAATTGGAAAAAAAGAGGTAAAACTCTCACTACTCACAGATGAAATGATCCTATATTTAGAAAAATTCCAAAATATCTACAACAAAGCTACTTGAGCTAATAAATGAGGTCAGCAAAGTGGCAGGATATAAGATCAATGCTCAAAAATCAGTAGCATTTCTATGCACTAGTAATGAGCAAGAAGCAGAGGAAGTAAAGAACAAAATTCTATTTACAATAACAACAAAAAGACTAAAAAATCTAAGAACTTATTTAACCAGGAATGTAAAGGATCTGTATTCATAAAACCACAAAACACTGCTAAAATAAATCAAAGACCTAAAAAACAAATGGAAAAAGATTCTATGTTAATGGGTTGGAAGACTAAACATCATGAAGATGTCAATTCTACCCAGATTAATTTGTAGATTCAACACAATACCAATTAAAATTCTAACACCTTACTTTACAGAAATAGAGAAGTCAATTACCAAATTTATTTGGAAGGAAAAAGGAGCCCAGACAGCCAAAAATATCCTGAAAAAGAAAAGCAAAGTTGGAGGACTCATGCTTCCTGACCTTGACGTGTATTATAAAGCTACAGTGGTCCAAACAGCATGGTATTGGCATTAAGGTAGACATATAGATCAACAGAATCAAACTGAGAGTTCATAAATAGACCCTCACCTTTATGGTCAAAAGACTTTTGATAAGCCTACCATATCTACTTTTCTGAGACAGAACAGTATCTTCAAAAAATGGTGCTGGGAGAACTGGATATCTGTAACCAAAAGAATGAAAGAGAGGGAAGCAGATTTGGCTCAATGGATAGAGCATCTGCCTACCACATGGGAGGTCCAGGGTTCAAACCCAGGGCCTCCTGATCCATGTGGTGAGCTGGCCCATGCGCAGTGCTGATGAGCACAAGAAGTGCCATGCCATGCAGGGGTGTCCCCTGTGAAGGGGAACCCCACATGCAAGGAGTGAGCCCCATAAGGAGAGCCACCCTGCACAAAGAAAGTGCAGCCTGCCCAGGTGTGGTGCCTTACACACAGAGAGCTGACTCAGCAAGATGACAAACAAAAAGAGATACAGATTCCTGGTGCTACTGACAAGAGTCTAAGTGGACAAAGAAGAACACACAGTGAACGGACACAGAAAGCAGACAACGGGGTAGGGGGAGAGATATAAATAAAAAATAAATCTTAAAAAATAAAAGAATGAAAGAGGAACCCTATCTCACTCCTTATACAAGAATCAATTGAAATTGATCAAAGACTGAAACATAAAAAGTCAGTACCATAAAATTTCTAGAAGATAATGTAGGGAAATATCTCTAAGACCTGGTAGTAGGTGGGGGTCTCTTAAATTTTGCACCCAAAGCATGAACAACAAAAGGAAAAATAGATAAAAGGGACCTCCTCAAAGTTAAACACTTCTGCACTTCAAAGGACTTTGTGAAGTGGGTAAAAGACAGCCTACTCATTGGGAATAGGAAATCACACATCTGACAAGGATCTGTATCCATGATATATAAAGAGATCCTACAACTCAACAATAAAAAGACAAATGACCCAATTAAAAAATGAGCAAAAAACTCGAATAGACATTTTTCTAAAGAAAAAATACACATGGTGAAATAATTCATGAAAAAATACTCAACATCCCCGGCTATTAGGGAAATGCACATCAAAGCTACAATGAGATATCATTTCACAGCTACTAGAATGGCCCCTATTAACAAAACAGAAAACTGTAAGTGTTGGAGAGGATATGGAGAGATAGGAACATTTGGTGGGATTGTGGAATGGTATACCCACCGTGGAAGTCTGTTTGGCAGTTCCTAAGGGTATTAGATATAAATCTACCATGTGACCAGGAAATATTGCTACTAAGTATATGCCTAGAAGGACTGAGAGCAGTGACACAGACACCTGCACACTGATGTTCAGAGTGACATTATTCACAATCCAAAAGATGGAAACAACCCAGGTGCCCATCAACTGATGAATGGATAAACTGTGGTATAAATACACAATATAATATTATTCAACTGTGAGAAGAAATGAAGTTGTGAAGCATATGACAACTTGGTGAACCTTTTGGACATTATGTTGCCTGAAGGAAGCCAGGCACAAAATGACAAATATTGTTTGACTTTGCTATTTTGAACTAAATATAATGAGGAAACTAATGGAGTTAATAGCTAGAATATAAGCCACCAGAGAAAGGAATGTGGTTAGAGAATGGAAAGCTGAGGTTTAATCTGTGCAGAAGTGGTAAAAAGTTGCTTGTAAATGTCTGGAATGAATAGAAATGGTGGAAGCACATCGTAGGATTTGTAATTAGTAGTGCTAACTTGTGGTTATGGTAGTGGTTATTTTTTTCAAAAGTGCTTTAATATTGATTGAAGTGATGAATGCACTCCTCAGTGATTATACCAAATGCCATTGATTGCACACTTTAGAAAATTTGTATGGTTTATGAACAAAAAAAATAATAGGGTGGGTTGGGGAAAATACACTAAATGTAAGATATATAGTTATTAGTAATACTTTGTGTTTTAAAAAAATTTTTTATTGTCTTAAAAAAAAATAGATCACACAAAACGTCATGTTAAAAAACATAAGAGGTTCCCATATACCCTACTCCCCACCCCACCCTGCTCCTCCCACATCAACATCCCCTTTCATCAGCAAGGCACATTCATTGCATTTGGTGAATACACCCTGGAGCTCTGCCACACTGCTTGGACCACAGTTTACATTGTAGCTCACACTCCCCCAGTCCATCCAGTGGGCCAAGGCAGGATAAATAATGTCTAGCATCTGTCCCTGCAACATCACTCAGGACAACCCCAAGTCCCGAAAATGCCCCACGTCACACCTCTTCTTCCCTCTACCTGCGCTCAGCAATTCCTTTGGCCACCATCTTCACATCAATGATACACTTTCTTCCATTGCTAGAGTCACAACATTTCTATAGTAGAATACCAGCAAGTCCACTCCAATCCATATTATATTCCTCCATCTTGTGGACCCTGGGATGGCGATGTCCACTCCACCTCTAAATTGAGAGGGGGCTTAGATCCCACATGCTGATGGAGGTGATTCTCCTGCTTGCGGTTGTAGTCACTCTCAGTTTCCTGGTGTGGTGGTTGACCATTCTCACCTCCCTGTCTGCTTGATCTGGGTACGTCTAATGAACCAGAGAGTAGATATTTCAACTCTGCTGAGGCTCAGGGCCCAGCTGGCACATGGACAGTCTAGAGATTCAAGTCTCCTGAGCATGCACAAAACCCAGCGCCAATCACAGGTTCAGTAAAAGTGATAGAAGAGGTATGTGTAGAGAGGTCACATCTGAGTCCAACTCCATCACAATCAGGAGCACAAATTCCAAAGTAGGGAGAACTGGCAAGGCAATGAACTCCAGAGCCAACTGTCATGACCATAGAACCGGGTGTCTCTGTAGGCCTTAGGAGCACCAGTACCTGAGGTTGTATCTACTTTGGCTGTCTCTGGGATCCTGCTGAGATGTGCATAAGTGTGACCCCCTCTGCTGACCTCCTGACTCATTTTGAAGTCTCTTAGCCATATAAACTCATTTATCTTTACCATTTCCCCCTTTTATTCAAGATCTTTTTCTAGTTGTATCACCATCTGTGATGATAGTAATCCCTTAGCACCAGGGAGTCTTATCCTGGGAGTCATGTCCCACACTGAGAGGAAGGTAATGCATTTACATGCTGAGTTTGGCTTAGAGAGTGGCCACATTTGAGAAATATGGAGGCTCTCAGGCATTCTGCAGCTCTAGGCCTAGTTGAAATTTCAAGCACACAGGCTCATAAGCGTAGTCATCAGTATCAAGAGCCCATTATTGGACCATCCTTCTTCACTGGTCTTTGTCCTTGCACTTGGAGGATTGTTTCTGTTCCATTGGGGAATGCAACAGAACTCCCCAGGATGGGACCTAATTTGTCATGTGTAACTCTATCTACTATGACAATACCCAATGAACATCCGAACATATCTATATATCCTATATGCTTGCCCTTCCATCAATGATACCTCACACCAGTGCTCCTACCCTGCCATTGCTGAACCCCTCTGTGATCCAAAACTTCTGTAAAAATGGAGCCTAATATATTGTCAAATTCGATTAGTAGGAAAATGAAATAGTACTGTCAAGTTTAAAGATTAGAAATAGATATTTGGGAAGCAGATTTGGCCCAACAGATAGGGCATCTGCCTACCACGTGGGAGGTCCAAAGTTCAAACCCAGGGCCCCCTGACACATGTGATGAGCTGGCCCTTGTGCAGTGCTGCCACGTGCAAGGAGTGCCGTGCCACGCAGGGGTGTCCCCTGCATAGGGGACCCCCACACGCAAGGAGCGCACCCTGTGAGGAGAGCCACCCAGTGCGAAAAAAGTGCAGCTTGCCCAGGAATGGTGCTGCACAACAGAGAGCTGACACAGCAAGATGCAACAAAAAGAGACACAGATTCTGGGTGCCGCTGACAAGAATCCAAGTGGACACAGAAGAACACACAGCAAATGGACACACAGAGCAGACAGTTGGGGGGGGAGCGGGGACGGAAGGGGAGAGAAAAAAATAGAATTCATAATAATTCAGAAAAACTGAAATAAACTAAAATATAAATTGGGGTATTAAAAATGAAAAATATCATATAACTTTGTTTTTGACATTTTGCCTTTCATCACAGTAATAGGTGTTGCCCTGCATATACAGTGGCAAAGCAATCTCCTCCATTCCTTCCTCAGTGTCTACATCCTTTTTTTAAAAATTTTGTCTTCCAAAAAGTTTTAGATTGCACACAGTAAAGTCACTTAAATAATATAGGGGACTCCAATATACCCAACATCAAACCCTTTTCTTACTTCCCCAGCAATGATCTTTTTATATGTGGATGTTATATTTGCTAGAGCTGATGTACAGATATTGAAACATAGCTACCAACCATGGTTCTATTATGGCTTACATCATGGTTTTTATATATATATATATATATATATATATATTTTTTTTAAAGATTTATTTTTTATTTATTTCTCTCCCTTTCCCCCCTCCCCCATTGTCTGCTCTCCATGTCCATCCGCTGTGTGTTCTTCTGTGACTGCTTCTATGCTTATCAGTGGCACCCAGAATCTGTGTTTCTTTTTGTTGTGTCATCTTGCTCTGTCAGCTCTCCGTGTGTGCGGCACCATCCTTGGGCAAGCTACACTTTCTTTTGCACTGGGTGGCTCTCCTTATAGTGAGCACTCCTTGTGCATGGGGCTCCCCTACATGGAGGACACCCTTGCATGGCACGGCACTCCTTGCGCGCATCAGCACTGCGCATGGGCCAGCTCCACACGGGTCAAGGAGGCCCTGGGGTTTGAACCATGGACCTCCCATGTGGTAGGCGGATGCCCTATCCATTGAGCCAAGTCTGCTTCCTGGTTTATATTTTAGACTGTACACATTTCTGAACTTTTGATTACATTACGGTTTACATTTTAGACTACACACTTTTATAAATTTTTGGTGAAATTTAACATGGCTTATATCCATCATTGCATGAACTTGTGGGACTCTTCCATTGTCCCCCAGTTACCCCTACTTCCATCTATTCTATTCCTCTCTCCCCCTCCCTTCAGGGCCCACAGTGACAACCAAGCGTCACTGATTGAAGGGACAAGATTCATAGATACTTACAACAATGATGAGGGCTTAACACTCTAGTCTGTACTCCCCCACTGGGAGCCATACATGCTCTCTCTTGACACCCCCTCCTCTATTTGAGAGCATCAGACTGCCCCAGGATGGTACAACAAGTTCCTGCTCATTTTATCTGTCTCAACCCACTGATAAAACACAATATGACAAGATGAGCACTCATTCACTCCCTACAAGCCTGCTGCAGGTGCACCCTGTGCCAGATTCCCCCCATCAGACACCCCAAACAAGTAACCCTTCCTAATTATATTTTCTAAAGAGCTTTCTCAATATTATAGTTTCAACCATGTACCTGACAATCTCCCATGTTCACCTGCTCACCCCAAACCCTCCCCCCAATTCCAAGGACCTTCTTACCCATCCTTCCAAACCTAGTCCCCTTCAAGCCTGCAAAGCCCCACCAATAGTGCCCCTATACCCTGTCTTATCCCTTCCCTGCTCAACTACTTACCTCCACTCTATCATAGATTTCACCCATGTAGTAATCAGCTCTGACTGTGTTCTTTCATAATTTATTACTAATGTTTCACAATAATTCAAGGTACTAGTGGTGGGGCGATGTATGTTGTTATGCAAGTTCATTTTGTAAGTTCACAACTTTTACCATACATTTATTGTTTCTTTATATTCATGTATGAATGATATACTTCAATAAATTGTTCTTAAAATGAAAAAAAAACAAACAAACAAACCCAGAAATCTCTCATCCAGGACTTGGAACTTTAAGCTTTATCTCATTAGAATGCAAATTCTAATACTCAGCAAAAAGTATTTTAGGCAACTACAGGAGGCAAAGGAGATCTTTCCAGCACACTTGAAATGATGCCATGGAGGTAGCTATTGCTGTCACCTCACACTTCTCTTTAAAAAATAACCTGATTATGCAAGTACTTTATATCCATTATAGAAAATTTGGAAAATATAGAAAAATACAAAGAAGGTAATAAATTACAACTCTTACCAGCTTAACGGTTTTAATTTATTTCTCCAAAACAGAGACTGCGGCAAAAAGGCATTAAGTTAAAGGCTATTAACATAACAAAAAAGCCACCAAGTCCTTTCCCTCTAATTCTGAAGCCAGCACAGACATTGTATTTGGAGCTGAGTCTGTTGCTTTCATAACACTCATGCCTTCCCCCTTGACACAGGAGTTACTTTTGCACTACCAATGATGTTTTCTGAGGTTTATGCCTTTATTGATGAACTATCTACCCTTGGAGTTGGAGACAGGAGCACACAGGTATAAAGACAGAAATATCTTTGTGTCTACCTCTATGCTCAACATTCTTTTTTTTTTTAAAGTCCAAATTCTTCTTCTTTTAAATATATATTTTTATCTTTTTTAAAAGATAATTACATTACATAAAATAATATAAGGGATTCCCATATGCCCCACTCCCCACACATCCCACCCTTCCCCACATTAACAACTTCTTTAAATAGTGTTACATTCACTGCAATTGATGAACACATTTGGAGCATTGCCACAAAGCATGGATTATAGTTTACATTGTAGTTTACACTCTCTCACACTCAATTCTGTAGATTATGGCATGATATAAATCTTTGCAATGCCATTCAGGACTATTCCAAGTCCCCAAAATGCCCCCATATTACATCTTTTTTTCCCTCTCCTTGTCTTCTGCACCTTCAGTGGCCACTGTCTCCACATCAATGGGGTAAATTTTTCCATTGCTCTAGCAATAAGTCTATAGTGGAACACCAGCAAGTCCACAATAGTCCATATTTTATTCCCCAATACTGATGATTCTGGGATGGTGATGCCCACTCTACCTCTCATTGAAAGGATGCCTCTATCCTATGTGACTGATGGATGGGACCCTCCTGCTTGCAGTTGTAGACTCTCTTGATTCTTTGGTATGGTGGTTGTCCAGTCTCACCTTCTTGTTAGTTGTCCTGGGTGAGTCCAATGAACTGGAGAGTAAGTGCTGCAACTCTGCTGAGGCTGAGGGCCCAGTTGGTACATGGACAGACCAAAGATTCAAGATGTACACCTACCAACTCCAGCACCAACTATAGGTTCAAATAGAAGGGACAGAAGAGGCACATGCAGAGAAATCACAGCTGAGTTCAACTCTGTCACACTCAGGAGCAGAAACTCCAAAGTAGGGCCCACTGGCAAGGCCAAACTCCAGATCTATCTGCCATGACTGTAGGTCCTGGAAGTCTCCATAGCCCTCAGAATCCCCACTATTTGGGGTAGAATCTACTTTGGCTGTCTATGAGATCCTGCTGAGATGTGCATAAGCGTTACTTCTGGGATGACTTCCCGACTCACTTTGAAGTCTCTTAGCCATATACACTAATTTGTCTTTACATTTTCCTCCATTTATTCAAGGTCTTTTTTCAGGTGCATTGCTAACTGGTGCTTGGTAGTCATCCCTCTGTGCCAGGGAGGCTCATTCCTGGGAGTCATGTCCCATATGGGGGGGAAGGTAATGCATTTATATGCTGAGTTTGGCTTGGAGAGGCCACATTGGAGCAACATGGAGGCTCTCAGGGGGTAACTCTTAGGTACCCTACAGCACTAGGCTAAGTTGCAATTTCAAGAGCAAAGGCTCATAAGCATAATTGTCATTATCAAGGGCCCATCAGTAGATCATCCTTCTTCACTAGTCATTGCCTTGCACTTGGGATTGTTGCTGTTCCATTAGAGAATGTGGCAGAGCTCCCCAGGTCAACATTTTTAAAAAATTACATTCCTTTTGTTTCAAAAAATGTTTTCCTGCTTTACTGTACTTGTAAAGCATAAATTATATTTGGAAAAAGTATCTTTTTGTAGGCATTTTCACAAGTGCTTGCTTACACTTTCCCTCAAATCTATCTTTACCAAGAGAAGACCTCACTCCTAGGATGGACTGGAAATGAAGCAGAGGAGAAAGTTTGGGGTGGATGCTGGCACTAGCGCTGGGAGGGGAACAGCTGCCCATGTGGATCTGAGTTAGGGTTTCATGGCCTCTTCATTATTCTCAAAAGGTGCTCAGCAGTTGTGAAAAATGGCACAAATTCTTTCAAGTTACCTTTCAAAATACATAAATCAGATTTATTCATAAAAAATCAAGGGGTGATTGTAGCTATTATCCCTGCTGCCCAGGGATGGCTTCTCTTAATATTTTAGTGTCTTGATGGCATTGTTTTCATCTATAATATTGAAAAGTTCCCTCTGTTCTGAAACCTACTTCTTAGACTTTAATATGTTCTGAACATTTTCTCATGTCATTCAGTATGACTGTACAACTTAATTGCCAATGGCTGCAGAACATTCTATCATGACTTCTTTAATTCCCTTGTTATATATTAGGTCTTCCCACCGCCCCCCCCCCCTGATTTTTGTGAATTATTTAGAGCTGTAGTGAACATGCTTGGGCATGTATCTTGGTATACATCTTTGATTATTTCTTTGGGTAAGCTACTGCAAGTAAAATTTCTGGGCCAGAGGGTATGTACACTTTTAAGGCTATTGCTCTAAGTTGCTATGTGCTGCTTTGGAAAGTTTTTGTACTCCTACCATCACTACATGAAAGGGCATCTTGCCCCATATTCTCACAAATACTATTAGACATTTATTAATATTTATCAGTGGCAGTTGGGCAAAAAATTTTATATTGGTTCAATTTTGATTTCTGGATGATAATATTGTATGTATTTCTAAGGTAACCTCTGCACCATTTTCAACCCCTGCATGGGGTCATCCTCACTGCTAATGTTTATTGAGCATTTAATTTGTGCCAAGCATTCTGCATGTAGAACTTAATTATTTCTTGAGGCAGGTATTACTACTCTCTTTACCCTCAGTGGATGACAATGAAGCTCAGAAGGGTTATGTAACTTGTTTTAAGTTACAGAGGCAAAGCTGCAAATTAAAACCATACTTGTCTGATACCAAAGTGCTGGCTCATTCTTTTTTGTTTCCACCTGTACCCAATTTCCTTGGGAGTTTTGTCCTCACTCCTTTTTTTTTTTTTTAAGATTTATTTATTTCTCTCCCCTTCTCTACCTCCCCCCCCCCCCCGCCCCCCGTTGTCTGTTCTCTGTGTCTATTTGCTGCGTCTTCTTTGTCCACTTCTGTTGTTGTCAGCGGCAGGGGCATCTGTGTTTCTTTTTGCTGTATCATCTTGTTGTGTCAGCTCTCCGTGTGTGCAGTGCCATTCCTGGGCAAGCTGCACTTTCTTTTGCGCTGGGCAGCTCTCTTTATGGGGCACACTCCTTGCGCATGGGGCTCCCCTATGGGGGGACACCCCTCTGTGTGGCAGGGCACTCCTTGCGCACATCAGCACTGTGCATGGGCCAGCTCCACACGGGTCAAGGAGGCCCAGGGTTTGAACCGCAGACCTCCCATGTGGTAGACGACGCCCTAACCACTGGGCCAAGTCCCCTGCCTGTCCTCACTCTTAATCATCTTGCTATACTGCTTCCCTCCATCCTAGAGCTTACCAGGTCCTATATGCCTGAGTCTTGAGTCTTGCTGTGTTCAATGTAACATCAGCCTGTGGAGCTGAATGTGAGGTGAATGGAGTAAGGAGCAGATATAAGAAATGGTGAAATAGGCTTCTTTCTTGGTCCCTTCTCAAGCACAGTCCTTGGTCGTGATTAGCAAGGTAGGGGATGGGGGAGTTGGAGGAGGTGCTGAACAGAGCTATGTTCAGGCTGGGCTTGCTCCAGAATGAGATGGTTGGGCCATGAACAAGTCCAGATGAGGTTTCAGAAGACTTCTATAATTTTCTAAATATTTATCTTTTTGACTCCATTTTAAATGGTATACAGAATTTGAAAAACTTTTCTTTTTGTTAATGGTGTTTAGAAAAAAAGGATTTTTATATTTTGACTTATGTGTCCAACAACTTGCTAAAGTTTCTTATTTTAGTAATTTTAATAAATGCATAATAGATATGTAAAATTTTATGGGAGTTTTAGTTAGATAATTTTGTCAACTATGAATACTGACTATTTAAATCCTCCCTTCTACACTGTAATATTGCATATTTCTTTTTCCTACCTTAGTGCTCAAGCTGGAACCTCCAATACAATATTGAATATTCATATAATAATTGTCACCATTTCACCCTTAAGCATGATATTTACTGTGGATTTTATGTAAATACTCTTTATCAGTTTAAAGAGGTCCACTTCTATTCTCTGTTTGCTTATATTTTTTTAATAATGAATGGGTGTTATATTTTATCAAAATGTTTTCTGCTTCTATTTGGGTGATCATACAATTTTTATCCTTTGATTTGTTAATGTGGCAAATTACAGTTTTTCTGTACACACATTTTGTTCTTTAATTTCTCCATCTTTTTGAAGATGGGCATTAACCTCATTTCACAGATGAGAAAATTGAGATTCAGAGAGGTTAAATAATTTCCCCAAGGTCACAAAGCTCTCAGGGGTAGATTGAGACTTTGACTCCAGCCCTGAGTCACTCCAAACCTCCAGCTGTTTACCCGATACCACACAAAGCCCGTGCCCTTTCAGCGGAGCAGCGCAAGTAGCTTCTCAGAATTTAGAGGAGCTACCGCTGCAGAATGCATGTGGGTTAAGGAAGCCACAAAGGTTTCAAAGCTATTGGACTGGCAGTGGCTGCCAGATGAGTGGGAGGAGGAAATGGATTTGAAAATGTTAAAAAGAGAAGAGAGAGAAAAAAAAAAGAAATGGCAAGCGAAAGAGGAAAACAAAGCCCTGTCGGCGCTGCTCTCCAGGGCGGCTTTCCAGGCAGCTGAAAAGCGTTAGAGTGTTGAGCGGCTCCAGGTGTCAGATTGCTTTGTCGCTGGTATGACTAACTCAGCATTTGCCGCGCTGCTTCCTCTGTCCTTGGAGCTAGGCAACTGAACATTTAACTTGGCTCCCTCAGAAGCACTTGAACATTTTTTTGGTGTGCTATATTCTGAAACCACAGTAAAGGCACTTATTTGAGGCAAGCTGGGGACAGGGTCTGGGATAATCAAGTGAGTATCTGACCACAGATGAGTTCCCCATCACAGGAGACAATCAAGCAACGCAGGAAGATGGCTCACTGGGAAGTGGTGGCACGAACGTCATTGAATGAGAGGATGGGCCAGTTCAACTCTAAGGTCGTTCTAATACGAAGATGTTCTGATTCTAGGGAGAATTGGTAGCATTTTCTTTCCATTTTTAGTGAAAGATAGAAATTGTAAATAATAATGTGACACCAGTGTCCCCAACGTGTGGGGCGCTGACCCTTGTTAACCGTAAGTTAGCAGTGTCAGGTTGGAGGAGCTTATGCTGGTCCTGAGCCCTCTGTTTGAACCTAATGAGGGGTACTTGGTAGGGGGAGGTGGGATGCACGTTGTCAACCCCGGCCCATTGACCACACCCACTGGGGTGCCAAGCAGCCGTGATAACTCAGTTGAACAATTAACACAAAATGGAAAGTCGATTAGCTGCTCAAGCGCAGAGGTGGCCCCTTGCCAATGTCTCAGTCAGCAGCCCAGTAACCGACACCCTGTGCCTTAGCCCTCAGTGCCCTACCTTACCCTGGGGAGAGGAAAGTCTGGGGTGGGGTGTGATGGGGTTGAGTTGACCAGACAGAATGTCACAACCCTCCATTAGTCCAGTTCTCTGAAACCTGGTAATTTTACAGCAGGTGCTTGAAAACCCTACAAATCTCAAATTTACCGGTAAGCAAAATAAATAAATCCATCATCAGTTCCTGGTCTCCTGACCCAATCTTAAAATGTGTTACAAATATGCTGACACTGGGGTTGCTGTATTTAAGAGCAAACAACATCAGACTCCAGCTCACACCTGGGCTGGGCCGGCCTCCCCATCAATGTGCATCAGGAGCTTTCCCAGGCCACAGACCCTACAACATATGCAGAATAATAAATCCAGGATTGGGGAAGGGTGAGCAGGGAGGGAAGAGATATGTCTCCTTCTTCTAATCCCTTACTTTAAACTTGAAGCGCTGGTAATAACAATGACCGTAATTGTATCTTAAGTCTCCCTTCCCCTTCGAGGATCTCAAAGAATTTACCAGAAGCTATTATGTCATTAATCTTTATCTGTTTTTATCTGTTGCTGACTGGCATTCCATTTTTAAAATTTTGTTTTGTTTTTTAAAATTTTGTTTTGTTTTTTTACTGGGGATTGATCCCAGGACATCATACATGGGAAGCAGGTTCTCAACCACTAAGCTATATCCACTCCCCAATGAGAGTTGGTTTTTTCATTTGTTTGTTTTTGTTTTTGTTTCTAGGAGGTACTGGGGATTGAGCCTGAGACCTCATACATAGGAAGTGGGTGTTCAACCTCTGAGCTATACCCACAACCCCCTGGGCATTCAGTTTTAATTTAGAAAGGCATGTAGGAGGGAAGATCAGTTGTTCAAGACTTAGGACAAGATGACCTGGTAGAAAAATGGCTTTCAAACATGGCAGTATGTTAGAATCACGTAGCGAGCTTTAAAAAAACTCCTGGGTATTACCCCAACAAGTTTTTGGTTTTCCAATAACTGAATTAAGTACAGTATAAATTTTAAAATTAAAATTAAGTCAGAATCTCTGGGATTGGGTCCTGGACATTCATATCTTTTAAAAACTTTCCAAGGTAATTCGATTATGTAAACTCAATTGCAACCAGGGCTGTAAGCCACTAATACTATATATCCTTGCAGGTGAGCTAAGTGCCAGCCTTCCATGCACTTACCAGTTTCATAAAAAAGTGGAGCTAGTATCCTATTTACCCTAACTTAGGCTCCCTCAGTGCCTTATTGTACAAGGTTGTTCTTTCTGGCTATTGAGGAGAAGAGAGAACTGCATTTACAATTGCTTGCTCCATTTCAAACACTTTACGGACATTAGCTCATATTGATTTTCATAGTAATCCTATGAAGTAGACATAATTAATTAAATTTTACACGTGGAAAAATTGTAAGCCTTGGGCTGGCTAACTTGCCAAAGGCAATAGGGGGGAAAGGTGTGGAATTTGAATCCAGATGAGAGAATTCATTGCAACAAAACTGTAAATGTGTACTGTTGTCCATTCCATGTGAATGCAGGCTGTCTGGCTTCTTTTCTAATTGGATGGAGTGATAGTTTGGAACTGTAGGTACCCCCAGAAAATCATGTTCTTAAAGTAAATCCACTCCTGTGGGTATAAGCCTATTGTAAGTATGAGTGGCTTCAGTTAATGTGTGGCTCAGGGTGGCTCTTAATCTTCAGTTAATGTGTGGCTCAGGGTGGGTCTTAATCTTCTTACTGGAGTCCTTTATAAATGGGATGAACAGGAGAGAAAGTCATGGAAGCAATAAGCTGAAAGCAAGAAACCCAGGAGAGGAGGGAGAGACCAGCAGATGCTGCCATGTGTCTTGCCATGTGGTAGAGGAGTCCAGGATCTCTGGAAGCTGGGCTTCAGAAGAAAACAATGCTTGATGAGGCCTTGATTTTGGACATTTTTCTTAGCCTCAGAACTGTAAGCCCGTAAGCTAATAAATTCCCGTTGTTAAAAGCCAACCCATTTTATGGTGTCTGCTTTGAGTAGCTTGTCAAACTAAAACAGATGGGAAAGGACATGTACCAAATCAAGTCCCACATACATGAACCTAGGATGCTATTAATCTGCCCTAGGAAAGAAATCATAATTGGCATTGGGCTTCTACCTATTGAGTTCGTGGTACTTTACAGTTAATTCTCTAGGATCTCTCTGGTTTTTGCAGGGACCAGACTGGTGAATTAAATGGAGCTGTGACTGGGAGCAGAAGCTTTGCATCCTTTGCATCCTTTTGTGAGTTACATAAGCAATTTAAAAATGTTTAATAGTCCTATAAAAGAGTAAAAGGAAGCAGTGAAATTAATTTTAATAATATATTTTACTTGAGTCAATATCTTGAAATATTTTAATATGTAATAAATATAAATAATATTCAAGAGATTTTACAGTCTTTTTTATTGTAAGTATATTTTATACTTAGTACATTTCACTTTATGCTTGTTTCATCAGAAATACTTTAACTATATTTAAGCTTCATTAAATTTATAATTAAAAAAGTAGACTCATATACTCAAGTTTCTCCAAACATATTTAAAAGTTTTCCAACAACTGAATTGAACATAAGTTTTTAAATGTTCTTAATGAAAATTAAATAAAATTTAAAACTTCAGGGAGCAAATATGGCTCAAGTGGTTGAGAGCCTGCCTCCCACATGGGAGGTCCTGGGTTCAGTTGCCAGTGCCTCCTGGGAAAAAAAACAAACAACAAGGAAAACCAACCAACCAACAAAAAGCCAATGCAGGAAAGTCGATGTGGCTCAGTGGCTGAGCGCTGGATTCTCACATTCAAGGTCCTGTGTTCTTTCCCCGGTCCCCAGTACCTCAAAAAATAAACAAAAACAAACAAAAAACCACACCAAAACAAAAATCCCTTCAGTCCCTCTTTTGCACCAGCAACATTTCAAGTCTTCAATAGCCAACTGTGGACAGGGAAGCCTTAGATATTTAAGAACGGCTCTATGTTTGCCGCACCCCCTTGGGTATGATTTTATTTTTTACTTTCTTGTTGGAAGGTGGTCAGTGGCAGTTGCAGAGGCTTCCATTTCCCTTTCCCCAGTGTGATAGCTTCTACCACACAGACTAAAAACCCCACGTGAAGATCATGCTAACTTCCAAGTACGTCTAATCTGATTATACATTCAGGGATGGCATAAACGACCTCCAAATGCATCTGCAGACTCAGTGGACTTATTTTGAGTCAGCCTTTGGCCAGGATATCATTTATTATCTAGCACCCATAGGACCCTACTGTAACATGTCTCTGGGTATCAATGTCAACACCACCCCAAAATGTTTGGGTATTTTCCTTTCCCGAGTTCACTTATTTGAGTAAATGGCCATAGGGCCCTGTGGTAGTTTGAGGCTTTTATGGACCCCAGAAAAATTATGTCCTTAGAACTAATCCCTTCCTGTGGGTGTGAACCTAATGCCCCTGGGACCTTTTGATTAGGTTACTTCAGTTGGGGCATGGTCTAGGGTGGGTCCTTTTTTTTAAAAAAAATAATGGCTGTTTGGCTGGTAGCAGTCAGCAGATATTTATGAATTTTTTTTCAAGATTTATTTATTTATTTATCTCCCCTTCCCCCCCGCCCCGGTTGTCTGTTCTCTGTGTCTATTTGCTGCATCTTCTTCTTTGTCTGCTTCTGTTGTTGTCAGCGGCACGGGAATCTGTGTTTCTTTTTGTTGTTGTTGTTCTGTCATCTTCTTGTATCAGCTCTCTGTGTGGGCGGTGTCATTCTTAGGCAGGCTTCACTTTCTTTCTCACTGGGTGGCTCTCCTTACAGGGCACACTCCTTGCGTGTAGGGCTCCCCTATGTGGGGGACTCCCCTGCCTGGCACGGCACTCCTTGCACGCATCAGCACTGCGCATGGGTCAGCTCCACATGGGTCAAGGAGGCCTGGGGTTTGAACTGCGGACCTCCCATGTGGTAGACGGACGCCCTAACCACTGGGCCAAGTCTGCTTCCCTAGAGTGGGTCTTTTTTTTCTTTTTAAAGATTTTTTATTTATTTATTTAATCCCCCCCCCAGCGGTTGTCTGTTCTCTTTGTCTATTTTGCTGCGTCTTGTTGTCTTGTTTCTTTGTCCGCTTCTGTTGTTGTCAGCGGCACGGGAAGTGTGTGTGGTGCCATTCTTGGGCAGACTGCTCTTTCTTTTGCGCCGGGTGGCTCTCCTTACGGGCGCACTCCTTGCACGTGGGGCTCCCCTACACAGGGGACACCCCTGCGTGGCACAGCACGCCTTGCGCTCATCAGCACTGTGCATGGGTCAGCTCCGCACGGGTCAAGGAGGCCCGGGGTTTGAACCGCGGACCTCCCATGTGGTAGGCGGACACCCTAACCACTGGGCCAAGTCCGTTTCCCTCTAGGGTGGGTCTTAATCGTCTTACTGGAGTCCTTTAAAATGAGGATGAATATGGAGAGATAGCCAGAGAGGAAGCCCCAGGAACTGAGAAAGCCACTGAAGACAGAAGATAAAAGCAATGAAACTTGGGGAGAAGGAGGAGACCAGCAGATGCTGTCATATGCCTTGCCATATGACAGAGGAGTTGCCAGCAGCTGGTCTTCAGGGAGAAAGCCTTGCTGATGATGCCTTAATTTGGACACTTTCATGGCCTCAGAACTGTAAGCTTGCAAGTTAATAAATCCTCATAGTAAAAGCCAACCCATTTCTGGTAGATTGTACTTAGGCAGCCTAGCAAACTAAAATAGTCCCTTTGTGGGAAGAATTGGTGAATCGGAACTGTGTATACTTGCTAAGTAATCTCCCACCCCCATGTCTTCCTACCCCTCTTGCCAGTCATTATGATAATTGTATCCACCTAGCTTCATGGTCACCCACTGCCAACTTGCCTCTACTGTTCTGGAGTCCTTTCATCCCCTTTGTTATCAGTAAACGTAGTTCTGTAACGGCCTTTCCTACTGTCAGCCTTGGCCTAGAGAGGAGAACCACAACCGAATTTCTTACGATATTGGTGTTCCTCTCACTAGCAGATTCTTTAGGGCATCTGCTTGGAGCATGATCATCTCATAGGTTTTCTAGCCTTACATAGTATATCTACACTAGAATCTCACTTTTCTGAGACTTTTACTCCCTTTTTCCACTATCTGCCATGGCATTTCTGGCACTTCAACACCCCTTAATATGAGCATTGCTTTTTCCATTCTTTTTGGAGAGATCTAGTTGTGCATTTGCACCATCTTCTAGGGTTATTGCCAAGACGTTAAATCCTATATTCCAGGAGAATGATCTCATATTGACAGACTCTCATTATCCAACCTTATGTTTCAACCTCCTTGATTAAGCACCTTCAGCAAACAATCCCCCATGTACTCTCCCATTTCTTCTGGTACATGATAGAAGGGTTTTGTAGCTCCTTAAGAGTATAGTTCCTTGTCTTTCTTATCAGGCCCAACATGTTCTTTGCTTGGGTATAATGTGACTTAATCCTAGTTATAGGATTAGTGGCTTGGAAGGGGGCTGAGGGAAGTTCTTGAGTGGGGCATATGTCGCCTTGCAGTGAAGAATGCATAATATCCAGTCAAGGGAGATGTTGCTATTTCTTTTTTCCCCCTTCATTTTCTTAATTAGGAGGGTGGACCAGGCTCAGAAGATTTAAGGGAATCTGGGATACAAACTTTTGGTGGGCATTAGCCTGGTAATCCCATCTCATGTGTCAGAGTCACATTTTATCCTAACCGGGTTCCTGAACTTGGCATGGCACATCTTTCTTGGTTAGGAGTTTAACCTTCTTTGGACTCAACTATTCTGTCATTTAAGTTCTGGGCCTGATCCTCAACTTTCTCTGTCCTCCCACTGCAGGAGAGCTTCTTTGTATGCTACCAAGTATTTCCTCTGGCTTTCATGCCCAGCTCTCAGTTAATCTGCTCAGGTTATATCTATTTTGCCAGTGTGTCAATGAAGTTAGTAGTCATCGTTGTCCTTATAATTACTCTTTCCTTCATATTTCTTAAATGCCTGATACATTGCAACTGTGAATACTTTCCACTGACATACCATCCCAATTCATCACCAGTGATGATTTTTTACCTTTGGACTGGACCACCACATTGTACCTAGGAGATGGAGTCTCAATGCCAGCCAAATGGGAAGTGATCCATCTCCCAAACCCTGTCTAGTCCCCGACTTTCTCTTACCACTTGTGGTACTAATTGTGGCAGGTTGTGTTTCCTGGGAAGCAGACTGAGAAGTGATTTAGCATGGAGATTTATTAAGGAGGACACCTGGGAAGGAAAGGATCAGAAGTGTTCAGAGAAGCTGATCAGTGATGTGGTCCCAGAGATAGTCTCTGCTGAGTTCTCCAGGATCTCTGGAACCAAAATGAGTTTTCAGAGTTATCCTGAACTTGGCCAAGATGGTCAAGCCTTTATACTCCTGCATTTTCTGAAGGGACTGATATTTCGAAGCTGTCTGCTAGCAGTACTTCTAGCATCTGGGGCAACAAGTTTTTCATTGAAGGGGGCTCTGGATGGGGCAAACAATGTCCATCACAATGTCCAATTCAGAAATTCTTTTTTTAACATGAGATGCTGTTATATGCCTTGTTACATGTACTTCTATTGGAGTAAGTGACTTCTAGAATTAGAATTAGAATTGATTGTATTAATATGTCTCTGTTTCCTACTAAGCTGTGAGTCCAGGGCGGGGGGGGGGGGTGGGCACACATTTTCTTATGTATTCTGTATCCTAAGTTCTAGCTGAGGTTTTAACACATAGCAGGCATTTCATACTTGTCTGTTGTGAATATTGACACTTTGGATAGATAGGCTTTGAGGAGTGGAGTTGTTGGTCATGAGAATCTAAAACTATAACTAAAATACCCCTCTTGGGAATTAATTCAGCAAACATTAATTATTTTCTAAGTGCTAGATATAATTCTGGAAGTTATGTGAGATAAAGTAATGAACAAGTTACCATTCCTTCTCTCAACAAAGTGACATCTTTGAGGACCAGGATAAGGGGATTGGAGATCTATCAGATCATACTTTGAGATTCATCTGTAGGTTTTGATCTATTGGCTGGGCATCTCTAGACTGATCCTCATAATTCTAACTGTGAATTCAGGCCAAGTAGATGTGATAGGCTGGGCCAAGTTCAGTGGAGGAGTTATGGCTAGTTGGGGAATAAGGAGGGTTTAGAACATCACTCATTTCACCCAACATAGGTGTCTTTACCACCTGGATAAGAAGAATCTGTGCAGTTCACACTTGCATGGTAATGCCTTTGATAGCAGTAAGTAGTAGTATACTGAGGTTTGTACGTAATGGTGTAGACCTGTGTTGTGTTGTCCAATATGGTAACCATTAGATACCCATGGCTATTTAAATATAAAATTTAAATTAGTTAAAATTAAATAAAATTACGAATTCAGTTCCCCATTTGTGATGGCCACTTTTCAAGTACACAGTATTGACATGTTACTAATGGACAGAACAAATTATTCTATTGGACTGAAAAAATTTTAGAAGATTTCCAACCTTGCAAAAAGCTTTATTGGATAGCAGTGGTTTAGTCTATCTTTGTCTCATTGAACAGTAGGATAGGGAATTCCTTACTTATTTATTAGATGGGGACACTTGGACCTGCAAAATTACTGACTATGATACACCGAATATCAATGATTCTTTGTTTACAGATTTATTTCAGTTCATAGGCCGGTAGGATCCTCTTAATAGCCCAGGATACTTAGTACAATACAAATTATTCATTCATCCATTTAACCATCCATCCATCCATTCATCCATTCATCTTTCCGTTCTTCTTTCCATCCTCCAACACACTTCTCTTCCTTCTAACTGTACTAATTGCTGGGACTATACCAGTCATTAAGATACAATTCCTGGAGAGAAGATCACCTTACAACCTAACAGAGGAGATAGAAATATAATGATGATAGAATATGATTAGTGCTGTAGTTGAGGTAGGGGCAAAGTGCATGGGAACCCAGAGGAGGTAAGATGAATTTTGCCAGAGGGTTTGAGGCAGGTATTAAGCAACATAGGTGATATTTTTATTTTTATTTTTATTTTTTTAGGAGGTACTGGGGATTGAACCTGGGACCTCATACAAGTGAAACAGGCACTCAACCACTGAGCTACACCCACTCCCCATATAGGTGATATTTAAATTGGCTCCTGCAGGATGAACAAGAATTTATTAGGCAGGAAGAAAGAGGTAGCATTCTAGGAATAGGAAATAGCACAAGCCAAAATATGAAGGCATAAAAGTGCACTAATCTTGGGATCTGTGAGTAGTATATTGTGGCTGCGGGAGGGATGGCAGTGGGGTAATCACTGTAGGTAGGAGACAAGGCTGGAAGGATAAGCTGGGCCCATCCATGTTTGCCATGCTGAAGGGAATGCGCTTTACCTAGCAGAAAACAAGGAGGCTTTGATAAGAAGGAGAGAGATGTGATCGGATCTGTGTTTTAAAAAGATCAACCCATGGGAGTATGGGGAATGGCTTAGAGGTAGAGTTGATTCTATACCCTACATCTAAGAGGGAGTAAGTCTCTTGAACCTGGCACAACAATGACATAGCTGCTTTCTTCTTGGGGTTAAGCAGTAGTTAATATCTGTCCAATTGAACATTTTAAACATTTCCATCCTATGTTTGATCCTCCTCTTCCTGATTTCTTTCCCTGCAAGACTTCCCCATCAGCCTCCCCCTAAACCACATTTTCTTCCATGTTGGTCCAGCATCAGATCACAGAGGGTAGAGGAAGGGAGTATGGGGGAGAGGGCACAAGCAGCCATTACCACCATCTGAGCTACTTGGGGCCCCTTCAATCCTAGTGCCTCAGTGTCCCTGGTCTCCCCCCATAAACCTCACTGGGAAATGCTGCTTTCACTCTCATAGACACTGATGGATTCTGGAATGATGGAAGGCCATCCCTATTTGTGACTGGAAATGAGGCAGAAGACAAATGATTAGAGGAGGGAGAATTGGAGCCCCTCCCTCAACTTGATTTTCTCCAAGAAAACTTAAGGAATAGAGCCGAGAGGGACTTAGAAAAACTACTTACCCATTGGAAAAAAAAAATTAGTCAGTGTCCCCATTGCCTTCTCCTGAGGAGAGACTGCTTTGTTGGGCTAACAGTATGTTGGACTAAGAGCTATGACAATATGCAATTAATAATGAGTTCCTTTGTAACGGATAATAGTCAAAACATCTTGAAGCCCATTCATGGAGACAACTTTGAAGGAAGCCTCGGCTGTCCACACACACATTGAACACTGTCATTAAGCCCTCCTGGGATGACAGCAGCTATAGTTCATTATCCTGGGTGGTGGCTCTTGGGGTACTCTATTCTTTAAATTTTCTTTGGGAAAAAATGTCTTTTAAAAGTTAATTTGCAACACAACACAGGCAAATAAATGGAAAGGAATGTGGCCTGGTGATTCAAGAAGGAACCAAGACGTTGAGGGGCTGTACTCAATTTCGGACTGCCATGTGATTTATTAAAAAAGAAAAGTCCCCCTCCCCCAAATAATTGGGTACTTCCACTGGCCAGATGAATATGAGAATTTCTTAATTGAATCTTCTTTTTTTTTAAGATTTTTATTTATTTACTTATTTCTCTCCCCTTCCCCACCCGCCCCGGTTGTCTGTTCTCTGTGTCTATTTGCTGTGTCTTCTTTGTCCGCTTCTGTTGTCAGCGGCATGGGAATCTGTGTTTCTTTTTTTTGTTGCGTCATCTTGTTGTGTCAGTTCTGTGTGTGTGTGGTACCATTCCTGGGCAGGCTGCACTTTCTTTCGCGCTGGGCGGCTCTCCTTACGGGGCACACTCCTTGCGCGTGGGGCTCCCCTACGCGGGGACACCCCTGTGTGGCAGGGCACTCCTTGCACATCAGCACTGCGCATGGGCCAGCTCCACACGGGTCAAGGAGGCCCGGGGATTGAACTGCAGACCTCCTATGTGGTAGGCAGATGCCCTAACCACTGGGCCAAGTCTGCCGCCTAGTTGAATCTTATGTAAATAAGATTGCTATATCTTTACCTGTGTATAAAAATGCCCAAACACATCTTTTTAAAAATTTATTTCCTTTAATGAATAAAAACAGGTCCAAAAACATTATGCTAAGTGAAGTAAGCCAGACACTAAAGGACAAATATAGTATGGTTCCACTTAACTGAAATACCTAGAATATGCAAATTCGTAGAGACAGAAAGTAGATTACTGGTTACTGGGGGTGGGGTGGGGTGGGAATGTGGAGTTGTAGCTTAAGGGGTATAAGAGTTTCTGTTTGGGGTGATGAAAAAATTTTGGTAATGGGTGGTACTGATGGTAGCACAATATTATAGATGTAATTAATTCTACTGAATTGTACACTTAAAAATGGTTAAATGACAAATTTTATTTTATATATGTATGTTTCCATAATTTAAAAAATATGGTTAAAACACACACACACATGAAAAACAAAAACAGGCCCAGACTTTTCATTTAAATCAACATCAGACACTGTGGTTGCTGGCCCAACATCCATTCTGTCCTTTTCCTTATTAAAGAACCTTCTTTTGTTTAGGGCAAGCATGTGCCTAGTTAAAAATCCCTCTTGTACTGCACAAATTGCTTTGCTCAGGGGGAGGCTAAATGACTGATCCTTGGCCAATGAGAAGTAAGGATAGACTACTGGGTGGGGGTGGGGCTTCTAGAACTCTAGCTGTTCTATACACATGCCTCTTGTTTTCCCTCTCTTCTCCTTTCTCCTTCTTCCTGCTGAAAGCGCAGATGAGACACCCAGAGTAAAGCAGCCAACTAACAATCCTCTGCTAAGTGCTGAGGCTACAGGACAGGACACATAGGGTCACAGTGCTTGTAGTTCAGTGGAAGACACAGATGTGTAAAAGCATCACTGCAACCCAGTATTCTGAGTCCTATAATGGAGTGAGGGAGAATCATGGGGGAAAAACACCCCAAAACATAAGAAATTGCCCAAGTTTTAAAGTTAATGATGGGGCAGGAGCTCCTCTCTTAGCTAAATCATGGGGATGTGGAGCCTAGAAATACTCAGCCATTGGCTCACCTGGGGCCCACAATAAAGAACCGAGCAGGTAGGTTCAGGGGTGGAGCCGCTGAGTTTGCTTCTCTGAATTTCTAACCATGGTCCCTGCCTGCATCTGACCAGAGCCAAACCTGACTTAGATGTGATTCTAAGGAGCACGGGAGCTTTAGCCCTCAGGAAATGTCTCTTTTAAGGGTGATTGAACTGCCACTACTAACGTAAGAAAAACGAGTGGCTCTGACAGCTCAAGTTGGTGGGAGAAACACTTGGACCAGCCCCAGGCATTGCTTAGGCTCTTGGCCAGCTGAAACGGGCATGACTAATCAAGAAGCTCATTTGATGGCATAAAAGGGACAATTCTATAGGGGTCAAGTGAGGGGTTCTGGGGAATATTCCCAGGCGTGTGCTTTCCAGAATCAAAGGCAAAATGATTTTTTAACAGTGACAGGATGGGCCACATTACCTTTTCCACCATTGTTGGTTTGTTTTTGCTTTCCAAGCTTTTTTAAGCCCAGGAGAGGAAAAATATTTAACCATCAGTGTGGCAAGTGCACTGACCAATCAGAATAAATACTGAGCATAAAGCAGATGGGGCTTGTCGGTGTACACCCACTGAACAGCAGGCCACATTGTCCTCTTTGGAAAGGCTCATGTTATGTATCCAACTCCCAAAGCATATTGGCCTTCCAGAACAACATGCACACCTCTGCCTACTGAAATCAGGACAGAATCACAGAATCACTCATGTGGGCACATGGCTAGGATGCTCTGACCAAGGGATGGTCACACTAAACTTGCAAGATGGTACTTGGGAAAAACTGTTTCATCGTCAAATAGATTTGGGGAGGGAAACGGACTTTGGCCCAGTGGTTAAGGCGTCCGTCTACCACATGGGAGGTCCGCGGTTCAAGCCCCGGGCCTCCTTGACCTGTGTGGAGCTGGCCCCTGCGCAGTGCTGATGTGCGCAAGGAGTGCCCTGCCATGCAGGGGTGTCCCCCGCGTAGGGGAGCCCCACACGCAAGGAGTGCGCCCGTAAGGAGAGCCGCCCAGCGCGAAGGAGGGAGCAGCCTGCCGAGGAATGGCGCCGCCCACACTTCCCGTGCCGCTGACGACAACAGAAGCGGACAAAGAAACAAGACGCAGCAAAAAGACACAGGAAAAAAAAAAACAGACAACTGGGGGAGGGGAGGGGAATTAAATAAATAAAAATAATAAATCTTTAAAAACAACAACAACAAAAAAAAACAAATAGATTTGGGGAAATGTTTCATCTTCTGTTTCCTCTTGGTCATTCACAATGCACGTTTATATACTAATAGCTTTGAGAAGACTTGCAAGAATGAAGCCTATATATAATTTACCAGCTTTTCTAACTTTTCTCTTTTTCTTAAACCGCAGAGTCTATTCTACCCTCTTCCCACCCCCAAGGGATACAAGTCTATGGAAAAACTCTGGATAGAATTTGTCCTAGGATATATAAATAACAAAATAAAAACCATCAGACCAGATAGGAATAAACAGCAAAAGTATATAATCATCTGCAAGCCAAGAATTAGTACATTTTTGTGTTGAATGTATGATGGATATTTAATATACATGTGAATTTTTGCCCATGAGGGAACAGTAAAATCTAAAGGTGCTGTTCAGTTAGCGGCAGTGTTCTAGTTATCAAGTTTTGAGCTAAATTTAGTGGCATTCACCATTGATTATAGTCATGATTTTGTGGGACAGGGATTAGCACAGGGCTCATCTCTGTTTTGTGATGACTGGAGATGGTTGGGTTGGTTCAAATAGGGCCATATATCTGAGGCTTTGAATCTGGTTGTATTGGGTTTCTCAGGTTTTCTCCACATATCTGTTGAGACTGAAACATCCAAGATGGTTTCTTTACTTCCATGTCTGGTATGTGGATTGGAATAACTGGAGCAGCTTGGGTTGACTGTCATCATTCTTTCTTCACCCGGCATCTCTGCTTGGCAAATCTCAGGGTAGTTAGACTTACATGGAGGCTGGCTTCTCCCAGACTGAGTGTTCTAAGAAGCATGGTAGAAGCTGCAAGACTTTAATGACCTAGCTTTGGGAGTTCTAGAACATCACTGCTGCTCAATTCTATTGGTCAAGAAAGTCACAGCCGGCTCAAATTCAAGGGGAGGGGAAATACACTCTACATTTTTGATGGGAGGAGAAGCAAAGATTTTGTGGTCATCTTTAGCCTACCACAGGCGTCCTCTGGTCAGCTTTCTTAGGCATCAGACTCTTAGCTGAAATGTCAATTGAGTCCCACCTGGCCTCCGATTTATCTTAATGCCTGGAAAAGTTCCTTTAGTCAAGGATGCCAATTCATAGAACATAAAAGATTAATTGAGATGACTAGACCTGTATTGTGGAAAAAAACTAAGTACAGAATACAAAATAATCGGTGAAATGCCTATACACATAGCAAACTATAATTACGATTGCGTGTGGCTCTGGTATTAATCGCCACCATCCTGACGGAAGGTTGAACTGTTGGATGAACCATAGAAGCTTCAAGAGGGGCCCCTGGGAAATGCTACCTAGGAACTGGTCCTCTCTGGGTCCTCCTCTGCTCTCAGCACCCTGCTCCCATCTGACAGCATCCGTTTTTCCTGTGATCCTTGCTGATTTGGAGTAGATCAATCACATTTCGGGGTTTTACAAAAACTACTGAAAATGCTTAGTCTCTGCCTAGAATTTCTCTAAGATAATATTTTATTTTTAATTTTCAGGAAGTGCAGAAATATAAGAACATATGACCAACACCCACATTCTCACTCCCTAGAATTTACACATATTAACATGCTAATATATTATCTACAGTTTTTTTTAAATAAAAGAAATAAAACATTACAAAGAAAATTGAAGTATTTCTGATCCAGTTTTCCTTCCCCACTTTTCAGAGGCAACCACTATCAGGAACGATATTTTAAGTATAATGTTTTTATCAGCTATTTTACAGCACCATCTCTCTGTTTCCAATTTATTGCTGCACAGAACTGCAGCTGAAATTTAGGAAGGCTGACCCTCTCCAAATTCTCTGCTGCCTTATTATTTGTGTCTAGTGTGTCTCTCTGTATAATGTGCTAGTGAGAGGATTATTATCCTGACATTGGTGAAAGAGAAGTACATCCAGGAAGTACTCTTCCAAGAAGTCACCCTGAAAAATGCCTCCCCTTCTGATTAGAAACACTGATAGTGTATCTTACTCTGTGCTGGCCAACATCCTCACCATGGAGGTTAACATCTGGGATTTAGTAGTTGCAGAAACTTTGCACCAACTACCATGCAATTCTGACACTAACTGCTCGGAGTTCGTGTAGACTCCATAGGTTAAGGGCACAATTCCTAAAGACTGACGGCTCTCGTTTCAGACCGCAGCCACAAGTTTGAGGGCTCCTGTATCACCCTCACTTTTGATCAGCTGGCTACAAATTCAAGGTTCCCCGTATCCTCTCTGGTTCGATTATTCACTTGAATGACTCCCAGATCTCACAGGAAGTGCGGTGATGATTAGTTTTATTACAGCAGAAAGGATATGAACAAGGAGGAGCCAAAAGAAGAGAGGCATAGGGCAAGGTTCTGGGAAGGCCTCAAATATGGAGCTCTTGTGTCCTCTTGACACACCATCCTCCCAGCGTGACGATGTGCATGACCAATCAGGGAAGCTCACCTGCACTTCAGCTTCCGTGTCTAGACTTTCCATTGGGGGGTTCATTATATAGACAGGATTGATTGAATCAATGCCCACTTGGCTGGACTTAATCTCCAACCCCCTCCTCTTCCTGGAAGTCAGCAGATAATGTGGCTCAAAGCCCCAACCCTCTGATCACATGGATGGTCTTTCTGGCATGGCCAGCTCCCACCCCAAGACTAGAGAGTGACTGGCCCCACCATGGGTCATTGTCAGCATAAACTATCAGATGTGGTCTGGGACCCCACCACGAATAGCAAAACACTCCTATAAAAAATTGCTGAGATTATCCCCCCAGGAGCTGGGACAAAGGCCAGGCCTTTTTTTTCAAGGCCGAAATCCTTATACTTAGTAGTTAACTGGTTAGAGGAATTTCTCCTGTAAACCTTGTGCTATAAGGATGGAAACCACAGGGCTATAGCAGACAATGTACAAAATACTGCGGCCTGGTCAGAACGTCCAGTACCGTCCTGATCTTATCTCTCACATTGCAAAATGCTAACAAACATTTCAGTGACCTTCAGTAGAGATTCTCAATTCTATCAGACTTAACTCCCCACTTTAAAAAAATTATAATGCTCCTTATCCTCAGCTGTAGAGATAATATAACCAACATACATAAATAATTAAAATACCAATACAGTAACCTGGCTGTAATATAAAATGGAAATAACTTTATAATAAAAAAAGTATTTTAATACGTAAATGCTAAGATATAATATTCTGATTATAGTAACTAAGTCAATAAGCATGAACTATAGGCTGAGGGTGGCATGGCCATCAACAGTGTGATTTTCTGAAATGATGAGCAACTTTTGGTAGAGTTTCATATAGCACAAAGTACAGTCATCCCCAGATCGATACCTTAAGTGCATTTCCAGAAAATTCAGTGAGTATTAAAACCATGCAAAAAATGCTTGGTGTTTCCATGTAAACCCAAGTTAGGGTCCAACTGAGGTAATCATAAACAGATTTTTCTCTTACATGATTGTCTGGTGGGACATTCAAAAGTTGGCAGGATATTATTGTATAGGACAGCCCTTTCCATTCCAGAATGGCTAGATTCATCCCCAAGTCAACCCCACACATTTTCAACATGTACCCCGAGGGAGGTGAAACTGAGGACCCTGGCCCAGTGGTGAGTGGGAGCGCCCTCTGTCATTGTCCTCATGGCTACTGCAGCAGTCTGCCTCCCTTTCGACCTCGTCCTGTATCCAGAGCCCCACTGCCCTGCTCTTGGAATGGTGAAAAGGAATCTGCAGTGAGACTTGGGGATAATGTGAATAATATTAAATTCTGTTCCTCAGTTTAAAGGAGAAAACCTGGTGCATTCTCCCCAGGCTGACAATCTCAGTGCTGTTAGCAGACCGTTGGCTTTGAGTCGTCATTTCATTTTTGTTTTTGTTTTCTAATGTGCTAGTGGCCAAAGCCACAGTGCTTAAATTTGCCATTTCTTTGGCTTTTTCTTTGGCTTTTGAGAGAGGTGCTACTGCTAATGTTGTTTGGGCTGGTCAGACTTCCGAAACTTTTAAAAACCACTTTTCTCTTTGCTTTTTCTGCTTCGCTCTCCTGAAAGTACCTTGCTTGCCAGCCTTTTTCTGGGGTCAGCTGCGGGACATCCTGCTGACAATTTGCCCATGAAACCCACAGACATTGGGGAAGAATTGCCAGGTAGATGCCTGAGAGCCGACCTTTAGACATTCCAGAGTAGAGGTGAAACCTGCCTGGAATGTGGAGGTGTAACCAACCAGGTGTGTAAGTTCCTGCCTCCTGCGTCCAGCTGCCTCTCTGAGAGGCCCAGGGAAGGGCATGCTGGGAAGGGCTGGCCAGAAGGAGCTGCCTCTTGAGGATGGAGGCTTTGTGTTTTTCTCTAAGGACCAGGCCAAGAGTAGGGGACGGAGAGGAGAGGGGACTACAATCCAGCCCAGAGGAGCCTGCCAGCGGAGTGAGGGGTGGGGCTGGACAAGAGCACGCTGAGGCATCTGTGAGTGATTTCCTCTGTCTGTCAAAGCCAATGCACATCTCAGATGTTTTCACTCTGAGCCCAGCTTTCTGCTTCTCGCCATCATTTTCTTCAGATGGTTACCATGAGCTCCAGGCCAGCCACGTGGCAACAGCCTCATTTGTTTTTATTTAGTTAGTATGAATTTGAGCTGTTTTGCACATAAAAAGAACCAAGCGAACATTAAATGCTAACCACTTGCAACCCTCCAAGTGCACGTCTGAGCATCATCTGTGCACATGACACACTGTGGGAATGGACTGTGTTGGATTCTGCCTTGTTCATTTAATGTGGTTTTATGTTTACCTGGCTCACCTGCTTGCATTTTTGTGCCTAGGTAGGATTCTTTTATGAGAAAACATCTCGGGCATCCTAGCCATCCTCCTAGTACATGATGTCTGCAATTCCCAACATTTTTTCTCATGTAAATATCAGGACTGTGAAAACGGCAATACAATTTTTTAAACCTTTTCTATCACATGTACTTTCCATATATATTTCTCCCAAAGGGAATTGCCAGATTAGAGAGCAGGAACTCTGTTGCATGAATGTACATATTCTCAGATTACTCCGAAAGGATGGGCCCGGTGCTCTTGGCCTTGGCTGAACTGGGCTGCCTCTCTTACCACCATCAGTCAATCATTCATCATTACAAATATTTCCTGAGCACCTCCCATCTGCAAGCATCGTGTTGGAAGTTGGGGAAATGGGGGCAAACAAGACACGGGCCTTGGTCCTTGGCCTAGAGGAGTTCACAGCTGTGGCGGTTTCTCAAAGTGTGCTACCTGGATCACCATACTGGAGTCCCCTGGGGTGGATACTTGTCAAAATGCAGATTCCTGTGGCTCATTCCAGACCATCCAATCAGAATCTCTAGGTCCAGAGCTCAAGGATCTGCATTTCCAACAGGATCTCCTGGTGCACACATTACAATTTGAGCACCATTTGTCTCATGGAATGGCATAGTTTCCTTTGGCTTGGGAGACATGAAGGACCTGGATTGACTGAAGGCATCAGCTGGAGCAAGTGTATGACAGTGCTGTGGCGTTCTTCTAGCCAGAAAGTCACCTCTAACAGGACACAGACAAGGCCCCGAACCCAGGGCAGGCTGTGACTAACGTGTAAACCAAGTGGATAATTTATGATTCAGCTGAACAGATCCCTCACAAGGACAGAGTATTTGGGCCACAGAGAAGTACTAGGGCATTTTCTGGCATGGAGATCACTGTTTCAAATTAGTTGAGTGAAGCCAAACAGCACCGAGGAGGGGAACACGTGCTGGGGGGTGGGTGATGTGTGAAGCACATGTGCCCCCCTATTCCCCGTGCGCAATCTGACCAGGTGATGAACGGAAGAGCAGATGGTCCCGAGGATGCGGACAGAGAGGCAGTGACATCTCAGGAAGACCCAGCAGCTTCTGCCAAGTTAGGGAAAGGTCTAGATTCACTGCTTAAACTTGGGGGAAGAGGACCTGGACCAGCTGTGGGGGAGTGACTTGGGTCTGCCACCAAGCAGAAGGGATGGGACTAACTCAAGCTGTCGTCTTGGGGAGAGGAGATACATATCTGCAGTTGTCAAGCGTGTGGCCCAGGAATTCTCCCAGGCCTGTGTCAGCCAGTGGCCCAATCTGAGCTGTGCTTTGCTTGCAACAGAAAAGGCTGATTACCCCCAAATGAGAGAACAACCTGGAGACTGGGAGGCTTTGAGAGTGCACATACTGGGTCCCTTTTCCAGGTTCCTGAATTGACCAGAGGCCCGTATCCAAGAGTCTTTAGGCATTCCCAGGTATTGGTATTGTGCTGACCCTGAGCACACAGGCGGGCTCAGCTTTTGGTTCATTTCCCTATTTGAAACAGACTCCTTGATGTGGAAGGGCCCAAAGCATAAGCAGGGTGGGACCTTGTTGCACTTGCCCTTTACAGACACCAATGTCCCCTTCAGATGACTCACAGCGAGCAGTCAATCAGAACAGCAGTCAACCCAGCATCCATTTTCATTAAGGCCAGAGTTAACTGCAGTGTAGTTTGAGTTCCAGTTCAGAAGCTCTTCATGGTGCTGTTTCTTAATTCAGGAAAATGAACATCAATTATTTTTTTCTGGTCTGACTCATGGTGCCTGATCATTTAAGAGTAAAAGAATTGACTGAGCACAGGCCATAGTCTTTGGATACCAAAGTGACTTCTAGGTGAGCACAGAGGTGTGGGGCCACTGTTCTGGAGTACAATGCCCCAGGACCTTTCTTTCTGAATTCTTCTCCCATCATCTGATAGAGGGTGTCTCATGTTTTCCACCTAATGGGGCAGAGAGATTAGTGGAGCTGTAGAAAGACCATGTCAGGGTACAAGGAAGAATCTGTGACCTCATTTATATGAACTCAAACTGCTCACCATCTGTGCTGGAAAGCGGAGGGTGATTGTGTGTGTACGTGTTTGCGTGTATGTTTCTTCAGAGCACAATTGTAGGATTTTGTTCAAATGGAGAGAACAAAAACTGAAACAATTGGGGAAGAGCATCTATTGATCAGCAGAAATCCTGTATGTGGTGTCTGCTTGAAAGGAGTCATTAATCATGAGTAATCACGAAGAGAACGGAGGAGAGAGCCACACTTCCCGCCCCTAAATCTCTCACCGCTGCTGTTCGCAGGAACACAGTTTCTCACGCAGAAAAATCTGTTTTCAGTTAGACCGAATAACTGCCCCTTGAGACACAAACATTTCCATATTTGTAAGGCTTTTCACAGCTGACAGAGCATTTTTGCAAAGTTTTTTCACTTGATCCTATCCGCAGGCGTGGAGCGATGAATCCAAGACCGCACGACTAGTAAATGGCAAACTGGAACTCAACTGCCACTCTGATGATGCCACATTTGGGTCAGGGAAGCAGCAGCCTTTCTACCGACGGAGGCAGCTATGAGCCAGGGGAGACTGCTGAACTTGAAATAGGGATGGTCTGCCCTGCCATTGGCTCTAGGAAAACCCCTGTCAGCCTCATTTTCCCTCCGGAGCTGAGAATGGTGATAGACCAGAGTCCTAGCAAGCAAAAATGGCCAAGTGGCCTTTCTCATTCCACGGACAAAGGAAATCAGAAATGGAATTCTGGAAGAGTTGTTAAATATGGCTGTTCAGCTGACTTAGTCTCAGGAACAATTCTGTTTTGCCTTCTTGAAAGGTGGGCTATGTCTACCATACCTATTAGGTGCACACAAAGAGTGAGGAGCCCTATTGAACTGCCCAAACCAACACAAGCAGATTTGCTTGAGAACAGATGTTTTATGGTTTGTAGGAGATTATTGCCATCCCTGGACTACATGGGTCCTCCTCAGAATCATGACATTAATAATATTAATATGAATATGAAGCAAAGGGCTTTATAAAGTCGGCTCCATATTTCATTGTTTCAATGCATTTTGGTATTAAATGAATAAGTAATGTGGATTACATCTAAACTACTGAAATATGCAAGTCAGCATCTATTCTTTTTAAGACAACAACTTGAACTTTTTTTTTTAAAGTAAAAGCTACAGAGTCTTTTTCTGCTCTTAACTTGCTGCTATCTGCCAGCCCCTGGTTATTGGCTACCTCTGTTTTATTACTTCCTATTTATGCATTTACTCAATGCCTGTTGCCTATATCTCTGGACATAGGTGATCAGATAATACTGCTAAGAATATCACTCTGAGTCAACTTGCCATTTCTTTGTTCTCTTTCTTAATAATCATGCTAGGTTTATATCAAGCATCTCCCCCACATTTCCCACTTTTCTATGTGCAGAACAGCTATTATTTAATAAAACAGACCCAAGATGCAGGCACCCTTTTTCTTCTTGCCTGTCTGAATTTAGCACCCTGCGCCTCAGAGGCGACTAACCATACAGGACGTTGAGTGCTTGACTGTACAACGTGTGAGCTGAACTTTGTAGCGCTGACTTCCCCACTGTTACCACTGACAGTGAACGCCTCGGTGAGAGCAGAGCCCCCCTTCTCACACAATCAGCACCAGCTGTAGTCCAATTAAGCTCGACAGTGAACAGGTGTTCACAGTAATGACTTCCACACAAAAGCGCACTTCCATTTACTACTCTACATCCGATGCACTAACAGTCCCAGTGAAAGGAGGAGTAGAAAAGGAGACAGAATTCAGTGGAGGAAAAACAGCAACCCCCAAACTTCTCCACAATCAGCATCAGAAGCCCCAATTAACCTCAACATTTCACAGGTGTCTGCAGGAGAGTATTTTATTCAGAACCCACTCAAATCGCCCCTTAAGAACTTTGAAAACATTTTGAAAAGTTTTTCAGATTCAGGCAGCTTGCTGACATTACACCTAGAACTGTTATTAGCACTAGTTAATGGCTTTTGGGAGCCTACACTGTGATGTGCTTTGGCAGAAATATTAATAATGAAATTTACACAAATTCTAAATATCCTTTTTTTAAAAAAAGATTTATTTACCCCTCCCCCTCGTTGTCTGCTCTCTGTGCCCATTCCCTGTGCATTCTTCTGTTTCTGCTTGTCTTCTCTTTAGGTGGCACCAGGAACCAATCCTGGGACCTTCCAGAGTGGGAGAGAGGTGTCAATCTCTTGCACCACCTCAATTCCATGGTTGCTGTGTATCTTATTGTCTCTCCTCTGTGTCTCTTTTTGTTGCGTCATCTTGCTGTGCCAGCTCTCCACTCAGGCCAGCTTGCCTTCACTAGGAAGCCCTGGGAATCGAACCCTGGACCTCCCACATGGTAGACAGGAGCCCAATCTCTTGAGCCACATCTGCTTCCCCTGAATATCCTTTTGCCCATTGCATTTCCCCTCTAAATTATTTTACACCTGGGGCATGTGCTTCATTTGACACTGAGAAGCCCAAAAAGCACTTCTTGGAGGCAGATGCCTGGAAATGTTACTACTCCTACATTACCAAATTGTTAAGTGTTTATCGTGTACCTTGCCATGGAGAAAGGATTGTCAATTGGAAACTTTCTTGCCACTCACATCAATTGCCCTTCAGGATTGGTGACAGCTCAGGACAGGCAAAGTCTCCCCAGGGGCTCTTCCCGGGCTGAGCGAGTTGGTGGCCCCCCTCTCTCCAGCATCCCTCACGCACAGCTAGGCAACCACCAGCTCCAGGAGTGCTGCTGGAGCTGGTCCTCCATAGAGTGTGTTTATAGGATTTTGTCCCCTCAGGAAGGCAGAGGAAGGCATGACTAGCTCCAAAGCAATCAGTGCTTTGATTTGATAGGGTTCAATCAGTGAGTAAGACCTACTCCTAAACCTACCACAGTTCATGGTGCAGAAAACGTTTTCCTTGCAGGGGATCAGGACCAACTTGGTAACTTATGCCAGAAAGGAATCTGTGTAAAAACCAATCCCAGATGTGACGTGTCTGCAGGCAAGGGTGTCAAGTGGTATAATCATACTGGAAAACTAGTGGTTTTCCAAAAACACATATCCTGAGACCAATTTCATGCCTAGTTATAATCCCAACAGAAATTGTGGCAGGCAGACTCTAAGATGGCCTCCAATGACCCCTGCCTCGTGGTATTCATGCCCTTGTATAATCCCCTCCACTTGACTGTGGGTAGAACCTGGGACCTTGCCTCTAATCAGTAGCATACAGCAAATGTGATGGGATGTTGTCATGTCAGTGATTATGTTACATAAGGTTGTAACTTCTGTCTTGCTAGCAGGCTCTATTGTCTCCTTGATTTGCATAATTTGATGAAGCAACAACTGTGTAGGAGAGGCCTACAAGGCAAGAACTGAGCCAGCTAGGAATTGAGGCCCTCAGTTCAGCAGTCTTCCAGGAGCTGAATTTTGCCCACAACATTGTGAGCTTAGAAGATCCTTCCCCGTATGAGTCTTCAGATGAGATCCTGGACCTGGCAAACACCTTGATTGCAGCAGGCGAGAGACCCTGGAGCAGAGTATCCAGCTAAGCTGTATTTGGACTCCAGAAACTATGAGATGATAAATGTGTGTTGTTTTAAGTTTGTTTTTAATAGATAACTAATAGAGAAATGCTTACACACAAGGATATGTACAAGAATCTCCACAGCAGCATTCTTTATACTATAAAAGTAAGAAACAACTAAAATTTCTATAGACATAGATGGACGATACATTCCAATAGATGGATAAATACATTCCAATGTATTCATATAATGGAACAATATAAAGTCACGAAAATTAGCAGACCCTAGCTACATGTGAGAATATAGGTGAGTCTCACAGACAAATGATTGAGTGAAAAGAGCCAGACATAAAGGAGAACATATTATATGATTTAGTTTACAGAAAATCCTAAAACATGCAAAACTAATCTATCATCCTGTTTGAAGTCAGACTAGCATTTTTTTTTCGTGGGGAGAGGTAGTGACAGGGAAGGGAATACAAAGCTTTTGATATGCTGCTGAATGTTCTGCTTCTTAATCTGGGAGCTGGTTACAGGGCTGTGGTCACTTTTATTGGCTTCTGATTTGTACGCTTTTATGTATGTATGTTTTAAGTTAAAAAGTAGAAACACACATGCTTTTCCCCAGCAGGTTCGTCTTCTCAGCATGTGGTATTAGTGGGTATGTGGTTAGAGGGTATATTATCTCATAGGCACAGTTATCATACACCAGGAAAGGACCTGGGAGGATGCTGAATTGCGAACCCCTCATTTAAGCACAGCTGAACACCAAGGCTCGGAGAGGGAAGGCGAGCTGCAGGAGTCATGCTTCCAATTACTGTCAGAGCTGAAACTGCAAGGCAGGTCCTGATTGGATGTGAGGGCAATCTGATGGTGGCAACTGTCCTTCATGGCTCTCCCTATGAGTCTCTTTCTTCATCACTCCATGAGATTACCTATTGGTGTTGCAAACTCAGATAAAGATTACTTTCCAGGTAGTCCAGTGCCTGGTTTACCCATGTGCTTTAAATTGGCCAATACCCAATAAGAAGGAATGCCTGTTGCCCATGTATTCTTCAAGCTTCTATCCTGTTCCATTTCAAAGAAACCATCTTTGCCATTTGTTTCCTACCCTGTTTCTTGCACCATGGCCAGTGATCTTTTTTTAAAAAAATTTATTTATATGTATTATTTTTAAAAGTTACCTAGATTACATAAATGTTACATAAAGAATATAGGGGATTCCCATATGCCCTGCTTCCTACCCCTTCCACATTTGCCCACATAAACAACATCCTTCATTAGTGTGGTACATTTGTTACAATCGATGAACACATTTTGGACCATTACTACTAAGTATGGTTTATAGTTTACATTGTAGTTTATACTCTCTCCTGCACAACTCTGTAAGTTATGGCAAGATATATAATGGCCTGTATCTGTCATTGTAATGTCATTCAGGACAATTCCCAAGTCCCAGAAATGCCCCCATATTGCACCTGTTTTTTCCTCTCTCTCTCTCTTCAGAACCTCCAGTGGACACTGCCTCTACATCAAAGATATACACTCTTGCATTGCTAGAATCACAATAAGTCTATAGTAGAATGCCTGTAAGTCTACTCTAGTCCATTGTTCATTCCACAATCCTGAAGATTCTGGGATGGTGATGCTCACTCCACCTCTAATTGAGAGTGGGCTTAGATCTCATGGGGCAGATGGATGGGACAATCTTGCTTGCAGTTGCAGACTCTCTCTGAATGGTTGCTGTCCATCATCATCTCCTTGTCAGTTGTCCTGGATGAGTCCAATTAACTGGAGAGTATGTGCTGCAACTCTTTTGAGATTCACGGCCCAGCTGGCACATGGACAACCCAAAGATTTAAGTCTTTTTTTTTTTTTTAAGATTTATTTTATTTATTTTTCTCCCCTTCCCCCCCACCCCCAGTTGTCTGTTCTCTGTGTCTATTTGCTGCGTGTTCTTCCTTGTCCGCTTCTGTTGTTGTCAGTGGCACTGGAATCTGCGTCTCTTTTTGTTGCGTCATCTTGCTGTGTCAGCTCTCCGTGTGTGCGACACCATTCCTGGGCAGGCTGCACTTTCTTTCATGCTGGGCGGCTCTCCTTACGGGGCACACTCCTTGTGCGTGGGGCTCCCCTATGCGGGGGACACCCCTGCGTGGCATGGCACTCCTTGTGCTCATCAGCACTGTGCATGGGCCAGCTCCACACAGGTCAAGAAGGCCCGGGGTTTGAACTGTGGACCTCCCATGTGGTAGACGGATACCTTATCCACTGGGCCAAGTCCGCTTCCCAGATTTAAGTTTCTTTGACCTATCAACTCTAATACTAACTATAGGTTCAAATAGAAGGGGCAGAAAAGCCAAGTGTAGGGAAATCACAACTGAGTCTAATTCTGTCACAGTGGAGAGCATAAATTCCAAAGTAGGGCCCAGTGATAGGGCACCAAACTCCTGAGTTGTCTGTCCTGCCTATAGTATCTGGATGTCTTCAGAGCCCTCAGGAGGCATGCTATTTGAGGTAGTATTTACTATGGCAGTCAATGAAATCTTGCTGAGACATGCATAAGCTTAATCTCTGGGAGGATCTCCTGACTCACTTTGAAGTCTCTTAGCCATATGACTCATTTGTCATTACTTTTTCCCCTTTTTGTTCACAGTTGCATTGATAGTTGGTACTTGGTAGTAATTCCTCAATGGCAGGGAGGCTCATCCCCAGGAATCAAGTCCCACACTGTGGGGGAAAGTAATGCATTTATATGCTGAGGTTGGCATAGAGAGAGACCACATTTCAGCAACAAGGAGGCTGTCAGGAGGTAACTCTTAGGTACCCTATAATACTAGGCTAAGTTTCAATTTCAAAAGTAAAGTTTCCTAAGGACAGTCATCAATATCAAGGGCCCGCCAATGGACCATCCTCCTTCATTAGTCACTGCCCCTGTGCTCAGCGGATTCTTGCTCTTCCATTAGAGAATGTGGCAGAGCTCCCCAGGATGGGAACTCAGCATTCCCTCAGTTATTGTGCGACTCTCCACCCACTGTGACAATGCCCCATGAACATTTGAACACATTTATATTGCCTTATGGGTATGCCCCAGGTGAACCCCTGCCCATGCAACCCCCCCCACTGATACCTGCACCAATGATCCTTCCCCATCATAGCTGTAACCCTTCTGTGATCCAAAGCTTCTTGAAAAATGAAACCAACAAAATAACCAAATGCCACTAATAAGAAAATGAATAATAATGATAGTTTTAAAAATAAGAAATAAAGTACAAAAAAATTTAAAAAACAATAAAAAATTTGGAATGATCAAAAATGAAAAATATTTTAAAAAATTTTTGACATTATATCTTTCATCACTGTATGATCTGTTGTCTTATATGTACAGTGATATCCTCTTCTGTTCATTCCCTCAGTGTCCTATTTTTTTTCACTGTATTCAAATGCTCCAGGCATGGTAAATGATCTATACCTTATCATCAACCCGTGGTCTAGTTCTCACTGAGCAAAACTGAAACTGGATACCCTTCCCTGGCGCTGAACTTGGCAACCCTTCATGACTGTGATTGGGACTCACCCCTCAGCAAGTATTTGCTGCCAGCCGTTCTGGGTTATGACCTTGCATGGGAGGCTTGCAGGCATCTTGCTAGGTCTGCCTCGGTCTCTGCAAAAGAGGAAAGAAGCATTGTTTCAAGTCAAGGATCTACAGATATCTAACAGTTCTACTGAGACCTCCAAATAGGCTCTTAAATTCCATTTTAGGATAACATCAGCTGGTGCAGGCAGAGATGAGAATGAGCTCCCTTCCTTTTCCCTTCTTCTCCACTTTCAAACTCTGAGAGCTATATAAAATGAACACAATGGTTGAGGCCAGTCATATACAAAATCATCTTAGAGATAAAACGTGTGCCATGTCAGAAAAAGCAGAGTATGTATCTGGCAGTTACCTTATTGAAGTGTCAATCAGAAAGGAATTGGTGAGCACAGAATGAAGAACACACCAGAGGGAGCCCTGAAAAGCTGGTGTGAATGTTTCATTGGTGTTGGCATTATCAGACCCCGGCAGCCTGATTCAGTTAAGCTTCAGGTCATCTAGCTAAACTGTTTCTGTTCTGATTCCAGACTTACCAAGGAACTTTCTGATTGTAGATTTTCTTCAGAGAGAAAGTGTGTCGAAGAGAAGAGTTGGAATATTTGATCTTGACAGGTGTGTATCCCCTTGTCAACAGAACTACTGACATACTGGTTAGAAGTTGTGGTGCTTTGTGAGCTTAATTCCCATAAGTCAGCCTTCCTAAGTTAGGCAAATGCTGCAACACTATCAAAACAGAATTTTTGGACCTATAAGTCTTCTGGCCAGACCTTGGACCGTGAAAAATTCATTAAGATAATGCCACTTTGGAAGGCCTCTTGGTGGACAGCCAGGCAGCCATTTCCTGGCAATATTCAACGTGGTTTTGGGCTCCCTTTCAAAATCCTGATGGCACCTAACTGGGCTGAGAGAGGGAGCAGAGAGGCAAGGAGGTAAAATGGGGTGGTCTATTAAAATTCATTTTTATTAAGGCTACAAAATGGAAATTGAGTCTTCTTGAACAACCTATGCATTTTTATTTTTTAGGAGGCACTGGAGATTGAACCCAAGACCTCTTATATGGGAAGCAGGCACTCAACCACTGAGCTATATCTGCTCCCCAATGAGAGTTGTTGTTTTCTTTTCTCTGTTGGTTTTGTTTTTTCAGGAGGTTCCGGGGATTGAACCCAGGACCTCTTACATGGGAAGCAGGCACTCAACCACTTGAGCTATATCTGCTCCCCTATGTATTTCTTTTTATTTTTTAAAGATTTATTTTTATTTATTTCTCTCTCCTTCCCCTCACCCCCCTGTTGTTTGCTCTCTTATGTCCATTTGCTGTGTGTTCTTCTGTGTCCGCTTGCATTCTCAGTGGTACCAGGAATCTGTGTCTCTTTTTGTTGCGTCATCTTGCTGCGTCAGCTCTCCGTATGTGCTGTACCCCTCCTGGGTGGGCTGCGCTTTTCAGGCGGGGCAGCTCTTCTTGAGGGGCATACTCCTTGCACATGGGGCTCCCCTATGTGGGGGACAACCCTGTGTGGCATGGCACTCCTTGCACGTGGCAGCCCTGTGCATGGCCCGGCTCACCACACAGGCCAGGAGGCCCTGGGTTTGAACCCTGGACTTTCTATATGGTAGGCAGATGCTCTATCAGTTGAGCCATATCCGCTTCCCTGTATTTCTTAAATTGGGGTAGATACTCCCAATCTGGGAATGTGTAGGATGAGTAAAGGCGTGGGATAAAACTTAGCACATCTTTCTGGAAGGTCTACTTTTCACACAGATTTGAGAAGATGGAGAAGTTATAATCAGAGTTGTTGCTGGGTAGTCAGGGACTCCATTTCCCAGCTCCCCTGGCATTTAAGTGGGGCCTTTTGAGTAATTCTTGCTCATGGAATGTAGGGTAGTGATGACTGTCAATTCTGGGCTAACAGAATTAAGACGCAGTCTCTTTCCTCATCTGCCCTTTGATATGGAGAGGACTCGGAGGCCTGAAGGAGGGTGAAGTCACAAGATCAAGCAGAAGGCTCCTCATTGAGCAGCCACACTCACATGGACTTCATGTGGGTAAAAAATACTTCTAAAGTATTAAATCACTGAGATTTGGGGCTTGATCTGTTACAGTAGCTAGCATTATTCTAATTTAACTCTTAAGTGACAAACATTTTTCATGAAGGCAAACAGTTAAATGATAGAATCTAAATTTTACATGAATTCTTAAACTAAAACTGAGGGTTTGGAAACAATTTGCTATGGCAGGCTGTTGGCCTTATCCCTCTGCTGTTGGAGAAACTTGATGGAAAGTGTGATAAACATGGGACAAATTCATGTCATGGGAAAGTAAAAGGCATGGTGGTCCTCTAGACCACAGAGTGGACAGTAAGTGCTCACTTGAGGCAAAATTAAAGTGGGCAAAGTTTGGCTTCAGGAAGCCTTCCTCCAGCCCCTACTCCAAAACTCTCATTGGCTCCTAGAATCCTCATACCACCTGCTAGCTATCTGCCCTGGCTTGCTGGTCAGGCAAAAACCTCATGCTCTAGATCCTTGTTAATGTGTGAATCTTCATCCAAGTTCACGTTTCCTTAGGCACCTATCTTCAGTGGGGCTAAGGGTGCTCCAGGAATTCAAGCTAAAAGGCAGGATGGCAAATACAATTCCCTATCCGTGGCAGACATCAGGGGTTCCTCACCATCCTCTTTCCTCCTAAGCCAGCTGTGGCCTCAGACTCATTTTCAAGACAGAACTCCAAGCAGCTCCTGCAGGGAGCTCAGTGCTCGTTCTTGAGGTGGATCTAATTTGCCTTCCTGGAAGAATGATGGATCATATTAATAGCTTTGCAGGTTACCTCTCCCTATGTTTGCCTTTCAACAATGTTTTCATTGCTCCATTAACCCAAAGGAGGAGTCTGGAAATTTTGAGCCCTCTGGCAGCTCCAGTAGGAGAAAGACTTGGGGCAGGGAATATTTTTTCATTGCTCCTCAAATTACACTGTTAACTTGTTGCCTATTTTAATTCAATTCAACTGATATTTATTTCACTTACAGTAAAGGAGACCTCGTCTAGGTAATCACATTACCTCCACCACTGCAAGTTTTTATTGAGCACCTGCTGTGTACATGGCAACAAACTAGGTGCTCAGGTGTTTCTTCTGTGATTATGTTTACTTATAATCGCCATATAGAGAGACTCTGTTCTCTTTCTCTCTCTCTGTCGCTCTCTCTCTCTGTCGCTCTCTCACTCTCTTGCTCGCTCTCCTCTCTCTCACTCTCTTGCTCGCTCCCCTCTCCCCTCTCCCCTCTCCCCTCTCCCCTCTCCCCTCTCCCCTCTCCCCTCTCCCCTCTCCCCTCTTCCCTCTCCCCTCTCTCCCCCCCTCTCCCCTCTCCCCTCTCCCCTCTCCCCTCTCTCCCCCCCTCTCCCCTCTCCCCTCTCCCCTCTCTCCCCTCTCTCCTCTCTCCTCTCGGCTCAGAGCTCCTGGAGGAACTGACTTCCTGAAGAAACCCTCCTGTCCTGCTCTTCTCTGGGTACCTGGGATGTATTGGCCACGGAGAGATACTCTCCCTGCCCTTCTCAAGCATGCTGAACAGGAGAACTTCGGTACTGTGCTGCCTTTGAGGGACAGCGTTTGCCCACCCTCTCCCTCTTCCCTCATGTTCCCAAGCCGTGACATCTCTATAGGGCAACACCTCTCTCTGCAGAGACCCAGTGATCTCTGCCAATGGCTGATTAGACTTTCTTGTCATGACCTTCCTCAGGGATGCTTCACCAAACTTTTGCTGGGGCAAACAGCAAGTATTTATTTTTTAAGTCCTCCATTTTTTTGAAGGGAGGAGATATCAATGGGTAGGGTTTCTCTTCCACCCACCCATTCCACATGGTGCGCTAAAGTGGCAAGTGCACATGTGTCCCTTTACCCTGGTGAAATGTCTGACTACATGACTGGCTGCCACTACAGAGCAACAGCTATCCTGGCAGCTGCTGGGGGAATGGGAGGCAGGGAGCTGCCAGGACACAGGGTTGGAGATGTGCCTCCAGGTTATGGCAGCGTTCATGGATCCACTTACTAATGCTTCCCACTTAAGCCTTGGCAATGGAATTAAAAAGCATGGCTAGGTGGGCAGAGGGTAAATCCCTCTGCTGGGACCACCTGGGTGCTGGCTTTCCATAAGGTTGGGCTAAGATGGGAATGGAGCTTAGATGCCCACCATGTGGGCACAGTGGGAAGGGCTGCAAAGAGATGATTAGTTAATGAAAACTTCAATTTTGCAGAAAACAGCCAAATCTGTGAAAGGATGGCAGCTGCTGTGTTAAGCAGAAGCCCTAGGAAAGCCCTAAACTTGTGGAATCTGCATATTTTCATCACCCCTACCTAGGAGGCCAGCACAGAGCAGTTGTTACAGGACTTTCCTGGAGGCATCAGGAAGACAGGGATGGTGATTTGTTTAGATTTGTCTGAATAGTTGTGGGTTGCCAAATCGCACAGACAGCTGCAGTCAGTTGCTTTCTTCATGCTGTTCAATCCATGCCATGCATTTTATCAGCTGTATCTCTGCTCTACCCTCGATGGCTTGAGAAATCATCATAACTTAATAGAGAATCAGGGTCCTGAATCTGTTCCTTTTCGGCAACATTGCTGGGAGATGATCACATCCTTTTTCCAGTTTGAGCCTTTGCTTATTGAATCCATGAAGGAGAACAATAGATTATGTGTGTCACTCTCTCCATAACTCAAACACCATCCCATCATCTGGAAGTAGTGGTGTTGGCAGTGAGAAAGAGAAAACCAATTACGTGTGGACTGGGAATTCTGTGGGCAGGCCTGGTCTCCTGACTTTATCTGCACAGAACTCCTTTGGATAAAAGCAAAGTGCCTTTCTTCCTTGAACCAGTCTCCTTGGTCAGTTTCTGGATGAGGCAGGGGTAAGATCTAGGAGCTGGCCTCTGTTGCTGTCTTTCTGGACATGGTATGAAGAGTGAATCTGCAGTGTCCCAGGAGCCCATTATTATTTGTAGGAGGCTGCAAAACTGGCATGAAGTGGAGTTTGGATCAGACTATAGGAATGAGTTTTATGCAGTTTCCATTGTATGACCATCAAGTTGGCTTAAATAGAACCATAGACTCTTACCACTGAGTGGAAACTTGGAAATCATCTTCAATCCTTTCATTTTATAGATGAGGACAATGGAAGTACAAAGACATGGCTTACCTCCTTAAAGACTCAGAGCAGTGGCAGAGATCTCCAGGTATACCAGCTATTCAGGTGTCTCAAGTCCTCACAGGTACCAGTTATGTTTTGTAGTTGCAAAGAACAGAAACCAACACTGGAACACTTTAATGAAAATTTATTAGAATTTATTTTATAAAATCCTGTAGATTCTGTTTCCTTAGAGAACCCTGACTAGTACAAATACTTAGCCCTAAATCTTGTTTTGGGGTCTGCATTTGGGAAAGCTTTATTAAGACAGGTGCCTTGCTAGCATCTTGGTTAAGGAAAATCAGAATATCTGATTATTAACTCCATGAGACTACATCCCATAGGAAAGAAATTATTCTCTCAAATGAAATTTTGGTGCCTTTGGAAAGTGGCTTTGTGTGTGTTTGTGTGTGTGTGGGGGGGGGACTTTAAAACAAATGTCCATAGCTCTAGCCCACCAACCTCCTGAATTTTATATTTGGCTCAAAGAGTGCTTTTTGAGATCTGTGTTCATTATAGAGCTTACTTATTCTTTCTTTGATATGCCTCATAAATCAATTGTTTCCACAGTTCTCACCTTGGACAGAGCTTCCTTATTATCTCCCAATATCTATTGATCCTTTCTTCCTTTTAGACATAGATCATCCTGAAGTTCATTCAGATACATGGCCTGCCCACCTAAAGATGTTCTCCAGCCTCCTTTGCAGTTAGATGTGACCAGGGGACTAAGTTTGAATCAAGAAGAGGTAAATGAAAGTGATGATGCAATTTTTAGGGCTTGTCTTTTCAAAAGAAATTACTTGTCCTCTTCTCTCTCTTCCTCTCACGTTAGGTTCGCATAATTCCTTTATATTCCTTCGTTGGTCCATACTTGGCCATCCATGCAGCTATATTTATTTTTTATGTAATAAGCAATTGTGAACTCATCATCAAACAGAAAAAATAGAATTATGACAATAAATTACATCAACCTATGTGGTGCTTCCCCAGTCTAACCTCCTGCCTCCCTCCACCCCATGTGATGAGCATCCTGAATCCTGTATTCACCATTCCTTTTTTGGGGGGGGGCGCTTTTAAAATTTTTTTAAATTTTTTATTTCGCTCCCCTCCTGGCCGCCCCCAGTTTGTCTGTTTTCTGTGTCTATTTGCTGCATGTTCTTCTTTGTCCGCTTCTGTTGTTGTCAGCAGCACGGGAATCTCTGTTTCTTTTTGTTGCGTCATCTTGCTGTGTTAGTTCTCTGTGTGTGTGGCGCCATTCCTGGGTAGGCTGAACTTTCTTTCACGCTGGGCCGCTCTTCTTACGGGGTGCACTCCTTGCACATGGGGCTCCCCTACGCGGGGACACCCCTGCGTGGCAGGGTACTCCTTGCGTGCATCAGCACTGCATGTGGGCCAGCTCCACACGGGTCAAGGAGGCCCGGGGTTTGAACTGTGGACCTCCCATGTGGAAGTTGGACGCTGTAACTGCTGGGCCAAGTTTGCTTCCCTACCATTCCTTTGCTTCCTTATTCTGATAGTTTTATTTCATTATATCAACCAGAGTTGGATCATAGAAGCAGAACCATAGGAATGGTATAGAACATGAGATTTATTAAAAGGATTTGACTTTCAGTAGTTGCCAGAGCTAGTCAAGCCATTGATACATGCTTGTTGCTTCTGTATTTGGTGCTGGACCTAGTACAGGAGATGGAGTGTCTGAAGGAGGAGATCCAGTGGAGCTGAGGAGGCATGGGCTCAGTTGCTGCCCCAGGAACTGCATTGCTGGGCCAGTATTCAGAATAGCTGGAGGAGAAGGTCCTGTGGGAGCTGCTGTTGCTGTGACCCTGTGGGCTGTCCCATGCTAGCATGATGAGCCAGCGGAACAGCAACGATGTGCGTGAGCTGCAACAGCACATGGTGTCCCTGTCCCCACCTTATGAACATAAGGGAGGTCCCCCTTCCAGATGTTGTGCAAAATATCTCTTGTGGCCCCTGCTAACTTAGAACTAGTCAGGAAAGGGAATTCTGGGAAACCTAGTTCAAGTTTAGCTAAGTTGACATAACCCAAATGCATCACACTTATCCATTTGTATTCTTACAAAGTAAATTTTGTAAAAGTTGTTTCTAATTTTATAAAAAGCATATCAGGCTGTACGAATCCACTCAGGACTTATTTTTTCACTTTCTAAGATTTTATTCTTAGAAATCACTCTCTAAGATTTTATTCTTAGAGATCTTATTTCTAAGATTTATTCACACAGCTGTGGCCTATAGCTATAGTTCACTCCTGTCGACGGCTCTATTATATTCCATTGTGTGAACATACTGTAGTTGATTCATCTGCTCTCTTTTTATGGACATTTGGATTATTTCCAGACTTTGCTATTAGGAACAGCGTTGCTGGGGACGTTCTTATAGATATCTCCAGGTGTTCATGGGCAAATGTCTCACATAAATTTACACCAGGTGTGGAATTGCTGGGTCAGAGATGGGGTGAACTTGTGTCCTGGTTTTCCTGGGCCAGTCTGTTATGTTTCTTGCCCAAGAAAGTATTATTTTTTGCCCTTATTGCTTCCCATTTGTAGCTTGTCTTTTCACTTTCTCTTGACAAACAGAAGTTCTTAATTTTAGAGTAGCGTAATTTGCCAATATTTTCTCTTGAAGTAAGTACTTTTAGAGTATTGTTTAAGAAATTCTTCTCTATCCCAAGGTCTAAAATATATTTCCCTATGATTTTTACTAACAGTTTAAAGTTTTATTTTTTATATTTAAACCTTCTATATAATGAACTCTTGAGCCACCTGAGACTAATTTTGGTATATTGTGTGAAGTGGGGTTATAATTTTGTATTTTTCTATGTTGATAACCTTTTTAATATCTGCCTCTGTTTTTCCAACTGGGGCTTTTCACAACTTAGTCAAAGTTTAAGTTTATTGGTAGATTATCTTAAACACAACTTATTGTCTGGCATGCCACCCCTGTCATCTACCAGAGATTCATGTATGTGTAGGTCTGTTTGGGGATTCTTTGTTCTATTCTGCTGTCCATTTCTATCCCAATGTCAATATCACCTTGTCTAATTACTATAGTTCCACAATAAAGCATAATATCTCACGGGACAAGTTTCCCCTCCATGCTCATCTTCGTTAGTGTGCTGGCTATAATTTTCCTCTTTAATATAAATTTTGGAATCAGCTGCTTAAGTTTCACAAAAACACATTTTGGAATTTTGATTGAAACTGCATTGAATTGGGGAGAGGAACAATGTTATGCTATTGTCTTCCTATTCACAATGTAATATAGCTTTCGATTTATTTTTGTTTTCTTTACTAGCTATTAATAGTTTTATAACTCTCCCAGGAGAGGCCTTACATATATTTTTAGATTTATTTCTAGGTTCTTGATATTCTTTGAAACTATTATAAATGTTGCTTCTCTTTAATTACATTTTCTAGTTGTTTATTTCTAGGGTAGAGAAACGCAAATGATTGTTGCTAAACTTTCTTACTATTTGTAATAATTTGTTCATAGATCCTTTCGGTTTTTCTATGTAAACAGTTTTATCATCTGAAAATAATGAGTGCTTTACTTCTTCCTTTCCAATTCTTCTTTCTTTGTCTTTTTTTTCTCTGCTGGCTGGAGCTTTCAATACCAAACTGAATAGAAATTATACGAGTGGCTGCCTGTCTCAATTCTGATTTTAAAGGGCATTATTCTAATGTTTTGAAGTTGTTATTTTATAGACACTCTTTATTTGATGAAAGAAGTTTCCTGTATTCCTAATTTGCTGAAATTTTCTTTTAAAATCATGAATTCATGTTGAAGTGTACCAATGCTTTGTTTGCATCTATTGAAATGATCATGGGTATATATTTTCTTTTGATGTGGTAATACGGCAGGGTATCAGTCAATTTGCTTCTCATGCACCCTTTCTCAGGAAGCTACTGGAGGATGTGTTCCACCAAGCTGAGGGTATAAATCAAGAATGAAGAAGACATGGAAGTCAGGAAACAGACAAGAGTGAGGAGAAAGGGATCTACAGGACCATGGTGACAACTGTGCCCCAGCAGTTCAGGAGTTGAGGCCAACCCTGGAGCAGGTGAAGAGACCCTTGAAGAGTTGTACTCAAGAAAGTAAAATTGAGAGTCTCTTGCTTTTGTCTAAACACATTGAGAGGAAGAACATCTAAGGTTGAATTAGTGGTACCAATAAGATAACTATTAATTCCTGACAAAACAAAAAAATGTGTGCGGGCAAGGAAAAGTACTCATAGGATAATCTATGCCTCAACTGTAAATAGCATTTACTTAGTCATTGATATAAACACAGAATATTAATCTATCCAAAAATATTCTTAGAGATCTGGGGGGCAGGAGGAGAGCATGTGTGTGGTAGGGATGGTGGCATTTGGTAGACGAAAGAAAAATCCTCATCTTCCAAGTGGGAAGTCCAGGGATAATGCCTAAAACAGAAAAATCAGTAATTAGAAATACATGTGTGTTATTTATGGATAGGCATATAAATACAAAAATAATAATAACCATCTGAAAAAGTTGAAATTCGTTGCCTCTGGGACAGGGAAAATGTGGTCAGGGATTGTGATTTGTGGCAACAAGTTTTATTGAACTATTTGACTCTAAGTTCTGGGCTTTTATAATTTTGGCAAGCTAAATTATAAAGATAAATAAAACACTTTCTTCTCTGTCATCTCCACATCCAGCCCATCACTAAGTACCACCAGATCACACCTCAAATCCATCTACTTCTTCCTTTGCTCATGAGGGAAGGGAAAAAAAAAGTCACGTTTGAAGGGCCTATTCAAATAAGATGTTAGCTGTTTAAAACCAAGAGAAACCAAGGTTTTCAATGGTATTTCATGGAGAAAATAGGCCCATGGACAGGCACTCCCTCAACTTCCTGTCCCCAAATCTATATCCACACCCCGCCTTCTCTCCATTCCTGCCGCAGTGATAAGTGTGGCTTTCTTCCCTCCAAGGATCATCCCTCTCCTGTGCTCATCCCCTAAGCCTCCTTAGGTATTTTGCTAATTGATGATCTCCTTTTTCTTTTCTCTGATCCCTTCACATAATCATTTCAACCTACCAAAATCCCTCCCATTAAAAAAAAAAGACCTTCCTTGACCACTCAGCTATCCCAAGCTACCATCTTTCCCCCTTATCTACTTATTCAGTCGTTTATTCACTCAGTATCTGTTGAGTGCCTACTATGTGACAGTCACTGTTTTGGTTTGGGAGTGCAGTCCCTGCCCTTATTGGGCTTACAGTCTAGTTGGGGAGACCGAGGGCTAGTCAGGGAGAGAAATCTTAAATGTATAGTCACACAAATAATTTATTGTACTTGTGTTAAGTGCTAGAGAGGAAAAGTATGGTGTGTAATAAGAGAGTATAATGATGGGGCTTAACCTCATGGGGAGGTGGGAAGATAGATGGAGGGTTGGGGGAGTCTTTATGTGGACATACTATTTAAGCTGAATTTTGAAGACTGAGTAGGAGTTGGCTGCCCTGGGAATTGGAACAGGAGGAGTGAAGAGTGAACTCTAGGCAGAAGGCAGTATGAGTGAGGACTCTGAATTTGGAAAGGGATCACATAACTGAGTCACACTGAACAAGACAGTGGTGTCAAGAAGTTGGCTTATAAAGTTAGAGGGATGGGAAGACCCCTCCTAAGCCCCAGTGAGAGCTTGGATTTTAGCCCAAAGTCTTGGAGGGTTGTCAACATTCACTTCCTTACACCACATTCACTCCTCATCACACCACAACCTGACTTCCACCCCAGTGAAATTCCTCTTTCTAAGGTCACTGATGAGTTCTCCTGCTAAATTCAGTGGACTTTTTTTTTTTTTTTTTGTCATGTAGGTCACTTCATTTCATTCAACAACTATTTATGGAACACTGTTCTAGAATTTGGAAATACAACCTCCTGGCACCAGTTGATCCTGTTGACTGATATTAAATTATTCTCTTGACTGCTGACTTGTATGAATTCCTCCTATTTCTCTGTTTGCACTTATCGTGACCTCTTTTCAAATTTTTCTTCTCCCACTTCTTAAATGTTGGTATTCTTAAGAGACCTATCCTAGGGCCTGATATCTCTGTATTTAAAGTCTATTTTGTCATACATCAGTATTGCTACTTCAGCTCTATTTTGACTACTGTTTGTGAGGAATATCTTTTTCCAAACTTTTACTTTCAGTCTATTTTTCTCCTTGTGCAAGGCGAGTCTCTTGTAGACAGTTCATTCTGTGAGTCTATTTCTTTTGACTGGGGAATTCAATTCATTAATATTTAACATTATTATTATAAAGGCATTACTTACTTCATCCATTATATCTTTTAACTTTCCATTGACCTATCTTGCTGTCATCTATCTTTTTGCTCTTTTTGTTACTCTAATTAATAATCTTCCTTTCTACACTCTTCTCCAGACCTCTCTCTTGTCTTTTCCTTTCAGGTTGCAGCACTCCCTTTGGTTTCTCCAGTAAATCTGGTGTCTTGCTGATATACTCTTCCAGTTTTTGTTTATCTCTGGAGACTTTAAACTCACCCTCAGCTTTGAAAGTTGTGCCAGATAAAGAATTCATGGTTGGAATTTTTCTCTTTCAGAACCTTTAATATATCATATCACTGCCTTCTCACCTCCATGGTTTCTGGTAAGAAATCAGTACCTAGTCTTATTGAGCATCCCTTGTATGTGAGTTGTTGTTTTTCTCTTGTTGCTTTCAAAATTCTCTCTTTGTCTCTGGCATTTGACATTCTGAATAATAGGTGTCTTAGAATAGGTCTGTTCAGATTCTGTTTGGGGTAAATTGTCTTTCTTGGATATTGATATTTATGTCTTTCATAAGGGTTGGGAAATTTCTGATCATCATTTCATCAAATATTTTTTCTGTCCCTTTTCTACTCTCTTCTTCTTCTGGGACACCTATAATGCATATATTTATGCATTTCACATTGCCATTCAATTCCAAAGACCCTGTTTCATTTTTTCCATTCTTTTCTCTTTCTGTTCTCCTGTCTTTTCATATTCAGATGCTCTGTCCTCCAACTCACTTATTCTGTTCTCAACCATTTCAAATCTGCTACTACATGCCTGCAATGTAATTTTTTTTTCAGGTATCTGAGACCTAGCATTGAACCTAGAACCTCGTATGTGGGAAGTTGGTGCTCAACCACTGAGCCACATCGGCTCCCCTGAGTTGGTTTTTTCATTTATTTTGTTTGTTGTTTATTTTTGTTTTTTAGGAAGCACTGGGAAGTGAACCTAGGAACTCCCATGTGGGGAGCAGGTGCTCAACCACTTGAGCCACATTCACTCCCTTACAATGTTGTTGTTTTGTTTAAGCAATGGGAATTCATTATCACAGTTTTGAGTCTAAGAAAAAATCCAAATCAAGGTGTCATCAAGCTGATGCTTTCTTCCCAAAGGCTGGTTTTCCAGGTTAACTCTGGTGCCCTTTGGTCCTGGACTCCTCCATCACATGGGAATACACATGGCACCCTCTTCTGGCCTTTCCCTTCTCCACTGGGCCTAATTCATCTCAGCTATTGCTTCCCTTTTGTCTGAATTTCATCCTCCACTTTATCATAGATTTTGCCCATGTAGGCATCAGCTTATAACCTTCCTCTCCCCCCCAATTTCCTGTAAGTCTATCATCTCTAGCTCTCTGAGACAGCTTCATTTGCTTAGTTCATATCAGAGAGGTCTTACAGTATTTGTCCTTCAATGCCTGGCTTGCTTCACTCAACATAAGGTCCTCAAGATTCAACCATGTTATCCCATGTGTAAGTACTATATTCTTTCTTACAGCTGAGTAGTATTCCATTGTATGTATATACCACATTTTGTTTATCCATTCATATGTTGATGGGCATTTGGATTGATTTCAACTTTTGGCATGGTGAATAACACTGCTATGAACATTGGTGTGCATATATATGTTTGCATCCTTGTTTTCAGTTCTTCTGGGCATATACCCAGTACAATATATTTTTAATCTCTTCCCTTGTGTCTTTCATTCCCATAAGATCTGCTAGTTTCCTCTGCAAACTTTCAAATTCTTCTTTGTGTTCAATCAGTGTCTTCTTAATATCCTTAATCTCTTTAGCCATCTCATTGAATTTATTAAGGGGATTTGTTTGGGGATCTGTTTGGACATTTGTTTGGAATCCTGTGTTAAATCTGGAGGTTTAATTTGTTCCTTTGGCTGGGCCATATCTTCTTTTTCTTAGAATGGCTTATAATTTTTTGCTGGTGTCTTGGCATCTGATTTTTTTTTTTATGTGTTTACTCTGTGCTCAGTTTCTTTCTTTAGCCTATAGCTTTCTTATTCATTGGCTTTTTGCTAAAACTTCCTCTGTTCCTCCTCTGTGAAGGTTAGTCTGTTCTGTTTCTTTTTATTTGTCTCTGTATATTTTTAATACTTCTATTGTCTTCTCTCAGTTCTATTTCCTGGAGGGCTATTTTGGTAGAAGTGTCCCCCTGAGACAACCTTCCCAGCTCTGGTTTTCCAGTCAAAACAGGCTCAGGAGACCTATGAAGGGAGTGTAGACTAATTCCAAAGTGTTTTAGAGAAGAGACCCTAAAGGCCTCCAATCTTCTCTTTGATGTCTCCCCTAATCTAGGCTTTCATGAAATATCCAGCAGGTAGCACTCTTTATCTAGTTGTTCCCTGCTGCTCTAAGGTTAATCTCAGCTGATTTAGCTTCTGGTGGGGGTGTGGTTGAGACAGAGGTTGCCAGCCTCCTGGGATAAAACTGTTGCCTGGCTCCCAGCCCCTGAGATCTGAGGTCTCCGATCAACTGCCACTCCCTGTGCTGGACACCTTCCCCCTCCCCAGGTGGGCCAGTGACTTCACCTGCATGGTCTTGACAGAGAATAATCAGATGGCTCTTGGTTCCTTTCCTTCCTACAGAACCTTGGGGATGACAGTGCAGTAGTTGTTAAATGTGGGTGAGGTGAATCTGCCTGCACTGCCCCAGAGAGTGTGCACTTCCTCTCTGTCCAGGGTTGCATTGGGGTCAAGTGTGCAGCAGACCCTTTTTTTTTTTTTTTAAGGTTCTGGGGCCGGGGATTGAACTCAGGACCCTGTATATGGGAAGCCAGCACTTAATCATTGACTCCCCTAAGTTGGTTTTTCCATTTATTGTGTGTTGTTGCTGTTTTTAGGAGGCACTGGGAACCGAATCCAGGACCTCCCATGTGGGAAGGTGCTCAACTGCTTGTGCCACATCTGCTCCCCTGCAGCAGCCCTCTTAAGGTGACAGGGTGAATCTGTCCCTACTGCCCATGGGAGAGTGTGCACGTCCCCTCCTTCCAGGGGGCTATGGGCCCAGTGTGAATCTGCCTGCTCTGCCCCAAGAAGGTGTTTGAACTGCCCACAACCTTCACTCCTGCTGGGTGTGGGGGCCTAAGCAGTGGCTTTCCAAATGGGGCGCACTGGATCTGATCCCGACGGCCCCAGGGAATGCTAAGTTTTTCAGTCATCCCTGCTTCCACTCCTGCTGGGAAGGGAGATAGCACAAATGCTGCTGGATTCTTGGTGGCTTGGGCAGGTTTAAACCTCAGCTGTGCTCAAGATTGGAATCCAGGTAGCCGAATTTGCCAATCTACAGTTGTTGTTGATGCCGGGCCACTTCCCCTCCCCTACTTTTGGGAAAGAGAACTTATGCCTCTGGCTGGGGAGTGGGTCTGGGGGCGCCTGCCTTGCCTGTGGGGGTTGGGCAACCGCCTCTGCAACGTGGAGGAATCTGCTCACGAATCTTCACTGTGGATTGTCAGCCTCCTCTTCCTGTTCTTTCCTGGATGGGGCACTGTGTACTTCTGGTCTCCAGAGTCCCCAAAGAAGTGATCCAGACAGATCCTTGCTGATTATTAGTTGCCCAATGGGATGAGCCGATTGTCAGAGGTTCCCATTCGGCAACCATCTGGGGTCTTCTCCTTATCTCTGTACTAAACTTATTTTACTTCCTCAAATATAGTTCCTCAAATTCTCTCACTCCCTCTGTCTAGAATGCTTTTCCTTCCCACCCTTTCACTTCACTTGTGAACTCCTTCTTATTCTTCAGGTTTCCGCTTCATTGCCCCCTCTACCAGGAAGTGATTTCCCTGAGTGGATTTATCAACGGCCAAGGCTTCAAAAAAGCACATACATTCTCTTGACTCCCAACTGTGGATACAAAGTCCCGATTTCTCTTCTGCGCTCTGGACCCACACATCCCACTACCTATAAGACAACCACGCTTGAGTTTCCTTCTGATAACTAAAATCCAACCTGTGCAAAACTGAGCTTGTTGACTTCCTTCCAAACCCGCTCTTCTTCCAGAGTTCCCTATGCCATCGAATTACACTGCCCTCGGCTTATTTGCTCAAACCACAGCGCCATCTGTATCCCTCCCTTCCCAGTCCCCCACCCATCAGATGACCAAGGACTCTTTCTCTTAAATATGTTCAGACTGTTTCTTTTTTCTCCATACCCACTGCTATTCATTACCCAAGTTGAGGCCATGATCTGCACTCACCTGACTGCATTTTGGAATAGCTTCTAGCTGATCCCTTTCTCTATCATTACTCCCCTCCAATATATTGTCTACACCAGGATGAGAGACATCTTTGAAAAAATGCAAAATTTCCCTTGCCCTATTTAAAATCCTGCACTGGTTCCTCAATGATCTTAGAATAAATATCAAATTCTTTGAAGTAACTTACAAGGCCCTGCATGATCTGTCTGCTTCTTATCTTTCTAGTATCCTCAGCGCTCTTCTCTCCACTGCCCAGCTTAAACTTGCACATGTGTTCCCTCTACCCTGAACCTTATTATTCCATGGCATCCACTTCATTTGTTAATTCCTACTTATCCTTCAGGTCTCTGGTTAAATGCCACTTCCAGCAGGCAATCTTCTCTGACTCCCCCTCCCCAAATGTTGATGAGTTGTCCCTCTTATGAGCTTTGAAAGCATGTTTACCTCCCTTATCAGAGCAATTACTAATGGGCATAGTAATTAACTTATTATCAACTTGGCTGTAAACTCCATCAGGATAAAGACTATATCTGTCTTGTTCACCACTGCATCCTCAGCCTGCAACCTAGCACCTGGCTCTTGGCAATGTTTACCAATGTTTGTTGTTTGACTAGCTGAGCATATATATGCATGTTCCTTAGGAGCTGGGACTCATTTGGAGGATGAGCTGGGGTAGAAGTGTTTTAAGTCCCATTTGTGGTCTCTTACTGTTTTTAAAGCCTACTTGTGATCTCTGATTGTCCTTAAACCCTGGAGAACTAGAACTAATGGACCTAGTTTGCTCTAGATGCCCTCAAACCAAGACATTTGTATGGATCAGCAAAGAGGAAGCACATCAAACCAGGAGGAAGATGGTACCAGCTTACAGGCGCACCAAAGGCAAGGATGGTAGGGTGGCAGCACAGACAGTGGTGAGCTGCCCATGGTAGGGCTGGTTTAGTTTTTTTTTATTTTTAAAGATTTATTTTTACTTCTCTCCCCTTCCCTGCCCCAGTTGTCTGCGCTCTGTGTCCATTTGCTGTGTGTTCTTCTGTGTCTGCTTCTATTCTTGTCAGTGGCACTGGGAACCTGTGTCTCGTTTTGTCACGTCATCTTGCTGATCAGCTCTCCGTGTGTGTGGCACTACTCCTGGGCAGGCTGAATTTTCTTTCATGCTAGGAGGCTCTCCTTACAGGGCGCGCTCCTTGCGCACAGTGCTCCCCTATATGGGGGACACCCCTGTGTGGCACGGCACTCCTTGCGCGCATCAGTGCTGCGCATGGGCCAGCTCCACACGGATCAAGGAGGTCCTGAGTTTGAAGTGCGGACCCTCATGTGGTAGGTGGACGCCTTATCCATTGGGCCAAGTCCGCTTCCCTGGCTTAGCTCTTGTGATGAAGTCAGGGCGGTTAACAGGAAATTCCCGGATCCCCTTGAAGAGATGTTCTTAAAGTGTGGTCCAGGTTCCCTAGTCATCTACAAAGCTGGTCTCCTACAGGGTGAATGTTAATGAAGTATCAATGCTTAAGGTTTTTTTGCTGATGTGAATTAGTTACGTACTTATGACATCCTCATTTGATGTCTGTTTAAAGCAGGGGCATTCTTCTCCTGAATTCTCTATTTCCTTCTGGATGGTGAGCAGCAGCCACAAAGGTAGGTATCTTTTGTCTCACTGAGGAAGATTGTTGGTGGAGGAGTTTGAGAACCATTGTTCAACAAAAGACTTGTCCAACAAAAGAAGAGAAGCTGGGAAATCATCCCAGGGTTTCTCTCTCCCTCTCTGTTCCCCCGCAGCCATTCTTCATGGGGCTGGCTGGCTGCTAGCCTCTAGCTTCCAGCTGCCTGGAGTGAAAATTGTAGGAGGAGAACTGGAATTAGCCAGATAGTGTGTCTTTGTCTGTGGCTGCCAAGGCACCCACCATTAGGTCAGCAGGAAATCCTACAGATGATAGTGCTGCTGAGGAGGATAAATGAGCCCCTAGGTCCCATCAGGGCAATTTGGATCGGATTCTGTAATACAGAAGTGGAGATTCCAAAATTGGTCAAGTTATAGTTTTTCCTCTTTAATCCAATCACTCAGTTATCAAGCATGTTTTGAGTAATTCCAATGTCCTAGGCACAGGGCTAAACTCTGAGCTAACACTGGCAAAGGAAACAGACTCAGTTCTCACCTCATGTTGCTTACAGTCTAGTAGGGAAGGTGGACCTTAAACAGATAAAGACTCAAACTCTTAATTACAAAGCATGGGATGTGCTAGAGAGTGGAATAACAAGGTACTCTCAGAAGTGGGCAAAGCCATTTGGATTGAGGGGTCAGGGAAGTTTTCTCTGAGGAAAACAAAGAGTGGAGAGAAGGGCATTTCAGACATAAGAAACATGTGCAAAATCCTTATGGCAGGAAAAAACTTCAATAAACCAGAGAAAGGTCAATGTAGCTGTAATAAAACTAGCCAGGGGGAGAGGATGGGCAAAATGAAATGAGGGATAGGCCAGAGTCAGGGGATGCTTTTTATCCTGAGAACAATGGGCAGCCGACAATGTTTTAAACAAAAGAATAATATATATTTATTTAAATTTATTCTCCCCCTCATTGCCCACTCTCCATTCCCCCCATTGTCTGCTCTGTGTCCATTTGCTGTGTGTTCTTCTGTGTCTGCTTGTATTTTCTCATTAGGCAGCTCCTGGTACCTATCTTGGGACCTTCCAGAGTAGGAGAGAGGCAATTACTCTCTTGTGCCACCTTGGCTGCCTGTACTGCTACGTCTTCTTATTTTCTCTCCTCTGTGTGTCCTGTTGAGTCATCTTGCTGCGCCAGCTGTCTGTGTTGGCTGGCACTCCTGTGTGAAGCCGCTTTCCCACACAGGGCAGCGTTCCCACGCAGGATGGTACTTCTGTGTGGGGCCACAGTCCTGCGTGGGCCGGCACTCTGCGTAGGCCAGCTCACCATGTGGGCCTGCTTGCCCTCACCAGGAGGCCCTGGGCATCGAACCCTGGACCTCCTACATGGTAGAAGGGAGCCAATTGTCTGAGCCATATCCATTTCCCTTTTAAAACGATTACTTCAGAATCTTTGTGAAAATAAACATGGGGCAAGAATAAAAGCAAGGAATTAAAAGGAGAAAAGAAGTACTGACCCCTGTTACAACAGAGATGAATCCCAAAAACATTATGCTAAGTGAAAGAAGCCAGACCCAAAGGCCACCTTGGGCATGACTGTGTCTGTATGAAATGTTCTGAAGAGGAAATCCACAGAGGCAGAAAGCAGATTAGTGGCTGCCAGGGGCTGGGGAAGGAGGTATAGGGGTGACTGCTTCAGGGGTATGGGACTTCCTTTTGGGGTGATGAAAATGCTCTAGATCTAGCTTGTAATGATGGTTGCACAGAATTGTGACTGCGTTAAATGCCACTGAACCGTGTGCCTAAAAATGGTTAAAATGGTGAATTTTACATTATGAGTATTTTACCACAATAAAACAATGCCCCAATTATTTTTTAAGGAGCAAAAGCAAGGAGACCAGTTAGGAACCTATTGCTATAGTCTCTTTGAGAGCTGAGGATGCCTTGGACTGGGCCAGTGGAAGTGGGCATGGAGAGAAGTGAGTGGATTAGAGATATGCCTTGGAGGAAGAACCAAGAGTATTTGAGGATGGACTGGTGGTGGGAAATGATGGGCATGAAATGTGTGGCCTGAGCAACTAACTGGGCTGGAGGAGGAAGACTGGGAAGAACAACAGTAGGGAGTGGTGGGGAGGACAGCCTGGGGCTCACGTCTGGACATGTCAGGTGTGAGATGCCTGTGAGACATCTAAGGGAGATGTCCAGCAGGCAGTAGATCTGGGAGCCTGGCACTCAGGAACGTGATCTAAGTCTGAGCAGTGCATCTGGGAGCTGAGGGTGTGAAGCCGGGGTTTACAGTGGCGAGGACTGTGCCGTCATCCAGGGAGGGACTATGGTGTGAGAAGAGGTCAGCAGAGAGGGAAGGAGAGGCCACAGAAAATAGTGGCAAGAATGTCAAGAGAAGAGAGCAGGGATGCTGAATATGGGGAGCAGCAGCATCTGGAACATGCTATGGGTTTCTGAGTGGTAATTAGTAATAATAGCAATAATTTACATTTAAGTACTCACTGTGTACCAGACGCTGGGCTAAATGCTTTACTTGACTTTTTTCAATTAATTATCACAAGAACTCTATAAGATTGCTATTATTAACATCCCCATTCTACATATGAGGACACTAGTCATAATGGATTTGAACATGCCCAGGCACACAGTTAGTGAGCAGTGGAGCCTGGCCTCTCCCCTGGTTCTGTCTGGCTCCACCCCAGGGCCTCTACACCTTAACGCTGCCCTCACAGCCCGGGTGTTGGCCTATCTGAGCAAGGATGGATATGCTTTAAACTTGCCAATGGAACATTAGAGCTAGATTGAGAGGTCTCACCTTAGTGGTAAATAAACATGAAATAGCTTTGTTTTTCCAGTAACTCTTACCAGCTAGGCTATGTCATCCATGAGCCCCCCCTTTTTTTCCTACTTGGGGCAGCAAGGTTCCTTAGCAACTTCTCAGTTCAATTTCATAATTTTCCACTCAATTCTGTTTATTAGAACTGCCTCATTCTAGTTTCTAGAATTATTCTCATTCATTTTGCAATTTGAACATCAACTTCAGATGCCATGAAAGTTCTCGCCTTCCAGCCGGCGCTGGTTGTGTTTGTAACCCAGGGGTTTGGAGGTAGGGGTGTGGACTGCCTTCTCATATGCCCTCCTTCATGCTTTTCTCACTGCAGGGATGGTTGGGGTAGGGCAGAGCAGGGGAGAGGCTCTTCTTACACAGCGGCCAGTGGGTAGCTTGCTTGCCTCCTTTATTATTATTATTATTTTTGGATTGATCTACTTCTTTTTTTTGTCTTTATTTATTTTTTTCATATTACGTTAAAAAAATATGAGATCCCCATCTACCCCCCACCCCCCTCACCCCACTCCTCCCCCACAGCAACAATCTTGTCCATCATCATGAGACATTCATTGCATTTGGTGACTACATCTCTGAGCACCACTGCACCTCGTGGTCAGTGGTCCACATCATAGCCTACACTCTCCCACGTTCCACCCAGTGGGCCATGGGAGGACATACAATGTCTGGTAACTGTCCCTGCAGCATCACCCAGGACAACTCCAAGTCCCGAAAACGCCTCCACATCTCATCTCTTCCTCCCATTCCCCACACCCAGCAGCCACCATGGCCACTTTATACACACCAATGCCACATTTTCTTCGATTACTAATCATTATAGTTCATGAAAAGAATATCAGTAAGTCCACTCTAATCCATATTCTATTCCTCCATCTTGTGGACCTTGGAATGGTTGTGTCCACTCCACATCTATATCAAGAGGGGGCTTAGATTCCACATGGATGCTGGATGCAATCCTCCTGCTTTCAGTTATAGGCACTCTTGGTTCAGTCTACATATAATACCAGGAGTTAAAAATGCTTTTTGACCTGAATCAAGGGGGAAATGGAAGGGACAAATGAGTTTATATGGCTATGAGTCTCCAAAAAGAGCCGGGAGGTTATCAGAGGGGTTGCCCTTATGCACACCTCAGTAGAGTCTCAGAGACAGATAAAGTAGATACAACCCTGGGTATTGGTTCTTCTGAGGGCTACAGAGACCCACAGGTTCTATGGTCATGGCAGATGGAGTTCAGTGCCATGTCAGTTGGCCCTTCTTTGGAGTTTGTGTTTCTGTGTGATGGAGCTGGACTCAGATGAGATCTTTTTTCACAAGCCTCTCCTGTTACTTTTACCAGAACTGTAGTTGGTGCTGGGGTTTCATATATACCCAGGGGATCTGAAGCTCTGGACTGACCATATGATAGTTAGGCCCTGAGCCTCAACAGACTTCAGCTCCTACACTCTGATTTATTGGACTTACCCCACTCAGCTAACATGGAGTTGAAGAAGGTCAACCACCACACCATGGAGCCTAGAGTGCCTACAACTGAATGCTTGCCTCCTTTAGAAATTCATTACATTGGTGTGGCTTGTTGACCTTGAGTTTGGTATGGGGAAGTGGGAGCTCCACCCAGCCCCAAGGACCTGTTGATGGGGGGGAGCGTCAGCAGCTTCTTAGGAGTTTGTGGTCTCTTGTGAATCTGTGCTACATCTTTTTGACATTCCTCAGCTAATGTCCCCCGACTTGGCCCATGACTCCATGGTGTTAGGTAAGCCGACAGTCCCAACTTCTACACTCCATGGCCTCCTTGCCAGGCCTGTGGGCAGGGGTAGAGCCATCCTTTGTCCCTCTGGAAACTGGCACACTCAGTACAGCCATCTGTCCTCTGTTCTTGCTACCTTGGCAGGTTGGAAACCCAGGGCTATTCAGCCAACCAACCAAAATGCCAGTCTCCCTTTCTTTCAGACACCTCCAAACTTGATGAGTGGGTCTCTGAGTGCATCTCCTTCCTTGGCCTCTTGTAACAGGCAGCCTCTCTGAATTCCCCTGTCCTCTTTGATCTCTTCATGGTGAGCTGCGAGTTGACTCTACTGTTCTGTCCCTGGGTACTTCTCTGAACCCATCCTTGGAAAATGGAGAACCTTCTCTTTCAATGGGATGACTCCCTGTCTGCTGTCAACTCTGTAACCTGCAAAGGTTGGAGAAAATTCTAGTCAGTGCCTCACACCAGCTGATTCCAGGGGATGCAATTGTTTTCAGGTAACTGGCTACTAAAGAGTGTTAAGTGATTAAAAATTTTTTTTACTCCAGAACACTCACCAAAGAATGGAAAGGGCCTGGGATGAGCCCCTTTAGATTGGCATAGAGGGGAGTATGGGGACACAACTCTGGACTTTCTATCTTTTGACATTCTTTTCCTCAGAGATGGGGGAATGAACAGGGGTGGCTAACACTCTGGATATCAGGGGCTCCTGGAAGCAGTGAGCAGGCGTATGGGACCTCATTTCTTTAGTCACCCAGAACAAGGCAAATGAATATGTTATCTTCCTCTGATACAAACTCTATAGGTATACATCCAAAGCACTTGTATGGATGTAAGCTCATTTGATCTTCACAAGGATACCATGAGGGAGGCAGGGTATTTTACAAATAGTGAAGATCAGTGTGGTTCAGTGATTTACCAGTGGTGAGCCAGGAAGTAAGCAGCACTGACTTCTTGTTTTTTTTTTTTTTTAAGGATTTATTTTTTATTTATTTCTCTCTCCTCCCCCCCCCCCCCCCGGTTGTCTGCTCTCTGTGTCCATTCGCTGTGTGTTCTTCTGTGACTGCTTCTATCCTTATCAGCGGCACCGGGAATCTGTGTTTCTTTTTGTGGCATCATCTTGTTGTGTCAGATCTCCGTGTGTGCAGCACCATTCTGGGTGGGCCTACTCCTTGTGCATGGGGCTCCCCTACACGGGGGACACCCCTGCATGGCATGGCACTCTTTGTGCACATCAGCACAGCACGTGGGCCAGCTCCACACAGGTCAAGGAGGCCTGGGGTTTGAACCACAGACCTCCCATGTAGTAGGCGGACGCCCTAACCACTGGGCCAAGTCTGCTTCCCAGCATTGGCTTCTGACCCACATCTGATGGTGCCTCCTGCCTTTCTGAGGAAGTGAGGAGGTAAGAGGAAAGGAAGATCAGTGGGGGAAGACTCTGTGTGTGTGTGTGTGCGTGAGGGTTGTGAGCGTACACGTTGGGTGCGTGTGTGTTGTCGTTGTAGTAACTAGGCCTCTGGGAATTAGGCCCAGAACTCCTAGTGGAGTTAGTAACTTAGAAGCTGTCCTCAAAATACCAGCCAGTAGTTAAAAGCAATGACTAGAGTATCTGGTTTAAATTCTGGCTCCATCCCTGACTAGCTGTGTGACCTTGGGTAAGTTATTTAACCTCTCTTAGCTTCAGTTTCCTCATTGCTGAAATGGTACCATTCTTTTAAAGTTCTGTGAGGATTAAATTAGTTAATTCATGTAAGTGCTCAATTTATGTTAGTTAGAAGTAGTAGTATGATGGTGGTAGTAGTCCCAAGCAACGTAACATTCTCAATAATTAAGCTATTATTAATAAATTTTCTTTATATGTTTACATTGACACTGTATGGTTGTTACTGATGCTACAAAAAGATACAAGACAGTATCTGATCTCTACTTTCAAAGAAGAATTAGTGCATGTAAAATGCTAGGCTATAGAAAAGCACCAAAATTTTGATGGGTAGAAGATATTTAGCAGCCTATGCATATGTTTTAATAAAATATTAATTTAAAAACATTTTTGCAAATCTCATATTAATAAGACAAAGAACATAGATGCTAAGATCATAAAAATTCAGACTGACTGCGGCGGACTTGGCCCAGTGGTTAGGGCGTCCGTCTACCACATGGGAGGTCCGTGGTTCAAACCCCGGGCCTCCTTGACCCGTGTGGAGCTGACCCATGCGCAGTGCTGATGCGCGCAAGGAGTGCCGTGCCACGCAGGGGTGTCCTCTGTGTAGAGAAGCCCCACGTGCAAGGAGTGCGCCCTGTAAGGAGAGCCGCCCAGCGCAGAAGAAAGGGCAGCCTGCCCAAGAATGGTGCCGCACACACGGAGAGCTGACACAACAAAAAGAAACACAGATTCCTGTGCCGCTGACAACAGAAGCGGACAAAGAAGCAGCAGCAAATAGACACAGAGAACAGACAACCGGGGTGAGGGCCGGGGCAGGGGGGAAGGGGAGAGAAATAAAAAAAAAAACATAAAAAAGATTTTTTAAAAAGTCAGACTGAAATTCAGACTCCCTGAGAGTGGCTCTGTAATTCTTCTTGAGTTCTACTTCTTCAGCATGAAGCAGGTAAAGATGTAACCTTGCTATGCAGATTATATACCAGGAAACACTGTAAAATAGTACTGTATCTTTAAAAACTCTTGTATTTGCAGCCCGCTCTCTCTCTGCCCTTACCACATGTAATTTGGGGCAGAGATTGGACTCCTCTCATTCCGCAGTCCTGCCATTGGAAGTTATGAAATACCTGATAAAATGGAAAACTTACAATAAGGAACTACGTCTCAAAATTTTGCTAGGTTCAGTCATATAATCACAATGGCCTGAATCATCAAAACCATAGAGAGCTTCCAATCTTTTTCAAGAGGCACCACCTGTGTGGCTGGATATTCAATTAAAGTCTGGTTTTCAACCTTGGGCACGCACTTTTTTAAAGACATGTTTAAAAATCATTTGCACGATCATAAGTTAGCTTTCCTTTTCTAAGCTCGGAAAGTTTAACAAAAACATGCTTCTAAATTATACTTTCTACCACTGTACTGGATCCCAACGTCCATACCCACTGCCGATATTAACACTTCAAAATTCTTTGGGGGAACCACAACCCACTCTAGTCCACATGCTCAGCTGAGGCTCCCCAGTTCCCGCCTTGGTCAGATCAATCAATCAATCAGTCAGAGTCCATTCCTCAGGTCCCAGTGATTGATACAATAATGTATAAAGGTCCCAAGCTGGGCCAATGAGAATCAGTCTAGGGGCTTTTTCTGTCAGTACTGGGAAAAGTCGCTTTTTCCACTGGAGTGGCTAAGTAGTAGACTGTAGGATTTTAAGTCTAGAGATGCTGGTGATTATCTTGATGGGTCTGCCTGCCCGAAAATAAGGTCAGCACAGAGGAAAGCCAAATGGGGTGGCGGAGGAGGGAAAGGAGGGACGGACTGGGGCTGGGGAGAGAGGGAGAGAGATTATTGATACAGTGGTGGGAAAACTTGGAGTCAACCATGATAGATAGAAAGTGGCCAAGGTGGCTGCTGGGGGTGGGGAGTGGGAGGAAGAGATGTGATGTGGGGGCATTTTCAGGATTGGAGTTGTCCTGGGTGGTACTGCAGGGACAGTTACTGGACATTGTGTGTCCTGCCATGGCCCACTGGGTGGACTGGGGGAGAGTGTAAACTATAATGTGGACCATTGACCATGTGGTGCAGCAGTGCTCAGAGATGTATTCACCAAGTGCTGTGAGTGTCCCATGATGATGGAGGAGGTTGTCATTGTGGGAGGAGTGGGGTGAGGGGGATATATGGGGACCTCATATTTTTTGAATGTAACATTAAAAAATAAAGACAAAAAAGAAGAAGAGATGTATAACACTCTTAGACATCCACTGGATTTTGATTTTTTATTTTCAGATGTTAAACAAACCTTGTATCCTGGGATATATCCCAGTTTGTCACAGTATATAAACTTTTTTATGCTGCTGGATTTGGTTTGCTTGTATTTTGTTTAAGAATTTTGCATTTATATTTATAGAAGATTTTGGTCTGTAGCTTTATTTTATTGTGATGGCTTTATCTGATTTTGGTATCAGGGTAATACTGACCTCATCAAGTGAGTTGGAAAGGGTTCCCCCTTTTCTATGTTTTGGGAAAAGTTTGTGTAGAATTGGTATTATATTTTCACTAAACGTCTGGTAGAATTCACCAGTGAAGCCATCTGGGCTAGGCTTTTCTTTGTGGAAAGTTTTGAAATTGCTAATTCAATTTCTTTGCATGTTATAAGTCTATTCGGATATCTATTTCATTTTCAGTCAGTTTTAGTAGTGCCTTAAATTTCTTGGCTGCTAAAACAAATATCAAATAATGGGTGAGCTTAAATAACAAGAATTTATCGGCTCATGGTTTTGAGGCTAGAAGTCCAAAATCAAGGCATTGGCAAGGCATTCTGGGGCTGGCTACAAGCGATCCTTGGTCCTTGGCTATTCTGTCATGTGTCAATGCACATGGTGATATCTTCTCCTTTCTCCTCCAGGTTCCATTGACTTCTGGCTCCTTCCCATGGCTTTCTCTCTCTATGTATGAATTTCATTCTGCTTATGAAGGACTCCAGTAATCTGGATTAAAACTCAACCTCATTCACTTGAGTCATACCTTACCTGTAGTAACATCTTCAAGAGATCCTATTTACAATGATCTATGCCTATCATAATGCAGACCAAGAACAAGAACATGTCCAAACTGGGATACAAAATTCAATCCATCACAGTTAGTTTGTGTCTTTCTAGGAATATGCCCATTTTGTCTTCATTAAGTTATTAGCATATAGTTATTCATAATCCTTATAATTATTTTTATTTCTGTAGTCAGTAGTGATGTTATTCTTTCAATCCTGATTTTAGTAAAAAAGTTTTCTCACTTTTTCTTGATCAGTCTAACTAAAGGTTGTCAATTTTATTGATGTTTTCAAAGAAGCAACATTTGACTGTTGTTTTTTCCTATTGTTTTTCTATTCTCTGTTTTATTTACTTCTGCTTTATCCTTTAATAGACCATTGTTTTGATAGCTGTGGGCTTTGTTCACCCTTCGTTTTTTGTTTCTTAATGTGGAAGACTAGATTATTGATTTGAAATCTTTTTTTTTTTTTTTAAACAAAGGCAATTACAACTCTAATTTTACCTGTAAACTTTAGCTAGGTGCACCTCAGTATGTTTTGGCATGCTGAGTTTTGTTTTGTTTTTCCATCTCAAAATGTTTCCTTATTTCTCTTATGATTTCTTCTTGATTATTCTTCTTAATTATAATAATCCATGGATTATTTAGGAGTGTGCATTTAATTTCCAAATCATGAATTTTCTAAATTTCCTTCTGTTATTGGTTTCTACTTTAATTCTATTGTGGTGGAAGGTCTTGCTTTGTATGATTTTAGTACCCTTAAATTTATTGAGGTTTTATTTATAGCCTAGCATATGGTCTGTCCTGGAGAATGTTACTCTACTGAGAAGAGTGTATGCACATTCTGTCGTTGGGTGGAGTGTTTGTGGCAGTTTGAGATTATTTTATGAATCCCAAAAAAGAAAGATTATGTTTTTAAACTGTTCTATTCCTCTGAGTGTGATACTCTTTGATTACATTAAATTTGGTCGAGGGCCCTTTATTTAGATTACTTGATAAGATCACTTTAGGGCTTTTGATTGGACTATATCAGTGAAGCATGACTCAGGTTGAGTTTCCACCCCTTTGCTGGGTCTGATATAAACCCAGAGACACAGAGAGACAGACACAGGAAAAGGAAACTGCCATATTTGATCCTGCCACATAAGAGAGGTTTTGCCCACTGCTGAGCTGCAAAGAGAGAACCCCCAAGAGGCTCAAAGAGCTGAGTCCTGGAGGGGGAAGAGGTCTGGTAAGAGACAAGCCTTCTGCCAGGTTTGCCTATAGCTGAAGACAGGAAAGACCTTGGCAGAGATTGGTGGCCATCTCCCTTTGCCATGTGGTAGCTGACTTTGGTGAGAAACCTACCTCTTAAGGTGCCTCAATTTGGACTTTTCACAGCCTTAGAACTATAAGTTTTTACCCCAAATAAATTCCTTTTACAAAACCTAATCCATTTCTTGTACTTTGCATTGTCAGCCCTTTGGCAGACTAAAAGTGTTCTATAGATATCTGTTAAGTCTAGTTGTTTTATAGTTTTGTTCAAGTCTTTCATCTCCTTGTCAATCTTGTCTCTAGTTTTTCTATCCATTATGAAATTGGGGTATTGAAGTTTCTAAATATTTTTAAGTTGTATTTTCCCTTTCAATTATATTAACTTTGTTTCATGTATTTTGGGGCTGTGTTGTTAGGTGCATATAGATTTATAATTATTATATCCTCCTGAAGGATTGATACTTTTATCATTATGAAATGTCTCTATCACTAGTGACATAATTTGTTTTAATATCTATATTTTCTGATATTATTATAACCAGTACAGCTTTTTTAAGCTTGCTGTTTGCACAACATATCTTTTTTCATCCTTTTACTTTCAACCTATTTATATCTTTGAATCTAAAGTGTGCCTCTTGTGGACAGCATATAGTTAAATCTTGTTTTCCCATTTTTTTATTTTTTACTATTTATTTTTTACTTTTATTTTTTACTATTTTTTACTATTTATTTTTTACTATTGCTATGATTTGAATTTATGTCTGCCACTTCCCTTTCTGCTTTCTATATGCCTCATGTCTTTCATTTATCTGTTCCTCCTTTACTGGATTATTTTGCTTTCATATTTCTAGAGTAACATTTTCATTACTTTAATGATTTTTAACCATATATTTTTTGAGTTATTTTCTTCCTGGTTGCTCTAAGGCTTACCATATACAACTCAACTTATACTAAGATTTAGTAATTTTCCAAATGGATGTTTCTTCACTTAATGTATTTCCTTAGGAAAATTTCCAGAGACTTTAAATGGTTGTTCTTTAAAAATTTTCAGTAGTTAAATAGTGTTTACCTTAGGTGAAGTTTCATTGAGCTCTTCACTGCCATTTCAGTGATTGATCCTTACCACATTATTTTTTCCCCTTTATTGAAGAAGTTGTGGGTTTATAGAGCAATCATGCATAAAATATAGGATTCCCATATACTACCCCATCACCCACGATTTGCATTGGTGTGGAACACTTGTTACAACTGATGATAGCACATTTTTATACTTATATTATTAAAGTCCATGGTTTAACTTAGGGTTCACTGTTTGTGTAGTGTAGTGTACTTTCATGAATTAAAAAAAAATCCTTGGTCTCTTACCGTATATACAATCTGACATTTCCCCTTTTGACCATATTAAGATAGGTAGCTTAGTGCTGTTAATTACAATCACAGAGTTGTGATATCATCACCACCATCCATTGCCAAAACATTTCCATTACTTCAAATTGGAATCCTGTATATTTTAAGCCTCAACTTTCTGTTCCCTATCCCCACCCCATCCTTTGGTAACCAATATTCTAGATTCTGACTCTGTGAGTTTGCTTATTCTAATTGTTTCAAATTAGTGGGATCGTACAATATTTGTCCTTTTGTATCTGGCTTATTTCACTCAGCATGATGGCTTCAAGGTTCACCCATGTTGTTCACATGTATCAGGACTTCATATTCTATTGTATGTATATACCACATTTTATTTGTCCATTCATTCGTTGATGAACACTTGGGTTGCTTCCATCTTTTGGCAATTGTGTGAACAATGCTTCTATGAACATCAGTGTGCAATATTTATTTAAGTCCCTGCTTTCAATTCTTTTGGGTGTATACCTAGAAGTGGGATTGCTGGATCACATGGTAGTTCTATATTTAGTATACTGAGGAACTGCCAAACTGTCTTCCATGGTGGCCGCACTATTTTACATGATCACCAACATTGAATGAATGTTCCTATTTCTCCACATCCTCTGCAATATTTGTTATTTTCTGTTTTCTTTTAATAGCAGCCATTATAATTGCTGTGAAATGGTATCTAATTGTGGTTTTGATCTGCATTTCCCTGGTGGCTAAATAATGTTGAGTATCTTTTCAGGTGCTTTCTGGGTATTTGCATATCTTCTTTGGAGAGATGTATGTAAATTTTGCCCATTTACAAATTTTTTTTTGTCTTTTTGCTGTTAAATTCAAGAATTTCTTTATCTGTTCTGGATATTATTCCTTTATTGGATATGTGGTTATCAAATATTTTTTCTCATTGTGTAGATTGTCATTTTACTTTCATAGCTAAGTTCTTTGAGGAACAAAGTTTTTAATTTTGATGAGGTCCCATTTATCTATTTTTTTTTCTTTTTTTGTTTATGCTTTGGAATTAAAGTTTAAGAAAGCATTGTCTAACACAAGTTCCTGAAGAGTCTTCCCTATGTTTTCTTTGAGAAGTTTTATAGTTCTAGTTTTAGTAATTGGTTTGTTGACATCTATTTCTTCTTGACTCAATGTAGGTAGTTTGCATGTTTCTAAAAATGTGCCCATTTCATTTAGGTTATCTAATTTATTGGCATACAGTTATTCATAATATCCTCTTCTAATCCTTTTTATTTCAATGGGGTCGGAAGTAATGTTCTTTTTCATTTCTGATTTTCATTATTTATATCCTCTCTCTTTTTTTCTTTGGCAGTCTAGCTAATGGGTTGTCAATTTTATCGAATCGTTTTAAAGAACCAACTTTTGGTTTTGTTTCTTCTTTCTACTGTTGGTGGTCCCCCCTGCCACTTCATTTATCTCTGTTCTAATCTTTGTTATTTCCTTCCTCCTGCTTGTTTTGGATTTAGTTTGCACTTCTTTTTCTAGTTCTTGAGGTTAGGTCTCTTATTTGAATCTTTCTTTTTCTTCTTCTTCTTCTTTTTTTTTTTTTTTTTTTTTGAGGTACCAAGGGCTGGGGATTGAACCAGGGATCTCATATGTGGGAAACTCATACTCAACCACTGAACCACATTGCCTTCCCTGAGTTATTTTTTTCATTTTTTTTCTTATTGTTTGTTTTTGTTTTCTTTTCAGGAGGCACCAGGAACACAACCGAAGACCTCCCATTCTTCTTTTTTGATGTACACATTTAGAGCTATAAATTTCTCTTTCAGTACTGCATTCTTTGCATCCCCTAAGTTTTGGTATGTTGTATTTTCATTTCCATTCACCTTTAAATATTTCCTAATTTCACTTTTTTTTTTTTAATTTCTCTCCCCTTCTCTCCTGTAATCTGCTCTCTATGTCCATTCACTGTGTGTTCTTCTGTGTCTGCTTGCATTATCCACAGCCCTGGGAAACTGCACCTCTTTTTTGTTGCGTCATCTTGCTGCATCAGCTCTCCATGTGTGTGGCACCACTCCTGGGCAGGCTGTGCTTTTATCACGCGGGGCGGCTCTCCTTGCAAGGCATACTCCTAGTCTGTGGGGTTCCCTTACATGGGGATACCCCTGTGTGGCATGCACTCCTTGTATGCAGCAGCACTGCACATGGGCCAGCTTACCACATGGGCCAGGAGACCCTGGGGATCAAACCCTGGACCCTCCATATGGTAGACAGACCCTATCAGTTGAGCCATGTCTGCATCCTTAATTTCACTTCTGATTTCCTCTTTTTTTATTATTCTTTATTTTCTTTTAAATGTTACATTAAAAAAAAATGAGGTCCCCATATATCGCCCACCCTACCCCTCCCACATCAACAACCTCTTCAATCATTGCAGAACATCCACTGCACCTGGTGAATACTTTCTGGAGCACTGCTGTACCACATGGACAGTGGTCCACATTGTAGTCCACACTCTCCCCCAGTCCACCTAGGTCAACTCCATATCCTGAAAATGCCCCCACACCATATCTCTTCTTCCATCTCCCTACCATCAGCAGCCACTGTGGCCACCCTCTCCACATCACAACTACAATTTCTTCCCTTATTAATCACAATAGTTCCCCAGCAGAACACCAGTAAGTCCACTCTAATCCATACTCTATTCCTCTATCCTGTGGACCCTAGGATGGTTATGTTACATCAAGAGGGAGCTTAGATTTCACATGGATGATGGTTGCAATTCTCCTGCTTGCAGCTGTAGGCACTCTTGGCTCCCCTGATTTCCTCTTTAACTCATTGGTTGTTTAAGAGTATGTTTTTATTTCTACATATTTGTGAATTTTCCCTTTCTCCCTCTGTTATTGATCTCTAGCTTCATTCTGTTGTGGTTGGATAATGTACATTGTATGATATAAATGTTATTTAATTTATTGAGACTTGTTTTATGACCCAACAGATGGTCTATCCTTGAGAATGGTCCATGTGTACTCAAGAAGAATGTGTATTCTGTTATTGTTGGTTAGTGTTCAATATCCTATACATTATTTTTTGTTTCATGCAGTAACATCCACTCAGGAAACATCTTGGGTAGAGTTTGAACTAATCTCTCTCTAGGAAAAAATACCAGAAAAGGTAAAATCACTTACTGTTCCGCACAGCAGATTGACTTTTTCTTGAGCCAGTCACTTCAAACAAAAAATTCAGAACCATGGCCAAAATGACATGGTGATGCATTGCTCTGATGGTTCCTTTTTTGATCACAGCTCTCCAATGTAACATCTTCTTATGTTTATAGGCACTCTAATTTAGTTCTGTTTTGATCTTTACAATTCCTTTTATTTTATTTTTTTAAAGATTTATTTTCATTTATTTCACTCCCCTTCCCACCACCACCCCCCACCGTTGTCTGCTCTCTTGTGTCCAACCGCTGTGTGCTCTTCTGTGTCTGCTTGCATTCTTGTCATGCAGCACTGGGAAACTGTGTCATTTTGTTGTTGTTGTTGCTGTTGTTATTATTGCATCATCTTGCTGCATCAGCTCTCCTGTGTGTGTGGCTCCACTCTTGGGCAGGTTGCACGTTTTTCATGCAGGGCAGGTCTTCTTGCAGGGTGCTCTCCTTGTGCATGGGGCACCCCTATGTGGGGGATGCCCCTGGGTAGCACGGCACTCCTTGTGCACATCAGTACTGCATGTGGACCAGCTCACCACATGGGTCAGGAGGCCCTGGGGATTGAACCCTGGACCCTCCATATGGTAGATGGACGCTCTATCCGTTGAGCCACAACCACTTCCCACAATTCCTTTTAGAGAGCTTTCTGTGTCTACTTCTTGCTCTGTGAGTATTGAGAGGAACTTTGTCCTGTTGTGTTAGAGTTTAGATCTATGACAAAATGATACAGAAGGAACAATTAGTGAACAATTAAGAACAAAAGCAGGACTCATTGAGTTGAAATGTCATAGGGATTATGATAAGGGAGAAGTTAGTGTAGGTCAGAAAAGTTAGTTGAGACTCCAGATGATCTCAAACCAGACCTTGAAGGATGGCTAGGATTAAATCAGAGTGAGGGGGGAAAGATAACTATCTGCTCCTGAAGGACCATAGATTGCTTCCTTCAGGTCTGAATAAAATGAGTTTCCGGTTAACATCCATTATCGAATTGATTGAAGAGAAAGGAACAACTTGATTTCTTCTAATAGCTCCTCCTTCAAAGGCAGTGCTTTCTTCACAATGTGATATGCAGACCAACAGTCTCAGCATCACCTGGGAACTTGTTAGAAAAGCAAATTATCCTGCATTCCCCAAAACTTACTGAATCAGAATCTCAGATGACGAATGCGCTCTTCATCAAGCTCAACAGGTGGTTCTTAAGCACGCTAGAGTTCGAGAATGCTACTCTCAAGCCTTCTACTTGGTCACCCTTGGCACCCAGGGCATATTTAGGGTAGAATATTCAGGGCCTCTAAGCATGGACCTGGGCTGAGCAGGTACTGATGTCCAATTAGCAGACCATGTAAATTGAAAACTGCTTGATTGAATCCAGGCCAGCAGAGTAGTTAAATAAATAAAGAGAAGGATGCCTGGCTCTCATCTCCCACAGCTGCCCCACATTTTTCAACCCCAGGTGCTCGGCAGCAGAAGCTGTGGGGGTGGTGCCTTCTCCTTGGCATGGGCAGCCTGGCTATCTGAGGAGAAGGAACAGTCCATTGGAACTGCCCTCTGAAAATAATTCACTACCGACAATCTTATTACTCAGGGCTCATTTCCCTGACAGGAAAGTAGGACCATAACCAAGATTCCCAGTCACCCTCATTTCATACCTCCCTCCCCCATACTTTTCATTAATATTAGTTTGGGAATATTTTTCCTGATTCGTTGAAAACCTCCAAGCCCACAAATCATTGAGTCTTTGCTCCCATTCCAGATGGGGTCTGGAGAGCGTGATGAGAACCCTTTGCTTATATTCAAAATGATATTGGTTTCTCAACAGTCTTCTTTAGCATAAAAATGGTAAGATGGGCTTAGAGGGAAGGGTCTCCACGGGAACTGAGGGTCCCTTTGAGAAGAGCCTGTCCAGATGGATGGGCTGGGCTTTCCAAAGCCCAGCAGTTTGGTTTCCAATGGTGGACACATTTTGCTGCCAAGAACCCAAATTACTGAAGGTTTTGTTGACAGCTCATAAGAGGACACTCTGAAAGACTAATTGAAGGTTGTTGCCAACCCTAGACAATAAATTGACATATGCACAACCAAGAGCAAAAACATGTGCAAATATATATGTGTAAATGTATATTTGTTGCTGTGTGTTACCAATGTGTTTCTCACAGTTTCTGCCATGAAGGAAATTATCAAAACCAGCTGCTTCATATAGTTCTTCACTGAAAGGAATAGAGGGGTGAGGCTGGCAGTTAAGGGGGATTTGCAGACACAGTTCAGCATCAGGCTGACTTATCACTTCTCTGGAAATGGTTAATGTGCCTGGCTCAAACCACCCATCCTGTGGATATGAGGTACCTCTGAGCAGTTCTGTAGATGACAGGTATTTACTTCACCCCCAAATCTAAGGGGCAAAGGGCACATCACAGGGGAAGCCGGTTGCTTCTGAGTCAGTTTATTTGCATTTCTCATTAATCCGGGCTAGAACCTTTTTCAAGTCTCTACCATAATCTATTCAAAACAGTTCAAACATTTAACTTTATTTTGGTTGAGTTTACTCTAATGTGGTTTCTGCATAGCTCTCTCTTTTATGGTAATCAAATGTTCTGCCAACATTTTTCCTGCTATGTGCACCAGCTAAGGAAACCAGATGCTTTGGGTTGGTCTTTTCAATGTGTCTGAGTGTTGTTTTTGTTTAGTATTTCAGAGGTTTGGCTAAAGAGTACTGTTTTATAAATCTGACCCTTGATGCACCCTGTTTCCCAGCTTACTAATAGTTTTGGCTACTGCTCATATCTTGATTTGAAATTGCTCCTCCTCCTGAAGATCATCATGTGGAAAGACAATCTCATTTAATTCCTCCTATTTGATTTGCTTAATTTTCCTGTTGATCATTTATTCCATTTTGTAGTTTAAAGAGGGTGGGTAGAAGAACACAACGGTTGTCCCAGAACCACACCCTGTATTATCTGTCAGCCAATCACAGACCTGAGTGGGAATGTTCTTTGATGTGTGGGGTGTTTTTCCCCCTCACACCATCAGTGTGGGAAGGAAGCAGGCCAGCTCTCGTGGGAGTGTTGGCTTATAATGCAGACTGAAAGTGTTTTAGAAAAGCAACTTGGCATCGAGTCAAACTAATAAGTGGAACAGCTTGTCTGCATGGTTTGAAAGAAGGCCTTCTAGGGCCTCAAGAGTTTGTGGGAAAGAGAAGAGGAGAGAACTGAGGTGAAGTGGGTCAGAGAAGCCTTGTAAAATATGGGACGTGAAGTCAACACCCTATGAAGGATCCCTTACAAATGGGGCATTGCAAGAGGAAAGCATCCTGGGAACTTTAACTCTCTCTAACCTTCATCTTATCCTCTTAATTGGCTATTATGATTCTCTGATCTGCTTGGCTCCATACTAAAAACAGAAAGTGGAACTAGAAATCAATGACTAGATTCAATAACCAAAAAAAACCAAAGAGTATTAAGGTGATCCCAAAGATTGGACATAGGATACCTGAAAGTATATGGATGGAAGCAGCTTTTGAGAGCAGTTAATGATCAGTCATGGCAGAACAGAGAAGATAAAGGGTTAGACTTATGCTAAACAAATCACTGGGATGAGGAGCCCTTGCTCCCAGGACCTTTACCATTGGCCCTGTGACCTGGAGATTGAGGACCTAAAAGACACAGGATAAGTGAACTATAAAAGGGGACTGAAATATAAAAAAAAAAAATAGAAGACAACTGTGAATGAGTTAAAGTTAGTTTAAGACTATGAAGTTACAATTCAAAGAAGTAGCTCCCAACATTGACTTTTCAAGAACAATAGCTACAATCACATACATACAGATTCAAAAGGAAGACAAATCTGAAATCTCATGGGAAGTGTGTTCAGACCAGTCTTGGCATTTATTCCAGATGTTCAAGACTGTACTTTCCCAGCATAAGTTTGTTCCTTTGTGAAGTCCTCTAGCAAAGGGGCTCCATAAGACCACCATAAAGAGTAAATACTCATTATGTTCCAATCACATGCCGAGCAATGTGGAGAAGCTTGGAGAAAGGAAGAGTGGTGGGGACACAGTCCTTGTCCTCTAGAAACAGGCTAAAGAAGAAATAAGGCAGGAACATAGCACAGCAAGCAAGGGTTGAGAATGAAAATGAACAAACTCATGGGTAATTGCTCATTTATTAGCCCAAGTATGATATTATACCTCAATTACAGGCCATAGTTCTATAAATTATTGACTGAGCTTGGATCTTGTTATAATTTTTAACATATTTGAAAATCTAGACACATTTTATTTTACTGATGAGCTCTAATGAGTTTAACAAAGGGAAAACTATGTTGCTTGAAAAGAGATGATTAATTATGACAGTAGCCATATAATAAGACTTGGCTTGGTGAGTTTTCCAATAAATATGTATGTTTATTGTAAGTAGTCAGAGACAGATATGCAACATCAGTAAAATGGATTGAAGATGTTAATATGTCATTTTCAGATTTCCAGGATTTGGCTTGATTAGAAACAATAGATAAGCTGAATTTCAATAGTTGTATAATTTAAATTTTATTTTTCTTTTCTTTCTTTTCCATTATAAAAAAATTCTGCTGGTGATTCCCTTCTACTTTTAGTTTTTAAGACATGGTAATCAACCTGTGCATATGTATGCAGATGTTTATGGAGGGAGATGATAAGGAGTAGAGATTTTTACAAAAGCTGGCAGGGTCAAAGCAACACTCACAGAAGGGGAACATATCTCTCCATTTAAGATGACTTTCAAGGAGTGACGGACCCCTGGAAATGTGGAGTTTTATAAGGAAATGATTTCAAGGTCCTAGGCAGGATGTAGCATTAATAATTGAGAAAAAAGATTTTGATAATGCTAAAATTTTGAAGTAGCCTGAATGGTGATTTTAATGATCTAATTTTAGGAAACTTACGGTTTTGGGAGGCTGATAGTATGCTAACAAGGATAAGGAAGGAAGTTAGCTTGTGCTTTGCTTGGCTTTATATGATGGTAGGACCTTTATGTTGAAGTGCTGTGCAGTAGATGGATTGGAAAAATGGCCCCAGTGATACCTCTGCCTGTATTTGTACTTCTTAAAATATAATTTTACATCTCCTCCAATCAAGATGTAAGCCTTACGCACCATCCCTTGAATCTGGGCTGGCCTGGAGCCTTGCTTTGACCAATTATAATTACGTGGTAGAAGTGCCAGGGCTCCATTTCTGAGGATGAACCTCAAGAGGCCTTGCACACTTTTGTTTACTCTCTTGTAACCCTGTCACTACCACATGAACAAGTCTGGGCAGCCTGCTGGAGGATGAGAAACCTTGTGAGCAGGGCCAAATCATCTCAGCCATCCCAGCTAATGCCACCTGAGATCACCTATTCCTTAGCCAACCCAACAAATGATGCGGATGCATGAATACATCCAGCTGCAATCAGCCAAGTCAGGCCCAGATCACAAAATCGCAGAGTACTCATAAGCTCTTGAGCAATAAAAAGTGTTTCTGTTTTAAACCACTGAATTCTGGAGTGGCCTGTTACACATTTTTATTGTGGCAATGGATAACTGATACAGAGATCTTGGACAGAATTCATGTTGCAGATCTGAAAGGGAGAAGCTGATATGATTATACACACAGTTGACAGGAAAACCACATGATCACATGACTATTGGAAATGTAATATGGAGAAGAATTAGAAGAAGAGATGGTCATAAGGCAGGAAGAGAAATAAGAATCTTCCAAGGAGTTATCAGAAAGGTTGGCAGTGCTCAAGCACATGCAAGCATCTCTGCTAGAAAAAGGGGTGAAAAGAACACACCTTTGTAGAAAGATTTGACATATTGGAACTATGGGAGTTTGCAATGAACACCGTAAAAGGGTGACGGACAGAAACCAGGTTGTAGGATGGTAAGGAGGGAGGAAGAAGAGACAAGTCAGTCAACATGATTTCTTATGCATGCCAGAGGACAAATGTGGTCGAGGCACCAGTGGACAGTGGAGTGGATTGAATGCCTTGAGGAGTGGAGGGATGAATGTGTTCCTAAATAAAGAGAGGAAAGGTCAGACACAAGAGAGTGATTGCTTAAGAGAGGGGGTGATGATACCAGAGCTATTAACAGCTAATCTATATGATAATACCATGAAATCAACATTTGACCCGAGGCCCTACAGCATTTGCAGATATTCATTAATTCTGTAAAATTCCTCCATGAGATTCAGTTACACATTCTACACTGGGAGCAGCCCAAGAGCCAAAAATAACATAGCTATCATTTTGTTTTACTCATGTTACAGATGAGTAACTTTAGATATCAAGTAGTTAAGTAACTTGCCCAAAGTCAAACAGGAAGCCTGTTATTGAGTCGCTGAAAGATCCCAGTTCTGCAAATAAACTTCACGTACACTAGCTTTTCACCAAATAAGATGGTTAGATGTCAGTTTAAGTTCATTTATTTATTTATGCTTCCATTGACTTAAGGTAAAAAAAGTTATTTCTTATAGGAGGTCCTAAATATCAGAATTTCCTTATATCTAAGGTAGTGTTTACTTTTTCATCTGACTTTTTAAAAACCTTTAAATACCTTTACCTTTTACAAAGAATTTTTTGCCCATTTCTGTGTTTTAAGATAGTTCATGCTCAGGAGTTCTAGGTCTGAATCACAGCAGCCAGTTTTTCTTGATCGACATTGACGTTTCATAGGCAACAGAAACCACGCTAGCGCATTTATCAGTTTCTCATACCCAAGATTCTTTATTTTTCAGGGTAATCCCTGTGATTGCCTATTTTCTGAGGTGAGTCTACGATATGAAGGGAGATCTTTGGGAAATATATTTAGATGAATTCATTCCTGAAGGATATAATTATGCTTATCACTTTGAGGTTTAAATTTCTTCCCCAAGATCATCTCTCAATTTTGCCAGTTTCTCCTCTCCTTGGTTGGTTCCAGGAAAGTATTAACCACTCCAGAGTTTCCAGATTCCCAGGTTCTCCCTAGAACGCCGGGAGCCTGCTAATCAACCAGTCTGACTCATGGAAAGCTAGTATTTCTTTTTCTAGTTTTATTCAGAGATTTAAAAAACTAATGAATATTAATGGCCATATGCATGCACCTATATAAAATGACATTGCTCAAGAGATGAACCCTTGTTTCCAAGGAAAATGGGGGATGCGAGAAACTGGGGGGTGTCAAACCGGCAGAAAAGAGAGAGAAGATGAAAACTAGGGCAGAAAAGTGGCCAGAAATTTGCTAAGAAGAGAAAAATAGAAGAAAGAAAAAAAAATATGGGTAGGAGAAAGCAAACTGGAATAGAGAGGAGGGTAAGTCATTTGGAAATGGTAGAATGATTTTCGTATCTTGAAAAACTGAGGAAAATGTTGCATTTCATAAATGAGTGGACATGTATATATACACACACACCCCATTATTATTATATTGACTAACTTAATCTCAAGGGTTTGAAATATGCTGTGAAGATATTAATTCAATTAATCCTTTTCTGCAACTGTGAAACAGATCTGGCATCTTCTTTTCCACAGAGAGAAACTGAGGCCAAGGAAACAATGCCTCACCCTAGAACGTGGGTGAAACCAGCATGAGCCTGGACAAAGCGGTGCCAGTCCTGCTTTTTCCATCAAGGCTGCCCCGAGGGGAAGGCAACGTGAGCTTAGGATTTTAATAAAGTTTCATGGCATATTATTTTTGGTTGCAATTGTTTTATGTATTTTAATTAGTGTTATAATGTATTTTACTTGGGCCCCAGAGGCCAAAATTGAAAGAAAACAAAAAACAAAAAAACAAAAAGAAAACGAAAAACCACAAATGAGTGAATGAAAATAGAAAAGCATTCCTGGGAGCTCCTCGCCCAAGCCCTGCGCGCCCTCTGACCCCTCCACAAACTTCCTTTGCCCTGAGCTTCCTGACTTGCCAACTCGATTCTGGAGGCTTTCAAGGTTGTTCTGCATTCCATCTCATAAATGCAGCAAGGAGCAGTCACATCTTTTTTTTGTTTCTTTTCCTTGGGGATCAAAGTGCCCCCCACAGCCAAACGTGCGCTATGGAGTGCTGTCTTTGTGGGCTGCCTCTGCCGGCCGGAGCCCACTCCTCTCTCCCGCCCCCACACCACAATCTGCCGCTGCTTTTCTTTCTTTATTTGCAGTCCCCAGTCCACGTCTTCCACACCGTGTCTCTTCGGCCTTGCCTCTCTTTTAAGTCCAGGTTAGAATTTTTTCGTCACGTTGCCTCGGCCTGAAAGGACGCCTGCTGTTTTTTCCCCTCCACGCTTAGATTTATGGCTCTTGTCAGGCCTTCCTGCCGTGGCTTCTGACAGCCCCTGCCTTCCCTAACATCAGATTCATTGCCATTCCTAAGGTCCTTTAAGATTTTAATGCTAAGTCTATAAATTTAGTTTCCTTCCTGCTTCAACCTTTCTTTCGACCTTCTCCCTGTCAGATGGGATGTCCCGCAGGCGGTGATTTGCAGCTCGGTTCTTGCGCTCTAGGGCAAGGTGGATGGACAAGGGGTTGTTGGTTGGAGCAAACAGGAGGGGAAATGGATGGGGAAAGTAACTGATGAATTTAGATTTCCATCAGCTCCGACAATTCTTCAGGGTTTGAGAGGGATTGACATTTTTCCCTTCAAAGCTGTGATTTGCTGAGGACTTGGTGGCTTTTCATTAAGCTAGTATCTGAGAGGATTTTTTTTTAAAGGGGTTAGCTGAGCAGATAGACAACCCCCCTTAACAAATGCACCTGAGCTTACATTCTTCCTCTCCCATGTGTCAGCTGGGGCTTTCTTCCATTTCCGACACACATGGGCACTGCTTCGATCACTGCTTTCTCTCTGAGGCAGGCTTTTGCCCAAGAAACTTTTCACACCTTAAGAAAATAAAGCCCCCAGTTGAGAGGGGTGGAAAAGGCAATTGACTTGAAATTTCAGGGGAGAAGAGTGGGTCATTGTGGAGGGAAAAGAGCTCGCCAGTTCAGGGAAGCTGAATGAGTACTTTGGAAGTATGACATTTTCCATTCATTTTTTGTCTTCCATTGGCCTCAGAGGTGTTCCCAGCACTGGTGGCCTAGCTTTCCCTCTCCCATTCAGGGTGGCTATAAGGAGGGGGATGGTTGGAGAGAGGAGCGGGAGAGGCAGAAGCAGTTCTTTTGTACCCAAATCACTTTGATCACATTGCTTGCTCAATCTTCAATTTACTCAAGGTGATCTCAAGAGTTGAGGGAATAAGGCATTCATGGGAATGTTGAAAAGGGTGATGTACATGAAGTCTGGCTTCCCCAGGCCAGGCTTTAGTGAAGTCAAGGCTTTTGTGATTTGATGGCGTTTGTCTCTGAGCACTTACTTACTCAGGCATCTCATTTGGTGTCTAAGCATTGGTGTCCTGTGGACCATGAATGGCCCGCATGCTTTCCTCCAAGTGCTGGTGTCATTTTCCATTCCTTTGAGCTGTTTTGTTCATGCTGTTGTTGTCTCCATTTCTCTAGCTGCTGCTCAACCCTACTGCTAGAGCTCCCCTCTATTCCTCTGCCTCAGTAGCATGGTTTCCCCCACCCCTACATGATGAGCACTTTTCAAGCCAACTTTGGGTAGTTGACAAGTAAAGGCAACTTAGTATAGAGTGTGGCTGAGATCAGCAAACCACTCCCTTTTCCTCTTGGGCACACAGCTAGAATGCATCTCCCAGCCTCCTTTGCAGTTGTGTAGTCATGTGACTGAGTTCTGTCCAGGGAATACGGGTAGAAGTGATACTTCCAAGACTGGCCCATGAAACTGCTGCACAATCCTGCAGGTCCTCTCTCTTCCATTGACTGACGGGTGCAAGTAAAATCTGCCAGTAGTACGGTGAGGAGACACACAGCATCTGAAAATGTGCTACCAAGGAGCTGACAATCTCCTTGAAACCCAGGCATCCTATTTGCTAAACACTAGAAAAGCCCTGCTAACTTTATTCATTTTGATTTGTTTTTTTTTTTACAGTATAATAAGAGTTACCTTGAATGAATAGGGTCACATTCTTTAGAAACAGATCCATTGCTTTAAAAGTTTTTAAATGTTGATGGAAAAGATATGGAGTGGTAAGGAGGAGTCCTTACCATCTAGGAGTAAAGAATGAAGAGGTTGCCTGCATAGAGAAAGCTGTGGTAGATTGCATGATAGTTCTCAAATCTTCATCCTTCCCTTTATGTTTGTCCTATGCCATTTTTGTCCTTGAGCTCAGCCTTGTAACTTGCTTTGGCCGGTGGTATGTCTGCAGACACAGCTCAAGCTAAGGCTTGAAATGTGTTTTGAATATTGGGCCTGCCCTCTTGTGCTTCTGCCATCACTGTGAGAAGAAATGTCCTGGCTAGTCTACTGTCTAAGGCAGCTGTGAGGCGTGCAACACAGACCTGGCTTCAACCTGCAGCCAGGAAGCAGACCCAACCCAGCTCAGACTAGATCACCTTACTCCCAGCAGAACCACAGATACAAGAGTGAGAATAAATACTTGTTTGTGTGTGTCTTTTTCAAAAAGCCATTGAGGTTTTTTTAAAAATGGAAGTAAAATTCTTGTAACATAGAAGTCAACATTTGAAAGTGTTGCAATTCAGTGGCATTTAATACATTCACACTGCTGTGCAACAATCACCACTATGTAGTTCTAGAACATTAAGCAGTAAATCTCCATTTCCCTCTGCCCCCAGCCCCTGACAACCACGAATCGACTTTCTCTTTCTATGAATTTGCCTATTCTGGATATTTCATTTAGATGGAATCATACTTGCTGTGGCCTTTGGTATCTGGCTTTGTTCACTTAGCATTATGTTTTCGAGGGTCATCCCTGTTGTAGCATGTATTAGTACTTCTTTGCTTTTATTAAAAAAATATTATTTCTCAAAATACTGTCCCTTCCTCCCTTCCTCCATCCCCTGATAACCTCTAATCTACTTTCTATATCACTTCTTTCCTTTTTTTCCTGGCCGAATAATATTCCATTGTGTGACTATACCATATTTTGTTATCCTATTGATTATTAGGTTGTTTCTACCTTTTGGCTATTGTGAATGCTGCTATATGAACATTTGTGTGCAGGTTTTGTTTGAACATCTCTTTTCATTTCTTTTGCATATATACCTAGGAGTGGAATTGCTGGGTCATATGGTAATTCTATGTGTAACTCTTTGAGGAACTACCAAACTGTTTTTCATGGCTGCTATACAATTTTACATTCCCATGGGCAAATCATGAGGGTTCCAGTGTTTCCACATCTTCACCAACGCTTATTTTCCATTTGTTTGTTTTTGTTATAGCTATCCTGATGGTGTAAATTGGTAACCTCGTTAGGGCTTTGATTTATGTTTTCCTAATGACTAATGATGTGGAGCATTTTAAAAGTGTTTGTTGGCTGTTTGTGTATCTTCTTTGGACAAATGTCTATTCAAGTTCTTTGTCCATTTTCAATTGAGCTGTTTTGTGTTTTGTTCTTGAATGGTAAGAATTCTTTATATATTCTAGATACTAGTTACTTATCCCTTATCAAATATATGATTTGTAAATATTTTCTCCCATTCTGTGGTTGTCTTCACTTTCTTGATAGTGTCTTTTGCAAAAAAGTTTTAAATTTTAATGAAATCCAATTGTTCTATTTTTTTCTTTTGTTGCTTGTGCTTTTGATGTCATATCTAAGAATCCATGGTCAAATCCAAGATAAAGAAAATTTACCCCAATGTTTTTTTATGCAAGCTTATAGTTTTAGCTCTTACATTTAGGTATTTGATCCATTTTGAGTTAATATTTTGTATATGGTGTGAGGTAAGGGTCCAAATCATACTTTTGCTTGTGGATATCCAATAGTTTCTGCAAAAGCCACTGAGTTTTGTTGTGCAACAGCTAACTCATGCAAAACTTACCTTTTCTACTTCACATTTCATGCATACTCACTGCTGATATATTCCATGTTCTGTGGTGCTAAGCTGAGTCAGCCTTTTTTGGGATTCCTTTTAAACGAGGAAGCAGGGTATGGTTGTCCTGAGCATCCCTCTCCATCTCTCCCAACACATGTTAGTAATTGATAGTTGAGGGAGTTGACTCCCAACCATTTTTCACATGATCCTCAAGTGGATACTATGGCGGTTTGGGGATGCTAAAGATAAGCCTTTTTAAAACCTCAGTAATTCCTTGTATAACAATGGTTATTAGGACACAATAGCAACTCTGTCAACATTCAGGCTCAGTTTGCAGCATCTCTCTGACTACTTGTTTTCTCTTCCTTCCCCACATGTAGCCCTCCCAGAGTCCAAAATAGAACTGAAGATGGTGGTGGGAGCGCTTTTTATGAAGTTGGTGTTTTGCTGAAGCATCCTTGAGCTTACTCATTATAATGGTTAATTTCACATGTCAGTTTGGCTAGGTTATTGTTCTAGTTTGCTTTGCTGCTGAAAGCCGATATCTTAAAATGTGTTGGCTTTAATTATGGGAATTTATTAGCTTACAAGATTACAGTTTTGAAGCCATGAAAATATCCAAACTGGGCATCTTCAAGGCAATGTTTTCTTCATGAAGACAGGCTGTCAGTGGTCTTTGGCTCCTCTGTCACATGGCAAGGCATATGGTGGCATCTGCTGGTCTCGTTCTCCTCTTCCTGGTTTTGTTGCTTTCAGCGTCTCTCTTTGTCTGAATTTCATTCTCTTATAAAGGACTTCAGTAAGAATATTAAGACCCACCATAAATGAGGTGGATCACAACTTAAGATCCTACTCAACAAAAGATCTATTTATAATAGGTCCACACCCACAGGAATGGATCAACTTTAAGAACATACTTCTCTAAGGGTATATGCACTTCAAACCATCACAGCTATGGTGTCCAGTTGATTAGTTAGGTAAACATTGGCCTGATAACTGCTGTGAGAGTATTTCCTAGACAGATTTACATCATTAGTCAGCTGATTGCATCAATGGCTAATTGTATCTACAATCAACAAAGGAGACTACTCTCAGTCATGAGGAAGTTTCTCCTTATCCAATCAGTTGAAGGTCTTAAAGCAAGAACTAAAGATTTCAGAAATCAAAGAGGGAAGCAGACTTGGCCCAGTGGATAGTGCGTCCGTCTACCACATCGGAGGTCCGCGGTTCAAACCCTGGGCCTCCTTGACCCATGTGGAGCTGGCCCATGCGCAGTGCTAATGTGTGCAAGGAGTCCCGTGCCATGCAGGGGTGTCCCCCGTGTAGGGGAGCCCCATGCGCAAGGAGTGCACCCTGTAAGAAGAGCCACCCAGTGCGAAAGAAAGTTCAGCCTGCCCAGGAATGGTGCCGCACACATGGAGAGCTGACGCAGCAAGACGACGAAACAAAAAGAGACACAGATTCCCGGTGCCGCTGACAACAACAGAAGCAAAGAAGAACATGCAGCAAATGGACACAGAGAGCAGACAATGGGGGTTTGGGGGGGGGGGGGAAGGGGAGAGAAATAAATAAAAAATAAATCTTTAAAAAAAAAAAAGAAATCGGTGGGAAGAATTTCTATTTCTACTTAAGCCAGCCAGCTACTCCTGGGGAATTAAACTTCACCTTCATTAAGTTTCCAACTTTCTTGCCAATACCTATAGTAGCATGAACAAACTCTTATAATAAATCTCTTAATATTTACATATAGATTTACATATTTACACCTTAATAGGTACTGGTTCTGTTTCTCCAGAGAATCCTGACAAATACACTCATCCATAAGCTAAATAAAATTGTACAAGTTTCTTAACCATTCTGTGCTTTGATCTCTTTACCAGTAAAATAAAGACAGTACAATCTACCTCTAGAGGGTTGTAAGGATTTAATGAGTTAATATTTGAACACTTAGAACTGTGCTTGACACAGAGCAAACACCATGTAAATATTTGTTAAATAAGTTAAAAAGGAAAATCTTGTTGTAAGGGGTCACCTGCTATTAAAGTGGCCAGTCTTGACTTGAGCCTCTTTTTGTGACTAAATCCTTTCCATCCCTAAACCTCTTCCATAGCCTTCCTGACTATATTTCACCAGCAGTTCTTTCCCTTATGGCTCTTTCGTGGACCTCCGTGGACTGGAGTTTGGCTGCTCCCTGAGGCTGGAGGTTAGTGGTATAGAAGGAGTCTTTCATTATCCTGTCCCTGAGCCTCCACCTGCCCCCTCCAACTGAGCTAGAGAGAGCTGAGATGGCAGGTTCTTCTCCATAGGACTCTCCCTGGAGCAGGGGAGGCCTGGGCAGGTGTCTGAGTCACATCAGAGGATTGGCATGTGGCTTTGGTGGAACCCTCAATGAGCCAGTCAGATATGCCCTGGAGACACTTTACCTGAGGTCTAGTTAGGAAAGGTTTTCATCAGAAATGGAATTAAGCCACGGGTCTTTCCCCAGCTCATTCATTAGGTAGCCTGTTCTTCCACTACATGGAAGGAAAACAAATGTTTTATCCCCCACCTTTTCCATTCCTTTTTTTATTGTCAAAGTTTAATATAGCTGCTTTGCTTTTCAATTCCAGTGTTGGCATCTGATAATGGCACAACTGATTTATGGAGGGAGAGCCTGGAGGTGAATTATTTATTCTCCCCATGTAAAGGATTAGCTATTTCTACTTTTAATGGATTTTCGTTGTGGTGTGTTTATGTATTTTTAGATGGATTGGGAAGTCCTCTGACCCCTAAAATCATATCACACAAAGCTATCTGCAAATCACATTAAATGTCTGAATTTAAACAGATGAAAGCAAAGAAATGAAGAGTTATAATATTGAGTCTGTGACCCATGAGATATTTCTTAATTTATACTCTAGTGTCCCTGAAGGATTACACAGATGTGAGAACAGAGCCATAGCCCAACAGACTCTGTTAAGCTGAACGGTACAGGTGTCCAGTGCTCTAGGCACAGTTCTCTTCTCAAAAGTAGCATCATTTCTCAATGAGTGGGGAGAAAGCCTGGGGGATGGGGAGAGGACTATTCAAGACGTTGAACTTCAAGGTATCAATCTCAACCTTAGAGCACTGGCAGGTGAGCCCCTTACTTGCATTAACTTAGCAATATATCTTGAAGATTTCTTATATAAATACATAGAGCTCTTTCTCATCCTTTTAAACAAATTGTTCACTGCTGAATAGTATTCCAGTCTATGCTTTTTACCAATGCTTATTTAATGCATTGATGGACACTTAGTTGGTTTCCATTTTGCTGTTTCTAAAAATTTGCAAGGAATAACCTTGTACATATTTCTTGTCAGATGGGTGTGAGTTAATCTTTGGATAAATTCTCCATCATGACTTGCTGGGTTGAAAAGCATATGCTTTTGTAATTTTGATATTTCCAAATTTTCTTCTGTAGGTGTTGTGCTGCTTGCACTCACTTCAGCAATTCATGGGAGGGAGACCTTGTTCTTTAAAGTTTGTATACACCTGTGTGTATGGGGGTGGGGGGAGGAGGGGATGTGGTTTAAATTTCTTTAAATGTTGTAAAGTTGTGATGGTTTTTAAATGGGGTGAGAGAGGGAAGTATGAGATGGAGACTCTGCTAGGTTCCAGAATGTGATCAAGAGCAATGGTGGCTCTAGATAATAATTATTAATAGCTAATATTTAGGAGCATGTGTAGCTCAATGGCTGAGCATCTGCTTCATATGTACAAGGTCCTAGGTTCAAATCCCAGTACCTCCTAAAAAATAAAAGAAACCTAATATTTATACAGCACTTAATATGTGCCTGGCACTAAGTACTTTACTATATTAACTCATTAGTAGATTAGACATGGCTCATTGTCAGCTGATTTTCTTCTGCTTTTTAAAAAACAAGTATTGAGTATTTACCATGTGCCAGACACTCTGCTAGGTGTTGGTTTGATGTGATTTTTACTGTCAGAAGTCCTGCCAAATGTCAACAGAAGGGAATTTTGGGGCAAGCTTTTATCTGCTCAGGCCAAGATTCTGTGGAAAATACTAACAGGTTTTCAACTGTAATCTTGTTTCAGATGCTGTGTAATATCTCCTGAAAGGATATTTGCCTTGGAAGCTGCAGCACAAGGCAAGGTGTGTGGTTGACTCACCTTGTATTTGCTGAAGCAGGAGCAAGTCCCAAGCAGGAGCAAGTGTGTGGAAGCTGCCTTCCCACACACGTGAGCTGACGGTCTGCTTTGTTTCAGGTCTCTTGGCTTAATAATTACAGTGTAGGGTTGGAGGGGGCATAAGGGGGAAGAAAAACCTTGATTGTGTGTATATGTGTGTGTTGTAATACTAGACTAAGAAATAAAGCCAATTCGATTACATACCAGATTTGGTCAATAGCTAGCAGTCATAATTAGTACATGTAATGTACTACTGCAGAGGAATATTGAGAAGGCAAAAAAAAAAAAAAAATCAGAATGAATATAAATGAAAAATATCTCCCAGACCTCTAGGCAAATATACTGTTGCTAAGCATCAAAAAAAAAAAAAAAAAGAAAGAAAGAAAGAAAAAAAAAATCAGAAACCAGAATTAATTAACATCGAAAGCCCATTGTTCCCATTATTCCCTGTTTTCTTCAGATTGTGCCAGGCCCTGTAGTCCTTTACTCCTGCCATTGACTTCCAAAGACAGTCCCTTCACCTCAACTAGCCTATCTTCATGGGCCTTCTCATGGTGCCAGGGAATATTTGCCTTTGTTCTGCTGCTTACCCCTCACCAGTGGACTGGAATACCAGTTGTTCTCCTTTCCTTCAGGATAGATTTGATAATAGAATAGGGAGGGCCAACTATGGTTTAGAGTGTTAGGCACTGGAAAAGAGCATTAAAAACTAGGGAAGTTATTTTAGGCAGAACAGTCTTTTGAGGGCATCGACGCCATTTGGAAATAGAAAAACAGAGCACTTGTTTGTAGTAGGGAAAATAATTTCAGGTAAGTGAAGATTGTTTCCAAGTCATATAGCAAGGGTGAGCTCTGACTCTCGAAACCTGAGTAAAATACTGTTTCAGTCAAGGTAAACGACAGTCATTTCAAATAGAGGGGATTTAATGCTGGAAATTGGATATAGGAATCAGATCTAGAAAGCTCACTTGAGTTTAGGATCAGCTGCCCCCTTTAGATGGGGCAAACATCTCCAGGCACCGTGACAGAGCCTGGGATTAGGGTTCGGGAAGGTAGTATGGGCAAGGCGAAGGGACTGTCTTTGGAAGTCAGTGGTAGTAGTGAAGGACAATGAGGTTCTGACACAATCTTGAGGATGGCTAGGCAGAAGAAAGAGAAGAGAGAAACAGGGAAAAATGGGAAAAATGGGCTCTCTATGTGCTAGAGGTCCTGCTCAGCCTGCTAACTCATGTATTTTACCAGCCAGCCTCCTGCTTATGTGATCCCTGTTATGGAGGAATTTGTAGTAGTTGAATCAAGACATGGTCCTTGTATTAGTACATTTTACCTTGTTGATGTTTTAGAGGCAGGCTATTGTTATCTTGCTATTATTATCTTTTGGTATCCATGATCTATACTTTAAGTTCCTTAAGAATAGGTACAGGGCCCTTTCCTCTTCCCAGGCTAGATTCTTCCCTAAGAAAGCCCTTTCACACCAGGGCTTCACTTATGTGAAGGACTCTTTAAAGCTTCCCAGCTGGGAAGCAGACTTGGCCCAGTGGTTAGGGCATCTGTCTACCACATGGGAGGTCCGCGGTTCAAACTCCGGGCCTCCTTGACCCATGTGGAGCTGGCCCATGCACAGTGCTGATGCGCACAAAGAGTGCCCTGCCACGCAGGGGTGCCCCGGCGTAGGGGAGCCCCATGCGCAAGGAGTGCGCCCCATAAGGAGAGCCGCCCAGCATGAAAGAAAGTGCAACCTGCCTGAGAATGGTGCCGAATACACGGAGAGCTGACACAACAAGATGACGCAACAAAAAGAAACACAGATTCCCGCGCTGCTGACAACAACAGAAGCAGACAAAGAAGATGCAGCAAATAGACACAGAGAACAGACAACTGGGGAGGGGGGCGGGGAAGGGAGGGAGAGAAATAAATAAATAAATCTTTTTTAAAAAAAGCTTTGGGGCCTATATTCTGAGCTCCAAGGCCTTAATATGTAACGCTTCATGGATGCCTCTAAGGCAACTCTAACCTGTCTGTGACTGAGCTCATGATGTCCCTCCAAAACCTGGTTTCCTTCCAGGGATGGACACCACCATCCATCCAGGGGCTCAAGCCAGAAATCTTGAAGTCATCATGATCCCGCCTCATTCTCCCATATCCAACCCATTACTCAGTCTTCTTGATTTTACCTCCCCAGTGTCACTTAAATCTTCCCTTTTCTGTGCATTTCCACCACTACCATCATCTCTGTTCTGAATTTCTAACTGGTCCTGTTTTCACTTTCTTCTAGTTCACACTGATTCTAGTGTGCTCTCTTTAAAGGCATATCTCATATAAACATATTATTTACTCAGGGGTACTTATTCTGCCCTTTATCACTTATCACAGCAACAATTTTACAGTTCTAAAGGTGATTCCTCAGTAACTTTGTGCCTTCACCTATAGATTGTCATTTTTTGAGGGTTGGGGCCATGTTTGTATTTGCTTATTTTTCTTTCATCTCCTGCCTTAGTGAAGTACATAGCACATAGGAAACAGTCAATAAATATTTCCCACAATTCCTAGTATAGAGCTTTACACTTAATAGGTGCTCAATAGGTACTAGATATTTGTAAATACTAAATATTAATAGAGAAAATTGCCATTAAATTTTGAAAATGAATGAATAATTAGTCACCAACCTACCAAACAGACAAAAGCAAGTTTGTAAACCTCTATTTTCCATTGGTTATAAAGGAATATCTGTCAGAGTTTTTAGTTGCACCCAACAAAGCTGAGCATGGCAGATTATACAGAGTATGAGTTTATTAAAAGGGTAAGGGAGTCCACAAAATCATTGAGAGGGCTGAAGAACCAAGCTAAAGGCTAAACTTCCAGAAACATGTCTACAACTATGCTATAGCACTAACCTGATAAGAAAGCCATGGCTGCTGCATCATGAACTTGACACTCACTATAATTTGTTCTGCTACAACTTCTGTACCAGGGATTAGACTTGCTGCCCCCACCAGTGCATCTGACTGGTAGAGCCCACACCACACGTCTGCACAGCAGTTGCAAGGCAGACTGAGAGAGTGAGCTCTTCCCACACAGAAGAATGCTTAAAAGATGTCAGGAAGCACAAACGTGACCAGTGTCATCTACAAATAGACAGTCACTCAGTCTTCCCTTGCTCCCAGCTCATAATTGTACACCTGAATATTGGCATGTACACAATAAGGATAAATGGTGAGTGCTCAGCCCAGAACACTCTAAGCTTTTTTCCTACCTTTGCAGCTGATTTTACATTTCACCATTAGATGCTTTAGTTTAACCATCTAGAAAATTAATGTAATATTAGCTACCAAATGCCGAGAAGCAGCAGTAATAGTAAGGCATTTTGAGGTCCTTTGATAAAAAGCACTCCAAAGATTCACTGTATCATTAGTTAAAATAGACGATTTCTAATGAAAATGCTAAGTTCAAAGGGCTTGATGGCTTCTCAGGATGCAAAATGGGCAATACCTGGGATATTTACTTAATAAACCAGTCCCAAGTGTTTGCCTTACTCTTCTGGCTTCTCTGTGGTCCTTAGGAGGCAGAAATATGCAGGAACGGTAATGCCTGTAATCAGTCTCAGTGTATGAACTTCTGATATTGACTGCCTGCACAGTTGGAGCCTTCTGAAGCTAATCACAATCCTTTTTCAAAGTTCATTGGGTTGGACTTTCTAATACACCCTTCTCCTAGGTGGGATGAGAATGTAGAGAAACTGCAGATGAGGCCTCTGGTAGGACCACTTACCCTTGAGTTGTTCAGGTTGAGAGATGTGCAGGTGAAAAACACAACCCTTTTTTTTTTAGCCATGGGATTTCAAATCTTTTCCAACAGGATAATATCAGCAACTGATTTCCTCTTACAGCTCGCCTTCCTTTTACTTTCCATTTTTTTCTTTTAAGTACAGTAGCCTTATTTCTCCCCTAATGCCACCAGTCAGTTCTTTGCCACTGAATCTTCCATGAAGAACTGCTAACTCCAGCCTCTTAGTACCTCTTAACCTCTTGCAGCCTACCTCTTCTTTCACACAGGGATCTGCACACTAGAAATAGCTTCAAGGATTCTCATCCTTCTCTTTAACATGCTTCCTTCTTTTCTCATTCACCTGTCAAGTCTCAGAACTCCTGCACGTAGAAGTGGATTTCCAGGGATTTCCAATTTAAGGTCATGATGCATCCATGTGTCTCTTCTCTTTCCTGTCTGCAGCACTCCCTTGTCATTTTCCTCTTTCTCCTTTCCTCCCATCAGCTGAAACAGACATTCGGCTCTCCCAGTAACAGACCATGTTTCTCTGAATAAAGTGAGTCATATAACATGGCTGCTTGTGGGGTGCTTTAGGGGAATGAGGCACCTTCTCAAGGCCTGTCCTTGAAATGGGGTCTGTATTAGTCAGCCAAAGGGGTGCTGATAGAAAATACCAGAAATCTGTTGGTATTTATTTGGGGTAGAAGCTTATAGTAGCAAGGCCATAAAGTATAAATTACTTCCCTTACCAAAGTCTGTTGCCATGTGTAGGAGCAAGATGGCTGCCAGTTTCTGTGAAAGTTCAGCCTTCCTCTTCCTCCTAAGGCTCTGTGGTCTCAGCTTTTTCCGATCTCAGTTGTAGGCTAGCATAAGGCTCATCTCTCTCCCTGGGGCTGTTTCTTTCTGGGCTTTCTTAGCTGTTCAGGGCTCTGGTCTCTTTAGCTGCAAACTGTCAGGAGCATGGTTTGGCTCTCTCCCCGGGGCTCCAGCATCCAAAACTAAACTCTCTGTGTTCTCCTTCTCTGTGTATTTACTTTCCTGTCTTTGACTAAGCATCATTTCTATAGCCTTCAAGGGGGGAGAGGGGGCAGGACTCAAACCAAGTTGCCCTAATGTGTGGTCAAATAAAAGCCCTAATCTTTTTATTTATTTTTAAAGATTTATTTATATATTTATTTCTCTCCCCTTCCCGCCCCAGTTGTCTGTTCTCTGTGTCTATTTGCTGCATCTTCTTTGTGCGCTTCTGTTGTCGTCAGCAGCATGGGAAACTGTGTTTCTTTTTGTTGCGTCATCTTGTGTGTCAGTTCTCCGCGTGTGCGGCACCATTCCTGGGCAGGCTGCTCTTTCTTTCGCGCTGGGCGGTTCTCCTTACGGGGCGCACTCCTTGTGCGTGGGGCTCCCCTACGCGGGGGACACCCCTGCGTGGCAGGGCACTCCTTGCGCGCATCAGCACTGCGCATGGCCAGCTCCACACGGGTCAAGGAGGCCCGGGGTTTGAACTGCGGACCTCCCATGTGGTAGACGGATGCCCTAACCACTGGGCCAAGTCCGCTTCCCTAAAAGCCCTAATCTTGATTTAATAAAGCAAAAGTGAAACCTCTGAATTTAATACAATTCAATATGCCCAGAGAAACAGACCAGTTTACAAACACAACCCGATATTTCTTTTTGGAATTCATCAATAATATCAAACTGCCACAGGGACCCCAGAGACAAGGGACTCATCAGGGCCCTGCATCATGTTAGACCAGCTGAGCTGAACTCTGCCTAGGAATAATATAGAGAGCCCAACCCCAGTATATCCAAGTTTATCTGGTGGCAGTTCGGAGGGGAAAAGGTACTGGGGGCTCCTTTTAGGGAGAAGTCCCTAGATGCAGGGGCTTGAAATGGTTTTCGGGGCTGAATGTGACCCTCATCAGCCAAATGGTGATTAAGTATTGACAAAAGAGCCTCCCCCGTGGTCTGAGAGGATGCTGGAGGGAGATTGAGTATTTATTAAAATGTCTTTTGTCAGCCAAATTTATTTTCCTCTTTCTTCATAAGATGTGATAGTTTTGCATCATTGCATCTAAATGAAATAATTTGCTAAAGGTCAAGTGCTATTCCCTCCAGCCAGCTTTCATTTCCCTTCTAATTAATAACTAAATGTTCACACATACATTAGTCCAAGGCTCATGCATAAAACAATAACTACCATTTACTGAACACCTATTATGTTCCAGGCATTTTGCAGACGTCTCAAATTCCCACAACCCTAGAAGTTAGGAATACCCCTTTAATAAGCAGAAATATGATGCCTAGAGAGGCTAAGTAATTTGCCCTTGGTCACACAAATTGCTCTCTGAAGCCAAAAACTCCCTGCTGTAAACCTTCTGAAAGCCTCCTGCAGGAGTCTGATGCCTTGCCCTGTCTGCTGTTACTGCTTAATAGAGACATAAGGGGTCCATACAGAAGTCTCTGTCCTTCCAAGTTAAACACCTCCCCACTGGAGGAAATTGTGTTGTCGAAAGCTTGTAGGCCTTGATTGTTGTCACAGTGCTAATGCTAGGTAACTGAGTAAACACTGGGAACCTTGCAGTGGGGTGGTGGTAGGGCTAGATGGGAGTTGGGAGTGCAAAAGAGGAAAGCTTTAGGATATAGGTCCTTTGAGAATCTGGCTCCACTGAGCCATTGTAGGCTGATCTTCTTTAACAAAGGATGTGGGGAAACGGATTTGGCTTAACTGATAGAGCGTCTGCCTACTATACGGGAGGTCCAGGGTTCAAACCCAGGGCCTCCTGACCCATGTGGTGAGCTGGCCCATGCGCAGTGCTGATGTGTGCAAGGAGTGCCATGCCACATAGGGGTGTCCCCTGTGTAGGGGAGCCCCACGAGCAAGGAGTGTACCCCATGAGGAGAGTCGCCCCATGCGAAAAAAGCACAGCCTGCTCAGGAGTGTGGTGCCACACACCCGGGGAACTGACACAGCAAGATGACGCAACAAAAAGAGGCACAGATTCCCTGTGCCACTGACAGGAATACAGGCAGATACAGAAGAACACACAGCAAATGGACACAGAGAGCAGACGGGGTGGGGGGGGGGGGCAGGGGAAAGGGGAGAGAAATAGATGAAAAATAAATCTTAAAAAAAAAAAAAAAAGAAAGGATCTGTCCTAGTATGAGGCTCAGCTCACATTACTTCTCTGGGAGAATGTTCACCTTGATGTGTCAATGAAAAAATAGATCGATCTTCCTCTGTCAACTCCAGGTCTAAGAAGACATTCTTGTCCTGACCTACTGTAGCCCAGGGATTCCAAGGACAGAGAAGGCAAAAGTTTCTGGTATTAGGGCCACCCTGCTACATGGCACTCGCACATTAGTAGAATGAGGGAGAGAAGGAGTTGTGTACTTATTTGGGAAGAGGTAAAATGCTGCCAGTGCAGGGTTCATTTTCCCTGGATTTTTGTTTGTTAGTTTGTTTCCCACATCCACTCAGTTGAGGGAGGGGTGGCAATTGGATCAGAATATGCTTTGAACTGAGTAAGGCTGATTTGGATAAGCCTCACCTGGAGAGGTTAGGTGATGTGTGGAAAATAGAGATTTGCAACCAAATGGTGACTTCCTAATGCAGGCATTAACAGATTGGCTTGAAGTTTAGTATCAGACTATTGCTTCCAGAGAGACGCAGGCAAAATTGGAAAGAAGGTAAAAGTTGTTTCTATAGTGTCAAGCCTCCCTCCTCTGTCCTGTTTTCATGTGTCCTGGACTCCTAAATTCTACAATAAACCAGCTATTATAAAAACCCACCTGCCTTTTTAAAAATTCCATTGCTTTCAGTATTGAGTTTATAAAAATCAGCCAAAACTCTTTTCACTGTCTTATGATTTTAAATTTGAACAAGCCAACTAAGCTTGGAAGCATTTATTGAATAATTATTAGACATCACATGAACTATTTAGACATTTAAATGACAACATTATGCTCTGGCTTCTCAGAGTTCTCTTTACCATTATGCCTACAATTTTGGAGAATCTCCACCAGGTGGCAATACCCTGCTCCCACTGCAAAGAGTCAGGATATTACCTTGAGCATAGAGCATTCTCAAAAATGGGACCAGAATCACTTGCCTCAAATTGCCTAGGACACTTGTTAAAATACAGATTCCTGAGCCCCAACTCTAGCCCTACCTACTTAGACTACCTGGGGACTTATCAGGAATCTCCATTTAGCAAACATCTTTGGTGATTCAGACATAGTTACAGTTTTGGGGATCACTCACGTTGAGAAAAAAATAAATGCAAATAAAAAACTCTAAATATAACCCTTAAAATAGTAAGAAGAGTACAGAAAGAAATACTCAGATTAGAACAACATAAAAAGAAATATTGTACAAACCTCTATGTTCAGGTTAAGTTCCTTGTCCTGTTAGACTTTGATTATTATCTATCACTGCTTAAATGTCACTCTAATTTCCCCCATTTTTCCCTCTAAGTAAAACTTCCAGACTTTCAATTGCTCTTCGAGTGTTGAAAATCCCCAGTCCCTTGGTCTCGCCTCAGAAGCTACTGGCAGCCTTTCTCATCCTGCAGCTTTTACTGGAAACCTTTAGTGCTTTGACCTCCCTGTAATGTCTCATCACCAGGACAAGATTCAGCTAGTTTTTCTCCTAAGAAAGCATGGCTTCATTAATCTCATACAAGTCCTGAAAACCACCTTCCTGCTTCCTGTGTTTCATCACTCTGCAACAGAAAAGAAAAAAAAAGTGAGAAGACTGCAGGGCAGTTTGCATAAAATTAAGATTTTTCCTATCAGGAAACTGTTTTTTGGCAACCAAACTACATCTTCCCTTCTACAACTGGTACTTCCAGATGTGGCAGAAGAATTATTTCTGCTTAGATGGATGATTCTTCTTCAACTAAATTAGCAACTACACAAACTACAGCTGCTTTTACTTCTTTCCACACTACTTTAGTTATTGAACTTGTTAAAAATCAACTAAGCCTCTTTTCTTTCTCTTAATATTTTAAATTTGAACAAGCCAAACAAGCTTTAAAGAATTCATTGAGTGGTTTCTTGACAACATCACATAAACACATTTAGGCACTGCAAGGGCAATATATTAAGTTGATCTGCAAAATGTTTCTTTCTTTTATTGCATTTATTTTCACTTTCCAATTCTTGATGAGGAAATTTGACCTTGGTTTGGTTTCATCTCCAGCTCCTACCTACTGGAAATGGAATTTCTAGCAATTATCACAGAGTATCATTAGATTAAAAATCATTTGAATATTTCATTGGTAGGTTGCCAGAAAGGGCTGGGTTGTCATAACGAGATAATACTTGCATTACATGGCCATTATGGATTATGGCAATATATCAGTTGACCGATGATTCATTCATTCATTCATCCATTCACCATTTCAAAAAATATATATTGAGGACTCATCCTATGTCTTGCAGTGTTTTAGGTGCTGGGACAGAAAGATTTATTGGAAATTGGACTTCACTTCAAAGTACGCATCAGAATTTAGTGGGGGATAAATGCAAGGCAATACAGTGGTACAGGTATGTGTACAGTTCTCTTATGTAGATGCTTGTTCCTGGTGTTCCAGGCAATTCAGAAGGGGAACAATTTCCAAGGGAATGCTGAGGTTTGGTCCCACCTCATAATACTTCTACAGCCACTTTGAATCAAGTCCTGAGGTACTCGTTTCCTCAGCCCTGGAACATCAACATCTGCCTCTGATCTTGAACTTCTGTGACTCTGGGTTATTTTCTCGACTTATCTGTAATCTTTGATGTGATTTCTCCTTAACTCCCTTAGTGGGTTCAATCTCTTACACCATTTGGAGAACTTGTGGGTAAGTCTCAAGAGCATTGCTCCCAAGGGTTGTCAGGTCATCATAATTTTAGAAATGTTTCCAAAGAAAAGAGGGTGCAGGGCCACATGGGACTTTAATATGAGCCTCAAACAATGGAGGTGAGCCTAGCATTCATTGGACTTGATGACAAAAGAATTCTTAGACATATCTACCCAAATGAAAATAGCCATCTGTGGCAGTTTGGGATTATTTTATGAATCCCTAAGACAGAAAGATTGTGTTTTTAAACTAATCTATTCCTGTGAGTGTGATAATCTTTGATTGCTTTAAATTTGGTTGAAGGTCCTTTTATTAGATTACTTGATAGGATCACTTTGGGGCTTTTGATTGGACTACATCAGTGAGGAGTGACTCCAGTTGAGTCTCCACCCCCTTGCTGGATCTGATATAAACAGGCACACAGAGGGACACAGAGACAGGAAAAAGGAGCTGCCATTTTAGATCTGGTCACATGAGAGAGGACTAGAGGACTGTTTAAGAATGAAGCCCCCAAGAGGCTGGGCCCATGGAACAGCTCTAGAGGAGACAGGCCCCATGCTAGGTTTGCCTACAGCGGCAGAAAGGTGGAGACCTCGGCAGAGTTCAGTGGCCATCTTGCTTCAACATGTGGCAGCTGGGAAGCAGATTTAGCTCAACTGATAGAGCACCAACCTACCATATGGGAGGCCCAGGGTTCAAACCCAGGGCCTCCTGACCCATGTGGAGACCTGGCCCATGTACAGTGCTGATGTGCGCAAGGAGTGCCCTACCACACAGGGGTGTCCCCCGTGTAGGGGAGCCCCAGGCGCAAGGAGTGCATCCCTGCAAGGAGAGCCACCCTGTGTGAAAAAAGCTCAGTGTGCCCAGGAGTGGCACCGCACACACGGAGAGCTAAAGCAGCAAGATGATGCAACAAAAAAAGAGACACAGATTCCCGGTGTCGCTGACAAGAATGCAAGCAGACACAGAAGAACACATAGCAAATGGACACAGAGAGCAGACAATGGGGGGGTGGGAGTGGAGAAGTGGAGAAAAATAAATAAAAACAAAAAAACAACACAAAAAACGTGTGGCAGCTGACTTTAGTGAGAAAGCGCCTGTCATGATGCCCTGATTTGGACTTTTCATGGCCTTGGAACTGTAAGCTTTTACCCCCAAATAAATCCCCTTTATAAAAGCCAACACATTTCTGGTACTTTGCACCGGCAGCCCTTTGGCAAGCTAAAACAGCATTACTTTGGCAACTAATACTTCCAAATTAGCCCTATTGTGTTCTGGACAGGAGAAGTGTCTAGCGAGTAGAGCAGCTGAGAATTATGATGCTTTATTGAGTATTACAGGTCATTTACATTAGAATTGGAGCTTCCCTCCTATGTGCTTAATGGCTTCGGAGCTGGGAGATCTGTGCTCCAATATGACTCCAACCTTACTTGATGGATGATGTTGGCCAAGTTACTTTTTCTCTTTGGACTTCAGTTTCCTTATCTATAAAAGGAGAAAAATAGTTGAACCTAGCTTGTAGGAAATCATAAGGATTAAGTGAATAATTCACTTGGAACATTTTAAGTACTCAATACATAAAACTATGATTATTTGCAGTTCAGGAGCGTCTCCTGTTCTGCTCTTGTTTCTCCTGATTGCACCATTCTGGCAACATATGGGCAGGTCTTGTTAGTTAAACTTGAAGCATCCATCTAATCCATACGTTTAATGAGACTTGGAGGCCCTCTGCTCATAAGACCATCATTTATTTACCTATAGGACAGCTGTGAAAATAGCCTGTGAATGTGCCTGAGGCCTAGCAAAGTTCAGGAAGGTGACGAGAACCTAAGAGAGACCACGGAGTGAGAGAATATTTTCTCTTTTATTTGGCTTCATGGAAATCTATCCTAGTGGCAAGGGAGTGAGTGGGTGGGAAAGAGGACAGTTGTTGCTTTAGTCATTAAAGTCAGCTGCTTCTGTTCTTTCAGCTTCTCTTCATCCCCAGGACCCCCACACAGCAACATGGAATCACCGATAAAAGCAGATAGGGGCCTATGCACTGCTTAGAGTCTACATGGGGTATTTTGGAGTCCTAAGGACTCTTTCTTACTTATTAAATTTTTTGAATAGGTAACACATTCACATGGTTCAAACATATATGGGTATAGAGTGAAAATTCTCCCACTTCCTCCCCCTTCCTCCTAGTTCTCACACCCCTGCCCCAGTAGGTAAACATTAAATTGTCTCAGATTTAATGCAATGGTAGCATTCTAGCAAGACAAGCTTCCAGGGCATGTGACCTGCACAGTCACACAGGGTCCTGTGTTCAGAGGGGCCCCACCCTTGGTTGCATGTTCTGTTATCATGGTCTTGGAATTATTTTTTTAGGAGGTACCGGGGGACTGATCTCAGGACCTTGTACATGGGAAGCAGGTGCTCAACCATTGAGCTACATCTGCTCCTCATTGAGAGTTGTTTTTTTCATTTTTGTTTGTTTGTCTTTAGGAAGTACTGGGGATTGAACCCCGGACCTTGTACATGGGAAGCAGGTGTTCAACCACCTGGGCTATATCTGGTCCCCTGAAATTCTTAATAATTTTGGAATTTTGCGTTCTCATTTTGCACCAGGCCCTGCACAGCATATAGCCAGTCCTACGTAGCAGACACTGCTCTTCACCTTGATTTTTCACTTAAATATATATCTTAAAGATCTTTTTATATTTATACATAACGAGCTTCCTCCTTTTATTTACAGCTGCCAAGTAGTCTATTCTTGAGCATTTAAAAAGTATCTACATTGCTATTTTAGGAGTCCCTTTAGATTCCTGTCCTAATTTTCCAGCCTTTTGATACTTCTAAACTTTTGGGGGAGTGGGTGGGGAGAGATTTGAGAGAAGTACCTTCCCGGGCTGATTCCCTCGCTACCCTGTGCTGGTTCCAAAGCCCTCAGAACTACTGTCCACTCCTTCTGAGCTTAATGACGGGCAGAGTCCCAACTCCTCAGAGCTCTTTCTTTACTGCCCCCGCCCTGCTTCACCTTCCACTTCCCTGATATTGAAATGCCTGACAAGGAACCATCTGGGCTCCATGAGTCATTGCAGACTAATTCTAGTTTTGCCTCCATGGGGATAAAAATACTTTGCCTGAGGGCCTTAATGACCACCAGAGATCTCCTGTTAAACTTCCCCTTTTCATCCTTCTTCATTCCCGTGAATCATCATTTCTGATTAAATCCATGGTCATGGCTCAACGGTCTGGCTGCTCTTGAGAAGATGCCTCCTAAGGAATCTCCAAACTCTTAGAAGACACCAGAATCATGTTCTGAAACCCATCCTCGTTTAGGAACAGCCAATAACTCTGGCTCCATCCCACGTCTTCATCCCGTAGCCTCTCTTGGAGTTAGAGATGACTGCTAGCTCCTCCAGGGAACCATTCCACACATTAGCAAGCCCACACTACCGCAGCCATTTTGGGCAGTGTCCCTTTGGAACACAAAGTCCACCTTCAGGGAAACGGATGTGGCTCAACCAATTGGGCTCCCGTCTGCCATATAGGAGGTCCAGGGTTCGATGCCCAGGGCCTCCTGGTGAGGGCAAGCTGGCCCATCTGGCGAGCTGGCCCACACAGAGTGCCCGTCCATGTGGGAAAACTGCCCTGTGCAGGAGTGCCGGCTGATGTGACAGCTGGCACAGCAAGATGACACAAGAGACACAGAGGAGAGAAAATAAGAAGACTTTGCAGAACAGGGAGCTGAGGTGGCACAAGAGAGTTATCGCCTCTCTCCTACTCCAGAAGGTCCCAGAATCAGTTCCCAGAGCCATCTAATGAGAAAACAAGCAGACATAGAAGAACAAACAGTGAATGGAGCAGACAACGGAGGGAGTGGGGGCGGGGTGGGGCGGGGTGGTATAAACTAAAAAATAAATCTTAAAAAAAAAAAAGCCAGTATACTGAAAAAAAAAAAAGTCCACATTTACCTGAGAGGCTACTGCCCGGGGCCTTGTACATGAGCATGTGTCCTGTCACCCCTCCTCTGGCTGTTGGGTTTGAGGACATTGGTATAGGATCTTTGCACCAGACTTCGTTGTACCGGAGGGAGTGGTGACTGGGATGGCAACCTTCCTTCCAAGCCAAGCCAGATGCTGATAGGTGAAGGCATGTGGCTGCGACAAGGCCATGGCCCCTCCAAGAGCTGGCCCATGACCCTGGTGGCATTGCACTCTTGCAGGGTAGGCTCGCAAAAATGAGCAGTGCAGCCGGGTGGAGGGAGAGAAGGTCCCCTGACATGTTGCTGCCTCTGTTCTTTACCAGCAAGAGAAACCACAAACCACCCAATGGCTTACCTCCCCTTGTTTCAATCAAGCCATGCCCTCAGCACCTGAGAGGAAGATTAACTAGATGCTAAAAATGCACTTTCCAAGTCCACATGCACCGGCACGGAAAGCTTCCAGAGTACCCAAGACCCCACCAGGAGAAAACAAGGCTACAATTCCAGTTAAACACCATATTGAGTACTTTGGTCTCAGTACACTCTATTTGTTTAGTTTATTTGAATATTTGATAAAAGAAGTGCTGGGGTGGCAAAAATTAATTAAAATTAGAAAGAGCGTTCTTAAGAGAGAGGGAAAACGTGCTAAGAAGCCATGGATGGCTTCTCCCCGCACCTGCCAGTAATTAATTAATCACTAATCCGCTCATTATTTCCAACTTAGGAATCTCTGTCCCTAGGAAAAAAAAAAAAGAGATGGTTATTATTTTTTAAACATCCAATTAAAGCACATTGAAAGACAATCTCTAAAATGGGTTTGGCCAGTGCTAATCACATCTGTAATATGGCTGGGAGTTGCTGAAGTGCAATCTTGGGGCTTTCTGGAATTTGAAAAATCTTTTTCTCATCAAAATGCTGAGCTCTAAGCCCAATTTTCCTCAGAGTTCACCGGGTACTCGTCCTTGTTCCAAGTATCCATGAGCAAGGACGGAAGAACATCAACAGCTTTCCTGTCTGCCCGCAGGACTTGGGGGGCTGGGTGGGGGGTGGGTTTCCACGGCAGTCATCTTGGGCTGCTGGGTGGAATGCCCATATTTGCAACAGCTTTATTTTGATATCATTCACATACCCTTACATTCACCCTGGATTGTATTTTCACCCTCTGCAATAAACTCAGGAAAATTCTGCGCCTCCCTTTGAGTCACAATGATGGGGCTCTATGGAGAAAGTCTGCCCCTCTGTCCAGGGCTGAGGCCAAGCTGCCTTGTCCATCCCTGAGCCGGCAGGTCCGCAGAGCTGCTCCCCGCCACCTCGTTTTTCGATTCCCTGCTCGCCCCTCTCCACGTTAGCAGCACGGCTGTGTGGTGGCAGGGAGGGTCTGGTGCTGACTGGGTCCCTTCTCTCGCTCCTTGGTTCTCCCTGCTGACAGCCTCCCCTCAGGTCCATCAGTGTGCTGCTCTCTATTCCTGGGCGAGCCGGGTGCTGTTAGGGATGCTTCTGTCATCTTTACCCGAAAGGGCCACCTGCCCTTCACATTTTCAAGAGCCTTTTTGCTGCGCCTCAAGGAAAGGAGGTACATAAACCACTCCCAACCAAGACTGTGACAGGTGGCATGATTCCATGGGTTTAGAATGTGTCTGATTAGTTTTAGAACAAATTTGGGGAATATCGTTTCTAAAAGGCAGCACAGGGGACACTTACTGGCATCAATCTCCAAATCCCTGTCAGGAAGTCTATGGTGGGGAGGGGGGGTGACAACTGTACCTGGCGACGGTCTCCCTCCTACCCAGTGCAGTAGAAAATCCTCATGCTGTCCCTCGGGCCAGGGCTGCAGTCACAGAGAGAACCTTGTGAGCTCTAAGGCCCATGCCTCAGGGGAGGTGAGTGCGGGACATGCAACAGAGAGGAGACAAAGACACCAGATGAACGCAGGAAGGAATGGAGGTGTGTGTGTGTGTTTGTGTGTGTGTGTGTGTGTGTGTGTGTGCAGCCCCTGAGGGCTCCGTGGGCGATAAAAGCACAAGGGCCAGGGAGACAAGTGCAAAATACAACATACATCTCAGACTGGCTTTTGAAATGGCCCAAATGCAGTGACATATTCTTTTTCGGCTGCTTTGAAGAAGGAGGAGAGGAGAAAATGCAGTCTCCGACGTTAAAGATGGATGGGGCTTAGACCAGTTGAACCGTTTTGAAGGTTTCCCCAGTGCTGAGAAGGCTGAGGGCAAGTCTCTGCAGTGTGCTTCTAGGAGAGACAAGCTATCTTTCTGAAGCTCAGAGCAAGCTGCCTAATGAAATGGCAGCTTTCAGCTCAGGCTGATTGCGGGGAGGCTTAATATTTAACATCTTATTGGCTGGAGAGCGTGTTGGGGTTCATGGATCCACTTGAGGTTGCCAGTTGAAACAGGAACTCCACTGCGCCTCTGGGTGGTGAGAGGCCGGGCACAGGGGGCGAGGCGGAGAAACTGGGTTTTCTCCCAGAAGGCACCGTGGAGAGCCATCCTCCCAGGCAAAGCTCAGCCCACGTGGCCCAGCCCATCTGTCCCAGGCCTCACTGTGCATTTGACTTTAAAAGCAGATCCCACTGGCTGGCCCCTCTGCATGTGAATGGCATCTTGAAGGAGCAGAAATCCCATTAAGGAAGAACTATTGACCCATCTGTCTGCGTGTTGTTGACTCTCTGCTAACCCTCCATTTGTGGGCTGTGATTTTTTAATGTGGGGAGTGGTAATTGGAGAAGGGAGATTAGAGAGAGGAATAAGGCAATGACTCCTGGTAACACTGAATAACAAGGACTTGGAGTCCACTTGATCTCTAATGTCCTTTTGGTCACCATAAAATGGAGACTCTGTCCCCATCGCTCCAGAACTTGTACACTTAGAGCGTGTCCAAACCTGGTGTGTCTGATTCATCTTAGTCATCCCACGGCCTCCAGCACAGGGTCTCTACTGGCACCTACTAGGTCCTACGGCTCTGTGTCTATATCCACTTCTATCTGTTTATCAAAAGGTTAAAAACTGAAGGGAACCTGGGTGCCAGCTGGGGCGAGGGCCAGGCACTTCCACAGGGCACTTCCCATGAGCCCAGCACGGGAAGCTAGTTATATGCACAGCTGAAAAAGACTCGGCCCGTTCTAACGGCATACCTAGGGGCCAGGCGGCAGTGGTCAGTGCTGGCACACGCTGGGCAGAAAGGATTTCATGGAGCATGTAGCTCGAACCTGCTTCCATTGGCTTGGGCTGCCCCTGCGGCCCCCTTTTTGATTAGTCTAGCTGAATTTCCTCCCCCCGCCTCGGGCTCTGCTCCCACCACGCAAACCAAATTGAAATAGTGGGGTGGCAGGCGGTGGCAGTGGGGGCAGCTTTGGGGAGGGGACTGCAGGGACCTTCCATCTTGTTAATGTAACACTTCCTTATGCGAGGGGAGCTGAGAACAGCCTGTAATGAATCTCTCCTCTGGTAATCATTCACCAGTGCGTTGTGACCTGTGTGTTTTTGCTGTGCTGCACATTTCCAGATTTTCACAGTGACTTGTCAGCACCTAGTAAAAATGAATTGGACTCGACCCATCTCTTCATGCAATGCCCTCCCCTGGCTGTCTTTCGTCTCTGCTGAAATGAGGAGGAGGTGGGGCCCCCTGGTATGGCAGCCGTCGACTCTGGGGTTGGGGTCTGCTCCCCGGCTGGTCTCACAGGTGGGTTTGTGTAGGCGTGCCAAGTCTGGGGACACTCTCGCTATGCTGAACCCCAATGCTCTGGGGTGCAAATGGCCCCAACGTGGTCCTTGCGTTTTGCACCTGTTGTTTCTTCCTGCACAATCAGATGTGCAGACAGTCTTTTCATTGGAAGGCCTGGGTGCAGACAGTGGTATAGTCAGGCATCTGGGCACCCTGTGGGTTCTTACCAACCCGGGTGTAAAGATCCAGTGATGGCAGGGGACAAGGGTATCATCTGAGTCATATGCACAAGAGTCACCATCTGCAACTGTAATTCTAGCCACGTGGTCAGTCGTAAGAAGGGCTTTATAGCCAGCTTTTACTGCATTTGTGGATCATGATGATTAAACAACAGATGGGAACCCAACCAAGATTTCTAATCCCTACCTCCTCACTGATGGGAGTGAGCGAAGGCTGAGGAAGTCACTGGGTGGCCTCTGTCTATGGTTGAAAATATAATTAGGGCAGGCTCCCCACCCTGATTTTCTGTGGCTGTCTTGCACACTCACTCTTCCCAGACCACTTGTTCTTAATAGACCACAAGCACTGATTTTCTTTTGGAAAATATGGTCCCTGAATCCAGGGAAGGTCCTAAGAGGGCCATGGTGAATAGAAAGCCCCTCAACGAGATTTTCCAGATAAAATACAGGATGCCCAGTTAAATTTGGACTTCAGATAAACAATGAAGACTTTTTTGGTATAAGTCCAAAAAATTGCAATGGACAATTTTATTTGCTAAATCTGGCATCCGTACAATTACTCCAACAGTATTTTAACCTAGATGTTATATTTAACCTAAACTATATTCAAACAGAACTAATAGTGCCTGTCTCCATGTTGGAAATTGTGGCCATAAGACACGACTCTAGGACTCTCACAGCTGCACTTCCTACTGAGGTGATACCCACGTAGATTGCTAAAACATTTACCGTTTAGTGTGTAAAAAATGGGCAGCTTGATGCCTGTCCAAAAAGGGGAATTTACACAGGTCATCCCTCCATCCATTCATTTATTCATTCTACAAACATCGATTGTGCACACATTGTAGGTACCAGGCATGAGCCAGGGTACCTGATACAAATGTGAAGGAGACACTCCTCCTTGCCCCCAGCTCTGCTCTAGCCAGATTGCCCTTGGCCTCTGCATCTTTGCACATGCTGGCCCTTCACACCCTTCCCACTCACCCTACTCAGGCTGCAGATTTCAGCTCACGTGGGATGTGATGTTCAGGGGAGTCTTTAGGCCAGGTGCCTGTTCACATGCTCTCTGCTCTCCACACTTGACCTTATTGCACTTGTCATGGTGGCTCTGATAGATTCCCCTGTGTCTCCCTCTGAAGACTGGAAGCTCCTTGAAAGCATGGGTCATACATGTCTATTTTGCCCACCATTGTCTCCGAGCACCTACCAAGGCACATAGTATTAATATTCAGTTCATATAAAATGTTGATTATATAGATGAGTATATGAATAAAATCTGCCCTTAAGAAGCTAGTGGATGAAAGACAAGTAAGTACGTCGGTTTCTTTGAAAAGAGAGAGGAAGAAAGGGCTCTGGGAAGAAAGGGCAAATCTGCCACAGGAGAGCTGGGTTTTGGAGCCAGCTCCACAACCACATCAAGCCCAAAGATGCTAACCCCACCCGTGGGAGTGTGGGCTCCCCAGGGGGATCTGAGGGGCTCTGTCCTCCCTGGTTGTACCACACAGACTCAACTGAACCACTCCAAGGACTAGGATGGGGGGCTGGGGGGGTGGTGCTCAAAATTAATTGAGCCTAAGCCCCCACCTTACAGATGTAGAGGCCTACATGCTTCATGACCTTCCCAAGATGACAGGGCTAGAAGCAGAGCCCTGGTCTCCCACCCTCCGAGACCAGAGCTCTCCCACCTCTTCAGTATGTTCCAAGTTCAAGGGGAGTGGAGCTCTGGGAATTTCAAAACTCTATAAAGGTTTCTTGGAATTCCCCCACATATCACTGGGTGTAGAAAGGGGAACGCGCAAGGAGAAGTGAGCCGACGGGGCGAGAGGAGGAACACGCTGAGGAGAGAAGGCGAATCCAGAAAGGCTCCGCTCACGCCAGCAGGGCAATCACGCGGCGGTGCGGAGGGGGCAGCCGGCGGTTGCGGGCGCGGCAAGTGCTGCACTGCAATCCCCAGCCGAGGCAGTCAAGGACTTCAGGCTGAAGATTTATTAGCCGAGCGCTGCTCCAAAACCACGCAATCTGGCCCTGGAGCCGGTTCCGCCGGGCCCGGGGGCTGCCCAGGCTGCAGCCCCCGCCGCACAGAACAGCTCGGGCTTTGTGCGCGGGCCCTGCTGGGGCCGGGCCTCTGCAGAGAGGGACCCCGCTGAGGAGACGCTGCCGAGCAGGCGACAGGATAAGAAAGGGCCCTCTCGGGCCAGGTGTGCACGTTTCCTTCACGGAAAGGTCCCTTTTTCTTACAGCACTTGTAAGGCGCCGGGGCAGGAACGGCACACACAGACCGATTGTCCTTCCGAGTCTTCTGGCAGGAAAGCGAGAGGAAACAGGTGTCAGGCTCTGGACGCGCTACAGAAAACACTTGGCTCATGGCTGGCTCCAGGGGGCTCTGGCTCTGGCCTCAAGAGAGAACTTGGAAGGCGCGTCCTTCCGCCAGGAGCCTTCCTCAGGTCACCGAGGAAACGAAGGAACGAGAGGACCAGTCTTCAGTGGCGGACGTGTGTATCCTGCGAAGGAGGCTTGGGAATTCTGAGAGGCAGAATTTGGGGGCAAGTCCCACCTTTGCCGCAGCCTTGGCCGGTCATTAGCCTTCTTAGGACCCTTCTATTTTGTGAGTGGGAAGGTCAACGCCAGCACTAACATTACTGTGAGACCCTTGGTGGACATCAAGGTAGCTCCAGGGACCCACAACAGGTAGCATTTCCTATTCTGACCATGGCCCCTTCCCACGATGGCACCCCATCTGCACACCCTACCCCCTAGGGGGAAGCGTTTTTCCCAGGATTTTGGGTTAGCTCAGCCTGGGACCAGAGCCTGAGGCCTGGGAGAGCAGGAATGGAGTCATCTTTCAACTTCTCCTGCAGGGCCTCCCCTCCCCCATCGCCACCCCCAGCGTGGCAGGGGCAGCTCGGCATCCAGATGGGGCCTGTTTCCCTCGGGGATGGTCCTGTTCCAACCTCCTTTCATTGGCCTGCCTGCCTCCCCTGAGGACTGTATAAACATTTTCAGAAGGACGCAGATAAGGCAAAAAAAATCTATGTAAACACTAAATGGCTAGGGACCAGGAGATATTATTAGTTTATTAGAGCTTTAAAAATACCCAAAAGCTCAACTAAAGCGGGGAAGAAATTTGCTTTTATTTTAACCTCTGTATTTTGTTACTGTGCTCGGGTCAGTCCATAGGACCGAATGGGGCCTCTCCTGGGACATGTGATAGCATAAAGATCGCAGAAAGGGAAGTTGCAGAGATTTGAAGTGACCTTACTGGCCAGTGAGGACTGGAAGCAGGGTGGGGTGTGTGTATGTGTGCATGCTGCCTTTCCATAAATGAATGGAAGGCTGAAGAGGGGTGCAAAGAGAGAAGAGAGACCAAACCCTCACTGGGGCCCTAAAGCCAGCTCTGATCCTGTTCTACCTGGTCCCCAACCCCTGTCAAGCACTCTTCTCTTGTTGGTAGGTCCTGGCTGCAGTGCTCTCTGCTCCTAGGAACACAGTGAACTCTTTCCAGCAGCAGAATCTTTATATGCTGCTCCTTCAGTTTGGAGAACTTTTTCCGATAGCAGATTGCTCCTTATCTGTTAGGATTTAGCTTAAATATCACCACCTCAGAGAGTCCTTCCCCGATCACCCATTTAGAAGTGACCCTTGTAATTCCCTAACGTGGTTATTGCCTTCCTAGCACTTAACCAATCCAATGTAAGCTCCAGGAGTTTCCAGAATCAGGGTGTGCTCAGAAATATTTGAATAAATGATTGAACCAAATTTCCTTTCCGGTGTGAACAGAGCCTCAGGATGGGGGTAAATGTGGGTCCAGTTCACAGCTTTGAGTGTCCCATGGGGATAGGGTTTGGGGGCTTGTAGTAAAGCTTGTCCCTCCTCCTTGCTTGTGAATTAATTGTACTAATGAGGAGTGCATTTGGTCTCTTTTTGCTTTCACTGACCAAAGCCTGGCTTGTTTTGAATCCAATAACTAACAGGCGGAAAGAATTCTAATCACATTGTGAAGCCAAGCTTCTTTTCATTTCTCCTAGACCAGTGACTTTTTTTTTTTTAACTTTTTAAAACTTAACATTTTTATTCTCCTTCCCACCCTCCCCTGCTTCCTGTGCTCATTGTCTGCTTTCTGTGTCCATTTGCTGCACGTTCTTCTGTGTATGCTGGGAGGCACTGGGAACTGATCCTGGGACCTCCCACGTAGGAGAGGCACTATTGCTTGAGCCACCTCAGCTCCCTGGTTTTCTGTGTCTCTCGTTGTCTTTGTTCTGTGTCTCTTTTTTGTTGTGTCATCTTTTTGTGCCTCTCTGCAGCACAGGTCAGCTCTCCTTCACCAGGATGCCCCCGAGACCGAACCTGGGACCGCCCCACATATGGTAGACAGAAGCCCAGTTGCTTGAGCCACATCCGCTTCGAGACCAGTGACTCTTTAAACTTGGACATGCCTCATAATCCCTGGGATGGTTCGTTAGAACACAGATCATAGGGCCCCGCCCCAGAATTTCTGATTCATTGGGTCTGGGGCAGTCCCAAAATTTACATTTCTGACAAGATGCTAATGCTGCTGGTCCAGGAAGCACACTTTGAGAAGCACTGTCATAGGCCCCGAAATCCCCAGAGATATTGACAAGCAAGTGTTTTGGAAGCAGCAAAGAATCTCAAATTGCAGGGGACTGATGAAGTCTAGGGAGGAGGAGGGTTTGGAGGGCCTTTCGTCTCTGAAATCTACCAGGCAAGACTTTGAGTTAGAGTAGCCCACCTGGCCAGGTGGCCTGTACCCACCCCCATCACATTTTAATTTTATGGAAAAAACAATCAGGGGAGTAGATATGGCTCAAGTGGTTGAGCACCTACCTTCCACATGGGAGGTCCCAGGTTTGGTTTCCTGTGCCTCCTGAGAAAACAAACAACAAGCAAAGCAAACAGAAAAACCAACTCATGGAAGCCGATGTGGCTCTGTGGTTGAGCGCCAGCTTCCCACATAGGAGGTCCAGACTGAATCCCCAGCCCCAGTACCTGAAAACAAACAAAAAACAAAACAAAACAAAATCCAAGCAGCCAATCAACCTCCTAGCTCCATTTGACTGTGTTGAGAAACACTGTTCCAAGAGAGAAACCAGCCATCCCAGTTTACCCAGGATTGAGGGGTTTCCCAGAATGTGGGACTTTTAGTGCTAAACCCAGGAAAGTCTCGGGCAAACTGGAATATTAGTCACCCTAGTCCCAAGTCTCTTTGTCTCCAATAAAGAATATGCAGAAAAATATCTCTGGTATAATAATGTTTATTTAAATAGTAATCTTAAAAAGGCTTTATACAAATCATATAAACACAGTTTGACATTGCTGTTTATTTTTTACATTGAAGAATCACAGTAAAAGCTCTCAAGTTCCCGTGATCTGGCTCAGCCAGCGAATGGTCGAATACCTTTAACTGCAAACCCTGGCAGAGTTAGCCTTCTGTGGAACAGTTTAACTTTTCCCCTTGTTTTCTTGTCGTTCAGGCCCATCCCATTGCCCCCACATCCCTGCCAACCCCCCAGCCCCACCAAAAAAGCAGCCCTGTGGTCCTGTGACCCTAGTCTGGGAGAGCATGGAGGTAATGTGTCATTCAGAACAAGGCAAAAAGGAGATCAATACTGTGAGGTGGGTTTCCCAAAGGGAACTTCTCAAGGAGACGGGTCAGCTAGTCTACCTGCAGATGAAGATAACCAGCGCACCAAGGTGCTCCCTGGCCAAGTTGGGATCGGCACAGCTGTTTGTCTTTCTGTCTTACAACAGACCAGCCTCCAGCCTTGGTGAGGTATCTACATGTAGCCCTGTGGAGCCTGCTTCCGCTCTGCACTGAGGGCCCACCCAGGGCCTCAAATCCGCCAGTGGTGAATGGATATGGGACTTTTAGGGGAACGCAGGTTGAGGGGTACCTAACTTCGAGGCGAACTGCAGGCTGGAGATAGGGCAGGTTCTTTGGGGAATTGTGAAATGGCCCACAGGGCATAAGAGGAGCAGGACACTTTCAGATTTCTCTTCTGCAGGACCCTCCTGGAAATCCCTAGGACTTGCCAGTTTCCTGAATACTGAGCTGCAATGGGAGGGTGAAGAGCAGGGTGGGCTAATTAAAATCTTGTTTCTTCTGCCTGCCCTGCTCAAAGGGGGCCTCAAGCTAAGCCCTTGAGCTTGACAGCTTTACCTTTCACCTCTAACTACCACTGTGCCAACGAGTGCCGAGATCAGCAGTACACTCAGGCCTTAGGTCAAAGTCACAATAACACCACTGAGTCCCACGTGACCACTCACATACACAGCAGATACAGAGAGCTCAAAGGCGCGACAATGACACACACATATGAATAAATAGCTGTCGATATGAACTCTCCCTCTCTGCATACAAAACACTGTGACATTACCATTTGAACTATAATTTCCATAAGTTAACATTTAAAGGAACCAGCTAGTCCCATTCACCCTTCCCCTTTCACCTGGAGTATGAGACAAATGAAATTGTAGGTGACCATAGCAGCAAAAATGGTCTGACAGTTATCCACTGATATGTAATAGGCTGGGCATAGTGGTTGGGTTTCAAATGTTTCCAGCACACAGGCAATCCTTATGTGTTAATACGGAATCAAGATTTGGGTCTTGATGTGGACAATCTTATCCTTTGCACAGTTTCATTCTATTCCTGATGCCTCCCTTTGTAGAGCAGTTGAGAGTCATCTAGGGCTATGGCTGCAGATCAGTAGCAGGGCTCATTCCATTAGCAGGTTCAGCGGAGAGTTGGGGGGGGGGGCAGGAGTGGAGCCACTGGGGGTGGGGAAGGAAGAATGCCTTAACTTGTGTGAAATTCACTGATTTTCACATAGAGGGAAAATATGTTTTTCTTCATTTTTCAAGGCACTTAATGAAAAACACGTAAATGTGTGTGTGTGTGTTTGTAAGAACTTAAGTCTCTCTGGGATGGAAGTAGTGTTAGCATTTTGGTCCACAAGGCTTCTGGTTAGAATCAGCGTGTGTATACCTTAGGTCTGACTCTCCTGAAAGCCTGCAGTGGTAGCTGTAACCCAAAGGAGAACTCAGTGTTTGCTAGCCTATCTGGAGAGACGAATTCCACAAAACGCCCCTCTCTGCACTCTGCTTGGCTTTTGCCATCACATGATCAGTTTGGACTTTGCTTTCCCTACCCACTGCCCTCCCTTCCATCCAGTCATCACCAGTTACAACACCTCACTGATGGAGAAAATACAACAATTACCAATATTCCCCTCACCCCACATCTGAGAGTATCAAACAATGCTACTTCCTGGGGCTTAGGGACCCGACAAATGTGTGTGTGTGTGTGTGTTAGAAGAACAAGGGGATGGGAAAAGAAAAGGCAAAACCACTACCAGAGGCCCCACAAGGCAAGCCCCACGGCCACACGGTCTAGATTTAACGAACGGCTCCTATTCACAAAGCACTTTAAGGCTTGTCCGCTTCTAACGTGGAGGTGCTTCTGTGGATTCTGATGTGTGAAGTTTCCGTTCTGGTTTGTTTCGAATCCCTTATAAGAAAGAGCTGTTTATGCTGACCCTAAAATGGTAATTTTCCCCTGGATAAGAAAAGTTAAAGGCAACAACATCCTACTCCAATGCTAGGACTGGAAGTGGCAGCTTGTAGGGTTGGCTGGCAGAACCTACACCACAGCAAATCCCTTAAGTCATAAGACGGTCAGGGGATGGGATAAGCTGGATGGGGGTTTTTTTTGTGTTTCATTTCTAAAGAGGGAAAGGCTGAAAAGACCCTTCACTTTTCAAGTGTTGATTAGAAAGAGAAAGCAGAGACTGAGAGCAATGCTCTGGTTCTATCACTGGAAAGGTCATTCTCCTCTTCTGCCTCTTTGAGTTACTCACAGACCAAAGAAATCAACATAAGAAAAAACTCACAAAGAAAATAGAACTGTGACCCCAAAGAGATGAGCTCCTGTCTTTGTCCCAGCAGAGAACGAGAGAACGTGGCCCCGTTCCTGCAATGTCTCGGCCACCACGGTCCTTGTCCTTGGTGCATGGCAGTAATCCCCTGTGTGGGCTGTGTCTCCCCTCCTCCCTCCGCTCGCCTGTCTGTCTTGTCCACACCTTCGGTATTCTGGATCTGTTTGATCGAGATTATGGCATTCAGTTTCCAAAGGAAAAAAAAAATGTAATCTTCACCAGCCCGTCTTGCTGGAATGAAACATCAGATGTGATTCAGGTGCAATCCGTCATGCCTCTGAGCAGCACTTCTGGTGGTTCATCTTGACCTTGTGCTTGAGGCCGTCGTAAAGCTCAAAGTTGTAGTTCTCCAGCGTCGTGCAGCTGCGGGAGCTCAGGCCTGAGTAGGAGCATGTGCAGTAGAGCAGGAGCCCCGCACATGTGGCCCCCAGGAGGACTCCAAGCGAGCTCAAGGCGATGATGGTGATGAGGATGGGATCGAGGGTGTAGAGCCAGCTCTTTTCTTTGTTGGCCGAGGGGATGCCAGACCCTGAGGTTGGGGAAGAAGAGTTGCTCCAGTCCACCTCGTATTCATCTACGATGGAAAACACATGTGAGATCGCAGGTGCTGCTGCTTTTAAAGCAAAGCCCCTGCCTGAGACTCCCCAGCCCAGCTCAGAAGCTCTTCAGAGCACGGCTGTAAGGAGCAGGAACTCGGGCGCTAGACTGCTGGGGTCCAAAGCCCAGCCCTGCCGTGTCCTAGCCATGGAAACTTGGGCAAGTTATTTAACCTCCCTGCGCCCCACTTGCCTCATCTGTAAAGTGGGGCTACTAATAAACATCCCCCTCATTTAATTCATAGTATGAGTTAATATTTGTAGAGCACTTAGATCCTGTGTTCTGGCACCTGTCTTTCTTTGCCTCCTCCCCCCTTACTTCCAGCTAAGTTAAATCAAAGGACAGGCTGGGACTATTTTCATATGTTGGGTTTTCCAAGTTAGCATTTCAGCCACACAAGCATTCGATCAACATACTAGACCTTGCTTGATATACATCTTATCTTACATTTCTGTAGCATGGCCAAGCCATGGCCACATCCATGGCCCATTTATTTGGGTCTCCTAAGAATCCCCTGGAGAAGACATGGTGATATTAAACATTTTTAATTTTTTTTACTTTTATTTTTTAAGCTTGATAACTTTTGACATACTGCCTTCCCATAATTGAACCCTAAATGGTGTCGTCTTTTTTATTTTTTTATTTTTTTTTAAAGAAACTAAGATTACAAAAATGTTACACAGAAAATATAGGGGATTCCCATATGCCCTGCTCCCTAGCCCTCCCACATTCCCTCATCAGCAACATCCTTCATTAGTGTGGTACTTTTGTCACAAGAGATGAACACATCTTGGAGCATTGCCACTAAGCGATGCTTATAGTTTACATTGTAGTTTACTCTCTCCCACGATATACATTTTTAAATAGATGAGGAAACTGAGGTTTAAAGAAGTAGGCTTGCCCGGGGTCACAGAGTTTGCAAGCAGTTAGACTAGGATTGGATCTGAGGCTTCCTGCGTCCTTGCCCCTTGTGCCTGCTGCTCCGCCATGGTGCTTTTGCTGCTTGAGCTCTGGCAGCTTCTCTGTGTAGGTCAGTGGTGCAGTTTTGCCCATAAAAGGAGTGTTGGCCTGGGCTTTGCAGAGAGAGTCTGCATTCAGTTAGCAAGGTGCTGTTTGGGTTAGTCACTCTAGTTTCTATAACTACACTTGAAGTTTTGATTAAGGTCAGGTTAAAAGCAGTTGCTGTACAAACGGCTCCTCTTAAACCCATCACTCTTGGTCTAAAGCTGCACTTTACATGGAATGCTGGTGTTGACTCTCTTGGAGCTCTATTCCGGCTCTCAGAGAAGTCTAGGGAGACCTCTGATGCTCTGAGTCTGGGGAAGAAATGACAGCTACACCTTTGCTCAGTGGCCTTCCAGGCAGCACTCCTGCTTCAGCCTCTTGAAGTTCATGCATTTGATGAAGTGGGAAATTACGGTTTGAAATAAATATGAAAAGAGAAGATGGGCAGTGTGGAAAAGAAACTTCAATCTTGCAACAAGCCCGACTGGGAGTTTTGGATAGTGTGAGAAAGGTTCTCTCCAAGCCCGGGAACCAGAAACCATGGCAGTCCTGGAAGAATATTCACGGGGACACTCGTTCATTTAGATCCTTTTTGAGAGGAGGCCAAGGGTTCAAGCAGTGACACTGACAGGGGAGCTAACCTTTCACTTCTAAACGATTCATCCAGATTTGAAGACAATCAGCGCACAACATTGCCCCAAGTGGGGAATATGTTTTCGATCAAGCAGAGGGGACTCAATAAACTTTCTAAACCTCTACATTTTCCCTTGCAAGAATAACTTACTATTTCTTTCTTCATTCTTCTCTAGAATCTTTCCACTTATATTTCTTACTGCTAGTTCTAAATTCTGACCTTCTAATTACCAGATCGTTTTTGTTGATGTATTTATTTTTTTTAAAGATTTATTTATTTAATTAATTCCCCCCCTCCCCTGGTTGTCTGTTCTTGGTGTCTATTTGCTGCGTCTTGTTTCTTTGTCCGCTTCTGTTGTCGTCAGCGGCACGGGAAGTGTGGGCGGCGCCATTCCTGGGCAGGCTGCACTTTCTTTTCACGCTGGGCGGCTTTCCTCACGGGCGCACTCCTTGCGCGTGGGGCTCCCCCACGCGGGGGACACCCTTGCGTGGCAGGGCACTCCTTGCGCGCATCAGCACTGCGCATGGCCAGCTCCACACGGGTCAAGGAGGCCCAGGGTTTGAGCCGCGGACCTCCCATATGGTAGACGGACGCCCTAACCACTGGGCCAAAGTCCGTTTCCCCTTTGTTGACGTCTTTAAAACCAACTTGAATTTCATGACTATCTGCTAAATCACAGCAATACTCACCATCAATTTCATCTTCATAGCCGTCTCTCCCATGAAGTTCTGGCATGTCCACTAAAATAAAAAAGAAAACAAACTGAATGATCAGTGGTCCTATCACACGGTTAAAAGGCAGAGATGCAATCTTTTGAAGATAGTGCCTTAGTATGGTGAGCAGTTAGAGAATCACCATCAGCTTCTAGATCATTTAGTATATAGCTCAGTGTACCCTTGCCTCTGCAAGTAACCTGTCTTTACTTCCGACAACAACCAGATGAACAGAAATAGTAAGAAAGGCCAAGTCTTCAGTGCCAGGTCAATCCTGTCACTTGCATCATTACAATGACTGTCATTCATTACCAATACAGACCTAGGTTTTATCTTAGACACCTTCAGCGGCATCTTATGGCATGATCAGTCACCATCACGATGACGTTCATTTAGGGTTGCACATCGCACCTCCTCATATGCATGCATCTAGTGGACACAAGGTACAAAGAAGGTGTCTCCTCTGATTTTTAAATAAACATGGTAATTTAAAGAGGTCACATCTCATAATTGTATATTTTAATGTAGGAGTATAACTGGAAAGAATGTCGTACAGCCTGTCCACCTCTATGAATGTATCTGTGCTAGCATCTTTTGCCTTTCCTCCCTTGGCCGTTTTTTCCTACTGGCTTTCTTAATGGTTTAGAATAGATCAAACATGGGCATCATCTGACTAGCCCAGGCTTGAACAGAGCTAAGTTGATTTACTCTGTGCTTTCTCTAGGATTATTACTGCCTATCTTTTTCTTTTTTTGTGGTCAAAATTTTGGGGGTAGTACAGTCCTCTCTATTTACAATGCTGTCCATCTTATAGAATTCGAAGCCCATGAAAATTACCTGTCAAAAAAGAGAACCAAAGATGCAGTGAAGAGCAGGTTATTATCTTTTTTTTTTGGTCTCATAAGCTAATTATGACTGTCTAGGCAGTCAGCTCAAAATGGCCCAAGTGAGTATAACTGGCTCTTTAGGAGTTTTGTTCAACTTAAAATCAGGTAAACAATCTCATGTTCAGCACTATAAATTGCTATCCAAATGTCAAGGCTTAAAACAAAACCCCAAGCCCCAAACCCAAATAGCTAAAGTATACAAGAGGAAAAAAGATCTTGAGACCAGCCCAAACTTCTCCCCCATCAGTGCATCTCAGGGAAGAGGTGCTTGACTATGACCTAGACGGAGGCTTGATCCATCACTGCCAGACTCGAAATGCAGTCTTTTCCTGGAAGCAGCGGTTTTAATCATGTTAGAAGTCTTCCTCATTGCTGGTGAAAGCTCTAGAGCACATTCTCACCCCCTCGGACTCTAGCAAGGGATGCACACAATAAGTTGCCTAGCCCCCACTTGAAAGGACCTTGGCTTTGCTGACCACACCATGTGGCACTGATCCTCCATAAATCCAGCCTGTTCCTGGCAGGCTTACAGCACAGCAACTGGCACCTGCAGGCCACGCCAGCTTCCCCACTCAATTCCCATCCTCTGCTTTATTCTCCAGGCCCCTATAAAGCAGGCTGTTTCCTTGGAATGAAGACATGAGCATGAATCAACAAGAGGCAGGTGGTGTCTGTCACAGGGATCAAATCAAGCTTGTGAAAGTCAACCCAGAGCTTTTTTTTTTTTTTTTAAACCCTATAAAAAATGAGCACAGAAGAAAACCATCACATTCCCAATAATTAATTATTTTGATGGGCTGCTCATATGTCTTAACACCTTCATGGTTCAAAGACGCAGAACATTGGATAAGAATATGTGAATCAGCAGAGGATAAGAACTGTGGGGCTCCTGCCAATAGCTTTTGGGCCAAATCCTATTCTTGCTTTTAGGGATTCTGTCCCTGCCAAGGATGAGATGAATTCTTGGAGGCTAGAATACCATCCTGCTCCATCTCATTCCCTCAGGGAAGAATTCTTAGGACACTACTGATAACCAGCTGGAAGGGGCAAATGTAGCATTGATCTTGAAGGAAGGTGAAAGGATGGTCCTGACTATGAGAACATCTTGTCCCAGGAGACCACAGCCTCCTGTCTCTGGGGCTTCTGGTCCATCCTTATCTGGAGGCAGGGGACTGGACAATATGATTGCTCAAAAACTGGTCCAGTTCTAAGGTTCTAGAAAACCAATTGCCTAGACATGACCGCAATGTCTGCACCTGGAGAATCAAAGGCTACTTAAGGTGAAGGAGAACATTTGAGAGGCTTTTTGGCGCAATGTCTGCACCTGGAGAATCAAAGGCTACTTAAGGTGAAGGAGAACATTTGAGAGGCTTTTTGTATAGTCATTGCTCCCAGGGGTTTGGGTGAGTGGGATGGGGTCGAAAAAAGGATAAGTTAATCAACATTTTCAAAAGCACATCTGTTCACCAAGCCTTAAAGGAAGAATGGCACGCTGGGGAAAACCCAAATAAAGGGAACATTTGTACAAAAAGCAATTTACTTTGATAGCAATTTTCGGTAGTCTCCTTGCTAATATTCCTGATATCCATGTTTGATGAAGAGCTTTCTCTCTCAAAAGCCTCTTTGCCCTTCAAAGACCACTTTCCTTTTCTGGTGAGCCGGGTAGATAAACCTCAGCCTGTTTCCTCAGGATGCTGGCACAGTGGAGTGTGATTTTCCACTAGGTCCCCATGGTTCTAGCAAAGAAAAGGCAAGAATGGAGTTTGGTAGCTGCTGGGAGGAAATCCAGGGGAGAAAGGTATCCGTCCTGCATGTGGGACAGGAGAAAGAAGTGATGAGCTAGGAGTTCAAGGCAGGAAAGAGAGGCATAACCTTCCCGGGTAGAGAAAATGGCTGCCACAGGACGGTAGACCATCTGGGAAACTGAGGCAGATAGCAAGAGAGAGTGGGGGCCATGGACTTGGAATTTTGTTTTGCGTATTTTTTTTAAATGGGGAAAAACTTGGAAAGGACCTTCTAGGACTCTGTTTTAGTGGGTGGGTGGGTGGTCTGTGAGTGGGAACTAGGCGAAGGAGGGTGGAATGGGTCACGCTTCTAGGAGAACACAGATCAGGAATGGGTCTTACCACCCACATGACTTACACTTTCAACCTTTGTGCTCACATGGCCCCGTTTCCTTCTGGACCGCTGTGTAGACTCAATCTCAGGCCAGTCTGTGTCCAAAGCTTGAATCCTGACTCTCGATACTACATTAGGACCAGAGGAGATCCCTACGACTGGCCTCAAGTTCTTCTTCTGTCGGGGAACACCGCAGCTACCACTATATCATCACTACCCCCTCCAGTAGGGAAAAGGGTCAGCCTGCTCTTGAACCACAGCTTGCTGGATACACATTCTCTGGCTGTTCGCTGCATCACTGGCTCAGAGGTGTGGTTTCTCGTGAATGTGAAAAGATGGTGATTTGAGATTTGGGGCTTCACACTTACCCCTCATAGGCCTTATTCAGAGAGGGAGGGTTGATTTACATTGGTCTTCAAAGGACAGTCCTCATTTACCAACTAACCAACCAAACATCACTTAGCGAGAGGGCTCACTACGTGTCCAGGAACCATACTAGACTCTGGCTGAATAAAGATGCCAGGGGCCAGTCTCTACCATCAGGGACCTTCAGTGTGGTTGGCAGCGAAGACTTATCCGTGCCAAGCCAGCATAAGGGAAGGTGGGGTGTTTGTGGATGAGACTCCACATGCTGCCAGAGTCCACGGAAAGGACTGTGCCAATGAGGCTAGGCTGTTGAAGGGAAGGAAAACTTGGGGAGCCTCAGAATTGAGGGGGAGTACCATTCCTTTATCTGTTCTCTTGGTAGGACTGGGTTCAAATGAAGCAACTGAGCCTTTACCATACACGGATGATTTTTGCTTGTGTTCATTTTTACCAGACCCACTAAGGAATTCAAAACGATTGCCTTGCCAGGCCACAAATCTTCCTCCCTTTTGTTCTCTCCGTGCATGTCCCAGCCCCCTCTCCCCTTCACCAGCTGCTGAAACCAGCATAGTGAGAGGAAGAGGTGAACCAACGAGGGACTGGAAGGGTGGTTAACAGTTAGAGTAATCAATCGTGGCAGAGTGGCCGCTGCCTAAAAAAAAAAAGAAAGAAAAACCCAACTCAGCAAAACCTGTCATTGTCATCCTAAGATTGAAGTCTCCAGGCTGAAAAGCCCCCTTGTTTCCCCAGGTGGGTTAGGTACATAGTGAAGACAGATTCAAAGTCTCGCCCATCTCCTATTGTCCTGATTTTTCAGAGTGAGAGACTCACAGTGACTAGTTATTAAAACACTCACCAGACTGTTTCAGGAACTCCCTCCATCCTGGAAAAGTCAAATATTCTCTATTGTCCTTGGAAATAAATTGCAACACTGCAGCACAAATGGTGAACAGCCATACCCAGACACAAACCAAACCTACTCAAATGAAAGACATTTCTCCTCGAGGGGTCTGGAACCCTGCCTGGTGTTGTAAGACCACACATGCTCTTCGGGGGCAACGCCCCCGTGACACTTCCAACCTGCAGCCGGGAAATTCCCTACCGAGTGTGATTTAGATCTCAAACAAGAACGCTTGCTCTCTCACAGCCCTTCTCAGTCTGTGTCTCTTACACACACACATACTTTATCTTTCCTCTCTCCTTCATTTCCTTCCTTCTTTTCTCTTAAATTAAAATTCTTTGGGGTTAGCATGGCTTCATTAGTTTACTTTTCTACTGTTTCTTACAATAAAAAATCCCAACTTCTTCTTTCACCACTCCTTCTATGTTGTGGTTTGCTGCGAGGGTATTGGCCTTGGCATCACTCTGTTTGCTCTCTGCATTGTAAGGGGAGGTTCACAAGATTGCTAGGAGAGCAAGAAGCCACCCCAAACCACTGTCTCCTTTTAGAGAAATGATTTATGACAGCTAGTCCTTGGGTCACTTCTATACAGACAATCTCAGGACATTGATCTGCATTGCTTTTTGGGTTTTTTTAAGAGTCCCTTCCATGCCGACTCTGAGCAGTGGATTAAGAAGCCTGGTGGAAGCTGATGATGGGTTTGCCATCCAGAATGTGGAGCAGAGACACTCAAAGACCCCTTCAGCACCAGCCTTGCTGAGCAGGGATGCAGCACAGGGTACAGGGAGCACTGGGCTGAGAGCAGGGTGCCAATTTCTGGTCTGGGGCCTACTACTTGCCCTGGTTGGAAGAGCCTGGACAAGTCATGGAATCTCTCTGAGTCTCAGTTTGGTTCTATGTAAAGTAACCTCTGATGGTCTTCCCTGTGCTAAAATCCTGCAGTTTTACAGGAAGACAGTGAGAGGCGTGTGAAGACCTTTCCCATGAGGGCCATCTGAAGAGCACTGCTGGAGCAAGGTGGACAAGGTGCCTCTCCCCAACCCCGAAACGGCTCCCTTGTCTGTCTGTTCACTGTTTTGCACTTGTTGTCTGTTTTTTTTTTTTAATCTTTAGGAAGCACTGGGAACTGGACAGGGACCTCCCATGTGGGAGGCTGGCACTCAGCTGCCTGAGCCACACTCAGTCCCTGCTTGTTTTGTTTTGTTTTGTTTTTGCTTGTTGTCTGCTCATTGGTTTGTTTGTTTGCTTTTTTCGGGCTCACTGTCTGCTTATTGTTTTTGCTCATTGTTTGCTTGTCTTTTTTAGAAGGCACCGGGAATTGAACCTGGGACCTCCCATGTGAGAGGTGGGTGCTCAACTGTTTGAACCACATCCACTCCCTGACAAGGTGACTTCTAAACAAAAGGGTTCCATTGTCCCACACTGCTCCTTGCCCCATTCTTCACCCCAGGTCTGTCATATTCCAGAAGTAGCAGCTCCCTGAAGTCTTTTGTCTAAGGTGTGTGTGGAAAGAGAAGATCATAAGAACAGGTGAAGGAGAGGCATGAGGGTCCGTATTTTCAATACTTGCCATTTTTGCTTAGGAACTAATCCTGGTAACTGGTAATCCAGGAACTGATAAACAGGCTAAATTGTGTCCCAAGGTTCATGCCTCCACCTTAACTGAGGTTGGGCTGATAAAACATTATGAAAAGCTAGTCTCAACGTGCCCACTTAACCCACCGAACTTCAACTAGTCTTTAGAACCAGGATCTAAGAGCCTCTTATACATAGGAAACCATTGAAATCACTTACTTTCAACGTACCAGGCATCATCACTTCTATTTTAAAGGTGAAGAAATTGAGGATGGAGGGTAGAAAAATGCAGTAAGTCATTTGAAAAAATCATCGGTAGAACTGAGCGTAAAGCACAGATTTTCAACACCTTGTTTAGGGCCTGTGATTTATTTGGGATAAGTTCTTGGCCATGTAGAGCCTTTACTGAATGTCATTCTGAGTTCCTGAGACCCCTGAGTCAGCTAAATCACTGGCTTATTCAGATGGGAGTAGCCTTCAGAAAATTCTCTCAGCCATTTTGTTTTGATCCCAGCAGGAAACCCAACACTGAAACCTAAATAAATGAGAACTACTGAAGGACTAAGGAGCTATTTCTTGGCCTTTCAAAGTGTTTAATTCAGTTTAACATTTAGTATTGGCTGAAGTCCCCTCTCCCTACCAACACACACTTAATTTCCCTAATTCAGTTTGTTCATCCCCAGTTGTGATAAGGAGCCAGAAGTTCAGATGCTGATCTCAACTTTGCCAAGTCTCCTCCATTAGAAAGTCGGGCTATTTGAGAACCATTCATCCCTTGCTGGGTTTGGCTTGAGTTTAGAAACAGCATCAGAAGAAGCTTTATCATGGGTTTTTATATCTTGGGACACAGCCATATCTATGCAAGGTCATGGAAAAAAAACATTTCAAATGTTTTCAAGCTGAAAAAGAAAAGGGGGCTTGGTTGGAGATTATTGAAAGAGTTTGATCTTGAATCTAGCCATTATATTCTATTATTTCTAGTTGGATAACTAGAAGGAAAGACAAAAAATGGATTGGAAATACTGACTGCAAACAAGAAAGCTGTGAAATGACCTAATAATACTTTCAAGTGTGGAGGTGGATGAGCAGCTGAGGCCAGAATGGCTCCACTGAGTCCCAACAATGGCGTGAAAAGAAGAAAAATGCAGCCAGAGAAATGTTTAGCTAGAAAGATAGGCTTCATGATCATACGAGCTGGAAAAACCCAGCAGCACTGATGGAGAAAAGTCCTGGAATCTCTCTTTTGCCTTAGGTCTTTGAAAAGTCAGAGACGTTCTCTATTGTTATAGATAGTCCTGTCAATCAAAAATAGGTTCTTTACACTTTCGTTAAGGAAAAACAGCAAATTTCAGGGAAAAGTTTTCCCCACTCCCCCTCTGTGGTTGAATTGTGTCCCTCCAAAAGATATATTCAAGTCCTAAACGTTGGTACCTGTGTATGTGACTGTATTTGGAAAAGAAGGATCTTTGCAGTTAGGAGGAGGTCCTACTGGATTAGGAGGAGCCTTAAATTCAGTGACTGGTAACCTTGTAAGAGGAGAGGACAAAGAGACACAGATACACAGTGGGGACATCATGTGATGATGGAGGCAGCAACTGGAGTGATGCACCTGCAAGTCTGGCAGCCACCAGCGGCTGGGAGAGAGACAAGGAGCTGGCTTTCCCTCAGAACCCCCAGAAGGAACCAGCCCTACTGACATCTTAATTTCAGAGTTCTGGCCTCCAGAACAGGAGAAATTTCTGTTGTTTTCAGCCACCCAGTTTGTGGTACTTTGTTACGCAGCCCTAGAAAGCTAATACACTCTGTAATCTTATTTTTTCCCCCATGAGATGTTAAGATGTAAGTTTTATTTCTTTATATTTCAGGGAGTTCTTCTCAGAGGGCTTCGGTATGTCTCTTCTCTGCCAGTGTCAATATTCAAGAAGACGTGTGCATACTAGAAATACTGCTCAGGTGGAGTAATTTGGAACTACCTAGATCAAGGGAGAGCATAGAGTCAAAGAAACAAAACTACACCCACTTACACTGTGGAAAATGATGTGAATTGCCTAAGTTCAAAAGCCAGACTCTTTTTTTTTACCCCTTCTGGACAGGAATGAATGAATGAAAAGTGGTAAGATTTTAGAGGTGCCAAAAAGGTACTCTCTGTGCCCATGCAAGAGGAGATTTCTCCAGCAGATTGCTGATGACCAAAGGACTGAAATTATACCACATTAGAATAATCCCTCTGGCTTTAGGTTTGGAAGAAATGACGAATTAAGTCTGCTCAGACATTTACGCCTTCGTAAAAGAATCTAACCCAGGCTTTTCTGAGAGATGGCTTTGGAGGAGGGAGGACAAAGAAAGGGTTAGGATGGCAAGAGCAGAAGAGAAGAAAAGGGATCACCTAGAGAGGTGGAAGGTGGAGAAAGGGGAGGGTGGTTGAAGCTGAACTACTCTTGGCACAAAGGACAGAAGACCATGGTCTTCCCTGGTGGGATGGTGGCCCTACCAGGTCCAGGGTGATGCCAGCGTGTGGGATTCCCAGGGATTTCCATGAACACTATTATTATTGAGCATGCACTTGGCCTGTAGTTAACCAACGCTAATGAGGCACCTCTGGGGCCTCGACACACCTGTGCTGGCCCATCCAGCTCCAAATGACTGTCTTTCCACTCTCAGTAACAGCTGCCCTAGAGAAGCACTGGCTAAGCCCACACCAGCCTTCACTGTTCTTAGGCAATAAGAAAACACAAAGGGACAAAAAAGGGACTTTAACAGACTGTGCTAAAATGAGGCCTCACGAAGCAGCAGGCCAGCTGGGAGCTGGACGTTGGTCAAGGCCATCCCTGATCAAAACTTTCTCCTCACTCCCAACATTACTAGAGCTGGCTACTCTTTAAACGTTATAGAGAACTCTAGTCCAGGCATCCTGTTAATGAGTCCTGCTGCCTGAGAATGAAAGTGACTGCTGTTGTTGAAAGTCAAGACATGGGACACTATCGTTCCAGTTCTGGACCAACATCTTTGCTTTTGAGAATGTTAGTTAATCGCATTAAAAGGGCTCAATTTTGTACAACTGGCTTTTTCTTTTCACAAGTTAGAGTATTTCTAGTCCCTCCAGACCACACACTCACACTGCTTTCTTTCCCATGCCATCCAGAATTATACACCTAATCCTGATGCCCAAGAGTGGCACATTCTCCTGATCCTCTCATCTTGGTGCACAAGAGAGATTAGGAAGTGCTCTTGGAGCACTGTCGTTTCTGAAGAACAGGTCCTTTGGCTTCTCCTCCACCCATTACTCCTTGCCGGAGCCGTTTGGGGCTAGTAGCTTTGCCTACACATATAAATATCCCACCAGAAAACAACCTCGCTGCCTGGCGCATTTCCTCGGGGGACAGCAGCCCTGAAGCACCTCCCAGATGCCTTCTTTCAGCCTGGAGGACCTGCTCCTCTGGAGTGGGGCCAAAGGAATTGAGACTTTCTCTTGACCTGTGGGTCGGCCTGTGGCTGCTAGAATATTTTAGTCTGCAGCACAATATTGTGCACTGACCTTACAAGATGTTTTGTACATGAATTTTTTAGTAGAAAACATAAATAAATAACAGTGAGGCACAGCACAGTCACTCTTTGAAGAAACCAACCGAGTGGAACTCATTAATCATGGAAAACAGGACTGCCCGCTGAACCCGGGGAGAGAATGAACCACTGGGCCACAGCTGCCACAGCTCTGGTGAGCTGCCACACAGAGCCAGGCCCATTTTCTCCACAAATTGGTAGTGTAGGAAAAGAAAACAACAAGTCCTGGAAAAACACGCCCTGTGATTAAAATTCCCTTCAGCTAAAACCACTCTAACCTTCCTTGCCCATTTAAGAGAAAGAGAAATAGTCACAGAGATGATGTGGCTTGTGCAAATGTTGCAGGAGACATAATCCAGGATGTCCGCAAGTCTCCTTTACCCTCCCAAATGGGGGTAGGTTGATTTTTAAAAGTAAACCTCAACCATTTGCAGCATCTATTAAAATAGAAACAGGTATGCCACCTAACCCAGAAATTCTCTGCTAGGGAAACAAGTGCACAAAGAGGCAAATTCAAGGATGTTCATTGCAGTATTGTTTATAACAGCAAAAAAACTAGATATAACCTAACTGTTCACCAATAGGGGAGCAGTTAATAAACTCGGCACATTAACATGACAAGAAATGCCATGCAACAGCTTAAAAAGATGGGTAAATGTATATTATTGAAGTATCTTCGAGAAGTTGTCAAATGAAAAAAAGGAAATTGCACAACAGTGAGAGTCAACACTGTGATACCATTTATACAAACAAAACAAAACCCCAAACATCAACCAAACCACCTAATTCTAGATGAACAAAATGTTTTGTAAAGCAAAGACAAAGGCCTGGAAATGGATTAAACCATCTCCCAGGGTTACCTCTGAGGAGGAGAATGGAGTTGGTTAACAGTAAAGTGGAGTCTTGCTTTTTCTTTATTATTTGCACTTTTTAGGGATGTAGTCATGTTATCACTTGTGAATTGGAAAAAAAAAGAAACCCAGTCAATTACTGTTCTGCAGTTTTCCACAACTTTCTTTAGTATCAATAATCACTATGGAAATGGTCCTCCAAGAAAAGTTATTTCCCCACCCAACATCCAGTTCTGTCTCCTGCTCTACTGCTGGAACTGTTTCCTATTTCTTCATCCAAAGCCCCTGGGCCTTGACTTCATTTTTTGGGGAACGGGGGATGTTCAGAGGTCAGTGACAGCAATGACTAAGAACAATTACTTTGCCCACAAGAGAGGGGATTTTCTGGGTCTCCTGCCCCCTGGGGCAAGAGTGGCTTCTGCTGGTTAACCTGAAGCATTGATTCTCCATTGTCCCACACCATTGCCAAACGGGGTTTTGCTCTCTGACAATTTCCCCAAATCTTATATATGTTCAGTGCCCAGGTTTGGGGCCAAGCAGACTTCCTCCAAGTAGTCAGTGCAAATTCTGACTGGGGCTTTTGTCCTGATGCCTTCTAACAGCTTAGGTTTCTGATTGTATCTAACCTCTCTATATATCTGGGGACTTGATCTGCATAAGGCATAATTAAATCCTAAATTATTCCTAGCTCTTACTTTATTTATGGTGATTCTTTCCTCAGCTTATTTTAAGACCATTAGCTGGTGCCCAGCTACCCCCAAATTCCCCCCTCCCCTTTTTTTCCTCCGGTGGATTTGTTTTATGTTTTTTTTTTGAGCCATCATTGAAGTGGATGAAAGGCAAATTACAGCTGTAAGAGCCCCAGTGGTTTGCACAATTAAAGAGAAAAAAGAAGCCCGCACCTACGGATCTTCAGTTTGGCTCAGATGTGTAGCCCACAATGCAGACAAATCAAAACTTAAAAAATGAAGCCCTTTTCATCATGGATTACAGAATGGCCACACATTTGTGCAAAACAACTGCAAAGTCAGTGAAGAAGGGTAAGGAAAACAAGCACAGAGCCACATGAGGTTGGCTGGGCTCCTGTTATTCTGACTTGGAGGGCAGTGGTTGAAGCAGGCGTGCACATTGAAATCACGGTGGAGGACCTGGTAGGAGCAGAAACAGATTATACTGAGCCTTGACACCTGGTATGCATGATTCATGGAAAACCCAATTTCTGTAATATTTATGCTTGGGCTAGGTCTGAAATACTACCGTGAAGGAAATTTACTGGTAACAATTCTGTGTTTGCTGTGAAAGACTGCAGCCTGAACAGTCTTTGTCCTCTTGGGGGAGAGAGAGTACCTGTAAAATAAGCCATGGGACTAGAACAAAGGTGGGAAAAGCAATGATCAAATTCCCCAGCGTGGCTCAAAAGAGTCATGTGGACAAAGCATTCCTGATGGCTAATTTAAATCAGCCTGGCAAATCTGGTCCCAGGTCAGCAAGTGTTGACTGAGCCTGGGTCTTCAGAGGAAATAAATACATTTGAAATGGCCTTCATTTCATCCTTTAGTAATAGGGACAAATGCCTTTTAAGAAAAGTCAAATGTTACGTAGAAAAAATGGAGGAACAAACAATGCTTTAAGCATGGATATTCTACTCTCTTCTCCTGCAGAGGAAAGATAGTGACAACTATAATGGGCCAACATCACTGACAGGGCTTCCTATAAAGAAGATTTGAGAACCAGAAACCTATCTCCATTTAGTACCACTTGGACCAGTTTTACAAGCACTTCTCCCCAGACCTCGGTTTGAATAGGAAGAAAAGCAGGACCCTGGTAAAAACAGGGTTTTCTGAACATTATCCTTTCCCTGGGTCCTGCAGGGATAGTTCCTGGCTTCTGGAATAAGACTGCTGGATTAATGGAAGGCTCTTTCATGGATGGGGGGTATTTGGAAAATCCTTCTATGACCTCTTCTTGACCACCACCTAGAAACCTAGAACAGCGGGGAGGTGGTCTTTTCCTATTTATCCTAATTCTCCTCTGGTAAAATAGTTTTTCTACTAGATTACTACCTAGCCAAAGAGGAGCAGCAAAGAAAAATGCGGATCAAAATAGGATCTGGCTTTTCGAGTAAGGTTCACCAAGCCCCTCTTTTCAAAGTGTTCCTTAAATAAAAAGTTTCATCCTGATCATTCCAGGTTCAAGGTAACCATACAATTATTTTCATTACTTGCTTTAAAATGAAGTCTTGAATATCTGTGAGTCCTGGACATGCTGCAAGTTCCCATTTTGTTTGGGAAAGGGCTCATAGATTGGAGATCAATGTCCCCGTGGAAGTAATTTGGTAGCGGAGAGTTAAGGCGTCGCCGTTTCTTCTCCAAAGGAAGCTATCTATCTCAGTAGAACTGAGTGCGTGATTCAGCTTAGCTGGTCCCACTCCCGCTGGGGCCCTTTGAAAGCAGAGACCTATCTCTAGAGATTTACCATCAAGAGAAATTTTGTGGAATCACATTTAGCAATTTAGCACTTAGCAACTTTTGCAAAATCCCACACCAATCATAAAAGTTGGCTCAGCTGCACAAATTGGATAAAACTCCTAACAAGCAGCAAGGAAAATAAAGGAAGGAAAAGCTGGCATTCAGCCTCAAGGAGAGCACCCTACCTCCCACAGAAATGCCCTGTAGCTCAGAAGGCGATGTGTAAACTTTGGAAACATTAATTTGTTCAAAGCCTACATTTCAACTTTGTTCTCACAGGCAAAGGAAAAAAAAAAAAAAACCCAGATGTTTGTATAAAAATATCATCATTTTATTAACATTCCACACAATACATTTTCAAATAGTTTCCAACGTCCACAAGTTATTTTGACACACAGGCAAGTGAGCAAATGCAAGGGATGTCACAGTTATAGGGAGAGGGATAAGAATAGGAAGTAAAAATCTTTAAGTTTTCTTGTTTTGTGGTTGTTCTTTGGTCATTTTTGATTATTTAGGTGTTTGCTTGCCTGCTAGTGGCCTTTTAAAGACAGGGTCCTTTTAAAGATGGGGTGTCAACCTCAGGAACATTACTGAATTTCCTATTCAATTCTGGCTTTAGTCCCAAAAATGTGGGGTAAGGGGAAAAGACAATTTTATTTTATTTTCAGCATCATGTTTTGCCAATGGGAATGCTATGATTATAATAATTTTTCCTTTTTATGCCTTGGCCAGCAATTAGGTGATAGCAACTGCTAGTATAACATCAAGGAAGGAATTGACACCTCAGAGTCAAGGGTCTCCCTCCTGGAGGTGTTGACATGAAACCTCTACTAAGGCAAAAAGCTTTACCAGCTCAAGCTTGGTTTTTGCGCCATTCATTCCTTTATTTATATTTTAATAGTTGCTATCACATCTTTATCTTCTGAGAAGTGACTCTAAATACATGCATGCATGCATTCACCCATCTAGCCTATTTTTCCAAGAGAGGGTGACCCTTCCCTCCCTCTGTGAAATAAAGATTTTACTTTTTGAAGCTGCAAGGCATGATGTTTCTTCAGAAGAACTGCCCTTTTAGAATAGTACCTGGATAATACTATGAAAGTTGCTGGGGAAGAGAGGGGGTGGGGAAAGAGTGGGAGAGAGAGTGGAAAGAGAGAGAGAAAGATCCCCAGCTGAACTGCTGCCTGGGATTCACAAAGATTTGAGCAGTCCCATATTCTCAACTTGTCATATATATAAAAATGATGTGTTTTCCACACATGGGGCATTAGATGAAGATGCAGCAAGTTCCCAAAGTTGTTGTCATCTTTTAAAGAAGGGAAATCCTCAAAGGTATATGGTAACTTTGCCAGTTGCCATACTGGCTAGAAATCTAGGTGTTATTTCCTAACTCCATGCCTCTATGGATATCAGTCATTTCAAGGGAATGCCTGGCCCCAAACAAACTAGATATGGACACCTGAGATCAAAGCCCTTAGTGACTTGGCATGGAAGTCATCACGTGGTATCCTGGGCTGCTGCCTGGCCCCCTCCCCACTTCTTTCTACCTCTTCAGCTGGGCTAGGACACTTATTGAAGTCTCAAGGTAGCTCATGCTCTAGCCTTTTATCTCTTCTTTCCTTGGCAGGGCCGCTGTGGTGGAGCCAGAGTAGCTCTTTGAAATAGAATAAGAGTTGGGAGAGCACAATCCTTTCAGGAGGATGAAACAAACCAGATGCGAAAGTGAGTGTGTATGCTGGAGAGACATATTTGGGTATTCCAAAAGAATGCTAGAAGTCTCTCCCTCCCAAGCAGCCAAAAAAAAAAAAAAAAAAAAATTAGTATTTTCTTCTCAGAGGGTACCTAGAGGTTTTTAGCTCAGGCAACCATCTTTGGAGAGAATTTTACACTTCCTAGTGGATTCCTAGCAGGAAAATGAGAAACAAACGCCCCCAAGGCTGTGTCCCAGCACACTAAAAATCTTGTTAAAATATGCATTTTCTGTGAATGAAACTTAATTCATTTTTAATCCATCCTTTGTACAGTATCATTAGGCAATTTCTCTCTAGCATTCATCTCCCCGTGTTGCTTAGCGAGGACAAATGGGCAGTAGTGGATTTATCTTCATTACACTTTCTCTCTTACGATGCAGCAACATCTGGATCGGGCAGGCCAGCCTGCGAGGGCGTATTTGCCAGATGCCACTAATGCGTTAAGGGTAGCACATTTGTACATTTAAAAAAACGATGACTTTCTATTCTCTCATAACATTTAAGTCAGGTGCACAGCTTTATATTTCAGTGGCTATTGATTCAGGCACACATTAACACCATGAAAGGAAAGCAAATGATCCCTTTACCCCGCTATATTTTACAAATGCTATTACAGTGACCTGGAGAATACCAAAGAATATGGCATGAAACCTTCTTACTCAACCCCTTCCCAAGGTGGGCCCAAGGAAGCCCCTGGGTGAGGAGACTTTCAAAAGACAACAATTTAGTCTTTCCCTCTCTTCCTCCCCTCCTCTTCCGCCAGCTCTCACCTTAAAACAGACTACTGCTTTCTATACATCATTCTCAGATTTGTTATTCTGTATGACTTATTCCAAGATTGAACTTAACTGATAAAAGCTAAACATTCATTATGAGCTTTTCTTTTATAAGGCAACATGAGACAGATTTGCTTCAGGGCTGGAAGTAGAGACAGTTCCGTATGCACCCAATGGCTGTTATCTTGCTACTTCAAAGACACCAGGAGACATGATGTGGGATCATGTGAGGGTCCACTGGGGGAACCGTCCTCTTGGTCAGGCGGGATGGGGGGCAGGGATGGGAGGGGCCACACTTCATCCCCTGTGGCCTCTATTTTGTTAGGTACCTGGAGATGACAATGACAGCCAACAGAAACCCAGCCGGAGCTAGATAAGGCAACAAAAAGCTTCAATCTCTTCTCCAAGTAAACAAAACTAGCACAGTATATTATTTTTTAAAAAATGTACCCCAGGAGAAGTAACACAAGAGTTAAAGAGAGCCCTCACCGAACACACCCACGCACAATGAGCCAGTCTCTCTCTCACACGCCCACACTCATAAAGAACTATTCACACACTCAACTCTAGACTATGTACATAGACACAGATCCAGGTTCCCATCAAGTCTCCTGGCAGACTGCCCACCGAGAGGAGGTATGGGATAAGGCAAGGGGAAAAAACAAGGGAACCAGTCTCTGGAACAAAACCAGCTGAGCCTTGAGTTGTGAAGCGCTTAGAAGTGTATCTCTTCTCATCCTCCAAGATGCAGCATTAGAGTTGGGTTTTGTTGGTTTGGAACAAAACAAAACACAGACACACAAACCGAAAAACAAAAAACCCAAGGAGAATGGTTGGGATGGATAAGAGAGCACAGGGTTTGGGGACTCTGGAGAGAGAGGTCTGAGGGTTCCCACAGAGACTAGGCGAGGAGAAAAAAGTGCAAAATCGAGGCAACGTGTTTGCAGTCTTTCTTGTTTGTTTTGGGTGCTGTCCTTGCTTCCCCTCAGCAGTGCGGGCCGCGGTCTTGCTCTAGCTTAATGGTTAGGGTGGGCTCCACCGCCAGAGGGGCCCCGTTGGTGTAGTGGGAGGTTTTGTAGGTGATGGAGTGGTCAGTCTTCTTGGCCGCATAGCGGAACCGGTGGTAGTGGAGCACCAGGGCCAGCGCGACGGAGACCAGCACCAGCACGGCGCCCCCGGCGGCCATTACGTAATACCAGTAGGCTGGGATGGGCTGCACGGGCACCGTGTCCACTGTGGGCTCGGTCCCTGGTAGGAGGGTGCCCCCTGGTGGAGAGACACAGAAGAGTGTTGCTAGGCTGAGAGCATGCAGACTAATAAAAAATCAATTAAAAAAAAAAAGAAGAAACACACACATGCTTTGGAGTGGACAGGGAAGGGGGCGGGGACTGAAGGGGCAGGAGTACTTAGTAAGTGCCAAGCACTTCTAAACAGTGGCTATTATTTCCTACTCACAACCTTATGAGGTAAGTACCGTCAGACCCATTTGACAGATGAGGACTCAGAGGCCCAGAGAGGTTAAATTATCAATGGTCATACAGCTGGTAAGAGCCAGAATATGGGATTCAAGCGAGAGCTGTGTGATTAGAAAGCTCCTTTCTTTCTGTTAAACCACAATTACTCTACAGTATACAGAAGCATAGTAATTAATGCACGCACACATACACACAGGTAAATGATGCTGAAATGACTTCTGGGATTCAGTAAGGTGGATTCTCCGAATGGGTGGAAATACCAAATTTGGCCTGACTGGCCAGCATTCAGAAGCACTGTATTAATTAGGCTGGCTAGACTTGAAGGTAAATTCCACTTTGGCTTGCCAAGCCTTCCATGCCCACTGAAATCAGCCTGGTCTTGTCCAAACAGGTTAAGTACCACCGTCGAGCAATGACTAACGCAGCTTCATATTTTTTATGTGGAGAGAGGAATTTAAGAGCAGATGGGCAGAGAAGTTGCAGCAGAAAATGTGTGCACAAAATGATAGTGGATACGTGAGAGTGAGAGCAAGAGTGAGTGAGTGAGAGCAGAGAGAGAGAAAGATCATTCTTAATCATGGTTAAGACAGAGCAGGGAAGAGGGGCAAGCAGAGGATTTAGAAGGCAACCACGTTCGCTGGCTGGCCTCTGGTTACCATGGAGATGATGGAGTAGATTTAAGCCCAGGCTAACTCTGGGGAAAGACTGGCTAGAGTCCCATTCCATGCAAAACAGTGCTACAACTCGATTCTCCCAAAGATTTACAACAGAAGAGAATCTGGCCCAAAATGGGGCTATGAGCTTTTGAGCCTGCCAAAACTGACATGATTTTAACTTCTGAAAAATGATGTATGCTTAACCTATGAAAAATGCCTCCCTAGCTGCTTGCATCCAGTAATGGAGGCATAAAGAAGTGTCCTCTCTACCCATGGGACACTCCGGGAGGAGAGTCGTGGGTAGGAGGTGCTGCTACCTTCTTCTTGCTCACACCTCTGCTCAAGATGCAGAAAGGGCTCATTTATATTTTCATGCCAACCCCATGAGACTCTGTGCTCCTCAGACAGAGGAACTCATTCTCATCTTGTTTTCCACCTAAGGGTATTCACAAAGAAGGTGCTCAGTAAATGCCTGATGGATAAAAAGCCTGCACTGAGCCTAAAACTCCTATTTCTAAAGCAGTGTTCACCTAAGGCAGCCCGGAGAGCAGAACTCCTCTCTCTGATTTGAGAAATAGCTGTGGGGTGGGTCAGACTTTCTAATGTCTTCTCAGAAGTGGTAGAAAAAGGAGAGCGTGTTTCCTGCAAAAATCGTTGAGGGCCTGCCCACTGTCCCAGCTCTTTGTTACTGGTTCCTGCAGATTTAGGGATTCCCCTCCACTAAGGTGCAGGGTTCCCTGTTGCCTCTTGGACCACCCACATCACCCACAATATTGGAAGAGCTTGGAGGAAGATGAGCTGTTCAGTATACACCTTGGCAGTCACGGGCCCCGGAATGGAAAAGGATCCCTGAGTCCCAGGGCTCCGCGAATGCCACTTTCGGCATCCCTGTCTCCTCTCACATCACCACCTTCTCTTATCTCTGCCCCCAAACCACATGAGGAATTTCCATCTGGTAATAATTTATTGCAGTTGAGAAAGAACTCTCTCTTTCTTGGCCATATTGGAAATTATGCATAAAAATGGAAAGAGAAAGCAAGGTGCTGAAAATGGCTCCTTGAAATGGCCAGCTTGCGAGTCACAGTGAACTGGTGTCAACTCATTATTCAGGTCACCAAGAGTATCTGCTGCCTGGCAACCATCGTGCCGGTGGATTTCCAGGCAGGCTCACAAGAACGCAGGCAAACAACAAAGTGTGCAGGGTTGGGACCGAAGTTTCTCAGAACCGTCCCTTCTCTCCTCAAAGGGTGCCCTTGGGTTTACCTCTGATTTCGACCTGGCCCCACGGTGAGGGCCATCTTTTAATGAGGCTGTGGCTCGCCCATCGGAGAAGAGGGAGGTGATAAATCCACAGGGATCAACCCCCAGCCAGAGCACCTGACCGGACCACAAAGGCAGGTGCACACATTTTTGTCAAGCAGAAAACAGTCACAACTGCCCACGTTCGCTCTGTTGCCACACATTCTCAGTTCAAAGGTTTGCCTTCCTTCAGCCCAAATGCTCGTTTTCAACATTAAACAACCACCCCCCACCCCGTCCTCCCTGCCAGGCCTCAAAGTGCGGGGTTGGGGAAGATTGAGGATGGCTGGAGCCTTAATGCTACTGTTAAAGTGTTTCCTTAAATAGAGACAAAGTTGGGGCACCGTGGGGAGAGTCTGGCGGACCCACTGGGGGGAAGGTTAAATCACAATATGTGGATCATGTATTCAGCATCAGAGATGTGACCCATCACCTCAGAATTCTGCTCTACTGTGGAGGACAAATAACTTCAGGTCTAAGATCCTTTTCCCTACCGATCCTCCCCTCTCCCCAAAATTATTACTTTGTAGAACACTTTAGTGACAAAAGCCATTTGTGGGGTATTACATGGGCTCCTTGAACATTTTTCTTGGGCATTTGTCTGGAGAAATAGACCAGAAGTTTTTCAGAACTTTCTCAGGTAGAGTCCAGTTCCCAAGGGCAGGTGGTGGCAGGTGGTGGTGCAGGTTGGGACTCTGGCCTGGGGCAGCCTTTGAGGGTTGTATGCTAATAAGGGTGTGGCTAGCCAGTGAGAGCAAAGGAAGCAATAAATCAACAGGGATCACATCTCCACCTGGAGCACCTTCCCAGACAGCAACCATCCAAGGAATGTCAAAGGGATGGACAGAGGGACACAAGAATGTATTTTGGATAGACATTCAGAATTCCTGGGAAACACTGATGATTCACAGGTACTTCCTAGAAGTTACCCTTGGAAAATGACTGTTAAGAGACTCTGCTAGCTCACACCATGCCTCTATGTGAAATGGGAAAAAGGTGCCCCCTTCGGACAGATGGACCAGGTCCCCAGGTTGGTGAGTGGCTGAATTTTTGCCCCACTTGCCCTGTCAGCCATAGGGTGTGGGCAGACCACAACAAGGTAGCCTGGGCTAGAGCCCCCAGCATGGGAGAAAGAGCATAGAGATAAGACTTCTAACTTTGCCCAGATATTGTGATGTGCTGACCTGAACTTTCCCTTTGATTATTCTAACTTCAGCCACTTACTCACATTTCTTTCTTTTTTTTTCAGTTGGAAAATGCTTTCAACTCCTGAACTCTTTTTCATTAATTTCTACCCCCTATTTCTCCACAAAGTTTTCTCATTGCATGAGATAATGAGAAACATATTTAAATAGTCAATAACTCCAAGAGTACTTGCAAGGTTGAGCAGGTTCCCATCTGTAAAAGTTCTGAGCCCCCTGGAGAAAGGGGCAATGCAAACACAAAGAATTTGAATTTTAAGGAACAGTGAATTCTGAGAAGCCATGCATGGGAGAATATAAGGAAAAAAATTACACAGTAGGTCGTTTTCCTTCCATTGCCACTATAGAAAAAGGGTTACTTAATTCATAAATGGGAAATGTGGTCATAATAGCTACAGTGAGTGGACATTTCTTGTATTCTAGACATGGGGCTATGGGCTTGAAATAGGTCATGCTTACTCATGATCACCTATGAGGTAGGTACTATTATTATCCTAATTTTCTGACAGGGGACCTGAGGACTTAAGAGGGTAAGTAATTTTCTTCTGGTTTTTCCTGGAGGAAAACTGCCAAGAAGCAGACAGTAAACCTAAGAGAAAGCCCAGAGCCCTCAAGGGAAGTTCACACCACAAGTTAGTGGCAGAGCCAGTTTGGAAGGTGGGGGACCAAATCCTCAGGCTAAGCTCTAACCCAGGGGTCAGCTAACTCTGGCCTGCAGACCACATGTGGCCTCCTGCCTATTTCTGTAAATAGAGTTTTACTGGAACACAGCCAGGCTCATTTGCTTAGCTATTGTCTCTAGCTGCTTTCCCACTACAATGGCAGGATTGAGTTGTTGCAATAGAGACCGTATGTCCCACAGTAAAATATTTACTACCTGACCCTTTCTAGAAAAAGCTTGAAGACGCCCACCCTAACCAAGCAGGGATGCAGCAGGAAGCAGCCACCCCTTTTCCTGCCTCCTACGCCTGCTCGAGAGGATTGCCATGTCACGCTTGAGTCAGAGTCTCAATGAACCACTGAAAAGAGAAAGCTTCTCCCAAAGGTAAATTTATGAAGTGGCATCAGAACCCGGAGGCATCACCCAGGTCTCCAAAAGAAATGTTTTAAAAGACATCAAGGATGAGGCTTCTCTTTCAGAAGACAGAGAGAAGGAAAAAAAAGAGGCTTCTGTGCCCTTACGATGATGTTTCTGGCCTGGCGGATCTGCAGAGCCCTCTCTGTGCAGGTTGAAAATGAAGTGCCAGTGAAGGGGCATTTCAGATAAAGTTTTATTTAATTTGTGAGATTTAAGAAAAGAAAAAAGATTGGCTCCTCCAGAAAAGTTTACAGAAGATAGTAGAAGAATGCGTTCAGGCCCACTGATGTGTTTGGAAAAAGAATGTACAAGTACAACACATCCCTGAGAAATGACTTGCTGGATTGGCCTCACAAGCTGTGGACGGAGGGTCATCAAGAGGTTTCCCGGAGGCTGGCAGAAACCGTGCTCATCTCCCAGGTCTAGCTGAAATGCCTCTAAATTCAGATCCACGGCCGCCTCAAGTCTGGGACCCTTCTCATCCCTTGCGTGGGGCTTATGCTACTTTCTTCAAACCATGATTTGTCCTTTGTGTTCTTCCCTCCTTAGCCAAGTTGAGGCTTAGATTGACGTGCACTTGGTGGGGAGGGAGCGGGTCAGGCCTCGAGAGCAAGCGCACCTCACCAAGGAGGCAGCAGGTCCCGAGGCAAGCAGCCGAGCCCTACCCGGTTCACACACTTCCGAGCTCCAGGCCTCCCTGCTCAGCAACACCTAGCCTTAATCTGGCAGCTGGAGACCCACGGTGGGGGGCGGCGGGGGGCCACCGAGCAGGAGGATTCGCACCCCACAGCTGCCTATCTGGAATTCTGGCAGGGCTCAGGAATACTTCTCTGCCTTTCATCAGAGGATTGCGGGCAAGAACACGGTTTAACCCTCGCCGCGGCTCAGGGGCGCTGCTCGCCCAGAGCGGGGGAGAAGAGGGCTCTGAGCCCCAGGTCCTGCGCCCTGGGACAGACCGTTACACCCGGTGGGCAAGGTTTCTGGGAGGCAGCCCTAGGGGGTGGGGGTGGGCTGGGGGAGGCCGTTGGCACTGAACGAACGCCAGAAGCTAAACAGAACCTGAGGGATACAGTCAGCTCCATCGTGCCCCCAGATGGGTCGCTCAGGACGGCCCTCCCTTTCCCCCAGGCGGCCTTTGAGGTTCACTGTCTCCTGGTTTTACCTGGATGAAAATTGTGGAGGACTGTTGAAAAGCCCCCCAGGAAACTCAAGAGATGGGCCCCATTGCAACCGTCAGACATGGTCCGAGCCACAAACCCACGTTCACAACTCTTAACGAGTGGTGTGGACAGTTCTTTCAGCGTCCGTGGGTGGTGTGTGCGTCTCGCCAACAACCACCGTCCACAAGTGCGTCCGAGCCAGCCTCTTCCACGGGGCTCTATGGGGAGGCTATGAGACCCATTCAAAGCCCACAGCCTCCAACCTGAGCAAGAACTCTTGCCTCTATTAGCTGATGAAAGTAACCACCTGGCCAACAACTAGAGTGCTCTGATTATGGGCTTTATATATTTTTACTGGCTTCTTTATTTTTCTTTTATTGAAAAAAAGAAAGTATTGGTTAAGGGGAAATAATCCATCACCTTAATTACACCACTTTTCGTTTTTTTCCTCATTTTTTTCCCCTTTACATACAGTTTTCATTTGTTAAAGCTCAAATCCTGGAAACAGATACATGACGGCACAGTGTTTATAGCCACTGCTTTAAAAAAAAAAAAAAGGAAGAAAGGAAAACAATGCATGCGCAGGCTACATTGTTTAAAATGTGACTCATAACAACAAAAAGGGTATTTTTAAAAAATCACATGACAACATAGCTTATTCATTCTCTTTTCTTCCTTCTCTACGCAGTTTTCTTTTTCTCCATGCCTTATTTCTCTTCATTTGTGACTCACACCCTGGTATATAATCAAAGTATACCAGGTGAGAAGAAAACATAAGGCGATTTAAATAAAAATAAAATGTTTTATGGCAAAAAAAGAGAAAAGGGCAGAAAATGAAAGCCACTTCAAAATCTGAAAGATCAAGAATACCTACTAAGTTCAAGCCTGAAGGCCACCTTCATTTTCGTTTCCCTGAAGATTGGTTTCTTAGAATGAGGTTATTTCTGCCTCAAGGTTAATTTGTAATGGAGAAGAAAAATAACCAAAATTCAAAACATACTAGCAATGCAAAAGCCTATTGTTTACAGTGTCCCACCTTCAAGTGTCCATATCTCACTTGCCCAAACCTGAAATCTCTTGAAATGAAAATGGTGCTTGAACCCTAAGGCATTCCCAGCCTTGGGGGAGGAACTCCATGCCAGCCACCTGCTCAGCCGGAGACCATGGCTTCTTCTTCCTCTTCCAAAAGGAAAACTTAGCTTGACACAGAATTGCATACCGAGGTCAATTAGGTCCCATGCTAGGCAAATTCATATAGGTGACTACCAACTTGAATAAAATGTAGAACTTGCCAATATGATCAAAATTGCCCATTCTCGATGCCCATCCTTTTCTTGACCCTGCATTTCTTGGCCAACTTACTGCTCCCCAAGACTTGACTTTCTCCTTCCAGAGATGCTAATTATCCTCCAAGACAACAGCCACAGACCAGTCTATTCACCTCCTTGCACTGCCTTTGCTTCATCTCAAACCAGCCCATCGTGGGCGCAATGGAAATGCTTACCTTCAAGTCACTAAGCCCTCTGTTTATTTTGGCTAAATGAGCACTACTGCTCTGATGATATATTATTTATATATTTTTAAAAAGAGAACATGACTGGACTGTGAAGCCTCATGGCAAACACAGCTTCAAGGAGAGCACATGTGCCCTGGTTTGTTTTTTCTCTTACGGAAGCAAAGCACTTAGCCACTGCACTTGTCAGTCAGGGACCAAGACATGCATGCTCCCATAAGAACTGTGTCTGCAGCAGTCGCCGGCAAATTTTGGGCCAGCTTTTCCTGGGAGCTTTGAGTCTCAACAACCCAATAAGAGTCAGATGAAAAAACCATAAGCAGGTTTCACTTCACCAACACAAGCATTACCTTGGGTCCTGAAGGTTAGAACTTGACCTCAACTGTAATCCCAGTCGTTCAGCTTTGATCTCAGCTTTGCTTTCAATACTTTGGATTCACAGTAACATAGATCTCACACCCAAAGAGTACCAACATATGCACGTGAATACTCTGAATACTTTAAAATGTGGAATGGGGAGAGGGGATGGGATTCAGGGAGATGTGGTAGGGTAAGAAAGAAAAATAATCTATTTATAGCTGTCATGCTCCATTCTGCTGCTTTCTTCCTCATCTATTGTCTTCGAGCTGTGGGTGATGAGTGGTGGTTTAGGCAAGATGATTTGGAGTCAGAGAGTACATTTAGGTGGCAAACCAGGAATTCATCTCTCTCTAGTTGCAAGCCGGACAGATTAATGAGCATCAAGATAACAAGTCTAGACTTCAGATATAAAAATGACTTCCCTTATCTCTGAAATGATATCACCTATGGGGTTAAATCCAGTCAATACAAACTGGGCCCAGCCACCCCTTAAAATTGTTTGTTTGCATGAAATGGGTTATGAAAATTTCATTCACTGGGTGAGGTGAATAGCTCCAGTGTGGTTTTACACTCAGGCCAACTGAAATAAAGCAGTTAGAGTGGCTTCTGATAATATTTAGCATTAGAAATCTGGGTGAAAACTTGAGCAGTATCAGTTAAGTGGATTGCAAAGACGGGAAAATGTAAACTCCATTGCATCACAACAGCACAAACCTTTACCAACACCCAAGGTTAGAAGTCTTTTTTATTCCTGGGTGAGGCAAGCATCCCAAATTCTTCTCTCTTTTTTGCAGTGTTTTCTGTTTCCTTTATTAGAGAGACAATGTCCTTCTCTGTTGCTTAGTCCTGTGCCTTAAAGTGCTCTAACTGTAGCCATCAAATGGGCCTCCTTGTTCCCTTTACCAGACACTGGCTCCTGAATTCTGCAACTCTTCCTCCTTACAATTATTCTTTAACTTTCTGCCTTCGCAAAACTGCCTGTCACTGTACCTCACTGAGGGTTAACTGAGACGCTGCCTTGGTACCCTGGAACTGGAAAGAAACCATCTTCAGGCTAAAATAAATCATTGCCACCTCATTTCACTTTTAATTTACTACTGATTTTGTTGTTGTTTTTTTTCATTCAGTCTTCCCACAGCCTCTCCTTTCTCACCACTCATGCATTTTCAGCCTCATTGCTCCCGTTGGACAATGCAAGGCTGAAAGGTTTATCTGTAACCTATTTGTCTCTATTATAGGTTTCTAAACTTTAATTAAACAAGAGACAGTGAGGATCTCAATCCCCCTTTCCCAGCATCTACAGGTGTTGTTGGTGCCATCTAGTGTTGGGAAGGTGTGGAGTTCCTTTTTCTTTTACCAGATTTGTCAAATTTGGAGGTTTAGTCACCCCACCAAATTCATAGCACACGAGGGGAAGGAAAAGGCATGCAATTTTTTTTTTACCTTTAAAATTCTCACCTGCAAAAGCTGACATGGGTTCTGGGGGAAAAAAAGAAAAAAAATTAAGTTAGTTGAGGGGGAGAAATAGGTGAACATAAATTATGATGAAGGTGACATGTTAGATTTTTTTAAAAAAATTAATCATTGGAAATTGGCCTATGTCCTCTACGAGGTCTACCACAACATCACCAATGGAGTGGGTGGGGAGAGACTCTCAAAGTTATTTTGGAACAAGAAGTCCTTCCTAGAGTAATGGGTCCCTGAAGCATTGTAATCAGTCACTTACCACCGATTACTTTCTCAGAGCCTGGATTTCTTTTAGACGCAGGGGGCCTGAGAGGGGCCCGAAGAGACTGGGGTGGTCCCAGGTGCTTCTGACATTACCAAGCACACACACCTGGGACCCATGTGCCAAGAAAAGCATTTGGTAAGTTATTAAAGTCCTTCTGCCGACTGGAAGCAGGACCCTCTCCTTCTCAGGATCCCCCTCTTGATTCGGGGAATGCCAAGGCTCAGCGAGGGTGACTTTGAGTGCCTGCTTCTGCAGGAGGAAGGCTCTGAAGAAAACGTGTACGTCTCAGGCGGCTGTCAGTACAGGTGTCCTTCCTGAGTCGGTCACCTGCACACAATATTCACTCTTCCAGCCACCCTGGGCTCTTGGGCATCCGAGTTATTAGCTTTAATGCAAAATCTAAAGTCTTAACATCACATGGGGTAGGTTCGCCCTGCAATTCATTCATGTAAAAGAACTACTCCAGTAATTGTGTTATCACTCTTATATAACATATGTACCATTTTTGCCTACCAGTGAAGGCTGCCATTAAATCCGTCAAACCTTCCCAGCATGTAATTCTGACTGGCAGTTGCTCTCATCCTTGAGCATTTTCTTTGCTAAAAGCTGGAGTTTGATGACAGGGTCTCTGCACCCTGGATCTCCATATATTTAGCACATATTTATTTCCGATTTGGAACAGGGATATAAGACTTCGTCTCATCTCACACCCTTTCTATCCTGAACTCAGCTTAAGATGCTACAGCACCCACACTTCGCCTCCTCAGGGACTGCTGTTGCCCCACCTATGGTGAAGCAACCGTGTCTGAAAATGGCATGCTGCCTCCTCTGGCATATCCCAGCCCTTGGTGTCTCATTTGGAAGAGCCAAGAAGACATGGACATTCACGTACCCATGCAGTTCTCCAGTGGGACATCAGTGCTTATCCGAATATCGTCAATGGCAATCTCTCCTGGGCGTCCTTTCCCTATCACTCCCTCGAAGACGATCTAGAAGCAGAAAGCAAATCAGTCCTTGTTAACGGAGTTTCCTGCTACAAACCGGATTTCCAATTTTCTGTTAACTGCAGCTTAAAATGTATGTGTATGTGTGTGTAGGTGTAGATGTATATGAATGTGTGTGTAGATATATGTGAATGTGCGTGTACATTTTATTGCACCTTGCAGACATCTGTTGAGCACATGGCTATAGCACTTGAAATCTTAATTTTAAAAGAAGTGGTTCAAATCAAACGCATAACCGAAGGGATAAAAAAAACATATAACAAGGTGATGGATAGTGTTGTCCAATAACTTGAATGTATTGATTAAAAGGACCACAATCAGGGAGTGTTTAAAGGAGGGTTGAAATTTTCCAGGCTATTTCTGAGGTTCCTTTCTCATCAATCATTAAAATGCCCAATTCAGGTATGTGAAAACTCAGAGGGCCAGAGCAGGTGGGGGTAACTTGAGAAATACTGCAGGCAGATTTGCATTGCTTTGGCTTAGGAAATGTTGCCTTATGGCTCCATTACCACCACTAGGAGGGAAAGGATGTGCTCTATCACCAATAGTTTACTGAGCACCTCCTATGTATGTGTAAGGCACAAAGACAGTTACAAAGAGTAATAAGGGAAACAAGACCCTCTGTTGGGAGCAGCTCACCATGGGGGCGGGGAGGGGGGCGAGATGAAGATGCAAACGGGTGATGACAACACAATGCGTTAAGGGGCAAATCTGAGTCAGAACCCAGGTGGGGGTGGGAAGGGTCTCCAGACACCTTCCAACCTCAAGAGAGAGCGACTGCAGGCTGCACACAGAAGCCCCTCTGCTCGGTGGTCTTAAATCATTCCTCATTCTCTCCCTCCCCAGGTTCTCTCTGCAAACTAGCACATGTCCTCTGGCAAGCTGAGCGAGCAGTTGGCTGCCTCACCAGCCATCTGTTGCTGCTTCTCGTCTGGGGAGGAGGAGGTTAATGCTTTGGCTGGTTCTCAGTCACCTCTTCAGCAGCATGCCCTATTCCCACCCAACTTTTAGCCACAGCTGCTCGTACCCATCTGTGCCTCAGGCTCTTGCTCGGTGGGACAGAGATAATAGGACCCAACTAGTGGAGCTGCTGAGAAGCCACTCGTTTGGGACTCTTTCAGGTCCGTGGGCTACAGAGTCCCTGGAACCCATCTGGGAGGTAGCTCCCACTCCCTCTGATGCTGAGGGGCTAGACAGGCCTCTTTGCTTGTGTGTGGAGGGTTTGTTTGTGTTTATTTCCTTGGCATTGCTGTCCCTTTGTCAGTCTACCTGATAGCAATCTAAAATAAATGGAGAGAAGAAACATTTGTTGGAGAAGATTTCAGCAATATAAAAGGCAATAGGAAGAACAAAGAACTAAGTCTGGGTGTAGAGATAGGCACATTCTGAATAACAAATAAGAGTTCATTCAGTTGCCATGGCAACAGGAGAACCACAATGAAAACAGCAGCGCTTAACCAGGTTCCCTAATGATGAATGGGCACCGCCCTTTGAAATATTGAAATACAGATCACAACAATTCCCGCGGACCTCCGCGCCCAACTCCCTTTACCACCCCACCTGATATTCCATGTCGTAGCTGGGCAAGATGATCCGCCCGTGTTTCCACTCGCCGCCCTGGTCCTCGCGGATGACCCACAGGAGCTTACTCTCCTGGCTGGCTTCCCGCAGCACCTGCAGCGCCACCCCGCGGCCGCCCGTGGCCTGGTACTGGAACTCCATGCACACCGAGCTTTGGGGCAGGTGGACGGGCGGGCTGATGAGCCGGGCATACTGGCCCTCTCTCCGGTCATCGTTCTGCAGCCGCAAGAAATTCCTGTCATCTGGGGGAAACAAACCCAAACAGAGGTTCTTGGTAAAATGCTTGGGCTGTGGTCTCTTTGGGGAAAATTTGGGACCCGAACCTGGGTGTGTTTCTTATTCCATGTCTTTGCTCTCCAGGCTCCTTGTCCCTTTGCTAAGTCTCCTTCCAGGCCTTGGTATCAATGCTGTGTCCTCCTGAAGCCATTCTTGGGATCTGAGTCAAATCAGTGTGCCTTGCCTATTCCTCTATATCAAGTTCTCACATGGAGCACTTGGCACAGTGTGGCTTATATCTTGGCCTGATTGTGTAGGTGCATATCTTTTCCCACTAGTTGCTAAGAGGTAAGACCCACATCTTGTTCATCATCGGCTTCTCCCAAAGCCAATGAAGTCTGATGAATTGAATTATAAGGGAAGAGCTTACAGATGAACAGAATTTGGCAGATGAATTGGAGAATCACCCTGACCAAGTGGTTTATGCATCAAGCCTTTGTCAGCTTGGCTGGGTATTGCTCAAATGGAAGACATTTAAAATTTTCTGTCTTCATCAGTGCTCCTGATGAGGAATGGAGGACGAGTAAGGGTGATCCTGGGAGCCTGACACCCCATCTTCCTTCCTCGTCCAGCCTGGGGAGGCCTGAACCTGATGGCCTTTCTCCCACAGACAGGCACACACAGCTCCAAGGATAACAGGCGCTGTCGTTATTGCACATGAAGGTACTGCGTGTAGCAGAGAATGTACATATTCTGGGAACACCAAGGATTTTACCCATCCAAATGATCGGGGAGTGGTTCTTTTGGCTGACTGGCTTCAAATACATCAAACACAATGTAGAAGATTGAGTTCCCATTACTGCTGGCAGACCCATGCCTTGCAGACACAGGCCAGGGCCAGCACCTGCAAATCCAATTTGTACAGGAGCCCTTGGGCCACCGGGATGGAGGGCAAGGTGGCATTTTAGGAGGAAATCTCACTGCCTCTTCTTGGCCCTGACATTGAGGGGGGCATCTTCCTCTGAACCCTTTTGCAGAAACCCTTCTGCAGATGGTAGGGATATTTTTCATCAAAGTCCCAGCATGGAAGGCAGGGCACATCGGACGCCTTCGCACTGGCTGCATCACATTAATCTGAGGCATGTGCACAGAGGATTTTTACTCAAGAGGAACCACGACTGTCCTGGGCTTGTCAGGGGAGGCAGGGTGGGGACTCAGGAGTCCTGACTCACCATGGCACTTCTTAGTTACTGGTTGGTGGTTACTATGCCTGCTGAGATCATCTTGCTAAGGGAGAAATGAGCCTGTGACAGACCTCCCCAGTAGTGGTGGCACAGAAGCAGCTCCTCCTTCCTCTCCTTCGGCCCCCTTCCCCACCCCCTCCCTGCCACCTGGCCCACCTCCCTGGCTTCCTTAACTCCTTTCCTGTTAGGCTCTCTGGGATTACTGCTCCAGAAGCCATCCTCCCCTGAGGTCCCATTAGACCAGTTTAGGATGCATATTTGGGATTCCAGTTTGGTCTCTTCAACCATCCAGAGCCATGTCTGTCTCTATAACTCCTCCTCAAGGCCCAAATCAGCACAGATTAATAAAAGGGAGTTAGTATCTACAGAAGAACATTTTGATGGTGGTGGTCGGCGGAGGGAAGAGACACTGATGCCACAACCAGACACTAGAAGACCTTCTAAATCTGTTCTTTCCCCTATCAGATCTTATTACTACCGCTCTGTTAATGATAATAATTACAATTCATATTTGCATAATGCTTTGCAGGTTAGAAAGCACATTTGTATGCACTATTTCATTTAATCCTTGCAACAAGCTTGTGAACAAGATATTATGAATCTTACTTTGCTCCTGAAGAAACTGGTTCAGAAAGGCTAAAGTGACCTATCCAAGGCAGGGAGGCCAGTAAGTGGTAGAACTGAGACTTGAGCAGATTTCCTACCTTCAGACCAGAAAGAAGCTCCTTGTTTCACTGTACCCAGGTGCCTTGCCCCCCAGTTCTTGTGGTCACACTCTGTTCAAGGAAAACTGGCTTCCCCACTGAACCCATTGCCCCCTTTTCTGCTCTAACCTGTAATTCTGCACAGACACCCCCCACACCACCCAGCCTCCCTCTTTAGCTGGCACATTCAACGTCCACTCCCTCTTCTCCCAACCACTCTAGCACATACTGCCTGCACCACTAATTTTACCTTGTTTTTAAAAGAATTTGGGGCCATTTTCTCCTGTGGATTTCCACAGGTAACTACGTACTGTCTTGCACCATCAGTTAACTGTTTGATGTGTGATTTTCTCATCCCCCTTATACATGTACGGCTTAAGGCTGATTCTTCACCCCTGCCCCTATATCGTGTCATATATATGCCACTACTCAAGAAAATCTAGTTCCCGGGAATGAATGAATGACAAATGGATAAAGAATGATATGAGGCTAAGTGTTGGAAACAGGGACAGAGGGAGAACCAGCTAGCCTCTGGTAATCCCTCAAATTTATATAATTTCTCCACAATTCATGCCACTCTCTTGAGCCAACAGCCCTTTCAAAGGTGAATAAATAATAACTGGGTGTCCTGTGGAAGTATCCAGTCCATAGAGCCACTAGTGAGAAGCCCCCCCAAATGCTCCCAAGCTCCTGGTAACTTCGAAGCTTTAACTGCTGCCACCTCATATATAAAGAAAACCAGATTTCAGAGACTTATTATTCAGCCTTCTTCCTTCACAATTTCACAAATAAGACCTACTTGCTGACTGAAAATTGCTTGGCAGAAATACTGTCACTTGTGTGAATTTACAATCTTTAATGGCATGGGAATCATAGCATAATGGTTAGAATTTAGTAAGTAAAACGTGTGTGGAGGTGTGAAGAACCCAGCAGACTGGATTTTATCTGGGTTGGTTCTGTTTACCCACCCTGTTACTAAACTTATGGCACAATTCCGCCAGGTGTTTCACCGACTGCATCTCCCAGGGACCCTGGATAGCCAGTCTCCCTTCTTACTCCCTCTTCTCTCTTCTGTTGCTTGCAATGAGATGATAATCGCTATGCATGATTTAAAGGACCACGGGAAGACCAGGGAGTTAATGCTAGTGGCGTGCTAAGCACGAGCAGCTGAAGGATCATAATTCAGTGCTGACATCTGAGCTAATCCACTAGTTTGCAGAATCTCAAGACAAGCAGGCCTCTGAATTTCACTTCGTTAAATCATTTGTGCCCCACTTGTCTGTTAAGTGCTATGAGCTCCAGGGAAGAAAGATGATATGTAAATTTCAAGAATTAGCAGCAGCCATCAGTCAGAGGGAGCCGAGCTGCAAAACGTTCCCTCCTGCCTGTCCCTGAGAGAGGCCTGATTAGAACCAGGGACATTGTGAAGGAAAGGCTCCGACAGGTAAATCAAAGCCCAGGAAAGGAGGACAAAAAGCAGAGGAAAGAGGACTGACATTAAGGAGCACCTACTACTATGTGCCAGGTATTGCACTGGAGCAGGGTTTCTTAACCTTTTTTGTCCCACGGACCCCTTTGCCAGTCAGGTGAAAACCACAGACCCCTTACTAAGTTCACACTATACTGTGTAGTATTTAATAAATACATCACACCCATACCAACACGTCCCCACGAGAAGGTTTTTTTAAAAAATTCAGTTCAAGCTCATGGATCCCTTGTTAAGAACCCCTGCACTGAGGCTTTAGCTACCTCGTCTTACGTAATTCTTCCAATCACCCTGTGGAATAGGGATTTTTTTCTCCGTATATACTGTTAGTAAAATGAGGTAAAAATAGTAACAAAAAGTAAAGAAAAAAGAAACTGAGGCTCAGAGAATTGAAGTAATGTGTGCAAGACCACTGCTAGAGCGAGCTGGAAATAGGATATGAGCCTGAATTGGCCCGCATTTAATCATCATAGCATGGGCTCTCACCTGCAGTGGAATTCTGGCCTAATGTTCACTAACCTTTTTTTTTTCTCTCTTAATTCAGTTTGGAGGGAGTGGTCTCTAAACTCTTTATTTATTTTGAAATATTTCAAAATTACAAGACAATCGCAAAAAAATAATACAAACCCCACACAGAGAACTCCAACATACCCCCATACCCCCTCTTACACAGACACAGCAATCTAACGTTTTGCCACATTTGCCATATTCTATCTATCCATCTAGCTATATCTGTCTTTCTATGCCTTGATCTATTTTCTGAATATATGAGAGTAGGTTGTATACATCATGCCCCTTGAACACTTAATACTGCCTAAGAACAAGGCAGTATGTAACCACCTTAAGTGCAGCTATTAAGTTCCAAAAACTTAACACTGCTATAAAGTTTACAGTCTCTATTGCAATTTTTTTCATATATCCCAATAACATCCTTTTGAAATGCTCACTAACCTTTGAAAGCCTCAGTTTCCCCATCTGGAAAATGCATATAGTGACAGTATAACTGCCTAGGGGTATGGGGCGAGTAAATAGAACCAGCAATGGAGTGTGTTTTGCACGGTAATAGGTACAAAGTAAGGGCACAGGAAAGATAATTATCATTACTATGACTACTGTCACTATACATACTGCCTCTTGCACCTGCCTTTATTATACAAAAAGAACAAAGGTAGAAGGAAAACAAATGACCTGGGAAAGGCAGCCCAAGACTCAAAAGGAAGTATGACTTGGTCTGACTATAATAAAGATAGTCTTCTGAAGAAGACTGCATCACCTCAACTGCCCTCACCCCAGAAACCAGCAAGCCCCAACTTGTTCACCACGCACTGTTTACCCAGATGCCTTCTGTGTCAATCCACAGTAGAGGAAGTAAAATATCGCATGATCCCGGAACGAGAGTGGATCTTAAGAGATTATTTTGAGCAAGCCATCCCTGCATCCCAGAGGAACCAGAGCTATAAACATCCCCAATTGTCTACCCTTTGCTTTAAATTCTCCAGAGGTTTCACGTTGGCAATGTGTTTTCTGGGTTACAACCCTAATCACCAGGAACTTCTTAAACCCAGTTTTATGTTTTCCTGCTGCCATTTAGATATATTTTCTGCTTCTGTCCCTGATGGAGCAGTTTCTTTCCTCTGAACTAGAAACATTTTACTTGTGAAGACGAAAACTTTCACTCTTCGCTTTGCCAGGAAACACTACTCTCACCCTATAAATGTCTACCTTCTGTGATTTTGGTCAGGTGGTGGGTCTCCATTGACCTCTTCAAGCTTATCGTTTCAACACTTTTAAAGTCAGTCATGGCACCCACATGTGGACATGTGCTTCAAGTGAAGTTTGTTCTTCCAGAATATCCCAGCTTATGGCCCACCACTGAGGAACACAGAGGTAGTTCTAAGCACAGTGACTATTGATTGCTTGATAGAGAACAAGGAAGCATGGGATGGGTGGGCTACTTTATTGATTTACTTGGACCTTAAGGAAAAGCCCTTTAATTATATCCAGAGGCTGCCCAAACATGACAACTGACCAGCTAAGCATTAGCATTGTCTGCTGGAAGCCAATCTTTTTGTTCTTGATTGTGATGCTGGCAGTGGATAGACCAAAAAAAGACCCTGGAAAGCAAATATGTTCAGTTGCTGAAAGAGAATTCAGAAGGAAATGTCCCAGAGATATAACCCTTCTCCTCCAAGACATGACATACTTGGGAGGTGTGTTGTTAGGTCTTTGACTCAAAACATCTGTTGTTACCCCTGATAAAGGGAAAAAATCACATGGGAATGAACAACAGGGGTTCAAAAGGGTGGAGAGGAAGCTCAGGACAGGGTTGTTCAGGCATTTCAAACTGCTGCTGTCTCTGGAAAGGGTCTCCTGATACTTCCCCTGGCGATTTAAGGCTACCTCTGGCTCCAGCTGAACAAGTGCAGTGTGAACATGTGACTGCGAATGGTCAAACAATAATGGAATCAATTGTGTCTACACCTTACCAAACCCTGAAATAAATCACCAGCCTGATCTTTCTGGCTATCACAAAGCCAAACATACCATCTGTCCAACACACACATCTCCTGGCTAGCATCTTGCCCTCCTACTAGAACAACCATCTGAAAGAATATTTAGTGCTGCAGGAGATGCAGTCTCTTTGGATAGGTCATGCTTAAAATATGAGTCAGTTCCTCAGCTGGCCTCCCAAGGTCAGTTTGTCTCTGCTAAGGTCCTCAAATTCACAGCCAGTTAAGGGAAACATTGACTTTGGAAGAACTCAGCAGGATGTTCCCGAGGTTTACAATAGACCAGTTTGTGACGTCTGAGGTGTGAAGCCAGGTCTTTGCAGTCTACCTATAGCTGTTTCCGGTAAGCTAGGTTTTCATGAAGGTTTTGCAATTGAGTCTTATTATTATTCTGCCTCTATTATCAATCCCACACTGCTGGGGAACTTGATCAGTCGTGACTGGAAAAAAAGGGGTAACAGCTTCTATTCTTGATTGTTTTCTTTTTTATAAAGGCAGAGATGTTTCCCTCCTTCCTTAAAGAAGGGCCTCTTTTCTTTCATTTTCCACTTGAAAATATTCCTTGAAAATTGGCTTTCTTTTAGCCAAGCTGTTCCTGGTCTTTAATTATCTCTCACAGTCCATGGCTCAAGAAATTCCTGCCTCTGTATTTGGAGTGGCTGTGCCCCAGCCAAGCCACAACCCCCTTCTGAAAGCAATTCACACTAAAGCCTATCCAGTGCCTGCATTGTCTGTTGCCATCAGCCCCACCTATGGGCAAGGTCTTTTCAGCTCAGAGAGTTGTTTTTTTAATTCACAGAGTCACCACTAACTCACTGTCAACAATCAAACCCATCATAAGCCAGTACACCCATCAGTTATTTCCTTTCATTTTTCTGCCACCACCCACTCTCACCCACCCATACGTAGTTTTCTCTTGCGCATGTCCCACAGTGGCCCATTGGCCTTCTCTTCTAACGGAGTTTATTCAGTGGCCCAACCTGTATCAGAACAGCCCCAAAGAAGAGTCAACCAGCCTACCACTTATATTTGAAGAAACAGCCACAATTTGTAAAATTCAAATATTTTAGAATGTTAGGGTTCTTGACCTACACCCCCTTGAGCTTCCAGAGTAAATGTTCTGTCCTCTCAATCATAAATATGTAAATGCTAGGCAGTCAAAGCTCTGTCCTTTGATAAGGGGTGCCATTCTAAATGAGCTTTGTTTCTTTATAGCTCTTCCTATCTTGATTTAAGGTACTGAAAAGAACTTGATTAAAGGTACTGAAAAGAAGCAAGACTGTGATCATACTTCATGGTATACAATGTATAGAAGAGCACACATGTCAGGACACTGCACACAAAGGAATTCAGAAGCTGACCTGCTGTGGTTTCCTTTATCTCTATTCTTCTTGTCTCACGCCTGACAACAATCATAACTATTATTTACATAGGATGCTTTTCTGATGGAAAGAAATAGTTCCCATATCATCGAGTACTATTTTACGTACTTAACTTTATTACAGTTGCTCACTGAAGTTCGAATAACTCAATGATAAAAATGCCAGCAATGGAACACTCCCACCAGGGGATCACAGAGAAGACACAGGTCTTGGATCATTGGCTTCTTAGTCTATACCGGAGCAAAGAATGATCTCATTAGCACGGGTCCTGGGGAGTGGCTCTCAGGCTGATGCCCAAAGGTGCTAGAGTAGCACTATTCAGTACAACATTTGTTCTATGTCTGCCCTGTCCAAGACAATGTGGCCATCAAGTCCTTGAAATGTGCCTCGTGTGACAGAGGAACTGAATTTTTAAATTGTATTTAATTTTAATTAATTTAAATTTAAATCGCCACATGGGCCTAGTGGCAACTGAATTGGACAGTGACGCTCTAGACACGTGGACTCACCACATCATCTCAAGGAGCTTCTGCCTTGTTCCTGAAAGACCTGAATCTGAGCTTCCTCTAAACTGCTTATGATCAAAGCACCTGAGAAAATAGGTAAAAAATAGGCTGGCTCCACTACGAGGCCACTTTCTCTGTCATTGCAGCTACAGAAAAGGCAAAGCAGCACCTCAAAGAACGTGGAGCTGGTTCCTCGGCCACCACCTGAGGTCTCTGACATTGGAACAGGGTCTTTGGGGCTGGTATGAACACACTCCAGGCAGCTGCGCCACAAGCAGAGAGCTAAATCAAGGACTTGAGCGCGCCTCAAAGACTATCTCAGAAAAACAAAAACAGTGGAATAAAACCAGTGGGGGTCTTGACTGCCTTAAGCAACCATTATCACTGGCCAAAAGAACAGAACTAATTCCTTACTTAAAAGGAGAAAAAAAACCAAAACAAAATCAGTAAGTATCTGAGGAATGTAAGTAGTTTCCACAGACACTTCTAATCAAATAGCCTGTGCCTGATATTTCAACATGGCTACTTCCTTCCTTTCCTTTACTCCCTTCTCTTCCACCCCTATTCCCTGCGCACTTGATGCAGACACCTCCTTTCTTAAATTTAATTACTATTGTTTACCCATCTAATAAGGAGATAAAACACGGCACACTTCTCTTAAAAGGATAGAACGGTCTCCTCTTTGTGGAGTGGCAAAGTTTGGGGACATAGCCGGCTTTCAGGTTTGGCTTGGAAGGCGCCAGCAACTCTGAACCCATTAGCATTTGCCCTGCCCCTAACTAAGCACAGCTGTTTCCTTTCTCCCAACTGCTCCCCTCAGGGTCCTTTTTTTTTTTTTTTTTTAAAGAAGAAAGGACCACCCTGTACAGAAAGGGCTTTCTATCCTCTTCTGCTTGCAGTCTGATATCCACTTTTAAAAGGAGAAGGAAAATAGGAAATACCAAAAATGGTTTGTAAAATCATCAGAGGATAGAAGGAAGGGCTCTGAGAACAATATTCCGATTTTGCTTTCTGGAGGTAAGCTACAAGTGCCACTTTTTCAAACTTCAGGGATTCCTCTGGAAGTGGAAAATAATTATTTTCCTTCTTAATATCTTAAGGGAGGAAAAATGTTAGATTTAGCAGTTCCTTATGGCCCTAATTTTCTTTCTGTCCCCATCCATTCAGCCAAAGGTTGGAATTCTGCCCACTTCTCGAGCTTGCTCTGAAAAGCCCTCCCAGGCCTCAGGGTATAATGAATCAACTGGAAAGAGGACAGAGACTAGAATTCCCAACCAGTAGCCAGGGTCAGCTGGTGGGCATTCAGGTGAGGGTGAGGACAAGATGAGGAGGAGGCAAGGGTGAAAGGACAAAGGGCAGAGGAAAAGGTCAGGGTCAAGGGGAGAGAAACTTAAGCTCTCTCAGAACTGTCACTTGCTAATTGGCCTTTCTTGGAGTAAATCTGCTTAGAAAAGTCTGAGAGAGGAGTCTGGAATTATTAGAAAGAACCTGAGAACAGTAGCGGAATAAAAGCCTGAAAATCTCCCTACCCCATATAGAATGCACACTTACCCGAACTGCCTCTGCCAAACTGCTCCCTTATATACACACACCCCACAGGCATGCAGACAAACCCACACATATAAACCACAAACGCACTCATACACCACTACAGAGACACACACGAATGCACACACAAAACACATGCAGACAAACACATGCAAATGCATACCCACACAAATACACAAACACATGCAGACCCACACAAATACACGTACAAACACTACAGACACACATACCCCACACACCTTCAGGTTTGGATAAAAAAATGGGGGTTGGGAAAGATAACCAATTAATTGGACCAAGTCTCAAAGGAGAGGAAATGAAATGAAAAATCCAAGCTGGGTTATAAAAATAAGTATTTTCTTCCCAACGTGCAGGAGGCTCATTATATTAATTAAACATTATTGCAGTGAAGGAGAGGGGGAGGGTGATTAAGGCTGGGACTAGGGTAAGTGTTCTCTCCTGTTGCCCGAGGCTGCGGTGATCTTTAGATATTAATCTCTCTGAGCACTCAAACGCTGAAGAGATAAACACTTGAAATATGAAAATGTTTTTCTCTGGAGCAGACGCTGTGACCCTCTGGGAAGGCAAGTGTGGGCTGTGTCAGGAGGCTGGCCCATGGTGCCCTTAAGCGGCTGTCCCACCTCCCACCCCCACGCTGTCCCCTGGCGGTCAGGGGACACACCAGTCCTTGGGGTGAGGGGAAGCAGAGCACCTGAGGACCCCAGCTGAGGTGAGGTTGGGGAGATTGCTTTCCCTTCCCCTTCTTATTTTCTATTCTTGTCCCATTGTAGCCTGGCAAAATGGGATCTACTAATTTCCAGAACTAACCCCTTTCCTCTCAAGTGCTTATAGGAAAATTGAAAGTTGTCAGCCCGTGCTGGCTTGAGTCAATTGTTAAATTTTCTAGAATGTTTGTAGGCCAGTTGTTGAACTTGGTCATTATTAAAATTTAATTATATGAACTTAGCATTAAATAAATTATATAAAAACCAAAAATAATCAGTACTTAAAACTCATCACTTCCTAATTATTTAAATGCATTTTACCAGTATTATGCTCCTAGAGTTATTCCTATCTATTGTACCTGTATGGTGGGAAACTATATCATGCCCTGCGACTGTGCTTCTCTTCTTTGGTAGCAGGAATCAGCCATGGTAGGAGTACTTATGCCACTGAGAGCAGCAAGCATTACAAAGCAGCTCTTTCTCCCTCCCAGAGCTGGTTGTTAAACATTTACCAGGATACCACTGCAAAAGCACATGACAGTGGAGAGAGTAAACTCTTGCTTCTACCTAGTTAAAAGGGTTAAAGGCAATTCCTTTCTATCAACAGTGCTTGGAGGGGTTTCTGAAATCTACCCCTCCAAAACCAAGAGCTTAATATTTCAAGACCTCTAATATTTTCTAGAGGTCAAGTGCTGGCAGCACTTCTAGACCCCCATGGGAGTGGTGGCATTTTGATCCCTTGAGTTGATTTGCTACAGAAGCTATGCTACCCTTGGAGAAATATCAGTCTCAATGAGCCATTTTAAGAACAATACACAGCTTGGATTCGACAAGAGGCTCTGCGATGGTGGCAGTGAAATGTTGGCTATGGGAACAAGGGAATATTGACTTGTCTCATGTTCTAGGACCTCCCAGAGTCCCCCTTCCTTCTTTCTTTGTTTTCTCTTGGCCTCCCTCTGTCCTCCCAGCTTCCAGGCTGTGCTGCAGTCACAAGAGAGGGTTGGGAAGCACCAACCAGCTATTCTGTGGGGTGACGTCTTGAGCAAAGACTCTGGTGGTTTGTGGGCAAAGAGCAGAAGATTGCTCTGCGGTGGGAAGTTACGAAGCTTGTAAGGGAATCTGGGGCTGCAAAACGTGGCAGAGCCTTAACTCTTTCATTGCTTAACTCGCAGTAGCTTACCTGGAAACGTCCTGTCCGGACTGGAGCTGCTGGTCCAGGTACTCCTGAGCCACTTGGCATGGTCGTACATCCAACCACAGGGCTCCTCGGGGAAATCAAAGTTGCAGTTGAATCCTGAAGGGAGCTGCAACTCTTTGTCTAAAAGGGGGAAAAAATAACCCAGGAAGTCAAATGAAATGGGTTCAGAGAACAGCCACCATGGTGCTATTTAAATGGCTGGCAAGGCCTAAGTGGAGAGGAGAGAAAGAAGTGGCTCCCTTTGCTTATTCATGTAACTCATCCTGGTGATGGCTGGCTTTTGGGTCAGCCTTTCGTCTCATCCTTCCCAGGCCTGGAAGCCAAGTCTGTCAGGGGTTCCCATAGAAAGCAATTAAAAATGAGACTTCAGGCTCGAATCAGCCTCTTCTGTCCACCTCAGAGAGCAGGCAAGTGTGAAAACCCCTGTTCCCTAAACGCCAGGGAAGAATGTCTCCAAAGTGACTAGCGGAAGGCTGGTTCCCCAAAAAGTATTATCTCATCCCTTGCCAACCTGGCTCTCAGGAGCAGCCTGAAATGCCTGGGAGGTGCTGGGCAGTGAGAGGCAAGGAACCGCAGAAATAAGGAGGCTCGTTTGCTGCCCGGCACCTATTTGTGACACGTCTTCTGTTTCAGAAAACTGGGACTGCCCAGCACCCCCATGGGGAGGTACTGCCATTCAGGCAACTTGGCATGACAGGGGCAGTACGAAGGGGCCAGCCCAGTCATGTGCCAGCTCAGCCCTGACCAGAGGGAAAATCACTTCACCTCGTCCTGAGTGCCTGGAGGTCAGGGTCCCAGGGAAGAAGAGAGCACTGTCTTGGTGACAGTCCTTAAGAGGTGACTACACCATGGTTGTCCTATCTCCTTTGGCTGTTCACCTGCCTAAGTCAGAAGACTGAATTAAAAAGAGTTTCCTTGGAAGTTTCACCCTGTTGAAAAATTCAGTACGAGCTAGTGACAAACATGTGATTAAGTGGGAGTGGGTGTGGAGTCCGGGAAAGAGAGGAAACACAAACCCAAGTTGGATGCTTGCCGGCAGTGGCTGCAGAGACAGGGGAAAATGCTGGCGAATGCTGGTAGCAGGGAGGAAGTGGGGTCTCTGGCCTCCTCACTTCCCTTCTCAGGGTTCTCAGTGAGGAATTTCCGTGGGGAAGGTCTAGGACGCAGGTTAAGGAAGTCTAAAGGGAACAACAGACTGGTGGAAACAAACAGCTCACCACGGAGGCGAGGAGGGCCTCCTGTGAGGGGAAAGGGCCCTGCGGACCTCGGGGACAGGGTCAGCCTGCCACCAGCTCCTGCTTGTGCTCCCCCTTCCCAACAGGGAATATGTAATGTTTGCCCACCCTTGGCCACAGTCAGCATCTGACGAGAAGAAACACATGGAATCTATTACAGAAGCATCAACCTGTGGCTTTAGAAAAGTTAGCCCTTAGCCCTCACCATTCCCTCCTCCCAACAACTTCTGAATTTCTATTTTTCCGTTCAAAAATACTGAGTAATTCAATATACCATAATTCCTCCCTAATGTTTACATGCATACTGTATCTCAGGAACCAAATTCCACAGAAAGATCTTTTGCACAAAGAGAAGAGAGGAACCACCAGAAAACCTCAAAGGAAACAAATCACTGTAAATGGGACAATTACATTAAAAATAAACTTTAGAAATTTTGCAACAGAACTCTTAAACTTTCCTTTGTCATTTAGATAGAAGCCTCCCCCTACCCCATCCCCCAAAAGCTAACTCCGCAAATCCAATACCATATATTAACTCCCTAGTCATTCTGTCATTCCAATTTTGGTTCTCAAATTCTCTTAAACATATCTTGGAAGATTCTCCAAGTCTCCTTCTTCTCTTCATAAAACAAAAACAAGTTCATTAAAATGTCAGAATTCTGCATTCAACTAACCCTGACCAATGGTGTCCCCCCACCCATACAATACACAAATGAACATTCCCTAAATCATATGCATTAAATTAGCATTTTTCAGACACACAACTTCAGTATTTATTTTTGGCTTTCCTCCCATTCTTCTCTGTAGTCATGTTTTGGAACCATCCACTCAACTGTGCGGTTCCCATCCTGTCAAGTGGCTGAGCGGGCAGGTTTGACAGATTCACCATCCACCTACTGAGTCTGTGCTACATCTTTATGTCTCCATCACTTCCCAAGTCTCTTCACCAATCTTCCCTCATTTTGTCTAATGAACATTTAATAATGATCAGTAATTTACTGTAAATTGAGGCTGTCAAGCTTTAAATCCTAGCCAAAAATGCCAGGTGTTCCAAAACTTGTGGTTTATTAGGAATGTCCTCATACTTGGTGACCATAGCCGTATGATTTAAAATGTGACTTCCTTTTGGGGTCTGCCAAGTACTGTTGTTGTTGGGTTGTTTTTTTTTCTTTGATCTAACTTGGATATGCTTAGAAGATAAAACAGAGGTAATATATTTTCCATGTGAAGAGACTGATCCAAAATCGAGAAGTCCCTTCATTTGAAAGAACAGTTGAGGGTGCCTTTCTACCTTTTTTCTAGGACCTGCACTTACTTCACAGCGGATGTGCTGACTTATAGAACCCTAGTTATTATACTTTCATAAAACCAGCAGTGGTAAAGACACAGGGAAATGCAATTAAGCAATGGTTCACTGCTGAATGAGCCTATCACCCTACCAGGACCAAATCATCCAGATGCTGGCCAAATCTTCACTTGACTGTGCCGTGGAGACACAGCCCAGCAGGAAAAAGGATCACAACTGTGAATTCCAAGGATAAGAATGGTTTTTCTTTAACAGAGGACGCAAAGGATTGAGAGCTAGAAAATGAGACTTCTCAAAGTAGGCGTTCTCTTTGCATAGACCCTGTCTCAGTTCGTGATCAGTGGGCTCAAACCAGCAGTGCTGTGCTGGTGGCCACCACAGCTAAATGCTTCTTTATTGGTTGCAAACAGCCACAGTCCCAACTCCGAGGACCCACATCTCCCCAAGGCCTGTCTTGAGACCCCGGACCTCTAACCCCGATTCAGCCTCCTCCCAGACTGATGGCACCCATGCCCCCCTGGATGGACTATGCCTCTCAGCCCAATCCTTACCATCCTCAAAGCTGCAGCTCTCCCCACACTCTGTGGCCTCCTCGTCGATGGGGTACGGCGTGGTCGTCTCTTCACTCTTCACAGTGGGTCCGAGCGTCTCTACCGTGGGCTTTGAGTCTGTGTAAAGGCCAGGGAAAAGCAGTGAATGCTGGAGCAACGTGCCTTGAAACCCAGAAGGAAGATGACCAAGACTAAGGTTCTTCTCAAAGCACGGGCTTTTACAGAAGAAAAAACAGGGGGTGGCAGGAAAGAAGACACACGCATGCACACAAACCCCAAAATCATTCCTGTACACTGTTGGTGAAGTCGATGAGTTGAAGGAGGATGGTCCCCGAGCTCTAGAGACAGCACAGAGTCGTGGACAAAAACTTGTGCTTTTAACTTCACAGCAGAGGCCAGAGGCCAGCACAAAAGCCATGCAGTACAGTAACGCCTAGGGAAGGTCGACCCCAAGGCGGGGAGAAACCATGCTTTGGGTACTCTGTTTAAGACAGAAGAGTGGCTGATGCAGACACACCAAGTGATAGCGCCTATCAAAAATGGTTCAGGGGAAGCGGACTTGGCCCAATGGATAGGGCGTCTGCCTACCACATGGGAGGTCCACGGTTCAAACCCCGGGCCTCCTCGACCCGTGCGGAGCTGGCCCATGCGCAGTGCTGATGCGCGCAAGGAGTGCCCTGCCACGCAGGGGTGTCCCCCGCACAGGGGAGCCCCACGCTCCAGGAGTGTGCCCCGTAAGGAGAGCCACCCAGCACGAAAGAAAGTGCAGCCTGCCCAGGAATGGTGCCATACGCACAGAGAGCTGACATAAGAGAGCGCAACAAAAAGAAACAGATTCCCAGTGCAGCTGATAAGGATAGAAGCAGTCACAAAAGAACACACAGTGAATGGACACAGAGCCCAGACAACTGGGGGGGGGGAGAGGGAAGAGAAATAAATAAAAAAATACATCTTAAAAAAAAAAGGTTCAGAAAGCCTTGATAGTTAATGAAAGGGAATGCACAGCTGTGGGCTTCCTCGAGTGGGTGCTGGCACTTCTCTAGCCCCCCCCCCCCTTTCACGTGGAAGAGATTCACTTGGTTTTCAGCCTTTTCTGGTCAGACAGAACTTTCCTGAACCTAAGCCAATCCTACAAAACCTTCTGACCTACGGGGTCCTCCTATAATAAGATCATCAGAAGCACAATGGCCAAAGGCATGGCGAGGCCAGGCAGCTTGTGAAGCTGGACCCCTGGCGCTGCTATGCGTGTTTGTACAAAACTGGATGGGAGGGGCTATGGATTTAAAGAACCTCGGACTCCGCTTTGTAAAGTAACTAGTTCCGGGGCTGTGCCTTGAGGCAGGGTGTGGCAAATTCAAAGGCTAAATTGGATTCACACAGCTATTGCCAGTGAGAGAAGTGGACTGGGATTTGGGGAGAGAGTAAAAGAAGCCTAGAGGTGGTTTCGACCTGCCTGGTTTTAAAGGGGCTGCCATGACTTGCCCCAGCAGATTGAGGGCTGAGTGGAGGTGGCCCAGTGTGGCCAGATCTTCTGACTTTCATTCTTCCACAAGAAGCCAAAAATCCAGATGGCTAAAAGTTGGCAGCTTGGTCAACATGTGATAGAAAAGAGCTTGTAACAAAACCCGGCCGGGCCCAACCCAGCCCACAGGCAGTTGGTTCAGACCTCCGCTCAGGGTGATTCAGTCACCCATTCATTCACTTTTTTATTTGCTCACGGCATTCATTCATTCATCAACCATTTATGGAATGAATGACTGCTATGAGTCAGGATGTGGGTGGGGTGAAAGCGGGTTCTAGCAACAAGTTTAGGGGCGGTGTCTTCATCGCAGAGCTGCCCTCCAAAAATGCACCCCAAATAAGCCCCTGCTTTTTTCCTCCCGTTTTCATACCTTCTCCTTTGCACTGCTATACCTGTTTAGGTGCCTTTGTCAGGCTCCCTTCAGGATACCATTTAATAAAGCCAGGAGTTGAAGGAAATCACTAAATAGGCTGAATAGCTTTTTCATGGTCGACTTCCCACCTTTCTGCTATTAAACACAATGCACATAGCCTTCCATACTTCCCCTGGCCAAGTCTGCCTCTAGCTCGCAGTAAACAGCAAATAACCTCCGAGCGTCCTAATTTTTAAGTTCAAATTTGTCATCGTGTCATAGAATCTCAAACTCAATTGTAAAGGAAACTATGGGCGGCAAGGTAAAAAGTAATCGCTTGAAACACAACACACCAACTAGCAAGTAAGGCTCCCTGTCAATTTAGTTGCACCAACTCAACCCAGCTTTTTCCTGCTGTCCTTCTCGTTTCGGAACGAAGTGAACCAAGGATGAGTTGCAGAAACTGACAGAAATTTGAAACGTTTAAAACAAGCCGCACGGCCTAGGGAAACAGTTTCCAGAAATGTTAGGTAGAAAAACGGGTAAGTTGGTTGATGGAGGCAAAAGTTAAGTCCAGGAGAACAGGGAGCCGGTGAGGAAATGAGAGGGCAGGGCACGCAAATGAAAACAAGGAAACAGCAGACAGCCTCCGAGGCCACTGTGTTTGTCCTGGGCGCACAGAGGTAAACTGCCCCTCAAACGGCAACGTTCCTCAGCAATTGAAACCAGATGTCAGGGACTTCAAAGCAAGGAGGCTGAGTAGAGGGTGAGGCGCCACAACTCTGATCTTCTGAAGGAACGGGCAGGCAGGGCTTTGAAATGAGAAACCTGTTGCTGACCATCGCCGCCATGATTTGGGGCAGGTTGGGGGGTGGCATGGGGCACTGGGGGAAGTGGCCATTAGCAACTGTCCATAAAGCAGGCCCAGGCTGAGAGACGCCTGCTGCACAGGGGCAAAGGAAGAAGGCAGGCTTTGGGTCGGCCCCCAACTAGCTGAGCCACCTTTGGCAAAGTGGTTCCCTTTCTCTAGGCCTCAGTTTCCCCATCTGTCAGAGGAGTAGGCTCAGACGCGTGTTTTTCAAAAGCGCATCACAATCCATTAGCAAATGGTGAAATCAATTTAAAAGGTCATGATAAACATTTCTAAAATACGGACTACATATTTCAGAGGGGTAAGGATGAGCACTGCCGCTGGGAATACACATTATAACATGTTTGCTGCGTGCTAGGCAGTGCGTTAAGTATTAAGTATCAGTTTGTTTAATCCTCATAACGACCCTTGGAGGTGTAGACCTAAAATTGTTACCCCCATCTCTCAGCTAAGATAGCTGAGGCACGGGGAGGCTAAGTAACTTGTCTGAGGTTAGGCGGCCACGACTGGCCTGGGCAGGACTTGAACCTGACAATGTCTCCAGAGTCAGAACACTGTAATGCATATACTATACACGTACTTGTGAGTCTGTGGGTGCTGGTGTGTGCATGCATATGTGTGTAAATAAATCAGGTTGTGATATAAATTTATTTGTAGCATGGGTCATGGTCCAAAAAAAGCCTAGAAGCCCCTGGGCCCCTGCAGCTCTGACTCCCCGAGCCTGCGGAAGCCATAAATGAAGCCCGCTGGGTCACTGTTGGAGACAGGTTTCAGCACCCACTGGAGGACAGGTCATATGCCTTGAGCTGGCTGCAGGGGCGCTCGGCCTGGCCCTGAGATGCTGGAGAGTCAAGTGTCTTACTACGAAAACATCTCCATTGGGGCTGCCATCACTCTGACAGTGAGAGAGGCTAATTCGGGCCAAGTTTCCAGCCTGCACCCCGCGATGGGACTCCACTGTTGCACCATCGTGGCCAGAGCACGGGCAGCACTTTCCTCCCCGGGAGGTGAAAGCGCCTCTCTGACATGCCCATATTAATCCTTCATGATGTCCTGCTGCTGGAGCTGGTGACGGGGACAGCAGCAGGGAAAGCGGGACCCTTGGGGTCCTGGTGGCAAGGGGCAGGACGGCCCGGCCTGCTGGCCCCCTGCTGTGCCGGCTGGCACAGGATCAGGCCCTGGGAGCCCTGGGTAGCCCTGCTGAGCTCTTTTCGGCAGGCATGGGGTGCGCTGGGCACGACATGGTGCCAGCTCTGCTGAGGAGGAGGCCAGGCCCGGGAGAGGGAAGGCCTGAGTCCGAAGGACGGGGGGAAAGCGGGGGGCGGGGATATGCTCAGAAGGCTCGTCCTTGCTAGGGAGCATCAGAAGTGCTCCCCCAGGCCCGTGCCACCTGGCAGGAGCAGGGACAAGCGAGACTGCTGCCGCACACTGGGAAGAAGTCCCGTTCCCATCGGCTCCCCCACCACAGGGTCCCTCTTGAGCAACTAAATGCCTTTTACAGATGTGGCTTCGAAATGAAAATGAAGTCTTGTAGCCACTGACATCTGGAGGCCAGATTCAGACATAAACTGATTATTTTATTATCATGAGGGTTTTTTCTTAGGCCTAAATCAACAGCCACAGCCCTCTGGCCTGAAGAGTCAGGGTCTAATTGAATTTGGGTGGGTGGTGGGTGGTTATGATTTATTTTTGAGAGACTCGGGTTGGAGAACTGAAATGATCCTTTCCAACAGACAAAGCACATCCCTTCAGAAAGTGTCCTGAGCCCAGAGGCTGGGGTAGGCCTGGTCTACGGCAGGAGGACACGGCAGGGCCCAGGGCGGACAGGGGTGGTAGGCAGGGTTTCAAGCTGCCAGGCCTCCCCCAGGGATGCCCCCCAGGCCCCCCACCTCGCTCTCGGCGCATCCTGGGAAGCCAGGGTTCTAAGGCACCTGAGCGGGGCCTGGAGGGAAGAGTAGAGGCTTACCTGTCCAGTCACAGCCCAGCACCTCCAGGCGCAGCCCGATACCCGCCGGCGACCACCTCTCTGGGTACACCCGCACGAACTGCGCAGGAATTGGGTCGAACCTTCGCATGTCAGGGGTGTCGTAGTGCATGTTCCCCTCAAACAGCTGCAGGGAGACAGGGTGCTCAGCCCTTGCTGTGTGGGCCCCCCTCCCTGCTTCTTCCCTCTTCCCTTCCCAGCCCTTCACATCCACCCACAAGGGTGGCTGCTGATTCAAGGTCCCTGGGCTATTATGACCCACGGAACACCCTACCCCAAAGCTTCATTTTCAGACCCAGGCTTTTATTCAGTTGGAAGGAGAGCAGGTAAAAGTGGCAACTGCCAGGTTCTGTCTTTTATTCTGGGAATGTTTAAAACTGGGATGTGGCTCTAGTGGTTGAGCACCTGCATCCCACATGGGAGGTCCTGGGTTCAGTCCCTGGTGCTTCCTCAAAACAAAAACAAACAAGCAAACAAACAAAAAAACCAACTCAGGGGAGCCAATGTGGCTCAGTGGTTGAGTGCCAGCTTCCCACCCATGAGGTCCCGGGTTCAATCCCTAGCCCCGGTACCACAAAACAAACAAACACACACACACACACACACACACACACACACACACGCACACAACCTGAGGGTTTGGGGAAGTATTAGGCTCTGGGTCTTAAGCTAAACTTTGCTTGAGAGAAGAGAAGGGAGTTTAGGCTGGCTTGACCCTTCCGAAATCCTCAGCTTAATGAAAAAGGGATGTTCCTTTCCCTAATGCAGGAGAGTGGCATCTTGCAAGCCTGTAGAGTTAGAAAGTTCCAGTTGACTGAGAGCCTGAAAGGGAAACGGCTGCCCCTTTCTCCATGCTACTGACAACATTCCCCTGTCACACACTGATAGCTGGAGACAGCACTTCCCAAACCTTTGCTCAGCAGAGGTAATTCTCTCAAAGCAACCTCACCAAGAACCCTGGTACATGAAACTGATGGCACTGCAGCCAGGTGCAGGACCCCGATCCAGAGTACACTCTGGAGCCAGGGATCTGGGTGAATGGTAGGCTTGGGGGTGGCCAGGGGCCATGGCTGGTTAGCCCCAGGAATGCCTCAGGACCACCCCATTTTGCAGGATGGCATGGGGCCACAATTCCAAAAGGGGGCACTGTCACAGGGAGGGCGGACTCTGGCGCCGGTTAACATCCTCCCCATTTCCAGGCCCCCAAAATGGTCAGGAAGAGCCAGAGTCAGAGAAGCCCAGGGTCCAAATTCTGCTCCATCCACTCAGAGTTCCTGTTGCCAAGCCCCAGGCCTTTCCAAGCCTCTGAAATTGGGCAAAATCTCCAACTCGGCTCTTGTCTCTGCATTCAGAAAGAAAGCAGTTGCTTAGCCAAGGAGGGCTAAACAGAGGCATGCAGTGCCCCTCCTTCCCTCTTGTGAGGAAATTGAGAGGGAACTTGGGGATGAGATTCAGAGGAACCCGGCTGACCAGGACATGAGACAGGAGAGGGACGGAGGCGCTGCACCCTCTCCTTCTCGGGGTCCCTCTGTGCCCTGCATGGGGCGCCGACCCGCACTCCAGAGAGCAGGAGGGGTGGGCTGACCAGCCTGAACGTCTGGCCTGGCTCTGGTTCTTCCCAGCCTCGGGCTAGAGGTGGGAAAGATCTAAGAAGTCAAGAGTAGGAAAGTACAAAAAGGAGTGCAGCAACGTTCAGAAAAACATAGTTATTTTTGGAAGTAAATCCTTAGTTTCTATAGTTTAGCCTCCAAAAACCACATCCCCTTTGAATATCTGGCCAATTTCAAGGAAACTTTATCTCAAAGAGGGGTAGGACTTCATCAAAAGGCAGTGTCGAGGAGCGGCTTAGTGTTTAGGCTCTGGAGTCGGACTTAACGGTGTCCGAATCGTGGCCCTATTAGGCAAAATGTGTGACCCTGGGCAAGACATCAAGCCTCAGTTTTATCATCTGCAAAATGGAGGTGACAAAAGGTTCTACCTTACAGAGATGTTGTGAGGATTAAAAGAAGAGTCTAAATAAGGTATTTAGCATTTTGCCTGGCACAAAATAAATCTCCCAGTCGATAGTCTGCTTTCGTTATTATTACTGGACTGTAGTTGTTTGATGATGACTGTCTGTCTAGATGGGAGCTCTGCACCCCCAATGCTCTCTACCCCACCACCCTTCCCTGTCTGGGGCGAGGAATGGCCTACCTTTGGCTGCTGGGTCCTGGAGTCCTGTATGTATTCCCAGTCCTTGCCGTTGAGGCTGTAGGAGACTTTGAACTTGCGCACAAACGCCCTGGCTTCCACTGCGGTGATGCTGTCTCCTCCGCGGGCCCCCTGGATGATGATGCCCGTCACTGACTTGGGTGCTCCCAGGTCCACCTGCAGCCACTCCTCGCCTGGCTGGGCCTGAGGGATTCTAGGGAACCAGCCCGAGCGGCTGCTGACCAGGCGGGCCGAGCTGGGGCTCCAGAGGTACTCGCGCGTGGAGGAGGCGGAGATCTGGGAGTCTGCTATGAGGCCCGAGAGCATGCCCAGCATGTAGGAGCAGGGGGTGTCTACAGACAGGGAAGAAGATACAAGAGGTCACTGCTGACCCCCTACTAGCTGGGACCACCCCCCGTTAGAGGGAAGCTGCAAAGTAACCCAATTACTGAGCACTTTAAGTCTGCACTGATGGCTTTGTACTTTGAGGCTGTACAGCACTGTGGTTAAGAGCACAGACTCTGGAGCCAGACTGCCTGGGCTCATGACCCACTCGGCCACTTAGCAGCTGTATGACCTTGGGCAAATTATTTCATCATGCTGTGCCTCGGTATCCCCATGTCTAAAGAGGGGAGAACAGCAGTACTTACCTTGTAGGGTAGTTGTGAGGACTCTGTTAGTTACCATATAAAAGCACATAGAATTGTGCCTGGCATGTGTAAATATCTAACAACTGTTATCTATTTGTATTTACAGCATCTAACTGGGTGCCCAGGACTCTTTGGAAAGGGTGTCGGGCATATCTTTTGGGGGACATCAGTTCATCAGTTGCCTCTGATCATCCCTGGGATGATGTATGCAGTGGAACTTAGCGGAGCATTGATTTGTTTCCTGGGTGATCATTTTGCCAACGAGATTGAAATCTTCCTGGGGGTTCACTATCATGTCTTTTTACTTCCACACATGTGATCACAGCTCTTTACTGCCTTGGATCCACACATCTGTTACTGCTACCCAAAATGTTCTCCCTTTCAATCATCACCACACTCACCTTTACTCACCCTAAGCTCAAGTGTCACTTGCTCAGAAAGGCTGACCCAACCTTTCAATCAATGTTAAGTTAGGTCCCCTCAGCCACTCTATTCCAAAGCACCCTCTTCTTTTCCTCTAGACACACATCTGAATTTATCATCATCCAGTACTTACATTTGTTTTTCTGTCTTGCCCACCAGCCTGAAAGTTCCATGACAGTAGAGACCCCCATCTGCTTTGTTCACTTTTCTCTCTCTTCAGCTCCTCAGTAAGTATTTGTGAAGAGAATGAGTGAGTGGAGAATAAATAGTGTCCAAGGAAGGGCTAACACTTGTGCTAAGTGCACATTAAACACTTGCAAATTGAGTCATAGATAAAGACAATCTTCCAGGTTGTCTGCTTCCTCAAATTCACTGGCTCTTTCCTTTTAACCTCCCAGAAAAATGAGTCTTAGCTAAACCCTTGCGAGTTAGTGTTTTGCAGGCCTATAAAAGCCACATGGAAGGGACAGAACATAGGTCCCTTGGTATTAAAATAACCACACCCATAAGAGGGAAGCTGGGTCTTTGTGTCATAACAACAAGGGCAGAGAATTTGTATTGAGGAAATGTGGGTTCAGTTTCTGGGTCTGCTATCTTCTAGTTGGATGACTTTGGGCAAACTGCTTAGCCTTTCTGAGTCTTGGTTTCCTCATCAGTCTTTGCCTTGCCTGCCTACCACACTAGGAAGAGTGGATGAGCTATGTACAAGAAATTGACGTGAGAGATGTAGAGACTATACAAATACAAGGTGTTTTAACTCAAAGCTTAAAACAGTGTCACACCATGAGGCAATCTATAAGAACTGCAATGACTAGGGTGCAGGGCAGTGGGTGCAATGTACACTGCAGACCCTTCCAGGCCAAAGAATCCATCTGTTCCCTCTAGGATGAGTCCACAAGACAAAGGGATTGGGCTGTCCACCATCACCTCTCATCCACACCAGTTTCATAAACTGCACCAGTTTCATAAACTGTGCCCCAGCTCCCACTCTAGTCCTCTCCAATCTGCCCTCTATATTACAACTTTGGGGATCAGCTCACATGCCATACACACCCCCTTCACTTTCTCTTTTGGTCCCTCTGGTCATTGTGCTGTTGAACACTGCCTGGTGTACTTCCCTCTTCACAACAAAGGTCTATCTGCCAACTCAGCTCAGACTCAGCTCAGTTGTTAAGAAAGTCCTCCCTGTCTCACTAGGTCAACTCTCCAACAAGGTACCTCCAAAGACCATGGGCCTTTGCTTTGAGGTATTTTATCACAGTTATGATTTAACATTTATTGGTGGGTTTGCTTGTTTATGAATATGTCTTCCCAACATAGCCATATGCCCACATAGAACAGGTTCTGTTTTACTCACCGTAGTATCCACAGTGCCTAGCATAGCTCTTGGTCCCCAGTTGAAGCAGTAGAGACCATTATTTGAGAGCAAGGGCTCAAGACTCAAACTGCCTAGGTTCAAACCCTGGCTCTACCACTTGCTGGCTGGATGACTTAGCTCTCCAAGTCTTGGTTTCCTCATGAGTAAAGTGTGAAGAATAATAACACCTACTTCATAGAGTCCTGAGGATTATAAAAGTTAACATACCTTAAGTGCTTAGAATGGAACCTGATAGACAGCTTAGTTTCAAAAATTGATAGCTAGTAGAAATAGATCCTTATTAAATACATATATACTGAATGAATGAATGAAAAAAACTCTGGGAGGACTTGAGCCCTTCAACCAATCCTCTGGTAAGATCAGTTGGTGCAATCATGTTGTTTGCAGAGGGCTGATGGAGGGAACAGATCCTAGGACACAGTCACTCCCCAACCTCACTGGAGCACCCTTCCTCACCTGTGACCCGACAGCCAAAGAGCTCCAGCCGGAGGGCGATGCCTGAGTGCCAGGTCTGAGGGCGGATCCTGACGAACCTCGTCAGCAGTGGTGTGTGCAGCTTGTTCAGAACCACCTCGGTAGCATCACTGTTGGCTTGAAATACCTGTCACACGAGATGGGAAACCACATTATTGAAATCCCTGTTTGCTCATGCAGTCTTCTCTGGAGGGGGTGGGAAAGTTCTGTTGAATTTTATTTCCCTCAAGCTTAAAAATAATCAGAGGGCTTGTTGTTTAGGGCTTTTTTAGAAATGCCATGGAAAAAATTTAATTTCTCACAGTGCTCTAACTTGAAAACAATAAATGGTTTTCACAAAAACTTTTGGAGGGAAGGAAAATTTTGCCTCTGGGCTGAGAGCAAGCAGAGGAAGGAACCTTGAAAAGAAAAACACTTCAGAAGCTCAGACCAAAAAAAAAAAAGATGAAGAAGAAAAAAGAAGTTGAATATCCTTGAAAAACAGAGCAGAAATGTCCATCCTTTAGGGTGGCAGACCCCTTATTCACTAGCTTGAACTTGACACTCTCTCTCTGTCATGTGGTTGGCATATAGGAAAATTTTCGGGACATTTTATAATAGTAAAGTGTTTCACAATTGTTTTTGTTAGTGACTGAGAGGCTTCCCCCACTCCAGAACGAGTGAGTGGGCACTGTCTACCCCCAATGCCCCTGTGTCAATCAACACACTCCCCCGTCTCTCTGGTCTTTGTTGTAGGGTCAGGGTTGCAGACAGTACCTCGGAGGCCTGCTCTGGCTTCGCTGTAGTCCCGCCCTGCAATGAAATTCATCCCGGTCCCCATCTGACCATGGGAGATCTTATGGGAGGAAAGGCCTTTTGAAGTAACTTCTGATCCACTGTGGTAGAAGCAAGTCCTACCTTACCAGATGGCCTAAATCAATAACTGCCATATGGACCTTATGCTGCTTTGTGCTCTCCATTGGAAAAAAAAAAAAAAAAAAAAAAGAATTGGAGCAAGTGTATGTGAGTATCTCTCGGTCTCCCAGGGTAAGGGTGGAGGGAAAAACCAACAACTAGTCAACCATCACTTCTAAATTACACCTGCCATAGCCATAACAACCAAGTGACTAGACATCTACTCTGCACAACCAGCAAGTTCTCCTAGCTGGGGGAGTTATGTACTTCAGCTCATGATACCCAGAACACACCAGCTGTCAGAGGGCACTCAAAAGATAGGGACAAGAAGACTGGGGAAAGTGGCATATCTGAATATCTTTAAGCCAGTCACTGTGTAAACACAATTATCTCTACAACACCCTGGGAGAAAAGTATTATCATCACCATTTTATTGATGAAGAAACAGGCACACAGATGTCTTTCTGGACCCAAAGCTCTTGTCATGCTTTTAGGCTTTAAGCTGGTAGTTTCTCATCTTTTAAAATGAATCTGCAGGATTTATATTGGTGGCTGAGTCATGGGACTCTTATGGTCTGCAGGCTTGAGTTAAATGGAGGTAGAGTCACTGGCCATATGATCCCACCTTAGCATGGTTTTGGGTAATGGCAAAGAGCAGCACAGAGGCTTAGAGCCAATCAACCACGTAGTCCTTTCTTCTCCATGAACTCTGTCCAGGAACTCTGCTATGTGGCCACCTTGAATGCTCCAAATTTCCCGTTTGGAAAGGGCAAAAGTTAAAGCCATTTAATAACACATCACTGACAGTGGGGGTAAAGAGACATCACACATTTTACAGCCAGTGAAGGGAATTGGCTTGCTTAAGATAAACAGAGGAGGAGAGAAAAGGAAAGAACCCTTAGTTCCTGGGCCCTGCCCATTGAGTCTCAGGCTCCTGCCCAGCCCTCTACCTTACTACCTTCTCTCCTGCCCTGGGGAGCCATCCTATGCCTGGTCCTAAGGCTGTCAGTTTTCTCCTCTGTTGCAGATCACTGTGAGCCCAGGGAGAGGGCTGGTTCTCTATTCTCTCCCAGTTTAGATTGTGCTGCCTCCTTTATAGTGATTGAGGATGAAGAGGTGCAAGAAGATAAAGCAAACAAGGGAAGGCGAAGGGCTCAAGGAACAGAAGGCAAGAGGGATAGAGCTGGATGCCCAGGAGAAGGCCTATGGGAAGAAGTGCCGAGAGGGATGACTGGAAGGGAGCCCAGGAAAGCTTTGCCCTCACCATTCCCATCCCTTGGCTGCCCCAGTGCTGGTAAAGAGCTCTGCATTCTGCTGAAAAGGAGGGAATTGCTGAATCCATGAAAAAAGATTAATCAGTTCTAGAATTCAGCAGAAGGCAGAGGTTATTTGTTTTTTTGTTTTGTGTGTGTGTGTTTTGCTTTGCTTTGTTTTGGCAAGGAAGAAACAAATACAGCACTCTGCTTATTTAGGATGGGTGCTGGGAACAGCAGGGGCCACGGCTAGACTGGCCCTCTCGGAAGAAGGGGATGACGGCTGTGTGTGTGGCCTCCATCAGGAGACGCTACAGAGTTCACATGGGGGTCGGAGCAGGCGCAGGGGGCGAATATGCCATGTGAATACATAATTGGAATTTTGAGTGGATTTGAACTTTAACACAGCTGCTAACCCACAGCACACATGCCACACTGGCACCGTTTAGAAACACAGCATGTCTTATGTGTTTTTAATATCCTATTTTTTCTTATCTGACCCCTTCATTTCTCAGCCTTGGCAGACAACATGAAGAAACCTTTTCTTTTTCCCCCTCAGTCAGGAACTGATATCATCTGCGGGCAGCCTTTGGGGACGCTGGCATGTGTGTGGCTGCACGTGGGCCTGTGGGGGCCCATGTTTGGTGCCCCTGCCCAGGGATGGGTGTGGCCTTCCTCGGGATGGGCGTGGTCTTCCTGGGGACATGCATGCCTATGGCCACAGGCTTCTGGTGGGCTCCCCTGATCTCTGCTTGCAGTGGCAGCAATCAGAAAAGAAGGCAAGTTCATGGTTCATCTACTCTAGACAACTATTGGACTACTCAAATTGAACTCACTTCTGCCATTCCATTTTGCTCACTCTTCTCCCATACCTGGAACCAACTGAAGGCTCTTTTCAACTTGCCTTCAAATTACCCTTCCTGTTTCGAAGCCTAGTTCCTTCTTGGTTTCTTGCTTGCTCTTGACCTTGTGTTCCTATTTGCTCTCTGGACCCTTCACAGAAGGAGCACCATCCTATTATTAAACATTTCTTAAACCCTTCACTGTGAGTGTGGCATAGTGGGAAAAAAAAAAAACAACCACTGAGCAAGGAGCCAGGGAACAGTCCCTGCTGCTAATTAACTCGTATCCAGGACCCCCATTTCTTTCTCTGTTAAATGAGAGGATTGTATGAGTTGATTTCTAAGTCCTTTCTGACCCCTAGATTCCAAGGCTTTCTTCAAAAGAGTTTTCACATCTAGCTTGCCATTTGAACTGCCCCGAGACTGTCCACTTCTATTGGGGAATTTTAGTCAGAGCTGTCCCTTATGGTCTAAGTGCTTCTGAAGACAAGTGCTGTGGATTTTTATACAATTTTAATAGTGCCCAGAACGCATCGTGAATGCTCCACTCATAGGGAGAATAGACCTTGTTGATGTGTTGGTTCAATAACAATTCAAATTATTAATAACAAAGAGTAATGAATAACGCCTTAGTCCTTACATATTGTCTTTCGCCCAAAGATATCCAAGTGCAATTTATGAAAATCCATTTTTAATGAAATATTAAGCAGTTTCTATTTCTCCTGACCCAATGGATTTACAAGGTCTCTATTTTTCTCCCTGCATCTCCCTATTTATAGCTGGTAGATGCCATCATATATTATACATCTTTATGACTTTCTCAATGCTTCTGTGGTTTCCAAATCACCCTTCATATGTTTTCTGATCAAACTCCCTGAGATGGATTCTTGGCTTCCAGTCTAAGCATTGCAAAGTAAGGGGTTGTATGCATGGGAAATGATGCCAGGAAATTGGTTTTATTCCCTATTCCCTGCCGACTCCTGAATCACTATAGGCAAATCAATAAATCTTAGATACCTTGGTTTCTCCTTCATGAAAATAAAGTTGATAATAGGCTTGCAGATAGCCTAAAGTTTACCAGACTTCCTTGCTGGCTCCAATGCCTACACAGGCTAGATGCTTGAATGGAAGCTAAGCCACAAATAACAAATGGGTCTTTGGACAATTGGGAGAGTTCAAGTTCTGAAAGCCACTGGCTCCCAAGTCCCACCTCAAGGTCAAAAACTTTTAGGCCATAAGTTTGCCATGAGATGTCCCTAATAAACCTGACATAGAGGTATATCTATGGGTTGTCAGTGTATGTTACACCCAGATAGGAACATAAAAAAAGATGATGATCAAATTTTAACATCTTCTTCAAAAGTTGGGTGTCATGGGGGACATGCACTTTTATTACCAGGTTACCCTAGGCTCTTTTCAACTTGCCTTCAAATTATCCTTCCTGTTTCTGACCCTAGTTCCTTCTTGGGTTCTTGTTTGCTCTTGACCTTGTATTCCATTCTGTTCTCTGCTGAAGGAGCACCACTTCTTAAGAGATAGGGGCAGTGCTGACTATTTTGTAATTATTAAAAATACCTATATATATGTGTGTGTGTTTGTGCATGTGTTGTGTTTGTTGTCAAAAAAGAAGCTATGCTGAACATAAAGATTTCTTCCTGCTCATCTCAATATAGAAAACTTAAAAAAAATTCAGGGTACCAAGTGGTCTGGATAATCTAGTTGGTGCCTTGCTGAATTCTGAATGTAAACCAACATTTTCCAGTTGATTGTTGAGGTCTTTGGCTTATGTTCAGTAAGAAAGACTCTAAAAAGCAGCAACATTTCATGGACTTTCTGATTTGTACCTCTGGCAGGGAGGGGGTACCTGCCAATTAAATCAGTCATCCAGTTTTGTTATTTTCTATCCACCCCCCACCAGGAAAAGAAAACCATGTGCTTTGACCAGGCTTGCATATCCATACAGAATGGACCATATAATATCATGTAAACACTAAAAGACAATAATATATAGTCTAGTAAAAACTATCTAGCCAGAAAGCATCACTGGTGGTTTGAGGTCATCTTTTCTCTGTCCCTCGCCCCTTTCTAGATGCAGCTTCCTCTCCCCTGCGACCCCTCCTTGAATACTTTTTAAAGACCATGCAGGGGCGGCGGACTTGGTCCAGTGGTTAGGGCATCCGTCTACCACATGGGAGGTCCGCGGTTCAAACCCCGGACCTCCTTGACCCGTGTGGAGCTGGCCCGTGCGCAGTGCTGATGCGCACAAGGAGTTCACCCCATAAGGAGAGCCGCCCAGAGCGAAAGAAAGTGCAGCCTGCCCAGGAATGGTGCCGAACACATGGAGAGCTGACACAACAAGATGACACAACAAAAAGAAACATAGATTCCCATGCCGCTGACAACAACAGAAGCAGACAAAGAAGATGCAGCAAATAGACACAGAGAACAGACAACCAGGGCAGGGGGGGAGGGGAGAGAAATAAATAATCTTTCAAAAAAAAAAAAAGACCAGGCAGGGACATCAGTTCCTGCTGCAAAAAAAAGAGTGAGAGCTATGGCCTGCCTGCCTTCCAAACCTCTAGGTAAGGGGCTTTCCTGCCGGGCCTAAATCCCTCTCTTATACACCATTAATCTTTGCCACCGACATCCAAGTACCCAGGATGGTAGAGACTCCACCTGTCATTATCCCTGCCTCAAGGGGCCGAAGTGAGGGTTTCTGTCAAAGTTTTCAAGCCCCTCGTTGCCTAGCCTTCCTAAACGAGGAGGGCTTTTGGCAGACAGATGCAGTCTTGCGTTAGGTGCACTGCCTCCACTTTGAGCAGGGCTTTGGTATTCAGTCCGCACATGCCTGTCTCTTCATTACCCATGGTGTGACCCGCAGTTTATTTCTATTTTGCTGTAAATATCTGAACGTGGCCAGCTCCAGGGACTGCAAAGAAAGCAGGAAATTTTTCAAAGACAACACAGTGCTTGCTAGAGCCCTGAGGTAGAAACTGTGCATGAGATCTTCTTCCTTTTTAAAATAAATATTTCTCTCCACTAATAAATGTTTCATTGCCTCCAAAATTCTCCTTTTCAATCTACTTGGCATAGATGCTCAAGGAGGAGCAGAACAAAGGAGGCAGAAAAGAAAGGTGGCAAGGGATAGAGGGTGAAAACTGGGGAAACTGGCAGCATATTTTAAAAATGTGTCTCAGAAACCATGGTACTGGCTCATTCTGACTGCAGAACCAAGTGCCTGTCCTCCCTCTCCCATCCCCTTCCCTTGCATTTTCTCTAAAGCCAGCTCTTGGGTCTACACGTAAAAATAAATTGTTAATCAATGAATGCCATCCTACTTAATTAATTTGTTGCAAAAAACAGGAGGGGGTAGGGGTGGATGTTGCACTTGGGGGAGAATGATGTTAAGGTAATGGGCTTTTTTTTTCCTATTTGTAAATCATGGGTCTGACATTTCTCTCTTAAAATTCCGTCTTAAAGATCATAAAAAAAAAAAAAATTAAAGCTGCTTTCATTCTAGTGGATGTGGGAACTTAGCCAGATGCCGAGTCAGAAGGCATGTACCTATGCATATATACACATACAGGAGAGCGAGGGATAGAGAAAACGAGCAGCGCTTCAGGGAGGAGAGGTGGGGGAAGGGCAAGGCAGGCGCCCTCACAACGAAATGCTCATTCGTGACCGCGATGACCTCCTCTCTCCTCCTCCTCCAATTTAGGGCTGTTTTTGCCATCAAGCAGTCTTACTGACATAAAGGAAGAGGTAGAGGAGCAGGAGCGGGCGGTGGCGCGGCGGGCGGGAGGCGGCGGGCTTCTCTCCGGGAGTGGGGTGGGCGCGGCGGGCGCATCCCCATCTGTGCGTGCCCTGTGGGGCCGCTAGATTTACCGCGGGATTAGGTTACCCCCATCGAGACGCTGAGCCCTAGAACGCAGCATCCTAACAGGATTAGGGTTTCAGGATTTGAGACAGGAAAGCATCAGGGAGGAGGGAGGAGGACAGCTCAGGGATTTGGGGCTGGCGGGAAAGGGCAGCTTCAGAGCAAGGATGGGGCTGGACGGGACCGCGATACCCTCCTGGAACGGTGGAGGGAGAAACGCCGACCCCCAAAGTGGGCGGAAAGGGCCGTCTACACCCGACAAACCACCCAAAGCAGGCATTTCAGCATATTTTCGGGAAATGTCTTTACCTCTCCGGAGGGGCAGAAGAGAGCAAAGGGGCCCGAAGGGGCCGGGGGTACCTGACACCTGCGTGCGTATTCCAGATGGAATCTCAGCTAACCACAGAGCAGGGAAATGGTGACAGCAAAGGGCCTGAGGATCACCCAGGTGAGGCTTGTAGCCAACTCTCCTCTGGACATGCTGGGGTTGGGGCGAGGAGAGCTGTTTCCCCAGACCCCGCAGCATCACAACCCCTTCCACACCCACTCCTCAGCCCTTTCCCCAGAGCGCTGGCCCTGAGAGCAAAGGGAATTTAGCATCAAGGCTGTGAGCGCCAGGGAGGCTGTCCTCGGTTCCTGGACACAATTCAGCACCCACGGGAGTTGGGTGAAGCCAGCTACAGGAGCCTGATGGAGAAAAGGTCCCAAGCTTATGTATAATGAAATTTTCCCTTGAGCTTCCTAAGTGGCGGGGCTAAAGGTCTGAGCTCATCCCATGGCAAATGGATAAGGGACAAACTTAATTATCCAGAGCACTGGATTCTTAGTCATGATTGAGGTGAGCAGATAAACTCAGGGACTTTAACTGGGATCGGGCATATGCCCTCTTCAGAACATACAAAACCATGGTTAGAGGATGCAGTCATATCCATGGCTTCTGAAGGTTGATGCCCATTACTAACTCACGGTTTGAGTCATTGTCCTAACCTTACACACAATGAACAAATTAATACCACAAAAGGGATAAGGGGAAGCCAGTCATCCACCAGGAAGTAAAAAAAACAATGTTTAGTTTGAAAACTCAAATTATTACTTGAAGGAATAATTTCTTCCCTAATGGAAGACTGAGGCTAGGGTGGGTAACACTGATCTGAGGCAGCTCAGTGGCAGGCCTCATCAGACACAGGGGAAGGGCCCAGATGACTTATCGCAGTCCCTTCCAGACCTATGATTATAAAAGAGGCAGATAAACATCCCATGGGCTCTTGTTACTTTTTAAATTGATAACTTGCTTCTGCTCAAGAAGCGATTGTAGGTCTAATACATTAATTATATCTTCAAAGAGACTTCTACCCACAGATCTCCAGGTGATTTGCCAATAGTAGCTGAAGCACCATTCCATTTGGGCAGACAGAAACACTGCAGCATGGAGCTGTTAAGAGAAATTTCCAGGGTCACAGGGTGTACCATCTGAGCTCTGAAAATAGAAGTCATGTGGTTCTAAACATTAGCCCCCTGATTTGGGGGGTTGCTTTTCTGATACCACTCTCTCGCCTCCCAAGGCTCTGAAAATTTCAGAGGGTGGTAAACTCTCACAGTGGATTAAAAAATTATTTGTTTTAGTTTAGAAAATAAGTATAGGACAGAGGGTTTTCAAGGGAGCTGTTTACTTGTTTTAAATGGATGTGGCCAAATAAAGCAAACAGCAACTTCTTCCACTCTACATTCTTCATGATTCTATGATGAAGCATAAACTCCAAAATGATGGGCCCAATTTTCCAAGCCATACTGTCCAAGCGCAGCTTGCCTTCAGAACTCTATTACAGCGTAGGCTTTCCGTGAAAATGCATAGCTTAGACTGAACATCTAGGAAGCCAATTTCCTCAATGTGAAAACACAAGCGAGGCTTGCATCTGACTGTCAAGAGCGCCAGCACAGAAATCAGAGCCCCACACCCAGGTGCCTTCCAAGGGACTCCCACGGTTTCCTGAGTCCCTGGGGCAAATTATATCATCTCTGAAAGCTTCAATCCCACAGTTGGTAAAATATTGTTAAATTCTGAAGCAAATAAGCTTGGTGCCTCAGGGTTCTCTGAGCCCCTTGGAGATCATCATTACATTAAAATGTTGAGCTTAGTGTATTTCTGCCATTCATTATGGGGTAATTCTGAAGGCGCTTGGACCCAAACCTTACCTTACCCCTGTCCTCACCCTTCCATCCTCATTTGGAAAACAGGATATATTTAGCACCCTGTAGATTCTCTCTTTTATCCCAAATTTCTCCTAAATACATTATAACAACTCAGCAACATGTCACCAGAATTGTGTCAACAAGGGAGACAGATGCCCATGTATAGCGAAGAAGGGATACCTAAACACTAAGGGCTTTTGCTTAAATGTAGAAGGACAAAGGCCACTCTGGGGGCCCAGTTCCTTGTCCTTCCACTAGCCACGGCACCACCTCAGGAGTGGCCCATCCCTCCAGTGAACACTCCTGGAATCAGCATCTCAGATGTGGGCAGGACCTTAGCCAGGATCTCGTGTTTTCGATCTCCCCATTTTTCTCCATGTGTCTCTCGGTATCTGTATCCATAGTTAATTGTAAATATAATTATACATCCATGAACTTCACCTATTGTCTTTACAGCACTATTATGTCTATGCCTAGGGTATTATTAATGCAGCTGGTGAAACCAAAAGCAGTAGTTTCTGCCTGTGGTTTCTGGAGAAATGTATGTAAAGCAATTTGTATAAACTAAGTGAGCACATGGGCTGGAAATGGGTTCCATCAGGGGAAGAGCTCTCTGCCTTGTGGTTACGCCATAAATATGGATAAGGAGGTCCGCCCTATATGAAAATCATAGGTTCCATATTTATAGCATGTGGAATTGGGACTCATCCATGTGGCCCACATAAGTGGGCTGCATTTTGCCAGGAGGCTGCTTCAATACTCTGGTAACAGTGAACCTGCCTTTCTCATAGGCAACCTCATGATTACCTGTTGGCTGAAAAGAGACTAAGAAGGCCTTCCTCACACCCTGGCAGCAAGAAGGAAGTTGCTCCCCCAGAGGCCTAAGTTTTGCGTTGGCCCAGCCTGGGTCTAAATTGTAAATCATGTTTTGCAAGGAAAGAGCATAGCCATCCCCCATCACCTTAAGCGCTCATTAATCTTTATCTTTTTTTTCTCCCACTTCCCCAAATCCTTGGTCCTTAGTACACTGCACAGGTATTGACAGTGACTGGGGAATGGAAATTTATTTCCCACATTTCTGCCCCAAACACTTGCACCTCCTGCGCGGGGAAAGTGTTTTTTAAATCTCCCCTTGATGCCACAGAGCAGAAAAGGCCGCTGCCTCCACCCCTGCTTTGCTTTTCTCCTAGGTCCTGCTGTCTGCGCTTCACTTTCAAGCCCTCCACTTAGCACCAGTTAGCTTGGCACAGCGCCTACCATCCAGCGGCTACAAAGAGCAACTCAGTGGTGGCACCCAGCGTGGACGCGGCCTCTCCCTGCACCGCCCCGACTCCCCTCCTCACCCTGCCTCCCCCTCATGGCATCAAATCAAACTGCGGCAGACTTGACAAATCTATTTGGCATGGTTCACGCAACTATTTCAACCCGAACAGTGCAGAGCGCCACGCTGGCGCACCGTGAACGCTTCGGAATCTGCACGTTGAATGCAGACATCTGGGGGATGTGCTAATGAAGGGGCAGAGACCACACTTCGAGGGGAGGGCTGGGCAGTTCTCTTCCATCTCCCACCACACCTGCTGTGGCGGGAGGGAGCGTGTGGCTCCTTCCTGCCTCCTTCTAGGCACCCCAAGGATGAATTTCTAATGGGGACAGAAAGGACCTTTCCTCTGTCCCAGCTCCCATAATTTGGACAGGACCAATTCACTAAAAAATAAAATAACAACAACAACAAACCTAAGTTACCCAGTGGCTGCTGGGGAAAGAAATTTAGCCAAAGATAAGAAGAAGAGAAAGAATGAGAGAATGAGAGAGAATTTACTCAATATGAAAAAGTTGAGAAGACTGATTCAAAGGAGACCAAAAAGCAAAATTCAATTCTCAGGACTATCTTCCCTGCAGAACGAACACCCAGGATAAAGCCAGGGAGGAGAGCATTCTATCAAAAATGTGCAGTGCTAAGGTATTTCTATGAACAGATTTCCTACAAATGGTGTTTTAAATAGCATCCTGGTCCATCCGCATGCTTTTAAAATCAGCTTATGCTACAGTATCCCTCTGGCCAGTGCTGCTTAGTCATTGAGGCTGGAGAGGGAGACAGTCAGGTAAAATTCCTTCTTCTCCCCTGGGACCCCTCCCAACCCAGCTGCTGGCCCACGCCTGCCTGGCGGAGAGGCCAGGTTCTACCAGCCTCTTTATTGAGAAGGGTGGGTGCAGAAAAAAGGCCTGAGTGGAAAAGGAGTGGGGTGGATAGGGACTTGGCCCCTTGGTGCTCCCAGCGCCCTCTGCCATCAGGCTTGCCATTCCCAGCTGATATCTAGCAACTCTTCTTGAAACCAAGTCGGTGAGGAACCGGACGTCAGCCCAACACATCCAGCTGGGGAACTCTTTCAACTGCTCAGCACCTCACTTTCCGTATCTGTGAAATGGGGACATTTTTCTCTTGGATACCTGGTAATACCCAGAAGCCAGGATTTTCAAACAAATGGTGCCACGTTCATGTGGTGATTTTAATTAAAAAAAAAAACCCAAAAAACTACCCCCTTGAAGACCCATATTTCCCTGAGTGAGACAATGCTAACCTTATAATTCAGGATTTTCTGGGCCAAAGGTCTCGGGTTGTACTAGCAAGAGGAAGCTGCCTGGGGCGGTGATGGGATCTGAGGACACTCCCTTTTGGAAAGGATCTTTGGCACCCCCAGGCGTGGCCACACACACACATTCTGATAATTCACAACAGGACAGACCAGGGCCCTGGTGGAACACTGCGACACCAAAAAGGAGAGACCCCTTTTTCTCCCTCCCCAATTGCCTTCCCAGAGAATGGACTGTGCCTGAGAATCCACATGACATCACTCTCTCGGACGTGAGAGTCAGCCCTCGATGAACTCAGCGTCTGTGGCCCCATCACAGACCTCTCTGTCCAGGTGAGACTGCCTGCTCTTTCTAATAAGCCCCCATATGCTCTGTGTACCGTACGACCAGCACCAGCTGCAGGCCTGTTCGCCACCAGAGCACCATGTGCCTTAAGAGAGCTGAGTGCCAGACACTCCTCCAGATGTACAACAAAAACCCCATGTCACCCACGCGGACCACACCTCCGGGAGCCGCAGATGCTAGAGGCACCGGCCAACGCCGTTCAACGCCTCCCTGCCAAGCCCCATTGTCAGTTCAGATCCCCACTCTCTGACAAACGAATTGCTCCTCATTATTTAGTGTCCTCTGTCTTCTCTGGGACACTGTGATTCCCTTTCAGGATTTGTGCCCTTTCATTTCCAGACCTCGGTAACTCCTGAACTGCAGTTTCATGCGGTTCTGTGATTGTTAACCCAGCATGGGGAAGGGACTCAGGCCATAAATGCTCAATGAATCCTGTACGGGAGACACGGATTGGGAAAGCATTTTCTCCTTCATTTGCAGTCAGAGAACACACTGCAGGCCTGCTCTCGCTGTTGTGCAAGACGCAACAGCAGCCAGGCTGTCAAGAAATAGCGTTTTCCAATCGCTTTATCCTAAGAAAGAATATTTTCAGGCCAAGTGTCTCCCTTGCCTCCATCAATAATTTGAGCCTGACTAGACAAGGACTCCGCCCCTGTGTGGAGTCGGGTTGAAGCACTTTTTGTCCCAACCCTTGTGTGCCAGGGGGAGAAATGGATTTACCTTGTGGTTTTTGCCATGCCGGTACATCATCCAGTCTTCACCATTCGTGCTGACCTCCAGCTTGTAGGATTTGACATAGTAGCCATTCTGGGTTTCCCTGGAAATTGCACCCTGTGTAGCAATGGCTGTGAGCACAGTTAGGAAGCGTAGGTCCACCTGGGGAAGAGAGGTGGGTGAAAACGGGACAACTGGTTCTAACACAGGGCAGCATCTTGTTTTATCTTCAAAGGACACTCTCATTATACTTAGCTCCCTGCATCTGATTCACTCGGCTGTATCTGTGATTAGTGTCAGTTTGCAATTCTACTGGACAATCAAACAACTTATCTGACACTCAATCTGATGTCCTGAAAGTGTAGCTTGAGTCTTTTTCCTTTTTTTTTTTCCAGATCTGAATGGAACAGTATTAAGTTTATTTTAGAGTAATCACTGACCATCTAGAACTATGAGCCCTTCTTATTAAACCATGGCCTGCCTTGGATGGTGAAAGCAGATTCTATATTAAGGAACAATGGCTAAATCCAATCCAATCCAATCTACTCCACTCCACTTCACTCCAGTCCAATTCAATTCAATTCACTTATGATGCCCAAGTTGCAAGAGCCAAAGCTCATGGCTTCACCACCCCGCCTCCAACCCCTCAGACCCTCACTCCATTGTGTTTTTAGTTGCTCAGGTCACTAAAGGGTCAAAGGGCATGCAGAGTCTGCCCAAGTAATTAGGTTTATGCACCAACATTTTGAGGCACATCACCTTCCACAATGCCAGAAGCATTTGGAAATTGCTGGATGTTATTCCTTTACTGGCCAGTGTTTCTCAATGGCTATTTTTATGTGGCCAAAATTTAGCCAGAGCACACTGGTAAAATGCAATTCTGCAAGTACTTACGGGCCACTTAATGTCTGCCCAGAATTATTACGCATTCAAAGGAAGTCCAAAATATATGTGGGAGAAACAGGTGGATAGCAATAAGAGAAAGTACATGATTAAGGACCCAAGTAAGGAGTATAATTAATGGAATGCCTCAGAGAACTCTACTCCTAATTATAAAGGAGAACTTTCTGGAAGCTTTGCAAGATGGAATGGATTTTGGAGCGACACAGAGGAGTTACAGTGCCCAATAGCCTCAGAGTTGTGCTGCTAGGATCTCTGTGGACTCCCTGGAGTTCCTCAGCCATCTTTCTCCCTTTCCTGTCATCTACTCTGCAATGTCCCTCTTAGAGCAGAGGTCATCATGTCACTTCAGAGCTGGGACAGGCTTGCCAATGGGTCACAGGGCTGTCTGTTGTGTGACATAAAAACAGGAGCTGTTGTAGTCTGGAACTAGCAGCTTGCTTTCCCCCTGCTTACTTCTTCCCAGGGGATGAGAACTAGACCTGCCTGTAGCGCAAGGGAAGATTATTCAGCATGAACTGCAAGTCTCTCTCAGAAGGAAAGCAAACAATAATCTGGAAAGATGCTGCAGAGCATCTGGGCAACTTGAGTTTCATTCCTGGTAGTGACATTTTCCCATGTGTTGTTCTGATAGTTTTATACAAAGGAGCTTCCTGGAAGGGTTGTCTCCAAATAGCAAAGATCAACAGAAGTTGGCATGCTCAGCTAGCACCACCACAAGCCTACCCTGAGGAAAATGCCAAGTCTCTGATGCTACCCTATGCCAAGAATGAGGATGATCTGGAATAGATTATAGAATATTCCTTAGATATCTATAGCAGAAAGGCAAAGAGTATCTCTGGTCAGACAATTTCTCTAAGGCCTGATCATCTCAATGAGGGCAGGGACAGCATCTGTCTTACTCATCACTTAATACTGGTAACTAGCATAGTGCCTAGCAAAGTGTATTTGTGCCTGAAACTCATATTTTTTGGATGAATGAATGACAGAAAGGAGCTTTCAAGTATGATGTGTTTATTTTCTTTGTGCCTCTCTTCCACTTTAGATGAGGAACTCTACCCCCACTCCACTCCCCCAACAATACATACATACTCTGGTATGCATATAAGTACCTGGAGATACTCTTTGTTGGAATCCAAATTGGGGGTCCAGCCATTGTCATCACCATGGAGCCGACTTTGCTGAGGGGTCCACCTCCCATCTGAGTAGGTAGATGAGGCACTGATCTGTTCATTAGCAATCCGGCCAGACTCCATTCCCAGAGGAAAATTGCACTGGACATCTGGAGAATGGAGAAGGTCAAGGGCAGAGTCAGGCCTCTCAACCGCAAACATCCAGGGCCCACAAAACGCTGTTCCTTTCCAGGGACAAGTCCTTGCAGGCATTCCCTTATCTTAAACACCTAACTAAACATGCCCATTTTTAAAACAACTACATCAAGTCAGAGAGCCTGACAGTCCCTCTGTGTCTGAGAAAATCTAATTTGGACCTAAAAGAAATCAGAGTGTAGATAAATAAGAATCATAATGCAGATTAAAAATACCATCTAGGAAACGGACTTTGGCCCAGTGGTTAGGGCGTCCGTCTACCATATGGGAGGTCCGCGGTTCAAACCCCGGGCCTCCTTGACCCGTGTGGAGCTGGCCATGCGCAGTGCTGATGCGCGCAAGGAGTGCCGTGCCACGCAAGGGTGTCCCCCGCGTGGGGGAGCCCCACGCGCAAGGAGTGCGCCCGTGAGGAAAGCCGCCCAGCGTGAAAAGAAAGAGCAGCCTGCCCAGGAATGGCGCCGCCCACACTTCCCGTGCTGCTGACGACAACAGAAGCGGACAAAGAAACAAGACGCAGCAAATAGACACCAAGAACAGACAACCAGGGGAGGGGGGGAAATTAAATAAATAAATAAATCTTAAAAAAAAATAAAAAAATAAAAAAATAAAAATAAAAATACCATCTAGAGCACTAGTACCATGACTGCTGCAGGCTACAGATGCTCACAGATACCAGATGCACTATTACTGCACTACAGGTAGCATGAGATAGACTCGTGGCAATCTGGGTGGGCTAATACAGCATGGGAAGTCTGCCTTATTAATAACATCCAGGAGGTACTTTTGTTTTTTTCTTTCTTTCACTCAACTGTCTCATGAGTTCTGGCACAGAAGACAGACATTAAAAGCCTAAATACCATTTGATAATGGATGGTGGTGATGGGAGCTCAGCATTGTGAATGTAATTAACATCACTGAATTACATATTTGAGTGTGGTTAAAAGGGGAAATTTTGGGTTGTATGTTATTAAAATAAAAAATAGAATAAAAACACACCACCACCACAGGACTGTCTAACATAAACAGTGCACCCTAATAGAAACTGTGGACTATGGTTAATAGCACAAATATAATAATATTCTTTCAGCAATTTGAAGAAGGTACTACACTAATGCCAAACGCTATTAATAGGGAAAACTGTATGTGTGAAGGCAGTATATGGAAACTCTGTTTTCTGCTTGATTTTTCTGTAAATCTATATCCTCTAATATTATTATTAATAATAAGTGTATGTAAAGCCTAAATACCTGTATTTTAGAGACCTCTCTATGAGCACATGCATGTCATGCTATATACCTCTGTACCTCCTGTCTGGACAAATAGACCCAGAAGTCAATTACTTTGGCCTTGTGCCATCAGTTAAATTGCTGTCCTTCCCATGGGTACCATGGACACTGATCAATACTTGTGTGTGCATGTGTCTGATAAGGACCAACAATCATTTTCAGGTATCAAACCTATTCTTTAGCTCAGTGACTGCCATGGCCATTTGTAGAACCTGGTGCAATTTGCAGTGTTGTTGCTTTGTCACTTAATCTTCACGAGGTCTTTGATAGAAAAACAAAGGCAAAACCCAGAAGAAAACCTAGCAACTTTCCTGCAGGCCTGGCTGCTGTGTCTGTATTTATGCATGTGGTGAGCTGTCTGCAAACTTGGCCACATTTCCACAGCTCTAATCATACTTAAAGTGATTCTTTGGTCCTAAAAGTTGTCATCTGGGATTTTCCAATGGAAATGAGAGTACATTTGCAGCACATGTCTAAGAGGACCTGATTTGAAGGTGGAGTTCAGGGTCATACTTTGACAGCCTATATGGCAAGTTTCATTACAGCTGGGTAGGAGTTACATTTTCAACGCTTTGCACAGTGCCTGGCACATAGCAGAAGCTCAAAAAATGATATTTATCGGAAGTATGAAGTGAAAGTCCAAGCAGCTGTACCAGTCTAGCCAGGGAAACTTCATCCTTTACCCAGGGCCAGAAGTGTTTCATGTCCATAAAAAGAAAGAAATATATATATGGCAAGAGGAAGGACTTTAAAATTGCTGAGTTTTATGACAATGGCCACTGAGGTTTGGAGAGGGAGAATGCTGGCCCTGGACTGAAAAAAATGTTGCATAGGAGGGGACACTGTTTGGCTCATCCTAACTATTCTCCCTTTCATTCATACATGAGGAAACTGAGGCTTGAGATGGTCTTGTGATTTGCCCTGGGAATAACTACTTCTTTTTAAAAACTTAAGGATTTATTATGTCAAACATGCAAAACATACGGTTAATTGCATTAGCAAAAGATCAATGGAAAAACACTCCACAATTCTGTAACTCAATTTTTAAAAGTTAGTCCTAGTAGTTGAAAGGTTCAACATTGTAAACATTGTAGGGAATAACTAAGTCATTGTAGGCTTTTTTTTTCCTTTTTAAAAAGAAATGAGCACCATACTCCCAAATTATCCTGTTCTTTTCTCATTAATATCTTCCTGGTAAAAGAATACAGCTCCCATTTTTTGAGCTGTGAGCCATGGAAAATTTGGGAGAGTTCCCATCTCCTCTCACCAGAGGTCAGCCTCTCTTTCCCTGCACTTCCTCAAAGCCCTGATGACAGGATGGGTCAGAGCTTCCCAAGTGACCAACTCACTCTCCAGCGGCTCTTGATGAACCAGGTAGTAGCGTGCAGAGAAACCATCCTTGGCTACCGCCATGTCCGTGTGAAAGGTGAGGGAAAGGATCCCTGTCGACGAACGGAGTTCGGAGGGTGTTTTGGTTCCACAGTACTTGCCAATCAGGGGGCCAACTGCACACACAGGAGAAAGAGAAGGCAGCGGAATCAGAAAGGTGAAGCTCCTTGCTCAGGATGCTCTCCCTTTCCACCACTGTGTGCCATGTAATCGTGGTGCATCCCTGTGTCTGCCTTGATGCAGAAGGAGCAACCAAAGAGACGTTGTAAGAACAATGTCCACTATTCTCCCGCCCCCCCCTCCGTGAAATGCACTTGACTGACAAGTTCTCATTCTGTCTTCACAGCCCTAGGGGTTGGACTGGAAAGGTATCATTATGACGCCTGTTCCACAGAAGAAGGAATTGAGGCTCTGAGAGGTCAGATGACTTTCCCTTGTTTGTACAGTTAGAAAATAGCAGAGCTGGGACTCAAATCCAGGTTTTCTGACTAAATCTTATGCTTTGCCCAGGAAATAAAAGCACTCTTCTTGCTTAGGCATCAAGCCTCCCTTAGATTGGAAAATTCTTAGAATGACTTCACAAGCGGAAGATTGATTACCTTGCTGATACTGCCTATATACCCAAGATCTACATTGGTCTCTACTTAAGAAGTACTGTTTCCTGCTGGCCTTGGGTGATGTGCCTTTTCCACATCTATGGCTACATTCACAAAAATAATTAGAGTAATAATGATGATGATAATGGCTAACTTATACAGATAAGGCACAGGTAGGTTAAGTAATTTGCCCAAGGATGCACAGCTGTCAATTGGCAGGCCAGGATCCAAATCTAGTCAATCTGGCTCAGCAGTCTTTCTGTTACGGCATCGGGCTTGATCACTGAGTCACTTTCTATGTAACTCCTGACAACCGGGAGCAGAAAAGAATATCATCTATTGGCTTTCTCATTCTCATCCACATATCTACTCAATTTCTCCTATCTTTTTCCAAAGAAAAATCTCTAAGAAAGGAGAGTGCCTCTCTGTAGTTTCCTCAAACTGTCTTTGGTTAAGAAGAAGAAGAAAAAGTCATCATGGGTCATGTAAGAACCCGAAAGAGCTTTTAAGTCTTTGTTCTTCTTTACTGTTACTAGAGCAATTAACTGGCAGAGGGCAAGCTCCCGAGAAGTGTCTCTGTGACAGCCACATCACTCACCATGTGGAATGCCATCCCAGATGTCCAGCCAATCGTATTTGCAGTCTCCCTCTCCCACCTGCAAAGGGTCATGCTCCAGGTCAAAGGTCAGAAACTGCAGGATGATCTCCATCTTGGGTTTGGCCAGGATGGTAAAGGTGCAGTCCAGGTTGTGTGGGTACTTCTCGGGAAACCCAGGGGATTCAATGGTCCCGTTGGGACTTGTGAAGTTTTTGGAACAATCTTCAGAGCCTGTAAGTAAAAGAGAACTGTAGCACCGACAAAGTAGAAGATGATGTCTTTCTTTGCTGCCGCTGTTTCTTAGGTTATTTAAATATTTGGCCCAAATCTCCCTACTCATGAAGGTTTTGTTTCCACTGGAGTAGCGTTTGAAGCAACATACTCTTCACATCCACATTTCAAGCCCTCAAGCCAGTCCCTCTACAGGATAGAAATTAGGGCAGCACGGCTGGCTTGCTCTACATATTAGAGTAAGAACAGCAATTGAGGAATTTGGAGTGTGTGTGTTGAGGGAAGTGTGTGTGTATGTGTGTATGTGTGAGAAAGAGAGAGAGAGAAAGAGAGAGGCAGATTGAGTATGTTGAAAAGGAACAGAGTCTTCTTTCTCAATTACTCAGCTGCTTGCTCCAGAAATGTAAGTTATTTCAATCCTTAAGGAAGACTTGCTGATTGCCAGCAGGGAAAACAATGTTACCCCTTATTTATTGCTGACCTCAACACTGGCCCCTATTGTACCATAGCCAACTAAGTGCCCCCTTTTCCCTCCAAGATCCAAGGTGCCTCAGGGGAGGGGCAAAGGGGAGCTTGGGGCTCATTCATGTCATGACTATATTAAAACGAGCTGCTCTGTAGTGGTCAGACAATTAACAATCGGCGTTTTTAGCCGGTGGATCACAGCAGGACGTTTGGGATGTTAAAGGCCGCTCCGGCAGCAAGTCTGGAAAAATGCAGCAGTGTACTGACATTTGGAGGGCTTCTGGTGCCTTTGTGGTGGGGCTGGCCTTGTTTCCCTCCTAAGCTCCTGTGCCTCCTGATTTCTTGGGATTCACGGAGGCGTCCTTAGTACACGCCGCAGGCATTCGCATCCTGGGGCAGGCTTTGACAGCTGCGGGAGAGATCGGGAGATCGCAAGAGGGTTACAGCCACCGTATCTGCCAAGGCCTCTAGTGGAGTCATCTGGAAAGGGCCCTTAGTGTGCTTTAATGGAGCCACCATTTGCTAAGGCGGATCCAACCTGGACCCAGGGACCCACGGATATTCAGGGAGCAAGAACTGAGGCGAGTTAGCACAGTGAATGCAAATGCTGCACAATTGGAACTGATTTCATTTTGTTCAGATAAAAAAAAGTAGCAGGATTTACGAGGAGAATAATATACGATCTAAACACGAAGGAAAAAACCCCACAGAAATACTCAATAAACCAGGTGTTTACTGGCAGGAAGTGTCCTCTGGGGATCACACAGAAATATAACTGTGTGATGTCAATATGCTGATCTTAGCCCGCAGCGATGTCTTTATCCTTGGCGCCCGTAGCAGGCCCCTCCTCTGGTCTCTTTATTGATGAGGGCTTTCTGGAAAGCAGCAAATTGGAAAAGGTGCCATGCAAATAAGCAGGGGAGGGGGGGAGATGGCACCTTTCTTTAGCACAAGTCAGGAGATTCCAATATCCACTTCCTACCCATCCATCACCTCCACCCTGCTGCCCGGTGCTGCATGTTGGCAGGGTGGGGACCAAGGACACATGAAGAGTGAGAGCTAACCTTTTCCTAGGTTCTGTGGAGGCTCTCTAAGTGCCACATCTCAGAGACTCTGTACTCCATCATTTAGGGGCTTGGGGGTGGCAGGGCAGGCCCGGGGGAAGCAACCAGGCTGGCAGGGAGGGGCTGGGGCAGCCTTCACACCAGCTTTGTTTACTCTCAGGCCCCCAGCTCCTGTGGGCTTCCTCAATGGCCCTGGATGAGGCAATTCGGCAAAGCCAAGCCAGCTGGCAGGTCTTCAGGGGGCTGGGAAGAATTTTGAAAAGGTTAGAGTTTATGGCTGCTGTGCAGCCTTCTTCTTGTGGACCACTTAGCCGAGTATCACACAAGACGAGCGAAATTAACTCTCTATTGGCAACTTGCTTGGAGATCTAGAAAAGGCATCCGGACATCCCCTCCTAGAGTTTGCGCTATTGTCATTCTCTTTAAAGGCTAGGGCCGGAATCTTTACAGTGGAATCTTTCTTTAGTCTCCTATCCAGGGGAGACAGGTGTTTCCAGAATGGACATCTAGTTAAGTCCAAGAGAGGCACAGAGAAAGTGAGATTTTAATGCACCCACAGACCCAGTTTGCAGGGTCCTGAGGTCCTGCATTTGACTGGAAAGAGTTCTTTACCCTTAGTATTTAAGCCGTGCACCAACCCCCAAAGTGTGCTTCTCTGATGTATGACCATAAATGAAAATATTCTCTGGATAATTTTGAATGAGGTCGAAAAACAGTTTTATCAAGTTTGTTGTGTTTTATGCAGAAAAACCTCTATTAAAATCATGCACGGTCACAGTGTCAGATGAATAAGCTGAAAAGTCAAAAGCCAAGAAGAGATCTCAGAAAAGGGTGACCATCCTTAGGACAAAATTTGAGTCTTGTAAAAAATCTACTTAATGCAAGATCCTTTTCTGAGATGTGTTAAAAGGTTAAACAAACAATCTCAGTCAACAAATACTCAAAAAATCATCACTCAAGATAATGCTATGATTATCCATAGAAGCTGGGGGATTTCTGTTGCAATGAATGATTCCATAACATAGGGTTCTGGTATAAAAAATGTCCACCCCATGTTTTTTCACGCAAATTTTAAAATAACTCTGCAAAGCAGAAGAAGACTCTACATATATAAAGATATCAGAAGTAGAGTGGATTTATTCAAAGCCGAGTTTGGCCTGACCACAAAGGTTAACTCAGTTCCTCAACTCAGGGAGTGGGGGTAGGGGACACTCCAGGTTTTCTCTATCTGTGAATGACCCCAGAGATTTCAGTTTTAGAAATGTCCATAGGCACCAGGGGAAAAAAAGCTTGATGGATCTTGAACTCTGGTCAAAGGAACATCAGAAAAGAAACACATTCTTCCACTGTCTCCTTTCCCAATGTTAAAACTTTTTAAGTTACTTTAAAATTTCTCTGTTCTGTTCATAATGGGTGATTTGAGTTATTTTAAGTCTACAACTTGATTTGGTTTACCTTTTTATATGCCAACAGCCCGGTAATGTAACATAGAATCTTTTGTGCCAAGGGTTAGTCTTCTGGATGGATGTGGTGGTGGCTGTGAGTGGCCCCGAGAAGAACATGGGTCTCATTTTTCTCACATTCCCCAGAAGTGTGGTTGGTCTTGGTGGCTTTCTGTCTCTCACCCCAGCACCCCTTCTTCCCTCTCTAGGCAAGGCCAGTCCTGGAAGTAGGCCACCCCATTTCTCCACATCCAAGCCACCTTCCCTGGCTGGCCAGTATTGTTTGTAGGTGGCACAGAGACTTGCTGCCTCATTTGAAATACTACTTCAACCTGTTCGCAAAATAGCGATGCTGAATTATGACAGCCTTTTGAGCATTTTATTCCTCAATATCCTCTCTTCAAATCTGCATGATGGATAGAATTAACAGTGACTTTTTCTGTGGCTTTTTGAAGAATTTGGCATCATCCCTTATGAAATACCAAGTTGAGAGGTATGAAACCAGAGGTGAGCTTTAAAGGCTTGCTCACCGATGCCCTGACTTCCCTTGACCGGCTCCCTCGGTAGACCCCTTACAACCCATTTCCTTCTGTGGTGAGCACAATGAAGGTGAGTGACAGCTCTTGCACTAGGGACCTAGTACCTTGTTATCTAATATAAACTTCCCAGATTCCCTTGCTCCCCACCTTGCCAAGCCCCTCATTTGCTTCACCATTTTCATGTTAATTGTATCTTTATTTAGCACTTAGCTTATCCTGCCTCATGTTATAATTCTCTGTTCAATTTACATATCTGTATACTCATCTAGCAACATCTACCATGCATCTGTTATGTGCCGAGGGTAACACATCTGTCTCCCCCAGTAGAGAAGGGCAGATTCCCTTCTCTCTTCTCTCTCCCCACTGCCTCCTAGCAGAAGACCGTAGAGTGTGTATTCTGTCAATGCTTGTGGCATTAACCTGAATCTTGCATAGGAATCAAGGACATGTGGATCAGGAGCTTCACACCAGACCCGAGCCACTGGATACACAGACTGTCAGTCCCTGCAACCTCCCTGTAGTCAGGAGCATGACGACCCAGACCGCTCACTGCTGTAGCCGCTCACTGCTGCAGCCGGCGGCCCTGCTTGGGGCTCATACCCTGCGGCAGCTGCGCCTCCAGCCCTGGCTCCACAAGGTTCCCTCTGCCTCTCCACCCTTTCATTTGATTGTAAGTTCTTGTTCTCAGGCAGACAAAGCCGACAAATATTTGGACAGAGTGGGTATAAAAACTGCTTTCAGCAGCTTCCACTTCCTTTCAAGAATTGTTTAGTGAAAAAGAAAATATATATGAATAGTTCCCCTCACACTGAACTCAACAGGCACCCGTCTTGGGCCCCTCAATGACAGTTCTTTAACCCAGTTGTAAAACTTAGGCTGCTGGAGGGGGGAAACACACTCACACATGGAGCAGGGAGAAGGGCCATGGACAAGGGGAGAGTTGAAGCATAAGCTTCACTTAGCATCCAGATATTGAGCTCCACACGTATTGGGCGGAAAGAAAGAAAGATGTGCTACTGGAACATTTAGGTGTAGAAGCTGAACCAGCATCTTGTACCAGGGAGGGGAGCGGACAAAGTTCTCTATTCCCAGTCATGGAAATAAGTACTGGCCCATAGTCTCAGGGACTGGAGTGATCCAAAGGGGACCTAGCATAAATTGAGGAGCCAAAAGAAGTACAACATTCTCTGTCTCTTTTCTTGCTCTCCTTTGGACTCCTTTTCGGGGAAGCAGGTTCACTGGCATTGAGGAAGTAGGGGTTCAATGGATTGGGGTGGGAAATATGGATCACCAAGGGGAAATTCTAGGAGCCAGATATGAATTTTAAAAGCTTCAGCCTGACCCCATTTGGGGGTCATAGTAATATCTTCGGAGGCTCTAAACACTAGAAAGGTTATGTCTCCAACCCCATCCAATTCCAAATAAAAGCAACATGAACCTAAAGTAATTGTGAGGATGTTCAACCAACTTTTTCTTTTTCCCATGAGGATTACGTTGATCTTGAAAAACAAACGAAACTCAAATTCTTTCAAAAAGTATTTCTGTTGTTTATCTGGTGCCCCTGCTCTGTTGGTGCCACAAACAATGCTTAGCTTGCCTACTGGGAAGCACCCAGCACTAACCCTCAACTGGCCTTTCACCTTCTGACATCTGGAGATTCACCTTGAATCTCTCTTCCCTCCATCACCTTGCTCATAAAATTGTACCCTTTACCAAGTGTTAAGGCTCATCTCCCCACCCTCCCCTTACAAAACCTTCTAAAGCCAGACAGAGATGACCGTGAGCCATCTTCTCTAAAGACTGCATCTCCCGGGTCCACCACCACACTGACCTGTCTTGAAGATCTCATAGCGTAGGGAGAAGCCTGCCCCCTGCCGAGCATAGTCGGAGGTGAACTTGATATAGAGCACGGAGCCAGAGGAGATGATGGTGGGTGGGGCGATGTTCCCACAGTGCTTTCCCAGGAGGTCTGCAGATTCACTGTCCCCGTCCCGAATTTCAATGAAGTCATACCTAGGTAAGGATGGCATAATACGGCACATATAAGAAAAGATCACTCTAAGGAGATAAAAGGACTGTTGTCTCATTCCAGTTGATGTTCTCTCCATTCATTTACAGATATTCAAGTGTTTCAGACTGAAAAACAATGGGCACTTCAAGTTCATTTGTATAGCCTGGCAAACAACACCAACACATAGGAAGTTGAATTGCTTTATTAAAATCAAGGAGTTTATGAGCACATCTGTGGAAGGCTGGAATTTCAGCCCTTATCTCTTGCCCACCTGAGAACTGTAGCATCATTTTATCAACTATCTCCAAACACACTTTTTTCTTCTGTCAATAGAGCCATCTTTCTTTCTATTATGCTCTCTCTGAATGTCTCTTCTTAGTTGTGTGTCCTTATGCATTCCTTAACCCCTTAGAGCCTCTATTTCTTCATCTGTAAGATGAGGCTAAAGATATCCACCTCAAGAGGGTTGGAATGGGGATGGAAAAATAAAATGTAAGTACAATGTTAGGCCCAGTGCCAGGCATGCTGGGGATATTTCTGAGATAGTCGTTTATTTTTGTGCCCCTCCCTCCCCCCATTTCAATTTTCTTCTGGGTCATCCCCTCTTATCTTTTTCTTTTAATGACAAAGACTTCACAACCCTGGGCCACCTCCCTCCCTGAGATGAGGCTGTGAAGTTCAGATTAGCATCTGGCTTGGAGTTAAGTACTCCAGAAGAACAGTTCTTAATCTTTGTCCATTCCTGTGAGTGTCAATCTATTTGTAAATAGGGGCATTGTAGATGTTGTCAGTAAAGGTCGCCCAAACTAATGAGAGTGCTCCTTAATTCAATATGGCTGACCTCCTATAAGCAAAGAAAACTGGACCCAGAGAGAAGCCACGGGAGCAGCCAGAAGCCTGAGGGTAACAGAACCTGGAAGGAAAAGAAGTTGTCGCCTTGTGCAGTGCTTTGTGACAGAAGAGCTACGGAACCCCAAAGACTGTCTGCCAGCCGGACCGTACTGGGAAGAAGCAAGCCTTCTAGCCTCTGAAACTGGGAGCCAACAAATTCCTGTTGTTAGGCCAACTCCTGTACGGTACACGAAATGGCATTTGTTTTATCAGCTGAGAAACTAAGACACTCCGTTTTAAAAAGGAATCAGCATGATATGAGATAAGGCAATAAAAACCTTTCCACAAAAGCAGAGGGTGAATCCCCAGGGATCCAGCATCTACCAGCACTTTGGCCTCTGCAGGAGACAGGGAGGGGCTGCCGTCCTTAGGCTGAGGTCTCTGCTCACTTCAGAGCAGAACTGGCCCGCGGTGAAGAGGAAAGCACCTCAAGGACTTCCTTGCTAGGGGCATGGGATGGTGCACAGTAACGTGCCATTTTATTTTCACAGACGTGCATTTTTCAGGCCGGTATGTGCTCCAGCAATTTTCACTGTGCTGTTTATGCTCCCTTTTGCCATCCCCAGTTAATATAATACTCTTGTCAGAACTGCTTAGGTGGGAAGTCCTTGCCACCAGCTCCCTTCACATTGCTAGCCACCATAACGTTTGCTGAAAACCATCCATCTCCCTCTCCCTCCTGTTATTTATCTTACATCAACCTGTTTAAAACAACATGTAACAAATCTCTTCCCTGAGGGTAAAGGACCGGGTTGCAAATGCTCCCCACCCTAGAACGCCCCATGCCTGCCCCCGTGGGGGAGCTGGCTGCCTGCAGAAGTGGGGTGTTGTTTAGGCCGATGGCCTGGGGTCTCCCCTCAACCCCGGGAGCCGTATTTCAGATTGCTCAGCCACTTCAAAATAAATCTGCCTGCAAGGGAAGCACAAGGAGTGGACCAGGATTAGCTCATTCTCAGACCCCAGAGGGCTGGAATCCGACAGTCGAAAGAATTGCTGAAGCTCTTCAGAGTCCACAGAAGACGAGACTGCCGTGTTTTCCCCCAGGAGCTTGAAGGGCTGGCCACAGATTGAGACAGGCCGTGGGGGTGGGGGAGTCTGTTTAGGTCTGTGATTTCAGTGTGGGAGATGGTGCTGACTTTGAAAATGTGCTTCCTCACTTTCAAATCAAAAGTGAAAACACGCTTAGTTCATTCCTAGCGGAAACTCCCCAAACCTTCTGGAGTTACTGCTATTTCCACACCGAAGTGAACATTGCTGGACACTCTGCTGAGTAATGGTGATGCTATAACAATGTGTTTAGGCTAAGAAACACTGTCACCTGTATTCACTGGTCAGACCTTACTGCGCTCACCTGGAAGAGGGAATTCACAGCCCTGGGTGTAGAGGCCCAGGTTCTGGAACTAGACAGAGCTGGATTTGGAAACCAACTCTGCTAGTATGAGCTGGGTGCCTTGGGGTAAGTTATGTCAAGCTTCCGAGCCTCAGAAGTGGGGAATACAAGAATAAAATGGGAGGGGAAGCAGATTTGGCTAAACAGATGGCGCATCCGCCTACCACATGGGAGGTCCGCGGTTCCAACCCTGGGGCCTTCTTGACCCCTGTGGAGCTGGCCCGCAGTGAAGTGCTGCTGCGAGCAAAGAGTGCCATGCCACACAGGGGTGTCCCCCGTGTAGGGGAGCCCCACGTGCAAGGAGTGCCCCCCGCAAGGAGCGCCACTTCATGCAAAAAGAGTGCAACCTGCCCAGGAGTGGTGTGGCATGCACAGAGCGCTGACGAAGCAAGATGACACAAAAAAGAGACACAGATTCCCAGTGCCGCTGATAAGGATAGAAGCGGTCACAGAGGAACGCACAGCGAATGGACACAGAGCAGACAACTGGAGGGGGGGGGGGCGCGGGGAAGGGGAGAGAAATAAATAAAAATAAATCTTTAAAAATATAGTAATAAAACGGGGATATTAGAACCTTTCTCACAGGGTTGTCATGGGAGTTTAATGACATAAACTAATAATCTGTATACATAGCACACAGCCTGTCACTTAGTGTGTGCTAAATGAATGTTAAATGTTATTTGTAGTATCCTCACTCCCATTTCAGAGATGAGGAGGATGAGTCACAGAAGCAGAAGTGGCTTTCCTTAAGAGATTGAGTGAGCAGAGGTGAGCATTAAGTGGGAATATGAATTCATTCAAACATTTTGGAGACATTTTGGCAAAATTTTGACAAGAGTTAATACGTACAGACCCTTTAATCTAGCAATACTACTTCGAGGAATTTTTCTTAGGGAACTAATCGGATAGTTGTGCAAAGATGTATATGCCTGTTTATAAAAGCTTTTCAAAATAGATGCTTTGTGTGTGTGTGTGTGTTTTTTAAAGATTTATTTATTTTATTTCTCGCCCCTGCCACCCTGCCCCAGTTGTCTGTTCTCTGTGTCTATTTGCTGCGTGTTCTTTGTCCGCTTCTATTGTTGTCAGCGGCACGGGAATCTGTGTTTCTTTTTGTTGCGTCATCTTGCTGCATCAGCTCTCCGAGTGTGCAGCGCCATTCCTAGGCAGGCTGCACTTTCTTTCACACTGGGCAGCTCTCCTTACGGGGCGCACTCCTTGCAAGTGGGGCTCCCCTACACGGGGGATACCCCTGCGTGGCACGGCACTCCTTGTGCGCATCAGCACTGTGCGTCGGCCAGCTCCACATGGGTCAAGGAGGCCCGGGGTTTGAACCGTGGACCTCCCATGTGATAGACGGACGCCCTAACCACTGGGTCAAGTCCGCTTCCCAGTTGCTTTGTTTATAAATAACAATGTCTGAATGTCCAACAATAGGGGACAAAGTAAATCAATTTTGGTGTATTTATAAAATGGAATATTCTACAGCTATAATGAGCTATAATGAGCAGATATTTAATTGTTATGGGAAAATGCACTTGATATTACTGTTTAGTTTTTTTTTAAAGGCAGGTTAAAAAAACAGTATGTTTTAAAATCTATTACATATATCTTCTTGTACATATGTACAGAAAAAAACCTAGAACACTATATACTAAAGTGTTTTTTAAAATTTTTATTTTGTAAATTTTTTCTACTTATTTCTTTTTTATATACTAAAATATTAATAGGGGTAGTGGGATTACTGGTCATTTAAAATTTCTTCTTTGTTCTTTTTTATTATCTGAATTGTTTACCCTGAGCCTGTATTTCTTTAACCAAAACTAAGATAAAGGCGCTTCCATTTCACAAACATTTTTTAAGTAGAAAAGCTGAGGGAAAAAAATACAGTGCTCATGATTTAGCAGGTGAAGAAGTAAACTTGGCATCATCCATCTCTCAGAGTCAGAGGGAAGATCAAATAAGACACAGCATGTTAAAGCACCTAGAACTGTGAGTCCATGGCACATGCTCTATAAATGCTTTAAAATTTTTTTTAGAGACCACCCCATAGCTCCAGTCTTTGTGTTGCCAATTTCTCAAGGAAATACAAGAAGGACAAAGCAAGGTCTTGACATCCCACTGGCTTGTTCATTAGAAGTGGGAGGGTTTTATCTGGTTGCCTAATCACCCGTAGAGTAATTTAGGGGATTAACAAAATCAGCAGTGAAACAGGGCTACCCAACAAATGTCACATCCACAAGCTTGCCTCAGTTTACTCCATGGATATATCGCCTCAAATCCTTTCTGGTAATAAGGCCAGTTACAAATACATCCTTACCATCTACATACACATAGAGTGAAGGGATGTGTTCTTGAAAAGAATTCATATAAATCAAACGTATTATAAATTTCCTCTCTGCGCTTGTTAGTTCAAGGACCCCTCTGGTGAACCCTTTTGTGAAGCAAATCATCAGCCCTTACATGAACTTCTTAGAAAAACTGGATTTTCCTATCAAGTCCCCTTAAGGGGAAAACAACCCAGAGTTAACAATTTGCTCTCTGAGATCCCCCTCCCTCCAGTGTGCTGGTTCTGCCCTTTGGCCAAGACCCACGTAAACACAGGGTCTTCTGGCTGGGCTTTTTGGAATCCTGGGCACCCTCTGAATGCCATGCTGACTTCATACAGAATGTCTCATTTACCTCCTGCGTGACTGACTCATTTGGGGAAATTTTTTATTATTAGGGATTTGCTACAGCTGGAGTAAATCTCCGTGGCAATTTCAGTGTTGTCAGGTTAATTTGTGAAGAGCTCTGCAGAGCTTAGAAAGTTTGTGGCCTTGGAATAAATATGGTTTTGCATGTAGCCTCTGATGTTCAGTTTGCTCGGTGGAGAAATGTGGGGTACAAACTCAGTGCTTGCCCCAGTAACAGTCAAGTAGAATAACCTGAAGGGCTACCCCTCTTACAACACGTGGTTCATTTTCCGGATGGAAACATAAGCCAGCTAACAGACGTATTAACTATTGTGTTTGCCTTTCATTATTCATAATCTCTCTCAAATGAAAAAATTCCTTTTAAAGCTTTAACACTACTTTTTATTATTATTACTAATATTATTTCTTTTCCTGAGCTCGAGTAGCCATCTCTATCCCAGGTTTGTTTTTTCTCTCTCAAATAGTTCCCTGGATGCCTTTTTACTTTTCGCCTCACAGATTCCGACATCTGCATGTTGAGCATTTGTCTAGAGAACACTTTCTGTACTTTCTTTTCTGAACCTCAAAGTCTTAATCTCTCTCCCCAAACCCACATTTGGGGCGTGGGAATCCTGACAGTGGAATTAATTTTGAGAGTCCACGGGAGAGTTATGAGAAAGCAACAATCTCATCTCTTCTCATCACTAGGCAATCATGAAAAGAAGCTTTCTAGTTTCCATAACGCTATCCATGCTAGACACTTCCCAATGGGGCACCAAAGCAGGGTTCGCCAGCCGAGCCCGTGCCAGGGAGCATCGCCACGCCGAGGTCCTTCACCAGCCACAGTAGCGTCCAGCCCATTCCTGAGTCTACCTCTGGGGATGCTACACAGCCCTGCTTGTGAGGGGCTTCTATATCACAGAGGCCTTGGGTGCTCCGAGGAAGACTGCTGTGCCCAGTCCACACATGTGGGCCCAGCAATCACAGCGGCTGCAGCCGCCTTTCATGCTACCTACATCCTAAAATATTTTAAGACATTACACTTTGTACATGGTGAGCCCTTTCCAGCCTCAGGGCCTTTACACTTGCTGTTCCCTCAGCCTGCAATAGTCCTTGTTAGCCCTTTCCATGGTTCCTTCCTTTCCATCCTTCAGGTCTAAGTGTAAATGGCCCCTCCTCAGAGAGGCCTGCCCTAAACACCCCATCTCAGATGGCATGCTCCTTTTCTCTATCTCACCATCCTCTTCTTTCCTTAAATTGCCGTTATCATAACCCGTAAAGGTCTTGTCGATGTATCTGTTTCTTTGTTGACAATCTGTCTCCTGCATTAGACAGTAAGCACCATGAGGGCAAAGACCTTGCCTTTTCCCTGCTGCATTTCTAAACTGCTTGGTGCCTGGCACAGAGTAGGGCTCATTAGCTGTCTGTTGAGTGAATAAATGAATGAGGGAGTTGACCTTGGTGTTATACGTTAAGAAGAATGCATTCTGTAGTGATGATTCCAGAGCGATTTGATGGGCCTGGTCCATTTTCTACTCACTGCCCTTGTGTCACAACACGTTTGCTGAGCTATTCTGGTTGTATCTGGAAGCCAAAATGTTGCCTTGTGACTCAAAAACACAAAATATAACATTTTGAGTGGAAGAAACATCTCAAGTCATGCTGACAGCATTTTCACTATTAGCGGCAAACAAATCAACTATAATTAAAATGCTGTCAGAGTGATTTGAGATTTTTCTCACACTTTCAAAGTCCCATATTTCATGCGTAGATTATCCAGGCCACAGAATTTATCACCTCCTGGAGTGCCTTTCTTCCAGGAAGCTCAAAGACATCTACAAACACTGTCTTATTAATCCTTACATTAAAACCTGCAGGGAAAACACAAGGGGGAGAAAACACTGTTGTGTCCAACTTCCCAATGAAGAAGCTGCCTGAGATGCCAAGAGGAAGCAGGGCAGATCTGCACAAAGCCAAGTCCCCGGTCAGTTCAGGCTCAAAGCCAGGCAGTCTGCTTCTTGGGCCTTTTTGGTGATATCAGCTGGCTTTTAGGTAACTAAGAGTTTTAAGTAACTAATTTGACCACCTTGAAATTCTCTGTTCATCAGTACTGCCCATTTAATAAGAAGTTGGTATCTCAATGGAAAGATATCGAGGGCCGGGCCCTTGTTAGGATTCCCATTTCATTTGCAGATACAGAAAGACTAAGATACAGAGAGGTTAAGTAATTGCCCAAGGTCACATGACAAGGGAAGGGCAGAGGCAGGCTCTGAACCCAGGCAGTCTCCCTCCCAGGCACAGGCGTCCCCTTTCTCCCTTTGCATCACTGATGAATGAGATCTGAGAGTAATGAAAATACCAATTTGCCACAGCACACTGGCATTAGAAGGCATGAGGTGCCAAGTAACCTCTAGGACTCAGGTTTCCACAAAATGGGTATAAGGTATGAAAGAGTCTTAGCATCTCGCTCTTCTTATTTGGTGGGGACTCACAGATAAAAGACATGACAAAGGACAGAGTTGGGGGTTTTTGATATTGGAATTTTGATGTTGGAGTTTGATGCTGAAGCCTTAAACTGAAGCCCTAGGAAGCAAGCTCACAGAGGAAAGAGAGGCAAGCCCCAGGAAAAGAGTAACCCTGAGCCCAGGAAGAAGCAAGCCCTGGGAAGAGATGAACCCTGAGCGCAGAGAGAAGACCCCGGAAGGCAGGAACCCAGGAAGCCTGAACCCTCGCAGATGTTGGCACCCATCTTGCTCCAGCATGTGAAAATAGATTTTGGTAAAGGAAGTAAATTATGCTTTATGGCCTGCTATCTGTAAGCTCCTACTCCAAATAAATATCCTTTATAAAAACCAGCCAATTTCTGGTATTTTGCATCAGTGCCCCTTTGGCTGACTAATACACACACATATACCCATATGTAAACATAAGGCCCATAGAGTGAGGAAACAGTGCCCTGTATATTTATAAGATCCTAAAGTATTATCTGCAGCACATATCCTTTGAAGTCCATGGATTTCCAGTAGGGTCCAGAGGTAAGTTTCAATAGGTTGAGAAACCTCTGTGATTACATGCAGAAATCTTACACATGCACATTTTCCTAGGGTAGGGTTCTGCGGCCAAAAAGTTTTAAACCACTCTTATACAAAAACATATCACATACCTATTAGGGTGCCATGTCTGTCAATTAGGGAAGTATAACACATGGCTTTGTGGACAGACCTTTCCAGTATTTGATAGTGGTGTGACTGTGGGCAAGTTATATAACCTCTCTAAGTCTCTGGTACTTTTTTTTTTTTTCAGTGTTGAAACCTGCAATCGAACCATGAGCCTCAGATTTGTCATCTATAAAATGGAAATAATAATAAGTCTCATCTCGTGGGATTGTTGAAGGATTGCAAAGGACATTAAAAAAGCCCAGGACAGCACCAACTGCCTTAGAAGCACCCTATAGACACTGGCTCCTTCTGTTATTATAAATGTTCTACAAAACAGGATTGCTTTAGAGACAGGTGCATTTGGAGGAGAAAAGAGTTACACACATGATGCTTTGGAAACCAGACACATAAAAATAAAATGACAAGTCATAAAGTGTCAATGCCTCCCAGCCCCCCAACTTTGGTACTAGGGAGGGTTGTTTCTAAAAGTCCCCCTCCTCCAAAAACTTTAGTTTTTGAGATTTTATTTCAATCCTGTGTTTCTGAACCCAGGCACTGAAACCAGTTAACCTAGCTGGGTTCCAAACTAGTCCCTCTCTATTAGCTGAGACTTGAAGAGCAAGGTACTCAACCTCCCTGACATTTGCTAAGTTAATGTATATCCAGTGGCTCGGCACAGTGCCTGGTGCATAGTTAGTACTCAATAAAAAGATACCAGCTGTAATCGCTATCACCATCATCATCGCCATTTCTTAAGTAACTGCTCCTTCATTTATTTCTTAAACTCAGTGCTCATGTGTACATTTGTGTCGGTGCCAGGTATCTTTTTAATAGTGGCTGTTGACAGTTTCATTTTCCTCCTTTCTTTCTTCCCACCACAAATCTTTGCCATTTTGAGCTTCTTATTTGCAATCCCCTCACAGCCAGGGTCACCAGAACTCTTCAGAGGGAGGAAATCTGACCACCCAGTGAAGGAAATATGCGGAGAGAATAACCGAAAACAAACAGAAGGAATTACTCCAAAAAACCTTGAAGGCAAGAAAATGGGAACCACAAATAACATCTATTTATAATTGCTGGTTGTTTTTCCGCAGAAGCCCTGGGATGATGGCGAGGGCCCCGCCGAGCTCATTGTTCCTCCCGGAGCAAGCTGCCAACAACACCTCTGAACGTGAGGAAGGAGGTTGCCTCTCACACGGGGTCTGATGCGTCTTGCTGTAGATGAACTTTCAGAGAACTGAGGGCACACAACAGAGCCTCCGCCACTCCTCTGACCCTCCGGCTGAACTGTGCTTCCTCCTCAGGGCAGCAAAATGCATTCCTGAGGCTCTGAGGCGCAAACCCTTGGAAAGACAGGCTGGGACGGAACCACATTTGCTCATATAAGGAATGATTCTCTAGGTAGCCAGTGCCAACGTGAAGTTCAAGGCTTTTGGGCAGGCTGTTTCCAGCGTGACTGTTGCAGCTGTCCTCTGCCTGCTGTAAAAGTGTCTATAAAATCCACACCCTCTGCAGTCACCTTTGAGGGCCTCTGGCTGGTATTTTGCAATGATACCAGAGTCGAAAGCAGGTGAGAGTAGCCCACAATTTATTTCCGTTTCTTTCCTCCTTGGAGGCAGCAGCCACAGCGGCAGCTGTGGTATACCGGCAGACAGGGACGCCGGTGTGCACGTGAATCCCTGCAGGGCCACAGAGTCACTACATTGTGCTGAGCTTGCCTAGGCCCATCAGGCTCTCACGCCAGAGTAAATGGGACCTGGATCATGTCTCTGTGCCTTCCAGGGTCGACTGGAAGGGGCATTAGCCACAGGCAGCCATTGAGGGAGACAGCCTGGGGCCCTGGTGTGCTGCCAGGGTTCCTCCACTTTGCCAGGTGAATGGCTTCCTTCCAGGCAGGTGAACCCAACTGTGATGGTGACTCATAAACTCCCCATTTGTCAGAAAAAAACCAGGAGCCTGCTGGGAATAGGGGTGTACTGGACAGTAGGAATGAGTCGCTGCCTCAGGAAAGTCCTTGTTTTTCCCGGGAATTCACCTCCCAACTCATTTTCCTATCCCCCTTTGCTGGCAGCCAGGCTCCCTAAAAAAACTTGTCTGAAAAACGTGCCAAGCAGGGGACAGTTTGGGAGTAGGTGGCAGGTGTGATGAGCCCTGCTCTTGGATTTCATTCTCTTGGAGCTTCGGGTTACAGAGCTCACAGCTTCTCCTGGCTCCAGGGAGCAAACTTGTCACTACTATGCAAAAAGCACTGTGGTGTGGCAATGATGGGCTTGCGCTAACGTCTTAGGCAGGAAGGGGCTGCTGCCACGCCAGGGTGGAGATTCTGAATATAGCACTCAGCGGGCAGTCGGCTGGAACGCATCCGCCTCTCTCGACCACCACCCTGCCACTGCACTTTGGATGGCCACGCTCTGAAGGCGCCAAGGCTGTGCACGGTACAAAGGCAGCCCAGGACACACACTGCACGTGAAAGCCCTGGTCTCCCTGTCATAGCAAGGCCCCTTCTATCTGAAAGGTCCGGTGCAGGCTGGTTTGGCAGGGGGTGGGAGCAACGTATGTTTACGAATGTTGGGTGCTCTTGGCTGGAGGTTCCCAAGACCATGAAATATGTTGACAAAGGACACTAGCTTCTTCAGGAAAGGGAACCAGGTTGCAGGAAGTCCCCAAGCAAGATGGGAGCAGGGTGACTCAGAACTTAGGCGCCTTAATTTATCCCACAGCCGTCAGCAGGCTGCTGGTGTTGTGCACAGAGCAGCTAGCAGGCTGCCTGTCCACCACGTTGCAGCGGCCAGGGGGGGCCTCAAAGGGCAGGAGGAAGCACTCAGGCCAGGCAGTGCTGTGGGAGCCACACGTTCATAAGGGCTGGGAGTGGGGCAAGCAGGAGGGGCCCCCAGAAGGAGTCAGGACCCCACCACTGAAACTCTGTACCTAGGACTAAAATCCTGTATCTGCTTGTGCCTCAGTTCCCCAGTGGATAAGACCCAAAAAATAATAATACTTTCTTACCCTCCTACCACTCTCAAAGGGATGACACATAGACAAATCACTTTGAACTTTTAGATGAAAGGTGCTGTATAAACCTGAGGTCTCATCAACTGTAATTGTTACGGTAATTATTTTAATGATAATAATGATGATAATGGGAGATGGGGGTGGGGTGGGAGAGGAAACCTCCTACCCAGAGACAAAGAAAAACTCTTGGGTTAAAACCCGCCTCATGATTCCTCCTGCTCTTAGCTCTCAACCATCTCTTTCAAACTGCCAATTCCTGGGCTGAAATATTATTTACTCCTTTTCTTTCCAATAAAACAATTATTTGTTCTATTGTTATCCCTCTCGCCCACTCTCTGGTGTGTCTAGCTTGGCCCTGACAGCTCAGCCATGGACTGTTTACATGTCTTGCTCACTCTCCAAGTCTCTGGTTCAGCTCCATTGACACTAAAGGCAGGAGAATTCTCCCCGTGTGAGGAATCAATTACTTCCGCTGACACTCTATTACTGGCCCTCACATCTTCTGATGCCAGAAGGAGGGTGAAGGTGGTGATGGGGATGGCAGGGAATTTGTGGAGGATCAGGGGAGGTTGAGGGGACAGAGGAAGTGGAAGGTGGATGACAGGAAGGTGGACAGAGACAAGTGACTGAGAGTCAGGCCTCCAGCTTTGTATTTAAAGACACAAAAAGATACCGCTCTCCTTGACTGCTCTGCCGGAATCTGGAGGTGACTGCATGGCAGGAAGAGGCAAAGAAAAGGAATAAAAAGAGAAAAGGAAAAAAAATAGGCTTGTCGAGGGTCTCTAAAGAAATTGGAGAGGGCCTAAAATACCTCAGAACTGGCACAGCAGATGACAGCCCTAGAGATCAACACAAGAACAAAGAGTGAGCTTTTGGGGTGGGTGGGTGGTGGCAGTGGCATTCAATAAGGTTAGAAAAATCATCCACTGCCTGGATTCAAATCCCAGCCCTGCTATTACTATCTGGTGATCTCTCAAGGCCTCGATATTCCCATCCATAAAATAGGAATAATAGCACTACCAGCCCCATAGGGCTGTACAACATGGAAAGTTCTTGGCGTATCTTCTGACATATGGTGGGAGCTCAATAAATGTATTGTCTGACAGCCCCTTTGCACTACCTGCAAACATGCAGTTGAATCCCTAATGAGGCAGAACAGAAAAATATACATAAACTGCCAAAATGCTCTGCTACAAACCTAGGGGAAAAATGCATAAAAAAATGTGGATTTTCCTTTATCATGTGGAGTCCTTTGCTGCGCACCCCCCCAACCTAGGCCCAACTTGAATTTTTTTCCTTTCTTCTTCTTCTTCTTTTTTTCAATTTAATTTTTTACCCAGCTAACGTTTTTCAGGGATATTCATTCTAGGAAAACATTTTTTATTATGTAAATTAAATACAACTATCTACTGTGCAATCAACTGAGATGAGTTGTGAGGCACAAGGTCCCATTATGAAGGACGATTATGGAGGCTCTTTTCTAGAAGAAAAGACAAGGGCAGATAATATTTTCTTTTCTTGGGATGATTTATCCAGGCAGAAGCAGAAGAATGGAATTAAATTATCTCTTGAATTTCTCTTAATCTAAAGGTTTTAAGTCTCCCTGCCACTAAAAAGGACAAAACAATTTTTTTTTAATCCTACAGGACTCAAAACTACAGAAAAAACACATAAATCCCTTTTTGTGAAAAGTATTATTTCCTTTCTTTGTTCATTTCTCTTCTATTCTTTGTCCCCTCCACACCTCAAGGTCCCACTGAACTTCTTAAGACAGATTCTCACCCGGTGTAATTAGATGGGAGAATTACATGGAGTTACATGGGGTGAGGTACTGGCCCTCTGGGAATCTCTGGGTTCAGAGAAGGTGCCAGGCTTGAGAGGCAGAACAAGTGGGATTGTGTATTATAAAATCTCAAGTGATTTTCTCAAACAGAAGATAAAATACACTGTTAGGAAGGATATCCACAGTGAAGCTTGCATTTAGAAAGCCATGATTGCAACATCACATATTTAAAAGCAAACTGCCAAAAATAACCATTGTCCCAACTGCTCTTTAACCTTGGTGGGAGGAGAACAGTCTGTGTGTTGTTTTTTCCCACTTCTTCAGCAAGCTGAAGTTGCTGGGTGGAGTCCTTGGTCAAGGTTGGTGAGTGCTGGGTCAGCTGCCAGCTGAGCTCTAGTTAGCAGGACTGTTCCCGTTTATTGCACCATGTACCTGGAGGTGGGTCTGTTTCTGCCATTAGAAGGATTGTTGCAATACAGAAAGGTATTACCACTCGTCATTTCCTTGGGGGAATCAGGATATTTCTGTGGTTCAGCGGGCAGTAAATCTGTAATAAATTCATGAGTAAGCAACCTCAGGGTCCCTCCTAAGCACAAGGCACCCTCTTCAACCACAGAGAACTCTCATTCTGCTCTGTCGGGATTTCCAGACTCCAGGGGACACCAGCTGAAGCCACAACTCCAACGAGACAATCTGCCCTCCAGCCCTCTATTTACAGGAGATGGATATTCAGGGAGTGTCCAGCCTAGGAGTGTCAGCTGATGCCCAGAACTTAGTCCGAAGGGTTACTTGGATTTTCCCGGATTAAATTCCACATTCACGCAATAAAATGGGAAGTCTCTGGCAGAGGGTATGAGATTGTAGAGACTCTGGCCAGGGTGGTGGGGGCAGCAGAGAGTCCGCAGACGCTCAGTCTTCCCTGCTTCCTCACAGCAGCCTTCTCCCTACGGAGAAGGTGGAAGTCGCCTGGCCAGGAAATAAATTTCGGTGGACGTCGCCGGGCCAGAAATAAATTAAATAGCATTGCTCAAGCATCCCTTCCCTGGGAAGAAGGTTTGTATTGGCAGGTCACAAGGACTGCCCTTATTTCTGCCCTGATAACCCTCAACAGGGAAGGAAACTGAGTCAGCCAGGTTCAATCACTATGGTTCTCAAAGGCGTTAAACTCCTTCCCCTTCTTGTCTTTGAACATGTTGCTCTCTGACTGGACCACCTCCGAGACCCACTTCCCCTTTGCTGGGCTAACATCTTCTCCAGGACCAGTTCAGGCGTCACCTCCTCCAGGTAGCCCCTCCAGGGAAGAGTAAGTACTCTGGCTTAAAATCCCTTCCCTGCCACTTCCAAGAGTGGGACCTTGGGCTGGCTGCTTGGTTTCTTTGATCCCAAGCTTCTTAATCTGTAAAATGGGAAGAGTAACAGCAACTTCACAGGTTTTTGTTGAGAGGATTAGATAAGACAATGTATGTAAAGTGTTTAGTAAAATGCTAAACCCAGTGCCCTCCCAGTGCTTCAGCTGTAGCAGCTTTATCATCTGTAACCATCTTTTTACTTGTCTCCTCCCCACTGCTTCCCAGCCCCTACCCACACCCCCAGGCTCTAAATTCTGTATCGGCTCCGTGATTTACTAACCACTCTGTTCTCAGCGCTATCACCAAGCTTGGCACATAGCAGGCGTTTCATAAATATTTCTTGAGGAACAAATGAACGGTCTATTGCTATTTTGCTGATAAGAGACTCAAGTCACAGAGAGGCTGGCGATTTCCATCAGCCCGTGTCCTGTCCCCACTGTGTCATACCATAAGACGGACGAAGAGGGAAGACAGATGACTGCCTTCCAGTGCAGGTTCATTCCATGCTGGCCTATTTGCAATTAAAGACAACTGCAAATTAAAAACCACTAAATAATTCTCTACACACACCTGCTTAGCACCCACTGGGCCTAGGCACTAAAGGCGTATCAAAATGAAACACGAGGTCCCTGCTCTTAGGGAATTTATATTCTCAGAAACCAAACACACAGACAAAAAGCAAGCAAATCAAGGGGGTCTCGAACTCCTCTGGGAGTTGAGCATAGGGGCAGATACAAGAGTGCAGCTGGACACTGTGGACGGCGGAGGGAGGGAGCAAGAGCAACAGGAACTCATGGGGTCACGTGCAGATCACAACTGTTTTTGGTTGTTCCACTGGCATCGAGGGCATTTGTAGAAGCGCAGGGAACCCTTCTTAGCTGGGATGGGAGGAGCCTGATTACTGAGGTCAGGTCTGTTCTGTCTGTTTACTGTACTTGGTTTACAAGCCTGGGGGAAACTTTCACCTTCCTAAGATATCCTCTCCTACTTGGGAAGAAACAGATGCATCTGTGAAATGGGAAGAGCAACAGCGACTTCAAACAGGTTCAGGGGGCTCCTCTGGCCATAAACACAAGAGTACTTTGTTCATTCAGAACCCTTAGCCAGAGACCAAATAGCCCCTCACCTCAAATATCCAGAGCCCAGGAGGGAGCTCAGAGGGAAACGTCCTGCACAGCTACAATAACTGCTGAGGACTTTGGGTGCTTTTTCACGGTGACTGTGGGGGAACTTCCCATAGACAGGAAGACCTTCTGAAACGAAATTGATAAAAAGTCAAGGAGAAAAATGAATCGGAAGCAGTAGGTTACTGAGGGCAGGCATTCCGACAATAGGAAATGACAGCAAGATTATGGGAAGAAAAAGAAAACCCTGGCCTTTCCTATAACACAGCACAAAAATGATATCACAGTTGCATATTTACCGTGATCTACCATAAGCAAGGCACGGCGATCTTGCAAAGTGGTTATCATCATGCTTTTGCAGATGAGGAAACCAGGGTACCGTCAGTTGAAAAGGTTGACGAAAGATTCTAATTTAAAACTGCCTAGTCCAAATATGACATTATCCAGGATCCGTCATAAAAACATGTTTAGAATTAGAAGCCTGAATCATTAAGAAAAAGGTGTCTCTCCTTAATAGTGGCTGTGTTTAAGATAGGGAAGTGTGGCTCAGGGTTTCCAGTGGGCTCATCAGGAATCCTTTTTAAAAAAGAACTTTTGGGACTTTGAAGGGGTATGTTTTAGAATCTGGGCATTTCACTGAGCTGGAACCCTGTTCTTCAAGGATGTGTGGCAAATGAGGTAGTGCTGTGCTGCAAAGAACACGAGGGCATCAGGGTAGGCTTCCCGTGAGAATTTTGGCCTAGGAAATACTCGTTCGAGTTTTCCTAGTGAATTTTGCATTTTCTGAAAGAAACATGTTTTTCACGGTCTCCATCTGGAAACGACCAATTCTTAAAAGGACTCATACTCTGGATTTTTATTTTATTTGACTGAGCTTCTGGAATGGGGCAGGATGCCATGCCTGTTTGAGGGCTCGTGAATAAGCGGTGTATCGTAGGCAGGTCAGTGTTTTAAAAAACAACAGAAAACACATATATTAAATTTCAGAAGTGGAAAAAATGCTCAACTTGGTGTGTGTGTTTCTAAAACCATAACAGTCAGCCCCTTGGCTGATGACTCAAAAGAAAGGCCTCTGGCTGCCGGAGCAGCGACATCCACTTGACCACCACAAGGAATGAAGTGGCTTCTTCCCGTTTGCCCAGACAGCCCCCCAGTCCTGCCCTCCTTATCCCCAGCCACACGAACCTGGCAGGACCATGGCGGCCTCTGGTTTCTACCAGCAACTGACAAACAGGCCCCAGCGCAGCCTGAAGGTGGTGGGGGTTTGGACCTCTGCAAAGGGCCGGAGGCAGGAGCCAGTGGGGGTTCACCAGATGGTGCCGTGGGGTGCACTGACTCAGGCAAAGTGGAGGCTGGTGAGTGAAACGCTCCAAGCCTCCAAACAGACCGCAGGCTTGAGTGCAAGCTTGAGTGGAACAAAATTAACAAGCGACCGTCAGGGGAAAGGGGCTGTCTGGGATTTAGTCAGCCATGGCCTTGACCTTTGGGATGTCGATTTCAAAGCACGGAGAGCAAAAGGCTTAGGGGCCACTGTCCAGGAGCCTTCCATATCAGGGCCCTGCTCCCAGGCCAAGGGCAACTCTGCAGTTAATCCAGCACACCGGAAGAAGAGTGGAGAGCATGAGGTCAGGCACACGGGACCACCAGTCTTTTGTCATAGCTGGGAAGGTTTTTTTCTGCCTTTTTTCCTCACTTCCCCTTTCCACTAGGGTATTGCTGGAGCGGAAGGACAGTGTAGGCAGTTTTCTTTGGGGAAGGATCCACCCTATGGGCATTGAGAGCCAGATCCAATTTGAAACATGCCCCCAAAATGAAAGGAGAAAGGAGGCCAATTTCCTTTGATAGTAAGTGCTTTGCAAACTAGGAGCTCCCTTGAAGCGAAAATGAAGTCCCTGAGAGACAGGGAAAGGGAAAGAGCAAGAACAAGACAGAACTTCCAGGACTTCAATTAGATTAATTGTTCCTTTCACCAGAAAGTAAAACAAGGCAGAGGGGGAGAAGAAGCCAGTTTTTTTTTTCTGAATGCAAATGGCCAGGGGAATATGTTAACAATACCTTGAAGAGTGAGAGAGTGAGAGAACCAGATGTGTCTTTCTAAATACAATCATAGGAGAGAGAGAAATGGAGAGTAGAGGAGGAAGGGAGAACGGGTGAGGACACTGAGGACAAGGTTAAGTAGTCGAGGTTTAACCGCAATCGAGCCTTTCTGACCATTTGGCACAGGTGGCTATACAGCCCAGAAAGTTTTTTTTTTCTGACCCTCCCGAACTTTAAGGTTTAAGTCAGAAGCAGGAGATAGGGGAGTGGGAGAAAACAGGAAGTTACTTAGTAAAGATAAGCCAGAAGATCAACTGTAACTGGCCTGCTTCCCCCTCTTCAGCTTCCGCCAGAGGCAGCTGCCTGGTCCCCTCTGGCAGCTTGAGTGCCCCCATCCCCGAGACTGAGGCTCGTAAAGGGAAGGCTTCCCCTGCAGTCCCTCGCTGCGCAGGAGCATGTTTCTCTGGCCTCGTGTACTTTCATGTCTCAAGCCATGCTCACTAGCTCCTGAGCTTCTCCTTCCAAAATCTGTGCCTTCCCTCTCTGCCACTGTGGAGAGACACATGATCGCTTAGCAATTTCCCTGGGAGATTTGCTGGCATAAGCAAATCAGAATTTGGCCTCCGGTCGAGAAGGGTGCTCAGTCAAATTTCTCTTAGCTCAGACCCAAGCACTCTTGCACATTTTGCTGCAGTTTGTGCCAAGCCCCTGCAGCTCAGCCAGAGGAACCAGGACCAAAAACACCTAAAAAGAAGCTGTTCGAATAGAACTACTTGGTCAAGTCCACTGTCAGGGGACCGGAAGCCTTCCGTAAAGTGTTGTGCAAATGTATCCAGTGTGTGCATTTAACAGAGACAAAGAGGAAACGACGGAGCTACCCTGTGTCATCCATCGAGCTGAGAATGAATCTGGGACCAGAAACTCCATCTTGTGACTCCTAGTCACAAGAGGCATCCGGAAACCCTTTGGTTTTCAACAAAGACCACCTCTTGTTCAGAGAAAACCATTATGTAGGTGCAAAGTAGTCCTAGGAGGATAATAATGACATCGATTCACTGAGCCTCACAGTCTAGCGTTAGTTAAAGGGGCCTTGTTTCTCCACAAGGGAGCAAGGGCCAGACCTAGGCCTGCTCTGAAACGAGGGTTAGGAGTTGCGCCTGCCCCTTGCACCTTCCTTAATTTTCAGTACCCCTGATGCCCTGGAATGCGGAATGCGGACTATTTATTAATCACAGGGGAGCCCTGACCATCCATCGGCGGCTCGTTGTAGGCACTTGTTTGGAGCAGAATATGATCAGTAGCACCTTCTTTTCTGCACAGAAACCCTCAATTTTGTTTCAAAAGGAAAGACTCTGTGATAGAGCCTGTACAAAGCACACCCATATTCTTGGCATGCCAACCCTGCTAGGCTCTCCCACCTTAGCCTCTAGGGACTGTGGGGTTATTAGCTAGGCATTCCTAAAGCACTTTCAAATGTCTGAATGTCCACACTTGGTGTCTCCTAAGTCACTCACGCCCAAGGTGTAAGTTGTAAGACAAGCTGGGTCACCACAGGCAACTTACTTAACCTCCCTGGGCTTGTTTTCTCGTCTGCAAAATGGACATTGTCATGGCACCAATCCCCCAGGGCTGTTGTGAGAGTTTATTATATTTGCAAAACCATGAGCACATTGCTTGTTAAATAAATCCATACAACCAACTTGGAGGCTCTAACCTGTGCAGCACAGGTATCAAGAATCAATATGAATCTTTGACTTACGAGTAGAGTCCTAGAGCTTTTACTCTCCCTTACTAGAAGGCAATCAGCTGCCTCTTCATAAAATAACAACTTGATCCTCCAAGGCCGGGAGCAGAGGAAGTCTCTGCTTGGGGATCTGGCTATTATTATTTTAAGGAAACTGGTGAGATTATTATACGTGGTAGCAGCTGCAGAATGGGGCAGATCTCCCAAAGGAAGGTAAACCCCCCCAAATAAGAAGTGGGGTTCACAACCTCTGCCCCCACATGGAAATTCTCCCTTCACTGCCAGGATAGAGTGTTATTCTTTATACTTTTCGGGAAGGCTCTTCCCTCCAAGATACGGGATCACTTAGGCCTCTGTTTCCCCTGAAAGAGAATGCCAGGTTGAGGTGTCCCTCTGGGGTCAGGAACTACAACGGTGAGCGGGTGCTGGGGTCACGGGTGCTGGCATCTGGGGGGGAGGTGGGGCAGGCAGGTCAGCCTCATGGAACTACAGTGGCACCGCATGGTCCTTACTTGCAGTCGTGCTTCTCAATTTCGAAGTGAGGGTTGAAGTTGAGGACGATCTTCTGGTTGGGTTCAGGGGCATAAACAATCCACTCGCAGTTCTGGTGGGAGGGATAATCCTGGGGGTAGCCTGGGGAGGTGATGTAGCCAGCATCTTTGGAATTCAAACGACCTCCACAGGATGGGTCTGAAAGAGAAAGCAAACAACCCGAAGAACTTCAAATATGTTCCAGCGCTCCCCGCCCCCTTTCCGTTTTTCTTCTCTACCAGTAGCGGATTAAAACATTTTTACAGGCCTTTTATGGCAGTCCACGGGCTAAACGACTTACTCATCCAGGGGAAGAGACGACTCCAGCTCATCCTCCCCACCCACCCCTAACCATGTGCACACACACACACACACACACTTTCCCCAAATGAAAATAGGCCAGAAAATGGTCATAAATATTCCCAATTACATGGTCTGGATTTAAAAAAACCAAGAAGGCTGCAAACTTAACATGCCTCCCTGCCTTTTCCTGTCTCCCCTCCTTGGCCCATCTTCCTATCCTCGTTCAAACCTCCCATCTCTCTCTTTATCTCATAAATCCTTCATTTTATATTTTATTCTGTGTCTCCCAGCCCAGCCCAGGCAGCCAGAAGCCAAGGCTCCAGGAACTGACAATAGTGGTTTTGTGGTGCCGACCCACAGGCGAGCCTGGCAACAATTACAAGTGATGTGGAGGAAGCACTTTCAGCTTTGGGCCAGAACAGGCCCTGGAGGGTGATTTCAGCCTTTTTCCTTTTTTTTTTTTCCAAGAAAGAAATAGCAAAAACCCCAAACATTTAATTTCACATACACCACAAAATTTGATTTATTATTTCATTAAACACCGAGTGGAAAAATCTGCATTGGAGAATCCGCTCACTCCAACCTTAAGAGTCTCCACAAAGGTGCTTTGTGCTGAATGGACTTCTGTGTTTTTCTCCATGCCTTTCTGCCCTCTGTCCCTCCTGTCTGGTCACCACCGCCAGGGTGTGCTGCTGCTTTATCCAGCCCTAATCAGCCACTGGAAAGGTAGCTGCGGGGGAGAAGCTGACGCTCCCCTTTCCAGCAATGCCCGGCTAGAGGTCAACAGCTCCATGTGGCCAGCAGGGAAGGGGGCCATCTTGATCTTCAAAGGCAGAAAAGGTGGGTGATGACATCTGAAGGGTCTCATATGTCGGGGAATGAAGTTCTGCCGTCCCCAGGAGGGGTTCTTGGAGGAATGGGGCGGAGAGGGTCGCTTAATACGGCTCAAGAGACATGGAAATGTTCAGAAGCCGCTTGGAGACCATCCTGAGATGTGTGCCTCTTTTAGCATCAATCACGATTTAATATCGCCATCTGCATGGAGCAGCATGGGCCCGTGAATTATGTATTACGGCTCAGCAGCCACCCTACAGGACGGGTCTTTCTCCTGTGCTCACTCTTTGAGGGAAAGGGTCATGCATTTTTTAACTCTACAGGTGCACTTTACAATTCCCCGTGTCTGTCGGCATTACCGACTTCCAGACCTCTGCTTTCGATTACCAGCTTGACAGGTTTTAAATGCATGAAAGATGGGCAGGAGGCACAATGCTGGTTGGGACACACAGATCCACACAAGTAGCCTTTTAGGCATCACGCCTTCAAGAGCTCAAACTGTGCCGTGCTGAACTGCCCAGAATCTAATGGATTCAGGTTCCATTTCCTACTGGGTGGAAAACAAAAGCAAGCCATTTCCTCCGGCTAGCAGAGACCACATCCTCCTCCTCCTAATGACCGTGCACCCTCCCTGGCTCAGGAGCCCAGTGGGCCCATCCCTCACACCAGCTGCAGATGAGGCCTCTGCAGCCAGTCCCAAGGCCCCGTAGGCACTGCTCACCCTTGCCGGGCACCCAGCATCTTTGAGCCAGTCAGATCGCCGCCCACTGCCACTGGCTCATGAACGTGAAACACACAGAGAGCGGCCCTCTGAGAAGGTGGAGGTGTTAGCTGCTCCTACCAAGAGCAGAAGAGAGTGTTTTCTCCTGGGCGCAGGGACTTTGGCAGTTATTTTGCAGAAAACGGCAGCCCTGCCATCATCTCACCCCAAACCAGACTTTTTGCCATAGAACTCAGCAGAGGAAACCTGAGCTGAACTCCCGTTTAGTAGGCATTATGGTTTCCCCAGAATCCAAACTCTCTCCCTCCTTTCCCACCCGGTCCCTGCTTCTCTCCAAGTACTCTTGAAAGAACTTCTTCCCTACAACTCGCCACACCTCAAGTTTAAAGTTTTAGTAACAGTAATTAGTCCAGGCACACATGTAACAATGAGCAATAAGCACGGAAACATCTTTATAGGAAGCTTCTATTTCTCAACCACACAGGCAGTGATCAGTGCCTCGCTTCAAAACAAATTTTAAACTATATATATCCCATGGCAGATAGTCTGTGTTTTCTCCTGATAAAAATTATTTAATCAAAAGCAAAAGGAGTAACCATTTCTTTTTTTTCTGTCTTTTATCTGAAGAAAGGCAAGACACTATTAAAATATCTGAGGGCTCATAAAAACATGTGCTCGGGTTGTATGTGGGTAACCTTTTCAATACCCAAACATTTACAAATTCCCATTCTTGCTTCGATCGCACTCACACTCAGAAACACACACAGATACTGAACATACATCACTTACATACACATATTGGTAATTCACACTTTAATTCTGTACACACTTTCACACCCTCTCAAAATATCACATATCATTTGCACAGACATATATTCACAAAGATAAATACTAGAATTTTTGTCTCTGTTTTTCTTGGAGAGAGCTGGATTCTTGAAATACATAAGTAAAAAATGTAAAGAAAATACACTTGATCCTCCTGCACCTCCTCTTAATCATCCATCTTTCATTTCTAGGTTTGGGACCCTTCGTTTCTGCAACACAAATATAGCCCCAGTAGAAATTAGCTAGCATTTCTTCTGATGAACTATTACTTCAGAGGGCTTTGTGTTCCAAAATGAACATAAATGCTCTCTGCCCCGTTTCAGGCGAGTCAAGCCAAGCCAAAGGAGAGTTGAACTCAAGGGCAAACCCCTTAAGGCCAGTCTTCACATACAAGGGATGTTGACCATGCTGAGGTTTGAACTACTGAGCCTGTTTGGTGAGTTGACAAGGGATTTCATTCTCCAGCTATTTTGTGAGTACCTTTCACCTGGGGCTAACTCATTTCCCAAAGAGAAGTAGCAAAATCCAGGCCTGGACTGTTCACAGCAGGAGTCCCCTCCGTCTGGAACAGAAGCCTAAGGGATGGGCCAGTCATAGAGGCGCAAGGATGAAAGTGTTAAGGTGACACCTCTAGGTATAACCTGAAATAAAGAAAATTCTAAAGTAAGAGTGTGGATGTCCAACAAAGTTCTGATTCTTATCTCCCATAATGACTCCCCAGGGTGCTTTTATTTGAAATATAAAATGTCAAAATTTTTCGGGTGTTTTTTTCTTCTTCTTTCTTTCAGGTGCCCTAAGTGCCTTCTGATGGGACTGTATACCCAGCCACTTATAATTCTAACCACTCTGCCAGCTTCAGAAGGCGCTCACCCTCCTACAGAAGTCAATTTAAGAAAACTCATGGGTTCCTTGGCAATATTTAAATTCTGAGAAGTATTAAGAAGGACTGAAGGAAGTTTGTTTTTTTTTTTTTAAATCGGGTCTGCCCTCTAGGAGAATTCAATTGGAGTTGTTTTAAAGGAACACCGTACGGCCTGAACTTGACAATTAATTCTCGCCAAAAACCAAACCCTGACAGCAGTGAGGACTATTAAATAATCCAAATTACAAGGGCTTACCTCCTCACAGCCAGAGGCACTGCTCGGTGGCACCGGGCAAAGCCTGGTGGCGGCCGGAGGTAGGAAGAGGAGCATTCTGATTACTCGGCTTAGTGGGACTGAATGGAAAAATTCCTAGGCACAAACAGGGGAACTTGGCAACTGGCTGGACGTGGGGCTAGAGAGTCAGGTTGTTGTTAAAAGCAAGTTGAGGGTAATGAGAGTGGGTTACCAGGAAAGGGAGGGGACGACATCAGCAAGGAGAGGGGACGCAGCGTCTGGATTCTTAACTCGGCATGGCTTTCCTGGGTCTCAGGTTCCTAAACTGTAAAATGAATGGGTACTTTTTTTTCCCTCTCCTAAACAAAACTGCCCAGAAGCCCAATGTCCAAAGCCGAGTGGCCAGGAGTGGTGGGAGCCTCCCCTCATCCAGGAGGGGCTTCTCTGCAGGACCATCCGGGGCTGCATGAACATAGTTTGAAAGCCACTGCACTATTAAAAGTGAGTAAGAAGGATTAGAGGACATTTATTTCTTATATATACCTGAGGCACTTGGCAGAAAAAAGTAGTCAGCCTCATTTCCCCTGAAATAATACACTTTATTTACATTATAATTTAGCCTTTATCCAGAGCCTAATCCCATACTGTCCCTACTTCCACAACAGAGTTTTCACTTACTTTTTAGTAACCAGACAAACAAGATCTTCCCGCTGGAAGGTTGTTATCTTGCCATTTAACTTCCTCCTCCTACAGGGCAGTTTACTAGAAGTATTGGAGAGGCAACAAGAAACCTCATGTTCAAGTCTGGTCTGGCCATAGACTAGCTGTGTAACCTTGGATAAGTTACCAAATGTCTCTGAGCCCTTCCCCCCACCCCCGCCCCCACCCCCGCACCAATAAATGAAGGGGAATGATTCTAAAGGACAGTTCCAATGCTAAAATTCAAAGCCTTTATAACGAGGTGAAGAAAAGACCCTATAACCCATAGATTGTCCCCCAAATTAAAAAGATTCTCTATCGTTCTAGACAACAAGACAGTTATTCCAGGTGTGACCCGCTTTTTATTTGCTTGATGAGCCTGAAACAAAACGTCAAGATTCTTTGGATGAACATGTCTGTCTTGCATTATGGAGAGTTCAAATGTCTCTTTTAATCACATTAGCTTTACTGATCTGAGTTTCTTTTCTTAACTGAGTCTGTGGCTGTGTGTTTGTAAATATTATGGAGACACATTTCTGTTGTGAGCATGTCAACAACAGTGATGCATGCAAAAAAAAGGACAAAAAGAGTTTCTTCAAATCCCTAGCCCAGATCATCTAAGTCCTTTGTTTGAGGTTTTAACCAAATTTTGCTCACTCACCCCACATAAGCTGCTTTTTAAGAGTAATTTCTGTGATCTGAGGCTGGATTTTGTTTTATTCAAAGTGACTTCAGCCTGTCACAAGACAGTCTCATAAAATCTGTATCTTGGCTTAAGCTGGGAAGAAATGAGCCAATCCATCAGCCCAGGAATGCGGCTGTTTGACCACTTCCTAAGGCAACTGGGAAGGGATGCAATCTATTCAATTTATGGGGCTGGGTGGCAGTGAATGATGCACTCCTGAAGGCACAGCAAATGGAAATCCCTGTGAACTTTTGCAATGATAAAGTTCAAAATCTGAATAAAAGAATCGTATAGGAGGGAGGGGATGTAGGAAGAAAGCAGAGAAGGGAAAGGAAGATGGCACAGGAACACGAGTACCAGTGGGGAAAAGGAGCAAGGAATGAAGCAAACCCCTTCTAAAACACCTCCAATGAATTCATGGAAGAGAGAACTGGAAATTGGGCCTCATAAAAGTCTCTTCCCCTCAATCTGGATGCTAAAAATGAACCCTCATTTAATCGTTAAAATGTAAGTTTGATGCGATTACCTCCCTTGACCTCGGATCATGCCACCTGTGGTAACCTTGTTATTTGTCATCTTATATCATAAACAAATGCAATTCCAATAGGGCAGCTGATATAATATCATTAGTTTATATTTATGTCTGCTCTTTTCCAGCCCTCATTGCAAATGCAATTTTGATGCCATTGATGAGAGATCTGGGATTACAATTCCTGACCATTTCAACAGACATTTGGGGAAGGAAATAGAAGAATGATTTTGAGGTCTCAAAAAAAAAAAAAAGAAAAGGGGAGAGAGAGGTAATACACTATTTTTATTTTGATTAACTGAGGGCTTGTGCTGAAATGTCAATGGCTCCCCATCAGCTAGCAAATGAAACCCAAACTCATTGGCCTAACAATCTGAGTTTTACATTTAGCCCAAGCTATTATTTCGAACCTTATTTGCAATCATTCCCTTCCACATTCTAAACTGCAGCTTCAGACTATTACCCAAACAAATCTAATGTCCCTTTCTCTGCTTCCACCTTCCCCTTCACCTAGGATGCCTCTTCCAGTTCTACAGCCTCTCAATCCCACCTAGGATGACACCTCTCCTCTGGACCTCCCCTGATCTCCCACCCTGGGAGTAACCTTTCCCTTCCCTGTACCCCAAACCGCTGAGCATCTCTGAAGACATATGAGAGATCTGAACTCCCTTATTCACTCTGCTGAAAATTTTGAGGGCATGCTTTCTTTCCAATTCATCTTTGGCAAACCCTGTAAAATCAAACACAGGGTCTTTCCGAAAAGTCAGACCCAATAGGGTTTGATAAATTAGTGAACTAATAACTGACCACCACAAAGAAAAGTATCAATAAATATCACAAATTCTAAGGAACCCTTATCATAAATTGTTCTGTGTCTCCAACCACTACCCTTACTTCCTAACCCACATTTAATGGTGAACTGAGTTTTCACCTATTCACAGGTCAAGGTGGAATTAGTGTGAACTATTTCTATCAGGACACCCAAAGCTTAGGTAATAATGACAATGTTCAAAGGACGCTTACATTTTAAATAGAATAATACTAAAATTCATTCATCTGAGGGTTTTCTTGCCCACTAACTTCAACCCCCACCCACCCAAAAGTCACTTCTAAAGCTTTGTTGCCAGTAGCAGCAGGAAGACACAAACTATTGTTTAATTGCTCACCCATGAACTTTCTCTTGCTTGATTTCAGCTCACCTCTCTGTACTCAATCCCTCCCCTCGTCCTTCCCCCTGGTTCACAACATGCCTTTTGGGCACATCTGTTTTATTTTTCCCCTTTATCAAAACAATTATTATTGCCATTAGGTCTAGTGATTTGCAATTCCCTTTATCCTCTTTGTTGAAAGGCTGGCCAGAAGCCGGACCATTGGTTATCTTGGGATCTTTGGGGGCTGTGAGCAGGGTAGCCCCCTGCACGTGCACTGCACAGCCCATCCACTGCACGCTATGAGAGTGTCCCTTTTGTTATTCCCAGCCCCCCACCCCCTTTTTCTGGATTAGATGGCTCTTTTATGAAGACCCAGAGGGAAATGGGATTATTAAGAGTCTTGCTGGGTAAAAGGCATTTTGTCTTTAAGATGACTTTTTTGAGTTCAGCTGCTGAGAGGCCTTGATGCCAGAGTGGAAGTTATTACACATTCCAGAGAGCGCCTTAAACACGGTGTTCCCTGCTGAGCACACTCTCAGAGAGGAAGGATGGACAGGGAGGAAAAGGAAAGGAAAGAAGAAAGAGAGACTATAAAAAAAAGTAGAGGCAAGAACACTGAAAGCAGAACAAGGAGGGGAAAAAAATGCAAAGAGGACACGTAAATCTAAGATGAGAATCCAGCACAGTATATCTATCTCTGAAGAACAGTATATTGGGATAGAATCTGATGCCAAAGGTTTCATGAGGCAAGAGCTGAGAATGAATACTTATTTACTTCTCAGAAAATTCTCATAAAAACAACACAAACTTGCCACAGTGTATCTTCTCTGATCGTGAGAAACACCCACAGAGGGTGTTTTAAAAATGAAATGACTTCAGAAAAGGCTTAATCCGTGCCAAACAGTACCCTATGTAATCTGACATAGCACAATGATCTTCTGAAGTAGGCGTTATCGTCAAACACTTTGTACAGGCAAGGAAACTGAGGCACAGAGACAGTAAGTAGTCGTCTCACACAGAGTACGTGGGTCACAGCTAGCAAGTGGCTGCACTGGATTTCAAAGCCAGGCAGTCTGGCTCCAACGCCTCCGAAGCTAGAAAGGCGAGTGAGCATTGCCCCCAAAACCTTCTCAACGACAAATTTATTCAGTGGCAGTTAGGGAAAGACCAATGTTTTGCCTGTTTGCAAACCGCTTTTTCTCTCCCAGTGCCAGTAGTGGATCTGTGTGAACAATGAGAGACGTGTGTCCAAGGCTGGGGTGTGAGCAGGCTGGAAACACTTAACACCTTCTCTGCTCCCTGCACACACAGGCTCTCCTTGTCCTCTTGGCCCTCTTTCCCATACTCTGGAAACCTGAGGGGATAGGATGCTGGGGTCTGGAACCATGTGTCACCACATCAGAGGATTTTTTTTTGGCAATTCCCATCTCTCTCTTTTCTTTCCAACCCCACTCTTCCCTATACTAAATGCCACGTTGTTATTGTTCTGCTGGATAGGAGCAGCATTTTCAGAGATGGGGGATTTATTTTTATAGCACAGCTGGTCTGCCAAAGGTCACATAATTTGGCAAGATTCCCAGTGGTTAAAAATTAATTTCTCCTTATTAATACAACCAAGGTCCCATAGGATGGGAGCTCAGCCTTATCTAAACTTGACAGCTTCCTAAACCTTTAGAAGATGCTTTCTCCTGGAGGGACAGGCACGATACCAGGCTGCTGTGTCCTGGAATCCAACCCCACTGAATCCTGTTAAGTCATGAAACCGTTAAACCCTTGGGCATTTCTCATCAAGGCAGATAAAGCTTTGGAAAAAAAATGCTTGAAGATCTCCAGGATAAACTTCCACAGCATTTTCCTGGAATGGGTTAATTCAGAAAAAGAAAATGTAAATTCCTGATCTGGAAGGAACAGCATAAAAACTAACTTCTGGGGATTAAAATATGTTTGCCACTCAAGGAAAACAGCACAAAGATTATCCAGAGGCAAATGGTCAGATGGGGGAATACCTCAAATATGTTAATGATTCTACTAACAACTGCCCCGGCTTCAACTTTCGAGTCCCTTTACTGTCAGGAGAAATTAAAAAGGTATTATTCTTCTGCTCCATCCTTTAAAAAAGGGAAATCTCATCTCTATTCCCTAAAGTCTTTCCAAACTGGACCTTTAGGGAATATACACTAAAAACCCTTTAACAGTGAACCTGGCTCTGAATTGTCCCACAGTGGGGTCACCCAGAGTCAGCTCATTTCCTCCACTGCCTTAATGAATTGTTGAGTGAGGTGAAAAACATCAGAGCAGAGTTCTCCGCATCATCTACCCCACGGTCTTTCTCCCAGCCTCCCCCTCACTGGTATTTGCATTTATTCCTCATTGCATATACATTGGCTTTCGGACTCCTTGCCTTTTTATACCCAGAGGGCAGGATCTGGCCTTGCCCTGCAGAACGTGGCCTTGCCGTCCAAGAGCGGGGGTGGAGAGCCACCTGGTAGACAACTGGAGTCCTGCCTGGGTAGCCTGGATTCCAGCCACTGCCACCTTCTGGCCTCTCGTTTTGCCACTTGGATGCTCTGTGGCTTAATGTCTGATGGCTCCACAGGAAGACCTCAAACTCCAAAGCCCCAATGCTGCCTGGGTCTTCACAATTTTACCAGGTACATCTTGGACAAGCAGAGGCCTGCCCCAGACCTCTCCTGGGGAGCTCTCCCCATTCCTCTGATTGGCACTCTGTGCTTTGTTGGCAACTGGCACAGCTTCACTACCTCCAGTGGCTGCTTATCATGGAAAGTTTATTGGGTACCCACTGAATTGGGTACCCAATGAATGTGGGCATGAGGCCAGTCCTCAGAGCCCAGAGCTGACTCTGTAGAATCTAGGAGCTTACGGTTTGGCCTTGCAAATTATGATGCCGGCCGGTCGCCATCCCAGAGTTTGGGGAAACAGACTAAAAGAAGCTCTCTACAAAACTGGAATGGCGCCCGGACCCTCATTCTCTCCCTTTCTGGATTTGTTTCAACCAAGACCTGTCCCCCACAGCCAATTTACACCTCTTATCTGATCATTCAGTCCAGACAGAAGGTAGAGCTGACCACGGTCTGCCCGTGTCCATGGCAATGGTGTTAAAATCCAAGCACAGATCAAAGCTCCGCCGGCGGGGCGGGGGTTGGTGGCGCGACGGGGCTGGGGGCTGGGGAGTGGCGGTGGTGGTTAGAAGGCTCGGAACCTTTTGGCCCAGAGCGGTGTGTCCAGGAGGTGGGGACGTTGGGGCTGGGAGTTGCCACCACCTGAAGAAACCCATCGCCAGGGACTGAAGGATTTCCTGTGCAAAACGCAGTCTCCCGCGGACTACGATTAACTCTAGGAAAGGGGTGGTTCGTGGCCTGGCGGCTGACGCGGAATGGCTAGCGCCAGGGGGCTCTCCTCTCTGATTGAAACCTAAAGAAACCGAGGCGGAGGGAGTAGCGGAGCAGCCGGCACTCGCCAGTAAACCCGGGCGCCGATCCCCTCCCCTTCTAGAAGAAATTCAACCTGAGCCGCAGAAGCTGCAACAGCGAGGGGTTGGATCCCCGGAGCGTGATTCCCGCCACACTTGATTTCCAGAGGGGAGACCCCCCACTCCCCCGCTCCTCTCCGTACTTCCAGCCCTGTTGGTGCCCCCCCACACACACACCCAGCGGCCAGGCGCCGGGGTCCCGGGGGGGAACGACTGCAGCGCAGTCCGCCCGAGGCGAAGGGTGGGGCAGCCGTTTAATCACAGCTCGCCTCGTCTCGTTTATCTGGTGTTGATATTAAAAAGAAATCAATCAGTGAAAATGAAGCATTGGCCGTGAATACTGCTTTAGCCCCAGGCGGCGGGGGAGGGGGGGAGGGAACTCGCGGGCAACTGCATTGGCTTCTCCAGGGGACAGTGCGGCAGCCTCGACTTAACTTTCCAGCCTTCGGCACAATCAAGGAAATGCCGCAAGCTTCTCCCTGGGGGTGTCCCAGTCAGGAGGAGGAGGAGGAGGAGACGCGGCTGGAAGAGTTGGAAGCGGCCAACTTCGCCAAGATCTTGAGCCCCGGTTTTGCTTTCGCTGGGAATATTTTTGCCTAATAGAATGTTTATGGATCGCTCGGCTCTGTTTCTGCTGCGTAGTCCAAACAAATCGATGCGGCGTTAGAGACGGCGCTGGGGGAGGGGGTGAGGTCAGGGTAGGCCTGGGCCCAGGGGCTGGGGTGGGAGCGACCACGTATCTACCACGTGGATACCCGCGCGCCGCGTGCTCTTCACCTGTTCCGGCGCTCCAGCAGGCGCTCCCGCGCGCTGCGCTTCTAAAGACTGTGCAAGTTGCGCGGCGCAGTCCCCAGGCTCAAGCTGGCTCCTCTTGCCTCTCCCCACCTTGAGGCCTCTCCCGAGTTTCACCCCGACTTGCCACCACCCAGCGCGCCCGGCGCCGGGATCCCCGCAACGGCAGCCCCGGGCCGGTCCAAGCCGGCTCTCCAGACACTGCAGCGGGCTTTCGACTCAGAGCCGAGCGCAGGGGACGGGAGGGGGCGCTCCGGGCATGACCCACCCAGCAGCCCCGGGGTCGGTGGGGGAGAATACAGGCGCAGCGCGATCCGGCCAGGTGGCGTGGCGGGGAGATTGGGAGCCGGGTGCGCGCGGCGCCCAAGCGGCCCCTCAGACGCCGCCAGCCCCAGGTCGCCGCAGTCAGGTTATTTACTTAGTTGCTTCCCCGAGCGCACCTTCCGCCCTCTGACTCTACTTCTCGGAATGGGTTCCCTCCGCCGCTGGCGGAGGTTGGGTCAGGTCCCCTCCCGGCCGGCGCGCACCGGGTGAGTCAGAGGTCTCGTTCGGCCTCGCCCTTTGCCACCCGCTGCCAGCAACCCGGGTGTCAGTCGACCGCTCCGGCTGAAAGCCCGAGCGTTCACCGCTTGCGATCGGCTTTTTGGGGCCTGGAGAATAGCCACCTAAGCCCTCTCCTAGCACCCCCGTTTACCCTGACGTCCGCGGCCTGGTGATAGGTGCCCTCCCCGCACCCCACGCCTCTGGGCTTCTCTGGAAGTGACGCAGCGCGGACCTAGGTTGAGTTGGGAGGGGGCTCTGCGGCGAACGCGGGAGGCAGGTGGCTGAGCGGGAGTGGGTCCGAGTGGTGGTCGCACATACAAGTACACCTCCATGCAACGCTCGGAGACAGATGTGCGAACATCTGGAATGGGAAACAGCTCCTGTGTCTTCAGTATCCTTCCTGCGCCGCACAGCTCACGAAACCTGAAGTTGCATGTGCGTGTGTGCCGGTGTAATGCCCTGTTGTGTGTGCTAGCCAGTGAGCGCGCATTCGTGCGCCAGGGCCTACCGGAGTTCACGCCTGAATACATAATGTACGGTGGGCACCCTCACCGCGCGCGCGCGGACACGCCAGCAGAGCTATCCCACAAACATACATAATTTATGCAGCATCCAGGGCTGTGGGAGGTAATTTAATCTCGCTTCAAGCTGGGAATTTAGAATGAAGGCAAAAGGGAATGGGAGACACAGGAAACCTCCCCAAGTCCTGCGCCGATCCTTTGATAAGGTTTGCGGCTACCCTGAAGACCAGTTACTGCAGAGAGGGAGCCGCGAATGCGGGGAGATGGTTGGCAAGAGCATTCTTGAACCATCCTCTCCCCTCAAATACACACCCAAGCGTAAAGTGAGGGGGGCCGGGGCAGTGAGAACTGGAGTACGCAAACCTAAAGGGGACTTTGGTCACTCTAGGCACCAGGCTCCTATGTTAGGAGCCGATTTGTCGGGAGGATGTGCAGGAGGCCGCACGGGGTGCGTCCTTGCCACTATGAACATCAGCCATCGCCTTCCAAGTGCCCTGGAGTAAGGGGACTTCTGAATGGGTTTTTCCTCCTCTCTTCTTTTCCTTGTTTCTTTCATAGCTGTTTTTCACATCCCCGAGCACCTGCAGCAGCTACTAAGAGTTTGTCAGATTCTAAACGCTGTTTTCAGAGGGGGAAGAGGCTCACCCTGGAGAGTGGTCCCAGGCATGGAGGACCAGCCCCCACTGCACAGCATTTCGTGAAGCCAGAGAACCCTTCTCAGGTGGGCTGCCTCTTGCCACTCCCCACAAATGCTGGCCCCAAACTGTTCTGGGCCTCCGTGCTTATCTCCTGCAGTCTGTCCACACACCCTTTTTGGCAGTGGTCGAGAACAAATTCCACTCAAAAGTTTCTAACCACTTCAGAAGAATGAGAGACTTTACAGGGCCACACGGTTTGTTTTATCTAACAATAGTTCTTAAAAGAATATACGATTTGCTTTCCCAGAAAACACACGGATGCAAGAGACAGCGCGTGCGGGAGAGCAGTGATGATCAACTGCTTTGGCTGCCAGAAGCGCCAGGCCCCAAGTCCCTCTTAGCCGCAAGCCAACTTGCTCTATCAACCCAAGCCTTAGGATTTGGGGGCACATCCACCCTTTCTCCAAAGCAACCACAGTATTTGAAAACGCCAACTAGACTCTTGTCTTTCCAAAGCCCTTCAGTTAACATTGCTCAATGTGGCTAAGTGGAGGGAATGCCAATGATTTATATTTCGCTGGCTGGGTTGAAGAAACTCAAGGGAGATGTGTTCTGCTTCAAGACGGGGAAAAAATCCCCAAAAACTGCAATGCTAAGGCTTTGTAGTATTTTTAAACCTTTGATTCAGTCCATATGTGACATCTGAACACCGCCAAATTCTGTCTGTGTTTCAAAACACACACACGCACATACATACACACTTCTACCAGGAGAGAAAAGTTGGGTTTTTCACAGCAGTGGTGGTGTAGGGAGGGCCCGCCTGGGATCTCTCTTTAAATTATGAGGGAGCCTCCTTCTGTGCTCTCCCGCAGGTAGCCCTCCTGCATTAGCGCTGGCTTTCAAAGGGGGGGGGGGGAAAGGAAAAAAAAAAAAAAAACGTGTTGAAATGGATAGAAAAAATAACTTTCGGGGACTTACCTGGCTGGCCTCTCACTTCGTGTCCTGAATAGTAGAGAACTAAGAAAATCCAGGTGAGAGGAGACAGATCCATTTTGGAGAGGGAGGCTTCCTCCAGAACTGGACGTACAGCCTTCTTTATATTTGTAAGTCTTTGTGTTTTTCTCTTTCTCTTATTTTCTTCCTTACAATGTCTTCTGTAAAGGTTTCTAATGGTCAGTGTTTGCCTCCTGGGTCTTGGCGGCCTGTCTTCACCTTTATTCTTCCCGAAATGCCCACCTCATCAAGAGGAGGGTAGCTCCTGAAATCAGCAAGGAGGGAGCAAGCCGGGAAGAGGGGACGGGTTTCCTCTCTTAAAAACAAAACGCATCTATGTTCTCTCCAGTTCCTCAAAGTGTCATTTCCTTTATCCTACAACATCGCGAAAATTTCCCGAAAGCCAAGCGTAAAAAGAATAATAAAAATAAAAGCCAAGACTTGCCTTGGGCATCACACGGCCCCCCAGGCAGCCGTGTGGTCTCAAAGGCGTGCACTGACACACATCTCCCGGCACCCAGGACCGACCGGCGGGCGGAGGCACCGATAGACGGCCGGCCCGAGTGCAAGGCGGCCGCCCAGCTCTTGCCCTCGCCGGGTTTCCCCAGCGGCAGCCTCCCCCAGCGGCGACACCCGCTTGGCCAGGCTGACGAGGGGAGGCTGAGGAAGGAAGCAGCGGCGGCGGCGGCGGCGGCGGCGGCGGCGCGGCGGCTGGGATCGCCGGGGAGTGAGCGAGCCCCTCGCCGAGTTCGCTCGCGCCCGCCCTCACCTCCACCTCGCCCAGCGCCTCGCCGAGTGTCTGCGCGTCTGAGGAGGTGCTGGGGGCGGGCTGCGGGCTGGTGCCGCGCTCGCGTTCTCTGCCTCCCCTCCGGCTCCCCCCTGCCTTTTCAGGCCGAGCAGCATGTGGATGTCAGAGCCGCGGCAGAGCTATCCGATTACGCGCCGGCTCAGGGCCCGCCCCTTCTGTGTTCCTGATTAAAGCGGCAGCCGCGGAGACGCGCGGCGCAGAGGCGAGCGCCGCGGCACCCAGCTCGGGCGGGGCGGCGGTGGCGGCTGCGGCTTTCCCGGACGCCGCCTGATCAAAGTTAAGCAGCTCGCACCCAGACGCCCCTCTCCCACCTCGCACCGCCCGGCCCCCTCCCATCCCTGCGCACCGCTGCGCCGCGCCTCGCCTGCTCCGCGCCCCGGGGAAGGAGTGCCGCCGGGCACCTCCTGGGCACGCCGCCTTCGGCCACCTCGCCCCTGCCCCGAGGGAGGCTCCGTGGGGAGCGGGGGGAAAAAATCCTTGCTCTCCCTAAATTCCGCGACTCCGATGCCACCCATGCAGAACCCAACACAATGCCGCGCGCGATGCGGTTACAGGAGGAGCTGGGTGGCTTACGGTGTTTGGGGTAGGGAGCCAGGCGGCAGCTCAGCCATGCGTTCGCACAGGCAGCAGTGCGTGGCGGCGACACACACCGTCGGCCCCCGGCTGAATAAAACCCCAAACACTCCTGCGTTTACTACTCAGATCCTTTGTTGTGTCCCAAACATGCTCTTCTCCTGGTGAGGATTTAGCCATCCCTGCGCCCCTAATTTGTAACTATCAGAAGGAAAAGAGGAAAGACTCGCTTCAGCAAAGAATTGCCATGTAATTAAATTGGATTCTCCCCAATCGCCCCCCCCCCCCCAAAGTACAGGTACGTGAAGAAGGTATCTCCTCGAAATGCCACCGTACCAACCATGGTTCACATTCCTACCCCCCACCACCCTGTGGAAATGTGGTCACAACGCCAAGGGAAAGAAAACTGCATTATGCCAACTATTTTTAAATGGAGGCGTGAAAACTGTTTAGAGGGAGCTGCTAGCTAACAGTTGGGGAAACACTTGTATCTTTGTTTCTGAGGATGGGTTTGTGAATTCCGAACTGTCTTGCCTCACTAGGCACCTATCACCACGTTATCATAAAGACTCTAACAAGAACAGTCGAAATAACTCCTTGCGTGTACCTTTTCTGCCACTCTGCAGGTTAAGAAAAATAAAGTTTGGGTGACAAGAAACACACACATCTGACTATCCCATTTTCATCTTGGCTTGTACTGGTGGATTCTTCTGGGTGGTTTCACTCCTTATCTGGTCTCGCCATTAGCTTTGTTTATCACTCTTAGTGTTTGAACAATCTGTAACTCCCACTTAACTGTTATTTACACCGAGATAACCAAAACAAAATTGAATCAGAAGTGATTTGCAAACAGTGGAGCCAAGTCCTAAAGGATTTTTACAGTGCCACGTAAATCTGAAGGCTGCATATCACACTGTTAATCTTAGATGCCTGGTTTGAAAGGATTTAAAACAGGGGCCCAGTGAATTCTCCCAGGGAACATAGCCTCCAGCAGGCCTAAACACTACCTGACTAACTTTTCTCCCCTCCCCAGCTCTGCTCTTTCTTATCTTTTTCTTTTGTGAGGCTTGAGAGCACATCCACATTATAAAAACTCCAAATTTACATCTTCTCTGTTTAAAGTTTAATGGTAAAGAATGGCTCCCCCACCCCCCAATATTTAAGGCAATAGGGAGTCTGGATAAGCAGAGATTCCAGGTTCTGTCTTTGCCAAGATGCCAGTCTAAGGACAAATAAGACTATCTGCAGTGACAGTCCCTGGACGAAGAGGGTCACTTAGTATCACCTCCCTCCATCACTCACCAGGCATGCCAAACCATTCTAGCAATTGTCCAACCTGGGAGAATTCTGTTTCTGCAAATGTTATAGCTGGGTTTAAGGTGAAAGACATGGGAGAGGGGAGAGGAGAGAAAAGGTAAACCTAAGCTCATTGGGCAACCAAAAGAATAATAATTTTGGTTTCAGGGTTGAGGTTCCTCCCAGGGCCCTTGGTCTGGTGGAGAGCTGAATATCAGCCTTATGGATTTTAAATTTCCAGAGGTGTCCTAAAGGGGGAGCTAGATTACTTCCTGTGACTCCTCTAATGCAAAACTCAGCAGTACACTTTGGTGAAGTCTTGATTTTTGCTAGGGGTCTTCAGTTCAAACCCTGGGGACTCCAAACTGACAAGAGCATTCTTAATCCTCTAGGGGGCAGCACTCAATAAATAATGGTAACACCACTAAGGCTACACTTCCAGTGGTGGTTTCACTTCCAGAAGCTCAAAGTCCTTTGTCAGATCAGGGAAGCTTCAGTGTGAGACCATATCTCCCATAACCCACTCTGAACAAGACCCTACAGGCCCAGGAAGGGCTTAGAATTGTTCTAACCCAGGACTCCCAAGGACTCTTGGGAACTAAACACAAATCCCACATGTGCCCAATGGAAAACGAACCTTCAGGGAAATTCTCCAGGCTGGGGCTGGCTCAGACCTGCCAGCAGTGTTCTCGTCTAGACTGGAATCTCAGGGGTTTGACTGCACTTGAATCAGTTTCACCAAAGGTACAGTGTGTGTATGGGGGGGTAGGGTGTGAGGCAGGCACCTATACTTTTCAGCATTTTGTGAGTCAACATCCATGACCTTTGGGGAACTTGAGAAGCAGGTAGCACCATCAGACACAATGGGCGGGTTAACCTAATACCAAACAGGCTATGAAGCAGCTAACTAGTGAAGGTGAGACTCCTGGCAGCATATTGACTCACCTAGGATGTTTTTAGCCTTAATTGTGAAATAATAATAGATAATCCTAGCCTACATTCCATTCCTTTGACAGAAAGGGATGTGGGGAACATAAAACAGATTTGTAAATGATGCTAAGAGAAAGCTGTTACCTAGCCACAACCCAGTGGAAAGTTGGGTGTTCCTAGCTAAACAGTCCCTAACCTGAGGGCACACCAGAATCATTCTAGGGCAAGTGTTCAAAATTCCGATCTCTGGGCCCCATCCTCCTGCAATTGGATACCTTAGGTTTGGAGCGGTGGGTGTCTGGGAATCTGCATTTTAAATAAACATTTAAGGTGACTGATGCATAATGTTAAACAGGCCATTGGCTGGGAAACTGTTCTGCTGTATTACACTTATGGACTTTGATATATACTCATCTATTGATGGTCACCTGGAAAAGTACTCCTTTTCAGATAGGGGGTAGATGTTTCTGGGAAAAGGCACCAAGAATGTGTTTTTTAAGGTACCAGAGTGGCAGGATTCCCAACCTTACCTTTGACTTTTAGCAGCAACAGCAGAGAGCCTACTTGGAAACCCCAAGAAACCTCACTTCACAGAAGGGGGCGGGGTGGTTTGCTGGAACATGTTTAAAGCACCAGCTGATGGAGTTTATGCAGCTGGATTTCCCCACCAATCCCCTCAACCATTGGTTACTAGAGGTTTGTTTCAGGTATGGTTCTCCATCTGTGTTCATCGCGTTGTACTTATTAAATGGTCATGGATGCGTGACTGTGCAGGAGGTGTGCAAGCAAATAAGACATTTGGGTCTCGCCTCCTGGGAATGCATGATCTAAAAGCTCCAGAAATTTCATGCTTCCACAAAGGTTCAGTAGATGCCACCTGTCACATGGCACATTTCTTTATCTGAGCCCTGTAACATTGACAAGCTCTCACCCTGAAACAGGGAGGTATGAGGCATAATTGCATTTTAATCTGTAATTTACTACACTGCCCTAGTTAATGTTTAGCGGCATCTGTCTCAGAGGCAAAGCTTCAGTTAAAATGTAATAGGGCCTCATTTTGTGTTCTCTCTTTTCTCTGAAGCGGAAGTCCAGGTTTCTGGTCAATAAGGTTGTTTATACCCTGCCCCCCACTCTTCCTTTAAACAACTAACCTTTTTCTTTTTTCCAACATACTTGACTTTGGTTAGTAGTCTTTAAATATTCCTGTTTGTGGGAAATCTTTAAAAATTTTCAGAAAATATTGAAAACTTTTCACTCCAAAGTATCCTGTCTCTTTCTCAGACACTAAATCTGATGGGAGGGGACCTTATGAATTAAAAAAAAAAAAAAAAAAAGAGCAAATTTGCAAAATTCATTCAAACATCCTTGGAATTCTTACAAAGGAAAGGTCTGCAGAAGTCATCTTTTCCCTCTACTCTGCTGGGCTTCAGAGTGTGGGGGATCTCCCTCTGCTATGCTAATTTTGAGGCATTAGTGCTTCAGAAAGGATTCAGTCTCTGCTTGCTGTGAGAGCAACACTCTCTAATAGAACTTTCTACAGTGTTAGAGATAGCTGTGCTCTTCCTGTGACTACTGGGCACTGGAATTATGGCTAGTGTGACTGAGAACTGAATTTTGAATTTCATTTAATCTTGCTATTTTAAGTTTAAGTGACCACATGTGCTTAATGGCTACACTATTGGAGAGTTCAGCTTAGATACTCAAAGGACCAGAACCTGAGCTTTCCCATAAAAGCTCATAGAAATTCATACCCTTATCAGTCTCTGAGGCTACCACACTTGTTCTCCAAGCAGGGAACCCCTGTAGCAGCAGAAGCTCTGATTGCCAAGGTGTCATTTGAAAATGCCTGGGGTCTCCTGGGCTAAGGAAAAGAAAGGCTAGCTCAAATGATTGTCTATCAGTTCTTTGTCCTTTCTGTGCCCTTTTGGATGCCTTCCCCAGAGCACTCACCAGGTATCAGGGTCTTCACGGTGCTTCCCAGGCTCCTGGTCTCCATTCCGATCTTGAGATTATCCCAGACAGGCAAGTAGGGGCAACAGAGAGCTTGAGGTCAGTGCAGACGGCCCTTAGGCGCCTGCTGCTCTTAATAGAATATGCATCCTTGAGAAGGCTTTTAAGTAATTTGGGATCAGTTTCTTCACCCAGAGAATGAAAGGTTTGGTTTAAATAATATCTATTCTTTTCCAGTTTTGAATTTTGGCTAGGACCCTTTCCTGAACCTGTTCTCACTCATAAATTTAAAAGTGTGTTGGGTCCTAATTCCATAGGCCACCCTAAGTAATTGAAATTAATAATCATTTATCCCCCAAGAAGTTGTTAATGGATGGGTGGGTCTTTACTGGATATCCCACAGTATTTGCATTGGGTAACTTTCTCAAAGAATGAGCAATAGTTAGCATTTTAGGTATCCTGGCAGGGCTTTCAGAGGAGATATTTTTGGACTAAGGCCTTTCCAAGCCCCTCAAAAAAAAAAAATACATACTTCATTTGGCAATAATGAACAAGCAACTTCACAGCATTTATAGTTGATGTGATTGGAAATTTTAGGGTTATAATCTGGATTTTTAATTTTTTTTTTTTTACCATTCCAGAAAATCTTATTTCAAGCTGAAAATTCCCATTCTTTTACTAAATCCATAGACTAATTTTCTTGGAAACTTGAATCTTCCATCCATAAGAGTATTTTGCTTTTTCTTCATTTGCATTCACACAAACTGTTTCAAACCTCCATAGATTTGTAAGGTTATTATTATTATTTTTGGTTGCTACTATTGCTGTTTTCAAATTTGTAACCTGTGATTTTCTGTGCCTTAATTAGACATCTACACGTCAGGTGACTGTTACATTATGATGGCAATAGCTGCTAATTTGAGCATGAAATCCATAATGGAAAGGCAAGAGTCACAGAGTGGACCTTTTGCTATTGAGAATACTCCAGAGTTAATTCACACCTACCCTCATCATTAGTTCCCGGTTTTCTCCTTCATATTTACTTCTTGGCAGTTTACTGAGCTGCCAATCAACCGTTAGCATGCTGAGGGGAGGGGCCTTGGCATTGTGCTTATTTCCTGCAGGAGCCAAGGCGTCCTTTGCAGAGGCATTCTCCTTTGCATTCTTCAGATGTAGATCCTATTTATTTTCTAAGCTTAAAAAAGGGAATGGGGAAGTGGATGTGACTCAAGTGATAGAGCTTCGACCTACCATATGGGAGGACCTGGTTCGATCCCTGGGGCCTCCTGGTGAAAAAAAGAGAAAGCGTGCCCGTGTGGCGAGCCAGTGCCTGCACAAGTGAGTCATGTGGCAAGATGACTCAAAAGATGCATCAAAAGAGAGACAAGGGGAGAGTCAAGGTGAAGTGCAGCAGAAACCAGGAACTGAGGTGGTGCAATTGACAGGGAACCTCTCTTCACATCAGGGTCTCTAGGATTGAATCCTGGTGAATCTTAGAGAAGAGAAAATGAGAAGAGAAGACAACACAGACAGCAAAAACATCAGGATAGGAGGAGGGGAAGGGGGGAAAAAAAAAAAAGGGAATGAGTAGTATACATACGTCATTGAAATTCGGTCAATACAGAAGGGCATTTATGCAGTTAAAAATTAAGCCTCCCCCACCCCACCCCTGCCCTTATTCTGCAGTTCACCTTCCCACTGATTCAGGTTTGGGTATCCCTCCAGAGATGTTGGGACTATATTGCAAGTTAAAAGCAAGAACACATTTTGTGTCTTTCTCTAGTTTTCTTTCTCCAGTTCTCTGTTCCTCCCTCTCTCCCTCTCCTCTAGCCCAAAGCAGTAATGATCTTAAAAACCATTAGGGGGCAGCTGTGACCAAAAAAGGAAAAAGGCTAAAATGAACAACTGAAATCCAAGAGGAAGAGATGCAAAAGGAAATGGAAAGAATGCCAAGGAGAGAGATCAGCAAAAGAGAAAAGTGAAAAAGAAAGAAGAAATAAGCAAATAGGGATCATTACAAAATAAAAGGAAACAGAGAATGAAGTAATAAGATTTAAAAAGCTAGAGGAAGGGTGTGTGTGTGGCGGGGAGCAATTTGCTTTGCACAGGGATTATACGTGTTGTGTTTGTGTGTGTGTGTTTTTAAAACTAACCCGTAGAACCTGAATTGACTCAATGTTAGCAAAAGTGGGAGGTTATCTTTTCCTGAACCAGAAGGTATTTATCATGCTGGACTTTACATTCTTAGGACCTGTTTGAAACTGAACAGTTGAGAGCACCCTCTGTACAACTGGGCTCTGATTTGGGGGTGGGGGAGGGGAGGAGCAGCCCTTTTCCTTGCGCCTTCAGAACGCTTAGGAATGCTTTCAGGCCTCAGCAAGGCAACAGCATTAGCCTGAATATAAAGGTGCAATTCTATTTCTCAACGCAGCGGAGCTCAGAAATGAGGAAACTGGTTTCTTTTGAAGCTGATGCCATAATCAAAGTGCTTTCAGGTGTACTTCAGGCAAGCCTCCCTGGTTTCTGCAGGTTAACTTCATTAGAGCTCCGAGCTACTGCTTTAATGTTTTCTAGGCTTTCCCCCCGGGTACATTAGGCAGAAACAAGCCCTTGTGGGAGTTCTGTACCCTGATGTTTTGCATTGTGGATGGAATTCAGGGGCAATATTTATGCTGGGATAATATGAAATGGAAAATTGCTCCTAGAGCACAATAAATATGATCACTTTATTTATTTATTTATTTTTTAAGATTTATTTATTTTAATTCCCCCCCCTCCCCTGGTTGTCTGTTCTTGGTGTCTATTTGCTGCGTCTTGTTTCTTTGTCCGCTTCTGTTGTCGTCAGCGGCACGGGAAGTGTGGGCGGCGCCATTCCTGGGCAGGCTGCTCTTTCTTTTCAGGCTGGGCGGCTTTCCTCACGGGCGCACTCCTTGTGCGTGGGGCTCCCCTACGCGGGGGACACCCCTGCGTGCCAGGGCACTCCTTGTGCGCATCAGCACTGCGCATGGCCAGCTCCACACGGGTCAAGGAGGCCGGGGGTTTGAACCGCGGACCTCCCATATGGTAGACGGACGCCCTAACCACTGGGCCAAAGTCCGTTTCCCAATATGATCACTTTAAATGTCTTCCTTTCTCTTTCTAATCCAAACTTTCTGTCCCCAACTATAAATAGTCAACAAAAACTTTAGGAAACCCTGGTTTAGGGTTAATGATAAAATATAGGACTGCGGGGCATCCTGTATTTTCATTTATTACATCTGGTTTAGAAGACAGCATACTTTCAGGCTGCCCCAAATTCTATACCCAATGTCAGCGATCAGAAACCAAGGGAAAATTTTGTTTTAGAATCAAAGCCACCCGCCCTCTGTCATCCATCACAGTTGTTAGACTCATATCTTTACTGAAGACCCAGGATGGCCAGAAGACACCTTGGGCATATTGGGGGTCAATTAAAGAAAAAGCCTGCAGTGCCTTGGTCCTAAAGAGCCCCTAAAGCCCTTGCCAGATACTGGGGCTTTCTCAAGTGGGCATTGGAGTAGGTTGCAATGTGAACCATTTCAAACAGTGGTCATTTTACAGAAATTGGTTTTTTTCCCTGAAACTTAAAGTCAGTAGTCATCTCCAGTCCTGTTTTTCTCTCTTATCCCGTTTTTCTTTGACAAGGATTCCTGGAGTTTAGTCTCTACGAAGTTTCAAAATTCAGACTGAAGACTTGGCCAAGCAAAAACCTCTGTGACCAGAGCAGTTTGCTTCTCTTTATATGAGTTGCCCAAGTTTAAATACAAACTTCTTGAATTCTTGTCTGCTTGCTAGAATTTGGCGAGGATCAAGGATGTGAAAATTTTTCCCAATTCATTCATAAATTAGAAGAAAAAAAATTAATTTTTGACCTTTCAACATACCTGGAAGTAAGTTTTCCTCTTGCTTATCTGACTGGCTGTGTTTTCACGAAGAGTGTAACTTTTCTGACACTGAACTGGCTTAGTCCTCAGAAAATGGAAAGGTTGCTCTTTGGAGGAAAGCAGCATTCTGAGGCAAGTTAGTCTAATAAATATCAACAATTAGGTGAACTATAAGACCTCATATTGGAGGGAACTCATGGCCCTGAGCTGGGGTCAGGGGACTTAGTTTCTGGTTCCAGCTTTTGTGTTGACTCTGTGTGTGCCTTATGTCAAATCTTTTAATCTCTCTGTGATTATGTTTCCTCACTCATCAAAGGCATGTTGTTATTCCAAGGTTATAGCCCTATTAAACTATTCAGGTAACATTATAACGTGATATAAACTAAGGTCCAGTTTAGAGTCCTCTCATTGATTAAAATAAATATTAATTGAGCATGTACTATCTGCCAAACTCTCCATGGGTGGTTTAAAAGCACATTTGGGAAGATGGCTGTTCTCAGGAGCTTTACTGCCTAGTGGGGGAGACAGATAACAAACACCTAGGCCAACAATGAGCAGGATCATTTCAGATGTGATAGCAGTTCTAAGGAGAAAATAAAACAAGATAAAGTGATAGAAACCACTAACCTGGCAGAGAGGAAATCTGGCGCAGCCCTTCTACTAACCAAGGATCTAATATAAACAAATAACCCAGCTCAGGCTCAATCTCTCACTTTTAAGATAAAGGGTTGTGTTACATTGATCTTTCAAAGTTCAGGTTGAGATCAATTAGTGGGTTATGAAATCAACTTAGAGGGTTGTGATCAGCATTTTTTAAAAAATGCAATAGATTAGAATAAAATAATAGTACTTTTTCATGAAACATTTCCATTTATATGTAAAATATATATTACATATATACACAGAAGTATATTAGGTGACATGTGAAATCTATTTCTTTCTGTGAGTTGCAGTGGATTAGATGACCTCCAAAATACTCTAAACTTTCAAATTCTATGATTCTATTACATTTTTATGGTAAGGAGTCCAACATAGCACAGTGTTTGCTTGATTTTACGTATTACTGAATAAGCAATAGTATTCCTCATCAGAAAATCACAGCTTTTTAAACTCAATTTCAGGCACATTATAGGTACTTGATAATATTTTTCGAACTAATGGAAACATGAGATTTATACATTAGGTTTTTAAGTAAACACAGCAACCTAACCTGAACTACCAAAAAAACTCACCAGTCTACGTCTTAAGATATTTTACTATGTTTTTCCAAATGTCAACCTTACAAACCAATTCAGAATTATATTGTCCCTTCTCCTTGTGGCACTAGGAACTGCTTTTTCTTAGAATTTTCAGAAACTCTGCTAGGATTTTTTTTTAAGAGCTTAAAATGTTCTCTCAAGTAGGGCTGCCTTCTTTCTACTTAGATCTGTAATGCAATAAACCTTTAGACTGTTAAAGAAAGAAAAGAATTAGTAGGGGAATTATTCTGGTTCTTGTCCTTGGGGATCCAGATAATTCTGCTTTCCTGAAAATTCCCCTGACCTTGGGAGTTTTCCTTTCTTAAATCACTTTTTTTAGAATGGTGATAGACTTTTTAACACAGACATTTCCCTTAGTTATGGCTTAAGTAGGAGGCTCCTCAGTCTCAGAACCATTTTTTAAAATTACACATTTTATTAGAAATAGATGACTGAAGTCTTCCATCCTTCCTTGCCTGGAATCCTTGTTGGTGTCTAGGGGTTGTGAGAGCCAGACCAAGGCATTCGCATTGAGGAATCGATGATCCATCATTCTTAAGAAAGGCAACAGTCAATGGACCCTGCTCAGAGTCCAGTGCACATGCCGAGGAGTTAATTTTCAAGTCCATTTCCTTAATTGCCTGAAAATCCACAGCCAAGCAAATTGATTCAGAGTTTAGGATGGCTACACCCAACCTTCTACATCCATCTCTCCACCTTTCCCCCAAGCAGGGCAGTCACACACATATACAGAGAAGAAACACCAGCTCCCTTGCACCACCCAGTCATATCGCAACTGCCACCCAGCGCTGGCCACCAGCTACAGTCGTGTTTGCATAAAAGGGCACCTTGGTTCATGCAAAAACAGATTCCTGGCAGGTGATAGAGGATATTGCATTTTTTGTGAATCAGTGTGTTTTATAAATAATCTAAGACACAGTTTGAAGGAAGTTCACATTTGTAAAACATATAAGAGTTGATCAGCCCTGTAAATTTAGTTTGACATGGAACTAACTAAAGAATTTTTTTTCTTGAAACCACTACTTATACCAAAATGTGTAAAATCTTGAAAGAACTTTGGTCTTTTTTATATTGTTATTATTGTTGTTATTTCTCCCATTATTGGTGATGAATTTGGCCACTTCAAGGAAATTCAGTGTATTCTTACTTCTTTTCTTCATATTGTCAAAGGTAAATCACATCAAATGCAAAAACATTCCATGTATTTCCCTAAGTAATTCCAGTTTTTGTAGATTTTCTCCTCGCAGAATCTCTCATAGAATCATTTTAACAATGACACTCTGCTGAAGACACGCATAAGACACGTAATTTTTTTTTGGTAGCTGAAGTTAACTGTGCTCATCATTCTGAAACTCAGCACCCAATAGACATTGAGAAGTGGCAGCTTTCAGTTAAACAAACGCAAAACTGTATTTAGACTCTTGCAACGTAATGATGGGAAGAAATCAAAGCCTGTTCTGCTGCTATTTTGAAAAATACTCACTAGGGAAATTCCTCAGAAATACTGTTATGATAGCTTTTGTATTTTGATCCTTTCTGTTCAAGGACAACATGTTTGAAGAAACCCCTAGATCCAGTGAAGACAATTCTAGAAAGTCAATTTAAACAAATGCTCCTGTGGAATTTGTTACAATTAATGCAAGAATTCTCAGAATCTCTTAAAATGTGGTGGTGGAAGGATTGTTTAAAGAGAAAGGAGACTTGGACAGGCAGTGGAAGGAGTGTAAAGCCTGGGATACTGACCAAATGTTTCAGACAAGACCCTTTACCTTTTGCTAATTGCAAAATAAACAGATTCCCCCTACTTTAGAGTTGTTTGGACAGTCTTTCTGCCTACGGGTACAGGGTCGCCAGTTTATTTATCGCACAGAGTTGTTGGTGGAGCAGGAAATTAAACTTTAAACTTCTGACACTAAGTTCTATACTCTCACCACAGGGCAACGTTCAGGCTCCAAACTCCACCTCTTCTCAGATTTCTCCACATGATCTATTTACTCATGCACCTAGAAAAGAACTGTACTAGATTCCAAAAGAAATTTTGCAGCCCACCACAAATCAACATCAGCTGGCCAAACTGGGTCTGTAACCAGGATGTTGGTTTTTTAAAAAAAAACAAAAACAACAGTTATCAGCACTGAAGTAAAAATATGTCACCTTACAATAATAGCATTTACTACTAATTGTTCCTCAGACTTCACTGGTGCAGTGGATGCAACTGAGTTAGACTGCCCATGAGCAAGAGAGGGAAAATCGAGGCACGACATGCATAGGTAGCAGGTCCAAGCTCCTGAGTGAATGAATGAATACCTGTCTACCATTAGTGGGGCATGTCTGTCCAGGGGTGAGCAAATAGGGTTTAATTGTGTATCAGAGTTCTCCACAGAAAAAGAACCAACAGTATATATATATGTGTGTGTGTATGTATAATGTACATGTACTAAGTATAATATAGATTAATGTATCCTTGACATATTATCTATATAGCTATATAATATAGTAAGAGATGTATTATAATTTATTATAAGGAATTGGCTCACACGTTTGTAAGTGCGGACAAGTCCAAATTTTGTAGAGCTTGCTGCAAGATTGAAATTCTAGTAAAGGTGGTGTTGAAGTCTTAAGTCCAAATTCCCTAAGGGAAGCTGGAAAGTTGGAAATACTGGTAAGAGTTGATGTTCAGGACTTGAGGCAGAAATTCTTCTAACCTCTGGAACCTTCAGTTCTTGCCAACCGATTGGCTGGGGCCCGTCTACGAAGGGTAATCTCCTTTACTTAAGGCTAACTGATTGTAGATGCTAATCCCATCCATGAAATACCTCCATGGTAATAATTAGGCCAGTGTTTGACCAAATAACTGGACACCATAACCGGCTGACACAAAATTAACAACACAAAATTAACCAACACAACTTGGGGTGGAGGGCCACTGGATATTGTTTCCACTAGTTCTGATGGGAACTAAGTTAAATAAATGAACTCCTGTGTAACTGGGAACAAGTTGCCTTTATTTATTATGTAACATTCTCAAAAATCTAAATATTTAAAATATCTTTTTGTGGATTTGTTGTCTCTTACAAAATATTTACTGTATTTAGCTTAAGGAGGGAACGTGGTAAAGCAAGAAGAACATGGTTGTATGGGGTAGGAAGTCTAACTTTTGTCATTCCCTTACAAGCAAGTTTTACTCTGCTCTCTGGGTTCCTGTTTTTTTCCTCTACAAAATTGGAATAGTTGGCCTTCTAGTTTCCTTCTATTCCATGTTTTTATGCAGGCTGAGCTCTCTGGACATTTGTATCTACGGCCCTCTCTCAGAGTGTGTTCTTTCACAAGACGCTTGGCTTTACATGATATCAAATGGTTGTCCATACTTTAAAAGAAAGGGCCTAGTAATTTATAGGTCAGCACCTTTTGTCCCCAAGCAGTAGGATTAGGCACAGGGGCAGGAATGCAAACATCATGGGGGTCAAAGGTCATGATTTCTCTGGGTGGAAACCAAGAGAATTGCATACCTGAATGACACTAGGATCTTGATCTGGACCAGCAGCAAGATGCTTCCCCCTGGAGTATTGTGTGAGTGACGAGGCCCTGGGTTTGGAAGTGTCAGAGCCAGCAGAGATGGCATGCCATCAGCGGAGATCAGGCTGGAATTCTTTAAGCTACTGTAGAAAGAATTTGGTAAACTGAAAAGTGAAAGGCCTAGTGAAAAAGTGAAAAGGCACATCAACATTGGTTTGCAGATGATTTAGAAGTACCAGTGCGTGACAACAACCCCATGCCCTGTAATGTAATGCCCTCAAATAGCGATGTGAGGGACAAGCGCCAATGATCAGGGACAGTGTGAAACTAGGAGAAGCACATGTGGACAGAGGACTTTGAAAATGCTAATTTGTTCCTGGAATCTTCTGGGCAGGAGGAAGGTCCTGAGTGATACTTTTAGAAGACAGGAGAAAATGTGGTGGCAGTGGAGGAATGAGATAGTTCAACAGAGGTGGACGGTCCCCAGCTTGTGCCTCCCATTTGAACATGGGGCTGAACTGCCTTTCCCCCACCTGCTGCAGTCCAAATAAACAAACAAGCAAAGAACAAAATACTTACACACACTGACATCTTAAAAGTACAACAACTGGGCACATCTACCAAGGATAAGTTAATAGTAAAGTAATTTGTATGCAAACAAAGTTGTGAAAGAGACAGATAACCTTTTAGCATAAGAAACTACAAAACCTTTGCTACCAGAAAGAATATGGATCTCATCTATAAAATCCAGGAAATCCATTAGCAGAAGATAAACTCTTGCAGTATGAGATATCTGATTTGTTTTAAATATGTGACCATTTCTAAAGAAATTCAGACAGAGGGCAAAAGAAGGCGAGCTGGCTGCTAATGTGAAGACCACACGTCTTTCCTTCCTTCTTTCACCATAACGACTTGAGGCTTTCCCTTTATCTTATTCATCAGAGGAAATGGGAAGATGCAAGAACATCTGTGTCTCATATACCTAAAGATTTCCAAGGCACAAGAGGAGGCTTTGGGACAGGCTATAGCCTGGCTAAAGCAAGGCTAAAGTGAGAGAGGGACTTTGGGAGGGTGAAGTAAAGAAGACCCAAGTTTTGTGTATATGGGGTCAGGAGGAAAGCAGGGAGTAAAGGATATGACATGAAGAAAGGATGGGGAAGTGGATGTGGTTCAAGCAGTTGGGCACCCACCTACCACATGGGAGGTATTGGGTTCAGTTCCCAGTGCCTCCTAAAGAAGATGAGCAAGACAGCGAGCTGATGCAGCAAAGTGATACAATGAAGAGACACAACAAGGAGACACAATGAGAAACACAACAAGCAGGGAGCAGAGGTGGCTGCTCCCACATGGGAGGTCCCAGGTTCAGTTCCCAGTGCCTCCTAAAAAGAAGATGAGCACAATAAACAGACACAAAGAGCAGACAGCAGTGCAAACAATGGGGGAAAGGGGATAAATAAATAAAATTAATCATTAAAAAAGACAGGAAATTCTGTGGAAGACATATAGTGCTGCCTGAAGAAATATCAATGAGCTGCTGCCTCCAAATATGGACAGTGAATCTCTTCTGTAGTTTATAGTTGGAAAAACAAGTCAGCTCTTCATAGGAGGCTCCCACAACCTTTAATGAGATAGATTATTGGTCCCAATTTTGGTCCCAATTTTTCACCTCACTCACTGTGAGAGGATTATATATCCTCACCTTTGCTCTTTGACGTGCAGTGCCTTCTTTAAGGAATGGTATATGTGCCGACTCCTTTGACATCAGATTTAGCCCCATGACATGCTTTGGCCTACAGAAAGTTGGTGACATATGCCACCTTTGAGCAGAAATGTGGAGGGCTGCTTTAGCTTCCTCATTGCTCAAGCAAATACCATAAGTGGTAGGAATTTATTGGTTCATGGTTTTGAGGTAAGGAGAAGTCCAAATCAAGGTGTCATCGAGGCGATGCTTTCCTCCTGAAGACAGCTGCCAGTGCTCCTTGATCACGGGTTTCTCTGCCACATGACCATGCACATGGTGGTCTCTCCTGGCCTCTCCCTTCTCTTCCAGGCTCCATTGACTTTCAGTTTCTGGATACTCCTTCTGTGGCTTTCTCTCTCTCTGTGACCTTCCCTAAAAGGCCTACGTAAAAGGATTAAGACCCATCCTGGGCCACACTTTCTCTGCAGTAACCTCATCCAAAGGTCCTGCAAGGATTCACACCCACGTGAATGGATTGAGTTTAAGAACATCTTTTTCCGGGGTGCATACTGCTCCCAACCACGAGCATCATTATGAGGTTTGGCCATTGTCCTTTCCCTCTGCCGTGAGAACAGCATGTCCCAGATAAAACCTGCCAGTCAGTGTGGATTCCAGCATGAAGAGGACTTGAGGAGCAGAGTGGGCCTGCAGCAGAGTCACTGATGATGTGTGCTGTGAGCAGGACCACAGCCTTTGAGCTGTATATAAGTCACTGAGATTTGGAGGTTGCAGCGTCACCTAACATCCTTATGACTGCCCTAACAACTTTGAGTCGTGAAGATACTCTTTACGACCCTGAGACAAAGTGATAAGTGAGGCTTGCTAGGCTTCTAAGTGAGGGGGTGTCCTGGGCAGAAGGAGGTGCCCCTGGCACCCTCTGTGTGGGCAGCCAGAGATCATGAGTCATCACTGTCACTCAGCAGACCAGCTAAGCTGCCAGCTCAGTGTCTCTGCCCACTTCTTCCCCTTTGCAAAGGAGAGCTACAGTCACCATTGTGGGCCCAAGAGAAGGGCCTGGCACCTTTTTCACAAAGTCTTTAAAGCAAAAATAACTCAGGGAACTGATCCACAAAAGGGGAAGTTGGGGCGAGGGGAATCTATGGACAAGGTCCAAGAAATTCCACTGACTCAAAGCATGGGTGATGATCAGATGAATAGTTTTCATCTGGAGATGGGCGTGGAGCTGGAGTTCAGAAATCAAAGAATCCTGCTTTTCTGCAAGAAAAGCTAGGGTTCCCCAAGGTATTGCTATTGTGAGAAAAATACTCTCTTTCTTCTCTGATAGTGACAGTGGGAAATTATCTGAGTAATTGGTGATGGAATCATCAGTTCACCCACTGGGAAATTCACCAAACTTCAAGTCATAAAAGGGGCTTCTCCTGGGCCATTTTGTGGGAAAAGGTTTGTCCCGTTTCTTAGCATTATATTTTAGAGTTGAGATACAAATATCTTTTGATTTGACTGGACAGGATATACTAGAAGCTACATTAGGTGGGAGATAGGACCTCTCAAACTCTTCCAACTCAAATAGATTAATATTTATTATTTAATGCTATAGATTATGATATTAAAATGTCAAAATTGACCTAATTAGGGCAAGCAAGTAGAGTTAAATCTGAAATGCAAATGCAACATTTTATCCTATTTATTTCTGTAAGCTATATCGAATTACTTATAGGAATAAAGCAGGATATAAATAAGTGAATGAATAAATGAGCAAATGGATGAAGAAATAAAATATTCTATGGCAATCTCATGCCATTGGCGTTATAACTAGCCAGACCAATATGAGTGAGCAGCAGCAAGTTTTGTGAGGTGTAAGAATGTGAAAATGGGCCTTTCCATCATGGGGAAAATTCTAATAAATTTCCAGGGGGTGGGGCAAACTGATAGTGTTTGTAATATTCATGAGTTTCAACACTTCCACCAAATGCTAGAAATGATTCAAGGGAGAAGGGAAACATCAGGTGGTACCCAGCAGGCAAGGTGCATTCCAACAAGAGACATGCTGTGGCTGTGGCTTTACGTTAATTTCTTTTTCACCCCAAATATTCATTTTGGTCTCTTGAGAGGTATTTTCTCCCCCAGTGTGACAAATTTTCCAATTTTGTAATGGAAGCCAGGAGAAAATAGGATTCTCTTTATAGAAATCCATTTTGTAACCAACTTTCTTGAGATGCATCTATCCTGAAAGCAATTTCCTTCATCCGAGTATATGTGGCTGAGGTGTTTAGGTGCAGTTAAATGGATCGCTGACAATTTGCTCCTAGAGCTTGTGGGAGATTTAACAGCAAGACCTTGGGGGGAAAGAAAGTGAAGGTCATCCTCTCCAGGTCCTTTCTTCTCAAGCTGCACTAGTTCTATTTTGGTTAGAGCAGCGACTTCACAAGGGCAAAGGCAGCATACAAGAGGCTGAACTGTGAGTTATCTCCACACCAGAAGGCGTCAGTGTCAAGCACCCTCTCTGTATTTCACCAGCATGCTTTAGAATCTGATAAGCCACACACCCCACCAGAGAAGTATGTGGAAGACAAATCAACACATGAGAGTGATATGAAGGTGTGTCCCTGTTAGAGATCAGAAAGGCCACCGAGGATTTGTGGGAATGTGGAAGGGATTGTACAACTAGGGCCGGAACTTGTGTCGGCTGGCTCCTTGCCCTGGCATACATTCCAACACTGCCTCTTTGGGGCACATTTGTGATTATGTAATGGCAAAATCAAGGCATTTGGTAGTAAATTAAATCAGTTTTATACTATGTGGGTGACTCGCAAAGCAGTGTATACCGCCAGGCTTTGATGCATTCCAACGCGGGAAATGTACTTGAAGCATAACAACTGGCTCTTCTCCATCTGTTCATGTTCCCCATTTGACTCATCGCTGCTCTGTAAATACTCTCCGACTTGTTAGCAAGTTGAATAAATTTCAGAGCTCCACGAATGAAGCGCATGTAGGTCAGAAGTTACCATGTGGGAGACCTCAGAGAACCCATAAACTTGCCTCACGTGAGAAACGTTTTGACACTTGGGAACACCTATGTTTCTCACGCAAACAAGAGCATGCAAATGAAGACCAGATGAGGGCTAACGCAGCATACTGGTGAAAAAGAAATAGAGAGACTGCACGCCTACCTTTGGGTATATGACAAGGAAAAATGAATGTTCCCAAAGGCAACAAGTCAGAAAAAACACAAGGACAAGTGCAAGAAGGAAGCATCCGTGAAGAACTGTAATTCTGAACTGAATCCTGATGGGCGTCCTTGGTCTCCTTTCACTGGTTTCCATAACAGCACTCTGGACACCATCTGCAACTTGCCATGGCAGTGACACACCGTCGTAGGCTTTCATGAGCATGCCACCTGCTGTCCAACCCCACGGGACAATGTTTGAGTGCAGAGAGACAAGCATCTGAATTTCACAGGCAAAACAATCAGAAAAAATATGAAGGACACCTTGCATCGTACAAAGGAAATGATCAATTCTTCATTGACATACCCACCATTAAAAGAATACTTACCACTGACCAGATTTCACTCATAATAATACTGGCTTATATCTACTGAATAGAGCAGTCTTCTACCTGATCTATTGGTACAAGTCAATTTAATTTTCACAATATCGAGATAGGTGTATTTTTTGCCCCTTTTTACAGATAAGGAGAATGAGGCACAGAGAGGTAGTAACTGGCTTAGTCACACAGAGTGACAGGATTCAAACCCAGGCAGTCTGGCACAAGAGATGGAACTTGTACCCATACACCATAGTACATGTATACTCCAAACCAGTCAAAAAAAGCCTGTGAATGAGTTAAACACACACACACACAAACCAGTTAAGCTTGAATGCTTTGACTGACCTAGCCAATTAAATTGACCTCAGAATAAGAAAGTCACTCTTTTGTGCCTTTACCTTCCCTTAAAAATGGTGAATGTGAAGTATGTCACAACCAATACCCATTTAGTAAATTCAGGATCCCACTACATATCAGGCAGTGTGCTAAACACTCAGGGGTTCCAACGTTGCCCCCAAAGAACTTCTCTTTATGTGGGATGATAAGGATGGGTAGGAGTAGAACAGGGGAAATCACGAGGGAGAAGCCCCAGGAGAGGAGCTCATATTAGGAGAATAGTTACTGATTGATGATCTGGATTAAATTATGAGTAACAGTCGAGAAAGGAGCCCAAACTTTTAATGATGCCCCACTGACCGTGAGGAGGACAACTATATTCCCTTTGGAAAACAAGATCATTTTAAACCACTTTTCTACCTACTTCCACAAATGCTTTATCCAATCATCGAGTTGGAGGTGATGTGGCTCCCCTTCCCCCAGAGGTAAACTGATAACTCTTGTTTTTTCTTCACTGATAAATTCATGCCTGTATTAATCAAGCTTTTTACTATTGCAAGGAACAGATAGTCAACTCAAATTAGCTTAAGTAAAAGGGGAATTCACCGTGGCCACCAAAGGTTCTGAAGGGAGGGAGAGGGAAGAATAGGTGTAACACGGGGTACTTTTGAGACATTGGAATTGTTCTGCATGTTATTGCAATGACATATACAAGCCATTATACATTTTGTCAAAACCTATAAAATTGTGCAGTGCAAAGTATAAACCATAATGTTAACTATAGACCATGCTTATCAGCAATGCTTCAATATGTGTTCATCAGTTGTAACAGATGTATCACTCTAATGAAAGATGTTAATGGGAGAAAGTGTGGGAAGGGGAGGGGGTTCAGTGTATGGGGATCCCCTATATTTTCCATGTAACTTTTATGTAATCTAAAGCTCCTTTAAAAATAAAGAAAACTAACTATATAAAGGGAATTCTTTGGCTTATGTAACTGGGAAATCAGGAGTCTAGATATTGCTAGACTTCCAAAATACTGTTGTCAAGGCACTAAACCATTGTCATCTACATGTGTGCCCCAAGTAATCATCTTCTTTTTTTTTTTTTTTTTTGTATCCGCTTGTCTTTGCTTAGTGACATTCTCAGGCAGGCTTTGTTCAAGTGGCTGGCAACTCACATCCTCCAGCTTAGCAACTTCAATGGAAATAGTTCTTCTCTCTCTCAACATCTGTATATAAATCACTGACAAGTCCCCAATTGGTCATGCTTGAGTTGATGTTTATCCCTTAGGCCAGAGGATGAGAAATCTGATTGGCCCCCCTGGTCATATGCCCACTCTCATATGGGAGTGTAGATGAGACTCCACACGTCGAAGCCCACCAGCGTTACGTGGTGCTGGAGAGGAATTCCTCAGGGGAACCAGGAGCTTAGGAGATGGTGCGTGGGAAAGAAGCAAGACCAACAAAACCATAATTGCTATATAGTCATCCATTTGATACTGCCCAATGTTGTCAAAGTCTTGGAACCCTTCAATTTCCTTTATCAGTGATATTTAGCACAAATAATAAGCACGTCACGACTTAGAGATGGGTATCTCTGTGTGATTTATGACTAGGTACAAGTTTGTCTCCCTTTAACTGTGGGGTTCTTACTGCTGAGTCCTGCTATTAGCAGCCACTGACATTTGTCTAGCACTTCAGGGTTTACAAAGCATTCCCACATAGAACTTATCTCATTCCACCCACGCAACGTGAGGCGTGAAAAGCAGGTAGGGTTGCCATCACTATTCCCATTTTATTGATGAGGAAATGGCTCCACAGAGAAATGAGTGGCTTGTCCAGGGTAACATGGCTGGTCAGTGGTCCCCTCAACTGGAAACCCTTGTCTCCTAGCTGCAAGTCGCACACAAGAGAAATTAGAAGCTTTATGTGAGCTTAGGGAAGGTTACTGAGGCCACACAGTGACTCAACCCCAGGGAGAGGATTAGAGTTGGAAATCATGATTTTCCTCTCATATTTTCATGATTAGAAAATTGGCCTTCTGTGGAAATTCCTGTCTTAAAACCTCTCCAGAACCGATGCCAAATACTTGTGTTTTTTAAAGTACATTTGGTGTAGACTCTGAGGGCTGGTTAGTCTCCAGCACACACTGTGCTGCCGAAATGCTACACGTGCTCACTTGATATTCAGGCTCCTTTTAAAAGGAGCCAATATGAGAGATTTGTGCATATGAATTACTGCACTTGTAATGAAAAAGGAATTACAATACATGCTTGAGACGCTCACATGTGGTGACGAGCATGCAGCCTCTAGCTTGCTAATACGCTCACTGTCCATCTTGTCAATAACCCCATTCAAGTTTTTTCCTATAGGTAACTTCTTTTGGGGTGTGTACGGTGGGGAAAGGGTGAGGGCTGCAAAATGCAACCTGTTTCTGTTATTACAGATGCTAAGGAACAGGGTTAGACCTAGGCAGAACACTGGACCTCGTTACAGCTGCTAATTGGGCTCTCCTCTGACAAGCACCTTCTTGCTTTACAGGGAGGGAAAAAGTCAAACAAGCAGCCTAGACAATTAGGGACCAAACAAAATTAAACAAGTCCTTATGGCCATAGGTGTCTGCGTACAGTGCTCTGCCTTGCATTGTTAGGGGCTCATGTATTATGAAGCACTTAGTGATGCTCACTAATGGAGCCTCTCTCCCTCCTGGAGGGCGACTTGAACATTAGACTCTGTGACTCAGGTGCAGAAACTCGGCTGTATTAGTGCAGGCAGAAGGAGGCTTTCCTCCCTCACAGGGGTGTAGTGAGGCTTAATTAATTGTTGGGGAAGCACTTTGAGATTCTGGGATGAAAGGCGCTATATAATGATAATAATTTGCATCGACAAGGTACATTTCTTCAGTGGAATTCCAAGCACTTTACAAACATTAATTAATCCTCGTAACACCCTGGTGAGGCAGGTAAGTTTTCCCAGGATACACTAAACAAATCCACAGTGTTATGAGTAGGAGGGAGGCTACTGCTATGAATTCCCTTTATTATTTATTCTTGGTGGGAACTTCCAGAAAGGCTGATGCGGATCCTGCTTCCCATTAGTCCAAACGATTTGCCGTTCGCTCTTGATTACCCACAAATATCGTATTCTGCTGGAGCACTAATCATTCTGCTGGGGGGACACGTGTCCTGAGCAAAGCAAGTCATAAACAGCTGTCATTCCAATGGATGTTAATGCCTATTGTCTCCCATTCGGGAGCTCTGTGCCTCCCCAGTGCAAAGAGAATGGCGGAGGAGCGGGTGACATCTGTTTCAAAGACAGTCGGCAGCCATAGTGGAGAGAATGCACCTGGCTTCCACTTTCAAACCCAAGTAACCAGTGGCTTCCTAGCCCTTCTTTGTCACTAGCACATTTTATATTTTGTCTCTGGGTTGTTTTTTGTTTTGTTTTTTTTTGAAATCTCCATCCAGCATGGAGAAATGACTTGGGGGGCAGGCAGAGGAGGCATTCTCCACCACGTGAAGCAGGGGAGCCGGCTTTTCCTGCATCAAGGGTCTGTTACGTATCAGCAGCAGTGCAGGGACCCAAACAGCTCCCCCACACCCCAACCGTTCTCCAATGGAAATAAACCCACAGGGAAAAACTACCGTCCAGACAGGCAAATGGCTTCACCACGCTGAGGTTGCCTTGTCGGTTGTGAGTGGCTGGCTCCACGGTTATACCTCTGTTCCCACCCCTCTGGTTTTAATTCTGCGCACACTCATTGACTGCCATTTCCCAGATTGAAAAGGAGAAGGGAAAGAGCAAAGAAACGCACTCGCTGTTCCTCTGCAAGGGCACCCACACTTCAAGGCTCTCCAGCCGTCTCCCTAGGTAGAGCCCACACGTCAACGTGCCGTCCAGGGTGAGGTGAGATGCCCTGTCAGGAGACAGGAGCGTCCTTTCACAGCTGCCCTCTGGTCAAAGGGAGGTGAAGGAGCCTGCTGGCCTGGTGTTTGACAATCCCTGACACCAATCCAGCACTTTCTGGAGTAAGCCTCCCTGCTCCTCGAGCCTCAGCTTACTCCTCTGAGAAATGAGAGGGCTGAAGTAGATCATTTTCCAAGGTTCCTCTTAGCTCTCATAGTCTGTGGTGGAATGACTTGGCAAAAGTTCTCCTCTGCAAAGTCCCCCAACTAGCGTGCCTCGAAACAGCCACGAGTACATATAGATATTGACCTGCTCCACCCTCGGGATGGCCGAAGCTCCTCAGAAGCCCTTCCTCGTTGACTTACTCCAGGATGCTTAACAAATATTTTTTATTTTCTCTGTGTGCCATGACATGCAAAAATTTGGGAGGTGCTGCTTTACTGATACATCAACAGGTGAATAAACTGAAGCAAGGAATGCCAGGTAATTTTTTTCCATTGCTACAAGCTAGGAAGTAATGAATGCAGGTCTGTCTGATTACAAAGACCGTAATACCAGGAGTTCCCAAGCCTGGCCATACCTTAGTAGCAGTGGAGGAACTTGTAAAGAATATCCATTCTCAGCCACAAAGACCCTGATTTCACTAGTTGGAGGTGGGATCTGGGCATTGATATATCTTTTAGGTTCTCCAAGTTGATTCTAATATGTAGCTCTCTCTGAGAGACACTGAGCTAGACTATTGCTTCTGCAGTAGCAGTTATTACTAAGGGATTATATTCTGCCCTTCAAAATGAAGACAGTGAAAATAGCTATTAACCACCTACCTTATGCAGTAGAAGCAATCCCCTTTTCATACACATGCAATGAGAACTGGAAATGTGTTTCAAAGTGAAACAAACAAAAATCAAGCAATTGATTTTCATATTATAATTTCCAGAGAACTAAATAGTTTAAAATCCCAAATTATGGTTTAAACAATTTGGTAGGCGGCTGGGACACTTTCTTTTTTTTAAAAAAGGTGTATGTGTGGTTTTTTTATTTAAGATTTATTTTTTATTTCTCTCCCCTCCCCGCCCCCCAGTTGTCTGCTCTCTGTGTCCATTCACTGTGTGTTCTTGTGTGGTTGCTTCTATCCTTATCAACAGCACTGGGAATCTGTGTTTCTTTTTGTTGCATCATCTTGCTGCATCAGCTCTGTGTGTGTGTGTGGCGCCATTCCTGGGCAGGCTGCGCTTTTTTTGTGCTAGGCAGCTATCCTTATGGGGCACATTCCTTGTGTGTGGGCCTCCCCTATGCAGGGGACACCCCTGTGTGGCATGGCACTCCTTGCGTACATCAGCACTGCTCGTGGGCCAGCTCACCACATGGGTCAGGAGGCCCTGGGTTTGAACCCTGGACCTCCCATGTAGTAGGTAGGCGCTCTATCAGTTGAGCTAAATCTGCTTCCCTAAAGTAAAGTTTTATTGAAATATATCATACATACACATACATACCTAAATAGTAAGTGTATAGTAAAAGTTGTGAACTTACAAAACAAACATGCATATCATCATACAGGGCTTCCATACTTCACCCCACCACCGACACTTTGCATTGTTGTGAAACATTTGTCAGAAACTATGAGCTAACTATAGCCCTTATCTTACATTTGGTGTATTTTCCCCAAAACCCATCCAATTATTAATACCTTGTATTAAAATATTTATTATAGTTCATGAGAGGACATTCCCATATTTGTTCTGTTAACCACAATCATCCACCACTGGATTCCCTGTGTTATTCAGTCCCATGCCTTTTTTTTTTTGGAAGTACCAGGGATTGAACTCAGGACCTTGTACGTGGAGAGCAAGAGCTCAATCACTGTGCTACAGCCTCTCCCCCCATGCTTTGCACAATCTACTGAAAGTGTACCCTTAGTGGCTCTATTTCATCAAAGAGTTGTGCTGTCATCACCTCAGTCAATTTTAGGACATTTTCATTATACCAAAAGTAAACATCCCATACCCCCTTATACCCTTATAACCTATTGTTGTCCCTTAGAATTGATATATCTCCTTTGCCATTGTTGCAAAAATATTACATTACTGTTAACTATAGTCTGTAAGTTAAATTAGTTGTAATTTTCCCACATATCGACATATTCTTAACACATTCCAATACTCTTTCTTGTTTTCTGGAGCTGGAATTAGAGGTTCCTCTTGGCAGCCTCCTTCCTCCTCATTCTTGGGCTGGAGAAGCAGTAGAACCTTGTGGTATTTCTATTTCCCAGGAACTAGAACTTTCTCTCTCACCTCAAACATGAAATTTTCTTAGCATTTAAGTCTTTAAATCTCCTTCTGGGACTGGCTAAGTGCCTGGAACAAAGCTAACGGAAAAGGATCAGACCAAGCAGCAGCCCCCTGCTGCCACCCCGCCCCCATGTGACCCCCACCCCCATGTGACCAGGTGTTGCTGCCAACACATGTGGCAATGAGACCCCAGTTAGGGAGTGGAGGGAAGGAAGTTGGGGCAGGTGATGTAACGCTGTTACCCATGAGGCAGTAATCTCCATCCCCTCTCATCTCATGGTGGCTCCTTTTGGGAAAGTCAAGGAGAGAGGACAAGAGCTCTGCCTCAAACACAAGGCGCAGCTATCCACCACAGTTCTGCTCAGAAAGCCAGCCCTTTACCACCCCTGTTCTCTGCCTTGGAGGAAGCCAGCTCTACCTTCCAGCTGTGGTGGTGTCCCTCCAGGTCTGTCCAGCAGTAATTTGGGAAAGTACAACCCTCCCTACAAGATAATTTTATCTCCACTTTTGAGGTGAAGTGACAGAGGCCAAAATAGTTAAGGGACTGGCACAAGTCATACAGGTTGTAATAAGTGGAAGAACTAAGGCACAGATCTTGTCTTTTGATTCCAGTTTCAGTGCTCTCATTTCAAAATCCAGCCTGGTGGATTGGAAAGAGCATGGGTTTGGGGTTCTACCAGTTAGGAGTTGAATGTCCTTAGACAAGGCACTTGGAGTTACTAAAGATTAAATGAAACAATATATTTGAATTGCCTGTCATGGAGCCTAGCAATAACAGGTGCTCAATAAATGTGCTCAGCATGGTGGGGCAGGAGTGGGGCAAGTATAAACAACAACACTGGGTCTTTGGCCTGAAGGAGTTAATTATTTTGAGGGACAAGAGAACACAGTGGTTAAGTTCTTGGACTCCAAAGCCATACTGTCTGTGTTCGAAGGCTGGCTTTTCCTCTTCCTACTTGACTTTGGGCCAATTTCTTACTCTTTTGGTGGCTCAGTTTCCTCACCTGTGAAATGGGATAATGGCAGTATATATCTCAAAGAGTATTTTTGATGTCTAAACAAGTGAATGCTTTTAAACACTTTGGACAGTATTCCCCATAAATGTTCATTGTCAGTACTTTTATACAAACGTGGAAATGTAAAGGGAAGAGTCAGTAGAAGAAATGGCACAAAGCAAAAATGATAATTTTTCAAATATGTTTTAAGGAACTAATTTCCTGCAATGTCTGGAAATGCATGTAGGTACAATCTGTGACCAGAAAACAAATATCTCATTCTTAGTTGATCATGAAACAGAATCCAGAGGATGGTGCCAAATATTCCTTTTTAAAAAATAGTCTTTCCTTATGTTCTTTCTCCACTTGGGTTATGGTTCTCTCTAGGCATTTTGCTGCAAGGTCAAGACCTCTGAATATTCAGATGCCACATCTTTGGTGTAGAGAACTATATTAGTTTCCTAATGCTACTGTAGCAAATGACCCAAACGTAGTGGCTTTAAAAAATGCACATTAATTTTCTTACAGTTCTGTAGGTCAAAAGTATATAATCAAGGTAGTAGCAAGGCTGTGTTCCTTCTGGAGGCTTCAGGGAAGAACTGGTTTTTACACCTTTTCTGAGCTGCCTATTTTCTTTGCTTATGGTCTTTCCTTACACCTTCAAATCCAGCAGAGTAACATCTATGTACTCTGACCTCCTGCCTCCTCCCTCTTGTTTTTCATGAAAAAAAATTTTTTTTTATTTTGACAACATACATACAGCATAAAATTTCCCATTTTAACCAATTCAGTAGTGTTAGCTACAATCAATGCTATGCTACCATCATCACCATCCATCATCAAAACTTTCCCATCAGGAAAGCAGATGTGGCTCAAGTGATAGGGCTTCCGCCTACCATATGGGAGGACCTGGGTTCAATCCCTGGGGTCTCCTGGTGAAAAAAGAAGAGGAAGCGTGCCTGTGAGATGAGCCAGTGCCGGTGTGGTGAGCCAGTGCCTGCACAAGTGTCACATACCAAGATGAAGATGTAACAAAAGGGGAGAGTCAAAGTGAAACACAGTAGAGACAATGAACTGAAGTGGCATAATTAACAGGGAAACTCTCTCCACATCAGAGGTCCCCAGGATTGAATCCTGGTGAATCCCAGAGAAGAAAAAAATGAGAAGAGCAGACAAAAAGAGAAATAGATACAGAAGGTCACACAGTGAATGGACACAGGCAGCAAAAATAGCAGGGTGGGGAGAAATAAATAAATAAATAAATAAATAAATTTTTAAAAAACACCGAACTTTCCCGTCATCACAAACAGAAACTCTGGACCCACTAAACATTCTCCACCCACACCACTGTCCCTGGGACAACGCAATCTACTTCCTCCCTCCCTCTTTTTTTTTTAAAGATTTATTTCTCTCCACTTCCCCTCTCCCTCACCCCTTGTCTGTTCTCTGTGTCTATTTGCTGTATCTTCTTTGTCCACTTCTCTTGTTGTCAGTGGCATGGGAATCTGTGTTTCTTTTTGTTGTATCATCTTGTCATGTCAGCTCTCTGTGTGTGCGGCACCATTCCTGGGCAGGCTGCACTTTCTTTCGTGCTGGGCAGCTCTCCTTATGGGGTGCACACCTTGTGCATGGGGCTCCCCTATGCAGGGACACCACTGCATGGCAGGGCACTCCTTGCGCGCATCAGCACTGCACATGGGCCAGCTCCACACGGGTCAAGGAGGCCCGGGGTTTGAACCGCAGACCTCCCATGTGGTAGACGGATGCCCTAACCACTGTCCCATGTGGTAGACGGATGCCCTAACCACTGGGCCAAGTCTGCCGCCCCTCCCTTTTATAACAACTGGTGATTACATTGGGCCTACCTGGATAATCTGAGATAAATGTGCCATCTCAAGATCTTCAACTTACATCTGCAAATTTCCTTTTGCCATGAAAGGCTATGAATTTACAGGTTCTCGAATTAGGATGTAGACATCTATGGGTTTAGAGGTGGGTGTTTTCAGCCTACCCCAAGCTTCCACAAGCCAAATGCATATTTCTCTTGCTAACCTAGATGGTCTTGCTTAGAATAACCAGCAAGTGCTGTTACACAAATTCTCTACCCAACCAGGGGTAAGGAGGGGAAAATGCCAGAGGTGAGCACCCTGACCTACCACTTATGTATATAATAATTGTGATAGGAATTCTCACCCAGGGCAGTAAGTAAGGGAAGTCTTTTCATTGGAAATAAAATTTTTAAAATTACCTTAGAAAAGAGTAGGTCCTCAATATATATTATTTACTCATCAAAACAGTTTTATAGAACTTGATGTATGCCAGCACTGTTGTAAGCACTTCATAAATATTCATTCATCCTTCTAATAATCTCATGAGGTACATACTCTTATCATTATCCTCTTTTTACAGATGAGGAAACTGAGGCACGGCCAAGATGAAAGGCCTTGCCCAAGCTCACACGGCTAGAAGTGGTAGAACCTCGTGAGGTGATATCAGAGAACCTTTGATGGCAGAAGCCCTGGTCTCAGGCCATCTCTGGACAGTATCCATCCAGATTTTCATGTGTCCTTGAATCCACAACGCTCAGTGTCTCATCAGCAGGCTTGTGTTTAGACAGTGCGTTGTGCATAAGAGGAGAAGCAATTTTTAACAAATATGTTTTTACCTTACTCCTGAAAAGATAAAGGGTCCCAGGAAAGGAAGAAGGGTAAATTTCTGGAATCCATGGTTTGGAATAGACTTAATGATCATCTGACCAAAGTTTTCCCAAACCTCTCACCCTGAGGGCCAAGCCAAGTAGCTGAGCAGGCCTGGGGTCTAGAGGCTTTGTCCAGATCTCTTGCCTCAAGCCAAGAGAATTTCTTTCAAGCCTCAGGTTTTAGCTTAATAATTCATGAAGCATTTTGCATTGTAAACCTGCAATATCTCTGGTAATGAACTGTTTTTTAAAAAAAAACAATGTATCTCCAGGGATTTTGAGTATCCCCCAGAACTCCCTGAGCTAAACTCCCAATCACCACACCTGTTTATAAAGCATGGACTCTGGTCCCATATACCCAAAAGTCCAAGCTACGAACTTACTCAGTTGTGGTTTGGACCACTGAGAAATAGAAAGAGGCTGCTAGATCATGAAATGTACGAGCGGTCCAGAGAGGCTTTCAGGCTCTGTCCTTCCACGCTTCCAAGTGAGTCCTGACTATTAGGTAAAAGACCCTGAATCTCAGTAACTAATTCCTCAACTTAACCCATCTGTCTTGTAAGTAGTAGAGGAAGAAAGGCCCTCAAAGTCTGTATACACGGAAAGGTCCAGTTATCAATTTAAGACTTCAAGTTAAGGACTGAGTACTTTTGTTTCTAGAATTGCCTCGTGTCAGATCATCCATGAGAGAAGAGGTGGAAGAAGGGAATGTCATGACCCTCCCTTTACCTCAGGTTTCTGGAGAAAGATTTGCTGACTTTGGTAGAGAAGTGCCTCTGTAAAAGCCATTGCTGAGTATAAGGGTGTTGAACCCTTTCAGAATTTGAGAGGGTTTTAAGCTTGCACAAGGAGGAAAGAGCAACCTGAAACAAAGCTGAATTTATTGCTTATATGGCAATGGAGAGTCAGGTCCTTCAGCTCCAATTCAGTGAGGTTTCCCAAGCAGAAATGACCAGGGTTAGGTTTAGGGTGGAAGAAAAGGAAAAGTAAACCAAATAAGGCAAGGGTCTGTGTTCAGGTCTCTGGTTGGCTCATGAGGCAGATGGTAAATTCCTCTTAGTGAATGGTTACCTTAGGTTTCTTATCATCAATGCTGACAAATGTGGTTTCAAACAGGTCAGAAGTCAAGTGCTCAAGGTTCCAGCAGGCCTGGGGTCATCCAGTGGCCAACTTGCATATGCATATTTGAAGGTTGGCAAAATTTTCTTTAATGCTTGGTATAGGTGGAGGGCAGGCTAACAATGTGTTTCTTTCTTGGGATATTGGCCAACCAACTCAGACAACTCACGTTCAAGAAAACGAAATGTAGATTGGGATGCAGAGAAAAACCCTGGTTTGTATTCAAACTTCTGTTTTGATGGGTCTTGGGAATCACACCATGAATGTCCAAAGATCTATAATCTAGGAAAGTTCATTCTAACCCCAGTTAAAACACCAGGTGGGGAAAAAAATGAAAGGACCAGATGACATTAGCAAGACCCTTAAGATCAGGATGAGGAAACGACCACTTTGCCCTTCTACTTGCCCTTCTGAGCTTCAGTTTAGATCGTGGTTCTAATCAGCAATGAAATTGTAGGAGGAGAAGATGCAAAAATTCAGGAGCTGTGACAGGGGCCTCTTGGTTTCAAGATCCGACCCACCGGGAGCTCCCAGAGCCTTTCAGCTTGTGCTGCTAAAAGATTCTCAACAGAGCAAGCGGGCGTTTCAGAACCATGGGAGAGCCCTCCTTTGAAGCTTTTGTTCCTCTAATAGACACAATAATGGAAGGACACACAATAATGTGTCTAATAGACACAAAAAGGGAAGGAGCACAGCGGACTGGGTGTTACTATGAACAGATGACAATTCTGCTGGCAGAGGTAGAACATGCGGATGGTGGGGCTACTTTTCCTTCCTGCCTCGGCTTGCGGGAGATCTGCTGCAGCCTTGAAATCAAACTGGCACTTTGAAGTCTCCTCCCGTTTGAGGTTTTGGTGGAGGGATAATGAGTGGATGAAAGGCCTTTTAAGTTGGGGCTGTGAACAGCTAGTTCCAGATGAATGGGCATTAGCAACACAGGGCAGCCTGTGAGGCCCGTTCAAGTGGGGGTAGGGCAAAGAACAGAGCAGGCCTTTGGGCAGGGTCTGCCCCCAGCACTAGTCCTGGAAACAATTAGCAAGGGGAGGGGAGCAAAAGGGAAGAAGGGACAGAAGGACAGTCTTCACAGACTGGGTGACTCCACCTCCTGGCTTGCCTCCTCTTATGCATTTGAATGGACTGAGGCAGGTGCAGGGTGTGAGCCTGGAGAATCAGGCAAATTCTGGCGATTTCTCCCTCTTTCCTAGATAGGAACCCTTTTTTTTTTATCCTCCAATATTAATGGATCAAGAACTATAATCCTTCCATTTTTTGATACAAAGCGATCTCTCAGACATTCTTGGTCTCCCGGGCCCGTAAAACCTGGTTTTCTGGCTCACGTGCCCTGGAATCCTTGCTCATTATTGAGGCAATCTCCCTGGTTCTTTCCTGTCCCTGGACCTGAGGGAGCAAAGACCTTGCGGCTTGGTTTTTTGTTGTCTTTGGAATCCATCTCCTCCCAAGCCATAACTTGGTTCCTACACAAATCTGCCCTCAGATGGGTTGTGTGAGCTTTCCGTGGCATTTAGAGTTTAATTCTATGTCATCATTCAGCTGTCCAGACAATTCACGCTTCAAAAAGCGTCCTAATTCATAATGCATTTCAGTTACTTAGAATGGTGCTAGCAATACCTTCTTCTTAGAAGTTGAATTGTTTTTATTTATTTATACATTTTGTAAAGAATAAAGTTATTGAAGGAAATTTCCAGTCTTGCCATGTATATGTTTCATGTGTACATTTTTATTAATGTAAAGCTATTCACATAATACCTAAGTTAATATAATGTCATTCAACTAACAAAATTATTAAGCTCCTTTTTTAGTACTTTAAGTGTTCAATAAATATGTAATTGATAGTTCTGAAAAAAAAAAAAAAGTGTCCTAATTCAGCAGCTCAGCCAGCACCAGGCCCTGCATTCCTTCTTGGCTGCCGTTGGCAGGAGCTGATCGGGACCAAGGCCTTCAGATGGGCCATGAGTGCTCCTGCTCCCTAGGTACCCCTCCTGCCCCCACCCCCTCATCTTCTGGACCCAAAGCCTGCTCGTCGCTGCCCTTGATCACTCACACCCCTGTAAGTTCCCATAGCCACGCCATCACTGTCAGCATTGGCTTTCGTGACCCCAGATGAGGTAGGCGGAGAACCTCCTCTCCCCATGTCTACCTTTCTGTGTGGAGAAAATTTCACGTGAGTAACACTCCTGGCCTCTCTCTTTCCCCTCAACTTGGTAAGTTTGGAAGAAGGACCAGGTGGAGCTCAGTCCAGCCCCTCCCTCTTCAGACCTGCCTGCCTGCAGGACGGTACCAGTCTGCTCTGCTCTCACAGCGGTGAGGGCTCTCGCTGCAGAGGACCCCTGGGGTTTCCATTACTGCCTGCAGCCGGGCATCAAGTCGGCCCAATTCAGGGGGTGAGATGTAAGTTGATTTGAGTGCAATTTCAAAGCCAGATTCTTCCATTGGCTTTATTAGGGATCAACCTGACATTTTCATCAAGTATCTTGATATTTGGCTCAGAAAAGGTAATTGCTGTAACTCAGCTGGTGAAGGTGTGCTATCAGTGTAGCTTATGTGCTGATGAGCTTCTAACTCAGGGACCAGCAAACTTCTTACCTCTAAGTGTTACCTGAGTTTGTGTACTCTTCAGATTCCCCAGACTGTGTGCATCTGTTAGCCATGGGACTGGTAATCACCCAGATTTCCCTGGCCCGTGCTACTTACCTGTGGGGTGCAAGATGTCAGACCTATGCAAAATCCCCTCCCTTAGAAAGCCAGGAGTCCTCAAGGGGCATCTCTCTTGACTCTCACCAATGGCCCCTGTTTGTACCACTTCTGCCCACTGAGGGAGTTCCTCAGCAATGCCTCTGGGGCTGGAGTCCTGAGAAAGCTGATATCTGGGCTGACGGCACCTCTCCTGGTGCTTCTCACATTCCCATCTTCGTGGTGTCCAAGTTCTGCTGGGTTCTCTGCAGGCCTCACTGCACACAGCAATACTGCGCTCCCTGCAGAAGAATCAGGATGGCTTCCCTCTTCCTCACTCTGGGTCATGCTTTCTCATCATAAGTAGCCCCATAGCCCCAAAGTAGTTCTGTGTGGGTTGTTACACCCCATTCCTAGCTACAACTGCTATCTCCACAGGACTCCATGGGATTGACTGAGGGGCCCATTCCTGACAGGGACATTTGGCTGTCTTCCCCGTCCCAGAGTCTGGTTTGAATCTCCTCCCTCTTCCTCCAGACTCATGAACATCCACTCATGCAAGTTTACTTCTCAATGGTCAGTTCAATAGTCATGTTTGGAGATGTCTGAAGAACAAAAGCCAACACATGTTGAGCCAGGCACGATTCTAATCACTTCACCCGAACTAAGTTATTGAATTCTCCCGACAGCTCTGGGAGATAGGAACTGCTATTATCATCTACTTTTTTATGGATGAGGAAACTGGCTGAAAGGGCTCACTGATTTGCTAACGTCCCCTAGTTGATGAGTCATAGAGCTGCTACTCTGATCACAGGTTGTCCAGATCCAAAGCCAACTGTCCCCATTCCCCCTTGGACTGATCCTTGATGTAGGCCAGGAAAGAGGTAAAAAGGAAGGGAAAATTTAAGAGAAGATGAGGGTAGACAGAAAAGATAAAGAAAAAGGGAGAAAGGAGAAAAATAAAGAAGAGTCTCCAGCTCCCAAAGTTTGCAGGAGAAATCATTCAACCATAGCTCTATGGATAGAGCTGGAAAGACTCTCAGAGATTTCAACCTCCTCCTTTCACAGAAGTGAAGATGGAAGCCCAAAGGGTGAAATGACTCATCCAAGATGGAAGTATGTATATTTTGAGAGCATAAGGAAAAGGGAGCCAAAAAAAACCCAAAAAACAAAAAACCAACCAAACAAAAAAACACACTAAAGGAAGTAGCTAGAAAGAATTTCTAAAATGGAGATTGCTCAAATTTTTGCATTTGTGTTATGAACTGAAAGAGAAAATACTTCCTATTAAATAAGAGTTATTGAGTAATGGTGAACACAGAAAGTTTGCTTATGGGTCTCTTTGAGTGCCATATCAAATAAAGAATTTTTTCTAGGTAGAATTGACTGGAATTTGGGGGCAGATGCTCTCTCGTTTCATTAACTATAAAGGCTTTTATTGAGCATCTCACTTGTGGTCACAGTTTGGATGAGAGGCGTGTAACAGCATGGCGGGGTGAGCGGTGGGATGACAAAGTTGTGCATGGCGTTGGGGCTTGGGCAGGATCCATCTGTGTTTAGGCATCAGGATAGATCAATGATTAGAAAGCAATAAGCATTGCAAACATTAGGCATATGTTCAAACATGAATCACCGCAAAAAGGCTGAGGTTAATGTGAACGCCTCTCACTTCTTTAATAGAAAATCGAGCCGGCCCGCGCCTCCATCCACAGACTCAGCGAGGCCTGTGTGGTTTCCATGTGGTCAGAAGCATTAGTTAGGGTCTTGTCCCTATCTATTAGGAGGCAGGAAGCCCATTTAGCAAATTAAAATGGTTTTTATTCCCCCAGCTAATTGTTTTCTAATTGTTTAAGTAAAAGGTTTTGGTCTTGATTAGAGGCTTTTAGTAAATTAAATCTGTTCACATTTCACAAGTCTAAAATTTACACCATAGAGAGGCAGTTATGGTTAGTGAGGTTTGCTATAGCAAGGGTTTTAAAACATAAATGTGCATGCTGAATAGGTCTTAGAGATTATCTGTTCAACACTCTCATCTTAGCACTGAAGGAACGGAGGCACAGAGAGGGTAACAGACTGACCCAACTGCACACTGTTAAAGCTCAGGGTGGAGGCCAGTCTTAGCCAGTGACCTTCTGAGTGTCGGAAGTGTGCTCTATCAATGGCAGGATTTTCGCTGACGCCAGCAGAGCTTGCCTCTATGACTGGAGTTTGATAGTACTCGCTGCCACCGATAAAAACAAAACAAAACAAAAAAACAAACAAAAAACCAGACTTACCCAAGGTCACCCAGCTTGACGGTGGCAGAAGCTGGGTCCGAGCAAGGCCTGCTATCCTAGGCTAAACATTTTCAGGGAAACATAATGCAGAAGGCCTTAATTAAATACTCAACTTCGAAAAGAGGCTATGCACAGAATAAATGGGGCAGGCATAAACATTACATAGCATGCTTTATTCTGTAATGTAAATGACATGTTTCACACTTTTAATGTAACTAGATACTTGATATTTGACAGAGAAGTTATTATTGGAAAAATTTAGCACATTGATTTGAGAAATTGTGCCAAGTGACCTAAGGCTGATATACTATTGTACACAAGTGGGCACATGTTCCTTAAAATAAATTCAATATATTCAACTACACTTTCTAGGTCAAATGTAAAAGCAAAACAAAGTTGAGGGAAGCAGATGTGGCTCAACTGATAGAGTGTCCACCTACCACATAGGAGATCCAGGGTTCGAACCCAGGTCCTCCTGACCCGTGTGGTGACCTGGCCCATGCACAGTGCTGATGCGCCCAAGGAGCACCATGCCACGCAGGGGTGTCCCTGGCGTAGGGGAGCCCTGCGCGCAAGGAGTGCTCCCCACAAGGAGAGATGCCCTGTGCAAAAAAAAGTGCAGCCTGCCCAGGAGTGGCGCCACACACACAGAGAGCTGACACAGCAAGATGACGCAACAAAAAGAGACAGATTCCCAGTGCCTCTGACAAGAATGCAAGTGGACAAAGAAGAATACACGGTGAATGGACACAGAGAGCAGACAACCAACGGCGGGGGTAGAGGGAAGGGGAGAGAAAGAAAAGAAATCTTTAAAAAAACAAAACAAAAAACGTTGAAGCACTGCACCAGACACAAAAGGACAAATACTATATGATTGTGCTATAATGATCTAAATACATTATGTTAAATATAAATATATTATATGGAATATGAATATGGGTAAAATTTCATATATAAGAATGTTTTTCTTTGAAATGGAACAAATGTAGGTTAATACTACAAAATGTTAATACCAGACAAAAAAAAATTATACTAAGTAAAAGAGACCAGACACAGAGCTCTACATATTGTATGACTCTATTTATATTAAATGTAAATATAAATCAATTTATAAAGATGAAATTAGACTAATGGTTGTGTAGGGCTGGGGAAGGAATGCTAAGGAGTGTGGAGTCTTTCTTTTTGGAGTAATGAAACAGTTCTAAAAATTTTAAGGTGATGAATGTACAACATTGTGATTATACTAAAAGCCATTGATTATACACTTTGGATAGATCATATGTATGTGAATATATCTCAATAAAACTGCTTAATAAGCAAATAAATAATTGTGCAAGAATAGCCAGGAATTGCAGCTATATACAGCAAGGAAAACAGGTTGAGAAATGAGGAATTTTCTTGTTTGTTGGTCTGTTTATTATTATTATTGAAATATTCAAAATGCTCTAATAATGATTGAAGTGATGAATGCACAACTATGTGATTATACCAAATACCATTTGTTGTACACTTTGGATGAATTGTATACTTTATTTATATGTATCAATAAAATTGATTTGTTAAAAAACATTGAAGTACTGCAAAATTTTCCAAAAGTGTATTCCTTGGAACCCCACATGATTCAATGGATCTTACAGCGGGGAAAAATGATTTCATGATCAAATAAAGTTGGAAAACACCAGGTAAAGCAAGATTAAATCAATTTTTCCTCCCTTCCTTCCTCTGTTTTCTTTTATTCTTTCTTTCATTTTAACACCAGGCCATCTCATAGCCTTTGGCATTATGAATCATCTGGTGGGAGAGGAAAGGACAGGATGAACAGAAGTTCATTCTGTAGTGCAATTGAAATCCTCAGACAATGTGGCAAGAGCATAGATTGGTTAACTGTATTTTGGAGAGCAATTTGGCAATGTCTGGGAAAACGGAAGTCAGCCAATGAAACTTACTTCTTGGAATTAGTATTGCAAGAAGTATACTTTAAGAGTCACCACTAGAGCATTATCCTGGTTCTGCTTCTGAGTGCCCCCCGCCCAGGAGGAAGGAGGGGCCAGACGTGGCAGATCAATATTCTGAGACCTGGGCCTCTGCAGTTCCTGCCTCCACCCTGATTTTCCTTAGTGACTCTGCCTCTTTATTCCCTGAATCTCTATTTCCTGTTAAGGCACTAGACAATACTGATGCAGGACAGTATCTTTTAAAATGTAATAGTGGGAGCTGATGTGGCTCAGTGGTTAAATGCCGGCTTCCCGCTTGGGGGTTCCCAGGTTCGGTTTCCGGTACCTCCTAAAAATAAAAAAACAAACAACAAGCAAATAAATGAAAAAACCAGCTCAGGGGAGTTCAATCCCTGGCCTAGGTACCTCAAAAAAAAAAAAAAAAAAAGTATTAGTAACTATTTATTTTTAGTGTAAAGTAACTATTTTTCTATAATCAATAAGAAGATTTGAGCTTTTAACAAATCACAACATTCCTTCATTCACAATCATCCATTCAGCTACACTATTTATCAATCACTGTGCTAGTCACTAGTGATGCTAAAGAAAGAAGACAGCCTCTACCACTGAGGAATGTGATATTAAGTGTGATGGGCGGACAAAACCATATAATAACAACTAATGCTTCTTTAGTGTTCGCTATGAATAAAGCATTATTCCAACTAAGGTCATATGTAGAAACTCATTTAACCCTCACAACAACCCTTTGAGGTAGGTTCTAGTATCAGGTCCATTTCACAGATGAGCAATTGATTGAAGGAGAAGTTACAAAACATGCCCAAGATTGCACAGCTTGTGAGAGGATAGCCAGGGCTTGGAATCAGGCAGACTAGCTCTTTCCTTCTCTGCTCTAGACTCGCTCCTGGGAGCGAAGCATCCTGTATCGGACAAAAGGCTTTGGAAAGACAAAAAAGGAAACAACCAGATTCGTGGGTGGGGAAACAGGGAAGGTTTTGAAGAGGCAGTGAAATTGAAGAATAAGCAGGTGTTTGCCGAATGGAGAGGAGGGAGGGTGGGACTTTGTGGACAGCAAATAGTATTGGAAGGGGGTTCCTCTCAGCAGAGAGCTGTTCTTGTTTCCACCTGATCTGAGGGGAGGCTGGCTCTGGTGGGGCAGACATTCCCTCCAGTCTAGGTTCTGGCCTGGACCTCTGCCAAGTCTAGTGCTGCCTTTTTCTTCGGGCCTAATCACTGCTCTCTCCAACAAGTCTCAGCCTCTTCCTCAGAACCCAACATCTTCTCAACTTTATCTTCTTTTGCAAATTCTCCAACCTGGTTTTCCTCTCTTCTTCCCTCCCGCTAGCTTCGAACCCAAGCTCCCTTTGCCATCATTTGGGATGATCTCCATGGTTATTTTAACATGAAGCACCATCCAGCTTTTCTTAGAAAACAAAGAGGCACCTCCTGCTTACATGCAAGCAGGAACCAGATCTCCTGGGCTTTCTGGTGGAGCCAAACCTGCCCAGTCGTGAGGCCATGTGTCTCACACTCTCATCTCCAGGATGGATTTGTGAGGCTCCCAACAGTAGACACAAACTTCTCCCTCACTTCTGTTCTGCAGTCACTTCTGTTATTAACAGCCTTGTAGTAATAAGCTTCCCTTATTGAAATATGGAATGACTGAGAATACAGCCCCGGGATTTATTGCTCCACATGGCACGCAGATATAATTTTTACCTGGCCGCTGTGATGACAAGATTCAGCAAGGCATTAGCCAAGTAAGTCTGAATTACTAGGCTAAAATATAAGATGTCCTGGGTAGTCAGCCCCTCTGAGAGGACACCTGATTAGCGTTGCACCCCACTTCCCCACCCCCACGGACAGAGAAAGGTTTCGAATCTATTCTCCCTTTGGCTGACTCGGGAAGGTGAGGATGAATTTGACTAAGAAAACTTCCCCCTCTTGGGAGTTTTGAAGGAAAGGTATAAAAAAAGAAACTGGGGGGAGCAAAGGTGGCTTAAGCCATTGGCCGCCCCCCTCTCACATGGGAGGTCCCAGGTTTGGTTCTGGTGCCTCCTAAAAAAAAAAAAAGATGACAAGCACACAATGAAAGGACAGAAAGAGAGCAGACAGTGGGAATGGGATAGATAGATAGACAAATAGATATGTATAGAATTTTAAAATAAAAAAAGGAATCTGGCCATAGAGCTGCCACTCAGTGTCACTCACTCAGATTTTAGATAAGAATTCTCTTCCTTTTTTGTCTTCCTCACTTAACCTCTGCATTGTTTCTTTTCTATCCCCTCTGGGGATAAGGGAAGGGGAGAGTGGGAAGAAGGGGAAGAGTACATTCTTCTAAAGCCTGTAACCATTGCAGTTCAAGCCTGTAAATAAAGGTTATACAGAGAAGGAGCCTGAGTGAGCGCAGCAAATGCCCACTTGAGTTGATCAGGAGCTCTCCCCCCACAGGTCGGTGGACTGGAGCCTCCCTTGAAGAAGCAGCTGCAAAATCAAACCTTCTAGCTATTCGGTCTCCTGAATCCAATTTGCCTTGGCCCCACTCTCACCCACTGACATTTGAAATGTGTCTATTTAAAAAGGAAAAAAGAAAAGAGCACAAATAGGAGGAAAAATATATGTATGCCAAAGATGCCATCCTGCTAGACAAGAAAAAGAAATATCCGGCTTTGCAAAGGTTGAAGTGTGTGTTTTTGTTTGTGTGTGTGTGTGTGTGTGGTGGTGTTTTTTTTTTCCTGTCATTGTTTTTTTCAATGTGAATTTCTGCCCTCACATGGTCACATTTATTAATGTGATGACAAAGATGACTCAAAATGCGTTTTTCTAGGAAGAGGGCTTGGGAGATGTTGGACAGAGTGTATCTCCTTGCTCGGTCACAGGACAGAGTTTTGAACTCTATCCCTGGCTGGTCAGGTGTGGGAGGCACAGGGAAAAGTCCAGGGAGACTGGCCTGAGCCTGGCCTCCGAACCCAGGTGAGGGGCAGCCCCCTGTGGTCTTGCCAGCTGGTAGTCAGGGAGCTTTAGGGGTGCCTGCCGAGAATTCGCCGAGGGAGTTCTGAGAAGGGGTTGTCTGTAACAGGGATTGCAGGGTTAATCACAGGTCTTCTAGTCCAGTGCTTCTGAGGCCTGGTAAACCATCAGCTCTGATCCCCGAGGTGGAGCCTGAGACCCTGCATTCCTAACACGCTCCACATGACGTCGGGGCTGCTGTTGTGGATCACGCTTTGGAGAGCAAGGAGTGTTTTCTCAGCACAAACGTGGAGCTGCGGAAGGAGAGGACAGGGCCTGAGCACACAGCAGTGAGGGCATGTTTCTTCACCAGTGTTAAAAGTGCTTCTGGGTATTTGCAGGCGGATGAAGTTGGCACTTGGTTTTCCCACATTTGCCTGTAGTCAATACATTCTGCATTTTGTAACCATGCAAAAGATGTCTTTTCAATAAGCAGTAAGGCATGTCACAAGGCTACTCAGTGTGTGGTTCCTGCTTTCTCTATAAAAGTCGCCTTGGGAGCTTCTTAGAAAAGGAGACATCTTCTACCAGAAGCTCCTAGGGCGGGGCCCAGGAATTGGGGATAATGAAGCTCTCTGGCTGATTCTTGGGCACAATGATCTATTTGAATTATTAGGCCCTAGGTCCAAATGTTCTTTTTTTGAATCTCAAATAAAGCAATAAACCCCAAAAGAAAATAGAACATTTGTTTTTAAAAAACTTGAAAATAAATACAAGTAACACATATTCAATAGAGAAATTGAGAAAAGACAGAACAGCAAAACAAGATAAAAATCACGTATAATTTACTCAGCATTTTGTGTATGCTCTTTCAGACATTTTTTCTATGCATTCTAAAAAAGCATTGTAATAAGACATTCTAAAAAAACGTTGTAATAAGATGTTGATTTTTAAAAAATCAGCAACACACTAGAAAATGCTCTAAAAATTACTACTACCCTTCTTCATATATTTTAATGTTAAGTATCTTTAAAACCCATTGTTCATGAGCACCCTCTTTTTAAGCATTGCTTCCTTGAGTAAGGTGAAATACCTTTCCTTTTTTTTTTTTCTTCCCAACTTTACCTTCACAAATCAGGTGACAAACAAGGTTTGAAAGTTTTGGAATAAAACTTTCCTAGGCTTTGTTATGTTTTTACCTGCTGACACACTGAGCCTCCTGGAGAAAGGCTGGTCCCTTCTTTACACTTTAGTTTCTTTATCTCTAAGATGAGACTAATAGTGCCTGCTCTTAACTTGCTCATAGAGATATTTTTAGAGTTATATTAAGATAAAATCTGTAAATCTCTTTGGATTACGAGAGATAGTGTGATAAAAATCCGAGGCACTATTGTTATTTCTTTAGTACTTATCACAGAATTCCCAGCTGTTGTCCTTTAAGACTATTTTTTAAAAATATACCACTTTAAAGGTGAAAACAGAATATTCTTCTGAACAGTGCCCCTGAACTTCTATAGGGACACATTCCTGGTCTCTTCTCTTGGACACTAGCATGAAGCTGCAAAGGGGCAGGAAACAGGGGGCGTATTACAAATTTAATTCTACTTTGAATCAAGTATCTGTAATATGGACCAAGCAAATAGTTCCATCTGTCAGATTCAGTGAGAGAAAAAGAACCAGTAGGAGACAAACTTATTTTGTTTTATTATTATTTTTTAGATTTTTTAATCTTTTATTTATTTCTCTCCCTCCTCCCCCCCCCCCCCACCCCAAGGTGTCTGCTCTCTATGTCCATTTGCTGCGCATTCTTCTGTGACCACTTCTATTCTTATCAGCGGCACTGGGAATCTGTGTTTCTTTTTGTGCGTCATCTTGTTGTGTCAGCTCTCTGTTTGTGCGGTGCCATTCCTGGGCAGGCTGCACTTTCTATCGCGCTGGGCGGCTCTCCTTATGGGGCGCACTCCTTGTGCATGGGGCTCCCCTACGCAGGGGACACCCCTGCGTGGCACGGCACTCCTTGCGTGCATCAGCACTGAGCATGGGCCAGCTCCACATGGGTCAAGGAGGCCCGGAGTTTGAACCGCGGCCCTCCCATTGGGCCAAGTCCGCTTCCCAAACTTACTTTATATAAAATGGTATATATATATGTCTATTTATCTATATGAATATACATATGGGCTTAGTACAAGCTTTTGGTTAACACAATTTTGAGGACTGGCTAAGCAATTCTTTTTTTTTTTTAAAGATTTATTTATTTATTTATTTCCCCCCCCCCCCCCCCCCCGTTGGGTTGTCTGTTCTTGGTGTCTTTTTGCTGCGTATTGTTTCTTTGTCCGCTTCTGTTGTCGTCAGCGGCACGGGAAGTGTGGGTGGCGCCATTCCTGGGCAGGCTGCTCTTTCTTTTCACGCTGGGCGGCTTTCCTCACGGGCGCACTCCTTGCACATGGGGCTTCCCCACGCGGGGGACACCCTTGCGTGGCAGGGCACTCCTTGCGCGCATCAGCACTGCGCATGGCCAGCTCCACACGGGTCAAGGAGGCCCAGGGTTTGAACCGCGGACCTCCCATATGGTAGACGGACGCCCTAACCACTGGGCCAAAGTCCGTTTCCCATGGCTAAGCAATTCTGAAGTCTCTAGAATAGACCATCAGGAAGGGAAGATCATGGGCAAGGTTAGAGCTCCATAGACACTGGCTGAAGCAGTTGTCCACATGCAGGAATCTCTTCTCAGTCTAATTTTAAGGCCTTCCAACTGATTAATCCAGTCCCCTGGGACAATCTTCCTGATTAGGGACTTTAATTACATTGACCAAATTCCTTCACAGCAGCATATAGAGTATTGTTTCATTGAATGAGTGGGAGCAGTACCCTAGCTAAGTTGATACATCAAAAAGCCATCAGAGGGAAGCGGATGTGGCTCAAGCGATCGAGCTCTTGTCTACCACATGGGAGGTCTGTGGTTTGGTTCCCAGTGCCTCCTAAAGAAGACATTGAGCTGGCGTGATGGGCAGGCATGGCAAGCTGACACAACAAGATGATGCAACAAGAGACACAAGAAGAAAGCTATAATAAGACACAACAAAGCAGGGAGCAGAGGTGGCTCAAGCAATTAGGGGCCTCCCTCCCACATTGAAGGTCCCGGGTTCGGTTCCCAGTGCTTCCTAAAGAAACAAAGAAGATGAACAGACACAGCAAGTGCAAAGAACGAGGTGGTGCAAAAAACAAAACAAAACAAATCTTAAAAAAAAAAAGCCATTGGAGTCTACACCTTATCAACATGGCACCCACACATATCTCCTTAAACCATACTTAATCTCCAAGTAAAGATAATAACCACATTATACTTTCCATGTAACATGATACAACTCTCCAGCACACAAGTGGAAACAGTTGTAAAATTGGGACACTCCTTCTCCTCCCTCTACTACTTTTCTACTTTACCACTTTTCCACATTCTCTTTCATAATTTATTAGCCTTCACTTTCCCCAAATCCCTACCTCTGATCTTTCTAAGGCCAATATTCCTCCTGGTTTACTTCCATTGTTTTGTGCTAGGACACTGGTATGGATTGAATCATGTTCCCACAAAGACATATTCAAGCCCCAACCCCTTCCCCCCTTCTCTGAGAATGTGAACTCATTTGTAAATAGGCTCTTCAAAGATCCTATTAAGATAAGGCCAAGCTGAATCAGGGTGGGCCTTAATCCAAATAGGATGGAGTCCTTATAAGCAGAGGAAATTTGGACACCGAAGTAGTAGGACACAGAAGGAGACAGATGGCTATGTGACAGAGGCAGAGATTGATTGCAACCAGCCACCACAGGAACGCTACGACTTCAGAGAAAGCATGGCCCTGTTGACACCTTGATTTTAGATTTCCAGCTTCCAAAACTGAGTGACAATAAATTCTTGTTGTTCAAGCCAACCAGTCTGTGGTATTTGCTAGAGCAGTCCTGGCAAACTCAGACAAAAACCAACTGAACAATAAGACAGCAGCCAACTTTTTGATGGCTCTCCTCCCTGAAGCATTTTTCCTTGGGAGTAACTACACAGAGAAAGCTTATAATTGTCAGGCCCAGGGCTAAACATTGTTTATATAGTCTTTCATTTAATCCTCACAACAATCTTATGATGTAGGAATTATCTTCATTCTCTAGGTAAGGAAGCTGAGTCTTAGCATGGCTAAGTAAAATGCTCAGGGCTATATAGGTGGTAAGTGGAAAAGCTGGGGTTTGAACTTAGTGGGGTTTTATATTCCAAAGACTGTGCTTTTAATCACAACTAAGATATTTTGAAGGTCAATGTAAGTATAGTGTTTCTTCGGGGTGGCTTGTAGGCCATCTATATCAGAAACACCTCCAGTACATTTTAAAAGTGCAGGTTCCTGGGCCTGACCCCAGACCTATTGAATCTGCATCTTTACAGAAAGGCCCGGGAACCCTCAGTTTTAACAAGCTTCTCAGGGGAATATTACATACTCTATAGCTGGGACAACTCTAAAGTAGGGAGAATAAAAGGGAAGGATTGTCAAGGAGGGAGCATTTTGGCTGTGGCTAGTTTTCCATTATTCCTGTTGTTGAGAAGAATTGCCAAATGGTGACAACGATCTCCGGCACGGGTTGAAACCAACCAGTAGGGAGACTTTCCATTGCCTGGAGAATAGGTTATGTTAACTAGAGAAGGTTTTCCTTCCTGCAAGAGAACTTGACCACTTTTCCTAGAGGTTGGAGGTATGGATCCCTGCCAATGCCACAATCACGAGCTCAGAGGATCAGTCTCATCACATATGTCAGTTACCCAGACACATTCAGACATAACCACGAAACACTGTTATTGCTCTCCCCAGTGCAATAGGGACAGCACTGGATGGACAGATAGCTTGGATTACATTGTAATTTTTGATAACAAATATATTCACCAGAGATTTATAAGACCTTTTCATTGCCCTGGTTTTGCAGATAAAGGTGGGGGGGTTGGGGGGAGGGAGGGGAGAAGGCCAGAGGGACTCTGAAAGGCACATGATTAAAAATGAAAAGGGAAAAAAGTTTATCATTCCCAAACCAGATTAATTATTCCAAAGTGATCCCTAATCAAAATATAGCATATGGTTTTTATTAATCTGGGGGCAATTCCCCTGCCACCTAGTGCAATAAAAAAGATGTTGATATCATAAAAGATTGTGGTGTTCCTTATCAAGCCAGCGAACGAGAAGCATAAAACCCAAGAAAATGAAATACGTTGAATTGCTCCTCCCTCCCCTCCCGTTTTCCCTTCCCAGTTATTATTTTATTATTATTATTCCTTATTACTGGAAGTTCTGATGGGAAGAGATTCAGAGCTGGGTCATGAATGGATTGTAAATCGAGTTCGTTTCTAGTATTAGGCTAATACCAAGGGCCGGAACTTCTCAACAGCCTCAGTGAGGAGAAAGCAAATACTCTCCTTAAGCTCCAGTTTGCAGGAATGATTCACTCACATTCAGTCTTTTCTGAAGATAAAAACAAAAAAACAAGAACTGGGCTTATGAATCTTTTTGTTGTCACTGGTTCGACCAACTCTTATTCCCTTACATATTAAATATGTTCCTGCCACTTTTCTCCTGAGTCTCCACCGGTGGTCGTTCCCCCTACCGCCCCACCCCCACCCGGCAGCAATCTGTCTTTCCCCACAGCGGGCTGGCTACCACGGCATCTTAGCTTTGCCCCAGCGAATTCCTGAAACAGTGGTAGCCTCAGTTGCTTATCCATCTGACCCTTTCTTTACCCCCGGGAAAGAGTGAGGGTGGTGCTAGAGGCGCAGCCACACCCCCAGCCAATGGAAGTTGCTAATTCCTTGATGGGTGAGGGGAGGAGGAGGGTGGGGAAGCCGCCGGCTAGGCTGTTTACCCAGGGTATCCTGTTCCTTGTCTTAGACACACTGTGAGTTTGGAATTATTACCACCCCCTAATAAAGGAGGAAACTGTCTCAGACAGGCTCGATCATCGGCCCAAGGTCACGCAGCTCGCGGGCAGTGGAGCAGGGTTTGCGCGCAGGTCTGTCGGAGAGGTGCCTCCTCTTCTAACGCACCTGATGCCTGCGCAAGGGATCACCTTTCCCTCCAGCCTCTGGGACAGGGTGGGAAGTGGGGGTAGAAACCAGGCAGCCTGTTAGGGAAGATGTAGCGGGGCCTTCTGCTCCGTTTCCTTGCCCTCCGCCCTTGGAGCAGCAGAACAGCTTGGCGTCTCCCACCTCTTCTCAGGATAGAACCTGAAATTGGCTTTTCCTGAGAAAAGCTGTTAAGTTTAGGGCTCACTATGCTGAATGCGTTTATGAGCCAGCACCGCATTTTAGAGAAGAATTGTGAACCCTAGAAGCTTTTGCCAAACTGCCAAACACCTTGCGTTACGCTCAGATGGGGCAATTGATAAAGAAGAAATGATCTTGCGACGTTTTGCCAGGGAGGGATTCGGGTGAGGGGTCGCTGCATTGGTGGTGAGCTGTGTCTGGGTGGGGTGAGGCCGGCCACTTTCTGTCCTGAACTAATGCGCCAAGAAGCGTGGCAGGGCGGGGACCCGCTGCAATTGAACAGCATGCGAGAGTGCAGGAGGCAGGAAGAGAGAATAGCCCCATCTCTGCTGCTTGGATTTGCTTTGAATCCAAAGAACCGCCTCTCAGATGGCTCCTTGGTGGGGTTTAAGGGAAGCTCAGAGGGATTTTTTTTTCCAGCCGAATGAATTGCTGATTCAGGCTTTAGTAACTGAGCACATAAAAAACCTTTTCCTGTCATTCTTAAGTAATTTTCCCAACCCTACTGCCTTGGGACAGAAGAATCTCCTTGAAATCCCAATATCTAGTTGCTGAAAGTTGAGAAGAGCCTCAGAATAGAAGTTTTGGATTATCTCATGCATTAGATAGTGTAGGAAAGAAATTTAACATTGAGGGTGCATTCCTTAGATTAAAATGCAAGAGAACTGTTTAGAGACAAGCAGAGGCCATAGATAGAGTTTGGCAGACAAGAGGTTTTTCTCACTAATATAGCTAACAATTTAGGGGAGAATGTCATCAATTGTAATATAGATTTACTTTTCATCTAATGAATTTTAATGGCAGCTTTCGCCTTTACCTCCAGGAATCCATAAGAAACAGAAAAACCTCCCTGGAAACTTATTTGATAGTTGCTTAAGCAAAGTCTCTGGCATTATCTCAGCTCCATTTCTAAAACACATTATTTTCTCACAAAACATTTTAAATATAACACAGGAAATATTCATCATATTGCTTGTACTCACTGCAACCTGAATGCATACTCTCTTTGAGAAGTCTCTCTTTTTTTTGCATATCTTATTTTGTTATTCAAATGATGAAGCATATTTTGCATGAAGTTACACCTTTTCAGAGGCAGATTTTGTTCTGGAAAATTGGTGCAGCATTTCCATTTCTCACATCTTTACATAGCTGGTTTCTTGTCAGCAGATGTTACCATGTTTGACAAACCTGCCCTGTAATCTGTATTCCTGCTGGTAATGGACTTCAGAGTGTTTCCCAATCTCTAATTTGGAGGATAAGGCTTCCCAAGGAAGAATGTTAAAATGGCATTTCTCAAAGTCTTGAATATTTCTTTCATCAAATTTTAATTCAAAATACAGACCCTCTGTCATCTCAGAGTCAACTTTGTCCTCAAATTAACCTTTGGATTTAAACCTGACTGGCTTCCTAACAAGAATACACTTCTCATTAGCAGGACAGAGAAAGCAACTGGCCCTCACAAGGGCTGACCTGGCTTACCTGAATGTAGAGGCTCAGTCGAGAGGGGGAAACCCATGAAGCTTTCCATTTTGCTCTCCTTTTAAATGGAGTTTTTGACATTAGAAGGTGGCATTTTGCACTCATTATCAAATACCAAGATCACTGGACTGAAAGCCAGGTGCTTTTCAGAGAGACTGGCTGCACAATACCAGAGAGACAGTGCCTTGTTTATCCCTGGTCCTCCAAGCGCTGCCTGATAGTCTCACTGTGATCCCATACGACCCCTGTAACTGGCAGGGCCATTACGTTGTACCACTGCGGTGGGCACTCTTCACTTTGTTTTCTCTGTGAATGGCACCCCTGGGGCTATGTGAGTAGTGCCCCTTGAGTCTTATACTTTCCCAGAAATCCCCAGCTACTGCTGCTCACTTTCCATCGGCCGTAACAGTGACCTAGAGGCCTTCCTACACAGCAGGAGTGTCTGGGACAGCAAGGAATTTTTTCACAGAATGAAGAATCTGGATGGGCAGACACACATTGTCTCTATCCCTTGCTCACTCTCCCCATCTCCCAAGAAAATTGTGACCTTTTCAGTAATGTGTTATGTGCCTGGCTTTTCCAATTTTCCCTTTTAATCAATAACTGGAACTGTGTGTGTGTGTGTGTGTGTGTGTATATATATATATATTTTTAAAGAAGTCTGCTGTTTTTATTTTTAATGGATTTTTTTTTTAAGATTTATTTACTTATTTCTTTCCCCACCCTGGTTGTCTGTCTTCTGTGTCTATTTGCTGCGTCTTCTTTGTCCGCTTCTGTTGTTGTCAGCGGCTCAGGAATCTGTGTTTCTTTTTGTTGCATTCTTGTTGTGTCAGCTCTCCCTGTGTGCGGCACCATTCCTGGGCAGGCTGCACTTTCTTTCGCGCTGGGCAGCTCTCCTTATGGGGAGCAATCCTTGCGTGTGGGGCTCTCCTACGTGGGGGACACCCCTGCGTGTCCCGGCACTCCTTGTGCGCATCAGCACTGCACATGGGCTAGCTCCAAGGAGGCCCGGGGTTTGAACCGTGGACCTCCCATGTGGTAGACGGACGCCCTAACCACTGGGCTAAGTCCGCCGCCTATATATATATTTTTAAGGCAGTACCAGGGATTGAGCCCAGGACCTTGTACATGGGAATCAGGTGCTCAACCACTGAGCTACATCCGCTCCACAATAAGAGTTGGGTTTTTTTGTTCGTTTGTTTGTTTTTAGGAGCTACTGGGGATCGAACCAAGGACCTTGTACATGGGAAGCAGGTGCTCAAGTACTTGAGCTATATCTGTTCCCCCACAATATTTTAAAATGATCTTTCCTCTATTTCAGGAATATCTGGTGTCATTCTTCCTTTAGTGATATGGAAGATTATGTGGGCTACATAGTGGTGGGGGGGGGGTTGAGAAGGCCTTTCACTCAGCATTTTAAGACCAGTTTTATAGTCTGGGCTGTAACACTAGTTAGATGGGTGACTCTTAGCAATTCATGTCAGTTTCTGAAACTGTTTTTTCTTCTGTGTAAAGAAGGGATTGGATGAAGGCAACATTTCCCCTATTGTGGGTTACAACCTTGGGGTCATGAAATCATTGAAGAGAGTAGCTTTTCTGTAAGGTTTTTCAGTGCTTTATGACTTCCCTTGATTTGTCAGATGAGCAGGGGCTCAGAGAGTTGAATGATAACATGAAATGCAACAACCTTGTGTCATGGGAGTTGCAGAGAAGAGGAGAAGGAAAAAGGGAGAGAAAGAGCATTTGAGGAAATAATGGCTGAAAACTTCCCGAATCTCATGAAAGAAATCAACTTATATGTCCAAGAAGTGCTGTGTACCCCTATCAGAATAAATCCAAATAGACCTGCTCCAAGACTTATACTACTCTGAACATCAAATGTCAAAGATAAATATAAAATTCTGGGAGTAGCAAAGGAGAAGCAAACCATCACATGTAAGGAATGCCTGGTAAGACTTAGTGTGGATTTCTCATCAGAAACCATGGAGGTGAGAAGACAGCAGTATGATACAATTAGGATACTGGATGAGAAAAACTGCCAGCCAAGAATTCTTTATCCAGCAAAATTGTCCTTTAATTTAATATTTAAAATATTCACGAATGAACAGAAACTAAGAGAATTCATAAAAAAGAATTCACCTTTGCAGGAAATATTAAAGGGAGTCTTAGAACCTGAAAGAAAAAGATAGGAGAGAGAGGCTAGGAGGAAGTATGGAAGACAAAAATAGCAGAAAGGATAATCAAAGAGTACAAAGACATGAAAATAAGACATGAGTTATGAAAACCAAAGAATAAAATGGTGGAAGTAAATAATGCATTTACAGTAATATCATTGAATGTGAAAGGCTTAAACTCCCCAGTCAAAAGATATAAACTGACAGAATGGATAAAAAACCATGAGCCATCCATATGCCGCCTATAAGAAAATCACCTTAGACCCAGGGGTACAAACCAGCTGAAAACGAAAGGTTGGAAAAAGACACTCTACACAAACAGTAACCAAAAAAGAGCAGGGGTAGCTGTACTAATATTAGATAAAACCGACTATAATGCAAAAATGTATTAAGAAATATAGAAGGCCACTATATATTAATAAAAGGGACAATTCACCAGGAAGAAATAACAGTCATAAATATCTATGCACCTAACCATGGTACCCCAAAATACATGAGGCAAACTCTAGCTAAACTGAAAGGGAAAACAGACATCTCTACAATAATAACTGGAGACTTCAACACACCACTCACATCATTAGATAGAATAACTAGAAAGAAGATCAACAAGGAAACAGAGAATGTGAACTTGAATGTAGGTTTAATGAGCTAGACCTAAGAGACATGTACAAAATTTTGCACCCCAACTCAGAGGGTTATACATTCTTCTCAAGTGCCCATGTACCTTTCTCCAGGATAGACTCCATGTTAAGTCACAAGACAGGTCCCAATAAATATAAAAAGATTGAAATTATACAAAGCACCTTTTCAGATAACAATGGAATGGAACTGGTAAACAATAATAGATGGGAAAGAGGTAAAATCACAAATGTACGGAAGCAGAACAGCACACTCCTAAATAATCAGTGGGTCAAAGAAGTTTTAAGTGAAATTAGTATGTATATGGAGACAATTGAAAACGAGAACACAGCTTATCAAAATTTAAGAGATACAGCTAAGATAGTGGTGAGAGGGATATTTATAGCCCTAAATGCCTGTATTAAAAAAGAAGAGCTAAAATCAAAGATCTAACTGAACTGGAGAAACTGGAAAAAGAACAGCAAAGCATTTCCAAAGCAAACAGAAAGAAAGAAATAATAAAGATTAGAGCAGAAATAAATGAAATTGAGAACAACAACAACAACAACAAAACAATAGAGAAAATCAACAAAACCAAAAGCTGGTTCTTTGAGAAGAGCAATAAAATGAACAAACTCTTAACAAGACTAACAAAGAAAGAAAGAGAGAAGACACAAATAAACAAAATCAGAAATGAAAGGGGGGGAGTTACGACTGACCCCTAGAAAGAAAAAGGGTTTAAGAGGATGCTATGAGAAACTGTATGACAACTAACTAGACAATGTAGATGAAATGGGCAAATTCCTAGACAGGCATGAACAACCTAATTGACTCTAGAAGAAATATAAGAACTCAGCAAACCAGTCACATTTAAAGAGATTGAATCTGTCTGCAAGAATCTTCCAACAAAGAAAAGTCCAGGACCAGATGGCTTCACAGGTGAATTCTACCAACCATTTTGAGAAGAATTAACACCAATCCTGTTTAAACTCTTCCAAAAAATTGAAGAGGGGGGAAAATTACCCAACACATTTTATGAAGTCAACATCAACCTAATGCCAAAGCCAGATAAAAACACTTCAAGAAAAGAAAATTACTACTTGCAAATAGAATCCAACAGCATATATATCAAAATATTTATAAATCATGATCAAGTGGGATTTATTCCTGGTATGCAAGGGTGATTCAACATAAGAAAATCAATTAATGTATATGCCACACTAACAAATTGAAGGGGGGAAAAAAACCACATGATCATTTTGATTGATGCAGAAAAGATATTTGACAAAATCCAGCATCCTTTCTTGATAAAAACACTTCAAAAGATAAGAATATAAGGAAAATTCCTCAATATGATAAAGGGCATATATGAAAAACCCACAGCCAACATTGTACTCAACGGGGAAAGGTTGAAAGCTTTCCCTCTAAGATTGGGAACAAGACAAGGATGCCCACTGTCACCATTGTTATTCAACATTTTGCTAGAAGTTCTAGCTAGAGCATTTAGATATGAAAAAATAAAAAGGCATCCAAATAGGAAAAAAGGAAGTAAAATTCTCATATTTTCAGGTGACAAAACTACTTGAGCTGATAAACAAGTTCAGCAAAGTGGCAGGACACAATATCAACATGCAAAAATTAGTAATGTTTCTGTACACTAGTATTGAACAATCTGATGAGTAAATCAAGGGGAAAAATTTCTACTTACAAGAGCAACAAAAAGACTCAAATACTTAGGAATCAATTTAACCAAAGAAGTACAGGACATATATGCATAAATCTATACAATAGTGCTAAAAGAAATCAACGAAGACCTAAACAAATGAAAAAATATTCTGTGTTCATGGATTGGAAGACTAACTATTGTGAAGGTGTCAATCCTACCTAAACTGATTTATAGATTCAATGCAATCCAATCAAAATTCCAATAGCCTACTTTTCAGAAATAGAAAAGGCAATTACCAAATTAATTTGAAAGGAAAAGTGCACCTGAATAGCCAAAAGTATTCTAAAAAATAATGATTTGGGAGGAATTTCACTGCTTGACCTTGAAACATTACAAAGCTACAGTGATCAAAACAGTATAGTATTGGCATACATATGGGCACATTCCATCAGGATCGAATTGAGAGTCTAGAAACAAACCCTTACCTTTATAGCTAATTGGCTTTTGAGAAACTTACCAATACCATATAAATGGGAAAATAGTCTCTTCAAAAAATGGTGCTCAGAGAACTGGATGTCCATAACCAAAAGAATGAAAGAGGACCCCTATCTCACTACCTACACAAGAATCAACTCAAAATGGTTCAAAGACCCAAATATAAAAGCCAGGACCATAAATCTACTAGAAGAAAATGTAGGGAAACATCTTAAAGTCCTTTTAGTAGGTGATAGTTTCTTGGACCTTACACTCAAAGCACAAGCAACAAAAGAAAAAACAGATAAATGGGACATCCTCAAAATTAAGCACTTTTGCACCTTAAAAGCCATTGTCGAAAGGGTTGAAAAGGCAGCTGACTCAATGGGAGAAAATATTTGGTAATCACTTACCCAATAAGGGTTTAGTATCCAGGATATATAAAGAAATGCTTCAACTCAATAGTAAGAAGCCAAATGACCTGATTAAAAATTGGGCAAAAGACGTGAATAGACATTTATTCAAAGAAGAAATACAAATGGCAAAAATCACATGAAAAAATGTTCAACATCACTAGTGATTAGGGAAATGCAAATCAAAGCTACCATGAGATATCATCTCACACCTAGTAGAATGGCCACTATTAAAAAGACAGAGAAATACAAGTGTTCTAAAATTTTTTGTGGTGATGAATGCACAACATTGTGATTATACTAAAAGCCATTGATTATACAGTTTGGCTAGATCGTATGCTATGTGAATATATTTCAGTAAAACCCTAGTTATGTAGAATAAGACATTTAAAGTTCCTTTTTTTTAGGCAGTGAAACTTATTCCTTCAATTTTCATGTAATTAAAAGATAGGAATTCACATAGTTTATGGTCCCAAATTCAAGTCAGTGAGTCTGTGAAGCACGTTCCCAGCTCACCTCAAGGACCTATAGTTCCTGCCATGAAGCAACAGCAACATGCCCTAGTGTTACTCCACACATGTCATTCCCATTATTGTAGATGTCAAAGGATCTTAACAGAATGGGAAAACAAATGAAATGGAAAATAGAATATATGAGAAGGAATCATACTTAGGTTAGTACTATTTCATGAAAATCCCATCCCCTCCCCCATTTTTTATGTATAAATGTATGCATGTACTAGATTGAGATGTGCAATATATATGTATGGATCAAGGTCAAAGCATGTTTGAAATATACTGGGCCAGATCACTTTCGAGGCCTATTCTACTGCTAATGTAATTTCCAGGTTTTGGGAAAAGAAAAGTTTCCATTTGACACTCCTGAACCTTGGTGTGCCCTGGTTTGTCTCTTGTTCTCATGAGAGAATCAGCCTAGTGGTCTCTTGTTGTGGGAGCAAGAAAAAAGGCCCATGGTCATATGGCAGAACCCCATCAGGAGCTAGGAGGGGCAGGGGCCAAGAAAGATATCCCCAGGGGAAACCTACCTGCTTGCTTAGTCGCTCATCACAGAACATTTTGGCTACATTCCATTCCCCTTCAGCTTACTCTGGAGTCCTAGGTCTCAGCCAAATACTTAGCTTGTCTCCTCTGGAAGTCACTCTATCTTCCGGAAGCCTCGGAGGTCCCCTGGGGGCATTTTCCATGTGGTTCAATTTAGTGTCTCTAAACTTGATTTTCCTACCATGTTGTGACTCCAGACATCCTTTTTTTTTTTAACATTCAAAAAAACTTAGAGCATTTGTAGTTTTACAGAAAAATCTTGCAGTAAGTACAAAGTTCCCATTATACCCCCTGCTTGCTCTCCCACAATTTTCCCTATTATTAACATTTTGCATTAGTATGGTAAATAAATTTATTTTAAGTGGTACTGGGTATTGAACCCAGGACCTTGTACATGGGAAGTATGTGTTCAACCACTGAGCTATATCTGCTCCTCAATAAATTTATTTTTAATGAAAGCTTATTTTACTACTATAATTGGACAAAGTCAGGATCACTTCATCCTAAATAGAAGACAATCATACAACTAATATAATGAAAACAAACAAACAAAAAAATGGTGGCAGACTTGGCCCAGTGGTTAGGGCGTCCGTCTACCACATGGGAGGTCCACGGTTCAAACCCCAGGCCTCCTTGACCTGTGTGGAGCTGGCCCATGTGCAGTGCTGATGCGCGCAAGGAGTGCCCTGCCCCTCAGGGGTGTCCCCCGCGTAGGGGAGCCCCACGTGCAAGGAGTGCGCCCCGTAAGGAGAGCCTGTGCCCTGTAAGGAGAGCCTGCATCCCATAAGGAGAGCTGCCCAGCGCGAAAGAAAGTGCAGCCTGCCCAGGAATGGCGCCGTACACACGGAGAGCTGACGCAACAAAAAGAAACACAGATTCCTGTGCCACTGACAACAACAGAAGTGGACAAAGAAGATGCAGCAAATAGACACAGAGAACAGACAACCGGGGTGGGGGGGGAGGGGAGAGAAATAAATAAATCTTTAAAAAAAAAAAAAGAAAACAAAAAGATGTCATTAAATTCTAGCTAGAGCCTACAAAATTTGAGGCCTGCTTTCTTTATTCAAAAATGAGATTAGGGGAAGCAGATGTGGCTCAAGTGATGGGCTTCCACCTACCATATGGGAGGACGCAGGCTTGATCCCTGGGGCCTCCTGGTGAAAAAGAAGAAGAAAAAGCATGCCTCTGCGGCAAGTCCATGTCTGCATGGCAAGCCAGTGCCTGCGCGGTGAGCCGAGTGTCTGCACTGTGAGCCAATGCCTGCACAAGTGAGTCATGCAGCAAGATATTATGTAACAGAAGAGAGATGAAGGGGAGAGTCAAGGTGAAGCACAGTAGAAACCAGGAACTGAGGTGGTGCAGCTGACAGGGAATCTCTCTCCATGTCAGAGGATCAAATCCCAGTGAATCCTAGAGGAGAAAAAGTGAAAAAGAGAAGAAAAAAAGAAATAGATACAGAAGATCATGCAGTGAATGGACACAGACAGCAAAAAGAGCAGGGCAGGGGGAAGGGGGAAAATAAGTGAATAAATCTTTTTAAAAAAAGGGATTAGCACATTTTAGAGGGTATTGAAGGCATTCTAGCTCCTCACCAAGTCGGTCCTCTTGACGGAAGCAGAGATTTGGAACAGAAATAGCTTTCTCATGGTGTGACACTCTGCTATTTAAGTACTACCTAAAATCAGGTTCTTTGTGAAAATCAGTAGGATCATGGAGTGCCCATTGGCTAATACACTAGATACTCTGTGTTCATCATTTCATGCAGAGTCCACATCCTCCTATGAAGCCAGTACAATCATCGCACTTTAGAAAGAGGCACTGAGGCTAAGAGATGGCAGTAACTTGCTGGGTCACCCAACTTGCCAATGCGTGAGGCACTATAACACTTTCCTCCAAAACCCCAACTCTAGATGGTTTGTTCTCCCCGCTGGAGAACTGGAGGAGGAGGGTGGTGGGCCCACCTGTAGTTATGCCCCCAACAGTAGCTGAACATGGCTGTTCATAGACCCTGTTCCAGCAGGGCAGGGTAATGGCATGGGATCCAAGCAACATAGATGAGTAAAATCTTGGTGAAGGCCCCAGAGGGAGCTGGGGACGCCGCTGAGGAAAGATGGAAATGTTCTGATGCCAGGTCCCTGGAAGGACCTCATGACTTCTCAAAAGAGTAGCTGGCACCTGCAGTCAAGAATACTCAAGTTTCCCACCCGCGGCCTTGACGGGCATGAGCCTGGTTTGTGTGCTGGGGAAGGAGAATGGTAGTTCCTGTCATGGGACAAAGGGTGGTCCCACACACTGCTCACGGTGAGGCAGGCAGCTCCCCTGCAGGCACACATCCCCCTCCTGCTCCTGTGACGTGCCCTCTGCCCGCCTGCGTCTTGCTGCTCGAGTCTGTAGAACACAGCCCAGCGAGCAGGAGCCTTTGAAAGGGGGCCCAAAGCACTCCGACTCTATTTCTGAGGTTTCCCTTTAAAGCCCGGATTTGAGGGGGGGAAATCACCTTGTGAAGAGGCACAGCCGCAGGCCAAACACTGTCACACCACGAAGGTCAAGAAAGGGTCAGGAAAAAACGGATATTGAAAGGCCACCTGGAAAGCAGGGCTGTGCCTGGGTCTCCTTCACCCCCGCCCCACCCCTCAATCTCACCCCTGGGGGGTCTGGAGGCAGGCTGGTGGGAGGGTACAAAGCAGAAAGCCTGCTTTCCAATCACCCAGAATGCTACTTATCAAAGGGATTTTGACTCTTAGGTGGTGGAGCTATTGGGAGCCTGAGAGCTGGGAAGGTATAATATGACAAAAAGCTGCTTTAATAAAGCGCAGGGCTGGGTTTGAGCAGCACTCTCCATAAATCAAAGGGCGACACCGCAGCTCTCTCTTAAGATCAGCAAGACAGTGCATTGTGGGGCTGGGGCGGCTCTTAAATCTAATCGACAGCTCTTTGAGCAAAAATACAGCCATGACTGGAGGACAGAGGCGGCTGCATGCTGGAAAATATACTAGGAACGCACACATTTCCCAGGTGATAAGAATGCTGAATGGTTCTGAGCCGAGAAACCTTGGAAAACAATTAGCCGGAGAAGCAAGATAACCTGTTGAAATTATGGCCATGCATTTTACTGCTCTTAATAAATTTTCTGGCAGCCTTTCTCTAGCTCGGGGTACTGGTCTGTTTATACCTTTAATAGTTGGCGGAATTAAGTCATCAAAGTTTCATCTACCTGTCTGACTTCAGCCAGAAGTACAACTTATTTGACTGGATGCCTTTCAAAACTGCTGTCTACACAGATTATAATTTAATATATGGTGGAACTAACACAAGGCTGCCTGTTTCTTGAGTCTAAAATGTCAAAATCTGCATTTACATGTTCTGAATTTTCTTCAACATTGTTCACACTTGAAATAGCAATCATAATTTAAGCTATGAAGAATTAAAATAAATTACACTGTGATGTACTTCAAGTCTTTGCTACTTACTTGTGTAGCAGAAGAGGCAGTGGCTGTGGTGGCACAGAAGCGGCAGTGGTCCCCAGCTGGTCCTTATTCCTTTGGAGCCTCAGTTTTCTTATCTGTAAAATGGGGATAATACTTACCTATTGACTTGAAGAGGAAATGAGATAAATGTAGGGAAAGCAACTTGCATAGCTCCCGAAAACAGGAAGGACTCAATTAATATTAGCACCCTCCTCTTTCTAGTAAGGGCTGAGAATTTGATGAGTGTTTCCAGTTTAAGTAGCACAGAGCTTTCGCCTGGACTAGTTTTGTTTAAACACCCATTTGTGTGGGTGAGCCTCCCAAGTACCTAAGTAAATCGAGGTTGTTGGATCTGAAATTCCAAGGGCAAGTATCTTAACTCACTTAAGACTGTGTTTTCTCACAGTTTGAGGATTAAATGGGATAAATTATGAAAAATATCTAGGCCAGTATCTGGCATTTACTAAGCACTGAATGAATATTAGCTGTTATTATTAAGCTCCAGCCTTCCTACCTCATCACACCGCCTAGGCTCACCCCCATCCCAGACCCCCAATCACACCTATTTAGGGTTTTCCTGTGTCTTTGCAGATGTTTGTATTCTGTCCTTTATCTGGAAAGCCAATGCCTTTCTTGTTTACATTCTTCCCCTCCTTTAGGCTTTCCCAAGACTCCCTGATCCTGTCTATGCCCAAGTCAGGAGCCAGCCTTCCCCTCACAGGCTACTCTGCCACTGTATACCTCCCTCTAGCACTCACCACATTCAACCTTGGGTTGGAGTTCTTTACATGCATGTTTTTCTTTCCTACTGGACTTCGGTCCTTGAAAGCAGAACCCAAGGTTCATCCATCTCTGGGATCCTCTGCAGATTTTTACAGACTGAGGTGAAGTATCTATCTGTTCAATAGATATTTGTGGGCCATATTTGAATCTCATTTTATTTTTCTATTTCTTTTTGACTGAGTAGGCAAAAGAGCTACAAGGTCAAGAGTTGTGAGGTCCCAATTAAAACTATTATTTATGATGTCACACATTCATTATTATGCAGAAAACTCAGGTGCTTGGGCTTGTGTGTGTGGGGTCTATGACAGTCAGCCAGATACAGCCTCAAGTTGAAAGGATGGTCTTTAATTGATCTTTAAAACGTTGACAGCTGAAGCATCTCTTTTCCACTTCTAGGAGACCTGGGGATCATCTTTAGCCATGAGAGTGACCTCTGAGATTCCAGTGTAATGCTTGACTTTCCCCCGGACATACTTTAGGAAGGTACAGGTATATCTGAGGAAAGAAGTTTTAATGCCTGTTGGTGAGATACTCACCCACATTGTGAAGCAGAAAGCTGACCCAGGAGCTAGCACAAAATATCTGGAATATAGAAGGTTCTCAAAAATTACTTAATGAATAAAGGGAACTGAACTATCTCTCTTCCCAGTGTAACCCTGGATTACCTCATTGTCTTTTTCATGCCTCAGTTTCTTCAGCTGTAAAATAAGTATGAATCTGATGTTCTTTGATTGTATGGAAAGCAAAAATTACTGTGACCAGCGAAACATCCAGCATATTATGTAAACAATAATTAGGGAGACTAAACATGGCCACTCAAACCACCCTCAATTGCCAAGACACAAAGTAATCTCTGGTTTCTTTGGATATGTCTAAATAACTTTCATTAAATCTTTATTTTAGTACCATTGTATGCAGGACTCAGTTTCCTTACAGAAAGTCAGGGAACCATTCCAACTTACCACCTACAGTTGTTGAAAGGAAAAAGTAATGCAAGCGATTGCAGAGCACCTGCCTAAGATCCAAGGAATTATACAATAATAATAGTAATCATCTGTCACTAAAAGTATTTCCATCCTAGTAGGTTATAAGTAATACATTTTCTTTTTACTTTAGTTTCTCTTTACTCTCTAAATAATGCATTACCAATTGCATTCACAATATCCAAGCCGGCTTCATGTTTTAAATGAGAATCTGGCCTGCTCACATGAGCTCACACCTTTCACCTCAAGAATAATACCAGGTGAACTTTCAAGACAGAACTTTGAGATTTACGGTTTGAGCTGCAAGGTGTAACTTCAGCAGTGCAGCAATTCACGAAAAGAATCCTCACACCTCATTTCTTGATTCAAATGAATTCAACAAATAATTCTGGAGCATATAGCCAGAGCCAGGCAATGCGTTTCAAATACGATACACGTTAGAAGGCCACACAGACATGGAAACTAATCATTGAAAGAGGGGTCATAAAAATTTTATTGAGCATCTGCAAGAAGGTATCTCAGTAACAACAGGATGGAATTACAACTCGGCCTTGGGAAGAAGGGCACGGAAGTTGTCTTGGTCAGTTTAGTTGCAGAAAACTGAACTCTTTCTGGCTCCTTTAGACAGGTAGGAATTTACTGTGGGTTTAAAGGTGTTACAAAATTGTCAGAAGGCCTGGAGGAAGCAGGCTGTAGGCAGGGCTTCCAGGGATAACCCTCAGTATAGAACTGGTCCACAAAGGGAGCTGCAGCTTCTGGGTTCATCAGAAAGCAAGGGGCTCAAAAAGTCACTGTTTCAACCATTGGCAACAGAATCATCCTTGCCTCAACTGTGATGTGTGCTAACCAATGGATGACCCTCTCTCCTGAGTCCCAGGAAGCTGGAGACTGGACACATATGCTGTAAAAACCAAATGTCTCTGCTACTGTGTTTGCCAGCAGAAGCCTGCCTCACCCTTAGTTTCATCTTTCAGAGTGTTTGGCCTGCTTGGTAGAAGCAGGGCCTCACATGGCACCCAAGCTGGGAGAGGATCCAGAAAATGTGGTCTTCAGTGTTATAGCCTCTAGCTGTAGGAAGTCCTGCTTCTAGAGGTAAGATGGATATTGGGGAGCCAATCTCCAATTACTGCCTTCAAGACTTCATGAAGGAAAAACTAAGATCTGGGACTTGAGGGCTGGAGAGGAGTCAGAGGACAAAGCAGGGTGAGCAAAGAGGGCATGTGGGGCTGGGGTAGCTATGTATATTGCACATTGGTGCAGAGGAGTGAAAATGTATGCCTGGATCAAATAAGTACAAGTGATTTGAAATAACCATAGCATAACGTGTAAACTCTGGAGCAAGAGACAAGGAGGGAGAGGCACAGGGACTGATTTTGGAGGGCTTTGGACTTCAGACTTCAAGCCGTAGGTAGAAGGGATCCACAGAAAGGTTTTAAGGAGTGTGTGTGTGTGTGAGAGAGAGAGAGAGACAGAGAGAGAAAGATGGAGAGACAGAGACAGAGAGAGACAGAGAGAAGGAATGGGGGCAGGGATTAATTTTTCTGGAGTGTGGCTAGTTTGCCTACAGTGGCGTGCTGGTAAAATATGTTCAGCAATCAGCTCTCCAAAGGGATGTTAGGTCGGGGGAGACCCCACGTTTGTAGTGTTTGCTGGTTGTGTAAATGGCTGATTTCAAGCTACCCATGTGACATCCCTCAATATGGAGTTGGAAAGAGATTCACACAATTGTCTCTTGGGAGCTGGGGCCAGTTAGCTTCAGCACTCCTAAATATGTCATGTAAGTTAATTTTCAAAACAACTCAAGGGGTGTAGTAATTCCATTTTACAAAAGACAAACCCAGTGTTCAAAGTCATGTTGCTTCCGGAAGGGTAACGTAGGCAGATGTCCATTTCAAGGAAAAAACCATCTCTCTGGCAGTAGAGAGCAGGGATTGGCTCTGTAAAAGGTCACACAGCCAAACTTTTAGGTTGTGTGGGCTATATGGTCTCTGTTGCAACTATATAACTCTGCCATTGTAGCCTGAAAGAGTTCTGGACAACACATAAATGAATGGGTGTTGCAGTGTTCTAATAGAACTATTTACAAAAACAGAAGATGGCCATTATAGTACAGAGGTAGATTAGAGGGAAGCAAGGTCAGAGGTAGGGAGATCAGATACCAGGCCACTGAAGAGTTTGTGTGAGAAGAGATGAGAGGCTGAACCAAGATACGGCCAGGTGACAGAAAGCATGGACATATCTAGCACATGAGCAGGATGGGGTTATAAATGGGAAATCAAGGATAATTTCTAAGTTTCTGATTTGTACCTGTGCATGTGGTGGTGTCGTTGGCCAGGACAGAATCACAAGGAGTCAGTTTCTTTGGAGAAAGCTTGTTTCCAGTTTGGGCATGTTGAATTTAAAGAGCCTATGGGATGTCCAAGTGTATTAGCTTAGAAGACAGATCTGAGCTGAAACAATCAGAGTTGGTAGCTGAAACATTGGCTATAGAAGAGCTTGTCAGAGAGTGTGGGGGAGGTCTGAGGATCAACAGCCTGGGCAGAAGGGAGCTTGGGAGAGACAGGGATGTTTTGAGGAAAACCAACTCAGAATCACATTGCCATAGGTTAGCTTAGAGTGAGTTTAATAGGAGAGGAAGAGAGGTCAAGAGCATTAGATGTTGTGGATGCTATGATGTGCTGCCCACTGCCCCTTTTAGTAATGAAGGACTTATTTTCCCAATTGCTGTGGATACCTCCTGAAAGATGCCAAAGATGGTTCTGAGATGACAGCCTTCTTTGTGGATTGCCATGACTCAAGAAAACTGCTTAGTCCAAGGTCTTGCCTCCTTTCAGGGCTACCCCATATGCATTGATTAACATGGGGTATAAAGACTGCTCCTTTGTCCCAACTTGGGACAACTCTGAAAGGCCATTCCTGCTTCAGAGTTCCCTACAGGGTTGGGTGAGGCCCAACTTGGGAAGGCACTGCAGCCCAACTCCCCTCTCTGCCGAATTCTGCTTCTTTCCCTGCCATCCATGGGTATTGAATCCAAGAGGATGCCCAATGAACATCCTATTTGTTAATCGCCATCTCAGCTGCTGCTTCCTGGGAAACCCAGCAGGTGACAGATGTGCTTGCCTCTGCTCCCCTGCATTGCTGTTCAAGTATGAGCAGAGCTGAGCCAACATATTCATTCATCAAATCTTACAGCAAACCGGTGGTGGGTGAAAATCACAACTCTTGATGTCTTATTGACTGAATAAAACTTTATTTTAATGCAAAATACAACAAGAAAGATTTTTATATTCATAACAACATCCAAAATGTTTTCTGTGGTACAAATGGGATAATCTTAAAAAGTTTGTAAAGAATTCATTCTCCACCCCCATATGCCAAAATATGATTTCACATAATTTATCTTCAGAATTTATGAACAGACTTGGTATCATAAAAGCACAGGAAACACTGGAAAAAGTGACTGTATAAACAACAGGTTTTGTTTTTATGTTCCAGTAGTAAACGGAACTGCAGTCAGCAGGGATGGAATAGGAAAACATGCTCTGAAAGAGCTACACTCAGGAGCACAGGCTAAAAGAGTCTCTGGGGTTAGTTCACTCCCCACTCTGGGCTTGGCAGCCAAGCCTATCTTTAAAAGTCAGGCTGTGTGTGATTCTGTCACTATTTAAGGACATGAGGCGAAAAATGTTTCCTTAGGAATCCTATCTGCATATGACATTCTATGCTTATTTATATATTAAACTTTTTTTTTAATCAGAAAGGTGTCCTCATAGGGGTATTTTATGGAGACTCCTTTTTCTGGTCTCACTGTGGCGTTGTTTCACCTCAGTTGGCCTGGACTGGGAGTGTGGAGAAATGGTACAATGGGTGGTATCTAAATCCAACTCATTCCTGCCTCATTGGACTAAATCTGGACTTTATGTTGCTCATGGACTCAAAAAGCAGGAGCACACCTACCCAATTTAACACCAGTTTGAAGGCCATTCATTGTAGAGCTCATAATTTAATGCCCATGGGAACTTTACAGACACATATTCTCTTCCGTTCCAAACTCCCTAGGTCTCTCTACCCCCCTGAAATGCTGAGATGTTCCTCCAAAGAAAAGGAGTGCTGTGTTGGGAGGTTAGGGGAATAACTCTGTGAAAGGCATGATGTTTATGCATACCAGGGAAAAGAGAAATGGGTGCTAGGATTAGCCTTTAGTTGTAAGGTGGATTTCTTTCAGAATATAGGTTTAGTTAAAAAATTCCATGAATCTTTGGAAGGATACACAGGCTTCCACCATGAGTTTATAGTGGGATTGTGGCTTTTGATTATAAGATCATTGCTTGATGTCATCCTGTGGGTATCAACACATACAAAGTAAAATCTTAAGAGTAGTAAGCTTCCGAATAATTTTTTTTTCCAAGTTTTGTTCTGTTACTAAATCATGATTTAAGGAAATGTACCTGTCTTTGAGCTTGCCTTTCATCTACTGATTTGATATTGTGGAGAGGTACTATTTTATCAACAGTGATATTACCACAGCCCAATGGCATAATGGATTAATGATGTGTGTCTCTCCCTTGCGGAGCACTGAATTCTCCTGCAACTAAAAGCTTTCCATGGTCTGTTCCTTTCATCTCACTACTCCTGCAAAAAGGGTGAAAAACAAGGCTCCATAAATATCTAGGGACTTGGGGCCAAAACATCATTTTAAGGCCATAATGACCTGGCAGTCCGATTAGCGGCCAGGTAGGTATATGTTGATGGGTTTGTAGCTTGCTATGCCTGTTTCCTGGGGAGCTATTAGACTTTCAAGCTACAAGGAGACACCTGATTGAGTTTTTCAAAGGCCATAAATAAACCAGGAGCTATTTCCTAGTCTTCTAAATACCCTAAATAATCTGTCCTCCTATTACTGGAAAAGAGTTCTGTAACCTCTGGAGTGGTGACAGTCAGAGTATTAGTACACAGCCATTTATAAAGCTTATATTTGAGCTGTTCCTAATTGTTGCATGGCTTGATGGAGCCTCTGTCACACACATAATGTTAGCTTCTATATGGCAGGATCCAATGAGGTGTGTGTTATATTTCAGCAAGAAAAGAAAATGATTATAATCTCCTTTTCATGCACTTTAAGAGGACCTTCATCCACATCTGTGGCTGCCCCTCAGCATTAGCAAATACTTAACTGACTGTGCCTATGCACAAAGCAGGCTTTGGAGCAGCTTATCTTGAACCTGTATGCAAAACGCATCGTGCACGCTGAGTGGAAATACTGGACGTGCAAACATGGGCGTTCCTGCAAGGCCCACTCCTCTGGCACACCTCAGAGCAGCTCCCCCAGCCTCACAGCCCCTGAGCCACGTGAGGCGTGGCTTTAGCCTTAATCCCGAAGGAACTTGCCAGCTTGATAGCGTCCACCAGTGCACTGAAATTTGGTTCAAGTTTGAAGCACACTGAAGAGCTGCTTTTTAATACTTCAAAACTAGCTGCATTTCCTTCACCTCATCATCTTCTTCTTGAAGGTGTGTTTAACTTGAGGGAAAGGCAGCATTCGACATCTTGGCAGGGAAACCCTACAGCAGGCCTGCACTCCACGTTTAGGTGAGCAAGGCCCAAGACCCTCAACCTTGTGCACAGATTGCCAGTAATCTAAAGGTGCCTGGTTTAAGAGAGACGGCAGAGAGCAAAAAATAATTTCCAAGGGGACCACAAGTCAATCATAGCTTAGAAAATGATAGCTCTTCAAGTCCAGTAAATTACACTTTTACGTCCAAATCCAGCAGTTTTGTCACTCTTTGTAACAGCACTCTGCTTTACGTAAAAAAAAAAAAAAAAAGACTATACCGGGCTAGATGGATACTCTAGGTACCCAATAATGCTATAATTTATTAAATTCTGTCAACCAAGGGCATTGTAATCTTGGCCAAAAAAACCTAACTTGAACCCAAGCCTTTTTTTTCCCCTGGAGGGAATGAAGAAGGAATGTGCAGAGGTTTAACGTTTTCAAGAATCACTGAGCAATTCAAACTGTTGCTCCTAGGTTTTGCAATTTTGTGTCTTTTGTTCATACTCTCACTTGAGTCTGGCTATGAGTTTTAGACATTCTGCTGAATAAATAGAAAATAGCTACAAAATTCAGAAGGAATTACAATGGGTTTATTCTAGTTAAATACCTCGGAGGGTGCGGTTTTAGGCTTTCAAAGCAACAAGACCTTCCTTTCCCAGCTGGGGGCCTCAGCGCTGCCCTAACTTTTGTCAATGAAATACAGCAGATGCAGATTGATTTTGTTTTACACCACTTCTCCCTTGCCTTCTTTCCCCCCCTCTTCTTAGTCCCTTCTTCATCAAACTTTCCAAAAAGCACTACCCTCTTCCATTCTCCATGCTAGTAAACACATGCTCACTGCCATCGTCCCCTGGCATCCACTACTCCGGCCATTCATTTCCACAGGTGTTCCTCACTGTCCAGCATGCCAATGGTACAGGTCACCTGGTTCTGGAATTGGCATCTCTAGGGCACTGCCTCCTGTGGACCTAACAAGTGGGCCCTCTTGCCCCCAAGTACATATTAGTCCTCCTGTGGGAGGCTTAGAGGAGTTAAAATAATTACAGGCAGGAGGTTTGGGGATGACTCTGAAATCAGATCTCTCCATGCTGCCCCGGCCGGGCTGTAGCAGGAAGGAAGGTGAGCGCCTTGGGAGTCTCAGCCCTCTTAACCTGACTGCCTGGGTGCTTGGAATATGCTCCTTTTGGAAGTTCTGACTAGCTTGTCACATTCTCCCAGGACACTAATACTGCATTCACGTTTTACTGATTTTTCTTTAAAAAGTGAGGAAACGGCAAATGTTTTCACCAAAGGAGTGCTACCAGGACTCTGAGAAATTCTACAAATAAAGAAATGCAGTCTTCCTCTGGGTGTGAAAAAAACTTCAAGGGGATCACTAGTCCTGGTGGCTGTTGTACTGTTCTCAACGCAGAACAACTCACTTAAGATGCCCTATGCTTGCATATTTGCAGTCTCCACTTGGCCACTCTTCAGCCCTAACTCTAAATAAGGTGGCAGAAGCTTAGCCTCTGAATGGATAAGGGTTCTGGGCAGAGTCTGTCTACACTGCCAATTCTGAGGGTGTGTGTGCACGTGTATAAGTCTTTTGGCCAGGGAGGTACCATGTAGTTTATCTCCATTGTTATTTGCAGTCCAGTGGCCGTTCCCCCTGAATTTTAACAGTTCTAAAATCATTTCAAATATGTAGTACTATTGTTTTTCGTGGCCCCATCCCTCCTCTTCCTTCTGACTTTTTCCTCTATAATTCAGTCTCTTCCTTTTCCCGCTGATTAACATTCAAGTGTTGCAACCACAGTGAGAAAAACCTAATCTGTACCATGGAGAACTCCTAGCAGGAAGAAGGTCTTAAGGTCTAGGAAGGGCAGAGGTGGTGCAGACGCCTTCCTTCCCGGGGGCTGCTCTGGGTAGGCCGGGCTATACGGCGGCAGTCATGGGGCTCTTCTGCCGGGGGTCCTGTCTGTAGGGGTACTGGTCGGGGCTGCCCCCCTGGGGCCCTGGTCTGCCCATTTCCGGATAGGCTGGCACTCTATGGTGCTGAGGAGGCGAAGGTGGGACGTCTTGTCGGAAGGGTCCTTTGTGCTGGGGAGCCGGTGGGGGTGGGTAGTACTGAGGATACCGGAGATCTATGACCCTCAGATCTGGGGGGCGGGGATAGCTCCCTTTGGGAGGATGCACAGGGTGAGCCCCTGGGTAATACGGAAGCTCCCTTTCCTTGTAGAGTCCTCGAGGTCCGGCTGTCAGGTAGTCTCCAGGATCCACAGGGCCTCCCCTAGAAAGAGAAGAACAGACCCACGTCAGCAGCTGCAAAGCTGACTGCCCAGCTGAGGACCCCGGCCTCAGCACCCCCCACAGGTTGTATCTCCAGAAATAGTTCTGACCAGGAGGATGTGAGCAGAAGGGATGCGTGCCATTAGAAAGGAGAGGAGATTGATGCATACATTCACAGATACGTGGGAAGGCAGTAAAGCAAAATTCTCATAGCACAATCTGAGATAAAGCAATGTGTTTATGTTTTCCCTGTATAATTTTTACCTTTACTCGATGTTTATATTTCTTTGAATGAAATATTAAGATGTACAAATTGAAATAAATTAATTTAAAAAAAAATGGAGAGGGAATCACCTTTCCTATTGCCCTTTGGAGTGTCTCTCTGAGACCACAAGGTGAAAGCCACGTGTTGAGGAAGGCAACAAGAAGACTAGAGCCTGGGGCCCCAGCACCATGCAGCCACCCTGCCAGCCCAAGACAGATTATGCTCAGGAGTGGGATGTGAGACAGAAGTAGACTTCTATCTTGTTTTTTTGTTTTTAATATTTTTTAAAATTTATTTTTAAAAGATACTTAGGTTACATAAAATGTTACATAAATACTTCCATCTCGTTGAAACCCTCTGATGTTGGCCTTTATTGCAGTAGCCAAACTAGAATCCTAACTAAGAAAGACAATGAGTTTGGCTCTCCAGGCTAGGATCATTAGAACCTTCCCTTTCTCTGCCCACTGAAGCCTCTTCTGGGTATGGTGGCAGAAATGCACAGGTTATTGAGTCATAAAGTTTCCGTGGATCACATTCCCTTTTCTTCAAAGTTTGGGGGTCCTCGAAATGGGCCGTGGTCTTGGTCAAACCCTGGCTGGCTGCTCTCATGTCCCTGTGTGGATTCATGTGACCTCCCCACTCCACACTTCTAGGAAAAGTTCCATCCCAAAGGGTTTCGAATTACACATCAAGAGCTTTGATAAGGTAATTCTACTGTAAAGACAAGAAGTACCACCAGGCCAGTAGCAGAGTGGGAAAAGCCAAACCAGCTGTCGGATGGAGACCTGTAATGGGTAAGCGGACAGAAAGGTCTAGGGCAAGGATAAACACTAACAGAAAGGGACCCTGTCTGGATCTCTCTACTAAAGACAACAAGCATCTTCTGATCCATTTGCCGTAACAGAAGCAGTATGTCTCCAAACAATGTGCAGATGACTGCATCTTATCTAGCCTGGGGTTGAACAGATGAGTTTTGTTTGCAGATCTTAAATTCCCATAAACCTTCTGTGCACATATTCACCCCAGAGCCTTCACACTTTTTACCACTTCCTCTTCTATTATTATTTTTTTTTAAAGGAAAGCAGCAGCAATAATAATTAATGAAAAGCTCTCCAATGTCAGAGTACAAACTACTAGAACACTTGAGAGTAATGACAGGGCTGTAAGAATACAGTATCTGTGGTTAATCAAGCACTGTCAAGTAGGGTCAAAACCACCCTGTAATCTGCAGAGTTTGATGTTAAAACAGCTTTGTAAGTTCCTCAAATCAATGAAGATCTGACAAGCTCGGGTTCATGTGGAAAGCAGCATGTGAACACATCCATAAGGATGAACGATGGAATTCTCTTTCCACTTTTTTTTTTGCATCTTAATTTGGCTATGTATAATAATGAAGGATAGATCCTTGAGCTTTGGGTAATTTAGTTAGTGAGAGTTTTCAGATAAAAAAATTAAATTGTTTGCGTACAAGTTATTATAGCATCAACTGCTATTATTCAGTGCAGTTTGCTTTGCTCTATTTTAAATTGCCCATGACAAATAGAGCACAAATGCATAATCTGTCACTCAGCCCTGTGAAATAAAGGATTGGGATTTTACTTTTCCTTTAGAATTCCACTTTTGATTTAGACAGCTTCTAGCATTCATGATATCTTTTATCCTAAAAAGTTTTTAAGTCCCAATCCCTGTGCTCATTTCTATTTCCTTTGGTTCATGTTAGAGATTTCCAAAACACTTAAAGAAAATCCTTACCCTGTGCTTTCCCTCAAAATCTACTGAAGCTATTTCTCTGCATGAAGTGAAACATGTGGTTTTTGTGCACTCATTTTAAGCCCTTGGGATAAATCACTGACATTTGCAACACACAAACATTATCTGCCTTAAAATGAACATACAACCAATGTTCCCTGCGGACTCTCTTAGCGTGAACGTTTCCTGTTTAAAATGGAAAGAGAGAAAGGAGGAATTCCAGGCCTCGGACTTTTGGGGTCCTGTTCTCTCCCTGGAGATAACTCTTTTAAAACAGAACGTTATAAAAGACAGGCACGCTTTGTTTTTTTTAAATTTTTTTTTTTTAAATTTTTGGAGAGACCATCCAGATCAAGTGGTGATGGGGCAGAAGCTACCCCTGGGCGATGCGGCGACAGCCCAGGCTGCGCACGCGCCGTGGACCGTCGCTATCTTCTCCCTCACCTCGCTCCTCCTACAGGTTCAAACGCCCGCAGCGAGGTGGGAGTGTTCTCACCGGCAGGTGGGGCAGAACGCGAGACAGTTTTGTGGTCCTATATTGCTTCCTCTGAGGGGAATTTTATGTCTGGGAGTTTGCTTACATGTGGTAGAAACAAGTGAGGTAGCTGTTCTTTGTCAAGGACTGAAATCATGGAACTCGTCTTTTTCTGTCGAATTCATCATAACAGTTATCATTTGTAATTTTTCAGAGAGAAGAAAAACAATGAGCTGGCCTATAAAAATACTGTTCAGAGTTCAAAGACTGCTAGAGGATAGAGTTTTTTTCCTTTTTGGAGAGGGGGTATTGCCATTGTTTATAATATTTTTACTCTAAATTGAGAATTTCCTATGGATTTTTTTTTTTTTTGCCAGAACAACTCCTAAATGCTTGCACACACACGCATAAATTTTAAATAGGAAAAAAAAAAAAATCTCAGTAACTGTAGAATTTGGCCCAAAGATAGAGGAGGAAAAAGAGGGAGTTCAAATTTTAGCTTTGTTAATCTTGAGCTTTCCTTTCCATAGTTTCTTCATTTGTGGGAAAGCACAAAAAAACCATCCATTCTGGGGCATAAGAAGTGCTTATCACAATGACTGATGCTGCAATGCTTTAAGCCAACCCAGGGAAATCGAGAGGCAGCCTGCTGTGGAGATTCTGATTAAAATAAAGATCCAAATCACAAAGATATCAGTACTTCAATACCACTCATTTTTCATGTGACCTCATGAGTTTTGTTTGTATCTGTTATTATTTTTCTTTAAGGAAAAAAAAAAACCCTTTCACTTTAAAGCATCACTCAGAAACCATTTTTACTTAAGGAAAAAAAAAAAAGAAACAAGCTTATACTTGCTTTCTTTATAATAAATCTCTTTGAGTACCCCATCATGGAAATCTATACTATATATATGTATTTTAAAAATTTCAGGCACATTCCTGGAGGCTGGAAGGATTCAGATATTGCTTAGAAAACTCATAGGAACTGTCTAAGGCGTAAAGATTTCAATCACACAAACGCATATAATAATGGATGTGAACAATGTCAACAGGACAAGGCCATAACGTTATCTACAAGTGAAGAAACAACAAGGATCACGTTTTCCACATAAGATTTTCCTCTTTTGCCATCCCAGTATGTGACCATTTTTCATTAAACAGAAAGGGGGGCTGAACATCCGAGGCCAAGAGAGTCTGCTAACTAGCCCTAACCATCCCTCTTCATTTTCTGGAAGGCTGGAGGGCATGCTTCTAAATTTGTTAAGGCAACCCTGTATGGGGAAGGGTTTATTATTAGAAGTACTGACTCACTGGTGAAATCTTTTAGCTAGGAATATGGTGGCTAAATTATTGGAATGGACAAAGGGGGCATTTGGTTGAGCAATTTTGAATCCTCCCTCCTTCCCTGTCCCCCCACTCCTCCAAACTGCAAAAGCAATCTCATCTCTCTGCACTCACATGGTAGGTGACTCTCATTTCATCTGCTTTTCACCTTGACTGGTGGCTAGTTATATACTCCATTGGAGTAAGGAACTGGATGTATCATGTATCTAGTGATCTCCCTCAGAGCTTAGCACAGTGTTGGTGCTCCATAAATGTATGGTGAATGTGTTCAAAGGAGTTAAAAGAGAAAAAACACAAACATAAGTAGTAACTAAATAGGGTCAGATGCGTGGAGTTGAAGGTTGATAGAAGAGGAGGAGAAGAAAGTGGACTTTCATTGGGAACCAAAGATTGACAATGGTTGAGACAAGACTGGGTCTATACTTTTTGAAGAGAAAAGTTAAGTAGGAAGGGATGGTGGACTGAATGAAATGTTGAATTGGGACCAAGACTGAATGACTGTAAAGTTCATATCAGGTTAGGGGTTATTACATTTGACTGGTTTGTCAAAAACAAGATTATATCTATCTTAGCTTGTTTGCCTTCCATAGTATTTGAAACACAGTAGGTCTACAGCAAATCTTGGAGTGGAATTTAATTGCCCAGGCATACCAGTGAGATCAACATAAATAATTCATGCTTATGAGATTCAGAACTATCTTGACTCAAAATTAACTGGGAACTTGGTTTACTCCATGCAGAAGAAGTGTATTTATTCAATTATTAGATAAGGACTGCTTTAATTGTTGTCTAGCAAAGAAATTTTCTTTGTTTTTGATACAAATACAATAATCTGGGAACATCGTAAGGTATGTGTTTCAAAGTATGATGCACAGGGTTTTAAATAAAAGGCCTTAAGAAGACAATGTCAAAGTTGAAAACCAGGTACAGCTGCCACAGTTTCAAGTACCTGGGCTTAAGGGTTGATAAACATGAACCAGAGGCCAAGATGATGTTCAGGTGTCCTCTGTCCCAGTGCTTCCCAGCCTTTTCTCCATCAAAACACATGGGATATGACTTTCATATAAGCCACACATGCCCAAGAGAGGAAGAAGCTAGGATTATGCAAACTTCTTTACCACCAGCTGTAACTCAAAAACCCTTCCTTCTCACTCAAGAAAGCACAAGGGGACTGGAGTGAGTGAGGGGCAGGTGACATTACTAGGGAGGAGAGGTTGCATCTGCTATAATTTATTAAAATAACTCATTTGCAACCTTTAGTTCTTCAAATACCAGCAACAAATTTTTGCAATACAGAGCTGATCATGTTTCACATGAATCTCGAGCTGAATTTAAGAACCACTGCTGGATCTGATCGACTGAGCACACCTTTGAGGAAGAGAGAGGATAGATGAAGCTACAGTGTATCAAGAGGGAAAAAGAGCTGAGACAGACACAAATTAGTAGCTTAAAGACTGTTTGGGAAGGGGATGGATTTAGTAAGTGAAGAAATAGGGCATGCAGTAAAAAGTGAGAGAACTATAAAGAGTTGATGAACAAAGGTATGTTCACCTCATCACAAAGCACTAGGGTTCTCACTTATGGAAACATTTCCAAAGGATGGAAGTTTTTACCTCTTAATTTTTGCAAAACATCATGTGTGCTATTAGCAGCCAGAACAGAGACAATTTCCTAACTTCTAAGGCAGCTTTTGTGGATTTCGTTTTTTTTTTTTTTTGGGTAAAAGTTGACTGTGACCAATTTCGGGGTTCAAATGAGAGGAAGTAACATGACGTGAAACTCTGAGTGCCACCTGAAAGGGATGGCAGAGGGCGGACATTTGGCACAGCCACACTAGCCTCAAGCACACCACACACAGATTATTTAGTGGCTGAGCTAGTGTCAGTGCTTTCTTCTCTGGTTCTTCCAGGAATACTGCGAAACTAAAAAAAAAGGTCTGTGCAAACTAATATACTCTTAGGCGCTGGAGTTGCCCCTGCTATGTGGACAGAGACGCTTTTAGCTTGTGTTTGGAATTCCTTCCGTGTCAGGTTTCCAGTTAATAGGTCTTTATCCCTGGTCCAGGCACGAATGTGGTCGGCCAGGATTAGCAGAGCCCTCCGCAATGTATATTACATAGCTTTGATTTCTGCAGATTTTACAGAATCATAAAATATAATGATCATTTGATGGCCTATGTTACAGAAAGGATTACAGATAAAAATTCCACTTTCATCGCTCACGTTTGACATTGTGTTATGAGGAGAGGGCTCTTGCTCTTTGCTAAGAACTGGATTGGGGAGAGAATTCAGCAGCAGATGCTCACAGCCCTTGTTAACACCAGGGAAATTTAAAGAAAAGTGACAGGGAAATGATAATGATCGAAAGCTCAGAAGACATTTTTAAAACAGACATATCTAAAATTTTGATAGCCCGCCTTTAATTACTTAATTTTTTTCAGTGATGACCCTAAACACAAGAATTCTGTTGTGAACAAACTTTATGTACAATGAGGATATTGGATCCCATATAACAGTTTAGCAGACTGTTATCTGGAAAATAGTCCTTAAGATTGCTTCATCCCATCAGATGGTAGGCAGGTTGTCCCTAAATGGTCTCCTTTACCAGGGGGTGGGAGTTTTCCAAAGTGGGTGCTGAACACAATTACAAAGTGTGAATCTGAAAGCATATGTAGGGAAGGATATCTTGTGGAATGTAAAAGCTCTCAGGACTGGCCACAGAAAACAGTCAGGAAATCCATTTGAGCAATATCTGCATATAATTGCCCTCTGGTCTTTTTTAAACCACAGAAGAGGTTTTATTTAAAGAGAATGGCAAAGCAAAGGAATAAATCATCATAACATGATAGACCACTTAAATCATCTCTCTCTGTTGGAACGGTAGTTCTGGAATTTCAATATCTAAACAGTGAGGATTTCATCTGATTGTCATGCAAGAGATGGCAGTTCAATTCTAAGGTCAGACAGGAGGGCCAACAGGTTGGAGAGGGTAGAGCCCTGAATTCTAAAAGCTGTTTCCCCTTTGGAGAAGTATTATCTAAGTCTCCTGCCCATGGCTGCTACCTGGAGATGGGACAGTCTAGGGGAAAAATACCCTGCATGGGAGGGCTTCTTTTACCTGAAATATTTTGGATAATATATGTTTTTACAGTAATACATAACAATTGTTGGACAAGATGTTCATATATAGCTGCCACAGTTTTACTTGCCCCTTTCTGATGCCATTAAAATTTAAAGCCCATACAAACAGGAGGGTTTGATGCAAAACTACCATGGTATTAGATCATTAAAATCCCTCCTCACCAAGGGCAAGGAGTACAGGGAAGGTGTCTTCAATGATTCCACCTCCACTTCCATACCCTGATTTCATGAAGACATGGGAGAATCCTAACACCACAATTCTCTTACTCTGAAACTTGAAAGCAGAAGTGTAAGTGTTGGGAGGTGGGCGGCTGTACTGGATGGTCTCACTATCAAGTGTGCTATGCTAGACTGAGAACTGCAAAGATTCAAAACATCCTGAGCATAGCAGCTCCTTCCCGAGTGCCTACAGGAAGCCCTTTCTCCCTTAGTGCCACCCTAAGCCCTTTCTCCATGTTAGCTTGTTTAATCCTCACCGTGATGCTGCAAGGTAGGCATTGTTAGTATCCCTGAGTTACAGATGAGGACACTGAGGAAGAGAGAGGTTAAATACCTTAGCCAAGGTCACACAGGAAGTGGTGACTCAGGGCTACAATGCTTGACCAAACTCAGCTGAACTGTACAGTCTTGGATCGCGCTTGCTTCTCAATGGACACATGGTGAGCAGGTGAAATAAATTACTTTCCATTTGGAAATGCATAAAAAAAGAGATTCTAAAGTGTGAAAAAGGAAAGACTTCTTTGTCAGTGAGGTACTTTGGCTGTTAGAAGCCTAAGAAGCTAAAAGTGCTGACAGCTCTGGTGGAATGACAAAGAGCACAGACAGAATTCCAAGTAGGAAGTTTCATGCCAAGGCCTTAAATGGTCTTTTCATAAAGAAAACAAGTTTTCTGGTTTCATATTTGTGTTTTTCTGTATGCAAGGTCCTGTACTCAAGGTGTCATATCTTGAATGTTGGTGTTGTTAAGAATTAATGGAACATTTAGAAAAAACACATATTCTGGAGTTTTGACCTCAGGGACTGGTCTATCTGCAAGGGGCCTGGGAAGTCACTTTTTTCACAAGTGCCCTAACGATTCTGCTGCAAGTAGAGTTGGCACCATGCTTTGGGAAATCACACTGTGGCTATGGAGGTTAATAAGACATGGAACCTGCCCTTCAAACCAACTGGCATCTAACAAAAACAGTTCAGATGGCATGGCCAGCTAGAGATATAAACAACAGGAGCAAAGATGCAGAGCTGAAAAATCTTGGCAAGTGTTCTAGAAACAGAGACCACTCTTCTGATGCTGGCTTCTGAACAGCAGGTGAGTGAGAATCAGAGGTTCTACCTGGAGAGGTTGTTTGGAGCCTCATCACAGGTCACTGAATGCCAGGGGTGGGGGAAGGGAGATTAAGGAGATGATTTTTATTCCATAGGTAGGATTTAGAACTAAGGGGTGACATGAATTGCCTGTGGGACAGCTCCACATGGAGGTTCCTTAGGCACCTCAAACTAAACAATCACCTTTCCTCAAAACTGCTGCCCCTCCTATGTTCCCAATGGAGAATGACATGATCTACACAGTCAGCCAAGGCAGAAGTCTAGACTCTCCTCTGTCATGTCCGCTCCAGCTGGATGTTGGGGTCTAGCAAATGTCTTATGTATTCTTGGTTTTCCATCCTCATGGATGTGGCCTTGTTTTAGGCTCACATCACTTTACAACTGGAAGATTGCACCTGCAATAGAGTATAAGAATGAGCATAGAGTCCTATTGGCATAGACTCAACAGCAGAGAGCAAGGTGCTTGAGAATTTGAAGTTCAGCTGAATTGTATAACCACCTAGCCAGTTGCCTCCAACTTGAAAGTGATTTCAACCACAATCGCACACTCAACTGAAAACATGGCACAATTTCTAAAGGCAGGTGAGTTCACTTTTCTTTTGGGGACTGTGTGAGCATTTACAGTATTTTTTGGATGTGATGATCTTAAATTTAAATCCTGGCCACTTAATTGCATCAAAGGAAAGGTTTTTGGGTTTTGCCTGTGCCCGAATACTGAATATGAGGTTTGCTGGAAGCCGTTTTACACCAGGTAATCTTTCCCCCTCGATTTACATGAATAAGTGAGGTTTATATAAATATATTTCACAAACTCCTTGGTTCACTTTCTGCCTTAAGAAATGAGAGCATATTAATAGTTTAATTGAGATAAAGTAGTTAAAAGAAAGACAAATGGACCAGGGACCAATAAAATAACTAGGCATGCTGAATTGACTTCAGGGTAAGAAGAATTGGACATCAGCGTCTCCCAGTACTGACTTGATAATCATACCCATGCAGGCTCCCAAGAAGAGGAGTATGTTCATCCTTCTCTCAATAGCTATTAGAGCTTCTGGGCACCACCCTCAATTAACGAGCAAGGGGTCAGTGAAGGGGGCAGAGTCTGGGTCCTGAGCACCACTGGGAGGGAGCCTGAATTTTAATAATTCCATCACAGACATGCTTGGGTGTGTTTGGGGCATTTACATTCTAACAATCTGATGCCCAGCACGGAGGCAATGGGCCCATTCCTTGATTTCCATCAGATAATAATTGGAAGTGCTTTTGGCTTCTCTCTGGTAATCTTGATGTGGAATCGAAGCATTTTATGATAATTTTCATCAAAGTGTGGAGGATAATTCTCCACCTTCAACTCTTGGCTGCGCTAAGCAGGTTCCCCAGACCACAGCCGCCACCCCCACTCAGCCCCCCACTCCCGAATCCAGCTTATTATTCAGTAGAGAGCTCAGGAGATAGCATCAGTGTGAGCGATTCTATATAATAACACATTCTATTGAGCTTTCATTTTTGCAGATGAAATGGATTTAAAGCACAAAGGTTACTGAACTGTATTGTTGCAATGATTTTCAACAAATAGTAAAAAGTTATTATGAGAGTCTTAGGTACTGAAGACTAGTGCTAAGCTCCCCCCATCCTGCCTTGGCCTCTTAATATGCGGGCTGATCGTGACACAGCTAGGGAAGACTGGCTATTAATGCCATTACAACTTTTTATTTTCAAATCTCCTTTGATTGAGATTAAAACATTTTTTGTCATTTTTCCTTCTGCTGTAGTGTAGCCTGTCAGCCCTGATTCTTATGGTCCCGTCCTAGCTTTTGATGCTGGTAAAATTGAGTAGCTACAAAATCGAGGCTTTGAATAGCCCACTGAGTGGGGCTCTGAAATTACCCTGCTCTCATCAATGATTTCTTTTTTCAGTTGTCTCAAATATTTTTACAGTTACTTACTGTATGAAGCCTTTTTGTGGCCCCTCTCCCATTCCCTACCTCTATTCCCTTTAGTAAAGTAATACGTGGGTCCAGAGCCATTGATGAGTGCATTTAAAAAAGAAAGAGCAAGAGAAGCTTTTATTGTGAGTGAGCACTTTCAGATGTTATTATCCTCTATTTGTTCTCTAACTCCCTGATTTATTGATTTATTCCTTGAACAATTCAAAGAAAACTCTAAATTCACCCCTTTCTTCGACTGCTGCTTTGCTCTCAGCCATATTTGGTGCTAGTATATGTACCAATATTACATGATTTCCCCCTTTTTAGCACATGCATTCTATTATCTGTACAGCAGCGACAATTTCTAAAGTCAGTCACGAAGCTGCAGCTTTAATAATTTAAATAAAAGCTTATTGTAGAAAAGCAAATATTTACAAGTATGAGTCATCTAATTTAAAGAAATTAATTAAAAAAAGTAAATTCTGAAGTGATTTAAAACGAAAGAGCCATTACCAAATAAAACATTATTTACCATTTGCCCCATGCTAGCTCATTTTTGAACTTCAGAAAGATGGAATTCTAGGTACTCCCTTTGCTTTTCTGGACCTCAAGCTTTCCAAACCTGCCAAACCGTTTCTGGACTAGCTTTTGGTTGCCCCTTTAAGGTGGGCAGGTGCTCTCAGAGTTTTCAGTTCCAATGGTCTCAGGATGTGCCCAGGGCAGAGGGGAGAGCATGTGACTTGGAAGTAGAAGATAAGGCTTGAATTGTGCTAGTCATTTTGAAGTAATATGATCTAGGTGAGTTAACCTTTTCTGAGCCTCAACAACCTCATTTATAAAATGGGGATATTATAACTTCCTTTCCTCACCTTGCTGGGTTGTCATGGAAACTGAATAAGAAAGACACAAACAAAAAGACCAGCCATAATGAGGTCCTCTATACTTGTTGAACTTAAAGTAGCACTCACTTATTTTTAATCAGAATAAAATTGGATCTTCTACTTGGAGTTTAAGGTGGGCGTCCAAAGATAGACTTAGCAACTAAAGAAATCCATAAATGAATCCAAACTCTGTGCCTGAGTGCTTTGGCCCCTGGAGTTCCCACTCTACCTTAATGTTTAGAAAATGCTCTCACAGAGGTTGCAACCTGAAGGCCCATAAAAAATACATATGGGCTCATGTGGTGTTTTAAAAATTTTCAGCTTGTTGCTGACATTTGAAAATTGAGAGTTTCCACATAAAAATGCAGCTTTCCTGTTTTTCTTTAAGCTCAGGACTTGCCTTCCTTCAAGACCACCATCAGCTGGAGCTGCCCCCTCAGGGAGGGACTTTGAGCTTGGTAGGCCTAACTTCTGGCCTGCTTTCCTCGTTGACATTTCCCACCTGGCCCCTCTGGCTTTTTTAGTGTGTAGTCCGCATCTCATGTGAACAAGTCTCACCTTTAGATTTCTGCACATCACTTCTTTCAGTTTGCATCCTCCACTTGCAGGGGTGGGCAATCTCTTTAAGTGGGAAAGTGAAAGTGGCCTAGGAAGCAGACTTAAGTTTCAATTGCCTCACTAGGCCACCTTTATATCTTTAACAATAAATTCTCTGTAACAGCTCCAAGCTAGAGAGAGCTGCTACATGGAGAAGGAACCTAGGATAGAAACCTCCAAAGAGCAGGTCATATCCCAAGGGGTTTCAGGCAAGTCATTTTACTTTCTCAGGCCTTATCTTCAACTCTGTAAAATGAAGGCATTAGAATAGATGGCCCCCAATATGTCACCAGGGGCTACAGTTTCAGGGCCTTGCCAGGAAAACACACAGGCTCCAGTTTAGGCCGACCACAGGTCACAGGGCTGCACTTGAGCTCGACCTCTGCAAAGGTGGCCCTGGCTCTGCCTTGCCACTTATCTGAGCCTTAGTTTCTCCATCTGTAAAGTAATATGGCTGTTCTTCTCACTCAAGAGAATGAAATGATATGGGTGAAAGCATATTGGTGAAAGTTGGGGAAAGATGAATCCAAGATCTTATATTACTCTTGTTCTTGGAAGCTACACTTGTGAAGGAAACCTGCCTTGCCTGATGAAACTTCTGGTTCAGAATTTGCAACCTGCATGCAGAAGCATTATGTAGATAGATATTTCCACCATCAGAAAGGTAACACTGCAGAAGTTTTACCCTAGTCCCAGGTAGGATGATACTAGACCTCAGCTAAAGGGTAGGTGTGCCCCAGTTCAGAAACGCTAGGCTCTAATTTACCTCCCTTTTTCATGCATTTTATGAGGAATGTATGTAGTTAACTGTTATCAGGCTGTTAAGCAATTTGATGAGGTGTGAACTAGCCATTTAATTGTTTTATTTACAACATTCTTATCCATCACTAACATCCCGTTGGGGAATTCTCTACTTAGTTGATTAATTTAAGTGAGGTTTAAATTTGGTAAAACCAGAAGCAGGAAAATACCCATTTAAATCTGAGCCACCTTACAGTCATTGTTAAGTGTGGAATACACTCAGCTGGGGTAAAAGCAAAGTATCAAGAAAAAGATCAGCTCAAATTGTTAATTGTCTGCATCACCACTCTTTTGAAAACGGTAACATGGAAAAACTAAGATGGGAAAAAGAACTAAATTTAAATCCATTTTTTCTTTTCTGAGTAAATTTTCTGGCAGAAATGGCTTTACGGGAATGTTGCATTTATCAGGGGTGGGTAGTCAGAATTGTTATTAGAAGCCAAACGCTTACTTAAAAAATAATCTTCTTCACTTTCCTCTATAGTTCTAAATCGGGACAGACAAACCTAATGTTACCCTGGCCAGAGGTCCTAGGTCTGTGATGGACAGTGATGAATGAACCCCAGAATATCATCAAGCACCTACAGAAAAGGAACACATCCCTTTAAATATTCAAATATGTTTCTCTCTCTTCTCCAGAAATCTGCTTCCTCCAGATGGAAATGAGGCAAGTTATCACCACTTTCCAAAATTTATGGACCATGTTCATTGAGAAAAATCTGTACAAAATATACTAATGTGTACACTATCTTGATCTTGTTCTTTTTTGTACAGTCCTAATTATAGTCTATATATCTAATTGCTACTTATTTGTGTGTCCACACTGATGTCACATCCTGGAGAACTGCTGGAAAACTTGGATTTGGGATTGTACACATTCTTAGGAAAAGACAAACACAATTGCATGAGCGGCTATGAAAGTGAGTTACAAACACATGCACTCAAACTCAAAGGAAGTTGGGAAGAGCCAAAAGACCATCAGGAATGGTCTCAAAAGAGACATAACATCTCCCATCTCTCTTGTCTTTTTCCTTTACATGGTATCACCTGGATGGATGAAACAATGGGCTGTAGGTACTTGAGGAAGCATTCTTGAAGCCTTGTGGGTCAGATAACAGTCAGACCTGGAAGTAGAGAACGATTTGGAGCACTGGTCTAGCAGATACTTTTTCAGGGGTTTATCACTCAGCAACCTTTTTGTGTATGAAAAGAGTTTCTCCTTTTCTCTTTTCTTCTCTAGTCTATCTTTCCATCCTCCTTCATGGTCAGGTTTAGGGCAATGGAAAATTGCTGTTTTTGCCTGTACCATCTACTCTGCCTTATTCTGGTGATAGCAGTGTATTGTTTTGGGAACCATCCCACAGTGTTCTCAGTCCACCTTGTTCAGGAGGAGTGGCTCCAGGGACAGGAATACAACCCAGATCTGGCCAACTGGAATGGTCCATCCCCTTGGCCAGGTGATTGCCTATGGTTATGTATACAACCCAATCTAAGGCAATCTTATATCTAAGACTTGTTAGACATGTTAAAATGTGAGAATCCTTGTTTTGCTGATAAGATATCAGCTATATGCTGGTAAGATATAGGATTATATGAGGAGTATAGGATGAACTATTTAAAAAGGCAGATGGCCATTCACTTTAGAAACCACCTGGAGAGAGAAAATCTCATGTTGCACATGAGCTTTTCCTCAGCTTGGCACAATTCCCAACACCTCCAGGGGTGGAGAAGGTGAAAAACAATAAGCCTAGAATATTTCTGTCTTTAAAGTGTGATAAAGACGCTTTTGGGTGGGGAAAGAGAAGAGGCATGGAGGGTGGGAGGGTGTCTGCTGGCTTTCTGGACCCTGACAAGCTTCCTTTAGGTTTGAAAGCCGGCAACTGTAATTCACTTTCTTTTTTTTTTTAAAAGATTTACTTATTTATTTTATTTCTCTCCCCTTCGCCCCGCCCCGCCCCGGTTGTCTGTTCTCTGTGTTTATTTGCTGCGTTTTCTTTGTCCACTGCACGGGAATCTGTGTTTCTTTTTGTTAAGTCATCTTGTGTCAGCTCTCCGTGTGTGCGGCGCCGTTCCTGGGCAGGCTGCACTTTCTTTCGCGCTGGGCGGCTCTCCTTAGGGGGCGCACTCCTTGCGCATGGGGCTCCCCGACGTGGAGGACACCCCTGCATGGCAGGGCACTCCTTGTGCGCATCAGCACTGCGCATGGGCCAGCTCCACACGGGTCAAGGAGGCCCGGGGTTTGAACCGCGGACCTCCCATGTGGTAGACGGACGCCCTAACCACTGGGCCAAGTCTGCCGCCTGTAACTCACTTTCATAACTACACCTGCAATCATGCTGGACTATTTCTGAGAAAGTGAATAATCCCAAACTCTAGTCCTCCAGCAATTCTCCAACAGGTGACAACAGCGTGAGCATGCAAATAATGAATAATTAGCTATATAAATATAAAACATACCAGGTCGACTCCTGCCTGCTCAGACCCAAGGGAGTAAATAAAAAGCAGGTAGAAAATGACTTCCCCATTGCACCCATCTCTTCCCGCTGCTGCTCTTCCTTCTAGCCCCAGAAGCCTGCAGCCTTGATTATAATAGTGGCTCATCTCTGTCAGTACCTCTCTGTGTATACATAGCATCTGAGATGGGACTGGAGCTGGAGTTGCTGTGGGAACGGAGGTCTGGAGAGTCTTACTTTTGTGAGATCATAATCTTATCCTGTGGCATACTGATTTTATAAAAAGAGCAATAAGGCTCGGGATGTTTATTTGAATGGCAAACAGACCGTATCATGGCCTAAGTACATGGAAACTTGTTTTTAAGGAGCAGCACAAGGCGGCCAGACTTGCTTAGGCTCTCTGCCCTGATGTGAAAGCGAGTAGGAGCCCGGGAGTTTTAGGGGTCTGTGAGGGGTTGGATTTGCCAAGGAATGGAAAAGGTCACAGAAATCAAAGATTTCCCGAGAGCCTTCTCTCTGTCATGACATGATCTGGCAAGCAAGGCCCAGATAAATATAGGCCACTCTTTTATTTTTCTTAAATTTTGTTCAAATTTATTGAGGTATAATTTAAATAGAACTGTATCTGTTTTAAGTACCTAGTTCCATTAGTTTTTACAATGTATACATCTGAACCACCATCACAATCAAGATTATGGATGACTCTGAATTTCACTTTATTCATCCCTCCTTTTTCTTTACCCACCTTAAATCTGAGCCTTCTATAACTCCCCAGAAAACACAAAAAAAATCCCACACTTGAAAAATTCATTAATTATCTGGAAAAATTCCAGTCACTCATGTTTGATAAAAATTGCTGAATGTATTTTATTTTTTTAAAATTCAGTTCTGGGTGGATAACAAATATGAGAAATTTGAGCTTTGGAAAGAAACCTCTGGAATGGATACAAACTATTGGAAACTGAAACTTGGAAAAACATGGCATGTCATCTCAATCACAATTATTCTATTGCTTTATGCATTTGTTACAGGCAATCTTATTTTTAAATATTTTTAAGTTAAATACAACTTAGAAGAAGAATTTGCTTTCAATGAAAGAATTTTCATTACTCAATTAGAAAGTCCACAAAATTTAATTATATTTCCACTTTAACTCAGTAATGCCTGAACAGTTTTTTCCTCAGTTGCATATTCCTTCTTGTGATTTTGCCTACTTTTCTCTTTTCTCTGTTCAAGCTCCTATGTGCCAGGTACTATACTATGCTAGGCTGAGAATACAGTGGTGACCAGTCAAGGCCTAATCCTTAAGGAGTCTATGGTTTCTGTTCTCTATTTCATAAATCCACTCCCATTCTCATCCTCACTTCTAGTTGGTCTATTACTCCTTTTATAAAGTTGGGCTTGAAATGGGAAATGGGGAAAAGGAAGAGGGGTGGGCAGAAAAGGGGAGAAGAAAAGTAGTCTCTCAAGAATAATTTTCCATTTAATGTAGACTAGGAATTCTGTTTATCCCACTTCCACCTCCCCATCTTTGTCAGGGATAGGGTTTATGGTGGAAAACTAAAAAAAGAAAATCTTCAATAAAGAAATGCAAAAAACCACCTAGAATAACCAGTACTTGAGTGTTTGCCTACATCACCAATGAAACTCTCTCAGCAGGTCTACCTACATTAGGAAAAGAGAAAAACAAATTAAAGTCAATGCCAACACAATGAGGGGTCAGAAGCTTCTAGTAATTTCTGCATTTCTTATACGTAAATTGTTTCTGATAGCCATAGTATTATTATTCAAACATTGGAGCACTGGTTTACACAATATAGAGAGCATGACAGTCAGCCACCAAATCTAAATCTGATATATTTTAGTGCTTATTGTGGTTGTTAGAAGTCTGAAGAGTAGGCTTTTTGAAGCCTTTTCATGAAGAAGTACTTCATGAAAACACTAAAAAAGTAAAGCCAAATCTAGGCCACAAACATAATTGTGGTTTATAAAGAAATGAAAACAATTTGTAAGAGTAGACATTTCAGTCTCAACAGTGTCTTCTGTGATTTTTCAAGATGTAGGAGCTTATTCAAATGCCACTGTTGACTCCTTGAGACCTTTAATTTCTAAACTAAATTCTTATACTACACCCCACATCTGATAGTAATGTGGGTTTTCTGGTCAACAGTGGTTGTGAATGTGGCTCTTAAGTCATACCAGTGTGATACATCCTTCCTGAGATCAAAGAGTAGAAATGGATGTGCTGGTATGGAAGCTCTTGGCTCTAGGAAGAAAGGTTCAAGAAGTTCATAGGGCAAGCAGGTATTAGAAATCTGAGGAAAGTATGATATCCACGTACTTAGACAAAGGGCACAGCCTTACAACTGCCACCACAGTCTTGGTTATGAAAACTTAAAAAAGAAGAAGACGACAGTATGGGGACACTTGGCCCAGACTGAAAGCATGTAACTCCCTTTACAAAATGAAAAACTACCACCCATGCTAAATTATCCTCAATGACTAGGCAGCAAACACTGGGCAACATAACAAACAGAGAAACAATTTTTTATTTAAAACACATAAAGTTGTGGAATCCAAATCATTTTTATTCTTAACCCCAAACTCCTAATGAAATTATATATATTTTTATGTATATCTTACGGCTGTATATAAAGAAGGCTAATAATAGAAAACAGAATATTTTCCACTTTTCTTTAAAAATAAAGAAGGAAAGGAAAACCATATATGATGAAATTGCTGAGAAAGGAAAATTCTTCAGTCATTTCTCATGAACAGCACCCTCCTTCCATATTAGGTGACAAGAGAGAAAATGATAATAGAATAATTGCCTTTCACATGAAAGAATTATGGTAAGTTGACATTAGGGTGAGCTGCAGTCCAGTCAAAATCAAAGATCTGAACCAAGCCTGCCAGGGAGTCTCTAAAAGAGGACAATCAATATGTGTTTCAGACTGTCTTCCTCATATTCAGCTGCAGTAACTTGAACAGAGAATTGGCTTTTTATGGAGATTTATTACAATGGCATTGCCACTCAAGAATGGGTGGCTATCATCATAAATAAAGAACAGACACAAAAGGATGGGAAAATGCAAGACAAAGAGAGGATTTGTCAAGGTGGGTAAATCATGAACTTACTTATATTGCAAATAAATACACACTCCTGAAACAATCACTCACTAGGAGAAAGTCTCTTTTTCTACACTGGAAAAAACAAGGCAGACTGCAGTGGGTTCTAATTTCCTAATCTCGTCCAAGGAATCTTAGGCCTTCTTAGAAACCATTGCCTGCTCCCTCCATTTTACAGCACACAGAGGCCTCTGATGAACAAAAGGTGTGGATTTCCAAGAACACCAAATCTGCCGTGGCCTGAAGGTTTCTACTTAAGATCAACAGCTCCGATTAGATTTTCTTGCCTAAGGAGGCCACAAAGTCTCTGAAATCCAGTTCAAAGCCCTTCCTGAAATATGAGGGGGGAAAAAACAGCAGAGTCCTTCTGCCCCATATTTGCCCTAGAAGTTGAGGAGGTAGAGCCTACGTGTCTACCCACATTTCCTCTGGACATTGAAATCTGTGTAAGTGAACGTGTTTCCATGTCCAGCTTTGTTGTTTCAGCTGCTAGGAAAGCTGGGGATATCAATTACTCCCTGCCTGGAGATGCTGACCTGCACAACAGCTCCCGGCTTACAAACTGGCCTCCATCTTCTCTAACTGCTCCACATTTGAATAAATGCTGCCGGATCCTTCCTGAAGCTACCACCCTGGCCTTCTCATCCACACTAAATGATTCATTAGGTTGAATTAACCCTTTAAAAACTACTATTGACCAAAGGGTCCCTGGAGATTCTCACACACTCCATCATTTTTAGCCACTATAAACAGCCGGTCCCAGCAGGGCGGAATCCACTTTAAGGCTGCTCAGGTTGACAATGTGGGTTTTGTTAGCCCCAATTTACTTAAAAGCTCAAGACAGCATTTACTTTGTGAGGGGGGCATACGCATTTTCATCTCCCAGCCAATGCATTCCAAATACGCCTCTTGCCATAAACATGTAAGCGGGCATTCCACAGAAAACACTGAACCAGAACGGAGCGGCAGCAATGCTGTGAGGCTACATGGGATTTATTTTCATGCCTCTGCTCCCCAGGTCTCCTTTTTGGTTGGTGCCATTTTCTGTCCATAATCAGCTATGTGCACAATGCGTGGTGACTGCCAAATGGCCATTTGTGGGCGCAATTAGACACCTGTGCCTTCAAACAAGTTGCAAGCACCTAATTGTGTCTGCATGTAGCCACTTGTGGGTGCAATTATCCAGAAATCCAGGTGTGCCTGGTATTATGCACAATTTAAGGGGTAAAAAACCAAACAAAAACAAAAAAAAACACACACCAGAAAAACCAGTGTTTTCTGAAAAAGAAGGCTCAGTTTGAGCATGTGCTCTTCAGACTCTAGCCAGGGTGGTTCAGCAGAAGCTACAACCAATTATGCATAAATGGAGCCTCTTTGTTTTAAGGTCTAGAGTGGAATTGTTCAATGAAAAATAATGCAAGCCACTTTTATAATTTAGGTTTTTCTAGTAGCCACAATGAAAAGTAAAATGAAATGGGGGAAACTAATTTTAACACTTTGCTTTTTTTAACCCAATATATCCAAAATGTTATATTATCATTTCAATATGTAATCTATATAAAAATAAGTATTGAGAAATTTTCCTTTTTCTTAAAAGTATTTGGGACCTGATGTGTATTTTACATGTATGACATATCACAATTTGAACAGGTCGCATTTTAAATACTTGATAGTCACATGTAGTAGTGACTACCATATTAGACAGAGCAGGTCCAGAAGGATTTATTTTCAATTGTGATTAAATGCTTGGGATTTTTTTTTTTTAAGATTTATTTATTTATTCCCCCCCTTTTCCTGTCCTCCCACCCTGCTGTTTTTTGCCATCTGTGTTGTCTTCTCATTTTTCTCCTCTAGGATTCATTAGGATTCAATCCTGGGGAACTCTGATGGGGAGAGAGGTTCCCTGTCAGCTGTGCCACCGCAGTTCCTGGTTTCTGCAGTGCTTCACCTAGACTCTCCCCTTGTCTCTCTTTTGATGCATCATCATCTTGCTGCATGACTCACTTGCACGGGGCACGGGCTCACCACACGAACACTTGCGTGGGCACTGGTTTGCCGTGCAGGCACACTTTCTCTTCTTCTTTTTCACCAGGAGGCCCCCGGGATCGAACCCAGGTCCTCCCATATGGTATGGCGGAAACTCTATCAGTTGAGCCACACCCACTTCCCAAATGCTTGGAATTTTTAACCTTTAAGCACTTTCCTGAATATTTACAAAATCAGATTTCAAAGACAGAATATCTGAAAATGACCTTTAGTGTCTTAGGGTTGTCACTGGTTAATACAGCTCTTCATAATAATGATGGCCAGTAAAGTAGAATGTTGAAAATCTGTCTCCATCTCTTTGTGTTACAGTTTATGCAGAGCACATGGAGGCTGGGTTTCGCAGAAGAGGCAGAGGCTGTGTAGATGGAGTTAGAAGTGGGGCAGCTGGAATTGGAAGGTATGTGGAAGTACGGGACTAGGAGAGGAAAGGAAATGAACCCAAGATTGTGGCAGACCTCTGCATTATCCCTTGTTATATATCTGAATGGTTATTCCAGTTCACCCAAATAAGTATTTGTTTAAGATAAATTTAAACAGAAGGTATGATTCAGTTTTATTGCATTTGGGATCACTCTATATTAAAATTTGGTGAGAAAACTCAAGAGGTCATCCCTCTGCAACTGTAACACAGAGAAATAATAGTATCTACCTGATAGGGCTGTGGTGGGGAGTAAATGAGTTAATACATGTGAAATGCTGATAATGGTGCCTAGCACTTAATAAGCAGTGAATATCAGCTGCTATCCTTGTCATCAGCACCATCATCACCATCAACATTATGATGCCTATTTATTCTCAAATCATTCCAAACATTTGCATGTGGGTGTGTATCACTTTGGATGTGGGAGATGGCTGACTTCTTTGGACATGGTTTCCAATGGCTTCCATTTCCTTCATTTATCATTGCCATGCACTTGGATAAGTTTTCTGAGTGCAGGAATCAAATGGGAGCATCTCTGATTGTCCCCTCATTTCTAACACTGCCAAGACCATGATGTAGGCGTTGACTGAGGATTCATTCAATAAAGGCTTAAGACCACTTGTAATGGTCTAAATTTCACTTGACAGAAAGAATCCTTGGAGAAACGTGCAGTGCATTCTCTTTCTGGTCTAACTATTCCCCGAATCAAGAACAACTAATTTTATACACTTAAGTAACAGTTATATTTTTATACAACTAAGTTATATATTCAGAGAGAGAGAGGTATTACCCACTCTTTCTTTCTCCACTGTCCTGAGAGTGGCCAGTTCAGCCACCCTCCTGCCCTGGGTTCTGTGTCCCTTTTACTAGCTGTCAGGGGAACTGCAGGCTTGGACCTTCTTCCTCATCTCTCCCTTTTTATTTTTTTCCTACCTTGCATCAGTCACCAAGAGAATTAAGCATGCCCACTTTTCTTCCAGGTGTCTCTAATAAACACCTGCGCTAATTCCACGACAGGCAACTCTTTCTTTACTAGAGCCCTTCCTCCTCCCTACTGCTTCTCCCACTCCTGCCCAGACACCTCAGGAAAAACTTTCCTTGGTTCTCTTTCCTCTCTGTTCTATTGCCAAGAATATTTGAGGAAAAGACAATAATCCAGAGGAGTCTACAGAATTTTTTAAGAAAAAAATATCCCAAAGGAAGCAAAGCCATCAACCTGGAAAGTGCCCAGATGCCTTTCAGAACCACAACCACAGCTCCCAGCTGCTTCCTTCCTCATCCTTCCCTGACTGAACCTGCTTTTTCTCAAGCATAATTATTAAAATAGATGAAACTTGATTTCTTATTCAATTTAATTTTTTTTCTCATTTGTTTAATTACCAGCATTGTAATGGCATTCTTAAAAGTCATGTTTCTTCATTCGGTTTCCTCTCATTACTTTTCATTTTCGTGTCCAGACTTCTATGTGTCACTACAGGAGGGAAGAGGGTGTGGATTATCCCGAGTCCATTATCTGCAGAGAAAGTCCACTTGGGGGCACATGTACCAGGCAATGTCACACAGTAACTACAGTTTTTTTGCAAACACTTTTTTCCCCCATGGACAGCACTTCAAGTATATGATGGGTTAAACAGGTTTATGTGGCAACTAGACTGGCAATGTGCTCAATGAGCGGGGCATCTTTCTGCTGAGAAAATGCACTTTAAGTCCAAGGACACGTGGTCAACACGCAGGGTGTAGAAGCACAGCTTGTTGGAGACTGAGGACTAACTGCCTGAGGGACAGGTTTGGGCTGGCTGACCCGTGCCTTCTCATCTAGGATTTCCAAGTGCCACCAGAAACGCAGACGGCAGCCCCGGGAAGCCCATCTGTGGCCAGGCTCTAAACCAAATCCACAAAATTCCCTCTGCGAAGATAAGCTTCATGTGCCTGAAAACTGGAATTATGTCTTTTTGTCTAAGAAAATCCATTTTTAAAGGATGTTCAGCTATCTTCTAACTAAAAGCATTAGTTGATGCTCGATCCTAGTCAAATCTGTGAAATGTGAGTATTTTCTCAATTTAGGATCCAAATTTCCAAAAGTATCTAGGTATTTTACACTCAAATTGCAGGAAAACAAACACTTACTTTATAATACAAGTCACTTGTGGGATGAACTAGGATAGAGTTAAATTTGTCATGATAATTTTGAAGAAGGCTATTATAATTTTTGTTTCATTGAAGAGAGTAGTTTTTAAAGATTTTTTTTTAGCATGTTATACTTCTGGTGATTCAACAAATGAGGAAGGGAACACTCTTGGAATGGTTGAAAAATAGGAAGATTTTAAATCTCTCTTATATGACTTTCATTAGTAGATACGTTTGTGTTTCAAACTTCTACTCTTTAGGATTAGTTCTTTTAAATACTCCAGTTTTGGAGAGTGAGACATTTAAAGTTCCTTTTTTTAGGCACTGAAATTTATTCTTTCAATTTTCATGTCATTGAAAGACAGGAATTAGCATAGCTTTTAGTCCCAAATTCAAGACAGCGAGACTGTAATACACGTTCCCAGCTTACCCAGTGGTCATGGACGTTTAGTCCCTGCCACGAAGCAACAGCAACACGTCCTCCTGTTACAGTGCCACCGCACACGTGTCATTCCCATTGCTCCAGATGTCAAGAAAGAGACAGAAGAAGCCTGTTTTATTACAGGCATGAATGATAGCGAGGGATTGGACTTTCCAGGGGCACTCTGCTAAAATGGGCGATTCAGAGATGCTGAGCCTCATACTTGAAAAAAGATCTAAATTTATTACGTTTAATGTTTAATATAAATCACCAAACCTGGGTGTGTTATAAAAATGAGCTAAAATGCTGCTTAACAGACATTATTAAAGAGCCTTAAGAATGGAGCCATTTCTAATTGGTAAAAGTTCACAGACGAACACTTCTTGCAAGCACTCATTTTTAAGAAATATTTCTTCCAGTAAGAAGGCCCTTATTTCACTGTGAGATAAAATCCAGGGGATGAATCTCTTTAAGTTCTTTAAGTTCACAGAAGGAATCCAAGTGAAATGTACAACTTAAGCCTTATTTCTCATTTAATTTAATTATGAGACAAAATCAAACTTAAAAATAATTGAAGGGAAGCAGATGTGGTTCAAGCAATCAGGCTTCCAAGTACCACATGGGAGACCCCAGGTTCTGTTTCTGGTGCTTCCTGAAAAAGGTGAGCTGGCACGGTGGGTAGGCATGGTGAGCCGACACAATAAGATGATGCAATAAAAGAGAAACAAATAGTAAAGACAATGAGAGACACAACAAACCAGGGAGCTGAGATGGCTCAGGTGACTGAGCGCTCTCTTGCACATGGGAGGTCCTGGGTTCGATTCCTGGTGCCTCCTAAAGAGAAGACGAGCAGACACGGAGTGAACACAGCAAATGGACACAGAGAGCAGACCATGACTGCAAACAACTAAGCAGGGGTGGGTGGTGGGAAGTAAATAAATAAAATAAATCTTAAAAAAAAAATTGAGAATAAAGTGATGATAAACAGTCTGAGCATACCAAGCCTGGACTGAAAAGTCTGCTGTGTGGGGCAATAAACATCAAGAGCCAATCAGTTATTATTAGCCTTAAAAAAAACAAAAACAATGAACAGAATAGTGCAGAAAATTATCTGTGCTGCTTTGATCACCTTGATTAAAGGATATAAACATGGGTAATTTAAAATTAGTCTGTGAAAAATATGCTGTCATTTCAATTAAAGAAAAGAGGATCATTCTTCAGTTATCAGCAAAGGCACCACCTTAAACCAGGGACGTTTGGCCTCCAGAATGGGATGAGCACAGTAAACCAATTTTCAGCCACAAAATGTGATTTGCAAAATTGGTTTGAAGTAGCACTGGCTGGATACCACCTCTGCTGGGGAGTGAAATTAAAACTATCATCCATTCACACAAAGTCCCCCAAAGCTTGGCGGCCTCTGGTGTGTGCAAGTTCACAACCACAGCTGCCTTCCCTGGCGGCACAAAGACACCCCTTTGGGGACTCTGCCTCTTCTGCTTGTTTATTAGAATTCTCAAAGTGAGAATGGAAAGGTACCTCCGGGTCCCAGGGGAGATGTCATCTTGGAGGAGGAGGATCGGAAAGGCTAAGGAAAACTGAATTCACAATGACCTTTTCCCCTGCTTTTAAGTAAGGTTCACTCAGATTTTTCTCTTAATTCCTTGACTTGGACATTTTTCTCCTCCCCTCATCCACTCCCTGCACCCCCCCACACTCCCCCCGAAATGCTGGTTCTGAACAACTAGGTGTAGTAGTAATAGCTCAGTTTTGTTTTGAAAAGAGAGTGTAGGGCCTACAAAAATTAACAATGAGAATGCTAGGATGAGAAATAATGCTTTCTTACAGCATCGAAAATCAGATTCATTTCACAGATTTATTTAGTTGTTAGTTATACAACTTGTACTCATAAAGTGGAAAAACTTTTTTATAACATATTATAATCAAATTTAAAACACAAGTACTTACCAAGTGCCTGCTATCTGGCTAGGCACTACAGAGAATACAGAAAATTTAAGACGTGTTACCCTCAAAAAGCTTACACTTTTCTAGTTTGGGGGATGAGTTATAAATTGGACTGGAAAAAGAAAAGAAAGATAATTTGATAGAATGTCATTGCAGCAAAAATCCATGTAGAATGACATAGATTTAGACCTACTGAAAGGTTAAACCACATAAATAATTACATAACTATAAAATTTGGACATAACATGGTTAGTTTGAAAGGTGGATTTTGGGCCACCACCATAATGATACTGTTTTTTTCCTTATTATTCTCATGAATCATCTGTTCTGATGCTTTTGGCTTATATTACTCAAGCTATCTTATAAGGACACTTGCTTTATTTATGTTTTATAGTAGACATAACTTCATCTTATGTCCTTTGCCAATAATGGACTGCAGCTTTCTGTAGAAGTGCCAAAGTGATTGTCAGGGTTAGACGTAGATGTGCCCTAACTCCTCAATGTCTTAAATACATGAAGGAGATGGTCTTGCTTTATTTGTGGACCTTGTTCTTTGAGCACACATGGTTACAAAGTTGACAAAGAATTTCAAACTCTTGTTTTGAATGACATGGTATTAATTAAACTCCATCTAACACATTATTATTTGGCATTTATCTACAGTCAATTGACATACAGAAGTTTATTTGACTTATCCTGGGAACATCTGTTCTGTCCAGGTAAGGAGACAACAGGGAGAACAGAGGAGTCTGCAGGAAACCAATTACTGGGGTGACTGCCGGGGCTCATCAGTGGAAGAGCAGCTGCTCCGTGGTCATGGTTGGATGGTAGGAGCTGGCCCTTGTGACTATCCCTGTTGAGCTAGAAGGTGATACGCAGATAGGCATTGAGGCAGAGACCCTCCAGTGACCCTGGCATTGTGCCCCAAAGCAGAAAGTCTGGGTGTTTGTCTACGGCTGAGCTGTTTCCTTTTGGCATTGGTGCTATCAGTGTTCCAGAAATAAGATCCAGAGCCAGATCTATGTTCTAGATAGACATGTCAAGAGGGGTCCACCAAAAAACCCTTCTCTGGAAAGCACTGAGTGGGGTCTGGAACCATTCCATGAGGTAGGCCAAATAACCAGAAAGTTGAGATGATAGCTTCAAAAACCAACTGCATTCAAGCATCTGTGAAGAGCCAGGTGCCTTGAATGCCCTTGGAGATACTGTTATTGTATTAAAGGTCCTGTTAAAAGGACTCTTTATCTCCATAGTGTTTTTCATCATAGGGAAGAAAAGCCTTTGCAAACATTAGTCATCTTTAGGCTATCCTTGTGAAATATTTAAATATGTTACCTACTTTTCTTTTTTCTTTGTTCTTCCTCATACTTTTTATTTTCTTCACAAGTTGGCCCAGATGGGATCTGAATAAAAAACCCATGTACATTTGCTTTCTCCCTTAAAATTTACCTATTTCCCAAGGTACCTCAAATCCTCTGAATTAATACTTATTTACAGACTTCTCCCATTCTCTTGCCACATTTCAAGCATAAAAATCAATCAAGAAAAATAATTTCCTTAAACACCCTCTTTTCTTGGCCCCCACTGACTTTGTTTGTTTTTAAACACCAAATAGGATACTCAGAAAGATACCCTCACACAACAAATAAAGAGGCAGGTAGTTGTTTTCCTCCGTTTCCCAATAAGGGTTCTTGTGAGATGGTCCCACTAACTAAAGGACACGATGAACTTTTCTCTGCCAGGCAGATGAAGGGGCAAGGGTTTATTTTTTGGGAGGGTAGAGAGATCATGAATTGAACCCCAGACCACATATGCAGGAAGCTGGTGCTCAACCACTGAGTCACATCGGCTGTCTTGGGTTTTTCATTTGTTTGCTTGTTGTTTGCTTTTCTGCTTTTAGGAGGCACTGGGGACCAAACCCATGACCTCCCATGTGGGAAACAGGTGCTCAACCACTTGAGCCACATTCGCTCCCAAGTCTCTATTATTTAAGTCTACAAATGCTGCCTTTATCATGTGTCTTTTTTCCTTTTTTTTACTACTCATTGGCCTCTGTCTCCTCACCGCTCCTACAGGCCCCAATAACTCCCTACTTTCTCGGCCCCTCTCCTTGTCAGCACAAAAAGCAGTAAGATATTATCATATACATTTTAACACAGGAATTCCCATTTTCAGACTCTTTATCTGTCACTGTGAAGGGAACGGCTGTCTCCCAGTGAACAAAGTTTCAGGCAACTTTATTTAAAATGATGTGAAGTTGCACCTGGTTAGAACACTAAGTCCACAAGTTATTGATTCCAGAATATGCCAGGAAATGGGTGTATTTACTACCCGAATAATTAAGTATGTCTCTCTGAGAACAGATGGTGTGAACAGGACGTGGGTGTAGACATTTATGGAATTATTCTAGAATAGCAATTGTCCACCACAGTTTGTGGTGGTCGATTGTTAACCAGAATGTCTAGCTGGGGTATAAGAATAAAAATGCTCACATAGAGCATAGACTAGGGCAGTTTATGGTCACCTACTTGTAAATCTCTTTCTGAAACTCTGCTGGAACTGGTGCCAGAAAGCACCTCTGGCACCAGAAGGACACTTTGGCTTGGAAAAAACAGAGCAACATGTTTAGTCCTGTTTATTGCCTGTCCTTGTACAGTTCTCTTTAGGCAATCCATGAACCCTCCACCCTTCTCAACTTTATGTTTTACATTCCTAAAGAATGAGGTTCTCACCATGAAGTTGCCACAAGGATTACTAGTTTAGTAAACTCTGACGTCAATTTTTTTTCTAAAAACTATTTTTGCTGCTCATAGTATAACATCGTAACTATGGTTTCTGAAATTCTGAAGTAAAAAGTGTTTAATCATTAAGGACATTTTTGCTATTCTGTGGTGAAGTTGTCAACACCTTTTAATATATAAGAATTTCTCCCCTTTTTCCCAATATATAATTTCTTCCATATTGTCAGATACTCACATTAGCTAAGCCAATTTGTTGGCACATTTCACCCCATACTATGGAGAGAAACCATGGTATAAGTTTTAAGTGCTGACAGAGGAAGACTGTTAATTTGTCTAGTCTGCAACCTGTGCACTTTTCCAGTTCTTATATACAGTATACATTTCCTGGTATTCATATGGCTGTTTTATTAACTATTGATGTTCCGGGTTTAAAAAAAGCCTTTGCTAGAGATCATTATTTCCTGTCTAGAACTTTCCCATCACCTGAACACTCTTAATGGTGAGCAATGAAATAGGCCTTAGTTTGGAAACATCTGCATCTTTGAAATCCCTTCCTCTGGCAGGAAAACCAAACAGAGCAAAATGCTGTGCCAGGAATTCAGCTTAAACTACAGGAACGATGCAGTTTTATAAATCTTAGTTTCCTTTTAGTATGTACTGTTCAAGTTTCATTAGGTAATGCTAATGGGTTGAATTGTGTCCCCCCCAAAAGATACATTAAGTCCTAATCCCCGGTACCTGTGAATGTGACCTGACTTAGAAATGGGGTCTTTGCAGATGTGTTCAAGTTAAGATGAGATCAAAGTGAAGTAGGGTGGGCCCTAATCCACTATGACTGGTGTCCTTATAAGAAGAGGAGGAGAGGCTCTAGGGGAAGATGTGAAGACAGAGGCAGAGATTGGAGGCATGTGTCTACAAGGCAAGGAACTTCCAGGATGGTCAGCAACACCAGAAGCTGGAAGAGGCAAAGAAGGATTCTCCCCGACAGGTTTCTGAGGGCGCATGGCCCTGCCCACACCTTGATTTTAGACTTCTAGACTCCAGAACTCTGAGACAATACGTTTCTGTAGTTTTGGACTCCAGAGTTATCTTCGACAGCGCCCTTTCCCTCAATGCTGACATCTAATCAGACATCAAGTCATACTAATTCACCTCCTTAACAGCACATACTTCTCTTTCCTTCCTGGCATTCTCCATGTTGCAGCCTCATTACAGGTATTCAGCATTTTTTTCATAGAGATTAGTTTGACAGCTTCGCATTGCCCTTCCTGCTTTCAATGTTATAACTCCAGTTTATTCTCCATGAAATTATCAGGGGGCTTTATCTAATATGCAGTCCCTCGAAAGCCTTCAATAGCTTGAGGGCTTCAGGAAAAAGTCAAACTCCTTAGCCTGTTGTACAAGGTGCTTCGCAACTCTATGTCTTGCCACTTCCTCACCTCAAATCCAAGGCATGTATATATAATTTTAGCACTGATTATACTCTATTGCAATAATCTATTTACATGTCTCTCTTCTATTCCCTACCTAAGACACCAGAGACTAGAAAGTAAAGCACCAGAGACAAGGATTGTGTTTTATTAGATAATATCTCCTCAGTGCCTAGTTCCATGCCAGCCACATCGTAGTTGTTTAACTAAAAGCTTACTGAATGCATGAATGCATGAATGGAGTCCATGTTCCCCATCTTCATGATCTCATTCTACTGTAGAATACATACCAGTACTCCCAGCTTCTGACATTTCCTACACCTACCTGAGCTACCCAACTAACACAAGTTGTTCGTTTACCTTGTTCCACCTGATGCTATCTTGTCTCAACCCTTTCTTTGCTCAGCTTCAGACAGATTCCCTATAACTCTCCTATGAAGCATGAAGTGCACTAAATCGAACTCTAATCTTCTTAAAGAGTTAATGTGCCTCCCTAAATGCCTAATTTACTACTAGGAGAGTGACTTAGGCACTGGGGAGAATCTGGCTCATTATTTAATAGCCAATGAGGCCAGCTGTTTCATTTCAAGAAATTAATGGTCTTTAAAACCTTTCCATATTGTACCAACTGCTCTTCTCAGTGGAGAGCCAAGTGACTTTTATTAGTAAGGTTGATAAAATCCAAACCCTGTTAGTTTTGCTCTAGCCTTCTTCATCATACCAACGGAGTCTTCTGGGACATCTGGTTATTTTTGCTTTAACTCTCCCTGTTGATTCTTTGCGATATTCTCTTTGGTTGCTCCCTTGGAGACTACAAAAGGTGGTCCGACAGCTGGACTCCATGCCCTGACGTCTTGACCCCGGCCTTTTTGACTTCTTAAGGAATGCCTTTCAGCATTAAGCCTAATTTGACTGAGACAGTGAGCAGCTTGTTACTTTTAGGTTAGCTCATTCCATCTTAGCCACGTGAAATTACTCATATGTAAAAAAACCACATTCATATTCAGAGGATGTTTTATGTAACCATCTTTCTCATTAATATCCCACCATTAGGCAAAAAGGTCAAGAAAAGGCTAGATTAGGCCACAAATCCATATTATGAGACAAGGATATAGCAGCCCTTAAATTTTTAGCCGTTGATCAGTATTTTATTTGAAGACATTTGGCTCTTAAGAATAAGAATGAGTAAAATACATTTGTCCTCCATCAGCAACTAATGTCTCTATTCTTGTCATGTGTAAAGTGTTGCCACTGGCACATGAACAACTGTATAACAATATGCTACACACATTAAATGGGTTATTTATCTTAATTATATATGGCAGGGGAAGCTAGGGTTTACTGTTGATATTTGACTTTTTTCGACTTTCCTGTGGTTGTAAGCCGCTATAATTTACAATGAGAGCCACACATACAGATTGCTGCCTGAGTGCTTCCTCCACAACTCTACTTCTGAGAATAGGATGCTCTTTTTTCCAAAAGCAGGGAAGATAGCAGAATGTGTGAATCCTTCTTTAGGTAGCACTAGTGCACATGCAAATTGGAACATGCAAGTCCTGTATTTCACATTGTAGGTGGGTGTGATCATGGAGATGGGGCATACAGTCAAGAATATGATACCATTCAACCTGTTTTCTGGGACTTATAAAAGTCCCCAAAAGGGAGGGACCAGAATAGAAGTACACACCACACACACACATATCATGTTGTGTGGGGCTAAAAGGTGGACCTTATAAGGTTTCTTGTTAAAACTATGACATTCATTCAGATATTGAACACACTCTTTTCACCAACACAGTAAGCTTCTGTCTGCACACTTTTTTTCTCATGAATTTTTACAAATGAAATAATGTTCATGAAGACATTATCATTTTATTGAAAAAAAAATTCTAGCCACATAGGAACCATAAAGTGAAGATTTAAAAAATGACCTCCTTTATGAAGTAAATCTAAGTTGGTTAAGTCTTAATCCTAAAACCCCCGTTCTCCCGCACAGAATGTGGCATATCAAAATACGGCATAACAACTTGGGGCACATAATTTCGGAATTTAAGTATACCCTGAAACCAATCAATGGGGCATTTAGACATGCGAGATCCCATGTTAAGAACCCCTTGGATGTACTCAAATTTACATATACACTATCTCAAGACAGGTCTTCCAGTAAATCTGCATGGCTTTCTCCAAGAAATTCCAAGAGCAACTTTTGATAATACATGTGCTGTCTTTCAGGAGCACGGAGTCCTTATCTGCCAGGCTGAGGCACAGGGCCAGCCTTCCTTCTGGGAGACGCAGACCCGGGGGGCCTCCTCAGCCCACACACCTCGCTCACGCTGCAGGGAGAAGGGGGGCGGAGGGGTAGGGAAGCGCCGCAGGTGGAGGTTCAAGGAGAGGAGCACGTACTCCTCAGGAGGAAATGTTGAGTATTCACAGGGCACCAAAGACTTGGGGTTGCCTCACATTCCAAGGGTCAGGACACTCCCTGACACAGGGCCTAACTGCAGGGATTGACGGGGACGCAAATGGAGGGTGGCTGATGCGTTTGGGTAAACTGCACACTGCCTTTCACAACGTTTGTTCAAAGCCATGTCGCATGGCTGTCGAGACCCCCATGTTTTCTTTATGATTGCAGTGATATTACAGCTGATACTGCTTGAAACTCTTATGAAAGTACATGACTGCTGGGACAATACGTGTGTTCAAAGCTTCCCTGGAGTAGAAGTGCGAAAGTAAGTGAAATAACAAAATAACTTGAAGAAAATATGGCATATATCTATCTTATTTCATAATGGGAGATAACCTTTTGCAAATAAAAGCCAAAGAATAAATCACAAAGCAAAAGATTAAAGGATTTAACTTATAAAAATTATAAATTTCTATTTACCATAAATATAGCTTAAAATGAAATGAAAATTTTAGCTTATGACAAAATGTTAATGTCCTTGATACATGCAAAGCTCTAGTTAAATCAAGGATAAAAGATAAACACCTAGACAGAAATGAAATCCATTTAGAAACTACAACAGAATGTAAAAAAACCCATAAAAATTCTAATAAACAGAGATAAATTCAACCTCACTAACTGCTAAGGAATTGTTAATTAAATTTGTGATCATAATTGTTGCTTTTTAACCTTTAATTTGACACAGGTTTTAAAAAATAATTTATACCCAGCACCTGGTGGGGGTGTAAATTGGTACCACCTTTTTGGAGGTCAATTTGGCAATACATATTAAGAATCTTGAAAATATTCAAACTCTTTGACCTGGTAATTACATGTTAGGAATTGATCCTGGAGCCTGCTTGACTTATGACATATATGTTCTGTTCTCAGGAAGATGAGCTTAAGTACCTTAATTGAACTGGATGTGATGGGCCCATAGGCTGCATGGATATAACACTGGTATCTCAGCATAAAGTCTGTAGCTAAGGTGAAACTGTGGAGACCACAGTGCCTGTGACATGACCAGGGCCATACTCCCTGCATTTGGCCAAGTTCTGGCTGTTCTCATAGGATCTAGGTGACATGTTGAAATCCAGGCAAAACTTGACTTTGTGTGTATTTATAGCCGTGATCCTAAGTAAAGTCACTGCAGACACTCAAACCACCATTGTTTATTAATGGCACACTTGAATTAGGCATCTTAGTACCAAATTTCCATTTTTCAAGGTTTTCCATAATCCTAGGGGAATCTCAGGGGTGCCGCTGTATTTCAGTGACATTCTGAGTATGTGTTCAAAATAAAATGAACTTGTCAAAGACCTCATGTCATTTTGATGAATTGTATATTTGAGGGGAACAAAGAGAAACCGGAAATACATTCTTTTTGGGTTACTCTCTTGGGCTGCTCTGTCGATGCTCTTGGCACCCATTGCATTCCAGATTAGACATGACCAACTCCCAGAGCACCCACTCCAAAAGTAAAGGGAAGGCATCAAGACTGTCTGGGGCTACTTACTATTTTTTTCTCATGAAAGGGAACCGGGACTGATTGCCAGGACTGACTGCCACATGTCAGGATTGACACGTTGACCCTGGCAAAAGTCATTCTGTGGCTTCCCACTCACTAGTCAATGTCATGACCAACCCATATCCCCTGTGCACTGAAGAACCACTATATGCCCAGGGAATCTAACTGCACGGATCTGTGTCTCTCCACCTGAGGCATTCTCTCACCAGTTGGCAGGACAGGCAGAAGTGCTGGGGAGTTGAAGCCCTCAGGAGCAGCCTTCCACTGGTCAGTGTCCAAGAGAACTTGAAAGACAAATACCTCAAATCCTTGCCCTCAGGTGGGACCAGTGTGAAGTGCATTCCACACTGTCTCCAGGCAGAATTGAGCTCCTGTGGTCTTCAGCAGTCACCTGCTCATGAAAGCAACCTGGCTTTCTTCCCTTTCTTTCCCCACTCCCCTTACCATACTTCCCCTTACGGCCACTTCCCAAATAACTAATTGTGTATCCTTGTCTCAGAGTCTGCTTCTGGGGGAAACCCAGCCTGATTCCGGAATGAGGACATTTTTTACTTTTGAGTTTGTACTAGAAAATGATGAGAACTTCCAAGGTTTCTTTTTATTACTGTACCTATTACAAGAATAATACAAGGAACTCCTGGTACCTTTTATCCGGAGTCACCAATTCTTTACATTTTGCTCCATTTACTCTAACATTCATACCCTCTCTTCTTCCATTCTATTCCCTTCCTCCCCCCATATATATATATAAACACATATTATTATATATACATATTATTTTTGGAACTGTTTTGGAGTAAATTGGAGACATTGTGCCACTTTCCCCCTCAATATGTCAGTGCATACTTCCAAAAAGCAAGGACATTTTCTTTTATGAGCACAGCACAGTTACCAAAATGATTTCCCCTTTTTTTTTTTTCACTCTTATGCTTATGCTTCATGGGGTCAGACCTATGCTTAGTCATAGAATGCCAGATGGCATTAAGTCACCAATTCTTCCTACTTGAGAAAAATATCATTTCCAGAATGAAATTACACAGACATTGAGAGATAAGCCTTTGTTGTCCATAAAAGCAGTGGAGACATGACATAACCACAGACTGGTGGCCAGGCCTTTGCAATTTCCACTGTCCACCTCCCTCTTTTTGTACTTTGAGTATGAGCCTCTGCGGTTTATTACATCATCACTCCTGGTATCGCCTAGGACTTTTGTTCAGTGCTCATGCATTCACATTTTTCCAATATCATGGATCAGCTACTGCAATCCCCACCCACATTGGTCCATCTCTACTGCACATTTCAGTGGTGTCTCCTTTTGGAAGTCTGAAAGGCATCTCAAATCTAACATGTCCCAACCCACACTCAAGATCTTCCCCTAAACCCAGACTTCTCTCAGCAGTTTTTCTCTCAGGGAATGGTACCATCGCCCCTACACTGAGCATGGGTTCATTCCTGGCTTCATTCTTGCCCCTTGGCTTCACTTGCCCCCATGCCCACATACAATCCATCATCATGCTCCTCTGATTTTCCCTGCCACTTTTCTTCATCTCTATCATTGTCTGCCCCCTTGCATAAGCTGCTGACATCTCTTACAGGAACTATTGTGTTAGCCTTTGAACTGGTTTCTCTGTATCTACTACAGCCTCCCTCCAATCTATTCTCTATCTAGCAACTTAATTTAAAAAACAACCACAAACCAAATCTGATGTTATCCTTCTGCTTAAAACATGGCAGTGTTTCTAATTACTCTTTGGATAAATACAAGCATCCTTAATTCGACAACCTATGGTCTGGCCTCTACCTACCTCTCCTGCTCAACTCGCACAGTCTCTGTTCCAGCCACAAAGCCTTCTTGCCTTCTCTCTGTTCAGCAAGCTTTCCCCTCTGCACATGTTCTCTCTGTCTGGAACACTCTATTTCTTACCTCTTTCAGACTGTAGCTTGAGTCTTACTCCCTCAAGTAAGCCTTGGTTGATTTGCTTCAATCTCCCATTATATTTTTTTGAATCATGTGTCTTTCCTTTGTTGTAATGGGTAGAGCTGCAAGTTAAGGTTTGCCTTGTGATTGATTGTATCATTGCCATGATCTCCACCACATTAGAGGATCTATAGGTCGGTGTCTGTGTCTGTGTGGGTTTTCATTGCATCCTCAGAGCCTCTAGGGTCGGAACTTAGTAGGTAGTCAGTAAATAATAGTCGAATGAAGAAATAAGGAAGTGTAGAGGACTTTCCCAACTCATCTATTTAGGCTAATAAAATTGCACAGGTAGTTCTGAATGATTGATTGAAGAATGACTTGTGGGTTGTTTTTGTTTTTTAAAAATATATATTAGATATAAAAGAAGTACCCAGAAAAAGGGCAAACTCAGGAAGTTAAGCTGCCCACAAGGTGGAAACCTCGGTGGCTTGCCTGTAACCAGCTCACAGAAGGCAGTCATCACATTTTCTTGCCTACATTGCATGCAGGCCACCCGGAAATCACTCGTAAAACATTAGCTAGAAGTTCTGTCTTGACCTGATTTTTTTCTCTCTCCAAATTCTACTCAATTTATTCATTTTTAAAAAAATATTACATTCAAAAACTACGAGGTCCCCATTCACCCCCACCACTCCCCCCCCACCACTCCCCCCACAGTAACACTCTCCCCCATCATCATGACACATCCATTGCATCTGGTGAGTACATCTCTGGGCATTGCTGCACCCCATGGCCTGTGGTCCACACCATAGCCCACACTCTCCCACATTCCATCCAGTGGGCCATGGGAGGACATACAATGTCCGGCAATTGTCCCTGGAGCACCACCCAGGACAACTCCAAGTCCCGAAAATGCCTCCACATCTCATCTCTTCCTCCCATTCCCCGCACCCAGCAGCCACCAGGGCCACTTTTTCCACACCAATGCCACATTTTCTCGATTATTAACCACAATAGTTCATGAATAGAATATCATTAAGTCCACTCTAATCCTTACTGTATTCCTCCTTCCTGTGGACCTTGGCTTGGTTGTGTCCATTCCACATCTATGTCAAGAGGGGGCTTAGATTCCACATGGGTACTGTTGACCCCATTTTGATGTTGGAAAAATTGTAAAAGGGTGTTGCATGGTCCACACCATGTAGCATCAATTGTCAAAGGCACCAACATATCAATGGCAAGTGACCAAGAAGCCTGATACAAATACCATCCTTATTTTACAGGACTGTTTCCAGGGGGAAAACTTCAATGTGACAGATTCCTTCTCAAAATAGTTCAGAGTGTTTATTTCCCATCTCAAACCTTTGATTTGCTGAAGAAGTCAACAAATTGCAGCTCTTTCCAGGACTTGGCAAAAACCAGGCTGTGAGAGACTATCATTTCTGGAAATGGTTTTGCATTTGCCTCAGTTCTGTGTAAACAATTAGTGGGTAGGAACCTAGCGAGCAGTCACCCCCTTGTCTTCATTTTCAAGCAATGACCAGGTGTAAAGGCTACTAATGATGCTGCAGAGCATATTGTTGGTGGAGAACAGCCAGTAAGAATTGCCAGGCTCCTACCATTTAACATGTCATTCCATGCTCAGCCGTAAGGATTGGTTCTGCTGACTGTCTAGAGGGACGACCTTCCAGTGGGACAAGCCCCAATCACCTCTATCCAGGCCTAATTGAAGACTTGGAAAATAAGCGGGAACACATTCTGGATGCTGCTCTTTTTGTACCAGCCCTTCCCACATTTGTACCACAAATGTTTGCCTTTGCTAGAAATAATGGAGCTGGACCAAGGTACATCCTGGCACAATGACTGGGGTCATGGGGCCTCTGTCATATGAGATCCAGGGCACAGATGGGCTTGGGTGGCACTGCCATGATAATTGACTGCCAAAGCTCTCTTCTCTGGACTGGAAGCAGCAGTCAGTAGTAGCAATTCCTCCACAGTTGTCTGGCATTTACTTCTCAGCCAGGTCCCCTAAGGATTTACCACAACTACACAGTGAAAGAAGCAACAATACTTTTGTGATTTTCATAAATGCTGAAGTGGATCCAAATGTCATTGCTGTTGTTTTTAACCCCCTAGCATAACACAAAGGCAGGCTTTTTAAAAAAAGAGCGCTGTTTAAAAAATATTTTAGCTGGAAGGAGGAGGTGTTTAAATATGCTAAGGGGAGCTCTGCGGTTCCCTGTTGCTGTTTTTGCGATTTTGCATGCCAGTTAGGGGTTTGTTCTATCTGACCTCCTGGATTTGTATACTACAGTGGTTTAGGGTGGTGGGGTCAACCCAGTGAAGGCTCAATACAGGAGGGCCACTGAATGCCTCTTCCCTACTTGTTTATAGCCAGCCTCATGGAAGACAACTAGATGTAGTGGGAAGCCAGAGGTTTTGGAGACAGAGTTGGACTGGATCCATATTCTGTCATTCTTGGTGTAGCACTGGCCACATCACTTCACATCTCTGAGCCCCCATCTCTTTACCCAAAATTAAGGCTAATAATATTTATTTCCAGATTGTTATAGGAGATAAATGAGATAATCTATTTAAAGTACCCAACAGAGTTCCTGGAGCATAACTACTCATCAAATACCAGTTCTTCCACCCTTCCCAATTCAAGTGAAATCTCTAGGCTGGGAACCATAGTGGTTGTCCCTACACAACCCTATGGAGAGCCGATCATAACCTCATTTCTGCTCCCAACAGGGACAGAATAATTGCTGCAAGGAAACTCAGTCACCTTGTTTTTACTTAGTAAGATAGGGATATAAAAATAAAAGCTATATGATGTGAAGCTGTTTTCCTTTTTTACATAAATTCCTTACTCTGTGTCTCGTATTTCATTACTATTTTATAAGCTGCAAGTTTCAACATTTCACATTTTCTTTGGAACCCTAAAAGAAGTTCATAAGGAACATGGATATATTTTTTAAATGATCTAAGATAGCTTCTTTCCCATGAGCTCAGGTTACTCAAGAAAAAAGACGATGGATTCCTATCTCTCCTAATTTGTCAGTTTTAGTGGTATGATAAAGTAAAATTTAAAAGGATCTTGGAAGCCAGAAAGACTGGCTTCTGATTCTGATTCTGCCACTTTGAGGCTTAATTTCTTCTATTATAAAATAAACATCATGGTCACCACTATCCAATTGGATGGTGAAGATAAGACGAGACCATGTATGCGAAATACAGCATATAACAATACATTTTATGAATTCCTGTTGTTTTGATTGTTCTGTTTGATTTTCTAAGTATAACTGGCTAGTTTATAAGTAAACATGACATCTTTGAAGCAATTTGCATGTAGATTTTGACATATAAAAATGGAAAATCAGTCTAGTGATTTTACTCTTAATTATTTGTGTTGAATAATATCATACATTCAACATCGGGTGAGGCACTAGCTTTTTTAATAAAAAATGCACACGTTTTAGTGATGTAATGTCATTTTAAATAATCATAAAGTACAAGCCTCACAAGCAGATATTATAATGAATGAACATGCTTGATTTATTCTGAGTGGCTCTGTCTTTATATTGTAAACACAGGGATAGTAGCAAACAGCAGGAAATGTGTAGAAGATGGGGAGAGGCAGGTGCACAACGAGAGGGGCACATGGGACAAAGCAGTTCAGCACTGTCGAGACACTACAACAGTAATTCCTACTGCAATAAGCTTTCAGAGGCAGATGGAGCAATGATAAAATAGGAAAACATGAAGAATGAACAGGGAAAAATAATATGAGAAATTAGAGTTAGAGGGACACTCCTAATTAAGCAGCTGCCCAGGCACAAAATGACCTGTTTTTCTTTTTTGCTGGAGAAATGGGAAATAAATATGAAAAATCCTTTAAAACATGCCCAGAAGGGAAAAGATGGATGTTAGCTTACTAAGCTCAGTATGTTTTAAGTTCAAGGTGATATATGATTTGGCACTCTTGAAATAGCAGACATAAACTTCTAAAAAACATACTTAAACAAATATGTAACAGTTTAGAATTTTCTGTGGAAAAGGAGGGAAAGAGTAAAATTCTATGGAATTTAATATATGTGACCCATCAAAATTCAGTTAAAACTACTTTGGGGACATCAGCTGTAATGGGTCTTAACATGTTTTAAATCACTAATATTCTAACTAAACTCATAATGGAGGCCTTCAATTGAATAATTAATATCAAATATTCTAGCTGGCATCAGGGATATATTGACTGTGAGGAAATGATGAAAAGTTTGATTAAAATGGACTTTTATCTGAGGAACTAAGTGACATAAAAATGATATGGCAGCAGCATTAACCCCTGATCTCAGCTGTTTGGCATCTTAAGGCAGTATTACATGCTAGTGCGCTCTGCATTTTCAGGAAGTTTGAGTTGACAATGGAGACATCTTAATCTCCCAAAGAATTAAATGGCTGCTAATTCATCATTTTGTCCTCTGCGTTAAGTTTAAGGGGGTGTCAGAGGGGGCAGTCAAACAGGCAGCTGACTCTACAAGCAAGGGGAACCAGAGACTAAAATTTCAATTTAGGAACCCCGAGGAGAAAGGATGGGAAAGTTCAGTCCGGTGGGGTGAAAATGCTTCACTGATTTTCAAAAAGCATTAACCTCCATCACATGAGGATGTGGAAGAGAAGATCTGGACAAGCTCTTCAGCTCAGCTAAGTGTAGTCCTGCAAAGTCAGGCAGCAAGCACAGCCTCGAGCACCAAAGGGGAGCTCTTGAGGGCCAGGAAGGGCTGTTGGGATAAAGAAGCTCCCTACAAAGGTGTCTGAGAGAGTGACCCTGAGGCCCAGGATCTAGATGAAAGGTGACAGACCCTTATCTGGAGAGCTGTGGAGAAGAAGATGAATGGCTTCAAACTCCAGCTGAACGTCCAACCGGCTGTCATGTGTGCAGGGTGTAGTACATACATTTTCATGAAGCATCTTATCTGACAAACTGGCCTTGTGGCAGAGAATACTACTCAGTTAGGCAGCATGGGGACTGTGTCAACCTCTCCAACCCCAGATAGCCAAATAGCCATGCTCACACACATACACACACACACGTACAAACACAGACACTTAATGATCTGATTGCTTGGCTTATTTCATTTAACTTTTAATTACTATCTAGAATAGCTTCGGCCAAAGGCCAGTAAGGCCAGTACTGGGGCATTGGGGGAAATTTTTGCAGAACTATAATGCCATTGCCATCTGCTTACCAAGTGCTATAAAATAACGCAAGGGGGGGCCAAAGAAAATTCAATAGCAGTGAGCAGAATAGAAGTTAACTGGAAAATAGAACAAGAGAAAAAGGAGAAGGGGAGAGCCTTTAAGCAGTGAGGTGAATGACAGAGAAGTACACAGGATGCCCAGACCAAATGCTTTTGGGGATAATACAGTGTAGTAGACACTATGCGTGCTATAAGCTTCAAAGTTAGCACGGCGCTTGGATTGGAGTCTTGCGGAAGATGAACAAAAGCATATGAAGACAAGAAAGCTGAAACCAATAAAACAAGACTGAAATGTTAAAGAGGAAGCATGTTCTTATGGTGTATTCCTCTGAGCTGAACACAATTGTATCCAATACCAAAACACTGGGAACGTACTTAGAAAGAAATTTATTTTGGGTTCCTAGGAAGCAAGCATAAGCTGCTTGCTCTTTCTACCCAAAATCAGCTCTAGTTTGTTGCTTCTCATTATATAGCCAAGTTGAAAAGCTGCTTGAGATGTTCAGAGAGACATTTTTCCCCCAAGTAACTTATGTAATGTGGGTTAGAGCAATGTTGGGTTTGGAAGCCAAATATAGCATGAGCAGACCTTTGTTCCCTCATCAGTCTTGGGAAGGCAGCCTCCCTCAGAGTGCTCATGTAGCCACATCACTAGAAAATTTATTGTAATTTTTTTTTTTCTGGGTAGATATTATTCTTAATCTTAAAGAACTAAAGTACCAATTTGCAGACACTGCTCTTTCAACTCTCAGGAGTGTTCTAACAAAACAGGATTGTCTTTTGGGTAGGCAAAGTATATTGCTTAATATTCTTCTGGCAATTACGCATTAAACTGTTCATATTTCAAATGTAGCACCCAAGGGGACGGGAAAAGAATTGATTTTATGACAGCATTACAGAGACGGCTGAAAGGCATTATCTAACCTGTATATTAGTAATGCTCTGTCATGTACAGAGATGAATAAGGCACAGTCCCTGTCCTCAAAGGCACTTACAGTTTAGTGAGAAAGACGAACAGTTGAGCAAATAATACAAGAGAACATGATAATCGCAGATATGGGTCTGAGTACGGAGTTATTCTTTTTTTAATATACATATTTTTATTAGAGAAGTGAGCTTACAGAACAATCACATTTTTGCTGCAGTGGTAAAGTGTACAACCTTGCAGCTAGGTTGCTTGGGGTCAAATCCCAGCTCTGCTCTTTCTAGCTTTTGAACTTGGACAATTTTACTTAGTCTCTCTCTACCTGTGTTCTTGTCTATGAAATGGGGAAAATAATGATAATCCCTCTAGTAGGGTTGGGGTGAGCATTAAGTCGGTAGATACAAAGCATGTAGAACAGTGTCTCGCACATAGTAAGTTCTCAATAGATGTCAACTATTTGGAAATCTGGACTTCTAATAATTCTGGAGAAAAGATACATTTTCGTGGAGATATCATCACTTATATCAACAGTCGATTCAAGATTCTTTTCCATAGCCTACTTGTATACAAATAAATCTATTCTCAGTTATATACCAATGTATTGAACATTTATTATATACCTAGTCCTATGTTAGGTCCTGATAATGGGTTTTAAAAATGAGTAAGATAAAGTCCCTTACCTGAAGGAATTAATAACCCAGCGGGGATGAGGAGGGACAGCAAAGAACCATAATGTAATTTAGGGTGCTTTCAGTGGCAGTACAGTATTGCCAAACAAATGTTATGGAGGTTAAAAAGGAAAAATAGCTAAAGAAAGATGACATGGAGGACTGAAATTTGGGCATGGAGTCTGAGGTGTCTTGGAAGTAGTAGGATGAAATGTCAAGCAGGATGTTGTAAATGGGGTCACAGTAAGAGTGAGCTATGAAGGCTAGCCGGGTTATGTTTTGGAGTGATCATCATAGCAATGACAATTGAATCCATAGGGGTGGAGAGGACTACTCAAAAAATCTACATAAAGGAAAGGGCTGGGACAGAATTAGGTGGAAGTATCAGGGGTATAGTCAGAAGTCTGGGCCAGGAGGCTAGAAAATGAGTGGCTGGAATAGAAATTGAGCCACCATGTACAGATCCTTTCCTCCTAAAGTAGGAGGGTTGAGGGAAGGTCTTTGATTTCTTTGATGGGCAGGACTCAGCTTCACGGAGGCAGTTCTGTCACCCAGCCCTGCTTGGCTATGAGTGTTGGTAGCTGCACGCTCAGCCCTGCCTGGTCCTGAGCCAACAGGAGTTTCTTGGTGGGGTTGTTAATAGGCTGGTACTCCCACATCAGATCTGCCCCAGGGGCAAGAGCGTTGAGTTCAGCCTTCCTGGTTAACTCACATGGGGTGTGGTCTCCACCTGGGTACCTGGCTCCCGTTGGCTACTGGGCAATCCTAGCCTCAAACCCGAGGATAGGGACCTTGGTCTCTTGCTAGACAAGTATCTGCATCCTGTATCTAGCTTATAAAAACTCCCTATGTATAAGAATTGCTGCCTCCCAGCAGGTCCACCAGCACAGTTTATCACTCCGATTATATTAGTTTGCTATGTTTTCTTGCTCTTGACCATCTGGATTGCTGGTCCTTCCCCAGAGTTACCTAATTCTTTGGCCTCAGTTAGTACCCCTGGTAGGTCTCCATGTGTGTCTTCGCTCTTCCCTTCTCTGACCTGCAGGACTGTAGAGGAAGCAGGGGAGGAAAGCAGTTGATGGGTGTACTTAAAGATGCAGTGAAGAGAGGAGTCTTTGATGGTGCAGAGTCCCTAAATAGGCAGGGAGAATGAGTGCTGGTGTATGAGTTTGTCTCATTAAAGGAAGGAGCACTTCCCCAGAGATAAAATGAAAAGAACCAACAACAACCAAAATCCTTAAATATACTGGTCAGGCTCTTCACTGAGGATTTTTGCTTATAATATTGTATTGAATACTCACATCAACAGTATATGGAGCCCCTGATATCATCTGCAATTTGCAGATTGGACAACAGAGCCTGGAGCAATTCCATCACTTGCTCAAGGTCACACAGGTGATAAACCACAGGTCTCTAATCAGGGCGGGACACCAAGTGCTCGCCCTTATTGACTCCTCTTGGGAAGCGGGTGTGAAAGAAGGCATAGCAGGAAGCAGAAGCTGAGCAGCTTACATTGAGTGCCTCCAGATCGTAAAGAAAAGGAAGTGAGGTCATCTCCAGAGATTGGGCTCGGGGGCTTAGTAATCTTTGCGGAACTTAACCGGAGTAGAAAAGGGTGGGAAGAGCCACTTTGGGATCGCCAAGGGAGTCAACAGCACAACGGAGAGGAATGCTAGACAGAAGAAGGGGCCCAGCTAGGGCTGCAAAATATGAATTTTGTAGTGGAACCAGTGAGTGCAGTTTTATGACTTTCTCTGGCAACCTTTCGCCACCCACATTCGTAGGACAGCAGAAAAGGTGCAGTGCCTTTTTGCTCAGTACTTATGACTCCACACTTGATTATAAGCCCGGAAGAGCAAGATCATGTGTTGATGCATGGAGCCATCTGCAGAGAAGGGGATAATGGGATCCCATGGGGCCAGAAATGGGCCAGGTGGGAAGGATGGAAGCTGGAGATGGGAGAGTCAAGAGTTCACTACTGAAGGGACTGACCGTGAGGAGGCCTATAAAATCAGAATGGGGCCTGGGAGAATTGAAAGGGGCTGGAAGGCTGGTGTGAAAAAGAAGCAGTTTGCAAAAACATATACATTGATAGTCACGCATTATAGGCACCTAGGAAACAGTCCACTTCCCTTCTACCCAGGGTGAGTAATAATTTCTGTCAGGCAAGAATAAGGATAGGCTGATTTCAGTCTGTTTACCACCAAAGAAAACTGGGGCTGGATTGGCTGGTGAAACACTGGCCCTGGTAAAGGCCTGGTGTTTGCTCACGAGGTTGCTCTGCTTTACAAAACAGCACCCTCGAGAGCAAAGCAATAAAGCCATTTTTCTTTGGAGGCAGAAGATTTAACATTGCTTAACAATAACATTTAACATCACTTAGGCCTTAGCCTTAGGCAATCTCGTAACTACCGAGTGCTAGGAATTGTCTTTTTCCTGTGATGGCTAGGGCTCTGGCTTTATTTTGTCAAGTGTCATTTAGCCTGGCAGAAGGCTACATGGACTTACTTCAATGATGACAGAATTCCAGGAAAGCATAGCAGAGTGCCCCTTGATGGGGACTCCTTACCAACTCCATGCATTGGGGGGCATTTTCTCTCTGGTCAATGGTCCCAAATTTGCCATACCAATCAATATTTTTGGGTTTATCGTAAAAACTCCTGCGATGCTCTCCACAAACAACACAGGAACCAAATCAGTCAGGAGCATATTAAGTCCTCTTTAAGGTTGGGCACCGGCTTTCTATAGATAGAATTATTCCTGTTTTTAATTAAAAATTTAACTCCATAAATATTTTAAAGCTCCCTGACTCTGTGACGAAGAGGGGATCCATGCCTACAGGGACGTGCTCGCCTCACTCTCCTGCCAAAGCGAGACAGCAGTCGAGCTGGTGTGCTTCAATTAAGTGGACAGTAAAATCTCCAGGGGGGAAAAGACTAGAAAACCAGGGTAAATGTCACTGGCACTCAGAGATGAATCTACACCCTTTTCAGAAGCTGGCAGTGTGCATCTCGTTGGGTAAACATGGAACATATTTCCTGCCACAGTGCTTTGTATTTTCTTTTTAGATATTAAGATAGAAACCTCAGTTTGAGCCCCCCATTTAAAAACCAATGCCAGGATCACTTGCATTTTTCCGGGCCCTATTTTTTCTTCATCGTGGCTACTTCTGGTTGCCAGGTAGCTACAAAGGTCTGTTTGCAGGTGCAGCTAATCACGCCTCCCATCGTATATGTGTGTGAGCGCACTGTCTGTCAAAATTATTTTCGGGCTAAGAGGCTTCCCTTTCAGCTACAGCTTTATTCTCAAGCCTGGCAGAATTTTGTCAATTCTTACATTGTGGTGATAGCTCCAGTGCCATAAACAGCAAAAATACATTGCCTTTGTGAGAAAACTCCTTCCGAAGTGTTTAATCCTAAATTAGACTTGTTTAGTGTCAGCCATGAATGAGCATTTCAGGGATTATTAGTAGAAATAAATAGAAGTTGAACATTCTGAATGATTACTCATCTAAGCATGTGCTGTACTGTCCTGCAAAGTTGATCTGCTTGCCTCCTTTACTAGATGTGAGGTCCCGAGAGCACTGGGTCTCTAGTCTCTGTATTCCTGGGTCTTATATATAGTAGGTGATTAATAGATATATGGAGATGAATGAATGAGTGAAACTTACATATTTCTAAATGTTATCTCTGTGCTTTGAATTTGTACAAAAATTCCCATTTCCTCAGTCTGAGTGCGAGTTGGCCAGGAAGATATTAAACTGTTTCCAGGTTTTCTTTTTTTTCCCTTCTCTTAAGAACATGCTACTTTCCATCTGCCTTAACCACAATTTCCATACACTTCAACACTGAAAGCAGGAAATCTTGTATTTAAAATGAATTTTTGGAGACTACTTCTATTCTTTTAATGAAAACAAGATACTGGGCCAGGGAAAATAGGGGGAGGAAAAATCAGTGGCAAGAAAAAAATTATACAATATGTAAGAAATGCAACAGGGACATAAAATAAAAAGCTTTTGCAGCACTGTATATGTTGAGTATCTTGCCCAAATGAGTGCTAAAAATTGGTTCTCTGCTAGATTTGAGATTTTATTCCTTTGGAAAATTAACACACTATTTGTAAGAGCAGATAGTCCCTCAGATGGCATTTTAATGTGCAGGCTGTTATTGTTTGTAAACTCACACACAGGTAGCCAACATGCAACTCAAAACGATAATGCCATCTCTGAGCTAGCACTTTAACAATTCAGCCTTGATGATACAGCAGGTCTTCCACCCTCTTTAAAAGAAGATATTCTGTTGCTTTTCAGTTTTCTGGCTGGTATTAACCTCTCTTGGTTTCTTTTTCTGACTCATTGATTCTCACATTCTCAGCTCCTGTACCTCCCATAGTAGCTGGACTATCATCTTGGAAAAGTTTCCTCTTTGTCATGTGTTAGTGATAGCTGACTAAAATTATTCTTCATCTCACAGAAAAGAGCACAAAACTTTGAGGGTTCTATCTCATTTTTCAGGGGTGTTTACTTACAGCACAAGGGGATCATGTTAGGCCAGAATTGCCAAACAAACTTTTCCCACGCAGTTGTTTCTTTCCCTCTACTGTGTCTGTGCCTTTCAGCAATTTTTTGCTTATTGCCTAGAGAACACGGTCAGATTCTAAATCAAGCAAAGTACATCTTCCCAGGTTCACATTTCCCTCCGGCTTTCTAATACCCACGCAAAGCTCCAAGTTTAAGGTTGGCCTGCCCTTATTCAAGGCTAACTCCTAGGATAGAGGATTTACTCTTTTATTGTCTCTAAGTTGGGTGTGAGATGCTCAGTACCATTTTTATAACAATGGCTTAGGATTTCCATTCAGTATCCAATATTCTTGCTGACATGTTCAATTGCAATGATATGCTCTTTTCTTACCTTAAAAAATAGCCCACAAGTATTTCAGTTATTAGCACAGTTGTGAAGATGGCATTAGGGCTGCAGCAGATGGCAGAAAGGCAAAATTATAGCATTGTCCTTATTTAAAAAGCCAGATTTCTATTTCCTGTAGAAGTCTCTAAAGACTTTATTTGCAGGTGAGCTAGTGGTACGAGACCCCTCCATGATCTACCTGGGTAAGGATGCATACTGTCTCTCCATCCCCTCGAAACGGAGGTTGTGGGCATTCCCATCTGGACCCTTTCCAGACACCTGTGGAGAAAAAAGTAATTAGAGATGAAGGTCCATTGTACACCCTGGTTACTGACAATGCATCTCAAAATTATAATCAGTGCATAAATGCTGCTGCCATCTGCCAAAAACCAACCATGGAAAAGCAGGAAGAACTCAGAGTGGCTATAGGAATTGATAACCGGGCCACGAACATGGCATTTAACAACAAAGTCACCTCTTCCAGCAAAGGGTCTCTGTTACACTGTCTCCTTCCTGTCACCATGCCAGCGATATTCTGTAAGACCATATATATTTTTTCTTTTAAAACAGGCTTTATTTTTCCAAACAACTTTAGAGTTACAGAAAAATTAAGAAGATAGCATAGAGAGCCCCCATGTACTCTATACAAGTTTCCATATTATTAGCATCTTGCATTAATGTGGTGGATTTCTTACAATTGTTAACCAAAGTCTATAGTTTATTCAGATTTCCTTAGTTTGTATCTAAGGTCTCTTTTCTGCTCCAGGATCCCATCCAGGACACATTGTATTTAGTTGTCACATCTCCTTAGGCTCTGACAAGGGTCGTATTTTTAAAAGCACCTTTTCCTTGAAACCTTTCTTTACTGACAGGGATTGCTTACAGGCAACCCTCAACTCCATGGCTTATGGGAAGCCCTCCCTGACTACCCGGAATCTCTCTGTTTTCCCTCCCTTCAGAACAACCGCATAGAAATGATTGCTGTTTTCTTCCTAGTGTTGGCCTTTATTGTTCTTCCTTCCTTCCTATGTACTTCTCTGTGTTCGCGTCTCTTGGGGTCTCTTCCATCAGCCGCTGAGACCCTGAGGGGCAGTGTTTGGCTCTGGTAGGTTTGTAGTACAGCGTGTTGGTTCCTGGAATGCAAGGACCTCATGGGAAGCCTTTCTGTATTGATCCCATGAACCAAAAACAGGATGAAAGGAAGGGAGGCATACTTGTACGTCAAAAATTATTCTGTTTTTCACCAATTGTGTATATATGTATGCTCTTCTCTAGTAAACATCTCTGCAACATCATTAATGCAGTCATTCCATTAGTAATTAGTGTGTACCTACAGTATCCCAATATTATGCTAGGTCCTGACACAAAATAAAGAAGAAATCCAGCCCCTCTTCTCAAGGAGACATGTCTGCAAACAATTATGGTATGATGACGGCTAGAGTAGAAGTATGAGGAGCGAGGCAGTGGGCGTCTGAAGGAATGGACACCAGAGTCCACCTGGGAGAGTTGAAGACAGCTTCATATAGGTGGTGAAGCGTCTTCTAAAAGCTGAATATGAATGAGGAGTTTTTCAGGGAGAAAGGGGTATAAGAGTAACAGGACAAGGCATTCTAAGTAGAGAGGACAAAAATAAAGCAGCACGGAGGCACAAAAAAGCACTCTGTTCAAGAAATGTCAAGATTTTGGTAAGGCAGAAGCAGATGGTTTGAGGAAGAGGATATTAGTAATAGTAGCACTAATGCTACTATTTCTGTAGTTACAATCATTACTGATGCTACTGAAATTTAACATCTATTCAGAACATACTACAGCATTTGTCAAGCACAAGGTTAAGTACTTTACTTGTATTATTCCTAACCAATCTTCCTAATAATCCTAGGAGGTAGAGCTCATTCACATCCCATTTTGCAGATAAGAAAACTGAGTAGTTGCTCAAGGCCATACAGCCAACAAGTGATGGAGGTGAGACTAGGATCTTGTCTACCTGACCCCAGAGTCTAAGTTCTAGAGATAAAGACACTGACAATATTTTGGAGGAGCTCATGCACCAAGTCATGGAACTTGATTTTACCCTTAGGTAATGATGAAGCCACTGTGAGTTAGCTTTGAAGGCACATTTTGGAGCTGGTGGCAGTAGAGGTAACCTCCTGACTGTGCACCTGCTAATCAAGGTGGCTGATACAGTGACCATGTGGCTCTGGAGTCAAAAGTTTCCTGATTATGGAAGCAGCAGCAGCTCCCTTGGTAACCTGATTCTGTAGTATGGCTTGGAAAATCGTTCTGGAAAGCCCATCCTAGAATTTGTTTCTTTAGTACTCTGTGTGGTTCTACAAGCCAATTAATATGGTGCAATAAATACATTCTTGCTAAAATTAGCTAGAGTGCATATAGTTCTCTGCAACTGAACAGTGACCCACATATGGTCCGCAAAAGTGTATGCTGGAATTGGCAATAAATTGGTGCCTGGTGCTTTACTGAGATGATTTCAGTGTATTGATGGGGGAGAGAAAGCTAGATTGTATGATGTTGAAAGTCTTTATGAGCTGCTTCTATTCTTCTGTAGCCTGCAAGCTTCTCCGTATAGTTTTCTAACAAACAACCACTAGTTCTACTGTCTTATGCTATTATGCTCACAAAATGGGATTATTACTTTCAGGTAAATACTTGTTACTCTCTCCTAAATAGAATAACATGCTAAGTGCGTTAAGACATAGAGATAAGAAAAAGTTTTCTTCCTTGGGGATTCACAGTTGGTCAATGGAAATGATGGGAATAAATCTCTCTTCCACTATTTGAAAAAATAGATTTGACTACTTTTCCTCCCTAAATGCTTATTGTGAAAAACCACCCACAGATGACCTCTGTTAACATTTATGAATATATACATATTTTAATGATGTATAGCATTTTTCCCCATCTTTTCATTATTGACGTTTTCCTGTGTCATTGAATATATTTCAAAAATGGGAATTTTAATGGCTATGTAATATCCCATTATATGGATAAATCATAACTTATTTAACTAATCTCTTCCTGTTGCTTGATCAATTTAAAATAACCCAATCAGAAATGGTGGCAATATAGATTATTGTATTGGGTACAAAGCTTCTTGCAAATAGCTATAAATGGAGGGTAGGAAATCGCAGATAGATGATTGCCAAAGAGAAGGTAATTATAAGAAGTTGTACTTAGGACCTTTGGAAGACAGGCCACTTGAGGAGGGACTGAGGGGAAAGAAAGCAGGCACAGGCATTTATAGTCTCATTTCTCATTTTGTCTGCTTTCCACAAGACACAGGACTGTTCCTACTTAAAGAAATCCTTATTAGGTAATTTCCCTCATTGCAAGAAAATAAAGTCAGTGGCTCTGATCCAATTAGTTTTTTTAAAAGAAGCCCTTTCTCTCACTTGGTATTGTCCAGGGTTTTTATTTTTTAATGTAATGACCTAAATATATGTCTGATAGAAACAATCTTAAACTTAAGCTATGACACAAACGTAGTGTTTTGCACAACAGTGTAATATTAGAAATTATGCCTGAATTTTGAGCATATTTATCTTTCTCTCACCGATACAGCTCAGAAAGTAAAACTTCAGAGAGCTTATTTGAAACAACTTGAAAAGCTCACACCTTCATGTATCTTCTTTGTGGCGCCCCTCTTTGGCTGAATTCTGACAGCCTATCAGGAGGGCTCCATGTTCAGGAGAAATGTTGAATTAAGATGCTTTTAGTCCATGGGAGTTCTCCCAATTTCATTCACTCAATGCCTGCTGACGGCTGGGGTGTTAAGAGCCTTGTTAAAATAAAGCTATTAGTCTTTTCACCACAAAAGCAAGGAGCTTGCTGCTTACATTCGGGGTTCCTTAAATTAGTATGTATTTCTAGACTGGCATTGCTAGAATCAGCAGTTTCATAAAGCAATATACTAAAGAGGCCATTTAACCTCCTCTTTCCCCCATTTGCAGATTAATGGTAGAGGGTAAGATTTAATGCCCTTTCAAACATTTTTAACAATTCATTAAAAATAAAAGAATAAATCATGCAAGATTTTCTGCAACTGTCTGAAGACAAAAAGGTGAAACAATTCAAAATTAACATGTTTTCCAGCTCCTGCAGGTTAAGATACATTTTTTCCAATGTTGTAATTTATGTCCCATTAGTCAATTTTCCTGAGCACATTTAAAAGCTGCTGTGGTAGAAAGGTGCAATACAACCTATTTATCTGTACATAACATCCTCATTTGCAAATATGTCTTACTTAGGTCCAGTACTGAAAAATCAGTCTTATGCTGCCAGACACATCATAAGGCTAAAATGTAAACATATTAAAAATTTGATGCCATTTTAGGAAATGTGCATTTCATTTCAAGTTGGTATCATGGCAGATATTTTTTAACGGTTTCCCACATTTCTGAAGTTTCGTTTTGGATTACGTTGCTTTAACCGAGCTACAGGTTTGACTGGAAGATTTTCATAGGGAATCAACACACTGAAAACTTTTAAAAAGTTCTAAACTTGGTTGTGAGCATATTTAATATTATGACATCCTACTAAAATGCTACATGTTTGGAGGGAAACCAAGGGTAATACTTCATTTAAACAAAAATAAACCAAATCTAAATGGGTTGTTTATTTCTCTTTGGCAATGAGAGAGAAGTATATCATGCCTGAGATATATATTTATAAGTCTGCTATCTAGAGAGGCAAAAGTACATACACTCGTTCAAACCATTATTTCTGAAGTGCTTATTTTCTCTAATTTGATTTCTGTAATCTCATCAAATAACTGGGTATTCAGCTGATAGGCTAGTCTAGAACATCTGCTAGTTTAGGAAACACAGCAAATCAAAATATTTTTAAAATTACTCATGGGTAAGGCTTTGAACCACTCTGTGTCTTCATTTTTCTCTCTTCTAAGATATCAGAGTTAAAACTTAAGACCTTTAGGTTCCTTCCAACTTATGCAAATTTATAAAAGTTAACTTTCAATAGCCTTCACATTTATATTAACCACTTACACATCATTAATATAGTAACTGTATGCAGGTTCATAATGATTACAAAGCCAAATGATGAAGACAGCAAAGTAATCTGCAACCTTTTGAAAGTATAAAGTATTTATTAAAATTTAAGAAATAAATCTTTGTTAGCACCACCCAAGTACTAGCTGAATGTATGCTGAGCCACTGCATCTTAATAACTTTAAATTATCTCTCTTCTGATTGTCTTCTGTGAAAATAAAATCAGACATCGCCTGCCCAGCTCTGTTTGTATCTTGGCCACAATCACAGTTACCATAGAAACTATGATTGTGGATACAATTTTACAAATTTGGCTTCATCTATCAGATGCACTTTGTGAGTGTGTGTGCGTGCACGTGTGTGCACTCGCCAATAAGCTTGAAGAGCAAAATCTGGCTCTTCGTCTTTAATTAAAGAGCGAGGCACCATCCCTTATTTCCTTTCCTCCATCTGTGTACCTACAAATAGAGATATTGACACACTGGCTGAAATGGAAACTCATTCTTGAGGGAAGACAAGGGTCTACTGAAGAGATGAAAAAAAGATATTAGGTAAAGCATTCCTTAAGAAATCTATGTCTGTTAACCGGCCTTGTATTTGCCAGGAGCAGAGGAATTTGGTGGTGTCTGTTAGTTACATTAATCACTGGATATTAGTATTATCTAGTACTTTTTGAAATTGGTTTCTAATTGTTTCTTGGATGTGAAATGTGAGTAATTTATTCCTCTGCTGCTTTATTTTATTTTGCTCTGTGGCAATGTTCTTTACTCATCCCAAAAGAAACAAAGTTGACCCTTAAATTATGTCCTAATCTTAAAATGATATAATAGTTTGCTCATATAATTTTTTATGAGTTTGTACTATCCTTTTTAGCTGATAAGTCCTATTAAAGATATTCATTGACTAAACCCACTAGTGTATTTAAAATAAACTCTAATTCAGAAAGACTAAATGTACATATTTCAGAAGGTTTCCCTTTTCCCTTTTCCCTTTCAGTCAGTGAGCAAGTTCCAGTCACTCCCAATAACAGTTACTAGAAAGAAATGACTCTTTGAGACACTCTCTATCAGTATTGTGAGTTTTATTAAAGTTTCAGTTTCCATCTCTGCCTTCTCTCACACATGACGAAACTAAAATTTGGGGAAGGTTAAACAACTTAGCTATGGTCACAGGTGCTCAGTGGCAGAGCCAGGATTTGAACTGAGATCTGTTTGACCATAAAGCAGTGCTTCTCCCTGCTCACAATGCTGCTTTATAGGTTGGTTGTGATCATTATAGATACTGTCACTCTATTTCCTAAATGATGTACTAATTCATAAGACCTGAAAGTATGAATGAATCTATGGGGGCAATGGGATGGAATATGTGAAACTGCAACTATTTGAAAACATTTTGAATGTGTTATAAACATCACAGCCATATCACTGAACTCCACTTTCCTAGCAATATTTGTTTCATATAACTGGAGGCATTAATATGTATATATATTTTATATATATATTAATTTGGGGTATAGCAAAAGTAATTTTTAATAAAGAATTATGTTTTATAGAACAAATAAAAACTTGGATTGTACAATTCTTTCCAGTTATTCATACCTGGGTTCAGCTCATTAAGTGGTTTACATACGGTCCCAGATTGTAAGCTTCACAAAGGTTGGGACAGTGGCTCCTTCATGCATCACTGTATTTTTAGGGCTACCGCATCATCTTGTTCATTAATATTTATTGAGTTAATGAAACACCTACTCAGTGGGCAGCTAACATAGAGAACTAATCAACTTTCATAATGTCTAGCTTGTTTTTGTTTGTTTGTTTGTTTTATCCCCTTGCGGCTTTTTTGCTTGCTGTCTGCTTTCTATGTCCATTCGCTGTGCATTCTTCTGTGTCTGCATTTATTTTTATTTATTTCCCTCCCCCCCTTGCGGCTTGCTTGCTGTCTGCTCTCTATGTCCATTCATTGCACGTTCACCTGCATTTCTGTTTGTCTTCCTTTTTGTTGTGTCACCTTGCTGAGTCAGCTCTCTGCAGCACTTGCAGGCTGCACGGCACTCCGCAGCATGTGGGCAAGACTGCCTTCACAAGGAGGCCCCGGGACGCAAATCCAGGGCCTCCCATATGGTAGACGGGAGCCCAACTGATTGAGCCACAGCCACTTTCCTCTAGCTTGTTTTCTGAGCCAAACCTAGTATATAGTAGAAAACACAACAATCATATTGTCAAAATATTTTCTAAGGAATATTTGTCCTAGAGTTAAAAGTCTTACTAAGTCTGCCACTTTCAAGTTCTTTTGTTTCCTGAGTCGACTGTTTTCATTTCCCTAAAAAAAAAACCAAACAAACCCTACAACATTTTTACAATTCAGATTTAAACTTGGATCAGGAGTATAAATCACAACCATTAGGAATCTTAATTATGTAATTGTTTGAGGAGGAGGGAGATTTCTATAAGCTTAAAGCAATAGTAGGTAGTAAGAGAGCTTACTCTCTAGGATGAATTACTGAACACACAGAGCATAACTCTTTTTGGTCTGACCACTACCTTGGTATGTGGCACCTACTTGACTCACAGATTTACTAGACACACACTACCATTAAGGCTGGAATCAGATACTCGGAAGCCTCGGATTTATCTGTACTGAATTATATTGTGCCTGACTACTGTATCAGTAGAGGTCAAGTTTTAGAAAGATGAACAAAGACAAGATGAAGAGAAAGGAACTGAGGAGATGGCATTCTGTAAATTGATGTGTTAGTGTCAAAACCTTGTTGGAAAAACCAAACACAAACACCGCCCCCCCCCCAACCACAAAACCATTCACTTTTTTTCTATTACCTAGCAAATAAAGTTCAAACTCTTAGTCTGGCATTCAAGGCCTCCAATAACCAGCAGCAACCTAACTTTCCAGCTCCATCTCTGCCTCTTTATTTATGTTCAATACAATCTATGATTCCAGTAAGCATTTTATGGATTGTGACCATGCACTTTTGTGCCTAGGGCAGGATGCCCGTTTCATCAGTTTTGTAGCCCTTCCTGTATGGCAAGGGCTTAGTCAAGATTGATTGGGTGAATGAAGTAATGAACGTTGCTCTGATTAACTATACTCACTCCTATAAAAGGAAAGGAAAAGGGGGAAAAGTTCTGGATAAGAAAAACATTCTGTAGAAGGTGGTGAGAGAATTAACAATGATAGAGAATGGAGCATAGAAAAGGAGTGCAGACAAGGAAAGAGGAAGAAAAAAACCTCTGTGAAACATAGAACTGTTGCAAAGGGGAAGAGGACTGTGAAAACAAGCTAGGTTATTGCCAACTATTCTAATTCTTAGCATACAGGTAATTCCTCTCTGAAGTTTCTCTCCATTAATCAAACTCTTGGATCAATCAGAATACTCCATCCCTCCATGAGGCTTGGAAATACAGACTATACTTTTCTGATTAGATGTATATATAGCATCATACTTTCAAAGTCTTTAAATGTATTTTGTCAACATTTAAAGTTGGATTTGATATAATCATTTAATTGGACATTGATTCATCTTCACAGAACTCATTACTGAATTCTTCAATTTCACCAACATAATTTCCTTCCAAATTACCTTTTATCTACATGCTGTAAGTCCAAGGGCTTTGAAAACTTTGCCAAAATAAAAAGCTTTTAGATATCTAGTGCTGGCTGGACACAAACCCACAGAAGATTATTGAAGAATAATGCACACTTGCCAACTGCCAAATACAATTGCTTTTTGCATAATTAATGCCATTCTTGCTGTTTGAGTACCATTTCCACCCTCTAATAATTTCCATTAATAGAGGAAGTTTTTGAAATAATTTTGCATCCTGAAAAACCACTGTGGCTTCTATACGCCTTTTAATCAAAATAATGACAATGGGTTACAGGGGGATGGGTAGAGATATTACAGTAACCCTGGTTTGCATTTGCTTTGTCATTGTTTTCAATCTACAAAAATTGTCCAAAGGTCTCATTGTATTCTCTGTTATTATGTCAATTAGACCTTGGGGCTTTGATTTCAATAGAACTGAACCATATGAATTTATATCAAGAACAGAAAAATATTTTTAAAATGAGCATGTTGGACAATTTACCTACAAATAATAAATGTGAAATAGGAGTATTTTTTTTAAAGAAAAAAACAAGAAAATGAGCAAATGCAACTGTAAGCTCAGGTCCTGTAAAATATGATAACTATATAATACTTTCAGCTGAAGCTTCTACTAAGAGGAAGTGATAAACCAGCTGCAACTCATACCCCTAAACCTGCCAATTCACACAGTTTTTATTATGTTGTTGCAAAATCAAGAACTCTGCTCAGGATATAAAATTATGCAAATATACAGAGAGAAACAACAACAACAAAAGTCAGCTCAAGTTTCTTATATGAGCCAAGAAATGGATATAGCAGGTTGGCATAGAAGCCAGCACATGCTGAGGAGGACACTGGGACTCTGGTTAATTAGGTTTCTAGAAACCCTCTCCTAGACTTCCTCTATAAGTTGAATATTGATACTACAAGGAAAGTTTGGGTAGAAGGAGACCACTGCTGAGAGTCTTTCCCCACCCTGCTCCTCAGTTGCTTTGAAAATAGCAACAGGCTACATCAAAGCCTGAACGCTGCTTTGCCTAAGATGGTTCTGAAAAAGACTTCACCGGAGTCCATCTAGCTTTGCCCAACCTGCTCTGTGAAGCCCACTCAACAGAGATCTGATGAGGCCATTAGAGCAGGAAGCACTTGTTCTGTGCAATGGCCCGGCAGAGGGTGTGGGGTTCATCGTGGAAGACTGTTCTGTGAGCTGGTTAAAGTAGGAGAGCCAGGTACCTAAGTCACTGAAAAGAAACTACATTTGCGTATGAGTTTTGATAACCTTATTTAAAAAAATTGGTCATTTGTGAAACTGTGCTGCCACTTTAAGGGAGATCTCGTGGGCCCTCAGAAGAGGGCACCTGACCATGGGCTTGGGTGGGGGTGCGCTATGCACACACCACTTTAAGGAGGCATCATCAAACCTCAAAATACCTATCTTCTTTGTCAAATGTGCTCACCCGCTAGTTCCCACATACTTACAGAATGAAGGATATATAATCCCATACTATATTTATGAAAGATTTTGCAGTTATCATAGTATGTTCTCATACATCATCTGATCTGTAACCCAATCCTGTCCAGGAGAAAGGCAGGTGTTGTAGACTCCTTGCAAGATGATTTTGCTGAAAGAGAGGCACAGCAGGGAAGGTGGGTAAGAACTAAAGATCACCACCCTTCCTACAGCACCCCTCCATCCTAAATGGAAAGTGACTCCACGAAGTTTCTAATTGAATGCGGACACGCTGAGGTCTCTGGCCTGCTCCTGGTGTGGTGTGGTGCTTAGGAGCACTGACTTCAAAACAGACTCCCTGGGTTTGTGGTCTGGCTTCAACACTTAACTGGCTGTGTGACTTTGAGCAAGTTAACTACGAGTCTCCGTTTTTCCACCTGTAAAATGGGTTTTAATAATGGTATCTACCTTAAATGGTTGCTGTGAGGATTCTGTATGATGCATGTACAGCACACAGTATACATCATACATATAGAGTTATAAATTTAGACCCAGGAAATCTATAGTTGCTGTTGTGATGGTTGTTACTGCTGTTACACTGAACCTGACCTTTCTTCAGGTATGGAAAACACCCAAAGAAAGTTTCTGCCCTACTCTGTAGATTAATTTGATGTTTGAGAGACAGAACTAATGGATGCGTCTTCAATGATACAGTTTCAAGAATAGTACTGGGGGGAAGTGGACTTGGCCCAATGGATAGGGCATCTGTCTACCACATGGGAGGTCCATGGTTCAAACCCTAGGCCTCCTTGACCCGTGTGGAGCTGGCCCATGTGCAGTGCTGATGTGTGCAAGGAGTGCCGTGCCACGCAGGGGTGTTTCCGCGTAGGGGAGCCCCATGCGCAAGGAGTGAGCTCCATAAGGACAGCTGCCCAGCACGAAAAAAAGTGCAGCCTGCCCAGAAGTGGCACCACACACACGGAGAGCTGACAGAACAAGATAACACAACAAAAAGAAACACAGATTCCCAGTGCTGCTGGTAAGGATAGAAGCAGTCACAGAAGAACACACAGCGAATGGACACAGAGCAGACAACTGGGGGGGGGGGGGGGGAGGGGGGCGGAGGGGAGAGAAATAAATAAATAAATCTCTTTAAAAAAAAAAAGAATAGTACTGGGAAAGAGAGAGGAGACAGAGGGATGGAGAAAGAGAGAGAACTCTTTCCCCTGAAAAGTGCCCCTTTATGCACTTAATATATATGGATGAGGGGCCGGAATAATATATCACACTTAAAAGGACGATTTACATATAAGTACATATATATGTAAAAATGTATACATGTATGTGTGTTTGATTATCTTATTGGTCTACATAGAAAATCCCCAATATCTTGGATAAAGTCTAAAGTCCTGAATAAGAAGTCCAAGTCTTTCACAGTCTCCTGCTGTCATCATCATCATCATCACTGTCCTCTTTGTCTTCATCATGCCTCCAGGCCCATTTCCTGTTACATCATCTTATGTACCTTCCATGTGGCCTTCTCAACCACAGTCTTTCTGTAACGCCCATGCACTCTCACGCTACCATACTTTCGTTCAGGCTTTTCCTTTACCCTTTGCTCCCCAAACCAGATCCTCTAGGAAGGACTTCAGAGAGAAATACTCACTTCCTTTTTTCTGAGTGCTACCATATATCTTGTTTTTTGTTGTTGTTTGTTACCGCTCAACACATAGTTGAAGGCTTACAGAAAAATCATGCAGAAAATAGAGTTTGCTGATGCTCCCCCCCTCCACCAAATACACAGTTTTCCCTATTATTAACACTGCATTAATGTGGTACCTTTTTAGGAAATGACAAAATGGTATTATAATTATACTATCAACTGTAGACCATAGATTACATAAGAGTTCACTGTGTTGTGCAGTCTTAATAGTTTTTAAAAAAATGCTTATTCTAGTAACACCTATACAACCTAAAATTTCCCCTTTTAAACATGTTCAAGTATATAATTCCATGGTGTAAATCACATTCACAATGTTGTGTTCTCATCACCACCTTCATTAACAAAAGTTTTCCATCATTCCAAACAGAAACTGTACCAATTGAGCATTGACTACCCATTTTCTACCCCCAACCCAGTCCATTGTAACCTGGTAAATGTATGGAGATTTTTTTTTTAAAGCTGGTTGATAAAACTTTTAATTAAGACACCTTAGTGTGGGATATAAAAACACAAGAACCACATAAATATCAGCTGATTACAATTTTTCCATAAACAGTTTTGCTTAAAATGAAGCCCTAATTGAATTCTGGTCTTAAACTTTTGACAGATGACTTGGGTTCAGCCTGGCTCTACAATGATGGGTCAAGTAGATGCCAGGCTAAATCACTATGTTGACAGGTATGTATTTTAGTTTCTGACTCTATGAATTTGCTTATTGTAATTATTTCAGTGGGATAACGCAATATTTCTCCTTTTGTGTCTGGTTTATTTCACTCAACATTATGTCTTCCAGGTTTCTCCATGCTGTTGCGTTTATCGAGGCTTCAATCCTTTTTATGGCTGAAAAATATTCCATTGCATGTATATAAAACGCCCAGTGGTTAGGGTGTCCGTCTACCATATGGGAGGTCCGCGGTTCAAACCCCAGGCCTCCTTGACCCGTGTGGAGCTGGCCATGCGCAATGCTGATGCGCGCAAGGAGTGCTGTGCCACGCAAGGTGTCCCCCGCGTGGGGGAGCCCCATGCGCAAGGAGTGCGCCCGTGAGGAAAGCCGCCCAGCGTGAAAAGAAAGTGCAGCCTGCCCAGGAATGGCGCCGCCCACACTTCCCCTGCCGCTGACGACAACAGAAGCGGACAAAGAAACAAGACGCAGCAAATAGACACCAAGAACAGACAACCAGGGGAGGGGGGGAAATTAAATAAATAAAATAAATCTTTAAAAAAAAAAAACATTTTGTTCATCTAATAGACTGTTGATGGGTACTTGAGTTGCTTTAAATTTTGGCAGTTGTGAATAATGGTATTAGGAACATTGGTGTGCAAATACTTGTTTGAGTCCCTGCTTCAGTTGTTTTGGGTGAATACCTAGAAGTGGGATTGCTGGGTCATACGGTAATATTATACTTAACTTTCTGAGGAAACATGATACAACAAATTACAGCCACTAACAGCGAAAGTATGTTCCTATTTCTCTACATCCTCTCCAACATTCGTTTTATTTTTATTTTTATTTTTATTTTTTTCCCCAGTAGTAGCCATTATAGTTGGTGTGAAACTGTATCTCGTGGTTTTGATTTTCTTCTAGGGCTTTTATAGTTTAGGTTCTTATATATAGGGCTTTGATCCATTTTGTGTTAAGTTTTAAACATGGTTTGATATATAGGTCTACCTTCATTCTTATGTATCTGGATGTCCACTTTTCTAGTGCCATTTGTTGAAGAGACTGTTCTTCTCTAATGAGTGGAGATAACACTTTTATGAAAAATTAATTGGCCATAGAGAATTTATTTCTGGTCTCTTAATTTGATCTCATTGGTCTATATGTCTGCTCTTATGCTGGTACTATGCTGGTTTGATTATGGTTGCTTTGTAATAAGTTTAAAATTGAGAATGTTAGTCTTCCATCTTTGTTTCTCTTTTCCAAGATGTTTTTGACTATTCTTACCCTTGCATATAAATTTGGTGATTAGCTCTTATACTTCTGCAAAGATGGCTGTTGGACTTTTGATTGGGATTGCACTGAATTTGTAAATTGCTTTGGGTAGAACTGACATCTTAACAATACTTAGTCTTCTACTCCATGAACACAGAATGTCCTTCATTTATTTAGGTCTTCTTTGATTTTTTTCAGCAATGTTTTTCGGTTTTTCATGTACAAGTCCTTTACATCCTTGGTTAAATTTATTTTTGGATAAATGATTCTTTTAGTTGCTATTATAAATGGGTTTTTCATTGATTTTCATTTCAGATTGTTCATTACTAGTGTAAAGAAACACTAATGATTTTTGCATATTGGTCATGGGTGGGCTCCACCACTTCGCTGAATTCATTTATTAGCTCTAATAGCTTTGTTGTGGATTTTTTCGAATTTTCCATTTCTAGGATCATATCATCTGCAAAAAGAGAAACTTTCACTTCTTCCTTTCAAATTTGGATGCCTTTTAATTATTTTCTTGCTTAACTACTCTAGCTCAACATCTAGTAAAATGCTGACTAACAATGGTGACAATGGGCATCCTTATCTTGCTCCTGATCTAAGATGGAAAGCTTTCAGTCTTTTATCATTGATAAGATGCTAGTGGTGGGATTTTCATATAAGCTCTTTATCATGTTAATAATGTTTCATTCTATTCCTAGTTTACTTAGTGTTTTGATCAGGAAGGGGTGCTGAATTTTGTAAAATGCCTTTTCTGAATCAAATGAGATGATCATGTGCTTTCCCTCTTCGTTCTATGTATGTAGTGTGTGAAATTAATTGATTTTCTTACATTGAACTACTCTTCCACACATTTTTTAGTGTGTTGTTGGATTAGGTTTGCTAGTATTTTGGTGAAGATTTTTGCATCTATATTCATGAGGGGTATTGGCCTTTAATTTTCTTTTCTTGTGGTATCTTTATCTGGCTTTGGTATTATAGTAGGGTTGGCCTCTTCCCTTCAATTTTTTGGAAGAGTTTGAACAGTACTGGCTTTAATTCTTCTTGGAATGGGTAGAATTCACCAAGGAAGCTGTCTAGTCCTGGGCTTTTCTTTGTTGGGAGTTTTTTGACTACTGACTCACTTCTCTCTCAGCTGTGCCTTTAATGCATCCCATTAATTTGGGATGTTGTGTTTTCATGTTTATTTGCTTCAGGATATTTCCCAATTTTCTCATAATGTCTTCTTTGATCCATTGGTTGGTTAAGTGTGCATTCATTAATTTCCACATGTTCATTAATTTTCCAGTTTTCCCTCTCATACTGATTTCTAGCTTCATTCCATTGTGGTCAGAGAAGATACATTGTATAATTTCAACATTTTTGAATTTATTGGAACTTGTTTTGTGATCTAACGTATGTTTTTTTTTTGGAGAATTACCCGTATGCACTAGAAAGAATGTGTATTCTGGGGTAGTTGGATGACGTATTCTATATTGGTCTCTTTGGTCTAGTTTGTTTGTAGAATCATTCAAGTCTTCTATTTTCTCACTGATCTTGTGTCTAGGACGTTCTATCCATTTTTGAAATTGGTGTATTGAAGTCTCCTACAATTATTGTAGAATTATCAATTTCTCCCTTCAAATCTGTCAATATTTCCTTCATAAATTTAGGGCTCTCCCATTAGGTGCATATATATATATATTTAAATTTATTGAAGTATATCACTCATACATAAACATACATAAATAGTAAGTGTATAGTAATAGTTGTGAACTTACAAAAGAAACATATATAACATCGTTCAGGACTCTCATAACTCACCCTACCACCAATACCTTGCATTGTTGTAAAACATTTTTAACTAATGATTAAAGAGCATTGTCAAAATATTACCACTAACCAAAATATTTTTCCACCAACCCACCCTACTATTTTTTGTCATTTATATATGAACATACATAAACTAATAAGTGTATAGTAAAAGTTGTGAACTGACAAAACAAACATGCAAAACATCATATAGGGGCCCCATACATCAACCCTTCACCAATACCTTGCATTGTTGTGAGACATTTGTTGTAAATTATAAAAGAATATTGTCCAAATCTTACTACTAATTATAGTCCTTATCTTACATTTGGTGTATTTCCCCCTCAATCCACCCTATTATTGTTTTTTAAATATATTTTTTATGACAGAGGTTGTAAACTTATAAAACAATCATGCACATGTGCAGAATTCCCAAATAACACCCCTCTATCAGCACATCACACTGTGGTGAAATATTTGTTACGGAAGGTAATAATACCATCTGATTGTTACCACGTCCATATCGTACATTTGGCACACATTTTCCATACTGCCCCATTATGAACACAGTACATCTTTGGCATAAATACAAGAATGTTATATTATTACTGCTAACCACAGTCTATAGGTCACTCCAGTTGTATTTTTCCATGCTTCTCCACATTACCACCCTGCAGTAGTGATGTACATTTGTGTTAGTTCACAAAGGACACTCTTGCATCTGTACCATCAATCACAATTCTCACCCACTTCTTGGTTTACTGTGCTATTCAGTTCCTAGATTATTCTCTAGCATTCTGTCAATTAACATTTACATATCTAGACTACCATTTTCAGTCATACCTCCATTTACAAATTGGCTGTTACTCACTATTTGTTACCATCCACTCTATACATTTCCACACTTTTACAGTAAAGCTAATTAAAACTTCTACATACATTCAACATCAGTAGTCCATCCATCTCTGTTCTCCTCTTATCTCCTTTAAAAATCCACCACCTACCACTAGGTCTTGAAGATATTTTCCTACAATTTCTTCTAGAAGCTTTATGGTTCTTGCTTTTATTTTTAGGTTTTTGGTCAATTTTGAGTTAATTTTTGGATAAGGTGTGAGATAGGGGTCTTTTTCCTTCTTTTGGATATGGATATCCAGTTCTTTCAGCACCATTTGTTGAATGGACTGTTCTGCCCAAACTAGGTGGGTTTCACAGGCTAGTCAAAAATCACTTGAGCATACTTGACCCATGTAAGGGTCTGTTTCTGAACCATCAATTGTGTTGATTGGTCTACGTGTCTGTCTGTATGCCACTACCATGCTATTTTTACCACTATAGCTAGGTAATATGATTTCAAGACTGGAGAGGAGCATTCATTTTTCCTTTTTAAGATGTTTTTGGCTATTCAGGACCCCTTACCCTTCCAAATAAATTTGATAATTGTGTTTTCAATTTTAAAAAATGCTGGTGGAATTTTTTATTGAGATTGCATTGAATCTGTATATCAGTTTGAGTAGTATTATTTTTAAGGATTTATTATTACTTTTTAATTTATTTCTCTCCCCTTCCCTGTCCTCCCCCCGCATTGTCTGCTCTCTGTGTCCATTCGCTGTGTGTCCTTTTTTTTTTTTTTTAAATATTTATTTATTATTATTTTTTTAAATTACATTAAAAAAAATATATGAGGTCCCATTCAACCCCACCGCCCCCGCCCCCCACTCCCCCCACAGCAACACTCTCTCCCATCATCGTGATACATCCATTGCACCTGGTAAGTTCATCTCTGAGCATCACTGCACCCCATAGTCAATGGTCCACATCATAGCCCAGACTCTCTCACGTTCCATCCAGTGGGCCCTGGGGGGATCTACAGTGTCCCGTAATTGTCCGTGAAGCACTATCCAGGACAACTCCACGTCCCGAAAACGCCTCCACATCTCATCTCTTCCTCCCGTTCCCCACACCCAGCAGCCCCCATGGCTACCGTTCCCACACCCATTCCACATTTTCTCTGTGGACATTGGATTGGTTGTGTCCATTGCACACCTATGTCAAGTGAGGGCTTAGATTGCACATGGGTACTGGATGCACTCTTCCCGCTTCTAGCTGTAGACACTCTAGGCTCCATGTTGTGGTGGTTGACCTTCTTCAACTCCATGTTAGCTGAGTGGAGTAAGTCCAATAAGTCAAAGTGTAGGAGCTGAAGTCTGTTGAGGCTCTGGGCCTGGGTGTCATATTATCAGTCCAGAGATTCAAATCCCCTACATATATCTTAAACCCAGCACCAACTACAATTCCAATAAAGTAGCATGCAAGTCTTGTGAAAAGAGATTCCCTCTGAGTCCATTTCCATCACGCAGAAACACCAGCTCCAAAGAAGGGCCATCTGTCATGGCAGTGAACCCCTTCTGCCATGACCATAGAACCCGTGGGTCTCTTTATCCCTCAAAAGAACCAATACCTGGGGTTGTATCTACCTTATCTGTCTCTTAGACTCTGTTCAGTTGTACATAGGGGTATTCCTTCTGACAACCTCCAGACTCTTTTTTAGAGACTCACAGCCTTATAATCTCATTTCTCCTTTCCATTTCCCCCTTACATTAGGTCAAACTGCTTCCCGAAGTCATGTTATTATATGTAGACAGGTATATTCTGCTGTTCCGCATTGAATCTTTGATTCAAGGTCATTTTCTAGTTGCTTCTTCAGCTGGTATGTGGTAGTGGCTGTGTGTCCTTCTGTGTCCACTTGTATTCTTGTTGGTGGCACTGGGAATCTGTCTCGTTTTTGTTGCATCATCTTGCTGCGTCACCTCTCCACGTGTGCAGCGCCATTCCTGGGCAGGCTGCGCTTTCTTTTTTTTTCGCGTGAGGTGGCTCTCCTTATGGGGTGCACACCTTGCATGTGGGGCTCCCCTACACGGGGGACACCCCTGCGTGGCATGGTACTCCTTGCATGCATCAGCACTGTGTGTGGGCCAGCTTATCACAGGTCAGGAGGCCCTGGGTTTGAACCTTGGACCTCCTACTTGGTAGGCAGATGCCCTATCCATTAGGCCAAATCCACTTCCCAGTTTGAGTAGTATTGACATCTTTTTTTTCCCTTAAATATTTATTTTATTTATTTTTCTCTCTCCCCCCCGCCCCATTGTCTGCTCTCTGTGTTCACTTACTGTGTGTTCTGTGTCTGCTTGCACCCTCAGTGGCACTGGGAAACTGCGTGTCTTTTTTGTTACGTCATCTTGCTGTGTCAGCTCTCCGGGTGTGCGACGTCACTCCTGGCCAGGCTGCACTTTTTTCACATGGGGCAGTTCTCCTTGCAGGGCGTACTCCTTGTGTGTGGGGCACCCCTGCGTTGGGGGGTGGCACAGCAATCCTTGTGCGCAGCAGCTCTGGGCATGGGCCAGCTCACCACACAGGTCAGGAGGCCCTGGGTATTGAACCCCGGACCCTCCCATATGGTAGGTGGATGCTCTATCAATTGGGCCACATCCGTTTCCCCAGTATTGACATCTTAATGACATTTAGTCTTCCAGTTTGTGAGCATGGAATGTTCTTCCAGCTACTTAGGCCTTTTTTGATTTCTTTTAACATTGAGTTGCAGTTTCCTGAATACAACTGCTTTACGTCATTGGTTATGTTTATTCCTGTCTATTTGAGTTTTATCTGTCATATTTTATTTTCACTATTCTTTTGATACTTTTAGTTAGTTTTATTGATACAATCTTCATTTCTAGACTCTTTTCCAGACCTCTCTATCCTGTCTTTTCTTTTCAGGCTCTAGTACACCTTTTAGTATTTCCTGACAATCGGGTCTCTTGATTAGAAATTCTTTGTTTCTGTTTATCTGTGAATATTCTAATTCTCATTTTTGAATGATAATCTTGCTGGATATCAGATTCTTAGCTGGAAGTTTTCCTCTTGTAGTATCTTAAATATATCATACCACTGTCTTCTTGCCTCCATGGTTTCTGGTGAGAAATCAGGATTCAATCTTATTGGGTATCCCTTTTATGTTATGCATTGCTTTTCTCTTGCTGTTCTCAGAATTCTCTCTTTGTCATTGGCATTTGACATTCTGATTAGTATGTGTCTTAAAGTTGCTCTATTTGGATTTTTTTCAGATGGGAGTATGTTGTGCCTCTTAGGCATGGATATCTATGTCCTTTATCAGGGTTGGGTAATTTTCTACCATTATTTCTTCAAACATTCCTTCTGTCCCTTTTCCCTTCTCTTCTCCTTCTGAAACACTGATGACACATATGTTTGCATGACTTTTGCTGTCATTTAGTTCCCTGAGACCCTCTTCATTTTTTCCCATTCTTTTCTTCATCTGTTCTTTTGTATGTTCACTTTCAGAGGCCATTTATTCAAGTTCACTAATCCTTTCTTCTGCCTCCTCAAATCTGCTATTATATGATTCCAATGTTTTTTAAATTTCATTTATTGTACTTCTTATTCCCATAAGATCTGCTATTTTTCTATGTATGCTTTCAGATTTTTCTTTGTGTTCATCCAATGTCTTCTTAATATCCTTAATCTCTTTAGCCATCTCACTGAATTTCTTAAGGAGATTTGTTTGAACTTCTATGATTAGTTGTCTCAACTCCTTTATGTCATCTGGAAGCTTATCTTATTCCTTTAATTTGGGCCATATCTTCCTGTTGCTTGGTGTGGATTGTAATTTTTTATTGGTGTCTTGGCATCTGGCTTAACAGATGTGTTTATTCCAGGTGCAGTTTTTCTCTTCAGTTTAGGGCTTCCTGTCCTTTCTCCCTGCTGGTTGTGTAGTAGGAGCCAAGCATGTAGTTGGTGCTATAAGCTGTAGAGACTCAAACTGCCCTCATTTCCCCAGGAACCAATGAAGCTTCTCCCAACTTTGTCCTTTGCCAGGGCTAGGGACAGAGTCACAGCTGTGTGGAATAATCCAAGTCATGCAGGTCTAGACTGCAGTTGTGCAGAGATTGATGAAACTTCATGCCCCTTTCTCCGTTACCTAGGGTGGGGATGGAGCTGCAGGTGTGGGCAGCATCTATGCAGTATGGGTCCAGTTGCCCCGGTAGATTTCTGATTATTTAGTATGTGCCATTCAAAGGTACCTGCAGTTACCTGGATAGGCTGGTGCAGGACCCAACAGCCTCCTACCTGCCAGAGGTGCGGCTGAAGCCTAGACTAGGGCTACAAGCCAATCTGGGTGAAACAATTTGGTTCCTACAGTCACTGTCATTTTCTGTCAGCTGGGCTTCCCCTCCTGCTGGGGGCAAAGCCAAAATGGTAGCCACCAACCTCTTTCCGACTTGGACAGAATCACACCCTGGCTGTTCCTTAGGCAGCCAAGTCTACCAAACAGTAGCTGAAATCAGTGGCCAAATCTCTTCTCCTCCTTTGTTTTTGGGAAATGAAGCTTCCAATTCCAGGAACAGAATAACTCCTGGGGTGGCCCACACTGCCAAAGTACGACAATCACCAGCCTCCATGGCTTGGCCGGTACTTCCCAGAGAGGCTGGCATGGGCTCTCCTAGATTCCACCCTGCCGGAGTGGGGTTGGGGCTTAGGCTAGAGCTGCAATCTGATCTGGATGGTAAGAAGCTGGTGCCTACCAGCACTGTGAGTTTCATTCTATCCCACTTCCCCTTGTGCCAGGTGTGGAGTTAAGATGGCAGCTATTGGCCTCTTTCTAACTTGGTCAGGTTCAAACTTTAGATGTTCTTAGGATTATGCTTCAGCCCACTGAATTTACTCATCAGTAGCTGAAGGTGGTGCTCAATCTTCTCTTCTTCCCCCATTTTTGGGTAGTGGAGCTTTCAATTCCAGTCACGGAACAGCACCTGAGGTGGCATGTGCCTGCAGTGGAGGATAGGCACCAGCCTCCGTGGTGTGGAGCACTCTACTTATGAGTCTTCTCTGCAGATGAGCAGTTTCCTCCTTCCATTCCTTCAAGGACGTTGCAGGATGCTCTTCTGGCCTCCTGCAGCCCCCAAATAGGTGCTTCAGCTAGCTGCAGATAGCTCTGGGTGTTTACTAACTTCCCTGAAGCAGGAGCTGACTCTAGGAGCACCTTACTCTGCCGCCATCTTGCTGGTTCAGGTGCATATATTTTTAAATTTTTATGTCTTCCTGTTGAATCAACCCCTTTATATATATAGTGACCCTCTTTGTCCCTTGTAACACTTTTGGACTTAAAGCCCATTTTATCTGACATCAATATGAAAATTGTTTAGTTTCCTCGTTGCTAAAGCAAATACCATGCAATGGGTTGGCTTAAACAATGGAAATTTACTGGCTCATGGTTTTGAGGTTAGGAGAAGTCCATATCAGGTGTCCTTAAGGTGATGCTTTCTTCCCAAAGACTGGCATTCTGGGGCTGGCTGTCAATGATCCTTGGTCCTGGGTTTATCTGGCACATGGCAATGCATATGGTGGCCTCTCCATTCTCTTCCAGGTTCCTCTGACTTTTGGTTCTGGCTGCTCCTTTTGTCTCCATCTGAATTTCATTCTGCTTAAAAAGGACTCCAATAATAGGAGTTCTGACTGAGTTGGGTCACAACTTACCTGAAGTAACCTCATCAAAAGGACCTACTTACAATGGGTTGATACCCATAGGAAAGGGTTACATTTAAAAACATGTTTTTCTGGGGCACATAGCTCCAAACTGTCATATTTCCCCACCTTTCTTTTGGTCACTATTTTCATGATACATTTCTCTCCATTCTTTCAAGCATTTGTGTCTTTGAATTAAAGCTGAGTCTCTTAATAAGTAGCTTATAATTGGGTCATGCCTTTTTATCCATTCCGTCAATCTTTGCCTTTTGACAGGAGAATTTTATCCATTTACATTTAAAGTAACTACTGATGACACAGGATTTTCTACTGCCATTTTGCTATTTGTCTTTATAAGACAAATTTATCCTTTTTAGTTCTTCATTTGTTTCATTAATTCCTACTTTCATATAATAAGGTTTTTCTATTTTTGTTTTTGATTGTTTGTACTGTACCATTTTGAGTTTTTCTCATTTTTTCTGTATATATTTTCTGTATATTTTCTTTGTGGTTACTATGGGGCTGAAGTATGCCACCCTAAATCTACAACAATCATGTTTGATTTGATATCAAGTTAACTTCAATAGCATAAACAATATATTGTTCCTATACCCCTCCTTCCATCCCAAATTTTTATTGTATTTTTAACAAATTCTATCCTTATATATTGTATGCCCCAAAACTATAGTTTTATCATTATATTTTATGCATTTTTATTTTAGAATATGTTAGAAGTAAAAAGCCAAGTTACATACAAGACACATAAAAATATTACTGCCAATTATAATGACCCATATGGTTCCTTCACTGGAAGTCTTTCTTTGTTTTTTTTTCTTTTTGTAACTAGAGAAGTTATACATCTACCAAAAAAAATCATGTAAAAAAATACAGTAGTTCCATATACCCCCTCTATTGTTAATAGTTTGCATTAGTATGGTACCTTTGTTACAACTGATGAAAGAACATTAAAATTGTACTATGAACTATAGTCCATAGTTTACATTAGGGTATAATTTTCCCATATATTATTAACACCTTGAAGAAAGTCTTTATTTCTTTATGCCACTTCAATACACTGTCTGGTGTCATTTCCTTTTAGTCTGAAGAACTCCCTTTAGCATTGCTTATAGGGCAGGTCCAGTGGTGATGAACTCCCTCAGCTTTTGTTTATCTAGGAATGTTTTAATCTCATCCTCATTTTTTAAAAGATTTATTTTATTTATTTCTCTCCGCTTCCCCCCTGTTGTCTGCTCTCTATGTCCATTCATTGTGTGTTCTTCTGCATCTGATTCCATTATCAGGCAGCACAGGGAAATTGTTTTTTTGTGTGTGTGTGTGTCATCTTGTTGCATCAGCTCTCCATGTGTGCAGCACCTCTCCTGGGCAGGCTGCACCCTTTTCATGTGGGGTGGCTCTACTGAGGGGTGCACTCCTTGCACATGGGGCTCTCCTATGCAGGGGCGCCCCTGCATGACATAGCACTCCCTGCACGTGGCAGCACTGCACATGGGCCAGCCTACCACATGGGTCAGGAGGCCCTGTGTATTGAACCCTGGACCCTCCATATGGTAGGCAGATGCTCTGTCAGGTGAGCCACATCCACTTCCCTCATCCTCATTTTTGAAGGACAGTACTGGGAGATATACAATTCTTGGTTGGCAAATGCTTTCTTTCAGCACTTAAAATATTTCATCCTATTGCTTTCTTGCAGCCATGGTTTCTGATGAGAAATTGGTACTTATTCTTTTTTTATATTATTCTTTAAAAGATTTATTTATTTATTTCTTCCCACCCCCTTGTTGTTTTTCACTTGCTGTGTTTGTTTGTGTTCCTTGTTTCTTTAGGAGGCACTGGAAGCCAAACCCCAGACCTACGATATGGGAATGAGTCACCTGCGCTCCCTGCTTTGTTTTCTTTCTCATTCTGGTTTTCCTCCCCACATTTCCTGTTGCATCATCTTGTGCCAGCTTGGCAAGTCTGCCTGTTTCATCAGCTTGCTGTTGTCTTCAGGGAACCTCTGCTCCCTGCTTTGTTGTATCTCTCATTACATTTTTTCTTCTTTTGTCTCTTGTTCTGTCAGCTTGCTGGGCCTGCCTGTTGCGCCAACTTACTGTCTTCTTTAGGAGGCACTAGGATTCAAAACAGTTACCTCCCATGTAGTAGGCGGGAGCCCAGTTGCCTGAACCATATCTGCTTTCTGATAATTAATCTTATTGGGATTTCCTTTGTACATAACATATTGCTTTTCTCTTACAGCTTTCAGAATGGTCTCCCTGTCCTTGGCATTCAACAGTTTAACTAGCATGTGTCTGGGCATGGTTCTTTTTGAGCTTATCCTGTTTGAAGTTCATTGAGCTGTTAGAATGTGCATATTCAGGGCTTTCCTTAAATTTGGGAAGTTTTCTGACATTATTTTTTTGAATATTCCTTCTGCCCCTTTCTGTTCTCCTTCTGGGACTCCCATAATACCTATATTGGTATGCTTGATGGTGTCTCATGAGTCCCTTAGGCTCTGTTCAATTTTTCCATTCTGATCTTCAGCCTGAATCATTTCAATTGTCTTGTCTTTGAGATCACCAGTTCTTCCTTCTGCCAACTCCAATCTGCTGCTGAAACCCTCTAGGGAATTTTTCATTTCAGTCAGTTATTGTGGTCTTCAACCCAGTATTTCTGTTTGGGATCATTTCAAAATTTCTGTATCTTTATTGAGATTCTGATATTGCTCCTTCATTGTTTCCCTGATATCCTTTAGTTCTCTCTGTGTTTTCCTTTATCTCCTTAAGCAGAGGCTCACTTTTAAAAAGTCTTTTGTCTGGTATGTTCAAAGTCCTGTCTTCTTCATTGATGGTTTCTGGAGTTTTATCTTTGGATGGGCCATCATTTCCTGTTTCTTTGTCTTGTAGTTCTTTTTTACACACTGAAGCTTTTAATATTTAAAGTATCAACTCTGTGATTTATTTCCTGAGCTGTTTTCTCTTTAAGTTTGTATCCAGATAGTTATATGACAGAGATTGCTTTGAATCCAAGATCTAACAAAAACAAACTAGAGCAAAAACACCTTTCAGTAATACCCATCCTGATAATAACAATGACATAAAAATATCTAAAAACAAAAAAACAAACAAACAAAAAAAACAGCACAACCACCTTTCAGAGTCTGAAAACTAGCTCTGCCTTGGCTGGTGCTCTTTCAGAGTTTAGCCCTCCTACCAAAAAGTACAGGGTCCTCTCATCTTTTCTGGGTATGTGTTTTGACCTGGGCTTATACTTGTTCATGGATTTAGGAATTCCCCCATTCATGGAAATTCAAGTGCTATCTCTAATACCTATAGACTAGACTTTCACTCCCTACAGGGTGCTCTATTGTATGACTGAAAAGGTAGTTAATTCTTTGCTCCAGATCCCCTGGACTTAGTTTTCTCTTTTCATTTTTGTTTTTAAAAATTTTTTTCTATTTTTTTCTTTTTAAAATTCTTATTGGCTTTAATTGTTTCTTACACTGCTTTAGCTGTCTGCAAGCTGCTTCTGCTTCAGGGCAGCTTCTGAGAGGGTGAGCTAGAGATGAGTTTCCTGGTTCAGTATTGTAGGCTACCACTAGATAGATTGGCACCAACACAGAGGGACAGCAGTACGCACATAGGGCTTGCTCTGCTCTCTCAAAACAAAGTCAGGGACCATTATGGGAGTAAGGGCTGGTTCCATGCTGCACTGGGGAGGGAGTAGGTATGGGGATACCAAAAGGGCTACAAGCTTCTACTGTTTTTTAAAGTTGTATTTTCTAATTTTTTTGATTCAGCACTTGTCCAGTTACTGTAACCCTTTAACTTTTCTAGAGTTCTGAGGAAAATGGCTCTGCCAATTTTTGCCAATTGTTGAAATATTCCGTGGGGGAACAGAACCCTGGAGCATCTTATGCTGCCATCTTGGTTGAATGGAAGCTTAGCATATTTTTTCCTTTTTTTTTTTCCTTTTAGGAGGTACCAGAGATTGAACCTAGAACCTCATACATGGGAAGTAGGTGCTCAACTGCTTGAGCCACATCTGCTCCCCTACATCTTTTTAAATAATCATCCAGATTATTATGAACTTTTGGCCTGTTTCCCCCATTGGATCATGAGTGCTTTGAAAACAAAGTATCCTACTTTATTCATCTTGTAACCCTTGTGTTCTGGCAGATATTACATGCCCAATAAATTCTGTAGGATTAAAAGAATGAATAACCAACCAAATTGGGGGGGGGGGCAGAGTTTTGAAAGTGAGATGTTATATAGACAAGAAGAGAACCACATAATACTAAAATTCGCAGGAAGAAAAGGTTTGTATTAACCTAGCTGGCCTTCCTCAAGAGACTATCAACAGAGTACAATGTTCCAATTCACTGAACGCAATGAAGTCAAGAGATGATATTCATTGTGATTTAGTCATTTCAATAGTACAGATATGAAGTGTGCATTTTATTACAACATCATTGAACTGTCTGGGATACAAGATAAATATTGAGACCAGTGTTTGTACTCCTGGTGCCTGGATGGTGAGAGGATGATGACAGCTGGGTCTCAGGGCAGGACTGGCCCTGTGCACAGGTACAGAGGGAGTTCACCTCTACCTACTTCCTTAGACATTCTGCTAGCAATCCTACCATGGACCATCAGTGGGTTTAACTAAATAAGTGTGATCCCTAGACTTACTGCTGCATTGTAGGAGAAGGCCCTGTCTTTTCCAAGTCTGAATACAGCCTTGGCTTTTGTGTCTAGGGAGATGCTAGATATCTAGTTGCATTTCTTCCAGAGAAGCAAAGATAAGAGTCTGAAGGAAAGCATCATAGAGCAAGGGCTTGGCAGGCAAGAGAAATAAAGAGAAACAAGAAAACAAACCCTCTAAATGATTCTCCTGAGAGAAGGAACACAATCCCAACTTTGACAGTCAAGCATCTGAAAAGCTGGTTGAGTGCCACTGAGATGATTTTCCATATTTAAGGAAAAAAGGTTTATCTAATCACTTAAGGGTCTTTTCCTTAAGCTCTGGAATAGTATCAATGTTGATCAGAAACATGTACTTGTTTATTATCTACTATTACTTTGTAATGTTTTAGTGGGCTCCATTGGGGGTGGATTGTGAAGTTTACAAGCATCAGTCAAATACTCCTATCAATCCTAAGGGGTAGATAAAAGGATATACATGGACCTCTACTTATCAAGGTAATGAAATTAAGAAAAGTGAAAATTTAGGATGAATATTGCAAATAACTTCTTATGGTGTAATCCATTAAGATGAAGGATAATTTCCCAAAGGGGAGTTCATTTCTATGTTAGAAAATGTATAACACCTATTCATAATGTATTTGTGATAGATGTAATGCCATGTCTATGGATAAATCAGATTTACCTTCTCTGTGAAGCTCCAGAGACCTTTCTCCTGAAGGCTATCCTCATGGGCAATGACCTGAGAGGATTTCAATTCCAAAGGGCCCAATTATAAAAAATCCTCCATCATGTAATTGGGTGTTGGTATGGAAAATAATACCAGTATTAATACAAGTTGCTTAGAAAGAGAGGACTACATCTCCTGACTCTGTCCATGAGTTCCATACAGTGTAAGGGGTTCAATCTCTCTGAACATCTTCTCCAAGAGCCATAAGAAACTCACTTTTACTTTGCAGATAGAAAAATTACATAAATTCTACTAGCAATCCACAAATAAGTCACTGACAAATGTGAAGAATATGGAATTTAACCTTAGGAAGTTAACAGGGGAACATTATTTTCAATTTGAGGGTCATCCACTCAAAGGGTCCATCCAAACAAACAGTGGGTGGGATCATCTTTCCTTAGGAACAGAGATCAAAAGCCATAATTCAAACAGCAGCAAAATTCATGTGAGTGGGAGCAGGAGAATGCAATGCTTTGGGAAGCACAGGAATAGAGTCCCTTTCATTTCATTCCTGGGAACATAGGAGCATGTGGTTCAAAAGTTAACAAGTAATTCTGAAATTGAGTTCACCCTATAAAATTTTCAATGTCACAACACTCAGTTAACAGCCCCACACAACTGATCCACTTTGTCATTCACACAATGAGAATTCAAACATCTGCCCATAATAAACATTTTTAAAGGTCCCTCGATTGCCCAAATATTCAAGAAAACCAAACTGCAAGAACTTACAAAAAGAGGGCGAGAGAGCTTATTAAAGGTTTTTAGGTCCACTCCAATTTTCATTAGGCCTGCTGCTAAATTTTTATTAGACTCACCTGATTACTTCTCAATCCCACCCTGCGGGTTCACACAATTGTGCACTATTGGGCATGTTTGCAAACAGAAAGGACAAAACATGGGGCAATATGATTTTAGAATATACTTCTCTACTAGTAAAAGCCCAAGAAAAAAATGATCCAACACTGCAAGATATTTCTAATTGCTAATTTCTTTGAGTCACTGGAATCAAGAAACCTTAAAATGGCAGCACTTGGTTGTCATGTGAGTAGTTGCAGCAAAGCAGCAGGGAAGCCAGAGCCATTTCTACAAAAGAGAAATTGTAAAGGTGGTGGAATGAACTTAACCGACATCATAGGGGTGGAAAACTTTTTACTGGGTAATGTCTTCAAATACCCTGTTCTTTGAATGTGTTATTTAATATTGTGGATTCAAGAGACCTATTGCAATAGGTCCTATTTTAGTATTTTCAGAGATTTCAGAAGCAAATATGTTTCTTTGCTAGTAATAAATATCCTAATAATGGTAGTATTATTCTATGTAGGTTACACAGAATACTTACAAATTCTAATGAACAACACTAGCCACAATGTTTTGTGTAGCCACTAAATACCGTTAGCACAAACCAAAAAGGATAGTTTAGCTTTGAGATGTCCTGTTGCATCTTCTTTAGGTGTGGAAAAAGTACCAGAGTTAAGGGACTGAGGATCATAACTCTGCTCCTTTCTTTACCTGTTGACTGGGGCCAATGCTAAAGGACTGGCAGACTACCCATCACCTGCAGAATTCACAGGTAGGCACAGTCCACAGTACTACCATAATAAATCAGAAGGGAGCCAAGCAGACTCCTTTGTGCGGGCAATATGTCTATGTGTTAGACATGGGTCTAAGATAATGCATGGAGGATCTCCATTCTAATCTGTGTACCCATCTGTAGAGTGCAAAATGCATATGATATGACTATGAATAAATTTGTGAGTGTAATAAGCTTCTAGTATGGGCTGCCTAAAGTGAAATCATTGGTTATCTCTCTGGAAATCAGTCCAGATTGGGCCTTAAAAAGAACACAGCAAGCTAAAGCTAATGCCAACCCTTTTTACTATTTTACTAATCGTCTATGCATCAAATTGGAAATAATTAACTATTGGTGAGAACGGTTAAATAGAGTGAACTTAATAATTTTGCTCCAAAAGATTCATATGTTTTGACCCCATTTCCTCTCTGACTGTGTTCTCTCCACTGTCCCTCCTGCTGACATTATACTGCTCTCCTCACCATTTCTCCAAGTTGCCAAACATTTTGCCACCCCAGGGCCTTTGCACTCACAGTTCTATCTGCTCTGGAACACTCACTCTTCAGATATCCACATGCCTTTTGCCCCTCACTTTGTTCCTGCCTCTGCTTTAATGTGTCTTCTTCAGAGAGGCCATCCCTGACCACCTTTCACAAACCAGTGCATCCTGTCCAGCATCATGCTCTAGCCCACTAGCCTGGCCTTAGAGTTCTTAATGGGAATCATCATGGCCCAATATTTACTCCTACTTGTTTACTCTCTTTCTCTCCTCATGAACATAAGCTGCATGAGAACAGGAACTTTGGTTTCTATCCTTAGCTCCTTGACCAGTGCCTGAAAGACATTCAATATTTCAATATTTGATTAAATGAAATAGTTATAAATCACTTTTCTGAACATCTACTTCTCTACTTGCTACCTTCCTTTTTCTTTTTTTTCCTTTGCTTTTCATCTTTGCTCTTTCTTTCCCTCTTCCCTTTCCAAAGAGGAATAATAAGTCATATGGAGTGATCCAATGTAAGAAGTCTATTTAAATGTCTTCACTAGACTCTATTAGAGGGGTTGGTTGCCTAGTGATTCTTTTTTTCATCTCTTAGGACAGTCTTCCTTGAAATCTTTGTAATTTTAGTACTTATTTTCTTAAGTTTGAGAACAATTCTTGTCACATGGGAGTGATTTAATTAACCCTTCTGTTGTCCATTATTGATTTTTAAATTAGATGATGAGATATTTTAAATGTATTTTTTAAATTAGCCTGAAAAATGACTTTTCTTTGCTACAATTCAATTTTTATTTATGACAATAGGCAACAGGGATAAGGTAGTGAGAGAGGTAGGAAGGGGATGAAAATTAGTTTGTATTTTCAACGTATACTACTTTGAATCAACCATGAAAACTTTCACACACAAAACTCCAGTGGAGAGTAAAATAAGCCACCTTAAAGCTCTGTTCATAGTACACACTTCACTTATTTGTCTTCTGTCATCAAGGTATAAAACTCAGCATATCCAGGCACTGGGGTGCTCCTCACACTTCAGTCCCAGTGCTGGATTGTTTTATTTATGATAGTTATTTTCCCTCTCTCTTCCTTTGGTAGGATAGAATGCAAAAATTAAAATTTATAAGTTCAAAATAGCCATATCTTAAAAAGAATATGTCTAATATTTCCCTTAAGAGAAAAAAAGCGATGGACATATTTTGCTTTCCTTTCTTCATGATGAAAGTTGCCACAGTGATTTTGTGTTATTATAACACTCATCATTTCTCCCCCTAATTTGGATAGTTTTTAATAAAGCTCCATTGATTCCACTGAAAGGAATCCCTCCTGGCAAAAGCAGAACACACACACTGATTGCTAAATATGCAGCAATTATCATATTCAGCAGCACACTTTAATATCTTATTTATAGCTGTATCTATCTATAATTTGCTTTAATTAAGTTGCATTGATTTTAATGACAGGAGCAATCCTTAGAGAACGAGCTGCTGTCATATGCTCCTTTGGGCCCTGGTCTATCACTCAAGATGTGGTCCCACACCTTGGTAACCTTCTCCAGGCAAGCTCGTCCACCATAGGGAAGCTTCACGGAAATACTCGATGTTTTAACATCACAGGATAGAGTGAATTGGAAGGTAGCCTTGTGGAATGAAAGTGCCAGTCAAATTTTAAAATGGTTTCACTTGCGTATAATTTCCTGACCAGCCCAATACAGTGCTACTTAGGCAACTACTTTCTGTCAGGTGAAGTGGCTAGCAACAGCATTTTGTGGGAAGCAGACATGGCTCAATGGATAGAGCATCCTCCTACCATATGGGAGGGTCCAGGGTTTGATATCCAGGGCCTCCTGACCTGTGTGGTGAGCTGGCCCACGTGTAGAGCTGCTGCGCGCAAGTGCCATGCCACACAGGGGCATGTGGGGGTGCCCCATGTGCAAGGAGTGCGCCCTGCAAGGAGAGCCACCCTGTGTGAAAAAAGCGCAGCCTGCCCAGGAGTGGTGCCGCACACATGGAGAGCTGACGCAGCAAGATGATGCAACAAAAAGAGACTCAGTTTCCTGGTGCCACCGAGGGTGCAAGCAGACACAGAAGAACACACAGCTAGTTGACACAGAGAGCAGATAAAGGGGGGGAGGGAAAGAAACAAGAACAATAAAAAACAGCATTTTGTTCTTTGGGTAACCCTCAGTCATTTCTACTCCCTGCATGTCAATAGCACCAGATGGCTCTCAGAAGGATCTTGAGACCTGAGGTATTTTTGAATTCTTGATTATTTTTTACACCCCTTTCTGGCAAAAGTTCTGGGAAAATTTGAATCAAGGACTTAGAACAATTTGGTCTTTCACAATGCCCATGTTCAAAAGTGAAAGGACTAACTGGCTGAACATAACACGAAGACACATGAAATAGCAAGTGTATTTTTAACAGCTCTAAAATATTACTCATCATGACCAGAAACAATTTCTCTTTTTTAATGGATGAAGAAGTAAGCACTGCTTCAGTAAATCTTGGCACCTCAGAAGGTGCCAATATTAATTTTGTATAAATTATCCATGTTAGAATGCCAAGGCATGATCACAAAGGAAAATGCGGTAGACAGTTATGCCAGTGCATTCGCAGATTCTGGTCACCATTTTTCACTCACTGATTATTGCTACAAGTGTTGATTAATAGTGGTGCTCACGCTGCTAGAATGCATTTCCCTGGAGGTGAAGAAAACATTCAAGAAAAAAAAAAGAAAGAAGGAAAGATAATCAACCCATCCTTCCGCTTCTCTGTAATAACCCTGTGGAGGGTGTGCAAATCTTGGCTCCTGATGATCTCTGTTAACGGCTTCTGAGCCATTTCACTAAAAAGGTCATCCATATGCATCAGATCACCAATTTGTCAATCACTTTGTAAGGCAATTAAATGTTCCATAATCTCCGTACTCTCCCTTTGGGAAAGTACTGAATGGTATAAGTAGCAGGGCTCTGAGAATGGCGTTAAGGACAGCTAACATCCAGCCCCTCTCCCGTCCCTGTGTGAATGCTGGCAGAGAGCTTCCAGTGGCAATAATGTGCAAGACTGGAATTTACCAAGGCTGATGAGCTTACGGCTTGTTTTTCTCTCATCAGTAACGCCATACTTCTTATCCATGGAGGGAAACTAATGAATTGGATTTAGAGAGTGAGAACATTTCTTAATAAATGCAATATGACAGGAGGTATGAAAAATACAGATGAGAAGTGCAGCAGTAAGAGGGCTTGCAGGGCCACGTGATTCCACTCTAGACCCTGTTAGACTCTTGGCTTGATCTTGAAGGCTATCAGTTTCCTTTGTCCAGTTCAACGAGATCATTTCCTGCTTTATGTTTCTCTCTCTGGGTGGCTTTTCTTGTCATTAATCCAATGATGTGTTTTTTGCTCTTCTAACTCTTAATTGTCTCTAATGAGGAGCAGACCAGCCATGGCCACGTTTGCAGTTTCATTCTTGATGTAAGTGGAAAGACTAATTAGTATAAATTTTGGTTAAAAACTGGAGGCCCGTAAATTGAAAGAAGAAAAACAAATGAATTTACAATATTATAATTTCTCACACAGTATGCACTTTAATTCTTCCATATGGAATTGGGTTTAAGTTCATTTTGGCTTCTCCGTAAATCTTTTTTCACAGGCCACTGTCCACATGGCAGATATTGAAATGTCACCTTTCTGATCATAGCCCTGATCCATTTGATCTAGCATCTTTCACTCACCTCTATTCTGGCATTTTCCAGTAGCCTTGTACTATATAATTACGTTACAACAATTCTTATATGAGATAATTTGTGCCTCTAAATTACATTTCTTTCTACCCCACTATATCTTCTTGAATCATTCAGCATGTGTTTCCATGTGGCCAGTCCAGGGAGGTATTTTTCATTGCTTTTATCTATGAGTAGAAGCTTGTGAAATATTTTGTAGGAGATTATGAAAGAAATGAATTCAATTTAGCTCCCAACCTCTAACCACATACAGACTAGAGACTGTTTATCCCACATCGAATCTCTCTCTCTCACTCCAAGTTCCTCACTCTTTCTAAAACTGCAATGAGTCTTAAGTAGTTAGAGGCAAGAGAAGTTTCGAGATATTAAAAATGCATTCACGTAAATGTGGTAGATGAGTTTTAGACTTTGGGTCCCAAGATGGGCCTTCTAAACTAATGATGGGATCTTCAGTAATCACCTAACTTTTCTGAGCCTCAGTTTTCTCCTCTGTAAAAATGGGTTCCAGTCTTTATTGAAATGCTACGAAGTAATGTGCATGATGATGTCTCTCGAAGTACACGGTGCTACATAACCATGAGATATCATTATGAAGACACGACCATGGGTGATGTGTTGCTGCTCCTGCCATTGTTGCTTAAGTGATCCTAATGTTTGCAGAGTCTCATTCTAATATTTCTCTTTATTTGCTCATGTCTGGCAGCCATGTAGAGAAAAAGGAAAGCAGGCAACAATCCTGCAGAGCAAGCAGAGGAAAGAGACAGGGAAAGGCTCCCAGGAATGCGCGACCTCAGAGGCAAGCACACCTTTGCCATCTCTAGCCGTCGTTTCGAGCTCCTCCAGAGGCAAGGTTGCTGCCGGAGGATGGAGAGTCTCTGGTGGCTACGTTATTAAATTCTGAACACTTAGCCATTGTACTAACCAGAGCACACGGCATTCTTAAAAGAAACAAACAAAGTAAGGAAGGCGGAAATGAAAACAAGGAGAAAGAAATGAATCAATAAATGTCCACATCATTTTATAGCAACCACTAAATCCTTATATTTGTTACAATTGTACTGACTAGTGCAAAGTGGCATTGCATGTAAATCAAATCAATGTCCTTATGATGCTGGTAACTACTCCTCATCCAAAGGTCCTCAAGACCTGTTAACCCTATTGTGGGTGGGTATGGCTAGCAAGAGAAGGTTCTCAAGTATATTGGAATAAGGCATTTCCCCCCCAAACTTCATAAGCAACTTAAATGTGGCAAAGAGACCTTGGTTTAGTATTTAACGAGTTGCAGCTGTAAGGTTAGAGATGTTCCTTCCATATGCTCTCGCATGCCATTGGTTTGCATTTTGTGGTGGAAATATGCATTCCCTATGGAAACATCTCTTATTCTTCACCGTGCTGTTGGGTGGCACCTTTCTTTGCCTGCTTATACCAAGCTGGCAGTTGGTATAGTTTCTCCGTGATCTGGTATTATCTTTCATTCACACTACCAGATGGATACCAGATGGGTAATTGTAGCCAGCGCCTCCACTCTAAGTCCATCCCAGAGCCCATGGGCATGGATGAACCTGTCAATTAGCCAGTTCTAAAACGGTGCTTCAAAGAAATAATCCTCAAAACCATATGCATCTGTTTCCGAATGACCCTTAAAAAGAAAGAAAGAAAACCCTTGTAGACAAGCTTTTCCTTAACTAGATGCTATATCTGTAAGAAAAGGGGAGGGGAAAATAACTATATAGTGGCTTGTGGATGTCAAACTCATTTCTAGCTAATGGCACCTCCAAAAGTCACCAACTCAGTCATGTCAGTAGAGAAAGTGAAGTATAATCAATACGTTCCTTTTCAGTGATACCCTCAATATATAGAGTCTCAATTCTAGAAGGGCAACTTTTACATAAGTTTTCTGAAATAAAAAGGAAGAAAAAAATGAGAGGAAAAAAGATCCCCAAGAAATCTAAGAACTTTGAAAGGTCTCTGTGATTCCTAGGTAAGAACACAGAGCCCAGAAAAAAGAAAGATAAAAATGGTGGGAAATGCTTGCTTAAGAACTCATTCCTAATCTGTTTCTCTGATGGCTCTGTTGTCACGGCCAACGGATTTTGTCAACAAATATCTTGACAGATCATTCAGTTATTTCAAGTGTGCATTGCAGCAGTTCATTATGAAAGTTTATTTTCTAAATTAACTACAAATTAAGTGAAATATTCTAACCAATTGCTCTCACAATGCTGTCAGCTATTTTTTTTCAGCAGACATCAAATCATATCCCCAATCCGCGCCCAGCTCTCTTCGTGGAGAAGTTATGATAAACAGATTATGTTCCCTTATGTTACTATGGAAACACTTTCTTTTCAGGTCATCCACTTACAAAGGTAACATTTGCATTAAAATACGTTGGAACTTAACTTTTTAAATACTCAAGTGGGGTCATGGCACCATATAACATATCTATTATTTCAAACTCTACAAACATATTGACAATCCAGAAAAACACTTTCTGAGGTGCTCACCCTATAGGTATAATTGACAGCATGTCAGGTAGCTACTTGGAACTTTGCCAAAAAAAACTAACAAAATTAACTTTTTTTTGCAAAACAAAATGTTAGCAGTGACCCGTCAGTTGGCATTTCTTAACTCTCAGTAAGCTAATTTATTGAGTGTATCTCTAACATGGAGAGAAGAGGCTTGAGATGAGAACACAGGACAAATGTCAGTAGGTATGTATATTGTCTCTTCCTAGAGATTGCTAAATGATTCTGACCTAGTTTACTCAATTGGGCCATCCAAAATTCAATTTGACAAGCATTTGTCAAGGGCAGCAAAGCACTCAGCATAAGGCTGGGCACATTGTAGGGCTTAGACCAAGATCTCAACTAAGTTGTTGAGATGGCACAAGGTAGGATAGTATTAAATTTTACTTCCTGATGTAGACAGGAAGTGGTAGAGAAGTGCTAAAAGGGAGAAGGTGATGTGGCAGCTGAAGCAGACGGGGAAGGCTCCCTGAAGGAGGTTGCTGTGACTACATAAAGACATGAACTGTGAGCATAACCTCCTGTTAGCATGGCTAATGGGACTGCTCTATAACCTACTTTCTAGATCACTGGTGTTAACCACTGATTGGGGATTGCAGAGGCTGGATCTTTGCAAAAGACTCTGAATGAATAAAAATCTGTGCACGATGAATCCTGAGGAACTTTCAAAAGCAAATAATCTATCTCTGACTGTATCATACAGGTGTTGTCAGCTACTTGAAGAAGGTAGTGAGTGGAGGTCTAGGTTTTATAGTGGAGAGAAGGAGATTTCATACCCTGGGAAACCTCTCCCAGGCCTGCATTAGTCCCAAGGTGGGTGTGGAAGGGTTTGAGCCTCTCTTTTATCCAAGAGATGGAAAGACCATGCTGCATGACTCAACGAGCATCCTCAAGTATACTCTCTATAATAAGGTATTATAGGATACTAAGGGTGGAAAGGAAGAGATTGAGGTTGAGGTTGACACAAGCTGTAATGAAGGCTATGTCCTGTGCCTGCTCTGAGCAGGGGTCTAATGGCTACCTGGAGAAGATTTTAGATGGCAGAGGAGCCCTGAGGTAGCCCTTTTTTTGACTGTCTGAGATCAGTTATCACCTCAGGTGGGTACGCTGTAGCTGACTGAAATGGAAACATTAGTGACTTATTTTGCCACCACCTCAAACTATCATACACCTACACAAAAGAAATAAGTGCTAGAATCTTTTCTCCTTTACCGATGTTGGTCACATACCACAGAATCAAAAGCCTTATTGCAGTCAAAGATAAACTTCTCTATTTTTTCCCTTTGTCAGCAGCCAGACACTCTTTTATGGAAGGAAGTTAGGTTGGGTTGACAGGAATTTTGCTAACCAATGGTCCTTGTCTCCCTGTGGTGTGTGTGTTTACATTTCCGAATAGATTGTTTAATTATCTGCTCCATTATCTTTCTGGAAGCTGTACGTCTTTGTACCAAGCATATTTATCAATAAGAAATGAATGCCATCCTGAGAACTGATTTGTTCAAGGTAACTTTCATTATTATTACACTGTGCCATGCCTGATGATGGGTCTACACTTGTACTGTTTCATTTATAGCAACTTCTTTACTTTCTCTAAAGCCAAATGGAGTCTCAGTGACCACTTGTGTCCCCAAATGGAATTTACATAGAAAGGGGGTATGGATATGTGAGTACAAGAATCAATTAAAGTTATTTATTTTAAAAATAATTTGATTCTTAAAAATAATGCATAAAGATTGGGCTCCCCCACTCCATGCCACCCCAGATGCCATTTCTAAATGGTAGAAAATAACAGCAGCAAGGTTTCATTTAAGCATTGCATGCCTCAAGGGTTTAAACTATATAAAAATGTGATAATCATTAAAGACATAGCACTGAGCAGAAGTTCAGTGGTAATCTTTTAAGTTGAGAAATTTTCCATGTCAATTAATTCAGCATCTTACATTATTTTTCTCACTAGGACTAAAAAAGGTAGTAATGTGGAATGTGGCATCTGTCATATTTGTTTCCAAGTTAAAAATGCAAATATGGCTAGGCAGTAAGGGCCATAAACAGAAGATGAGCAGTTGACATCACAGTTGAGCTTGCTATCAAGTTGGATAATCATATTTATGGTACTGAGGCTTGTGTACTCCTGCAGAATTTCTGACTGATCTATCTGGGTGGACATGCTTACCAAAAATTTAGAAAAGGGGGCATAAAAATCCACTATTTTTAGGGCAAAACCCTACCTCGCAATGAATTTTCTATCTACTAACCCTTTTGGCTCTGAAGGCAAGGGGTCATCCCTGACAGAGCTCAGGGCCCTAGGTGGATGGGCCCACAACCCTGTAAAAGACACCCACATGTGGCTAGGAGTGTACAGTTGGACAGAGACAAGAAGGGTCTGAAGGGAAAGAAGAGGCCAGATCAAACTGTGGAGCAGAATCTATGTTCAAGATTGTCCATGATTTGGCCCAAGCATTTGGGCGGAGTTCAAATGGGTGGCCAATTCAGGTCAGCAAATTCCCAGAGGAACTATAACCTGAGGGTGGTGGGGATGAGGAGATACTAGCTTCCAATGGAAGTCTGATATTTATGAAGCAGGAGAGCCCCAGGCTCTGGGAGATGGGGGTCATAAAAATCAGAGCAGGACTGGAACTCTTGAGCACGTAATTTGTCAGTGTTCCCTTTGCTTCCCTGAGACTTATCACAGACCACGGAGTGGTAGAAGGCAAGTAGTCATATCTGTAGGTGTGAAGAAACTGGTGGGCAGAGAGTCAGCCAGACATTTTATTAAATTCTTGTTGAGAAGGAGTTGTTACCGAACTGGAAGGGTGACTATTAGCTCAGTGTGAAGACAAGCTTTCAATAATGTTGGCTCTCTTTTGCACTGGTCTAAATCTGCAGTGAAAATTTTCTATGGTATTATAAATGTGATTCTGTTATTAGATTAACATCCGCACTGCAGACCTCGGTCTACGAACTAATAAAGTCATGCAACCAAATCTTTTTATGTCTGTGGCAGAGACTTTATTTTTTCATTTTAAACAATTACAAAAATGCTGTTTAACAGAGAAAATAGAACTTTTATATATTCATAGATAATTGCCTATAAACAACACCCAGCATTACCTTCTAATTATTTTTCACATCTTCAGTGTAAAAGAAAGAACTCAACCCTCTGAATTTCTGTGTTTTTTTCAGCTTAGCCCTGCTGGAGTTATACTGATATGTAACCAGAAAACCAGCTCTGTTACTACATTTTGCAGAGGTCCTTCCTTTGTAGTAGTAAGGAATTCATTTTGGAAGTCTCACTTTTCCAGGACCATTTAAAGAAAAGTTGTGAGTTAACAGCCTGGAAGGGGAAAAAAAAGATGTAATATTTTCAGTCATATTACTAGCTGTGCATCGTTTTACTGTGCATGAATAAAAAAGCTGCAGTTAAGAGAACAGCCTTTGTAGTGGAATAAAACTGTCCAAGATATTGCCACAGTTCATCATTATGAAATCCCTTATTCTGGAGAATTTAAGCATATAATGGGTATCAAATTCTGGATTAAACCTCAATGAGAGCACAGGCAATTAACTACTGATCTCCCATATTCTTGCTGAAATGGCCAATATAGCAGATAAAATGGGTGAAACTTGCACCAGTACTAGACATTGAGGGGTGTCTGCTGGAAACAGTGCCAGGGCCAAGGAGAAGAGGACATGGTGCCAGCTCACAACAACCCTCATGGGAGAGCTGGAGAGGTCAGTACAGTCTCATTTTGAGGGGTAAGGCTAAAGGAGAGGTTATGGCATGGATGAGGAAATTAATCTTGGGATTTTCTCTTATCTTTGGAGCATCAGCATTTATAAACAGCACATCTGGAGAGTCCAGGATTCTCTAAGTGACTACAGCAGGGGAAAAAAATCTAAGCATTAGAAAGTGCTCTCTGCTGATTTGATGGACAATGGAGGATGAAGGGGACACAGCCACAAGTAATAAAGGATAAGAGGGCCTGGCCAAACACAAGTCAGGACACAAGAAGTTGGACCCTTGTCCAGTGACCTCAGCAATAAAAAACTAATACACTAAGCAGAGCAGTGGTCTCCCCCAGCTATTGCTCAGGATTCTGGCTCCCTTCCTGGGAGGTCAAGCTGCACCTCTTCACAGCAGCTGTAAATTTACATCAGCCAGCCCTCCTTTCAGGTATGAGTGGAATCATGTAACATTCTCCTATAAAGTGATGGTGCAAAGAGAACTGCAGCTGTTTTAAGGAACAACATACTTTCAAGGAAGAAAACAGAATTAAACCAACACGAAACCATTAATAGAAAGGACTCAATAAGTAAGTGGCAAAATGAATGAATGAAGAAACCAACAGCTAGACCAATTCTGGTGAAATTTTTAAATAACATGAATAAAGAAAGAATTGCAAAAACCCATATACAGAAAACAGGCTACCTACAAAGGAAGAAAAATCCAGCTGTCCTAGAATTTCTCAATATTAAATACTGTGGCAGTTTGACATTACTTATGAATTCCAAAAAAGAGATATTACGTTTGTAAACTGGTGTATTCCTCTGGGCATGATACCCTTTGACTGATTCAAAGGCTTTACATTTACTTGATTGAATCAAGATTAGGTCTTTGATTTGACCACATCATGAGGGTGACTCAATTTGAGTCCCCGCCTCTTTTGTGAGCTATATAAATGGACACTCAATCAAGAGAACAGAGAGAAGCAGATACACAGAAGAACAGAGAGTGCTCCAAAGACATGGAAAAGGAGACTGTGTCAGCTTTGATCCTGTGGTCCCTGCTAGTTTGTAGCTGACCGTGTGAAGAGAACAGTACAGCTGAGTCCCGTGCCAGCCTACTGCTGAGCTTGGAAGAAGCTGGACCCACAGAACCTTAAGAGGAAAGAGGAAGGCTGAACCCTCACAGCTATTGCCTGCCATCATGCTTCAACATGTCACAACTGACCTGGGTGAGGAAGTAACCTTGAGTTGTTCTCTTTAGGGCCTTGTAATTGTAAGCTTTTACCCCAACTAAACAGGCTTTGTAAAAACCAACAGATTTCTGGTACTTTGCACCAGCATCCCTTTGACTAACTAATACAAATACCAAAGACAGTAGAATTTTTCAGGGGAAAAAACCCCTTGGAATGCAGGCAAGCCATCCAGTCAGCAAATATTTATTATGTAACTCAAAGCATCAGGCACTATTAGAAGTGGTGAGATTTATATATAAAGGATATTGTCATATTTGAAGGTTTAGAAATGTACTATATCCTTCCTGAAGGGAAGCAGTTTAACTGAAAGATGAATCAAAATAAAGAACACAACAATGGAGAAGTCACAGCAAAGGACTGGGGTTAGACGTTAAATGTAATCATCCCTGGGTGGCAGGAAATGTGCCACGAGAAAATATAAGAAGAGGAGATATTCATTCTTCTTTAAAAATATAACTGGATCTAAAATACCACGGGTTAAAAAGTGTTAGGGAAAGTTGTGATCACATAAGTGATGTTACTTTACTCTTATGACAGGGAAGGAATTCCATAGGGAATATTTCATTTTTGATGTTGATAGAAGAAATAGACTAAAGAATGTTTTTATAAAGCTAGTACGATGGAAATTACTGAATAAAGGAAATATAGTACATGGGGCATAAATAGAAAACACAAGTTGTGAAAAACAGAAGGCATAAGACAAAATGACAGAAAGAAAAAGAATGCCAGTTATAAAATAAATAGAATTAAATACCTCTTTTGAAGAAAAAGCCTCAGATTGGATCATACAATACAATTTAACCTTTTACAAGAGACAAGCCTAAAAAATGTGATGCTGAAAGATCTCAGAAACAAAATAGATGGAAACTATAACCTATTGTTTATCTGTCTTGGACAGATCAAGAAGACCATAAATGCACAAAAATATCAGAAAAATAAAATTAATAAAATTCTTTCACCATATTTTCTCAACTTCAGGAGACACATTTCTTACACTTAAGCATTTGTGAAATGGGATGCCTCAAATAAACGTTTACATTCAATATGGCAGTGGTCTCTTTTCTGTTCTTTTCCTGAAAAGCTGTTACTAAATTTGTTGTGTTGCTTATATTTAATTATAATAAAACATATATGTCATCTACTAGAATTAAGTACCATGAGGTATTTTTATGGTCTGTTTTGTTCCCTGCTATGTTCTTAGCACCTAAAAGTATCTGGAATATAATAGGCACCAAATAAATATTTATTGAATAATAAACATTTACAGAAAATTATTAGTTTTAATTTAATTAAAAACAAAAATATATCAGATACTATACCAGATTTTAATAAATGCTTCAAAGCAAAAATTACAGAAGCTACCATCCTTAGCCAAAGTATTAAAGCTAAATATTGATAATAAAAACTTAGATGAAATAAACCCAGCTCCTTGAAAATTAAAATAATCTTATAAATCACTCTTGGTCAAAAAAGAAATAAAATCTTTAATTTCAGAACATTCTAGGGAACATTAACATACTAAAACTTCTGAAATACACTGAAACTAAATTCAGAAGCAGATTCATTGCCTTAAATTTAAATTGTTAGTAGACACGATCAAAAAGTACATGAAATAAGCTAAATATTTAATGCAAAAAGTACGTTTGTTTCACCTTTTTTAAGGAACGAAAAACAATAAATTAAGGAAGTAAAATTGAATGTATTAGAAAACAGAATTACTAAATATATTAAATATTTTTTAAAAAGTACACTAAGAGGTTGAAAATCTTAACAAAATAGATTATTTCTAAAATTCAGTAAAGAAGAAAACATCTCGTTTTTTCAAAGATCTCAATCTATGGGAAAATTTTTGAAAAACATGTCAAAGAATTACCCACAGAAAAGAATCAGACTAGAATTATGGATGAGTTCTTTTAAACCTTGACAAGGGGATAATTCCTAGACTATAGAAATTGTTATAAGTCATAGAAACAGATGAAAGGCTATGCAGATCATATAATCCTCCTGTGTAAAACTACTAATATTAGAAGAACCAAACAAAAAACTATCAATTTCACTTACAAATACATATATAAACCACAAAAGAAATATTAGCAATTCATACCTAGCTCTACCTTAAAAGAATAAAACAGACAGCATGTGAATGTAGGGTTATTTTTTTCTAGAATGAGGTTTATTCAATATTAGAAATTCTATTAATACATTTCATCATTTTAACAGAAAAAGAAAAGTCATATGATCATCTTGATAAACATTTCAATGGAATTTGGAAAAACTAATAAAAATTTCTTGTTTACATAAAAACAAAAGCATCTTTATTTTAATGAGCCTAGTGAAATAGGCTCATTAATAAAATTAAGAGCCTAGTGACACAGTTGGAAAAATTTATTGCCACTAAATATTTACTATTCCTTTTATGCCATGAACATTTATAACTCAGGATCCACATTACAAACAATGCAATAAAAAATGGAAAATTCACAAAAAATGGAATATATATGGCCAATAAATATGGGACAGGTTCATTCTCAGTTGTAATTAAGAAATGAAAATAAAATAATTGATATTTGTTATCAAGTTTGTAAAAAACTAACAAAGACGAAAATATTTTGCTTTAAAAGGGATGCTACAAAAATTGGTATAAAACAGACCATTATATTTACTGAATGTATTAGCAAATATGCTGCTATCGAGAATATAAACTTGTCAGCTTTTCTAGAGACAAATTGGGTAATCTGTACCAAAATTTAAAAAAATTTTCAAAACCATGTACTAAAAATTAACATACTAGATTGATTTATCTAAATAAATAATATAATTTATGATAAAAAAATAATTCAAGCCACTTAATGGTAAAGTGATCACTCAATTATGGAATGTCCTTGCTACAAAATACTGTGAAGAACATTTAATGGCATAGAAAATGTTCACAATATATCTGAAAGTGAAAGTAGCACATATAGTATGACCTCAATTTAATTATTACTTGTGATATGCATGCATATGTGTTTGTTTGTATAGAAGAAAATACTGCTAAATATAAACCATATTCCTTTCCTGGGTGATCAGATAACGAATGATTTAAATTTTCATTTTGACATTTTTACCTATTACTATTTTTTTTTACAGGGAGTATGTATCACTTTCATTAAAAAATTGAATATAAAATAAAAACAAAAGATAAAAGCAATTTTCAGGAAAATAATAAAGTCTGGAGTATGCTAATGGTAGCTGCCTGCTCTCTAAAATAACTGTAACCATTTACATGTCACCACTGGCTGAATGACTGTAATCTCTTTCCATATTTTTATTTAAGAGGTACATAATCATGGGCTGCTAAACTGAAATTAATTTGATTGTATTTGTCTGTAATGGAAATATGACTTGTGACTTCCTACCATCAACTTAATAACTTTCTGTTGGTGGCATTCATTTGCTGATTGGGGGAGAGTTTGATAAGCAGTAATAAAATATAATTCAATTTGCATATGAATCTTTTACTATCTCTCCATGGATATGTAACTGTATTGATATATAAATGTGGACAAGAAAACAACTCTGTGCCACTCATTGTGTGTTTCAGATATAATTTATTCAAGAATATTTATTCAAAGCAATTTAAGTCCCTTGTCTGAAACAAGTACCATGTGAGTTCTTAAAAACAAAGACGTAAACAAAATAAAGAATTAAAGTCTAGAGCAGCGTGTTTCAGCCTTTTTAGGCCATAACTCATAGGAAGAAATATAGGTTACATCATGACCTAGCATGCATGTGTGTGCAAACTCTGGATGTGTAACAAGAATTTCACCCATTGATACCCATATTTATTATCTGCCATGCCCTCTGATGGGTTCTATTCCATTCAAAATGATTTTAAAATGCTGAGTGACTGACTAATTGATTTTATTTTTTTAAAGATTTTAAAATTTATTTATTTCTCCCCCCACCCTCCATTGTCTGCTCTCTGTGGCCATTCGCTGTGTGTTCTTCTGTGTCTGCTTGAATTCTCATTAGGCAGCTCTGGAAACCGATCCTGGACCTTCTGGAGTAGGAGAGAGGAGATCATTTTCTTTTGCCACCTCAGCTCCCTGATCTGCTGCATCTCTTATTCTCTCTCCTCAGTATCTCTTTTTGTTGTGTCATCTTGCTGTGCCAGCTATCTGCATGGGCCAGCTCACCTCATCGGCTAGTGTGCCCTCACCAGGAGGCCCTGGGCATCAAACCTTAGACCTCCTATATGGTAGAGAGGAGCCCAACTGCTTGAGTCACATCCACTCTCCTTGATAAATTGATTTTAAAATCATCCGATAAGATGTGGCCCACCATCTGAAGAAACTGCCTTCTATTGCAGATCACAGTCTGCAGTTGGGACAGATGTGATGCAGAAATGTTCTAACCCTCAAAGAGAGAGGATGGGTCTAAAGAAAAGTATCATCATGGAATGCCTAACTTTTAACACTCTATATTTGTTTACAAATTACAAAGGGCAATTGCTTAGGTCCAGTAATTTAAGTGGAGGCAGAGTGCCCTTCCTTCAGACCAAAGGAAAGACTGAATACATGTGGGACTGCTTCACAGGGAGAGAAGCAAATCTGTCTTGTTACTTTGTGGTTAGTTTCTCTTCCCTATGAATTGGCTTATCAATTTTCGCTTGTACAGTTATTTCCATTCCAAATATCTCATTATATTTGAAATTGTTTCCTTCTGATTTTCCCATTTGACACGAACTCTGTATTCACATTTAAACTTTCAGAGTTAAGTAGATTTCTGGCAAAAAGTTGCCATCAAAAAAAGGTCTATGGAATGAAGTAATTAGTAAATGAATATATGAAAAATAACCATATGCCTTGAAATTTTTTCCACTAATCCTGTGGCCAAAATGATGGAATATAAATACAAATGGGGAAATGGATGTGGCTCAACCAATTGGGCTCCCATCTACCAGATGGGAGGTCCAGGGTTCAATGCCCAGGGCCTCCTGGTTTGGGCAAACTGACCCATGCAGCGAGCTGGCCCATATGGAGAGCTGGCCCATGCTTGGATGCCACCCCGTGTAGGAGTGCTGGCCGATGCAGCAAGATGACGCAACAATAGACACAGAGTAAAGAAAGTAAGAAGACGTAGCAGAGCAGGGAGTTGAGGTGGCGCAAGAGAGCAATTGCCTCTCTCCCACTCTGGAAGGTCCCAGGATTGGTTCCTGGAGCCGCCTAATGAGAACACAAGTAGACACAGAAGAACACACAGCAAATGGACACAGAGAGCAGAGCAGACAATGGGAGAAACAGGAGGAGGTGATGAGAAATAAATAAAAAAAATTTTAAAAAAGAAAAATACAAATGAGATTTTTTTTTCCCCTTAATGGATGGTAGAGCATTGGCAGGGTTTTGTATTTTGGGGATAAAATTTTCAAGAAAGCTAAGAAAACCTTAAGAGTTTCTAAATAGGAATTTATTCAAATTTTGAATAAATTAAACTGATGAATCAATTAAAGGGAAATTTTGAATGAGTGATGAGTCAAAATGTCATTTCTTTCCTATTTATTTGTGATCTCCCTACCCAACCTCCATTATCACATATTTATGGATTAGATATTTTAACCTTAGATATATGCATCTATGTGTCGCAAGGAGAAAGTTAACCACTTTTTGTAACTGGGAAATTTCAAAATAGTTCTAGAACCACAGGCAAACCGCAAACTCCTAAATCCCCTAGCATTTTCCCAATCACCTATTTAAGTACTACGTTAAAAGATGTCTTCCTGCCATCATTCATATTAATTGCGAGACCATAATTCCTTTCTCTGGAATGTGAGTCTCTGATTCCCTTATAACCACATATATATATATATATATATATATATATATATATATATATATATTGCTGGTAAAGTACTGCCTGACAATTTAAACCTGTGAAATTACTGTAAAAGGAGTTGCAAGGAAAGCAGGAAACCTGGTCCACACTAAACAGATGAAAAAATGAAAGTAGCTGATAGATAAAAAAAATTAAAATAAAAATAGAATTGCCATTCGGAAACAGTCTGGGACTTGGGCGATTAGAGTTGATAGGAAACTAAACTGAAAAATGGTGGTGTCTCCACATGGTTTGGGGGTATTCATTATTGCTGAGTGAGCCAGAAGGTTCATTAGAGAAAAGACATCAGATCATGACGGGGAATGTCTTTCTCATACAACATTTCCTACTGTTTCTCTGAAGGAGAAACTTCACAACATTAATAACCTCACACACACACGCACACACACCAGTTAGGTTTTCCTTTTTGTTGGTATGCATTGCTCATACAAGTGTCAGGTTTGAGGTACACTTGTGCATATATTGCTAAGTGAATGAACAAGCCAGTGAAGGAATGTAAATGACTTTGTAAAATATATTTCCTTTACGTGCTGCTTTGGCTTTGCTGCCAAGGGTATGGAGCTATGTCTGGTAACAGACCAAGTGAAAGATGACATGGAACGGGCTAAATCATTTGAAGAAAGCTTCATGGAGATAAAACCCAAGTACTCCATTTCTTTACGATGTCTTATCTTGAAAGTAGGAAAGAAACTATTTCTCAGTGGTTTATAAAAACATTATATCTTTTTTCTTAGATCATTTACTTGAATAAATGGAAAGGAAACTTTCCTGTCAGTTTAGCTCAAATTCACTGGTATCAACTAAACACTCTGCAAATTAGCACTGTGATTTCAAGGTTCAAAATGAAACAGAGAAATTAATGAGATTCATATGAGGATAGTAAAGTCACAGACTCTAGTATGTATCATTATAATTATATTCAAAAGTGGTCATTCTTCTTGTGGAGAATGAAAATTACAATACTGCTATAGTGATTGTTAGCATTTTAGGATTTTCTTTGATTTGAGTGTTCCTCCAGTCTATTTCAGAGAAGAGTTTTCTGGTTTTCTTTTTCCCCTCTTAACACAAGAATAGTTACTATTAAATATAAACTAAATGATGTTAAATTTTAGCATGACTAAGTCATAAATTTCCTTAAACTGAAAGTATAAGGTGGCTACTATGGCAATCTGATTTGTTAAATACAGTGGAAGCTGCTAGAGGGGATGTTGGGGATTATGAGATCTGAACACAAATGTGTCATATGTGGAGTTATAATTGTCATCAAGGTTAAGGTGATACTTCTGTTAAAATAACTAGTTAGGTGGATATTCTAATCTTCTACTCTAAACATCTTCATTTTTAAGTTTAGTATCCAAAGTTTATTTCAGAACTTTGAGCTCTGCTAAAATAAAACGTATCAACTGAATATTAACAGTTTTGAGGACATTTTAGGAAATCTGGAATTCATAGGAATTTCTGCTATGGTTTTTCCTATAGTATATAAAATGGTAATTTCTCCCATTGCTGTAGAAGAAAAGAATGTTGTTATTGCAGAAGCTGGAATTTTGGGTTTTAAACATGATCCAATGCAAACCGTTGTGGTTTGGGGGAACTTAACCTGGTCTAAAATTGACATCCTGAGCTGGAATTAATGTTCATTAGAAGCAGAAAGAGTCCCCCCCCCACCTCTAATACAAGCACAGTGTAGAATTTTTTGACATATGATGGAAATATAATGTGGTTTTGAAGTTTCTTTTCCTCTTTTTTGTTTTTTAGGTTTGAATTTCAGCCAGGAAAAGGCTAATTTTTTGACTATAGCATAAAAAGAATGATTTCATGTCTACTTTTATGGAGAACTGATTAAACATTACCAAAATCTGGTTTTGATTCAAAATTATTGGGTTAAAAAACAATTAAGAGTGATAATTTAAGAATAATTCAGCCCAGGTAGAAAACACTTTGTAAGGTCTTATAAATGGGCACACATTTCTTTTCTTTCAAACATCTCATGTGAAAAAGTATCTGAATAGCTCCACAGCAGCCCTCCTTTCATTTCTACTAGGACTTAGCACAGATTCGAAAATCAGCTTTGCCAGTGATTATGTGACCATACAGCAAGGTCTTAGAGTCTTAGTTTTCTTATTGCTAAAATGGGATTTATAATACCGTATTAGTCAGACAAAGGAGTGCTGATACAAAGTACCAGAAAATCTGTTGGTTTTTATAAAGGGTATTTATTTGGGGTAGAAGCTTACAGTTGCAAGGCCCTGAAGAGTCCAACTTCCCCACCAAAGTCTGTTGCCATGTATTGAAGCAAGATGGCAGGAGACCTCTGTTTGGTCTTTCCTTCCTTCTTCCTCTTAAGGCTCTGTTGGCCCAGCTTCTTCCTATCTAGCTGTAGGCTGGCATAGGGTTTGTCTCTCTTCCCATTGCTTTAGTGGTTTGAAACTTCTCCTTTCTGTCATATGGCAGGACCAAAATAACCAAGTTCTCTCCTCTTCCATATTTACTTCTGTGTGTCTCCTTGATTAAGTGTCCATTTATATAGCCCACCAAGGAGGCAGGGACTTACACTGAGTTATACCCTACTGACATGGTCAAATCAAAGCCCAAATCTTAACATAATTTAGTCAAAGACATCTCAGCTGAATCTAATACAATCAAAGGGTATCACACCCAAAGGAATAGGCTGGTGTACGAACATAATCTCTCTTTTTGGAATTCATAAATAATCTCAAATTGCCACAAATACCCACCTCACAAGGTTGTAGTATGGCATAATTTACATAAGGTATCCACACTGTAACTGGTAGAGTCAGCACTAAATACAGTTTGCCATTGTTATTTTTAAACTGGTTGTAGTATAATTTCTTGAGTAAATTGTGTGTATTTTCTTTTTGTATTTCTCCCTCCCTGCTATCTTAAGCAAGTAATTAGACCCTAGTATTTCTTTGCTTCAGGGTATTTGCAGAACTGAAAGCAGAAGCTGCTTGAATTCAACTTTCTTCTGGTCTTTGGTCTTTGGTCTTTGGTTTTAGCATAAACTCATTTAAGAGATTAGGTAGTACCCCAGGCTCAAGGATGAAAGGAGTGTGTTTTTGAAGGGAAACTGGGGGAGTATGTGGGAGGAACTAAATAAATATTGACCTTTTGAAAGAAGTGATTGACTACCAAATCTGTCAGTCACCACCTGAAGGGACTGTGGGGCTAGGCAGTGGGCACCTCAGTGGCAACCAGAGGGAGCGCGACTGGAATGTCTCCCACAATGATTTGTGTCTTAGATAAGGTCCCAGGAAAGGTTCAGGAGCTCCAGTAGTGACGAAAATAGAATTGTTGTCACATCAGTGGAATGCACTACTTCTAAACACCTTGATTTGTGCAGAATTTTAAAAAACCTAATATTTATTGAATGCTTGCTAGACACTATTCTAGGGGCTTTAGATAAACAATCATTTAATTGTCACAAGACTCATATGAGATAGTACTATTATCATCCTCATTTTAAAGAAAAGAAGATTGAGGGGGAGGGGTAGAGAGGTTGAATAAATCACCCAAATTTACCTGGTTAGTAAGTGGTGGAGCCTGAATGTGAACCCAGGCAGTCTACTTTCACAGTTCATGCTCTCAAACACTATGCTCCCCTTATCTATGGTTAAGTAAATTAAAATGGCCACCTGCATTGGGCTTTAGCATGAGGGACTTCTTTCAGAGAAAGGATTTTTCAGAAGCCAAAAACAATTGACCTGCAAGGGCTGTCTGAGAAAGTGGAACAATGGAAGGCACCCTACAGAATTGTAGATAATCAACACCTGGTGATAAATCAATTTTGGTCCAGAAGAGATAGTTTATCAGAATGGACAATATCATACTCATCAATGTATATATGCTCCCCAATTTATAAGATTCCTCCACACAAAATGGAAACTTAATGCCAGCCAATCAGAACATTTCCTTGCTTGCTTCCACATTTGCTCTATATAAGTGCCCCCTTATCACTCCCTGGATGGAGCCCCTTACCATTTTTGGTTTGGCACTGACCAGTTTGGAAATCATCTGTTGTCCAAATAAGCTAAAACATTTTTAAATGCCTCAGTTTATCTTTGACACTACTATATTAGTTTAAAATTCAGCAAATCTGTGCGTTTAAAAGAGATGGGATGAAAGGACAGTCATAGCTCAGAGTTGCTGTCTTTGGGACAGATGTTTACTGAAGTATCATGACCCATATTAGTTATAGCAACTGGCAATGAGTCAGACTTAGAATCAAAAGGCTTCCTTCAGGGGAAGTGAGGGCCACTTAGCCAGAGATATCAGTGTTACTCTCAGAGTGAGGTCACTGTCCATAGAAAACTGGTCAGACTGGGGAGAGCTGATGGAGCTGATGGAGAAGCAATAAGGCATCAGGAATGCAACCCTACAGTTCTCAAGGCACTAGCCTTGCTCTTCCAGAAGTAGACTCTATCAGCCTTTCTCTTGCTTCCCTCCTGCAGCAGTCTGATATTATTTATGAATTCCAAAAATAGATATTGGATGTTAGTCAAGTGGTCTATTCCTCTGGGTGTATTAGATTGTGTTAGATTCAGAGGGTTTCATTTTTACTTGATTAAGTTATGATCAAGGCTTTGATTCTGCTACGTCAGTAAGACATTGAGTCCCTGCCCATAGGGACTCACAGAGAAAATGACACAGTGGAGGAGAGAGTTGGAGTTTTGATGCTGGAGCCCCAGGAAGTAAATACACAGAGAAGCAGATACACAAGGAAAGAGAGAAAGTTTCATTACCCATGGCAGAGGTCCTGGGAAGAGAGACAAGCCATTCACCTAATAGTCTACAGCTGACCTTGTGAAGAGAGCAGAGAAACTGACATAGGAAGAAATGAGCCCTGGGGAAAGAGAACAGCCTTATACCAGCCTACAGCTGAGACTTGAATATGTGGCAACAGACTTTGGTGAGGGAAGTAACTACTCTTTATGGCCTTGTGACTGTAAACTTCTACCCCAAATAAATACCCTTTATAAATACCAACAGATTTCTGTTACTTTGCATCATCACCCATTTAGCTGATTAATACATGTACTCCCCTAGATTTCCCATACAGTGCCTGCATTTTTGTACTCAGAGTAAATCAAAGTCATCTTAAAAAGAGAAGTTTCTCTGAGGGCATAAAGGGGCTTTAACATTCAGATTACTTGCCCCTCCCAAGTGTAGCTAAGATGAACTGCACTGAACAAATGGAACTTTGATGGGAGAGGGGGCAAATAGATAACTTTGAACTTCTGAGAACTTTGGGGAAAGACTGGAGTTAAGTGGGTTGCCACAATAAGGGACTGGGGAGAGCTAAGGACTCAAGAGAACTGGGAAGACAAACTTAAGGACTACTGGATGGGAAAGGACTGGAGATCACCTTATCTTAATAGTATGGTCAGGGAAAAGGAAAGAAGGCTATTTCCTTTCTTCCCCCCAGCTCAGATGGCTCCCTGTTCCTTATCCTAAGTTATAGTTTTGTGAGTAGCACAGGGTTATTGGATGTTAGTAGACTTTTGCAGGCTGGTCTGGGACACTACTTGCCAACAATTTTCCTTTCCCCTATGGGGAAATCCATTTCCAGTTCCAAATTTCCAACTTCCAAATGAACTTCTGGAACAGAGTTTATTTCTATGTTGAAGATTGCCTATAAACATGCTGTCTCCTTACAAAAATGATTTACACTATTTTAAAAGCTAGAAATTCACTTAAATGTTGTATATTCCAGTTCTTCTCCCATATAACATAAGCAAATATGTTCTTGTGAAAGCCCCATTGAAATACAAAAGGGACAAAACCACCAGTCAAAAAAATTCTTAATTTTTTTGTCTTCCTTCTTTCTCTCTCTCTCTTTCTCTCTCTCGCTTTCTTGCTTTCTTTCACTACTTCCTGAAATATAGGTGAACAAACCCTAACTCTTCACATTGTATTTGATGTTTACCATACTAACTTCAATCAAACCTCAGGCCCTTCCAAAATCCACACAATACATAGACATAGTGGGTTTTCTTGTCCTTTTCTCCCTACTTGGTACCTCTTTGATTCCTCAAATCAACTGTTACCCCATCCCTCCTTCTGAAGCCTTTAAAAATAGAATATGTGCTTGTCGCAAAACAATAATCTATGAGGATATAGACAGAGAAATTCTACCCAAGAGGCATCTTTTAGTCCTTTCAAAGAATTCTATTGTGGGGAGTGGATGTGGCTCAAGTGGTTGAGTACATGCTTCCCTCATGGGAGGTCCCAGGTTTGATACCCGGTGCCTCCTAAAAACAAAAAGCAAAATAACAAGCACACAAATGCAAGAACCAACTCAGGGGAGCTGATATGGCTCAGTGGTTGAGCACAAGTTCACACATATGAGGTCCTGGGTTCAATCTCTGGCCCTGCTTCCTCAAAAAAAGAAAAAAGAAAAAAAAAAAAGAACTCCATTGCCTCTGCCTGAGGAATAGTGCTAGGTCTTGGGTGGATCAACACACAGTCACCTATTTAAATAAAAAGCCGAGGTCTTTCACTGATTAGTTCAATGAAACAATCTGGATTCCTGGGACAGACCAAAGATAAAAATAAATCTTTTTTTTCCTTTTCTAGTTGACAATGGAAGCAAATTTAAAAATAGTAATAGATTTCTTTAATGAAAAAAACCCATGAAAATACAGAAAGGAAAAATATTTTCCTTTTCTTTCCTTGAAAATCTAGGAAGATGAAGGAAGTTTATATGATTAACAGAATCAGAAGGTGTCAAAGACAACTCCTAATTGTGCCCAACATCCGTTTTCTCTTCACCTATTAGTTTTCTTTTGGAGACGATCTCCTTATTCACCCTGGCACATGGGTTTGGGTGAGTGGTCCTGACTCTACTCTACTTTGTGGTTTCAGTGTGGCCTCATGATCTAGTTCTGGCTAATAAGAGTATCATGTAGTTTTTGCCATGGGGGTTGGCTCAGGAATGGGTATGTGACCCAGCCTGAGTCAAACAAGTCATTATACAGGGCACTGAGCATCCATTCTAGAACTTTTCCTGGATGTACTGGGAGTGAGACTATCTATGAATGCTGTGTTTGAGCTGTTGATGACTATCTTGTCACCACGTGGGGAAGCTGCCCTAAGAACAATGCCTACACAGAAAAGAGCAAAGCTGAGAGAAGGAGAAAGGCAGACACTTAGTGGTCTAAATAGACGAGCTGGATCTAGCTATGCCTGAAGTTAGATATGCCTCTGGACTTTATTTGTATAAACCAATAAATTGTATTAGTTTTCTAGGGCTACTGTAACATATTTCCACAAATGGAGTGGCTTAAAACAAGAGAAATTTATTCTTTCACAGTTTGGGGCACTAGGAGTCTGAAATCAAGGTGTCAGCAGGGTCATGCTCTCTGTGGTAGTTTGAAACTTTTGTGGACCCCAGAAAACCCTGTTGTTAAAGCTAATCCACTCCCAGGCATGCAAACCTATTGTAGGTGGGACCTTTTGGTTAAATTACTTAGTTAAGGGCCTTAGATTAGATTGTGTGACCCAGGGTGGGTCTTTATCCTCTTACTGGAGTCCTTTATAAATGGAGGAATAAAAATCCAGAGATACAGAAGAAAGCACAGAGAGTCACCTATAGAAGTTGAAATCAATGAACCGGGGAAAGAAAAAAGCCATAATGGAGCAGCTAGAAGCTGAAGGCAGCAAGTCCCACAGGTGAGAAGAGAGACGAGTACACATCACCATGTGCCTGACTGCCCATAGCTGCAGCTCAGTGGACTGATGATGCCTTGATTTGGACACTTTCACAGTCTCAGAACTGTCAGCTCATAAATTAATTCCCATTTTAAAAGCCAACTCATTTCTGGTATATTGCATTGGCAGCATACTCTCTGAGGTTCTAAGGAAGAATGTATTCCACTCTTCTGGTGGTTGTGGGCATCCTTGGCATTCCTTGGCTTGTAGATGCATCACTCCAGTCTGTGTGTCCATCTTCACAATGCACATCTTCTCCTCTCTGTATCTGTGTGCTTAGGCCAGATTGAATTAGGTTTCTGTTCTTTGTAATATAAAAGCCTTTGACTAATCCAGTATTGTTCATCAATGTCCTTAGTTTTTATCAGCTACCTTTAAGAAGCAGGCATGGGAAAGACCCACAAGTCTTGGTTGTGGTATTAGACCACTGACAGCAGGAAATCATTTCTCTTATCTCATGTTTAAAAGATAACTTTCTGATGTCTTTTGTACTTATTTGTCGATTATGCATTCCATCTTAAATCCCTTTATTAAGATGGTTCACATGAGCTCAGCATCCTTGTTCTCTTTTTCCTCTGAAGCAGAATTCACCAGATATATCTTTCATCATCCAGATCAGCTGCCAAGCACATTCCCTCAGGTTGGCTCCTGGGCCATCTTCATAATTGAGCGAACAAATCTTTCAGAATGTTTTCATTTTTTCATCCAGTCATCTCTTTGTTCCAACCATGACTGACCTGAACCAATCCTCTTTGCCAGAAAGATGTAGTACCATATCTTTCATGGTGGTGGAATCTAGCATACTATGCTAGTTTAAAGAGGTTTTAACTCCCACTTTTTTCCAATTTGTTCAACATTTCCACCCATGTGTCTACAAAACTGTTTTATAGATAAAAATTCTAATTTAGCCAAAGAGTTAAAAAGAGGGAGGGAGGGTATAAGCCACACAATTCTTGAAAAAGACAATTAAAAAATATCAATATTTTTAGAAAGCTTCATAGCCATCCCATTTCTGAAATTACTTACAGAATATTCATGCTGCTGTTAAATAAGCAGATAATCTTTATCTGCTAATAAAAAAAAGCAGCCTGTTGCCAGAGGACTATGACAGTCTTAACCAGTTTTATAGAAAAGAAAATACTAGCAGATAACAGGTATTATGTTTTCTTTTGGCAAATATTAACATTCACAGCAGCAAATCTTGCTTATTTAATTGAGCCTATAAAAACTTGCAAGGCCTTTTCACTTGTAGCCATTGAAATTCTCTTGCCTTGTTCTTTGTAGCTTTTCAGAGTCTAGGTGGGAAAAGAGCTCTAAAACAGACTAACTGAAAAGACTTTTTAAGGTCTTGTGTCCACATTTACAAATCTTACAATCTGTATGTATTCATATATTTCTTAAAACAAATAAAGTGAAAACATCAGGGGTTTCTGGGAAAAGGAAAAAAAAAAGGACAGCAAATTTGAAAGAGTGAAAGTATGTTGATTGAGGCAACTGTCAAACTGTCACTATAGCTTTCCCAGCACTCCAGCAGCACATCCTGCCTCCCTGTATAAGAAACGCATCAATAAATTATGCCCTGTTTTGTTTTGGTTTAGTTGTCTCTATTCCTGGCTAGACTGTGGGTTCTTCCAAGATAGAGATAATGTAATAGTCTTATGTTACTAGCACCTGGCCCAGATGAAGGTTGAGCAAATATGTGCCAAACTGAATAGGAGCCATAGAGAAATGAGAGCAAGGGATAACACAAGAGAGCAGGGCCACTGGCTTGGTGTAAAACCGGTAGAGAACTAGAAACAAGATGGCCTGGGGAGAGTAAGAAAGCCTGAGGAAGGTCAAAGAAAGAGTATCCATCCTACTGAGAAAAATATCTTCCTTTTTTAAGAATATTCATGGATCCTAATAATCTTTCCGGTTGATTACTTTAATCATTTTGGCTTTGAAGACTTCTGTGAGCATCCTCTCATTCTTTCTGGCCTATTTTTAAACTAGTTTTAAAAGTAGCTTTTTAGTACTTTATCTCCCTAATTTCCTTCTCAGCAGTACTGAAGTACCTCGGTAGACTGGCTCAAGGAGTATTTACCAGGTCTCTCAATCGCAGGCCTTGGGCTCTGGAGTTCTGAGTTCATGAAAGCATTTCTTGTAATGCTGGTTCACAGAATGATTTTGTTAGGAAGGAGTGGCTGGAGTTGTATTATTTTTAGAACTATGTCAGAAACCTTGATGGTCACCTGAAGAAGCCACTCCTGGACTCCATCTCTCCCCTTACACAGACGGTCAACTGATTTTAACCAGTGTCTCAGGTGATGCTGAAGAACAGCCAGATGTGGGAACCACAGTTGCATAAGAATTGTCTTTTTGGGTCTTGCTGACTGACAGCAATGAAATAACTCTTTTTTTTTTTTTAATAGAGAATATAGGACCTTTTTTTAAAAAAAAGATTTATTTATTTATTTCTCTCCCCTTCCCAGTTGTCTGTTCTCTGTGTCTATTTGCTGCGTCTTCTTTGTCCGCTTCTGTTGTTGTCAGCAGCACCGGGAATCTGTGTTTCTTTTTGTTGTGTCATCTTGCTGTGTCAGCTCTCCGTGTGTGCGGCGCCATTCCTGGGCAGGCTGCACTTACTTTCATGCTAGGCGGCTCTCCTTAAGGGGCCCACTCCTTGCACGTGGGGCTCCCCTACGCAGGGACACCCCTGCGTGGCAGGGCACTCCTTGCGCGCATCAGCACTGTGTGTGGGCCAGCTCCCCACGGGTCAAGGAGGCCCAGGGTTTGAACCGCAGACTTCCCATGTGGTAGACGGATGCCCTAACCACTGGGCCAAGTCTGCTACCTGAAATAACTATACTTGCTCTCCTATATCTCTTCAAAAGTAGACAGTGGTATAATTTCTCAGGATTACACTGTGCAAAAGATACTAGTATTTTTCTTTGGCCTAAGGAAGGAGGGCGGGGAGGGGAAATGATGCCGAGATGCTAATCCTTGGTTTGGAGTATCTCAGGCCATCACAAAGAAGACTCATCTTTTATGACAGAGCATTTCTCAAGCATTCCTTTGGGGAGCCTTAGATCCCAATTGTCCGGAAAACATAAAATCAGTCATGTTTGGCAAGTCTTAACACACCCAAGCATGGGAAACAAAAATTAAAAATAGAGATGCTTCTTTACTCACTAGATTGCTTGTCCAGTACATGTTTGCTTGGAATATAAATGGAACTGCTGAAAATGGCAAGGCCCAAGAGCAGTTTTTTAGTTCAGGTTTGGTGAGAGTCAGAGGAAACTTTTAAGTCTCATGAAGTTTAAGCATCTTTGTTGTTTGAGCTTAATGCCTTGCTCATATCATACAAAATAAGGTCAAAACAACCAGAACTGCTCAATCTAAAATTACTAGCTTTATTTTACTCATAGGAACTGACAGTGGTTTTGAGATGGGAGACTTTTTAATCCACTACACATAGTGTTCTGTTTTAAGAACTGACAGTGGTTTTGAGATGGGAGACTTTTTAATCCACTACACATAGTGTTCTGTTTTAGTTATAGTGGAAATACTTCCCTTTACTTTATTGCTTGCTTCTTTTATTAAAAGAGCTAAGCTTTACCTACAGAGTTGCTCACTTCTCTCATCAAAGGCAATAATCTATCTTGATCATATTTGAAATGAAGCAAATAATCTAAATTGTTATTCTGTAGAAATCTTTCTCCTCTGCTACTAAAGGGTCCAAGAGACCAATTGTTCCAACACTGTAAATGACATTCTTTTAATCCTAATATGTATAAAAGAAAAAAAAACCTAACTGTTCTTATCCAAAATCATAAGATGCTCATTTCTGGAAGAGGCTGGGGCTATTGGTATGGTATCACCAATCCTGACTACATGATTTTGATTCACGTTTTTTAAACCCCATCATACAAGGAGGAATCTGCAGGGAGTGAGGAGTTTTCATCACTCTGCACAGCAATGGTGGATCCTGAAGTTGGGTTTCAAACACCAGTGTAAAAGTGCTAAGTGTTGCACGTGCCCAGCCACAGCAGAGAAGGGAAAACCAGAGGGAACCAGCTCACTTGATGTACTCTACTCTATCCATTCTGGCCTCATGAGTGTAAATATGAGCATGGAACTCAGAGGAAAGGAAACTTTCTTTTGTAGCATCATCTATCAAAGGAGCTGGCATCTTTAGTGACCACCAGGGATTTTTTTTTTCCTCAAAACAGCACTAACTTTCTATACTTGCTTTCCTAGATCTCTTTAAAAGTAGCAAAACAGTGGTGTAATTTCTCAGGAGTACTCTGAGAAGGCAGCAGTAATCATTGGAGAGGGTGGGTGAGGACTGAAGCACATCAAGGTACCATTTTCACTCTGTTCAGCTCTGCTCCAATGATAATGTCAGTAAGGTGAACTAACAATTACTGATCACTGATTCTGCATTAGGCACTGTGTTAAGCGTATGGCAGGTCTTTAACTCATGCAGTCCAACTCTAAGCACCTTTCTCGGGGACATTTTTGTGGATACTCAAGAGTTAAGTGTTTGTGGGCACAGCCTTGCATTCTTGAAAAAAACAGAGAACAAATTATGCCACCATGAAAAACCTGGACAGTATCTCTTCAGTGGTCACAATACTCTTTTCTCTTCCCTGAATGTTGTAGGATATGGCAAAGAAAATCCTCTGCGACAAAAACTGCCCTGACTTCAAAAGAGATACTAGTATACTGGCAAGACCAGTGGAATGTGAATTGGTCAAATTCAATATACAAACAATTGATATTTCTGAAGGTAACTCTTTTGAATTTTGCTTCGAATAATCATTTTCCAAAGAAGAGGTGGCTTTTGTTGCATGGATGTCCGAGATCCAAGAGCAGGAGTGCAAGGATAAAGGCTTAGAGATGGTGACGAAGATTCCCTGTCCTGTATGAAGTAGCTGACATCTGCTTCACCCCAACCAGCTGGTATACAAATTCAACAGGGAGCAAATATGAGAGCAATTAAGATAAACTACTGTATATTAGTGTGGTTTGATTTATGTAAACAACTTCTGTGGGAGAAGAAGGCTGTGGTTCAGGTAATGTTCATGATATGAAACCCAAGTAACCTAAGTAAAACTTGATATGTATAGAACATTCTTGGTCATGTTCTTCTGGTCTAAACTATTTCATTAAAGATGAAAGCAGTGATTGTAATCAGTCATGTGCTTACCCAGTGAAGGTCATAATCAGATGGTCTTGCTCTGCCTTCATCATCTTCATATAAAGGGAAACCTTCCCTCCGAGCCTGATAATATTCCTTCCTCAACTTCTGTATGCGGTCAGCACTTCCACTTGTGGGACGGCCACTGCAGGACATAATCACATAAACAATCACACAAGTGTGTATCATCCTTGAAACTCACTCATTAATCTTATTATTATAGGGGCTGACTCCCAAATTTGGAAGTTTCAAATATGTAATTTCACATATTCTAGAAAAAAACGTGAAATCCATAAAATTGAAAAAAAAAGTTCCTTACATGCATATCTTTACCTCCTAGTGTCAAAATATTTGACTTGGGACTAATAAATGCCTTTTTAGTAAGAAGGTAAGATAAGACCTCTTAGAGCAATTAAAAGAGCCATCACTTTCTTGTTTACAGTCAAAACCAGAGTTCGTTTAAATTTTATTGTGGGTATCTTATTATTTTCTCAAGTAAGTATTGCCTATTTGGGACAAAGTTGCAATTATCTGCCCCAAAGGTTAGATGTGAAATAGAGGTGGCATGTACCACTGTTCATTTCAATGAGACTCATGAATTGTGGGGGTGAGGTATATGTCAAATATATGGTATGGCCAATGTAAAGGGAATGAAAATAAGGTATAAGCCATGTTAAGAAGGGGAAAAGCTGGGTGATAGTAGGATGCACCATCTTGGCTACCTGTCTACGCTGCTCTTCTATTTAGCCACTGCTTCCTCTCAGGCTCAAACTGGTCACCTAGTGGCCCCCTTTTAGTGTGTATTGGTTTGTTATGATCACCTCAATATGAGAGACAATTCAGGTTTAGGAGGCAAGAATGAGAAAGGATAGGATATCTGAACATTTGTACTTTGGTTTGCATACTGAGTGTCCCAAAGGGCCAGAAATTAGGCTAAGACTTGGGAATGTAAAAATGAACAGTTTCTAGTCCTGGTCTGCATGAAGCTCACAGTATGGGTGGTAGGGGACAGAAAGGGATAAACAAACTACAATGCATTGTGACAGCTACTTCATGAGTGTCTGCAAAGGCCCCAGGGAACACAGAGGAGGAGTGCTTAACTCTTGACAGGATGAGAGTGTGGTCATGGAGAAAGATCATAGAAGGCTCCAGGGAGAAGGTGACACACTGAGTCTTTAAGGATGCATAGGTGCTCAACAGATGGACAGGGAAAGATGAGGGAATTCTATGTAGAGGGAAGGGCAGTGCAAAAACACAAATGAGAAAGCATCTTGCTTTGGGGGAATGCAAGTCAATTGGTTTGGGCCAACAATGCTCCTTACGCTCTTTTGTTCTGCCTCACACACATACTAGGTGATATAAGCTACCTTTCCTTTCTAGTTTGGAAAGCAAATCATAATTAAAGTGAGTACTGATGACCTTAGTTTAGGGATACTTTGGAATTTATTTTAATAAATTTCAAGTATTAATATCTCATGTGTATATTTTGGTACTTTGACTCACTTAGCAACAACTTATTGTCAGAGCAACCCTTATATACAGGGGGGATGTGTTTGAGATCTACTGGTCTAGTGTACAGGATCTATGAGAGAGGACAGGGAGAGTGAAAGGTAGAATTGGCAAGGAAAGAAGGAATTTGATTGGGACGGGTTTTGGATGTCAAAAATATCCTTAAATACTGCAGCCGAGTTTTCAGTTTAAATTCATAAAATGAGATATATAACAACAACAGAAAGAGCTCATCTACTATTTGGTTAAAACATTTGAAAATTATGCTTGTAGATTATAAAAAGAAAGTGGTAAGCAAACATCTTTTGGAGGAAATAGCATTCTTCCCAAACTGTATTGTAAATTAACTGAGAGCAGGACCACGTGTTTTCTGTCCTGCAACCTCTCCAAAGAGTTAGCACAGGATTCCAAGGTTTTCACAAATGCTCAGTAGCTGATACTTTCTAAAAAAAAAAAGTCCTTAGGGATAGCATAGATATTTTTCTTTAATATGTATTTGAAAATTCCCCAAATTGTCTAACTCTGCTTCTTCCCTAAACTTTTTTTTTACATAAAATTTTTCTTTCAGCACTTGAAAAAAATGACAATAGGGAAAAGTAAAAGGCCTGATACAGTTTTCAGAACCATGGGGAGGCAAGAAAAGCAGCACAGCTCTATATTAAACAGATTCCTTCACTCTTGGGGAATATGAGATGACTATGATGCCTGTATCCAATGCACAGGCTTCTGGTGATTACGTGAATGCATGAGCCACATTCAAACTCACCAGATGAGTTCAATCAACATGATGCAAACAGTGCATACATAATCTATTAGTTTACCCCAAAGAAACTGAAGCATTGAATTCAAGCAGAATGAAGTCATCAGGAATAAAGGAAAAAAGGGAAACTGATAAGGCACTATTAAAAAAAAAAAACCCATAATTTTCCTACATTCGTGGTGAAAAAAATCATACTTGGACTGTAAACTATTATCCCATATGCTTATAAATACACAAATTTAAAAATATGGGTTTGATCAGATTGCATTTCTCAAACACAGGGAGTGGGCAAGAATGCAAAATCAGCTGCTTAAGGATTCAGAATATTCCCTGTGGCTGACAGGAACATGACTATTTACCCAGAAAAGAAATCTGGCTTCAGAGAAAAATACAATAAAAGTCCAAAAAGTTATGGACCATCTAAGTGCAAAACATGATCTATCTTCTCCCTTCTGTGAATATTTTAAAGATACAGGACACTGTGCATACCTTTTATGATAAGCCTTTTATGAGACTGCATTTCCACATTATCTCTTCTGTTTTCCTCTTCAATCTGCATTCTAATTTTTTAACTGTACCAGATTTTTCCCAAGAAGGTGTTTTATATGATAAAGTTTGGAATTTCTAATTCTGATTTTCCTTTTTGGCTCTTCTCTGCAGTTATTACATGCAAATTTATTGTCAAACCAATAAAAATTATATACTGTCTATTGTAATCAAAGTAATTATAGGTAATTGATTCCATTTTGGGTTGGAAGTAGAGAAATTTAACAATTTGAAGAGGGATTTACAAATGTCTAGGTAATAAGAGCAATGATAATCATAATAGTTAAAATTTACAGAACACATTTAGCAAATATATGGATATAGAATGTTCCACACTCTGCCCGTAGCAGACATCACTAGTCAATTACTTTTTTCTGATGATCTCAAACAGGCCTTAGAACCCTTCCCAATGAGAACTGCAGGCAGTCACTACTAATACAGGAATTGGCATTGAGTTTATTTGCAATTCCTGTATTAACAGGTGCTGTATATATTACCTCAAAATCTCAAAAAACCCCACTGATGATAGATTTTATTGTTCTGCTACATAAAGGTGATGAATCTGAGGCTAATAGCTAATAGCTAAAGAACAAGGTCTGATTTTTTTTTTTTTTATTTGAATTTCCCCCCCTCCCCTGGTTGTCTGTTCTTGGTGTCTATTTGCTGCGTCTTGTTTCTTTGTCCGCTTCTGTTGTTGTCAGCGCCACGGGAAGTGTGGGCGGCGCCATTCCTGGGCAGGCTGCTCTTTCTTTTCACGCTGGGTGGCTCTCCTCACTGGCGCACTCCTTGCGCGTGGGGCTCCCCCACGTGGGGGACACCCTTGCGTGGCACGTCACTCCTTGTGCGTGCGCATCAGCGCTGCGCATGGCCAGCTCCACACGGGTCAAGGAGGCCCCTTGAGTGGCACGGCACTCCTTATGGCCAGCTCCACAAGGGTAAAGGAGTCCCGGGGTTTGAACCGCAGACCTCCCATATGGTAGACGGACGCCCTAACCACTGGGCCAAAGTCCGTTTCCCCAAGGTCTGATTTTAAAGACTACTCTTTTCACCATGATTTACTATCTTCAAATCTTGCATCTCTACCTTCCTAATATTTATATTTTAGAAATGGGGCCCTGTAGCAACCTACTGAATCATAATGGAAGTTGAAGCTAGCCTAGAGGACACACTTTCTGAGGACTCCAGTTTTCCTTCCTCTACTTTCCTAACATTATCTGTTCTATTTTCTGGCTTTATAGAACTTAGTGATACAGATTCCAGGGAATCTTTTGTCTGATGATTTTAGAAGTGACATGAGATTATGGCAGGTGTTCTTAACAAGGGGCCCGTGAGCTAGAATTGAAATAAAAAAAAAAACATTCTTGTGGGGACATGCTGGTATGGGTGTGATATATTTATTAAATAATACACAATATAGTGTGGACTTAGAAAGGGGTCCATGGTTTTCACCTGACTGGCAAAGGGGTCCGTGGAACAAAAAAGGTTAAGAAACCCTGGATTATGGCATAACTCAAATACTTTTGCTGTGATATAAAATCAGTCAAAGTATTAATAACTGCATTAACAAGTTGCTAGGTAGAGGCTTAGGCTTTCTGTATTATTAATTCACTGCATGAAGCAAAGCTTGGGCATTTTTACAAAAGAGTTCCTATTAGGCTTGTATCAATAAATACGTGATTAATACTACTAAACTTTCAGTGTGCTGAAATTGTATGTTAAATTAATTCAAGAAGTATAATAGTTTTATTTTTGGTAATTATAATTTACACTCTGATGATTTTAAAGGCGAATATTTAGTTCAACAGGCTGTTCTTGTAACATTTTAGAGCTGGACAGAGCTTAAAGTTGTAAAGAATTTCAGCAATCCCCTTACTTAAATGGTTCCATGTAAAGGATTTCATAACCACCTATAGTAATATACCCCCACATCCGACAAACATCACACCAAGGCATTATGTTCTCTTTTGGAATTTAACCTTATACTTCCTGTTCACAGTGGTCTCAACTGCAGTGTTTTTAAAAATGAGTGCTGATTGTGTATGCCACAAACTCCTTCCATTACTGCTGCAAGCTAGAGAAAAGAAATGAACATTTATTTAGCTGCTATGATGTCCTAAATACCATATTTGTGATTTACATATTTCATCTCATTTTACTCTCAATTAAATCTGAGAAACTGCTATTGTAACGGACATTTTACAGACGAGAACATTGAGGTTCAGAGAAGTTAAGTAACAGTTGGTAAAAGGTAGACCAGGATTTGTATGACTCCACAGCCATATCATGTTGCCTCGTAAGAAAGGCATTAAAATGCAGCAGGCATTTTGCAGCAGCAGGCATTTTGCAGCAGCAGTTCACAGGCATTTCAAGGCAGAGGGAATTTAGCAGAGCACATTTATAGCCATGCCTTCTGATATTCTTTTATTTGCACAGATCTTTGCAATAAAAATAGAAACAGAAGTAGCTAAAGTAATAGAAATATATGCAATGAAGTCTGTATTCATTAAAGAATGATGTTGGAGCAAATGCAGGCTGAGATTTCTGGGCAATTAATATTACATCTCTAACAGGCTTATGTGGAAAATGGGCATAAAATTGAATAGGGTGCAGGAGAGAATCAACATATGACAAAAATCCTGCAGAAAGAGAAAGATCAGGACTAGGGCTGAGAAGCACCAGGGCTGTTCCTGGTAAAGTTTACCAATAACTAAACGAGAGGGAGTTGGTCACTACCACCAAGTCCAGTTGTTGTATTTATAAATTATTTGTGATTAATTTGTGTAAAATGTGTTATGTTATGTAAATGCAGACCCTGTGATTAAATTGTACATAGTTAATTCCAAAGAGCTGTTTTAGTTTTTATATTGTCTTCATAAAGCTCAAGATCTCTTCATTCTGAAGGCTCTGCTTTGGGTCAACACAGTTCTCATTTGTAGACACCAGTCTGGTATACAGATTTGGTGACATAATTAAGCATCGGCCTTGACAGAATAAAACTTTAATAGGAAAATCTCTGTCTGGATGTGAGAATCCTTATAAACTCATCAAATAAAACCATTTAAATCACATGCATGTCAACAATAACTAGGAGAATGGGGGGGATTTGAGTTCAATGTTCAATAGGTCCTTTAATTTTTATGAAGTTACTGTAAAATATTATTCTGGTGCTTATATATAATTTTGAATTACATAAATATTCTTACAAAAGGAAATTTAATGGTTTTCTTAAAAAAGGTCTAGCTTCTTTAAAGACACAGAACGAAGAAAATTACCTTTATACCCTTTACAAATGCCAAGCTAAGATTCTTTTTCTGCCCACCCCTCCAGGGGGAGGTTGGTTGTTTTCGTTTTTTATTTTCATTTTCATTTTTGCACTTAAGGAACTAAAATGGTAAGTTTTATTTATTTATTTTTAAAAATTTTTTGGTCTTTATTTTTTTAATGTTACATTAAAAAAATATGCGGTCCCATACATCCCCCATCCCCCTCACCCCACTTCTCCCCCAACAAAAACAACCTTCTCCATCATCACGAGACATTCATTGCACTTGGTGAATACATCTCTGAGCACCGCTGCACCTCATGGTCAATGGTTCACACCATAGCCCACACTCTCCCACAGTCCACCCAGTGGGCCATGGGAGGACATACAATGTCTGGTAACTGTCCCTGCAGCATCACCCAGGACAACCCCAACCCCCAAAAATGCCCCCACATCACATCTCTTCCTCCCACTCCCTATCCCCAGCAGCCACCATGGCCACTTTCTCCACACCAATGCCACATTTTCTTCAATTACTAATCAAAATAGTTCATGAATAGAATATCAGTAAGTCCACTCTAATCCAGACTCTATTCCTCCATCCTGTGGACCCTAGAATGGCCATGTCCACTCCACATCTATATCAAGAGGGGGCTTAGATTCCACATGGATTGCTGGATGCAATTCTCCTGCTTTCAGTTGTAGGCACTCTTTAAATTTCAAATTTGGCAGGATCATAGTTCTACGGTAAAAAACAGATCAGATTTTTTTTCCAAAGTAGGACTAGAGCTCTTGAAACACCAGTGAAATTTTGGGGCATTATACGGGGGATACTTTTATCTAATTTCTTCTCAGATTCACCATCACTATAATTGTCGCCTCCTTTTTATTTTTTTGCCAAAAATTTCTCCCACAAAACAAGAAAATGTCTTTGCTCTTAAGGACATTAAATTTCTCCCAGATTTGCTATCTTGTTGATGAAAACAATTGCTCTGAATTAAGAGCTTTTACATACTGGCGGCAGACTTGGCCCAGTGGTTAGGGCGTCCGTCTACCACATGGGAGGGCTGTGGTTCAAACCCCCGGCTTCCTTGACCCTTGTGGAGCTGGCTCATGCGCAGTGCTGATGAGCGCAAGGAGTGCTGTGCCACGCAGGGGTGTCCCCCGAGTAGGGGAGCCCCACGTGCAAGGAATGTGCCCTGTAAGGACAGCTGCCCAATGCAAAAGAAAGTGCAGCCTGCCCAGGAATGGTGTTGCACATACGGAGAACTGACACAACAAGATGATGCAACAAAAAGAAACAGATTTCCGTGCCGCTGACAACAACAGAAGCGAACAAAGAAGACACAGCAAATAGACACAGAGAACAGACAACCGGGGTGGGGGGGGGGGGGGAAGGGAAGAGAAATAAATAAGTAAAGAAATCTTTAAAAAAAAAAAAGAGCTTTTACATACCAAGACTGTTTAGAAATTCCTATAGCAAGAATAATGAGTTGAGAAGGGTGAACGATATTAGGAGACAAAACAAAATTTTCCCATCTAGAATATTCTTTTTTTCCAGGACTATCTTGGCCAATTATCTCTGACTTGATACTTACCTTTTCTTAGTAGGTGAGGAAATGATGTTTATAAAAGTAATGTCACATCGTAAGTTGGTGGCAGAATCTGAGAAAAAACTATGCTTTATTCTCAATTTATAATTCTGAAAAGTGTGCATTTGTGTAAATTTCCAAGGGCTCAACAAAATCACTCTTTATGTCAGGATCTTGTGGGGAAGCTGAAAAACTGGTCTACATAGATTAACATGTAAGTTAGGGTTTTAAGGAAGAAGAAAAACCATGCAGCCCAAAGACATATAAACTCTACCTAGAATCCTGAACCCTGGTCCCCGCCCAGCTATCCTGGTGCAGCATTTTGACCCAGATAACAACAATCTGATCATGTGACTTGTTTTACCTGGACTCTTGACTTTGTCATGGCAACCTGAGTATGACCTTTTATCCTTCTTACTGTGCTTCCTGCTTTCAGCATCTGCTTCCTTTGAGATCCTTGTCTTGATAGTTTCATTCCTAGATTGGTGAACTGACCCTGACTCCTATAGCTCGAAGGTTTGTCTTGGAAATCTTAACCCTAGACTAGATGTTGACTCCAGTGAATCAAGCCATGGTGGTGGAACACAAAGAAATAAAGGCCCCCTTCCCTTGGCACTTTTGATGGCATAGTGACAAGCATTTTCACTCACACCAGGAACCACTGCTACCTTTTACCATTGAGAACAATCTCATTAATTCATGAGGGGCAACTTTCTCCCATGTGATTGATTGTAGCAACTGAATCATCACCAGATCAATTTCAGCTCCTCTTTTGATAAAAGCCATTGTTCTATCGTTGCTCTTTATCGACTTGAGACAATGAGAAGCTGCTCTCTAATCAGAACATTCTGCTTCCCTGCTACCATTTCTAGTGGAGATGGAAATTCCTTACTAGTGACACTGACAGTGTTATTCACAATTCAGCAACATACAAGTTATTATTCAGAGCTTCAACTCACTATTATAAGTCTGAAACACATAATTGCATTATTCTGATACTGTACAATGACCTCCTAGTTGTGTTCAACTTTCAGAAGCTGGTTTTGCCATTAGTCATAAAATACCCATTTCAGTTATTCATATTTTAGATGATATTCTAATATATTTCCTCTAACACAATGCAATATTTTTGAGCCTTAGGTAATTTATACAAATGCAGGACACATTTAAAGTTATGTATGAGCATATGAAACCTATTGTCTCAAGTCATTTTGCTAGTTTTATTAACAATACAAAGTATGTAGGGGGCTCACAGAAGGAATTTATCAAGTGTTCCATATGGTAATTCTTGTTCCTTAAAAAAGAAAGTTTTAAAAATACAGTTGAAAAGTTTGTACTGGATGGCAGCAAAATAAGCCCTTAATTTCCACTCTACATTTTCACAAAACAAGCATACATATATATAGATGAAAAGAAAAATAGATTTGGACCACTTTGGAGCTGTGCATCTGCTGGGTCTTCAGTTAAAAATGACAAACCATGCCCTTTGCTATAAGTCATGTAGTTACAGTTGTTCTTACATGGCTGAAGTATAGTGATTTAGCATCCCAACTGCATTTAACTTATGTAAATCAAATATTTAAGCTTAGACAAAAAATGGGGCAGGGGAAAAGAATAACAATTAAGTAGTGGCTGTATTTCCAATGGCCATTCCATTTAATGAACATATGCCCCTGGGCATAAGCTGGGTTGGCTTTCCTCAATTGGTGTCAGTTCCTATTGCCTCTCATCCAAGAATTGTCTTGCGTTGAATGTGACACCGGTGTTTAAAGATATGCTTTCCTTGTTCAAAATGGCCTCCCACCACTTCAGGAGTAAATATTTGAGGCAGTGCTAAAAGAAACAGTGTTGGTTGGGCTTAGGATCCAATATGACTTTCTCATAAAGTGTTTTTCATGGTTGATTTTGACTATACACAATTTTTGTTTCACTTGATGACTTTAGAAACTAACCTTGTTTAAGATATGACTCCACTTGGAACATGACAAGTTCTCAGAGGATTTCATGATCCAAAATAAATTAGTAAAACACGGATAAACAGGTAAATGCAGAAAACCTATAAAATTTGTATTATTTTAACTCTTATAGGAGAAATGTTTATTTTACAATACTTGAGAAAATTAATATTTTATACACAGTCACACACACACACATACACAGAGCTTCTCAAAGAAATAAATGCTCACCAACAACTCTAGGGCCTGCAAGATAAAATAATTATCTTTCAGGCTTCAATCAAACACAGTTTGAGCTTTAAGAATACATATCTGACATTTAGATATGGATTAAACTTTCAGGGTCAATTCTGGGAAAAATAAGCCTTAGTGGGCTGCAGACCATGAAACCTTGGGAATTTCCTAGGCCTCCCTTCATGAAATTCCCTCTTCCTCAGAGGAAACAACATGGAAGTCCTCTCTCCTCCCAAGGGATCACGAAATGCCACCAAAGGTCACTGATTCCCAGCAGCTGGGTACCTAGCCCTTTCTTTTTGTATAATAAGGAAATAATCCCTAATTGACTATAGAATTTTAAGGGAAAATAGGAGATTCTACATGATGTAGTGTATGGGATGGCGACTTTTTATTTAGAGGACTGTTTCAGTTAGGATAGGCAAGAGTATGCTGTAGTAATACAATGTCAGTAGATTGGAACAGTAATTTCTTACTCACACAATAAGGCTCCATTCCCCCTCCACCACCTCCTTTAGTTGAGAAAATAAGAAAAGTGATAAAGGGCAAAAATTTTTTTAAGAGTATAAGTTTTTCAATTGAAAGAAGTTAAAGATTGATAGGCTCTTCAACCCTATAGGTCAACAGATGAAGTTTTTAAATACATAAACATAAGACATATAAAATATCCATTAAAGGTGTATGCAATCAATTGTCCCAACCCCCAGGAGGCACTCATGGGTCGCATAGGTATGTGGCTGTGGGATAAATCATAATATATCTGTTCCTAAATAATGCTTTCTCATAAACATAGTTTTCTATATGCAATATGCTGATATGATTAGCAGAAATGCAAGTAGGTATAAGAATTAATTAATGGCGTACTTTGATAGAGTCTAAATTGCTTTCATTCCTTTTATACTCATATACATAAATCCAAGGCAGTTCTGCAATTTAAAAAAGGGTTATGACAATTACCCAATCCAAACAGATTCTCAATTTGGAAGATGTGGATAAAAATTTAACATCTACTTAGGTCCCAAAGGGTGTCAAATCCAAGAGTATTACACAGCTTTCATTTGTCGGGATGTAAAGCTAGCTCTGGTAACCCTGTAACCTCAGGCTGACCTTCTGACACTGGGGATGCACAGCACAGAAGAGAGATTATTTTATAATCTCCTATGGATTGTTCCATTTGTTTTTAAGAGAAGTTCAGATTCTTACAGATCCTTGCTAGGAGAATGGTGACTTTCATTTCAGAATGGAATAGAAAATAAACTAGTATCAAACTTAGATCATTAACTGCTTTCATAAAAGCTCTCTAATGACCCTCTTAATGTTTTCTGATGTGTACAATTGATTTAACTTTTATTTATTCTTAAATATCACTGTGCCCCTGACCCTAGGGATGTAAAGGTGATTAAAATCCAGACCTGACCCACAGGGACTTCGCAATCTAGTGGGGGAGATGGAGACATAAATAAATAATTGCAGTGCAATGTGGCAATTACTATGAGGAAGTAACATGAAATATAATGAAGTCCTGCGGTAGCTCAGAGGAGAGGGTGATTAGCTGCTTGGGGAGGTCAGGAAAGGCTTCATGGAGAAAAGGAGGTGAAGGATGAGGGAGAGGTGACTGGACACACCAGGTGGAAGGATTATCACAGGTAGACGGCACAAGTGAGAAAAGGCACGTTGTCAGGAGTGGCAGGAGTGTGTCTGTATGTCTGTGTGTGTATGGAATTATGGGAAATAAATCCATAGGATTTGAACAGCTCCATGTCACAATCATTCTGAAAGGAATGATGTGGAATAATTGGAGAATTTCAAACAGGGTAGTACCATCATCAGAATTATATCAAGATATTCTGGGGAATCTTGACTTTCTCTGACCCCATAGTATCATGACCTATAAAATGAACTAGCTGACCTCTATGGGGTTTCCTTGCACTTATATCCAATGATTTCTTGGGCACACACATAGTTCAGGCTAAATGGTCAACCAAATCATGGCCAAGAGTCATCTCTATTTTCATTTCCTTTCTTATTGGATCCTGTTCCTGAGGGCACTGTAGTTAAAGGCAATGGGATATTTAGACTTACTTTCAGTTTGAAAACTGAACTTTTTCTAAAACATTTTCTAATAACATGTCTTGTTTAACTATCAACAGTAACTGGTGATGATGCATGACGCACCATTAATATACTGATAAATTTCCCATTAGGAACAAGGCACTGGCTGCCAAATCAGAGGGTAAAAAGTTCAAAAACAAGTGAAACCAATCCATTATGGGTTGACAAATACTTTTATTGTCACTGGCACTATAGGGAAAGTAGTCATAGAAAATTAATAAATAGCCACTACCCCATTCAGGTAATGGTAACCTATGAGTATCTGGCAGGGAGCAATTTGTAGCTGTCTTCTTGATCTGAAAAGTGAATGAGTCATAGAATATCAAAGAAGAGGGAAAATTAGGCGCTATGCTGCTGACAATTGAACTTTATAAATAACACACACAATGAGAATGAATAAAAAAACATGCCTTCCTCAAGCTTTCAGTAGCCTTGACAATGTGACAGTTGCTATTTTTTCAATAAACATGATGTCAATTATGCCTTTTATCTATCATGGTAAAGTCATGTGCGAGGATTGATTTTTTTTTTTTTGGCACTTCATATAACAATGCTTCTCCATTTTATTTATATCGTACTGAGGCAAAGCAGCTGTCTGATCTGTAATCTATAGGTTGCATCAATACTGTTCCTCTTTACTATCCTACTGCCAACAGCTTTATTAGCACAGCATTTCAGTCAGCTCTCAATTATCTGCTGAAATAGGAGGTTGGAAGAACACGAAAAAAACAAACACTACAGATGATTTTGAAAATTCTCATTTAAACCAAAAATTTTAGTTTCTTTCCCAACGAGTGTTTTCCCAGGGCTGTGAACAATACCCCAATTGATTGACTTAAGTTTCACATTCTCCTCCTTGCCCAGTCCCTTGTTTGGTGAAGTTTTTAATGGGCAGAAAAAGGCCAAAAGGCAGGCTGAAGAGCTACAAAGAATCAAATTGGGAAAGTAGCATTTGGATAGTGGAGAGTTAACCACCCACGAAACATTTCCCTAACGGATTTACTGTGTTACTAGAGAGATGTAACTTTTCAGATAACAAAACATTGGGTATTAGTTTTTTAAGCGGATAAAATAAAGCAAGAAGTTAAGGGCTGGAAAAAAAAAAAAGTTGTGGGGAACACAGTGACAGAATGAGTTTTCGCATAACCAGCGAAAAGGAGGGTGACTGGATGTCTTTGTTTCCTGAATACTGATATTTGCCATAACCTTTATACTGTACATTCTACTAGCAACCATTTTTTCTCCCTATTTGCAGATATATTAAGTATGGCTATTCCAATGTTATTAGTTCACTAGTTGTTAAGGAGACTCCTTCTTAGGAAGTAACGGTGAAGAAGATGTTGAGTGGTCTTCTATTATTTTATGCATGCCCCATTAAGATGAAAGAAGGAGGCATTGCGTTTTATTCGAGATAGTTCCTATTCTACCACAAAATCATCTCTTATCTAAATGTAAACAAGTCTACTACACCCTAGCAGAGGAGCTCCTTTTTCTTCTTTCAAATTCTACATAAAATATAAGCCACACAGGCTTAAATTGAAACACTATATTATTTCTTTACTTATTACTTATCTTGACATTTCTTTAAACGGAATACTTACGATATATCTAAAAGAGTTTCTAAATTTATAACCTGCAGAAAAAGAGGAATCACTTCCTCTTCTTCAAAGAGGCTTTTAAATTCTGTGTCCAAAATATCTGGGGAATTGGAGGGAGAAAAAGGAGAGTGGGAAGGTGGAGAGCAGCAAAAGAAAAAGAGCTAATGGTCAAAATGTATCCTCATAATAAAATGAGCTTCTTAATGGATGCTCACTACAGGAATAACATTAATTCAGTATTAGGACTTTCACTGGAAAAATATGAATGTAATTTATCTTTTTAACTGTCAGCTGCATTTCTAAAGCTCTGAAGTCTGTAGCTTCCAGGGGCCTTTTGTCTTTCTGCCATGGCAGGAATATCTTGGACAGCTGTAAGAGCTTTCGAAGCTATCTTTCTCAAAATCCATTAGCTAATTCAAGGAACCTAATTAGGGCTGCCATTTTGATGGAGCATACTGAACACTCAGTATAAACTAGTAACACCATCAATGTTTATTAGAAATCACAAAACCCAAAGTGCTCCATTGCGTATGAATATTAATGGAATATAGGAAACAAAAATATTTATTAAAACATATGCTTAATACTATTAAGGTTTACAGAAAGATATTGAAAGGGGGAGAGAGGCACACACTTGAATTTGAAGGCATGTGCCCAAAGATACACACTAAACCAAGACTTACACTTAAGCAGCATGTGATCTTTATTTGCATGCCCCTCCTACTTGTCTCCCTCAGTCTCACACCCTGGAATTCAGCAGCTTACAGCTGGGAAAACAGATGTAAGTCTCGAAAAGTCTGAAGAAGCTGCTGAGTGCCATAAATTCTCATCTGCGGTGAAATAATCTTGCTTCACTATAAAAACAGCAGCACTATGATTATCATTACTTTTTACCTTCATCCAAATGAGGGAGTCACCAAATCATTCCAACTAGCTGGCATCCCATGAACTCATCCTGGGAGTGTTTCTGCCATTGGTTCTAGATCTAGTGGTGTTTGGGGCCTATTGTAACCCTGAAGTTATGTAGCTTGGGCCCCAATGCCTTAACACATGGACTCATGCACACGCATGCCTGTGGAGGCTCTAGCCCTCATCTCTAGTCTCAGCAGCTGTTAAGAAACCTTTGTGAAGTGATTCTGAGCCAACGCCTTGCTGCAGTGGCCTGAGCCAGGCAGCGAGCCCGGCAGCACCTACTCGTGGGCCCCTGAGGACATCTGGATGGGGGCCCACCCTAAGTATTTAGAAACGATGAAATTAGATAGAGGAGATGGCACCCAAGTTTATATATGGCATTTTTCGTTTACCTGGACCTCCTGAAGAGTAAAAGATGGCATGAAGTAAACTGTGGGATTTCCAGAACGCCAGCTCACCTGCCTTGTTGATACCGAGACAGAAGGAGAAGGGTTACCAGAAATCGCAAGGTGACCCAGATGTGCCAATGTCTTTTACTTTGGCCACAGTGGAATCCACTCCACTATAGTCTACTATAACTTACTGATCCATTTATGTTGCCAGACTCTCAGGATATTTCACTTAGAAGATGACAGCTCTACTTCTTGATGCTTATTTTATTCATAAAGATTGGTTTGGGGACTGATCAGCCTGCTTCATCTCTCATCTCAGAGAGTCAGGTTTGACTTTACTGGTCCATTCCACAGGTTTTCTTTCTGAAGAATAAGACGTTCTCGGATAGAAAAAGGTTTTTTGTTAAAAAAAATATATAGGGTAGTTGCTCTAGAACTTTCTGATCTGGATATAGTATAATTACAGTCATATACAGGCTTATGCTAGGGATATGTCTGGAGGATTGGAATGTGTGTTTCTCCTGTCATTCCCTACTCATAGCTGACTATTTGTTCACTGCTGCCACAGCAGGTTCACTGCTGCCCCCCACCCCCATCCCTTACTCAAATCTCCATATGCCTTTTGGCCAATAGAGCAAGCCTGGAATGGTATTTCACATATACCTGGACACTCTGAGAGTTTATTTCTGCCTGCTTTTCTCATCACTCAACTTTAAATTAGAACTAAATGTAAACTTAATACGTCTAGGTGTGATGGGACAGTATCAACCTTAAAAATGTCTTTATTAACTAAACTCAGTTATTCCACTTTCGTTAATCTCTCCCAATTAAGTTGTCCAAACTCGGAAAAATTTTATGAATAAAGATGTTTTAAGTAGCATTACTTGTAATAGCCCAAACTATAAACTACTTAAAGTTTTGGGCAGGGGTCAGCAAAATTTTTCTCTAAAGGGTCAGACAGTAAATATTTTAGTCTCTACAGGCCAGCCACTGTCAAAACAATTCAACTGCGCTGTTTGTAGCACAAAAGTAGCCATAGACAAAGTGCAAACAAGTGGGCATACTCAAAGCACAGCCCTCTCTTCACTGATTCTCTCTCGGCCTCATCCCTGGTTACTCCATTCTGTGCTCACTCAGCTTCTTTCTCACTTTCCTTTTACTTGCCATCTTCCTTGGGCAGCCCAAGCTGGTCACAGCCCCAGGAGTCTGTAACTGCTGTGCCTTCAGCCTGAAGCACTCTTCCTCACGTTTTCTCAAGGCAGCTCTTCCTTGTCGGTGGAACCTCCTCTGGCTCATCTGTGGACCTTTTGAGTCACTCCCTTTTTGTCACAGCACTGATCACTCCCTGAATGAATCTTGATTGTTAAGTCATTTGCCGCTTTTATTTCCTGCCCTCCTCTAGACAATGAGGTTTGTAAGAGTAGAAACCCTTAGGTGTCCTGCTTACATCTGTATTTCCAGTGTCAGAACAGTGCCCAGTGCACAGATTCCTTCAGGAGTCTTATATCCATTCACCAAATATTTATTGAGCACCTACTATTCACTAACAACTGTTCTAGGCCTGGGGGATATAAAGGGAGAACAAGATACACAAGGTCTTTGACCTCATGTACATTACCTTCTAGGGAGGGAGTGAGACAATATACAAACTGAGGGGGAAAAATCGAGCAAAGTGTCATTCAGAGACTTAAAATCCAATATCACTGATAATGTGTAGCATCTGGGTGGTTAATTAAAGATAAGTAGTGGATAAAGGTTTCTCCCTTCTAAGCTATGGTCTGAATTATGAGAAGGAACATACCCAAAGCCTCTCCATGAAGAGGATTCCATAGAGGGCAGGCAGCTTAGAGCCAAAGCCCCAAGAAGGAAAGAGTGTGGCTAGTTAAAGAAACACAGAGTACATGTGGCTGGAGCTTAGTACGTCAGGGTGAAGAGGGTAAGGGAAAGGGTCACAGACAGGGGCTGAGAACCCCCGCATCATGGAGGACCTCGTAGGATCTTGGGCGTTTACTCTGCATGAAACGAGAAGATGTTAGGTTTTAAACTGGGAAGTTACACGATCTAAGTGTTTGCAAGACAACTCTGGTTCTTCCGTGGAAGGTGCTGGAGAAGTCCAGGTGAGAGGTGATGATAGACTGGCCCAGGTGGTGGTTGTGAGGCTGGAGAAATTCAGATGCACTTTGTTTCAAACACAGGCTATTCCATGGAACCTTTCCTGGCAGAAAGCAGTCTTTCCTTCCTGGGGATCCCACAGTAGTTTGAGCTTTTATTACGGTCCCTATTCCTCTATTTGGCATTATGGTCATTCATCTACTTTACATATTTTAAATCTTTGTCTAATTCTCAAATTACACAGACAAGTGACTAAGCAATAAGAAGAGCTGAATTGTTCTTATGTGTTCCATAGCAGTAGCACTAGGATGCGTTCAATGAACCAGTTTTTAGGGGAGCTGAAAAGAAGAAAGTGATTTGGAAAAGTGTGTAGTGAGAAGTAGAAAGGGAAACAGGAAATGCTAGTCCTGTTTAAAGGTGAGGGAGGGTCCGTGCTTTTGGGTGGGGAGGATGGAAACCGGAGGGGGTGGGAGAGGGTCTAGAGCCACCACCACCCAGCAGCACCATTAGCTGCCGCCTGGAGAATACTTTCCTTTTTCTATTTCTCCCTTCCAGCTCCTCAGCTGAACATAAGTCCATCCCTAATGGCTTTGTGCTCGCTGGTTTTCCATTTCCAGGTATTGCATGGATAGCTTGCTCTTTAAATAAATTCCTACATGCTTTTGAAGACCTCTCCAGGAAACACTGCAACATGGTCTCATGGTCTCTTGCTTTTTCAGCCAGGATTCACTATAGCATCTCAGTGCCATTCATTCCCATAAGAAGTGTCTAGCCAAGCAGCAATGTGTGCGGCTTATTAATGTTCATGGAATGCATATGTGCTGAAGTGGTGTTACTGGAAACCTTTTCCATGCTATTTCATACTAAATATAGCATGCACATTTTCAGATGAAACTTGTCCGGAAACTCTAAGAATGTCCCAGCTTACACTTTAGAAAAGGTAGGCTAGGACCATTTGCTGACCTATAGCTTTGAATTAAATTTAGCTCCGCACTCTCACCAGAGTCTAACTGCCAAATAGCACTCTATTCTGATTAATAAAGTTTTCTAATAAGCATACTACTTGCTAGCACTCTGCCGAGGTAGCTGAAATTCTGAGCAGGGTTAAAGGGAGAACTGCCAAATGGAAATATTACATTCTGTATCCGGTAAGATCAAAAGCCTTCTGCTGCCGGTAGCGAGGCTCCTTGTTGTTAAGTCAAAAAAGGATGGAGTATGATGTTAGGAATGTGATACACTCACTGTTTACGAAGTCAGGACAGCAGAGGACTTACAAAACCATGAAAAACCAACCCAACCTTATATTCCAGGTTAAGTTACAATCCAAAACCCACAGTTTGAAGTGTTCTGATTAATATTTTCAGGAGAAGCCAATTAGGTCTAGTAAAGGGGCTTATGTACTAGGAAGGAGGGACACATAGGTAGGCTTTCAGGGTACTAATTAGGAAGTCCTTAGTGTCCACCCATTGCCTCCAGGCTGTTGCTTAAAATTCAACCTTAGTTTAGTTTAAGGCTTTGATCTCTGCTAAAATACAGACTGTGTTGGGAGTCTATCTCTATAAGACATCATTCATCTGTGATGAGTTAATAATGCTCTGAGGACAAGTTTTGATACCAGGAGTGAAAGCTGCAGACCTGAGGTTCTGGAAGTCTTGGCAGGGGGCTGGGCTGGCCGAGTGGGTCTTCCTGCTCTGCAAGGCTCTCAAAGGCCAGCACTAGGGTGGGGTGTCAGTGGCACTGGAGATCAGCCACCAATCTCTAAAAGAAATTTACCGCGCACATTCTGGATAGAGAGTTCTAGCCTGTGTGCTGGAATTCAAGAAGAAATGTATGTGACTCCGTATCAGGAAATTTAAAAAGCCTTCTTCTGGCATATGGTTTCCCTGTACATCTGCTTCATGAACACTCTCACCTTCTTACTACAGCACTCACAATCCAACCATGGTAATTCAGGGCGATAAACTGAGGTTGTTTCCCACACTGAAGTGTTCTACACCAAAATCTTAGGGACCATAAAAATTAAATTCCTTCCTTCTGACCTCCCCAGACACAAGAGCAAGAAAGAGAGAATACAGTCACGCACTTTAAAAAATGTTTTTACGGAGCCGAACTTTGACAACAAGAAGTCTGTTTACCTCTAGAATGCTTTCCAGCTGTAGCCATTTTATTACCTTTGTTAAAACCAATGCCTCCGATTTCTCCACTTGGGGCATTTACGTGTATTCCACAACTGCACACTTCGGGGTAACTGAACATTAAGAGAGGATTTGTGCAGTTGAGGTATGACTCAAATTTTGTGGGAGACATCAGCTAGAATGGCAAAGGGAGTGAACCTATAAAAAATTCACAAGTAACGTTTTCCTACACATCCTCTATTCTGAACCAAAGAGAATATTCACAGAGTTGCTATAAAAATATAGACGACAGACTCAGAATTAATGTGCTTATTGCTTGTAAAATATTTTAGATAACAAATTAGGTAGTAACCTGAGCATATTCCTTGTTATAAATTGGGGGAAACGCAGTAGACGTGCAAAAGCCCACACTTGCTGAGTTGAGCACTAAGTCCTATGTCAGGGATTCATGCTCAGGGTTGGAAGTCTGCAATTTGAACAGTACAAGGCTAGACATTAAGTTACTGAATTTCGTTTGAAGTACATCTTCAGATAGAGCCAGCTTGGAATCACCAACAAATAGCATTGCCACAGACAAGTAACAGATGTTTCCATTACTCTACCAGGTTGCAGAAGATGAAAGGTTAATATTTTTGAAAGGATAGATCTTAATGCTGTAACCGGAAATAACATGAAATAAATGGTGTAATTAGGAGATGAACTTATCAGCAAGTGAAATTACTGCTGATATGTTGGATGAATGATTCCTAAGTCTTAAGAGAAATGAAAAGGGCTCATGTGGAACCCCAAAGCAAAACATTACTTTCAGAATCTTTTGCACACTGTAACTCTAATAAGAGGCTAATGTAAAATTGATTCATGTTTTTTTTTTCTTTAAAAATGAAAAGGACCACAGGCAAGATGATACTGCATAGGAACAATCATGCTGAGGGTAGAAAACATTTTCAAACCCAAGAGAGGCAGAATACAGGTAGCATCAGAATTTTCCGTTTCACATTTACCGCTGCAGTTGAGGGCTTAGAAGAGTCAAGGGCTACTTAGAAATTCAAACATTAGGGTAGTGATTGCAAACAAATGGAGTGAAAAGCCTACTTAAAATGGTTTTACACTGGTGATATTTTTAAGAAAAAAATTAAAAAGGAAATATCACTATTCTACCTAATGCATTTGTTAGAAAAATGTTAAATTAAGTCATCTGAAATCAAAATGAACAAATTGGAGGTCTGCCTAGGTGCACTGCTGGCTCACCCTACACGTGTTCCAGCAACGTGAAATCTGGCTAAAGAGAAAGCTAATTGACGATTGTTCCTTCCACCACTTGCCCATTAGGATAAATCCAGCTTGTGGACACTGACACTGAACCTGTCAAAGACAAAGAACTGCATTAATTTTGTACTTGTAGAGTGCTTAATAAATCTGACACTGTCTGGTGGTTTTCTTCATTTTCAACCACTTGACAGCTACTGTGATCACAAGTTTCAGAGAAGCTCTTTTCCTATGTAAAATTAACAGCAATAAAACAAGCTAAATGGAATATGACCAAATCACAGCCTTGGCACATCATGGAATTTCAAAAAGAACCCTGGAAGGGTCCTGGAGAAGACTCATGTTATACACATAAATTCAAAATGCTGCTCTGAATCAGAGACATTCATTTAATATCAAAACAAATGTGAGGCCCACTTCATTTGCAGACACAAACAGTATGCCTTTTACCAAGGAGCAGCCTTGTCTAGTCAAGGCTGGTAAGAGTAAATGCTCAGGACTTGCCTTTTTCCCTTAGACTGACATTTGTATTGAATCAAGTAAGTCCTTCTTCATAATTTTTCTTTTCTAATGGTTTTTTCCCCTATATATGTTTGCAGGAGGGGTGGGGGGGGGGGGGGAATGGGGGGGAAGAAAAGCAAAGGGCAGCAAAACCAGCCTTAAGTGCTTGGCAAATGATCTTTCTGATTCTGGACCTCATAAATCCTATAAAATGTTATATTTCAACAATAGGCAGGGAAAGCTTTTCTCTCTACAATGATGAAGCCCAGCTTCAAAATTTATAGTTTCATTTCAGAAATGGCCTATAAAAAGAGACTGACTTAGCTGTCTATCAACTAAACCTGACAATAGAAAATAAGGTGTGAGTTCTCAATGTCAAATATATATTTAATATTAAAATTCTCAGATTAAACACTGGGTTTCCTTTGCAATGTGTGATAGATGGAGCTGGGGTTGTCATAGCAATGTCCAGATCCCTGATGTGACATTTCTTTCACTACCCACTGTGAAGGTCTTATTTTTCTAACATTGCCTATTCAAAGGGATGCTATTCTATTAGCGGGAAGAGTGAATCAATTAAAATAAGATCCAAATAGATGTGGCTTAGTTCAGTGTATAAAAGGTCCAGGTGTGCAATCATTAATTTTTGTCAAGAGGGATACACAAATCTGCATCAAAATATGTCTTGATACATACAAACAGATTTTTTGAGGGAGGAAACAGAAGTTGGTTCCATAACTATTCCTCCTGGTAATGGAACAGGACTGAGGCAAGATGAAGGAAGACTTCCAGTGGTAATCTGGAACAGGTATGAGCTTCTATAAAAACATTTAACTTCACTAGTATGTTAAGAAGTTCAGAGTAAAATGATAAGATACTCTCTTTCACCAACCAAATTAGTAAAAATTTAAAGAGGGAAAAGCCAGAAACGGAGTGAAATAAGCCCTCTCCTACATTGCTGGGGGAAGCATTATCAGTTTCCATCTTTCTGGAAAGTTGTTGGCAATATGTTTGATGCCCTTGGTGTGTCCCTTGCAGGAAACTTAAGGAAATAATTGAGGCTTTGTAGCAAGACATATGTATAAAGGTGCTTATTAGAGAGTAATTTATAATGCTGAAAACCTTGAAACAACCTAAATGCCCAGCATTAAGGAAAAGTTTACATAAATTAAGGTACAGCTATGCAATGATGCTTTATGCAACTATTAAAAGTTATGTCTTTAAAAGATTGCTTGGAACTAGAAAAGATCACATCACAATATTGTGGTAAAAAGACAGAATACAAATATACATGCACATAATTATTACGTACGTTTATAAATGGTGAGCATTATGCACACACATATATTTTATATGCAGGGATATGAACAGAAAAAGAATGGAAAATATTTGAAAATGTTAATTGTGGCCAACTCTAGATTTGGGATTATTGGTGATTTTTTAAACTTTTTGGACATTAATTAGAAAAATGTTATTACAGAAAATATAGACAATAAAAGGACATCTTTTTAAAATAAAAAACATATAAAGAAGGTACATAGGATTGGAGCTAGGAGAATTAACTGTTGGGGTAGAGACTTGATATTTATTAACTAGGTAGTTTTGAGACAGATATTTCTCTTTTATCAGATTCAGCTTTCTTATCTTCCTTATCACCAGTTCTGGTGAGAATGAAATGGGAAATTGGTATGTGAAAGTGCTACAAATATTAGTCACTTTAAATTTAACATGGCATGGAAGCTTTCCTTGGGGAGCATTAAGTCAGGCCGATGATTGGGTTTACATAAGTATAATTTGGTAACGGTGGAGTCATTTAAATTTAACAAAGGAAAAAAAAAATCTCTCTCCAGTCTTAAGATGACAGGCTGAAATGTGAATTTTAAAAAGTACACACACACACACACACACACACACACACACACACACACACACACAGAGTCCTATATTGGGAAACATACAGGAAGGATGCATTTTAGTTAGTGTCTACCACCTTCCTGCTGATTCTTCTTTTGGCTCTTTCCAACAAATGAGATTTCACTAACATTAATAGGTGAAACGTGCCCTACTGTCAGGCAACAGAAAAGCAGTACCATAAAAATAATTTGGTACTGTAAAATCCTCTAACGGACCTTATTAAGAGAGCAAACATTTAGACACAACAAAACTGAGACAAGACGTGACAGCTACCACAGCTACCACAGCATAGAATCTCATTCCTTCCTGAGCCATATGTAGAATTTTATGTTGTTGGCATTTTTCATAATTTGTCCATAAAAAATTAACCTGTGGTTTGAGAGGCAGCATATTGCAATGGAGACTATGCTAAATTTCTGAAAACAGTCCCTTTTTGTTAATGGGAAAAGAAGCATTTTTTAGAGGTCTGGCAGTTGAAAACTATCATGGGAGATCATTGTAGGAGGGTCTCTAAACTTCCTGACCCAGAACACTCTTTTCTGAGCTTCTGGAGGAGTTGCTGGCATTTGTAAAAATTCCCAGCTTCTGGCTCTTATGGGCCCCGTCGACTTTCATTTTGGGTCATTCTTTCCCTCCCTGCCCACCCCCCTTTCTTCCATTCTTCCTTTGTCATCAGTTTCTATTACCTCTGTAACCCAAGAGGCTACCCGTTTTTCTAGTCATTTTATGTCCCTTATTTTTTCAGTTCGCAACTTCCAGTGCTCACATTTGTGTTCCTTTTCCCTTCTGAGAATCACAGAATCTCAGGACTGGAAGGGAAATCTAGACCGTGACCTTCTCTCTATTTACTTAGCTTCCTATAAATTCTCTAGGTTGATGACTATCCAGGGTTTCCAATAGTGTTCCACAGAACCCAGGAGCTGGAAGGACCATTTCCGGGTGTCTTGTTTTACCCTACTTGACTTCTGCTTCTGGGAATTAAGCCTCAAGTAGGCTTTAAGAATGGAGAATTATTATTCTTGGGAGCTTAACAGGGGAGGTCTTGAGAGGGACTAATACACAGAAATCAACATAATTTATTTCCAGCACTCCCATTTTATGACATAAATTAATATTTGAGAAACTTAGTCCGATAGCTCTAGTGCCCTAAAAAAGAACCCTTCACTATTTCAACTATGGACAAAAATTAACCACTACCTTTCTAACAATTCTTGAAAAAATGAATATCTTGGCTCTAATCTTGAGAAAACTGGAACAACTTTGAAAGGCAGTAAAGAGAAAATTTGTGCACGTGTGTGCATGTGCGCATGAGTGTAAATACAGGGACAGTTAGTTTTTCTTAACTTTCCATGACTTTCTGAGGGGAGTAGACAACCCAAAGGTATACAGTTTATGTATCCTGTGTTATCTTCAGAGAATAACAATATGCATCAATCTATTTACTTTTCAAAACCAGCACAGGAGAAAGAAATCAAGTCCCAGTGCTATGCAAGCATTGCTGGCTGCCGCGAAGCCCAGCTGAACCGCAGGGTCCTCAAATACCCGGACTGCTGACAGGGCCCAGCCACGCTCTTTTTGTTCCAGGTTGATGAGGGCTGAGTCCCTCTCCTCCATGACTGTAGTATGACTGGGTTAGTGATGATTTTGTAGAGAGGGTTTGACAACAATAGAGAGTCTTCTGACTGCTAAATAGAAAGTGACAACTCCATTCGAAAACTGTCCCTGGATGTATTTTATGTGCAGAAATTATCTGAGACAGTCCTGATCAAAGTAAAGTTTCATTTCACATGGAATGTAAATGGACGGCATAATAGAGTACTTTGAATTTCATTGGTGTTCCCAATTAATGGTTAAGGTATTTTCTAATGAGTCTTTTATAGCTTACTATTTTCAAATGGAATATAGGACTGCGTTTTCATTGACAATGTCTTCTGTAAGCCAATGCTTTTAAAGTAATAAACAATACAGGGATGTAGAGAAAGAGATAGGGGCAGATCAGATTAAACACTAATTTTGTTTACCTAAAACTGACTGCAAAATGATGATCTATCTGTCCATCTGTGGATATGCAGATACATCTGGGAAACTTTACCTGAGACCTTTCAGGCCCCTCCTAATATTTGGATCTCACTTTGACAATGAGCTTCAACCTGGATCCTCCTACAACGACAAAACTGCAAACAACACTCCTCGTCTCTGATTTAAAGGGTAGAAGCAAGGACACAATTTGCAATTTGTCAAATAGACTACGAGGATCAATTTTCCCTTCTGATGACTGATAAACATTATTCTGGAGCTTGAAAAATCACAACAGGCTTTGTTTTAAAGAATACTTTCATGCCTACCAGTTTACCATGGCCTGGGATGCTAAGAAAGCTATTTAAGTTTCCAAATGATTCTGTTACAAATGTCACACAATTTTTCATGCTATTTAATATAGATCCAATCATTACTTTTTCTGCTTCATCTGACAAAGGCCCCTATAAACTCCTAGAAGGCAGGTGTCATATTTGTTTGAAACGTCATTTCTTTCCTAGGTTGTAAGTAGATGCTAGTCCAGAGGACCTAAGCTAAGGGGGTGGGAAGATGCTCCTGGAAATCTGATAGCAACAAGCCTGGATTCCTGTATTTTAATGTTCTTTTGCCTCATGCAAAGCTTTTGATATAATTATTGAATGAAAGATTATCTTTCATCTTTTTTTAAAAGGAACATTTCTGCAAAACCAAATAAAGTTTATAATAGCATAATTATATATTTTGATATTAAATTGGAATAAGGAAAAAAATCACAACAAAAGAAAGGAGACTTTATATATATATATATATATATATATATATATATATATATATATATATATAAAATATACATAGACAAAAATCTTATAACCCAAGTTCTCATTACCTCTTGGAGGAACAAAAGAGATTTCTGATATAAGAGTTAGGGAGATTCAGGACAAATGTTCTAATTCCTTAAATCTGGGGTTAGAGTTAAATGCTCCTGCAGGGGTGAGCAGAGGGAGGGGTGAGCAGAGGGAGTATGAGAGTGGATCAATTGACTCTGATTAACAAAGAAGTAGTAAAAAAGTATGATGACAGTGAGAAAAGTGAAGCTCAAAAGGAGCTAAAGGGGATTGTGAAGCAAATGGCAATACAATTTATTTAATTGTTAAACATACTTTGAAGAGGAACAAGAAAGGCTAGGCCACTGCCAGGTGGAGATGCTTTGACATGGTAACAGCAGCCAAGAAAAGGCAGAGCAACCTGAACTCTTATTTTGTTTCCATGAAAGAATTGCAGAACCATATAATTTTGGAGCTAGAAAGAAATGTGGAGATCACTAAGTTCCACCCTTCTGTCTTTATAGATGAGGAAAGATGTACAGAGACATTAGGTGACTCACCCAACATCTCCATCAAGGGAATGCTGACAAGAGACAGAAAGGAAAAGGACAGTGGGTGGGAGAGAGAAAATACACACTCCAGGATACTTTAAAGGCATTCCAGTTCCTGGTACTTACAAATTACATCCCAGGATACTGAAAGAGCTAAGAGGTATGTTCGCTGAAGCAGACAGCCCTCACTGAGAAATTATAGACAATGGGAGAAGTGCCAAGATACTGCAGGAAGCAAATAGATTTTTAAAAAAATGAATGAAGCAAATTCTAGAAAAATTAGGGGATAGTAATCTTGGTGATAATTACAAGCAATATTCTCTGGGATGTACCAGTAGAAATAGCTAGCTTTTCACCAAAAGTAAATGATTAATATTAGGGGTGGGAAAGAGATTTTTAAAAATGTAACTGTTAAGAACTTTTTCTCTTGGTGTAGCAGACAGATTGGTCTCTTTGTAGCTTTTGTATAGTAAATATTACTTTACCTGTTAGGAAGCTTTAGGAGCAGGGAAGACCAGGTGTGGGAAACTGTAACCTGTTGTGCCCTGTCCTGACAAGTCATATATAGTTTGGGAAGTGGGCTCGTCTAAGAGTGAAAGCTCTGTGATCTTGAAGTCACACAGCTAAGCACAGAGCCACCTGGATTCAGTCATTCATTCAAAACATGTTTATTGAGCACATTATGCTTCAGGAATTGTGCTGGGATTGGAAATAACATACAGTGCTTGCTTTCAAGATCTCACAGAAGAAACAAACAAGTAATAATCAATTCCAGTAGTCACAGATCCTTACTGGGGGTAGGGTCTGTGCAGGTAGCTATGGGAGGACACTGGGGCAGGATGTCTGGGTTGAATCCCAACTAACATGTAAGGCTTAACCTGTAAAAAGTAGGCACAGGGAGAAAGGGCACTGTGGCCAATTAAAGCAATGGTCTTGGGGTTATGCTGCTATGATTGAGATCCTTAGAAAATTGGGAGGCTTGCAAGAGCTTTTAGCCGGAAGAGAGATAGAAGAAAATTCTATTTTGAGAACCATTTGTAAAGGGAAATGCAATTAGGGAACAAAGAACAATATTCCCTACTGCAGTCACTAACCCAAACTGAGCCTAGTGAAGATTAGGGCACACACAATGCCAAAGGGAATACACAAGGGATGAGAAGAAGTGTAGGGGAAATTTTGAACCCTGCAATGAGCAGTATCTGATGCTCATGGGAAATGCAACACAGACATGAGAAATACCACTCCCCTTTTCCCTTGGATCTTCCTGGAAAAGAGTCCTGGTATGTGGTCAAAGGGAACAAAAGCTAAAGAGACTCCCAGATTTCTGTCTTGAGCAACTGGGTGGATGATGGTGCTCCATACTGAGATGTCACAGGCACAAAACAGCAGCAACAGTTAGGCAAGAAAGGCTTATAATTAAAAACTGGAATTAAAGAAGTGAGGATGAAGGTTGGGCCACAGAAACTTCTAGAGACATGACAACTTGAAAGAATGATCAGTTTACTGAGGATAAGAGTGAAACCCAAGGAAAAAGAAGGTTCAGGTCTAAGGCACTGCCTTTCACTATTCCTGGCTAGAATGAGTACCTATTGGTAAGGAAGGATTTTTTTTTTAAATGAGAAGCAGATCTGTATTATACTATTGTAATTAGACACATACATATTTGAGTTAGTTGTTAATGAGCCTTTATATGAAGGAACAAAACATACTCTGTCTCTGAAGGCCAGATTCCCTTCCCCTATGTCTAAGGTAGAAGCCTTTTAAGCCAGGTTAGGTAATTGGTTTTTGTCTTCCGTCCAGACATAGCAAGGGCAGATCTGGGATGAAATCAGATCTGGGCCTTGTGTAGCTCGGCCACTTTTGAGGGTATTTCACTGTGGAGCAGCTGGCACCTAAGGTAGGGAACATTTCTCCAGAGATGGGAAAGGTAGTATGGACTGATCACTCTGTTTCCTGGGAGTGGGAATGGGTTGGTTATTTGTCTCTATCTCACCCTATCCTATAAACCGTGTGAGGGAAGGGAATGTGGTACCTGGCTGACATTAGTTATTTTATTTTTCTCCCCTCCCCTCCCCTCCTCTCCTCTCCTCTGGTGGAGAGCTGAGTATAGTTTGGGATTTAACAAAAGGAAAAGTTTTCTGCCCCAGGAGCTACCCTAAAATGAAAGGATTCTCCTACTACCTGGGACTCTAGTATCTGGAAAACTTCATACTGAGGCATCAGTCACCCTGGGAAGTTCACTGATGAGTTCCAGGGCTGCCCAAGAGGGAAGCTACTAACCACATGTGGCTATTGAGCACTTGACACGTAGCTAGTCCAAATTGAGATGTGCCAAAAGTGAAAAATACAAATGAGATTAAAAATATATATTAAACATCCCTTTTGTACAATATTTTGTTTGAGGTTATCAGGTACCATTACACCAGACTTCGAAGACTAGTATGAAAAAAACAGAATGTAAAACAGCCATTAATAATAGTCTTGATTACATGTTAAAATTGTATATATTGGGCCAATAAAACCTATTGTAAAATTAATTTTACTCTTTTAAGTGGGACTACTCAAAATTATGTGATCCGCATTATATTTCTACTGAACACAGCACTGTTCTAAAGTCAAACAACCCCAATGCCTTGACACCAAGCTGGGCGCAGAGGTTCTGTTCAAGCTTCCGAATGTTTTCCACATAAAGAAGAGAGTCTATTAATTGAGAACATCTCCCATTTATTGTAATTCACTGACATTTCATATCATTAATAAGACACTAGAGCTCTGTGATCTGCAAACCCAAATTCCACAAAAAAACAGTTTTCTCTATTTTCCCCAAGTTACAAATGATTCTAGTGGCATGGACATTTTTTGTTCAAAAAAAAGAAACAAATAATTTAATCTAAAATAATGGCAAACAAAAATATTGAAAAGACATATTGTGGAAAGCTTTGTGCTTATTTAGGGTGCAGATCAATTAGGATGATATCCTTAATCAGACACAGTGAGACAGTATTCAGTTAAAATAAACAAGCCCCATATATTAGGGTAAAGTACATAATTTTAGTCTAATTGGCTTTAAATCAAATGACAACAAACAGAGCCATTGAAATTCTTAATTGAATGGGGTGTGGTGGGAATGACAGATTACCTATTTGTATTATTAAAACTTCTCTAGGCAGGTTTGTAACAGCGCTTGAGGAAAGAAATGAAAATTTATGCTTATACAATGGAGACACAGCATGTTGTTAAGGTGCAAGAGACTTCTCCAAATGCAGCAAGAGGCCAAAGCATGGACACTCATGCAGACAGCAGAATTTACAATACAAATAAGACAAAAATAAAGCCCTGTTCTCCCTTCCAGGAAACATAACTAATAGCACAAAGAATATTCTAGACAGTATAAGTGGTAAGATTTCTGGCAAATCTCACAATATGAGGAAAGGAGAGCTAAAATCTTGGAAGGTTATAAAATGACCTGCTGCATATTTATTTAAAATCGGTAACAATTAAGCTATGCCTTACTATCCTGCTCTAAACCTTTGCTAATACAAGTGTGATCCGTGGACCCCGGGTCACCTGGGGGTTTGTTAGAAATGCAGAATCTCAGGCCACACCACAGAGCCGTGGAATCAAAATCTTCATTATAACAAGCTCCCCAGGTAATCTGAATGCACCCTGTTTGAAAAACCCTGCTCTCAACTTTTCCTTCATAGAAATACGCTTCTTTGTCACAGTTGCTTACTTTCTTTCCTGAGAACCCTTTGGAAGCTCACCTCCTCTGCCTCTCATTTTGTTTATGAAAAGAGCACAAGTGTGTGTTTGTGTGTGTGTGAGAGAGAGAGATCCTGCTTGGAGACAGCTTTCAACCCTTCACTGGTCAATTAATGCAGCTTTCAGCCACAATTATTGGACATCACTGCTTCCCAGATGCTCCTGGCACCTGCAAACAGGAGGTTTTTTTAACCTATAGCTTCAATGGGGCAGGTTTTCTCCCAGAAGCACCTGCTTTCTCTCCTTTTGCATCATTCTATTTTCACCAGAATGAAAGAGCTCTGAATTACCAGTTTTTCTGGTAAACTGCTACTGCTTTTCTTAAAGCAGAATGCATTTGCCACTCAGCTACCCATAATTTCAGCAAGAGCTGACACTGACCTGGGGACTATAATTTGGCAGAGTGCTATTACTTTCCACAAGGAAAGTTTATAGACTGGACTTTTTATGCACATGAGGAAAAAAAAACCAGAATGCAGACAATGAATTTTAGAGAAAGCAACACTTTTTAAAAAAAGAATAAAATCGTCAACATAGCACACTGGTTAAGTGTCCAGGCTCTGGATTCAGGCTAAGTAAATCCTGGCCCACCCTGACAAATGGGCTACTGCAGGCCAGCCTCTTACCTACTCTGCACTCAGTTTCCTCATCTGTACCTTGGGAATAGTTATAGTACTACCTGATCAGGTTGTTGGGAGGATTAAATGACACTGGCAAAGCTATTAGCAGAGTGCCTACCAATAGGAAGTTCTAGATAATTTTAATCTTTGCTATTATTTTTAATAATCCTTCATAGTTCTGTTTCTTATCAAAACACTGCAATATGGCTTTTGAGTTATGTGGACATTAGGGCCAAACTTGGGTTGTATTTAACTAAAAACATAGATAAAAGTGTAACAAAACAACTTCTAAAACATGCTAAAATATTAAGCTTCTTTCCTTTCCTTTAGACTATTTTTATTTTTTATTTTTATTTTATTTATTTCTCTCCCCTTCCCCCCTATTGTCTGCTCTCTATGTCCTTTCACTGTATGTTCTTCTATATCTGTTTGCATTCTTGTCAGGCGGCATTGGAAAACTGTGTTGCTTTATTTTGTTGCGTCATCTTGCTGTGTCAGCTCTCCGTGTGTGCGTCGCCACTCCTGGGTGGGCTGTGCTTTTTTCACATGGGGTGGCTCTCCTCGCGGGGCATGGTGCTTGCATGTGGGGGCACCCCTATGCGGGGGACACCCCTGTGTGGCACGGCACTCCTTGCATGTGGCAGCACTGTGCATGGGCCAGCTCACCACACAGGTCAGGAGGCCTTGGGGATCGAACCCTGGACCCTCATTATGGCAGGCAGACGTTCTATAAGTTGAGCTACAACCGCTTCCCTAGACTATTTTGATTTATTACAGATGAAGCGAAGTCATACCTCTGCTATAGCACAGCAACTCACCATTAAGGGTACCTTTGAACTCAGAGCAGTCCAGTATAGACTAATTAGCTTCTTAAGGCCTCCAAGGGGCCTCACGGGTGTTTTACAAGTTCCACCATCCCAACGAGGCCGCAGAAGAGGAAATAGGATTCACTTCTTGATTAGAAGGTGATTAAACTCTGGAACAGGCTACCAAGGGAGGCTGCAGGGTCTCTATCTCTGGGGAACTTTTAAAGAAGAGACCCAAGTATCTGGCCTGTGAGATTTGGGTCTTCTGGGTGGAAGCAGGGCATTGACCTGAATGAACTCAAAAAGCAAAAAAAAAAAAAAAAAAAAACAACAAAAAAAAACAAAACCAACACATTTTACTGCTTTCCCTCCCCCAGTGGGTTAAATTAACTTCCTTGTAGTTTATAGTAAACATACTCCTGACTGTCCTCCACCCCCCTCTCAGAGATTTCTAACTCCTCTCCCTTGCTGTTTGCACTACCCTCAGCATGGCTAAGCTGCTGTGCTGGTGTCTTCCCCACTAGCCTGTGTGGTCCCCCGGGCAGAGACACTGTCCTTCTATACCTCATATTAATGTCTTCTCCAAGAGAGGGATGGGGTGGCCATTCATTGGATGGATGGAGAGGCTTTAAAAGAGCCTTTGAGAGTCTACCAATCAACTTTTAGGTTGCTCATTCATTCATTCACCTATTCAATGTTTACTGAGTTAAGCTATGGCAAATTAATTCACAAAACATTTCTACAGCACCTTCTATGCACAAGGCACAGTATTGAATACAAAGACAAACTTTTCCCCTAGGGACACAATTGGAGCCGGATTCACAACATCTGTGTTTCCACAGCCAAGAGGTGAGCGGTTTCAGACTTCAGGCAGTATCCACTGCAGGTTGAAAACATTGTATTGTAATTCTTGTCTCTCACAGAATTAGAGTAGCTTCTTAAAAGCCCATGGGTTCCACTACTCTAACTCTGAATTCTGTAGCACACAGGAAGGAAATAAAATATGCCTGATTATTTGGAATGAAGGTTTTAGTGGAGATTCCTTCAATAAAACACTTTTTCAGTCCATTTTCCTATTTGGCTCCGTTACTCAAAGGAGCGTCCCTGAAGCTATAGCATGGTGCCTGTGGAGGGCTGGGTTTTCCTCCTCCTTCAGGCAGGCTTTGTTAAAAACGCTCGCTTGGTAAACAGAAGGACCACAATCTATCAGGATTTCAGTTTCAGTGTGTGAGTGACTGGCCTATAAACATAATTTTTAACAGCCTCTCTTTAGCAACTCTGACTGTTTAATTAATCTTCAGCCATTAACCGTTCATTTAAAATGGCACTTACGAAATCTTAATTTTGCACATTATCAGCTGGTTCACAAACAGCTAACCATGAGCAGAAGTGTAATGATCTCTCCCTCTTCTTAGAGCTCACCCAGCTTATAGCCGGATTTGGCTTCTTAATTAACCATATGCATATTAGCATTTAAAATTAAATGAAAGATTAAAAAAAAATTAATAGGCAGTGAAATGTTCACACTAACATCATTCTGCTGCCTTTTGAAGGGCCAGACCAAGGCTATTCTGGATCGTCAATAGTGATACATGTGTGGAAATGTTCCTCACCTCAGCTGAGTTCTCCTAGTTGAGTACACTCTTAGCACTGATCTTTTGACCCATCAGGTCAAATTTTCGGACATTTATATTTAGGGAAGAATAAGTGAAGCTATCACCAAGATTTTCTTTAGTGCTGAACTTTCAGAAAGGACAAATCCAGCAGCACATCCAGTTCAATCAAATAAAGGGGCAGGGATAAATAATCAAGGCAAAAAAATAATTGTCAGCTGATGCTGAAATTACTTTTTTTCTAACTAGGACTCTGGTTATTAGAGCCTACAGGGAAGTCACTTGCAATATTGCAGGTGGCAGCTGGTGTGAAGATCCACTAAAACTGGGTATGGAATTATTCAAGTTGGTTCATCACAATCCATGGAAGACTTTGAGCCAGTCAGTGCATGGGTCAGTTTCATGGATGGCTCACCTCAAAACTAGCTCCAAACTTTAGGAACTAGACTATGAGTCTGTAATCAATTTGATTGGTGGCAGTAATATATTTCCAGATTGTAAACATTACTTATTGGAAAATTACGGTACTCTTGGGCAGTTTTCTTTTTCTTTTATCCAAATACAGAGATTCCAAGGACAAACATAAATAAAGAATCACAAATGAAAATTATGTTGCATCATCTACTAAAACTTCATGCTTCTGGAATGAGAAAAATTGTTCGTGTTCATTAAAAATGTTTAACAACACTGGGAGAGTGGCAATGGGCAAAATAGCAAACTGGTTTCTGAATCACAAAGTGAATTATGGTACAGCACCGCTGAATTCATTTGACACATGGCGTAGGTGACACACTGGTGGTTATCAGCCTTGTTTTAGTTATGTTATACCTGTGCAATTATTGTAGCTGGTTTTCTCTGAGAAATGTGCAGGTGTCAAAAAAATTAAGACTGTAATTAGAAACAGAAATGTACTGATTGAACCAAACGTGTATAAACAATTTGAATCTCAGCAAACTTGGCATTTTGTAATCCTGTTAGCAAATCAGTTTTTTAATCCAAGAAAGTACTTAAAATACAAGCATATCCTGACTCTGCAATTTCTGGCTGTGACAATAATTTATTCTCCTGGAAGCCCTTGCAGTCTGAAAGGAATCACGAAAACTTTCTAAGAATAACGTAGAAACCCTTCTCAAGTCACTGAGCTAGATCAACTCTGTGATTTCCTCACTGATAATTCATGTAACAAACATGTTAAGTACTGTGTGCTAAGTACTGGGAATGCAGATATTAATGGAAAGCCATGGCCACAAAAAGATACAGTTCCCTTAGGCAAATGAGGCAGTTACCCACAAGAATAGCTTTGATTTTAGTATTTAGCCTTTTGGGCACTCTGTGAGCAATTTTTTTTTTTTTTTTTTAAAAAGAACTAATGGTGAATGATAAACTGCAGAAAGAAGAAAGACACTTTAAACGAGTGATTTTCCAAGTACAGAACTCAGGTCAACAGCATCAGCATCACTGGGCAGCTTGAAAATGCAAATTTGAGGACCCCATCCTAAACCTACTGAATCAAAAACTCTAGGCATGGGGCCAGAGGGTCTGTGGGTTAACAAACCCTCCAGGTAATTCTGATGCATGTTGAAGTTTGAGAACTACTGCCTCAAGCCCTTAAAAGTTGACCTTTAACTGCAGGAGGGCACACTTATCAAATTAATAAGGCATCCCACATCCCTGTAATTGAGTGATGGCATGAGAAATGGGCTAGATCTCTGGGAGTCAGGGGACTCACGTTCCTGGATAAACTGAGAATGTTGGATATCTGCAGAAAACTGGGAACCACTTCTCTACTGTTATCTGTGCACCTCTTAGTCCACAGAAGAGAAGGAAGGTACCATGAAGAACTGAATGACTTATCCAACTACTAAATTTCAGTTCTTTTTAAGTCTGCCTGGTGTTGGGAAGAGGCTCTTCTTTCACTTACTTACAATGCCAAGCTCCTTTTCGCATTCGGTTTTTCTCTTGTGTTGCTCTTCTGCCTCAAATGCCTCTTGTGCCCCTTTTACTACCAACTTTTCTTGGTTAACTTCTCACTCTTAAAGTCTCCAATTAAGTGTCACTTTCACTTTCTCAGAGACGCTTTTCGTGGCCCTCCACATTTTGGAATATGTTTACAGTACCCGGCACTTCTTCTTGGTAGTACTCAAGGAGTAGCTTTAATTAAATATTAAATATTTGTCTTCCCCAGTAGATTCTAAGTTCCATCAGAGTAGGGTCATTGTTCAAATCTCAGTCAACAAATATTTGTTGAATGAATAAGGATTCATTAATTTAATAAATTTGATGGAACTTCAAATAAATGTTAAAGAACCACATTTCCTAAGCCCTGGCCTGGGAACTAAGCGAGTTTAGAATACATTATCACTAGCTCCTGCAATCTGCTTTTAAAAAATATTTTTCGACCTTTTTTATTCTTTACATTCTCTCCTTGGTTGGTATAGTAAAGGATATCTTGACCACTAGTAGTAGAACAGTAAGAAAAAATAAGGGCTAACATTTGTCAAGTGCTCAATATGAACTGGTCACTGTGCTACAGGTTTAACATGCATTAATTCATTCAAGCCTCCAAGAAATCTATGAGATAAAGTGTCATATTCATTCTAGAGGTGAAAAAAGAGAGGATCTGAGATGTTATGTAATATGCCCAAGGACCACAAAAATGGTGAAGTTAGGATTTATATCCAGGTTTGCCCACTTCAAATTCCAGGGTATTAACCACTAGGAGAAAGATAATAACCTCAAGAGAGTCATAAAAAGATAGTTGAAAATAGCTCAAGAAGCAATGCATGTAAAGTGAGTCAATACAGGGCATATATGATGCGTTTAATGACAATTATGAATATTAGCTATTGTCATCATCATCACTGTCATATCCTTGGTCTGAAAATCCTCATAAAAATTATGAGGATCTTCTAGATTCTAAAACACACTTGAAGGAGATTCTGAACATACTTTATCTGGTATAGCTAAGTTTGAATAAAAACACTCTCAGAAAAAAATGACCCAAAAGGTAATTTAGGACCTTGTATCCTCCAACTACATTTAGACTCAAATGGTCTTAAAATTACTACTGAAGTCTACTGCTTTACATTTTTTGGTATGCGTTTTCCAGTGAATTTGGTTTGAGCCTTGGAAACTGCACACACTCATAAAAACTTGTTATCCGGATTTAGACTCTAAATTGGAATTAAGGACATCTAAGTCTGTTCATATTGCCATGTCCCTCATTCCTAAAACACTTAGATCTAGTAGTTTTGCTTTTTTGGCATTTCTTAGTTTTCATTCACATAAGTGCCCAGATTAAAGCAACTCATAAAATATTTGCCTGTTTTCACCAACTTTGGCTTTACTACCAGAAGAAGGAGATTAGAATAAAGCTGCAATGAGTGAAAATTTGTGGTATAACACTTGGGAAATCAGGCAATTTGAGAAAGGACTGAAGTTGAGCATCACTAGCTTATTTTCTGTGGTATAACACTGAGACATGAGCTTCAAGAGAAGGAAGTAAACCCATCCTCCCTCTCATTAAATGTGATCCTTGAAATGGTAGGGATGTCCTCCAGTGTCTTGAGTGGCAGCTTGGTGGAGGAGATGTAGCCTTTAGGAATGTCACTGATATAAGGTTTATGAGACAAAGGCTCAAGAACAAAGGAGAGCCTGCTGTCCTATAAGGACTCACCAATAAAAACTAACATGAAAAAAGAGAATGCTGACAACCAACCTTTATATAACTTTTCCAAAGTCAGTGTATATTTAGATTCAAATGTAAAATTTTATGAGTATATACTATGAACCAGGCCCTGAAAACTACAATGAAAATGAAGGACTCAATATATTTATTTAAAAAAGAAACACAGATTCCAGGTGCCGCTGATAAGGATAGAAGCGGTCACAGAAGAACACACAGCAAATGTACACAGAGAACAGACAATTGAGGTAGGGGGAGGGGGCGGGGGAAAGGAAGAGAAATAATACAAAATAAATCTTAAATAAAAAAAAAGATCGGACACAGCAGAAGACAAGATTAGTAAACTGGAAGAGAGGCCATTCAAAAATAACCAAACTGAAACACTGACAAAAACAAAAAGAAATACAGAACAAAGTGCAGTAAACATGTATCTATACAAAAATTTCTAATATTTTTGGGTTACCAGAGTCTCAGAATGAAAAAAAATATATAGAGAGAACAGGGCAGAAACAATAAAGAGACACTAGCTGAAAACTTCCCAAAACTGATGAAGTACATTAAACCACAGCTTCAGTAAGCTCTAAAAACTCTAAGCAGGGGAAAAGGATCTGGCCCAACAGATAGGGCATCCGTTCTACCACATGGGAGGTCCAAAGTTCAAGCCCAGGGCCTCCTGATCCATGTAGTGAGCTGGCCCATGTGCAGTGCTGCCACGTGCAAGGAGTGCCGTGCCACGCAGGGGTGTCCCCCGTGTAGGGGAGCCCCACGCGCAAGGAGTGCGCTCTGTAAGGAGAGCCGCCCAGCGTGAAAAAAGCGCAGCCTGCCCAGGAGTGGTGTTGCACACATGGAGAGCTGATGCAGCAAGATGACGCAACAAAATGAGACACAGATTACGGTTGCCACTGACAAAAATACAAGCGGACACAGAAGAGCAAAGAGCGAATGGACACAGAAAGCAGACGACCGGCGTGGGGGGGGGGGGGCGGTAGAGGGAGAGAAATAAAAATAAATCTTTTAAAAAACCTCCAAAACTCTAAGTAGAATAAAACAGAAAAAATAGCAAACACTCACCCCCCCCAGAAGCACACTGTAGTCAAACTACTGAAAACCAAAAACCAAAGAGAAAACTTTTAATGCAGTAAATGAGAAAAAAAATCTTCAAAGGAGTAACAGTATACTGACAGCAGACTTTAATGAAAAATTAAAGCCAGAAAGTAATGGAATGCTATTTTTTAAATGTTAACATAATTTTAAAAAAATTTGCTAACTTGAATTCCAGACCAGGAAAAAAAATATCCTTCAAAAATAAAGGTTAAAAAAAAATTAAGAAAATAAAAACTGAAAATATTTGCCCTATAACAAGAGATATAAAGAGATTTAGTAAGAAAAAAGGAAAAATATCCCAGATGGAAGAAGAGATATTCAGGAAGAAACAAAGAACAATGGAAATGATTGAAATAAATGAGTATCTAACATATTAAACAGAGTATATTATTGGGTTTAAACATATGTAGATTTTAAATCCATGAAACATAGCCTAAAAGATAGGAGGGATTAAATGGAGAGTTAAAGTTCTCTAAGTTCCTTGCATTGTTCAAGAAATGGTAAAAGTACGAATTTATCTAGAACTACAAAAACAAACAAAAAACAAACCAAGAATGCATGTTGTAATCTCTTGAGTATTAAACGTATAAAAGTAGAGTAAAAATATAACAAACTTGGTTGTGAAAAAAATTGGATCATACAAAATGTTTAATTGATATTTCAAAAGTCAGAGAGAAAAGAATGAATATATAATAAGTAGAACAAGTAAAAAATGGAGAGTAAGAGGGTAGATTGTAACCAAATTATATCGGTGATTTCATTAAATATAAACAGACTAAATACTACAATATGGATGAAAATACAGATATTGCCTGACTGAATGTGAAAACAAAACTAAACCTAAATATATGCCTCTTACAAAAGACACACTCTGAATATAAGGATCCAGAAATGTCAAAAGTAAAAGGACAGAAAAAATATACTAAGCAAACATTAAACAAACAAAAAAAATTGTATATCTATATCAGTATCAGACAAACTAGACCAGGGGTTCTTAGCCTTTTTTGTTCTATGGACTCCTTTGCCAGTCAGGTGAAATAAATGGTACTGTAATTTGTTTATTGCATACATTCATAAGTGAAGGAAATGCTAGATTTCAGTTAGAGGTCAGAGAAAATAAAGATAGTAAGTTGATTTTTTTCAATTCCAGCTCGCAGAGTACATGGCCTCTGGTTAAGAATCCCTGAACTACACTTTAAGGCAAAAACATTACTAGAGATAAAGAGAGACAAGTCATGATGAAATCATTATCAATCCACCAGTAAGGTATGGCAAATCTAAATTTGTGTGATGCCAATAACAAACTTTGAAACTATAAAGCAAAATTTGACAAACCTAAATGGGCAAATAGATAAATCCACAGTCATATGAGGCTATTTTAAGTTTAAAACAAAAAGGAAAAAATCTACAATGTCCTCTGATTACAATGGAATCAAAATCAAAATCAAAAAGAGAAAGAATATAGGAAAATTTCCAACACGTGGAAACTAAACAGTACATTTCTAAGTAATCGCTGGGTCAAAGAAGAGATGTCAAGGGCAATTTAAAAAACACATTGAATGGAATGAAAATGAAAATATGGCAACTGAAATTTGTGGGATGTAGCTAAAACAGTACTGAGAGGGAAATTTAAAGCACTAAAGCTTACATTAGAAAAAAGAAAATTCTCAAAACAATAATCTAAGCTCTACCAATTTAAGAAACTAGAAAAAGAAGAGCAAATACAAAGCAAGCAGATGGGAGGAAATAATAAGGAAAAAAAAAATCAATGGAAGTGGAAACAGAAAAACACTAGAGAAAATTAAGAATAAAAAAGCCGATTCTTTGAAAAGATAAATAAATTGACCAAAAAAAAAAAAAAAAAAAGAGATGATGCAAATTACTATAATATCAGGAATGAAGCAAAAGGTGTTACTACAGACCCTACAGGGATCCAAAGGTTAATAAGGGAATATACTGTGAACAACTTTACACATGTGAATTTGACAACTTACGTGAAATAGACCAATACCTTGAAAATTGAAAACCACAACTCACACAATATAATAGGAACAATCTGAATAGCCCTATTCAGGGCACTGAATTCATAATGTATAACTTCCTAAAATAGAAATCTCCAGGCCCAGATGGTTTCACTGGAGAATTTTACCTAATGTTTAAAGAAGAATTATTATTATTATTATTATTTTAAAGATTTATTTAATCTCTCCGCCCCCCCCCCCCCCCCCCGCCGTTGTCTGTTCTCTGTGTCTATTTGCAGCATCTTGTTTCTTTGTCCGCTTCTGTTGTCATCAGCAGCACGGGAAGTGTGGGCGGCGCCATTCTTGGGCAGGCTGCACTTTCTTTAGCGCTGGGCGGCTCTCCTTACGGAGCGCACTTCTTGCGCGTGGGGCTCCCCTACGCGGGGGACACCCCTGCGTGGCACAGCACTCCTTGCGCGCATCAGCACTGCGCATGGGCCAGCTCCACAAGGGTCAAGGAGGCCCGGGGTTTGAACCGCGGACCTCACATGTGGTAGACGGATGCCTTAACCACTGGGCCAAGTCCGTTTCCCTAAAGAAGAATTAATACCAATTTAGAGAACCCAGAAATAGCCCTATACAGGTAGGGCCACCTGATTTTTGATAAATGAACAAAGCAATTCCATGAAAGAAGGACAGTCTTCTTGACAAATGGTCCTGGAACTATGGAATATCCAAAGGCAAAAATAGGGACCTTGATCTAAACCTAACATATTATACAAAAATCACTTCAAAATGAATTATGAATTATGAATTACAAAAAGTAAAACTGTAAGACATTTAGAAGATAAGTAGGAGACAGTCTTTAGGACCTAACAGAGTTCTAAGACATGGTACCAAAAGTACAATCCAAAAAATAATTGGACTTCATTAAAATAAAAAAAAAATTATCTGTGAAAGATCCTATTAAGAGGATGAAAAGACAAGTTACAGACTGAGAGAAAATATTTGCAAACCACATAACTGACAAAGGGCTCATATCTAGAATAAATATAGAACTTCTAAACTCAATTAAAAACACAAACAATCCAGTTAGAAAATGGGTAAAAGATACTAGAGAAATTCCACTAAGAATATAAGCATAGCAAATAAGTACATGAAAAGACGTTCAACATCAATAGCCACTGAAGAAATTCAAATTAAGACAATGATAAGCTATCACTACACATCTATCAGAATGGCTAAAATAATGATAATACCAAATGCTGGCAAGGATGCAGACAAACTGGGTCTGTTCCACATTACTGGTAAGAAGGTTAAGATGGTATAGTTTCTCTAGAAAATAGTTTGGCTGTTTCTTTAAAATCTAAACATACACTCATTATACAACTCAGCAATTGCATTCTTAGGCATTTATCTGAGAGAAATGAAAACATGTCCACACAAAAAACTCTACAGGATTTTTAATTGCAGCTCTAATTGTAATAGCCCCAAACTGGAAACAACCAAAATGTCCTCTCGATATATAGGTGAATGGTTCAGTGAACTGTGGCATGCCATACTATAGAATGCTACTCAGCAATAACAAGGAACAGATTATTGATACCCACAACAACTTGGATATGTCACAGCATTATGCTGTGTGAAAAAAAGCCAACCTCAAAAGGCCACATACTTTTCTAGATATGTGATTTTATTGATATAACAATTTCAAAATGACAAAATTATGCAGATGGAAAATAGTAGTGACTACAAAGCGTTAGGAATAATGGCAGGAAAGGGGTGTAATTATAAAGGGTAGCATGAGGAAATCTCTTTGGTGATGGAATAGTTTAGTATCTTGAGTGTGGAGGTAGTTACACGAAGCTACATATGTGATAAAATGGCAAAGAACTATATACACACATTTTACCAATGACAGTTTCCCAGTTTTGATATTGCACTATAATTGTGTATGATGTAACCAGTGAGGAAAACTGTATGAAAGGTACATGGGACTTCTTTGTACTAAATAGCAACTTCCCGTGAATCTATAATAATTTCAAAACAAAAAGTTAAAAAATAATTAACTATAAATATATACAATAACTATAACTTTATAGTTATTTAAAAAGTAAAGAGGGGAGCATGTGTAACTCAGTGATTGAGCACCTGCTTCCCATGTATGAGGTCCTGGGTTCAATCCCTGGTACCTCCTAAAAAAAAAAAGAATACATGAGGTCAGGTCAGTTGGAACCTTCCAGGCAAGTTGAAAATAAATCTACCAAGCAGACAAGTAACAACATTTTAGAATGGGCCACCCTACTTCACTTCATTCCTAAAGAATTAACACTAATCTTAACAGCAGAATGTTGTGAATGCCCAAACATGTGCCTGTATATTATCTATATATTAGTGTAAACATATATAATGTTTATTAAATTTCAGGTGCCATTCTACTGTCTATATATAGTGTGTGTATACACACACACACACACAACTCAGTTAAATCCTCATAACAACACTCTGATATAAGTACTATAATTATGCCCATTTTACAGATAAATGGAAGCAGAGAGAGGGTAAGTAATTTCCTCAAGGCCACACAGTTACATTGAGTGGGAGAGCCTGGCCTCAAAACAAGAAAGTTTGGTTTTAGAATCTTTTTGGTTAACCACTAAGCTCTCTCTCAGATTTTCCTCTTTTGTCTTCCTTTGGCCTATCTCATGGCTTTAAACTATGATGTCAACAAGAACTACTATGAATGTTGTACACAATATCATATGTACTACAAAGAGGTGGTTTAAGGGAATTTCAAGGACTTTGATTGTGTGCTAGTCTTGCAGTGCATCTAACTTTGAAGGTTAACCTATCATGTAAAACACAACTATACTTCACACTCTTGACTGAGTGTTAACTGAGCCTGTGACATGACTGGCCTTCTCTGGGCTTGATTTCTCATGAAGAAACTGATAGAGCAAGTGGTCTAAGGATATCTGCTCAGGCTAAGAAGAGCAAGACTCAGGAATGGGCTTCCTGCTGACCTCACCCTGGAAAACTGATCATGTCTGTATTCAGGAAAATATCTCTCCCAACCTACTACACAAAGCTCTCGACACTTTAGAAACTGAGAGACAGAGTTACTGGCCAAGTTTGAGCATTTTCAAGGGTGCTTGTTCAGGATTGAAAGTCTGAGTAAAACGATGGCTCTTGCATTCTATTTGTGGATTGGTTAATATGAATCCTCAGCCAGATCTCCAGAGGGGAGGGTATTCCATGCATATAAATATTAAAACACTTCTTTAAGATGTTGGATATTTATGAGTACTAACATTAAAACTATCTCTTACTGCCCTTTCTTATCCCACTGATTATTTATTAGTTGCAAAGACAATGACAGGAAAGCAATTGACCTACCAATGGCTTATACTTGATTACACATTATCTTGAATGCAGAAATAATATAGAGAGCACTTTGGAATCTGTCCTTAGCATTGGCAAAGATTGTAAATGAAAAGGTATGAAGCTTAGCCTAACAGATTAATGTAAACTACAGGTCACAAAATGCCTGGATTAAGTTTAGTAGATCTACACAAATCTAGCACCACAATAGGGAAGTAGGTAAAAACCTAAGGCTTCTGATATGTCTTTGTATCCCTATTCCTATAGTCTTGAGTAGTATGCTGTGCACATAACAGGCATCCAAATATTTTATGTAATACATAAATAAATGGAGAAATCAATAAGTCAATGAGGGAAGTAGGAAGGTGTGGTTGGTTTAGAACTGTATTTATGGTAGAAAAACATGTTCTTAAAATTAATCCATTCCTGTGGGTGTGAACCCATGGTAACTAAGATGTTTTGATGAGGTTACTTCAGTTAAGGTGTGGACCACCTCAATCAGGATGCATCTTAATCCTATTACTATAGTCCTTCATAAGCAGAATGAAATTCAGACAGACAGAGAAAACCATGGGAAGCAAGAAGCTGTAAGTCAATGGTATCTGGAGAAGGGAGAGATCAGGAAAGCTGCCATTTGCATTGCCATGTGACAAAAGAGCCCAGGAACAAGAATCATTGGCATCCTGGAACACCAATCTTAGGGAAGAAAGTATCAACTTGATGACACCTTGATTTGGACTTTCTCATAGCCCCAAACTATGAGCTAATAAATTCCCATTGTTTAAACCAACTCATTGCATGGTATCTGGATGAGCAGCCTAGGAAACTAAAACAGAAGGGATGGTAGATGAGGAGCATGCATGCTTTTTGCAAATGCTCAGTGGTTTCCTACTTCTCTGACTGCAACATAGGGAGAGATGCATTTTGCATCATGTCCTTGTAGTCAGCTATGTACGTACATATATACAGACACATATATACATTTCACATACATGTATAACAGATATATAAACCTTTATAAAACTATTCTTACATTTATTATAATCTATGCAATGATCTTTTCTACTATTTTCCAACTATTCTACTGTATTAAAAAATTTTGGTTGATCACATTAAATTGAACTTAAGATGTCCTAATGGGTTATAACCTGCAGTTTGAAAATCCCTACCATAGCTGAAAGATCATGCATTGGTTTTAATGTAAGATCTGGACTGGAATCCTGGCTCTGTCAACTTACTAGCTATGTTACCAAAGACAAGGTTCTTAGTTTTTCTGAGCCTCATTTCTCATTTGTGAAATACAATCTTGCAGGTTTACTGTCATCTTTCTAAAGCACAACTTTGAACATGTCACCCCCATTTCAAGGGTTCCCCCTTGCCCTTGAGCTGAAGTCTACGTGCTTTACCTAGGTCACATGGCTTTTAATGATATGGCCCCTGCTCACCTTCCTCTCCTGCCTCCTGCTGCCCCTAATTTACACACTGCACTCCATTTCTTCTGATGTATGTATAGTTCCTTAAATGCACTATGTTTTCTCTCTGGGTCTCTGTGCATGCTCTTTTGCCTGCTTGACTAATTTCCATTGTTCTTTATGTCACAGTTAAGATTTGGATCCCTTCAACAAGTCTTCATTGACCATCCAGATCTGCATTTGGTGCTGGGCACCTGTGCTCCCACAGTATTTTGACTCACCCTTATCAAAGCATATCACCATTATAATTTCAAATTATCTGCCATATCCCTTTAGAGGGCAAGAGATTCTGCATTCTTTTCTATTCTCTTTGTGTTCCTTTTATGGGGAGATGAGGAATCCCCTTTAACTTCCTCTTAGTAAAAAGGATTAGTTAGATGAATATATGCTACGAATCAAGTTGCTTGTTTGATAAAAGTTCAATTCAATGCTTAAATAACAGTTTTAAGAAATCAGGGTTACCTTCTGGCAAGCATTCCTCAAAAGTGCTTAGTACCAGGGATTGAGAAAGGGAGGGTGACGGTCTTAGAAATGGATGGTCACTCAGTACCAACCTTCCACTCTAGTTCATGCATAATAAAGGAAAAGGTTGGGGAGAGGATGTGGCTCAAGCAGTTGAGCACCTGCTTCCCACATGGGAGGACCTGGGTTCGGTTTCATTAACTCCTAAGGAAAAAACCAAAAACAAACAACAAGGAAAACAAATGTAAAAACCAACTCAGGGCAGCTGACGTGGCTCAGTGGTTGAGCAACAGCTTCCCACATACCAGGTCCCAGGTTTAATCCCTGGCCCCTAATTCCTCAAAAAAAAAAAAAAAAAAAAAGGGGAGAAGGTTGTCTACATTTCTTACTATGGAAAGCTTAAAACTTAGGCAGATGTAACTTGCATAGTCCCAAGAGTAGGGCTCTCAGAAGAAGCAAAAAAATTCATGAGAATATCAAGTTTTAAGGAGAGGGATGGAGGAAAGTAGAGTTAATGGTACATCAGTTACTCTTAGCACTTATATGGTCATAGAGATTATTCATTAAGAGAATTCTCATAATTGTTTAAAAGTCATTTAAAAATTCATGGTAATAACATTTTAAAGAAAAAAAAAATCTGATTGCTTTTGTAACTGATGAATTTTAACTGTCTATGGAAAAGGCATATAGCAACTGGGATTCCCAAAATTAAAATGAGATCACTTTGACTCTGTTTATAGAACTAAGAAACATATATCTAAGTAACCTACTGGGTTCACTGTTCAAGTCCCTACATGCAGCATCATGAAGCCAGGAATCAGAAATGAGAGCTAAAAAGCTATTAAACTATAGAAAAATTAACTGGAAAAAAAAAATCACAAAAGGGAAAGAGCCTGGAAACGAATACCAAAATAGGAATACAAACAAGAGCCTTATGTGACAAAGCTGTGGCTCAGTGAAATGCTGAATCTCTAAAGTCAACAAACTGTTTTGGTGAAGAGATATCAATTATCCTGCACTGTTCCAAGAACATAAGATATGTTCACACCTACCTACAAAACTTTCCCGTTATCACCTTTTCTATCCTTTATCACCATTATTTTAGAATTTACCAACCAAACTTTTTCAGTGGCCATGAAAACTGAAAACATACAGCCCTCAGTTGTTGACATTAGAAGTTATTCAGACTGAAATAGTTCTTTCTGAGCTAAAAAATAGAGTCTGCATCATAGGGATGTCTTTCCTCAGGGGGTTAAAAAGAATATATTTGACCAGAGCTATATAGTGTTAATCTGTAAGTTTTGCATTACTAAAAGGAAGTGAAAAGAAAAAGAGAAGTCATCTAAAGGTAAGAGACTCCCTAAAATCCACTTATAACTCTTTTCTCCTTTGCTCTTGCTTACTGGAAAGATGAAATATCATTTTTCAGTACTCTGTTGAAACTAGAAGAGGCCTTTAAATATACTTTCTGTCAAAGAGAAGTTGGAGGTATATTAGTCAGCCAAAAGAGTGCTGATGCAAAATACCAGAAATTGGTTGGTTTTATAAAGGATATTTATTTGGGGTAGGAGTTTACAGATACCAGGCCATAAAACATATGGCCTCACCAAAGTCTATTTCCATGTGTTGGAGAAAAATGGCTGCCCACGTCTGCGAGGGTTCAGGTTTCCTTCTAGGGTCTTTCTTCTCACTGGGTTCAGAGTTCCTCTCTTCCCAGGGCTTGCTTTTTCCTGGGCTCAGCATTCTTCTCTTCCTGGGGCTTGCTTCTCTTTCCTCTGTGAGCTGACTTTCCAGGGCTCCAGTTTAAGCTTCAGTATCAAACGCTAACATCAAAACTCCAAAGTCAAAAAACCCTCAACTCTGTTCTTTGCCATGCCTTTTATCTGTGAGTCCCCACCTTAATGATGTGGCCCAATCATGCCCAGGTACAGACCAGATTACAAACATAATCCAATATCTATTTTTGGAATTCATAACCATATCAAAATGCTACAGGGGGTGTCTGGGAAATCTTTTAAAAGGGATGAATTTGACTAGTATATTCCATTAGCCATTCTCCCCTTCTTTTTCCCTAGAAAGTAGGCATGAAGCCCAGAGCTGCAATAGCTATCTTAGAATCATGGTACAACAAAAGGAAGAAGGTCTAGTGGGTGAGGGAGGCAGAGATGAAAAGAGACCGCTATATCAGACCCAGCACCACCTAAATTCCTTAAAGGGTGAGGCAAGTAAGTCAGCTGGGTTTTCTGTTGTTTATAGATAAGTAATATCTGCCTTGTGTTTACCAACTCTTCTAGGGCTCATAGCAACTGCGGGCAGCTAGTGTGTCTAACTTTGAGCCAAATGAGCATCAGGAACACAGGTTAGATGTGATGACAAGCTTAGGAACATCTAATGAGTTACGGTTTTTAACACAATTGACAAAATAGCTCAATGAGTAGTAAGAGTGCTCTCCACTTATGCAGATGATATGACAGATCTAATAGAATCTAAGCGTTTTTCTAGTTTTCTTGTCTTTTTTCCCTATACTCGCATACCCTCTTTCTATTTCCACTGTGCTTTTTCTTTGTTGTTGTTGTTTTAGGAGGTACCAGGGAGTGAACCCACGACCTCATACATGGGAAGCAGGCATTCAACCACTGAGTTATGTCACTCCCCAAAGAGAGCTGGCTTTTTTGTTGTTTTTGTTTTGTTTGTTTTTTAGGAGGTACCAGGGATCAAACCTGGGACCTTGTACATGGAAAGCAGGCACTCAACCATTTAAGCTACATTTGTACCCCCCACTGTTTGTTTCTGATTATTGAAATACACTGGAAGTAATATACGCCATCTTAAAAACACCACACTGGCAGGAGTTTTGGCTGAAGTTAGGATTTACCATGTGACCATGGATCAGATAGAATCTAAATGTTCCTAAATCTATAACCTTAAGAGGCAACAGCTAGATAGAATCAATAATCTTTCTAAATAGCTATATTTAGTACAGTAACCTTCCTAAAATATACCAACTGTGTGCAATGTAGTCCAATAATATAAAGTCCAATAACCTTCTTAAATAGTTGTAATCAACATTTTATTAACCTAGGCACTCAGATAACATCATTTAATCAGCAAATAAATCATATGAAATAGAGTATACTTTTTTTCCATTTTACAGTCAAGAGACTAGGGCTTTGAAAATCTAACAAATTTAATCCAAGGTCCTAGAAAGATCAGTCTATAGCCTCAGATCTTTCCCAAACTAAATTCATATGCAATTTCATGATTTTTGCAATATAACCTACATCTATACCTCTAATATCATGCAACATATTATATTACAGTTATATATGAGATGGTTTTAGTTATTTGACTGAGTTCCTTGAGAATTAGGATTGCTTTTAAACTTCTTTATATGACCTATGGAATACAACAGATGCTCAGTAAAAGTTTCCTGCAAACATTGATGAATACATACTGGGGAATGAAGGTCACTTAACTGGAGTATTGAATTGCTGTGTGCTATTTGCCACTTTAGTTCACAGCAGCGGTATCAGTCAATGAACAACTATTTAGTAAGCAGATATTAAATGCCTCGTGTTATAATGGGCCACAGAAAGTTGTATTTTACATAGTTAAGCTAAAAGGACACATTATTTTTAGATCCCTGAAAGAGAAAGAAGTATTCTCTAAGATTCACCAAGAACAAGTCTTTCCTTTCCTGTCAGGTAGGTTGATTGGGGGATTCTCACAAACCTGGTGTACCTCAATATCAGTAAGACATTTGACAAAGGCTTCCATGATATTCTTGAATGAACTGGAGAATGCAGCCTAGAAAATAGTCAACTGGAGTAATAGCTGATTGAACATCTCAAAGAGGGTTGATTAATGGAGGTCTGGAGTGTTAAGTTTCAGGGATTATACTTGACATTGATGAATGATCTTCTCAATGACAGGAATGAGTCCACAATGATTAAATATGAGGATGATATAGACCTAGTAAAGACAGCTGACATACTGGGGGACACAAATCCATATTTAAAAATACCTTGACTGGTTACAACAGTGAGCTAGTCCTAACAAGAAATATTCAACTGTGACAAAGAGAATATCCTACATTAAAAAAAAAAAAATCATTGTACAAATAAAGGATCTTATGCAATATATTCGGAATCTGGCTTGATAGTGACTCAGTTTTAAAAATAATAAACTAGAGGTTTTACTTAAAGAGTGCAACATAAGGTAATAATGACACAGCTGATCTAAAAGTTTAGGTCACATTAATAACTGTAAAGGATTAAGACCATGGGCTGCAAGAGTGCCATTGATGCTGTGCTTTTCTGGCCATATCTGAAATCCAGTTCTGCATGCCATGCTCAAAGGAAGGCAATCATAAACACAATGGACTTGAGTGTATTCAGGAAGTGGCTACCAAGCAAGCTAGAGGTGTGAATTATAATATAAAAATGACTAAAATAACTAAAGCAGTTTAGACTGGAGAAATGATTACAGGCATATCCCACTTTATTGCACTTCACAGATATTGCATTTTTTACACATTGAAGTTTTGTGGCAACCCTGGGTTGAGCAAGTCTATCAGCACCATTTTACAACAGCATGTGCCTACTCTGTGTCTCTGTGGCACATTTCAATGAAGGTATGCACATTGTTTTTTTAGACATAATGCTACTGTACACTTAATAAGCTATAATATAGTGTGAGTATAACTTTTTTATGGACAGGGAAACCAAAAAATTCACGAGACTCACTTTATTGAAATATTCACTTTATTGCAGCCGTCTGGAATTGAACCTGCAATATCTCTGAGAGGTGCCTGTCATATGTGAACTTCTCAACAGCAGGTGCCAGTTTTTTCCACCCTTGTAGGCCAGCTCTGAGCACAGAGTCCAGCAAATGTTTGGGTTTAATAAGTGTTTGTTAATGAAGGTAGTCTTGGCAATCATATCAAATATCTGAAGAACTGTTAATGAGGCTTAAATTTCATGTCCAGTGGGCTGGTCAGGATCCATGGTAAGTGTTGAATGGAGATAGCTTTTGGATGGATTAGAAGTGGCCATTTCTATCAATTATAGTGCCCTGAGAGTGAGAAAGGATATCTTGTGAATTTTTGTCCCTGCATATATACCGATGTTAATCAAGTGACGCATTGTGAGGGATTTAGGGTAGGAGATGCCTCTGCTGAATGGGACATGGGGCTTGACCACCTAAGGCCATACCCCATTCTAAGATTCTGTTAAATCCTTCATTCATTTGTTCATCCCAAAAATATTTATTGAGGACAGACTGTATTTCTCTAGTTGCTAAGGAGATATTAGTTAGCAAAGCCAGGCATGATCTCTACCAGCATGGAGGCTGGGCGTTGAGACCGGTGGTTTCCAAAATGGGCTCTGTGCACCATATTTGGGTGGAGGAAGAAAATTCTAGAACTCCTATTTTTGACAATTTTAGATTTCATCCTGTTACTAATTTCTATATTTAGAACATGTTTATAATATATATAATAGTAAGGTAGGTATGTATGCTTTATAAATAAACAGATTTTGTCAGTTAACACCCCAAAACTTTTTTATTGACAAGGTGTGTGATGTAATAAATTTGGCAAGCTCTAGTAAGAAGAGTTAAATAATCATGCATACTAATGCAAATTTTCAACTGTGGCAAGGGCCACACACACCTTCTATTCACCCTACTGGGGATTATTCTACCTTCATTCAAACATAAATCTGTAATGTTCACGTACTGTGGGACCTCTGTAAATGCTGTGCTTCCCCGGAAGACTAACATATTATAAACTGTAAGTCACTGTCAGGCTTCAGGGGACAGGGTTTAACCCATGCTGTGTTCAAATCCTGGAAGACCCAGCACGGTTATAATCCAGGCATCTGTCTCTGTCATGGTGGTAGGGACTGTTTTTAACCACCATCATTTAGAGGGACTGAAGCTTTAGGGAGGTAAGAGGCAGAAGGTGGACCTATTAGCTGGCTGCTGTGAGCCATGCACAGGGGATACATTCCTTTGAAACAGAGATATACGGGCAGGGGAGGTATCTTTTATGAGTAGACCCCCCAAAAAAAAAATACAAAATGTAAAATCATATTTGACCATCACAACATATAAGGTCGTATTATAACCCCCTCTATTTTCAGAAGAGGCAAGGATAAATTGCCAATGTCATTTAATAGCCTACTGAATTCCAGAATCATGGCCCACTTGAAAGCTCTTTAGTGACCCCTTTCCCGGCCCAGCCCTTGCCCACTGCTCACAGGATGGAGTCCAGACACTCTGCCATCTGCCCTCTGCTTGGCTCTCTGACCCTGCTTTATCTCTGGCCATGCACCCCTCTTCCTCCAGGTTTCTGTTCTATTGAGCTTCTTTCAGTTCCTCTGACAGACCATGCTTCCTCTCCCCTCCAGGCTTTCACCCCTGCTGCTCCCTGTGCCTCAAACTCCATAGCTCAGCCCCTGCAGCTGGCCTGTGCTTACCTTGCAGGCATATTTTCCATGCTGCGCTCTCAGTGTGTTTACTCTTTGTAACCTCCACTAGACCACACACTCCACAAGAAGGGGAATGTTCCCCTCTTCCTCCTCGTTCCCCAATGAATCCCAATACTTAACTCAGGTCCTGACACTTAGTAGATAAGTATCTGCTGAATAATATGCATGAAGATAAGAAACGGCTTCTCAGAAAAGTAAAATCATCCACCGAAGGTCACACAGTGGTATCTGAAAGAGGACTGGAGCCAGAGATGCCTCGTCCAAAGCCCACAATTTAATCTGCCATTAACATGCTGGAAGTCCTAAGGGATGCCACGTTTCTTCTTTCTGTACTAGCTGTTTTAACTAGAAAATGAGAGTGCTCGTCTACACAACTGCATGTTGTAGTGGAAAACAAAACTGCACAACATAAAGAGAACTAGAACTAAGTCCTGATTCCATGCTGTGTGACTCTGGGCAAACCACTCAGCCTTTCTGGGCCTCAATTTCAGCAATGCTAATATGAGGAGGCTATAGTAGATGGTCTCTGAATTCTCTTTACCTATAAGTTAAGGAACATCAAGGTAGCAACTTTCCCCATTCTATAACTTTGGTCTCTTTTCCACTAAGCTTACTCTGTTTTCTCACCTCCAAATCAATTCTCTTTTCATCATATTTCTTCCCCTGCTCTCACCTAACTATTGAAATTGTTCTTCCTAAATTCACTGATATCCTCATGGCTGCTAAATCCAAAATGCTATTTTAGTCCTCATTCTATTGATTTCTCTGCAGCATATGAAAGCCTCACCTCTGTGGTCTCTGTTAAACATCTTTCTCCTAGTTGAAAATAGTTTTTGGCTGCTGCTTCTTATTTTCCTTCATTGGCTTATTCTCTTCTACCTGTGCCTTAAAAATATTGCCATTTCTAGAGAAGACTCTGCAGTCTTCATTAATCTAGATGCTCTTATTGGGGACCTAAGCTCCAATATCTGCTTCCTCCAGCTTTAACCCCTTCCCTGAGCTTCAGGTGTTACCCCAAATTGCTTTTTGTGCATTTCCACTGCATGAATGGACCACACATCTCAAACTCATCAAGGACAGAGCAAAACTCAACTTACTCTCTTCTTGTTCAATCCCTGGTACTAAGTAGCACGTTTGTGGAACTGGTTGCCAGAAGGTGATCCTGTTTTCTGGGTGCTTCTGAGCTTCCCTAACATGACAAACTCTTTCAGGCCACTTTATCCTCGTACATGCTAATTATTCTGTAAGGAAAACAGTTTTTTCCACTGTGTCTGGTCAATTCTTCCTTATCCTTCCCAAATCAGTTCAAATACCTCCTTTTGAGGCCTTTCCTGACTAGCCCACATAGAATAAGAAGGCTTCTTTTTTGCTATTCACATTATATTGCAATTATCCATTTCTTTGTGTGTCCCTTCCCTGACTAGAATACAACCTTCTCATGGGCTGGGGCTGTATCTTAGGCATCTTTATATTTTCCCTAGAGCTTAGCATAGTAGCGAGAACACAGGCGGTACCAAATAAAAACTTGCTAAATAAGTGGAAAATTGAACAGATGATGGATGAATGGCTGTGCCCTCTAATTGTCCCTGTGGTAGGTTGAGAACTCATAGTTCCTGCAATGGCTACTGTCAGGAACAGTGTCATAGCACTGCTTATCTTAGACACACCTGGTCCCAGGTCAGAATTACATTGATAAGTAAAGCAATAACAATAATGGTGATGATGACAATGGTGATGATAGAGAACATTTAGAATGCTTACTATTTGGCAAGACAACATCTGCTTGCTTTAAGACTTAAAGAATGATAAATAGTTTCAGAGCAACTTTTAAATATAATACATAGGAACAGATAACTGAGTACAAAGAGTTACACTTGGATCTGCTGCCCAAAAATGTGACAACGGTCTAAAATTCCACTGAAAGCAGCTTTAGATCATTTATTAATACAAAGTGGTCAGAACCATAGAAATGACTATTGCACCCATATCTGGGCTGGGCAGTAAATAACTTATTTTTTTCCTGATTTCAACTTAGACAGGCTACAGTTAAAATTATTCTAAGAAATTTCTTGCCTGGTCAAATCTACATGGATGAAAATTACCTTAGGGGTTTTGGAGTAGTGTTCCAAAGAATAACCACAAAGTCTGGGAAAAACAAAAAGCATTAAGTGACAAGAATTTTGAGGGATGGAAGTGCTGATTATTGTATGCCCCCTCTTAGAAACTTACAGTGCACATTAGCTTCTTCGGGGCATAAGTACCACAGTAAGGAAACTTGTTCTTTGTGGCTTAGCCCAGAATTCTCCAAATATATTTGACGAGTGAACCTTTTTTTAAAAGGATGCCTCAAATATATTTCCATGGAATTAGTGTTGAGAAGTGCCAGCTTGTGTGGTTCATAGAATCAGTCCCTGCTGGGGATTCCAGTAATGGGCATATACAAAAGGACAGCCACAAAGACTGATTTCGGGAAAATAAGACCAGCTGTGGTGTGGACCAAAGACGCCTCGTGCTTAGTCTTATCTACGTGATAAAAGTCAGTCATAGATGAAGGCTCTTAATCAGTAGTTTGAATTAGCAGTTTCGTTATTAACGCATAGGGATCTGTTTTTTCATTTCATCCCAAAGAAAAACTTGACCATCTTTCTTTAATACTAGCAACCTGGAAGCTTGACAGTAAGGATTAAAAATTGCTCCTTCCTTACCACTTGGTTATTGGAAAGGGTCTGAAAGGTAATCAGTCTTGTGAAGCTATACTTTACAGTCTGCATAAAAATGCCATGATTTCCCTTCCTCTCCCCAACCTAATTGAAAAGTGCATAATATCACCCTGCTGGGGAAATGTAAACGGTAAACATATACAATATATCATGCTATCACACAAAAGCTGGTTATTAATAGGGATGAGGTGGTTGTCAGGACCAAAGGAAATCTGGAAAACAAGTCTTTTCCTCATCTAGAATGAAGCTCATTGTGACTGCCTCCCTTCTTACTTACCTCCTCTTGCCAGACTTCAAGTTACACCAGTTTGGACTAAGCTCAGTCGATCCATTCCTCATATATATGATTCCAAGGCTCACCTAACTATGTATATCGACTAAAACTCACCTGGTTCAGCCTTTCAAGAGATTAGCATGTCACTTTTGGCAGGAGGTGGGGTTGGAAACATCTTGTTCCCTACCTACCTCAATTGTACTGATGGTCCTAGTATCTCATTCCTTAGCTGCTAAACCTAAGGATCGTTGGCCTCATCACTTATCTTTCTCTACTTCATCAAACTCACGTTAACATGATTTTCACCTGTTCTACCTCTGATCATCCATGAATATCTATACAGGATCACACTTTCCTGGAGTATAGAGCCCCAATGTCTTTCCAAAGTCTTCTGCACCTCTGCAACTAACTGTAATTCTACCTCAGTTACATCTACTTGGAAGTCAGCTTTCCTCTTCTCTGACTCCTCTCCTCCAACTGTCACGCCACCCTCTTGGATCAAGGTTTTCACAGGAGGGTTCTTAGGAGCGAGGACAATATTCCCTCAAAGTTTTTATCATTAGTTTTCTGAAGCAATATTCCTTCAAAAATCACTCCCTGTTGCACCATGAATTCAACTGCTACTATTCATTCATGCTATCTTATTACTGACTATTGCTTTATTTTATTTTTTGATGGTTGATATTTTATGGGTAGGTTAAAGCACAGCACCTGTCTAGGGTTACATGTCATTTCAGCTTGAAGGATGTATTTTGATCTGCCTTCGTAGCAGAGATGATTTGAAACATACTGAATTAAAACTACATTCATCTTTCACTAAGTTGTATTACCTGTCAACTGGAGCTGGAGGATGGTATGACTTGTTGACTTTAGCATAGAGACCCTCTAAATGATCTCTCTCTGGAGAAAGTGGGTGGCCATCCCGAGGGTAACTCAGCAGTCCAGCCCGAGGGGGAGATGGAGACCTGTAGACGCTGGCTGATGCACACGGTTCCCGGAAGTGGTTCACTCGGGCATAATTAGGGTCCATTTCATCATCGTCCATATCGTGCAATGATCCCATTCCACCAGTGGCATAATCAACAAGACCTCTTACTTGCTTTTCTCTTAGCTCCTGATGTTTTGCTCCAATCCTGAAAAATGTAAAATAGGTAGCAGAGATGAATGTGAGTTTTATATCTTAATTCACTGAAATATGCTCCTGAATCTGTGTTGTCTTCCTAGTTAGTCACTTACCTGTCACTTTCCTGTTTACTTGAGATTATACTATGAGGAAATGCCAATAACATAGTCCGTGGGATTAATTTTATATCTCTGACCTGTATTTGTTAAAGGAGTTTTATTTTTGCAGCAATGTTATATGTATTCTGACATCTTGTCCACTGATGACTGGGCTGATTTCAGAGTCAGACAGTGGTTTTCATTAACATTGTCTCCCTAAAAATGGGATATGTTGTGTGAAGGGTACACCTTTGATGTAGTGTTATTGAAGTCTTCCTTGGGTAGTGATGCATGTTAAAGATCCCATCCGAATTTTATACTTTTTCTACGATTTCACTATTTGGTGATCTAGAGTTCCTATGAATTCTTCTAAAGAAAAGAGCTTGTAAAATTGATTTAAATATGAAAAAGATATACAGAGGCTTTCTGTTCACTAAAATCAGTAGAATCAGAAGTAATTTATAAGAGAATTTAGGTTTTTTGGTTACACAAATGGGGTTCATTGTGTCTCATTATATAGGGGCCAGGGACAGACTAAAAAAGTGAAGAAATTAATAGGCTCCTGAAAGAGATGAATTGGCACATATAAGTAAATTAAACACCATTACTGGCAGAACTCCACAGTGTTAAAGCCTTAAATGACATTACAAAATGCTACTGTTAACCAGTGCCACTGTGTAGACTACTGGGGATGGGAGTAGAAAAATATATTTAGGTAAATTCCAAATCCATCTGAATTTTGAGAATTTGACATTTAATCTGGGAGGTATTAGGTCAGCTCTTCTAAATTCCCAATTATGTGTTAAAATGGAAAGGTCGCTCTGGCATATCATTGGACAATGGTGATCCTGATAGTATTAGGAGGTGTTCAGCTCTAATGAGGAAAGAGGGCAACTTACACTGTGTACTGGAAGAGAGGCAGAAAATGAGGTAGGCTTATGTGGCTAAAGGTAGACACTAAAGAAAAGAAAGGATAAACTTCAAGTCCTGGGCTCAGAGAACATGAGAAGGGCTGTGGGCCAGACATGAAAGATCTGGCAAAGAGAGAGCTAGAGACGAGACAGAGACATAGATATAAATGATACGGATGTAGGTATAGAGAGATATATAGAAGTCCTGGAAATGAATTAACAAACAAAAACAGAAATCCATCAGTATCTTCTCTTCAAACAAAAACAGCTATTTTTGGCACTGAACAGCCAGTTTTATTTTACAAAGCATCAATTTCTTTATAAAAATCTTTAGAAGCCATGATCTTTCAAAGTATTTTCTCTTTTGGCACAATAGTATTTTTGTTTCTTCTTCTTCTTCTTTTTATTTTGGAGTGAAGAAGAGAAGAAAAGAATTAGAGGGGGAAAGAAAGAAACCAAACAAAAAGTACTGAATGAAAATGCAGCATCTACATTCATCCTTAAGTCACTACAGATGAAAATAAACACCAGGACACACTAATACATTTCTCTTTGACTATGCCAGACTACATACCCTACATGAAATTAATTAGAAGAATTTATATTTTTGCAAAAGGCAGCTTGAATCTCCAAGGGATTTCGAATTAAGATGAAAGGAAGATTACACAGTAGGGCACTGTTAAGGAGCTCTGGCTGTCTCCTTTGAATGCATGTTAGTCCTAGATTCATGGACTTTTGTTTCGAATAATTTTGATAAAGATGATAGCCTGCTCCATTCTACAACAAAACAGTTTTTCCAGGGACAGTGCAGGCTCTGGTATCAGGGACTACTAGCTGCACTATGATGATAGGGATGAGTTTCCATTACCAATAGAGTGAAGGGCTTCAGTAAAGGTAGGGCGTGGGATTCTGTGGGGTTGCTGCCCTTCACCAAGTAGGATGCCTTCAAGAGAAATCATTCGGTAGAAAGATGAGTATCTCATGGCTGTCACATGGCACAAAACTTGTGCACTAAGAGGAGAGGAAAACACTGCATGAGTTTTTAAAAATCACAGAAAGAAAACACTGGTATCTGACCCTGCAGAGCTGTATTTCATCACTTTTTCTTAGAGGTTTTCTCTTTAATTAAGCTTGCTGACTGGGTGAAGATTCTCAGATGAAAAGTATTCCAAGTTTGCAAAGCACTATTTTATCTTTTATTTTTCATTTCTAAAACAAAACCAAATTCCTTCTTGGTCCTCTCTGTACTACTGAGTGTTTCAGCAACTAATTTAATATTAATCACTCAGTAGGTAAAATAATAATATCTCTGAACCATCATTATTGTGCCATATATCAGGGTCTCTCCATGTGGGGGAAGACAAGGCAATCTCTGCAAAGGGATGTATGGAGGCAGAAAAAACTCTCTCAAGAGAGAAATAGCAAGGAAACATATATAGTAAAATAAGGAAAAACATATAATATATGTACATGTATGAATGTATATATGTATTTAGAGCTCTGGTCTGCCCACCCACTCATACTCACAATTCAGTATGAGGTTTCTAATTGTTTTTAGTCATTTCCACTTGGAGGTCCCCTTACCACTTAGAACTCACCTTGTGAGAATGTCTACTTTTCAGAATAGGCCTTTGTAATATATCACTTTTTATTTGACAGTATCACCAGCTTCCCAGTTTTCTCTAGCACACTGCCTTTGATTTACTTAAATCTCCCTTCTCTTTTGCCTTCCCTTACCAAAGCACTTTTCTCTTTCCATAACACCTCTTGGATATCCTCTTTCATTTCTATTTCTTCTGCTAGTGCTTAGGATTTTATAGTGCTTAAATAAATCTGCACTGTCCAATACTGTGGTCATTTGCTATATGTGGCTATTTAAATTTGAATTAAAATTAAATAAAATGAGAATTTCAGTTCCTCAGTCACAGATGCACTATCAAGTGCACGGGAGCTCCGTGTGGCTACTTGTTACCACACTGGACAGTGCAGATACAGACTAATTCTATCATTGCAGAAAATTCAATTGGAATGAGCTGGCCTAGATTATTGTAAGAGCTCTTGATAAGTCACCTTACCCCACTTTAATCTATGCCTTGGAGTGGTGTTAAATAATCTTCCTCAAACAGCATTTCAATCATATCTCTGCCAGATCAAGACTCTCTAATAGGAAATTGTAATAACTGAGTGAACAAAAAGTGTGGTTAGTCTATATCCATTTTTAGAACCCTAAATAAACAAACAATTCAGAAATAGGGAAGAAAATTTCATCTACACTGGAATTAGAAAATGGTCATAATCTCATACCATGGAATGAAATTTGAACTTGACCCAATAGTGGGCATATGCCAAGAGTTGATGTATGCCTCTAGAAGGAACATGCTTTACTGAAAATTCACATGTCACACCAAGAGGTGCACAATATCGGGTTGTTCTACTTTAGTGATGCTAAGGTAAGAAACTGATCTCTCTATTGTAAAGTCCCCCCATGAATCTTTCATCTAATCATTTCCTCCATTGATGATTTTTGTCTTAATTATTTCATCAGGGGATGCAAAATAGTAATTTTTGAAATCAATTATTCCATCTGCATTTATCATCTGGAATTCTTTCCCTCAATGATGTTTCTTACTATTACCTAGAAATACATTTAGTAGAAGGAAGACAGAATAACTGCTTAATTCTCTCTTTTAAATTGATTTTCAGAGTAAGGAGTGAGTGTCCTAGATGCTCCCAACGGTGACAAATGAGTTGTTACATAATTTTTTTTTGAGGGGGAAGAGTGTGAACAGCATTATGAAGATGTTTTTAAAATATTTATTTAGGGTGTTTTAATCAATTACATTCATTATGCTTTTTATTACACAAATTGTCCCATATTTAGTCAATGGAGATTTTTCTCTGTTAGTGTCTTTGTCCTTTTGACTTGGTCCACTTGTTTCTGATAGGTGCCTTATTTTCTGACAAACAAGTTGTCCTCTGTTTATACTGAATATGTCTTGTCCCAAACTTGGAAGCAGTCATTTTTCCAAGGAGCTCTATTTCTTTTGAGTGGGGAATATTATCTAGAGAACACAATCTGTCATTGGGTTTTCATTGCTTCCAAGCCTTTTCTATGGATAGAGCTGGGAAATACATATTTTTCCTTTAAAAATCTTGAGTCTATACTGATATCTCCTCGTGGTTTTAATTTAACATTATAGAATCTTTACTTAATTTTTAAAAATTACATGTTTCTTTGCTTTACATGAAAAATCTTGGTTCTTAATAACATAATTTATATTGTGAATTATTTTAAATATAAATCATTTAAAAATACTACTACTACTATTACTAACAGCCTATATCGTTTGAAGTCTAAGATTTCTTCATAGATGTATTTTATGTTAGAATATATCCCACTAAATATGTACAGTCAAAATACTGTGTTCTAATGCCACTTCAAGTAATTCTTTTTCCTAAGTGGTTATGCATCGAATTTGTTTAATAGTTAGATTATTCATTTTGGTTTGTTTTTACTTTGTAGGGATTTCCCTTTTTCCTTTTCTTTAATTTTATTTGTTACATATGTAAAAGGTTTATGTCTCCAAATTAAACTATATAACAAATTATAGTTATGTGCCTTTCATCGTAGCCTTCTTCATCCTAAGCTATGTAAGTATACAGTTTATTTTTGCAAATTAAAGCAAAGATGTTTATATATTTATATCCCTTTTTCTTACACAGAAGGTAGCAAAATTTGTGTATTTTCAATACTTTACTTTTTCACTTTAAAGCATCCCGAAGAGCATGCCATATTATTGAATAGAGAGCTTACTCATTTTTTAAAAGCTTCATGGCATTCTACCATGTGGATATCCTATCATTTATTTAATGAGTTGCATATCTTGGGCATTTGGGTATTTCCAGTCTTTCACTTTGCAAATAATACCCTAATGAAAAATCTCATGCAAAAGTCAGTCACTAATTTTGCCACTGTGGGCTTTGGGTTGAATTCACAGAAGTAGAATTACTGGGTTAAAAAGAAACACACAGGAAAGCAGATGTGGCTCAAGTGATAGAGCTTCTGCCGACAATATGGGAGGACCTGAGTTTGATCCCTGGGGCCTCCTGGTGAAAAAGAAGAAGAGAAAGTGCGCCTGCGTGGCAAGCCCGCACGTGCCTGTGCAAGTGCCTACATGGTGAGCCAGTGCCCGTACGAGTGCCCATGCAAGTGCCTGCATGGTGAGCCAGTGCCTGCATGAGTGCCCGTGCAAGTGCTCGTGTGGTGAGCCAGTGCCCCATGCAAGTGAGTCATGCAGCAAGATGATGACGCATCAAAAGAGAGACAAGGGAGAGTCAAGGTGAAGCACAGCAGAAGCTAGGAACTGAGGTGGCGCAATTGACAGGGAACCTCTGCCCCATCAGAGATCTCCAGGATTAAATCCCAGTGAATCCTAGAGGAAAGAAAATGAGAAGAGAAGACAACATAGACAGCAAAAATAGCAGGGCAGGGGAGGGGAAGGAGGGAAAATAAAGAAATAAATCTTTAAAAAAGAAACAGGATTTTTCTAGATTTTGATAAGTTTCCTTCAACAGTGGTGGTTTTATTTTACATTACCACTCACAACATAGGAAGATGCCTATTTCTCTACAGTCTCCAGTCTCACCAACAGAGTACATTGTCAAACTTTTGGTAAACATAGGGCAGAACTGATATCTCAGTGAAGTTTTAATTAGCCTAGCTGTTATTATGTGGTGCTTAGTTTCTTTTTTTTAAATAAAGATTTATTTATTTATTTATTTATTTACTTCTCTCCCCTTCTTCCCCCCACCCTCCTCGCCCAGGTTGTCTGTTCTCTTTGTCTATTTGCTGCGTCGTCTTCTTTGCCTGCTTCTGTTGTTGTCAGTTCTCCGTGTGTGTGGCGCCATTCCTGGGCTTTCTTTTGTGCCAGGCGGCTCTCCTTACAGGGCGCAGTCCTTGCGCGTGGGGCTCTCCTACGCGGGGGACACCCCTGTGTGGCACGGCACTCCTTGCGCGCATCCACACTGCGCCTTAGTTTCTTTTAATAAGTTTAAGGGAGCATTTTCATTTCCTCTTCTGTGAACTGTGCATATCTTTTGCTGATTTTTCTATCCGATTGTTGGTCATTTTTTCCCTTGACTTTTCAAAGACCTTTGAATAATAGTCATACTAGCACTTAGTGATATAAATTGCATATATCTTTTCTGAATTTGTCATTTGCTCTTATAATTCTGCTAAAAATTACTGATGAGTATTTAATATTTTAGGTTTGCCTTAAAAATTTATAAAATTTTACCTTTGCATGTTATTTCTTGATTAATTTGTCCCACACAGAATGTGTCAACATTATAGTTTTGACTCATTTGACAGTGCTAGGAACATAAAGGCACTGAAAATCTTTTAGTTGTTCCTATGTGAGCCCCAACGGTTGAGTCAGAGATGAACAGATGGTAGAAGAGGAGGTTTTCTACCTGTAATCTAACAGAAGTAGAGGTCAGAAAAGGCTTTTCAGGGAAGAGACATGGAGTAGAAGAAGGGGTATCATTAAAAGAGATTATAAACTACCTGCTGTACAGTTTTCTCTTTTGACAGTGGAGATAATTTTTTCTGCTACCATTTCTGCTTTTATAATAGAAGCTGCAATTAGGTCACTACAATTATCCTTTGTTCCAGTGAACAGGCCCAGTTTCTTCAGCTTTTCTGTATGAAAGCAGTTTCAAAGCTGTAAGCTATACCTGGTCAAGAACAATTATGGCTTTTATTACTATTATTAATATTTTTCTGATAAGTCAATACAGAGTTACATGCAATTTTTGTGATCAATGTTTCATCTTTTCAACAAAACTATTTTAACTGCATTAATATTTTCCACCATTTTCTCATGCCTGCCTAGGTGTCTATAATGTTTTGTAGATGATTTTCTTTTGTTCTGTCCATATTTTCTTGTCAGTCTCAACCAGACCTGACATGACAAGAGAACTAGATGGTGGGATAATTTCTCACTTCTCTTGTCATACATAAATATTTATATTTCTGTATAGAAAATATGGTATTCTATGACACTGACATGCAAATTCTTCAATGCTACTAATTTAATCTTTAAAACAGACTTTTTCCTCCAGGTCTTCCCTTTGTGTACACAAACCACACATTTTTTGAGTCCTTCATGGTTTGCAAAATCAGTAATGCTGTTCTCTAACTATAGTGGATAGTGGGCTTGAATATCCCATGGTTTGGCAGATGTCATAGGGCAAAGAATATGCTGATGCTCATTTTCTCCAAATTTTAAATGCTCATTAAAGCAGTTCAAGGAAATAAAGTTTGGGAAGAGTTTGAGAGTCAGGGTAGTTTCGGAATATTCCTAATCTGGGGATCCCTGGGAGGCTCACTGGTTCTTTGCCTGGGCAGGATGGCCACAGAAAACATTTCCATATACCCAGTGCCCTAGAATCAGATCTCCCAGTATCAAATTTTTTTTTTTTTAATCTCTTGGACACTGAGTTTATTTCATATTCTAAAATCGTGGCAGTCATTTTAATTCCTATTACTTGTATATTTTTACATGTTTTACAGTTGGTATTTCCCATTTCAAGAGAACTGCCATTTGGTATAGGCTTTCATATTTTTGCAATCTACATTTTCTCTAAATTTATACCTTTCCGAGGCCCATTCAAAGTTTGCATTTGCTAATATACTCAGTTCCTGTTATTTGCATTCTTATACCATAGACAAATTTTTCAGAAATGCTTAATAAACATCCTTAACTTTCACTGGGAATTTGACCCCAAGGAGGAAAAACAAAACAAAACTAACTTACATAGTGCTTAATATCTCCTCTGAAAATGCACGGTAGGCTTATAGCAATCCTATACACAAGGTTCCCAAATAAGAAGCCATTAAGTGTTGATGACATTAAGAGTCTCCCCAGACTGCTGGCCAATCACTGAAGAGAGAGCTATAATGATCTGCCCTTGAGAGGGCTCCGCTGGTTGGATAAAGTTTGTAATTTGTTGCCTGCAATGTGCTTTATTTCTGCTCTGCTTTATTTCTACTGACAATCATATATGGCAAAAAATAGCCTTAATTTTTATATTCCCCCAGTTTATATGTGCCCACTATTTGTAGGATAGGAGGCAGAGAAAAAAGTAATTTTTCTGTGTTAAAAAGTATCTGCAATATAGCACTTTTTAATCTTAGGGACTGCCAGGGGTTATATCTGCAAAAACAAATGACAGGCCTTTGACATGGGGGTACTTGTCATCATATGGAAAAGAATGAGGATAAATCCCTTATGTTGACTGTTTTTGGATAGTGTAAGTCTACATAAACTTCCTGGGGAAGAAACAGGAAAAATACAAAGAATAAAAGGAAACTAACTACATTTCCTTTCCTTTCCCTTTAAACCCTCCTTTTCCTTCTATTTTGTCACCTGGAATTTCACACCTGGCCAGCACTCTCTTGGATGTGTCTTTGATCTTTGTCTATAGAAGTGTACTCTCATAAAAATGTGCTGAAGCATGGGAACATGGATATCCATGAAGCACATGCTGCTCTCTTTCCGTTGTTTTCTGAGCCAAAATGTCAGACTTCCTAGGGCCCTGAACATCCACCTCCAGGTGTGGTGGACTGAATCGTATACCCCTGTTTGGACATATTCTTGGTCTTGGTCCGCCTTCTGGTGGGTGTGGACCTGATGTAAATAAGATCTCTTCAAGATGTTACTTCTGTTAAGGTATCCCACCCCCCACTCCCCGATCAGTTGGGCTTTAATCTGTATTACTGGGAGTCCTTTCTAAACAGAGTAAAAGTCAGTAGGAGAGAAGCTGTGGGGAGCAGCCAGAAGCTGGAAGTCAACAGAACCCAGAGCAGAAAGGAGAAGAGGCTGCCATGCACACTGCCACCTGATGGAAAAGCCAATGAACTCCAAGGATCGCCCAACAGTTAGAAGGAACAAGCAAGCCTTCTAGCCTCAGACACCATGAGCCAACATGAGCCAATAAATTCCTGTTGTTAAGCCAACCCACTGCATGGTATTTTTAGTAGTTAGGAAACTAAAACATCAGGTTACAGGGAATTTTCTTTAAAAGGACTTGGAGCTTATTGAGAGGTTTGGGAACTGGTTTGGGGAAGACTGTCCCAGTTGCTTGCTTGTGCACTTGCAATGAATAACCTTCTCACTAAAAAAAAAAAAAAAAAAAGAAAGTACTTTGGAAATGCTAATGATCTCTGAAGGGCCTGGGAAAACCACCTGAGGAGTGGAACCTCCACTGCGCCTGAGAGTGGGATAAACAAGCCTTTATACTCAATGCTTCCATCAACTAAGATATAAAGAACGCTCTTATTCTGAGAAGTAATGTTCCTTACATAGTGGGGAGTTTTTAAAAAAGCAGAGTTTACAGACCCCCCCCCCCCTCCTGCCCTCACCCCGTATACAGGGGAAATTGTATACAGGTCAGCAAAAGTATTTTCTTTAACCACAGTATTTTTCGCAGTACTTATTAGGATTGTTAATTTTGGTTTCTCTAGAGGTAACTCTGTCTTAGAGAGACCACATAGAACGTCCTCACAAGTCCAGATACACGTCAAAAAATGGAGCCTGCCAGCCAATTCAAATTCATTTGGTTTTAACATTTATTGAGGGTTTACTATGTACTACAAACTGTGCTAGGCTAGATAAAAAGCACAGGGAATGCCTGACCGGCAGGTGGGAGAACTATAACCCTGTCCATCAGGTGTGCAAACTAAAGTCACCTCTTTCTGTCAAAAGGGAAGAGACAGGGTCTTCCTTAATAGGGGTCCAGGCTCTTGAGGTCACCCAGTGCCAGAAACACCCTTGTCATCTGCCCCTTCTCCCTCTTCCACATGCACATGCTGAGGACAGAACATGGAAAAAGCCAACCACCACCTTAGATGATAATCTGCCACCAGAGAATTTGTCCAACAAGGTATTTCAGATGGTTCCTGCTATGACTTTGGTGATTATGTTAGAGTACTTGCACAATTAGGGAACAAGATAATTACCTGGAATGACCCCATTCCAGTGCCACTGGATACTAAAATCCTTTGTTTAAACCTAAGGTGCAGTGGATCTATGAGGGAAGCTTTTTAAAAAGAGCACATATGACATGCACATGATTTTGAGTACAAAGAGAATTTTTTATTTGGTATGATAGACCATGTTTGTTTGGTTTTTTTTGCACAGGGGAATCTAAGGTCTAAGGTGTCTTCATTTGACCCTCTACAAAGACCAATAGACTTTATGCCAGGCATATGCTTTTTTATTTTTATTTTTTTTTAGGAGGTACCAGGGATTTGAACCCAGGTCCTTATACATGGGAAACAGGTGCTCAACCACTAAGCTATATTCATTCCCCAATGAGAGTTGGTTTTTTCATTTGTTTTATTTTGTTTTTAGGAGGTACTAGGGATTGAAACTGGAATCTTATAAATGGGAAGCAGGTGCTCAACCACTTGAGCAACATCCACTCCTGAAACATACTCTTTTGAAAAAGGTGCTTGTTCTCAGTTCTTTTTTTTTTTTTTTAAAGATTTATTTATTTTTTTTAATTCCCCCTCCTCCCCCGGTTGTCTGTTCTCTGTGTTTATTTGCTGCGTCTTGTTTCTTTGTCCGCTTCTGTTGTCGTCAGCGGCACGGGAAGTGTGGGCGGTGCCATTCCTGGGCAGGCTGCACTTTCCTTCGCGCTGGGCGGCTCTCCTTACGGGTGCACTCCTTGCGCGTGGGGCTCCCCTACGCAGGGGACACCCCTGCGTGGCACGGCACTCCTTGCGCGCATCAGCACTGCGCATGGGCCAGCTCCACACGGGTCAAGGAGGCCCGGGGTTTGAACCGTGGACCTCCCATGTGGTAGACAGACGCCCTAACCACTGGGCCAAGTCCGCTTCCCTGTTCTCAGTTCTGACCAAGTATTCCATTACTGGTCCAGCTCCTTCTTCCTTGGTGGCCCTTTATTCTAGGTTTTGTCTGTAATCAGTATAGGCAATCTCTTAACTTTTGAAAAGAAGCTGGGTTTGCCTCTTATTGAAATTATAAAGTGCCAAAGTGTTTGCAGAGTGCAGGAAAGATGTGAGGGGTTGGCATGTTTTTTATTGTGGTTAGCAAGGCACTGCAGTGGTCCAAGATTCCAGGGGATATTAAGAAGTGAAGAAATATCCTTTAAATTTCTTCGTAATTACTTGAGATGATGATCTTATATATACTCCAATAGCAGTAAAGAAGCATAATTTCTTAAAAAGCGCCGGAAACGGGTTAGATGTCTCTGTACTGCTTTTTCTGTAGGGGGAATCCATTCTTCACATAGCAGTTTGGATGATCTTTTTAAAAAGTAAAATTCTATCTGCCTCTCTGCTTAAAACCTTTCTATGTCTTCCTTGAGAACTTTAGATGAAATTCAAGCTCCTTGGTTTGACCTATGAGACTTTCTAATTGAGCACTGATGCCTCTGTGACTTCAGCTTATACCATTGTCTCCCCTAGTTACTTAATTCCAGTCATGCAGCTTCCTTCGCCCCAGGCTTGCTTAGTACTAGCTTTTCTTTTCTTTTCTTTTTTTTTTTAATTTAAAAAAAGATTTATTTATTTTTCTCCCCTAACCCCCCACCCTGGTTGTCTGTTCTCTGTGTCTATTTGCTGCGTCTTGTTTCTTTGTCCACTTCTGTTGTTGTCAGTGGCACGGGAGTCTGTGTCTCTTTTCTTGTTGCGTCGTCTTGTTGTGTCAGCTCTCCGTGTGGGTGGCGCCATTCTTAGACAGGCTGCACTTTCTTTCACGCTGGGCGGCTCTCCTTACGGGGCGCACTCATTGTGCGAGCCCCATGTGGGGGACACCCCTGCATGGCACGGCACTCCTTGCGCGCATCAGCACAGCACATGGGCCAGCTCCACACGGGTCAAGGAGGCCCAGGGTTTGAACCACGGACCTCCCATGTGGTAGACGGATGCCCTAACCACTGCGCCAAGTCCACTGCCGAGTACTAGCTTTTCTTTCTGCCTGAAATCTCTGTCCCCAGATCTCCCTGCCATTTGAGTCTCAGCCTCTCAGATAATGCTGTCCAGCCCCTTTATTCTTTTTAAATTTTATTTTATAACTCTATCACTACTTGAATTTCTTTTTCATGTATTTGTTTATCTATAAGAATAAGCTTCATGAGAGCAGGGACCCTATTTGTCTTGGCTATTGATACAACCCTAATGTCTAGCAGAATGTCAGCACACAACAACATTGACGATAGAGGCAGAGCGATGCAGAGTCAGTGACAGAAGGCCACAATATGATAGAAGCAGAGATTGGATAGATTGACTTTGGAGATGGAAAAAGAGCCCCAAAGCCACAGAATATCATTGTCTTAGGAAAAGGCAAGAAAATGATTTCTCCTCTTGAGCCTCCAGAAAGAACCAGCCCTGCCAACACCTTGACTTTAGCTCAGTGAAATGGATTTCAGACTTCTGGTCACCAGAATTGTGAGAGAATAAACTTGTTTCAAGCCACTAAATTTGTGGTAAATTGTTAGAGCAGCAATAAGAAACTAATACAGATTATTGTTATATGAATACATGGATATTGGATCTAAATAAAAGTATTTATCCATCATCTTTTTTTTTCTAGACCCAAAAGTTGAAGGCCAATGTTAAGTATCTTTTCTGCAATATAGAAATATGAACAGTGAAACCTCATAACCTATAGCATATGAAGAAAAAAGTAAGCCAAATTCTGGAAGCTTTCATATTGTATGTCTTGAGGAGATTAAAAATGTGTTTACTGTGTAATGTAGGTGAAGGAACCTAAATCAATGGCTCCAAATGTCAAACAATTATTTTGGAGGCATTAACACGGGTGTAATACCCACACAAACTAATCTTGGCAGCTGACATCTGTAGCCCAAGAAATGACTACCCAGAAGAAAAACTGTCAGATTAAAACAGATGATGCCAGGCCGTTCCTAAACAAATATCTTTTTATCATCTCCCCAAATACATTATACAGCACACATTTTTCTTTTGCATTTTTAATAAAGCAAAACTTAAAAATGAGGAGCAATCTTTTTTTCCCCTCAGAAAATCCACAGTGACCTGCTTGCAAATAATACAGTTTAAGCATCCCAAAACAGGCTCTTGGTTCATTAAAATAATCAGCATATTCCAATATGCATTTGTCCCTGAAATAATAACAATTCACTTTCGATAAATTAATTATGGTTTTAATGAGTAAAATTTACATTTATATTTCTGCTTTAAGATCTTCATGGGAGGCAGCATTCTCACCCATACAGTTCCGCTGAAGGAAGGCCTTTTTTTGGAGTAGAAATGGAGCTGTCAATAGATTTGCTAACAGTCTGCTGTTTGAAAATGGAGGAGGAACATGGTGGAAGGAGCCTGACTGCCTGAGTTGGAAACCTAGCTCTGCTACTTCCTACTTCTGAGACCATGGGCAAGTTATTTCACCTGTCACCTGTAAAATGAAGAATAAAATAATACTTTCTCCAAAGGGAGAAGGCTCAATGACAATACACCAAGAATATGGCTTGGGAAGCGGATTTGGCCCAACTGATAGGGCATCCGCCTACCACATGGGAGGTCTGCGGTTCAAACCCCAGGCCTCCTTGACCCATGTGGAGCTGGCCCATGCGCAATGCTGATGCGTGCAAGGAGCGCATAGGGGAACCCCATGCGCAAGGAGTGCGCCCTGTAAGGAGAGCCACCCAGCGCGAAAGAAAGTGCACCCTGCCCAGGAATGGTGCCGCACACACAGAGAGCTGACACAACAAGATGATGCAACAAAAAGAAACACAGATTCCTGTGCCACTGACAACAACAGAAGCAGACAAAGAAGATGCACCAAATAGACACAGAGAACAGACAACCGGGATCGGGAGGAAAGGAAGAGAAATAAATAAATAAATCTTAAAAAAAAAATATGGCTGGCACACAGATAAAAACACATTAGCCAAAAAAAAAAAAATCAATACAAATAGTAACAATAATCCACATCGGATAGAGGTGAGGTGAGGCAGCAGACAGGCCAGGTACTCATGCCATCTTCACATGCACACACAACGAATCCTAGATGGAGAGTAGACACTGTAATAAATATTATAAAAGCTGGCCACAATGCTCAGGGGACAGGGGTGTTGCGGTTAATTGAATTTTCTGCTTGATTGAGAGTAAAGCAGCAAAAGCTTTTGGTTTCAATATGGTTACTGGAAATTTTCCTAAAATATACTAATCCTTTTATTTGCCCGAACTGAATTAGCTGAATAGAATTTTATAGACGATTGAGGTAGGGGTATCACTTGAAGACCACCCTTCTCAGCTACAGATTTCACCCTTTACCACTTGAAATATTGGACAATCACAGAGGAGAATCAATATTACTGTGTGCTGGCCTGGTCTATTGAATCTGAATATTCACCAGTTATTGGACACTGGGGAGTGCATCTTATTTTCTCTTCTACCCCTTCCCTTCCCCCTAAAACTAGAGTGCTCAAAAGAGAATTATAAAAAACATCTGGTTAGCTGAACGAAGGTTAAGTTTGGATATGATTACTAATTTGAAAAAATTTAGAGGGTAAATTACTTCTTTAGCAGATGGAACTTGCTTTTTCAGGGTGCCCGGGTCCCTCAAAACAATAGCAATGGATGGGACAAATGAAAAAATCAAAATTTCCTCACCCTAGTTGGTTTGAGTTTTTCAAACAAAGGTTCAATTTACTCCACCTTATTTGACTGTAGTGCTAGATTACAGTATGCATATGTAGTGCATAGTATCATACAAATAGTATGTAACTCACTAATCTATACAAATAGCTATGCTAAATTTTCCAGACTACTAAAATTATAATAGTTCATTGTTAAAATCTGAAAAAAAAATTGTATTTGTATCCAGAAATTTCTGCCCTAAACTTTACAATTGGTCCTTTGTCAGCTTTACAGAAAGAAACTATAATAGAAAGCACCCTGATTACTTGGAAAATTCCTTAGATTTCAAATGAGATTTTTCCCTGAGCCTTTAAATTCCTCTCTAGTTAGCAGCAAAAATATCATGTATTATTCATGGGATTAGGAATTTGAATTTTTAAAAAATCTCTTCTCTCTTAATTCACCACACTGTGAAGTTGTACTTTAGACTTGATATTAATGATTTCATTGCCAAGTGCCTAGAAATATTGGGTGATAAAGAGGATCTGCTCTATTGTCCTAGCTTTACCACTATTTTTTCATGGCTGCCTTCTCTGTGATTACATAGCATTATTATGCCCCATTACAGTATTTATCACAGTTTAGCTTTATTATAATTAGTTGTTCATTGGCTCTCTTTCCTCTCTTAATTGTGAACTTGTTGAGGGTGAGGACTAGGTTGTGTTTTACTCATCCTGTCATTTCCCCCCAAGTGCCTAGCTGTTCAATTAATATTTACTGAATTATTGAAGAGTTCATGCCAAAAATAATTAAAAGGCCAAAATTGAATCAAAGCAGAAAGTATGCACCCAAATCCTCTGAGTGGAAAAACTTTCATATCATTTCAGCTCAACCTCAGATTTAAAGGTGTTGATGGTGAAAATGGGAGGACTGCATCCAGCATCCATGTGGAATCTGAGCCTCCTCTTGACATAGAGGTGCAATGGACACAACCAATCCAATGTCCACATAGAAGAGGTGGCATGGAATTGGGAAAAGTGGACATGGTGGACGATGGGTATGGGGAAGGGCAGGAGGAGATGAGAGATGGAGGCGTCTTTGGGACATGGAGCTGCCCTGGATGGTGCCTCAGAGGTAATCACCGGACATTGTAAATCCTCATAGGGCCCACTGGATGGAATGGAGGAGAGTGGGGGCCATGATGTGGACCATTGTCTATGAGGTGCAGAGGTGCCCAAAGATGTACTTACCAAATCCAATGGATGTGTCATGATGATGGAAACGAGTGTTGTTGGGGGGGAGAGGGGGGGTGGGGGGGGTGGGGATGAATGGGACCTCACATATATATTTTTAATGTAACATTATTACAAAGTCAATAAAAAAAAATTAATTAAAAAAATAAATAAATAAAGGTGTTGATGGTATGTTTCAAGATAAAAGATTGTATTATATAATCGGTGATGTTCTCCAGATGAACAAAAATATTAAAACTCATCAAAATACAAATCTTTCACGAAGGTTATATACTTTTTAGGACTAAAATTGGAACTATCCAACTGAAGTGACCAACTAAAGGTGACCTTGCAAATGAGACGTGGAAAATTTTAAAAAAGAGAGAAAAAAGAACAAAAGACGTAAGAGAATAAAAGATGGTAAGTAAGAATTAGTGATACTGTATCCAAATGAGTACTGCCCATTAGGAAGACATGTGCTCTTTAGCTCTCAAAACTTGCACAAAGCAGGTGGGAAGCTATCAGCTCAATGAAGGTGCCTGGACAAAGCCAGCCTCAGGTGTTATGTCTTGAGCAGTGCCCGGGACCAAGTGCAGGGAGATTCAGAATTTCCTGAAAGGAAAGGCAAAGGGTGCTGTATCGGTCTTCCTAGGAAGGTTCCAGCACGTGGAGATGTGCATGGTCACAGAGATTAGGCTGGGGGGTTGTGAGGAAGGAATGCAAAGGGCAAGAATTTGCAGTCAGCCAACTATGGACTGGGGCATGATATCCTTTGTATATGAAGAGGACATGCTCGAGCTACCCTCCAGGCCCCCACATCGTGTTCTCCCTGAAAAGAGGGGCTTACTTGTTCCCTTCACTTAAAGGTTTCTGTCCAAGCCCATACACATTTAGATGTTTACCTGGGGTTGGAGGTGCAGTTTGGGGTTACTCAGAAAAACCACAAATTGCTTGACAGCAAAGACTGCCTCTTTTTCCTTTAAAAGAAATCCTCGAGTCTTTAGCATCTATTATAGTATGGGATCCACAGTAAGAACTTAATAATGGATTTTAAAAAATGTATCAATGTTTCTTACAGGGATATAGTTTATATAACATCAACCCTATTAACCATGTTGCGTAAGTCTCTGAGCTAGCCAGGTGTAAGCATTTGGCAGAATTAACCCATCCACGTCCTGTGTGCCTGCCCACCTGCAGGCTCAGGGCTTCAGCAGCAGCAGGGATGAAAACTGAGGTGGGAGTGTTGCATGCCCCATAGGGTGTCCTACTTCCTTAACCCCGAGACTTTTCTCATTTTCTTTTCAATTCCTCTCTCTTCCTCTAGGTACCCAATTCTCTTTGTAACCTTTTAGAGTATGCAAATTGGTAACATGCAAGAACACACTGAAACTACTTTTCCAATCAGTCAAGAAATGGCTATTTTAAAGGAAGGAGATCTAATGTAGTACCAGGTGTTATTAAGCCTATGTGCTTATTATCTCTCTATGGATCTATCAAGCTCACACTTAAAGACATATAAGTACGGCCACATGCATGTACACAAAAAGCCACATCCATGGTCATAGCATTTCAGTCATTCCCACAAGCAGGAATACTGCCAGCCAGTTAAGCACTCTTAATACCAGAGAGATGCCCTCAGATGCCAAGAAGTAATAAAATAAAACTTAAATACTCCTCGGTCTATCCCTGTGACTATTTCTCATATTCCTTTAGATGGAAAAATTCCTTCCATATGTCATCTGATTATAAGGCAATGTAAAAAATGAATGTGTAAATAGAATTATAAACATGTCTATATACGTTTGTGTGTTTCCAAATGCTCTGGAAAAGTTGTAAAAACATACTATACACTTTGTTTGTAATTTGTGATATTTGGAGCTCTTCCTCAATTTTCCTTTTCTAATTGGCATGCTTGTAGTCAAATGTGTTTCTCCTGCTTAGAAGCAAAATATCCAAGTACATCTCTGAGAATCTAAATTTCCATGTTAATTCACACACCATATTGATTTATTATGTCACAAAATGGTTTTTTAAAAAATTCTTTACACTTAGGCAGAGTGAAGCTTATGTGAGTTATATCAGTGTGTTTCAAGATAAGAGATATATGGAGGAGTTTATTTCAGACTGATCATTGAGGATGGCATGACTGGGTCTAGTAGAGAATGTTTATTTCCTCCGAAATTTTTTCATTTGGTGATATGAACTGGTCACTGAGATTAAGCATTCCTTTCTGTCTTAAGTCATATGCATATTTGAAGTTGGGGATAATAATAATGTCAGTTTTCTTGGTACTTAGTTTTGTTGTTAGTGAAATGAATTGTTCTTGCAATAATTCACTTCCTGTTTCTCAACATTTTGTAAAGTGTTTTGGTTCAATTTAATATCTTTCTCTCAGGCCTTACTTGTCTATCCTTTGAAAGAGATGAGGTTAATTTACAATTAGGGGAATAGAATTGACTTAAAATAACAAAAAAATTACTAAGTTTTTAATTTGTTGGGTAAAAAATCCTATGTAGGGATATACTCAATTCATGCTTAATAATGTCAATAACAGCAAACTACAAGAAGGATGCTGTTAAAGCTTTTGTTTTTACAAAATAGCATAGTTAATGAACATTGTAATTTTTTTCAATATGCATTTACTTATTTGACAGTTGCAAAATGCATCTCTGATACCTAAAAGTACCACTAGCAAATTATCTTCTTCTAGCCACACAGTCTGTTGACTTGGCAATTTTTTTTTTTAAAACAAAGCCAACCCAATAAAATATCCTTTGTTGCTCATTCAGCTGAAAACTTATGATTTTTTGCCAAGACACATTATTTGATCTGGAAATATCTTTAAGTGTTTGGAATACATATTTTTTAGCACTTGAAATTTTCTCTGTCACAGCTTCTATTGGAGACTTTGGAACGTTTTAGGATTATTGAACAAATATCAATTATGTCTATGTCTTCAGTGTCAATCTGAATTGGAAATGTGCCATCTTTAACATCTTCACTAATAGAATTTTTAATTAGCTGTTGATACCGTCAATAATAGTTCACTATATGACTTGCTTAAGCAATTCTACATTTACTAGTTTGTTTTTCAGTTTTGAAAATGGTGCAATTATAAAGTGTTTTTTAAACAGAACACCATACTTCCAAAAATAAGAATTTTAAAAAAGATATTTTAATTCAAAGTTATTGTTTATTTGTCCACTGATTATTTAAAAATCAGCAAATTTAAAAGTTACATTAGCACATTGCTCTAAATATGGTATTATTTTACATTTTCAAGTCAACCAAGGACTTTACTAAGTAACTTTTCTCTAAGTTGTAAGGAAATGAAACAAGAGAACTAGGATCTAGATGTGAAGAAAGGACATGAAATTGGAGGAGAGTATATAATAAAGAATTATTTTGTAAGATAAAGAGTCTAATTTAATGGTAAAGTGGATCCCTAATTACGGACTAGGAGTTCAGTAATAGTCCCTTCTCAAGAGAGCAGGTGTATGGCAATTGGTATATTACGAATAACTATCACTGTGTTTTCATGATCATTTGTTTTACAGTGTTGGGGTTTTTTTGTTTGTTTGCTTGCCCCCTGAAATATCTGCACCATGAATTCTACTGACTCAACTCAACGTGCATCTCAAAAAGGATCTTACTTTGATGGAGAGCAAGTGAAGGATAGTGTATCTCATCTATACAATCAAATTCAGGTTTCTCAAGTAAAGGCAAATCTTTCATTGTAAACGATTGAAGAGAATGGGATTTAAAAATAATTTCAGCTGACTAAATTTAGGAAATGCAAGAGACTGGGGGTAAAAATCCAAGTCAAAATTCCTCTTTGGTCCATAGCATTTTCATTTGTTTGTGAAATGGGTGAATTTCTTTCCCTCAAGGTCTTGCCTCTCAGGGTCTGCTTCAGTGGCAGGGAAACAGGTGTCAACAGGCTTGATGAGCTGGCCTCTAAGGTTCAATGATTCATTTCCACTGTCCTACTGGCAATTATAAATAACCTCCTGGGGAAAAATCTTGTGTATATAAACTATATAGCTTTGTCAACCACTGATTTAGCCTCTTCTGCCTTTTAGTTCTAGCAATTACTCACTTGAAAAACAAAAATTAACATCAGTATGCTTTTTTATATTGTTCATTCATTCATCCATTATTCAGCAACTACTTATGGCATGCTTACTCTGTGAAATGTATTGTATTAGATGTTATGAAAAACAGAAAAATAATTATGAAGTGCTCCTTGCCCCAAGGAAGTTGCAACTAGTAAGGGAGAAAAAGGATGTTTTTAATCATAAACATCTACAATTCCACACAGTTAAATAATAATAATAATGAAAATGTGTGTCTACTATGTGCCAAGAACCATTCTAAGGTGCTTTAAATATTTTATCTTATATAAATTTCACAAGCACGCTGAAGACTAGACATTATTTCTCCTTTTATTTTTCTCCCAAAACAGCAAATCTGAGGCTCAGAGGGGTTCAGCAAATCATGCACAACCAAACAGCTAGTACAGGGTAGAGTCAGGTTTTGAATTCAGCACTGTTTTACATTAATGCTCATTCTCTTTTAAACAAATCCTGTCTCTAAGAAGAAATGTTAAGTTCACCATTTATAGCCATTATTCTGAATGCTTCACTTCATTCAGCATCTCATTTAATTCTCATATTAACACTATTTTGCTAATGTGGTTACATATCCATTTTTGCAGTTGAAGAAACTGAAGATTAGCAAAAGTAAGTAACTTAACCTAGGTTATTTAGTGGCAGGATTTTCTTCTAATGAAGTAGTTTGGTAAGGTAAAATGGAAGAGGTAAGGTTTCACTGAATTTCTATCCTCTTGGTCCAAGTGAGGCAAGGGGATGGCATTCCAAGCAGGGAAAATGGTATCAGGAATGGCACAGAGTTTAAAAGTGCTATTGTAATCTCAATTGTCTTGAGCGTAGGACCACATGGCCTAGTAGTAGAAATTGTGATTAGAAAGGTGTGAAAGGGAAGCAGATGTAGCTCAAGTGAATGGGCTCCCATTTACCCTACTGGAGGTCTGGGGTTTGATGCCTGGGACCTACTGGTGAAGGCAAGCTGGCCCAAGCAGAGAGCTGGCCCATGCGGAGTGCTGCCCCACACAGGAATGCTGGCCCATGCAGGAGTGCTGGCCTGCATGGAGTGCTGGTCCACACAGGGAGCTGGCTCAGCAAGATGACACAACAAAAAGAGACAGAGGAGAGAAAAAGAGACACAGCCGACTAGGGAGCTGAGATGGCGCAGGAGAGTGAGTACCTCTCTCCCACTCTGGAAGGTCCCAGGATCAGTTCCCAGAGCCACCTAATGAGAATACAGACAGACATAGAAGAACACAGAGTGAATGGACACAGGGAGCAGACAACAGGAGGGGCAGGGAGAAATAAATACATGAATCTTAAAGAAAAAAAAAAAGGAAAGAAAGGCAGATATGGTCAGACACATTGGGCTTAAGGAGTTTGGACTGTAGGTGGTAGGCAATGGAGAGACATTGGAAGTTCTGGAGAGAAAAATGACAAAATCAAAGCTATTATTACTGGTCCACTCTTTCCAAGATGACACATTTAACCACCTTTGCCTCAAGAAATGATTTTACAAATTATTTGTCATTAGTTACAGCCCTCAAAAACGTGAAACTGATGGATTTCACCTAAACAGCCAATCGTTGTTACTGCTGATTTTTAAAAATTCCTCTTTTCACTGACCTCTTAGAAAAGAAGACTTTTGTACCATAGCCCAATCCTCTTCAACCTTTTTAAATCTCAATACTGAAACCAATCAAAGAACACATAGCAAGAGGCAGGAGTTTGAGATTGGGTAAAGTGTCAGGTTCCTTTGGACATCATCTGAAGTCAGTTCAGATACACTGTAAAGCCTTTAAGAAATTAAACATCAGAGCAAGGTGAGCAGGTGAGAGAGAGTGGAAGAAGGAGAAAAGGACACTTTCATTCAATTTCCACAAACTATTAGCAAACCAGAGTTATCCCTCCTTTAATATGATACATTTAACAAGTGCAAAGGTGAGGATTTTGTGAATTTCATGACTGTGGTTAGTTACAAGTGTTTTCTGTGGTCACACACACCATGAAATTGGAGAGGCTGGCAGTCCCCCATTCCATTTGTGCCCTTTCTCCCCATGAGTTTGTTTCCATGACTGCCAAGTACTGGCTGCAGTAAGCACTCCCCTGCTACTGTGCTGCCATTTCATGCCAAGCTCACAATGCTTGAAGAGCAACTTCCAACTGGTGATCAATAAGGAATGAGAAGAAGCTTCTTGAGTGGAAGTATCTGGCATGACTCCCAGTTGGGCAGTCTGGACTCAAGTTGGCCTTCTTCATTATGATAGGATCCAATTCAGCAACTTCCACAGATGGTGTGTCTCAGAGCAGTCTAGGCATCCAAAGGCTGACTGGGTGAGCTGGAGGTCCTTAATACCAAAGCTGGTCAGAAAATAACACTCAGCACCTAGAGTGAACCAGGTGCTTGCTTCATAAATATTACTTTCAATTTTCACAGTCATCTGAAGGACAGACATCTTGATTCTCATTTAATAGGCAACAAAATTGAGGATTGAAGCAATATGTAGTTTGCCAGTGTGTACATGTAGAGCCAGGTTTTTAACCCAGGTATGACTGACTCCTAAGCCTTGTAAATGTTTCCATTGGCCACCTGGCTTTCCCTGGGCCATCACCTAGCCCAGTTGGTCTCCAACATGACTGTAAATGACAATTACTTTGGAAGTGATTTCAAAATATATATCCTCAGATGCAACCACTGAATATCTATAGTATATCTGTATCTTTATAACTGTATCTATATTATCTCTTTATCTAATGTAGGGTTTCTCAACATCCGTACAATGGACATTTGGAGCCAGATAATTTTTTGTTGTGGGAGGCTGTCCTGTGCATTGTAGGATATTTGGCAAAATTCTTGTGCTCTGCTCTAGCTACTAAATTATAAGAGCAGATCCCCTATCCAACTCCCAGTGAGACAATTAAAAATGTCTTCAGACATTGTCAAATGCTACCTTGAGTGCAAAATCGTTTCTGGTTGAGAACAACTGATCTAAAAAGTTGTCCAAGAAATTTCAAAAAAGCATATCCAAAATTTGGTGTTTGTAAGTCATGGATCTAAATGAAGATTTCTATATAAAGGATGTGAGGGGGTAAAAAGAAAACAAAACAGGTTCTGGAATACAATAGGACAAGCACCTTTCAATTTGCAGAATTCGCCGACCTATGTGAACAATAACTGATTTTGTCCTGCAGAGTGAATATGTTGCCATAGAAGCTTTCCAAAGCATGATACAACATGGCATATTTCCAAATAAACAATGAGGATGAAATACTTTTAAAATACTAAAAATATAATTTGATTTTCAAAAGTCTGGTTTATCCACGTTTTTCAGAACACTTTTAGCAAATTAAGAATAATTGTACACTGCCCAGTCCAAAACTAGTCCACAGTAAATATTCTGTAGTCATTGAATATCAATTTATTAAAATTATTTCTTCTAAGGAACTCAGCAATTAAAAAGCATTTTATGTAAATCGAATGAATGAAACTGAGAGACCTTTAAGTATTATTATTATTATAAGAATACATCCCCAAGAATGGGTTTTCCAAAGCCATGAAAACAAGTAGTAAAAATTCCCCTTTTCACAGATCTCTTGGTCTCTCAATCCTAGGTTCTAGTTACCAAATGGCTATTGACCAAGTTAAAGTCATACAAAGCTTTCATAGAAAATGTACTTCTCCAGTTCTGCCACTGTCATGTATAATCTACATCAGACCAAATATATATATATCTCTAATTGGCATAAAATCCAATGAATTACCAGTTTCTTGATTATACTGAATATGTATGTATTTATTTAATATGTGTATATTAAAACCAAACATTCTTGATCAACAGAACTTAGAACTTCTTTCCAAGGCTTTATAAGATCAAATATTCTAAGCATTTCTGTGGAACCACTCCAGGTAGTTTAGTACAATTCCTTTATAGAATGTATTTCAACAGCACTACAATTGCATACAATAATATAATGTGTCACTCCAGGGTATTTGAATATAAGAGTATTCTTTTAAAAAATTTTTAAAGAGCTGGTGTACTTTAATCTTAGAAGTTGGTCTAAGTGACTGTTGGAAAGCATGCCAGTCAAGTGATTCATTTTATGTATTAATCCAGCTCGGCTGACAAGCAATTGCTAATACAGCACTTCTAACATTGATTCAAGTTCCATAAAAGGATTTTGGCTCATAAAAAATGCTGGCATGGAATTAGGATGTAGGTGTTCCCATCTCTTGTCTATAGGAATATAGTAATGTGCCAAAGTTTGTTGGTGACCACAAGCATTTCTGAGAAGATAGGTATTACAAAGATCAAATAAATGTACATATATTAAAGCCACCTGCATCCCCCTGTATTTCACTCCTCTGAATTAGAGGTAAAGCTTGAAAGATGAATCCTGAATAAAGGGTAGGGGGGGTGGATATTCACTATGCAGTGTTTGTGCTCTGTCTCTCTCGGTGTCTCGGTCTCTTTGTTGTTTTTCCTTTCCCGCCCCCCCCCCCCCCCATTGTCTGCTCTCTCTGTCTATTCATTGTGTGTTCTTCTGTGTCTGTTGTAGTCTCGGTAGGCGGCTCTGGGAACCCATACTGGGACCTTCCGGAGTGGGAGAGAGGTGATCATTCTCTTGCGCCATGTCAGCTCCCTAGTTCGTTGCATCTCTTATTGTCTCTTTTCTGTGTCTCTGTGTTGCATCATCTTGCTGCGTCAGCTCTCCATGTGGGCGGCATCACTCCTGGGCTGCACTCCTGTGTGGCGGCACCCCTTGTGCGGGGGGCACTCCTTGTGTACGGCAGCACTCTGTGTGGGCCAGCTCAACCCACAGGCCAGGAGGCCCTGGGTATTGAACCCTGGACCTCCTATATGGTAGGTGGAAGCTCTCTCAGTTGAACCACATCTGCTTCCTGTCTCTCTGTTCTTAATTCTTACGTTGAGTAAGGAGGCTATTCTTATCCTAACACAAGCATCATTAGCAATCACTGGGATACAGCAAATCTCTTTTCATTGACCAAGATGATTAGTACTATGAAAAAGAGAAATCTGATAGCTTCTCTCTGTCAGCATAAAATTAGAACATGACCTTGTCCTGAGAAATACCATCTAGTAATATTTTCCATAACTTCCACATAGTGATGATCTAATAAGAATCTAAAAGTAATTAATCGGCTCTCTTTTGGCCAACCAAAACCTTATTCAAATACACATTTTTATCAGGATTCTAAGGGAGCCATAAACTGGGGCATTTTGAAAAACTGGGATATAATCCAGTGCATGATCTGATCAAGGTTCAGTGGTAATAATAAATTGGGACTATTAAAACTGGGAATCATGCCAACATTTTATTTTGCCCAAACCACAGGACCTAGCAAATTCTGCTGCAAAAGACAGGGATATTCAGTGACGAGTAAGGCCATGCTGAATTAATCACTTGTATGTAATCATGCCAAAACATGGGTGTTTTCAACAGTTTAAACAGTGCGAAAGTTTCAGTTCTGTAAATAATTAATTATTGAGAGTCACTTGGTAAATTAAAGAAATCAGCCCTCTGGTTTCTTTAATAAAACATACACTCTTTTTAAGATACAATAATGACAAAGTCCTATCAATTCGTTTGTAGCTGTATGTATGTATTTAGGCGTGATATGTATGTAGGTAACAACTAAAATATTAATTTAAAATGTAATAACTTCCTTTTCCTTCTTCGAATACAATAAGCATCTTCATTTTTCAACATGAACAAATGTTGGATAAACTCTAGCCTTATTCTGGATTTCATTTCAATTTCCAGTAACATAAAAATCCCCTATAATTAAATAAAACGCTGAGAGGTTGGGAATAGATTTTCACCCACTTGTATTCTAAAACTATAAATGGTTTCTGAATGTTTTTATTTCTCTAAGATGCATTTCGTTTATGTGGGGAACTTGCAGCTGCATAATTAAATCTTGGTTTGCCAAATATCAAAAACACATGTATTGATTTAAACTAAGGGAACCGGCCACAAGCAGTGCAGCTGATAAGGCAAGGGAGAAGCCTCTGCAGTTTTTGGAAGATTTCCTAAAAGGAAAGAAAACTAAGAACCTTGAATTCAGTCACTGAAACCGATTAACGTTCCTAAATCTTAGCTTCACTCTCACTTAGACATTCTGTTCAGGCCAGTTGTTGAAAACAAGAGCCATATGCTTTTTTACTTCTCAGTGCTCAAGCTTGGAGAGGTTGTCTCTTTTTTCCCTATTTCCGCATGTATCCTACTAAGACTCTAAGAAGATCTTCAAAGATAGTGTTTCATTAACACAGTAAACAAGCTCCCTTGCAAATTAAAGTGTGACACGGTATAAGAATAGATAGAGGGAAACGGACTTTGGCCCAGTGGTTAGGGCGTCCGTCTACCACATGGGAGGCCCACGGTTCAAACCCCGGGCCTCCTTGACCCGTGTGGAGCTGGCCCATGCGCAGTGCTGATGCGCGCAAGGAGTGCCTTGCCACACAGGGGTGTCCCCCGCGAAGGGGAGCCCCATGCGCAAGGAGTGCACCCATAAGGACAGCCACCCAGCACGAAAAAAAGTGCAGCCTGCTGAGGAATGGCGCTGCCCACACTTCCCGTGCCGCTGACGACAACAGAAGCAGACAAAGAAACAAGACGCAGCAAAAAGACACAGAAAACAGACAACCAGGGGAGGGGAGGGGAATTAAATAAATAAAAAAATAAATCTTTAAAAAAAAAAAAAAGAATAGATAGAAGATCTTGGAGAGCATAGCTCATGTATTACTAACCTCTATTTTTTTTTTCAATTTCAGTAAGTGGCTTCATTTAGTGAAATTTTAGTTCATGGCCAGTAATATGGGACTTCAAGGGAAGACTGCCATTGGTGTCAACATAGAATTTTCCCCCAGTCCAATAATCCTAAATAAACAGGGAAATGCATTTTCCTTTAACCAATCTCCACCTGATTTCTGAGACAGGATTAATGATAAAAATTCAATATGCATGTAGATAGGCATTTCATAGATCCAAGCATCTGGCTGGTTTTACACTTTGCAGAAGGTCATAAACTTAAGTTAAAGTATTAGAATTGAACAAAGAAAAATGTGTTTACTGTCTTAAGATGATCTCTTGCTTTCAGCTCATGATACTAATTTACATAATCTGAATGTTTGGAAAATCCTAATTTATCTTGCTAAAAGATTCCAGGAAAAATAATCTTTAATATTGCATTCATTCTTCTGGCAAAGGATAGGAGTCTTTGGAACTAATGTTTTATTATGGCCAATTTCACTGAAGCATGAACAGAATGACCAGCTTATTTAAAGCAGGACTTTATTGCAATGAACTGTTTGACTTGTGTCAGGACAGGGCACATCACCAGTTCAGGAAATCAAATATGAGACCAAGAAAATCCTACCACATAATCTTGAGCAAGAAACTTGTTTTTTGCTCAGAAAAGAATGGTGCATACATTACCACAAACAAATGCTGTGGCAGGTTCAAGAAAAGGCCACTCCAGGAAATTCAAAGTAGATGCTTCTATTATATATACTTACACATTTCTCAGACTCTAAGGCCTTCGAAGGACTTTAAGATAATTTAAGGACAAATGTAGCATAAGTGACATGCAAGATTATTTCAGATGGTATGAGGCTTAATGTGCTTAATTCATAAATTAACTTAGACATGGCTATATATTTATATAATAATATATTTGTAATGTATAAATATAATTAGCACAATGAAGATAATATATCAATGACTGATGTTTATGAAACTCTGACCTAATCCAATACTTATCTGATGCACTAATCCTCTCTAAATGTAGCTTCATCTTAGACATTTTCAGTGTCAACAGACTCACTGCCTCATAAGACACTGTAATTGTTAGGATGGTTTCTCTTCTATTAAGCCGAAAGTTATCTGTCTTGAAAGAATTCCTCATTTGAATCTGTATGAAAATGAAGGCTATTCCATATGTGATCTGAGCAGTGAAAAATAGGAATTACCGTTTCCTCCCTTGTTTTGCACATAAATTTCCAGTAATGTAGTCTAGAACTGGATTAAGGTTTTGGCAGGCGTATCCTCATGCTGACTCATGCTAACCTTACTCTCAATGAAAACAATCAGGCAAATTTTTTCATATATTTGGTATTAAGTCAAACCTTCCATATCCTGTGTTTATATAGTTCAATTTTTGACCTAAAATCAAGACTTAATATTTATTCTTACTAAGTTTCTTTATGTTTGATTCAATCCATTGTTCTAGATGATTCTGTCATCAGGTATATATTATCAAACAGGCAGCTTAGCAGTATTCACAACCTGATCAGTAGGTTACCATCATCGATGGCAACGCACAGCAGGCCAGTGTTGAAAATAAATTTTCATGAAAAACTTTATTCTTGCAAGTTTATATTGAAGGAATGTAGGTTAGCAATCTTTGGGTACAGTTTTTCAAATAGTTAAAATCCTTCTAGTGTTATGTCATGTGGTTTAGTTTTCTCTACCATATCCATAAGGATATCAAGAGATAAGGCAATTTTGATGTCCAAGTATATTACCCTCATTTTTTTTTGAAGTCTAGAGATTAGACCAGGGTTTTTCCACCTTTACACTACTGACATTTGGGCCAAATAATTTATTGTTGATAGCCTGTGCATTGAAGAATGTGTAACAGCATTTGCTGGGCTCTCAACAGTAGATGCCAGTAGCAAACCACTCCCCTCTTTCAGTTGTGACAAGTGAAAATGTCTCCAGATATAGCCAAATGACCCTAGAAGGAAACAGTCCCTTAAAGAAAGCACCATTCTAGACTCTAAAGTAGTCCCCCAATCTAATCTAATAACCTAATCATCCAGGTTTAGCTTTTTTCACCTTTTTATAGCTATAGCTATGAATAAACTATTCATATACAGCACAAAAACAGCTCCACATAAGGAATTAGATGTGAAAATAAATTAAAATGATATATGAAAATCATACAAAGTGAGAGGAAAGGAGAGGGATAATATAATCCTAGACTTTATAATCCTAGGGTAAAATGCTTACAAAGAAATTAAACCTGATTTAAGAGGTAATCTATAAAAATTTAGTGTTTGGATGCTCATCCAAGTTATTATTTGGAACAATAAAATACTGGAAACAAATAAATGTTCAATACAGAAGATAAATATTGATCTCACAGAATTTTAGGCAGTCATCAAAAAATGACATGTTAAACATCTTTAATAATGTGGGGAAATGCTCTAATGAAATGCTATGGGAAAAAAAGCAAGGGAGAACTGGAAGACCCACCAAGGGCACTAGGTGTGCAACAGTCCCTCTCTGATCCCAAACAAAAGTGGCTCCAGAGATGGGCCCTAGGTTGTGAGTTAGTTCTCTATCCAGCAACCAGAATCATCTTTTCAAACAGAAATCTGGTCATGTCATTTGACTACTTAAAAAGCCTCCAGGATGGCCTAGAAAGATGTGGGACTCTCTTTTTCCCAGAAAAACAGCTAGAGGACAGGCAGAAATGGCCTGAAAAAAGAATCTTCTAGGGTTTAGGACACCAGGGGAAGGCTGGACAATACCCAGAAGAGAAAGGGGCAAAGGAAAAGAATTGCAACAGCAAAACTGTGAGCCTCTACCCTATAGGCACTTTTGTTGTTTCTTGAATTATTATTTGTTTTTTACCTTCTACCTTGGAAGGCAAGTTTGGTTTTAAAAGCCTAGACTTTAGGGGGCACCCGGATTTGAACAGGGACCTCTTGATCTGTAGTCAAATGTTCTACCCCTGGCACTTTTGAATTCTCAGGCCTTGGGTTCGCAGCTAAGACAAAGGGGCCTCCCAGGGATTTCACCTCCCTAGGAAATGGGAGAGAGAGGGACACAGCCTAAGGCTGACTCAGCTTTTGACCAACACATTTGGTCTGCTGTGTCCCAGGAACCCTTCCAGGCCAGGTGGGATTGTACCACTGTTTGCCTTGGGAACCATCAAGGGACTAAGGAGATCCAACCCTCTCCAATCTTCCTCTCTACTGACCGAGAGTGGTTGTTGAAGATGCAGAGGGGAGTGGAATTATTCCCTACCTGGGAAAAGGGAGAGGGCAGCCAGCAAAGGTTGGAGAATACCTCTGAGAAAGTTTGCTTTCTAAAGAACCAGATCGGGTTAAACCAAGATCAAAGAAAAGCAGTAACACCCAGACTTCTGCTACTAAATTCCTATGAAGGGGGCAAAATTGAACAAGTGAGTTAACTCACAGATGCCTAGACATCAGCAAAAAATTGCAAGCCATACTAAGAAATGGAAGAAATGGCCTAAGAAAAGGAATATATAGAAGTCCCAGAGGAGAAGCGGTATTTGAGAAAACTAATCACCAAAATGCACACAAATTTCCAAAATCCAAATAATGAGTTGAAAGACAATATGGCTTAAGTGATAAAAGGTATCAAGATGACACTGAGCAAGCACAAGGATGAACTTGAAAACCTGAATAGAAGAGCAACAGAGCTCATGGGAATGACAGACACAAAGGTGAGATAAAAAACACATTAGAGGCATACAACAGCAGACTTGAAATGAGAGAAGAAAGAATAAATGATATAGAAGACAGAACAACTGAAATTGAAGAGAGAAAAGAATAGAAAATATTGAGCATGGGCTCAGGGAGTTGAATGATAACATGAACAAAACAACATATGGGTCATGGGAGTTGCAAAAGGAGAAGAGAAGGGAAGAGGGGCAGAAAGAGGATTTGAGGAAAGAATGACTGAAAATTTCCCAACTCTTATGAAAGAAATTAACTTAAATGTCCAAGAAGCACAGCGTACCCTAATCAGAATAAATGCAAATAGACCTACTCTAAGACCATACTACTCAGAAGGTCAAACATCAAAGATAAAGGTAAAATTCTGAGAACTGAAAAGGAGAAGCAAACCATCACATACAAGGGACACCCAGTAAGACTTAGGGCAGATTTCTCATCAGAAACCATGGAGGCAAGAAGACAGTGGTATGATACAATTAGGTCACTGAAAGAGAAAAACTGACAGCTGAGAATTCTTTATCCAGAAAAATTGACCTCAGATACGAAGGTGAGTTTGAAACGTTCACAAACGAACAGAAACTAAAAGAGTTTGTAAAAAAGAATCCACTTTTGTAGTAAATTTTAAATGGAGCCTTACAGCCTGAAAGAAAAAGACAGGAGAGAGAGGCTTTAGGAAGTATAGAAGACAATAGCAGAAAGGATAACAAAAAGAGTAAAAAGACAGATAAAAATAAGATATGATATATTGCGGCGGCTTGCTCGGTCGGTAGAGGTGGGGTCTGGCTGCGGACGAGGGGTCGGTCCCGCTTGGGACGAGGGGTCGGTCCGGCAGCAGACGAGGGATTGGTCTCACAAGGGGTTGTGCGGTTCGGCTGACGGGGTCGCCCGGCAAAGCCGGCGACGAAGGGGTCGCCCGGAGAAGCAGGCGATGAATTGGGGACAAGGGAGGCCAGGCCCTTGTCGGGGGCTCTCAGGACTGGAGGGCGCACGGCAGAAGAACTACCGCGGAGACAAGGTAAACACGCAAGTCCACTTTATTGAGGGAGAGGCAACAGTTTTATAGGGACTGGGGAAGGCTGATTGGTCAAAGCCACGCCCTGTTCTGATTGGTTGCCGGCAAAAGGTCAGTGGGCGGTACTGGACGGGGGAGGGGTGGTGGTTAGGGATTGGCTGTCGCTGTTGCTGGGGGAAGGGGCAGGGTTTAGGGATTGGTGGCTGCTGTTGCTGGGGTGGAGGGCAGACTTGAGTTTCCCGCCCACGCCTGGCTGTTGCTGCTGTCGGGGGAGGGGAAAAGGGCAGACTGGATTTTTCCGCCCACGCCTGGCTGTTGCTGCTGTCGGGGGAGGGGAAAAGGGCAGACTGGATTTTTCCGCCCTGCGCCTGCGCAGGGAGAAAAAAGGCATCGTGTGGTGCTATCTGGGAGGAGGGGCGGCCGCGGAAGCATGGCTGCCGAGAAGGGGAGACCCGAGGGCACTCTGCGCCCATGCCGAGCTCCCCTCAGGGGTGGCGGTGAGTCCGACCAGCCACCCTAGCCTACTGCGGCCGCTCCCCCTCCAGGCCAGCAAACCACACTTCAGCCCGAGGGGTGACCGCAATATATGAAAAGAAAAGAATAAAATGGTGAAGGTAAATAAATGCATTTACAGAAATGTCATGGAATGTGAATGGATTAGAGTCCCCAATCAAAAGATACAGCCTGACAGAATGGATTTTTAAAAAACAGCCAACCATATGCTACCTATAAGAGACTCATGTAGATCCACAGATGCAAACTGAAACTGCAAGGTTGGAGTAAGATACGCCATGCCAACAGTAACCAAAAAAGAGCAGGGGTAGTTAAACTAATATCAGACAATGGAGACTCTAAATGCAAAAAATTTACAAAAGATACAGAAGGCCAATATAAATCAATAAAAGGGACATTACACCAGGGAGAAATAACAGTCATAAATATCTATGCACCTAACCAGGGTACCTCAAAACACACGAGGCAAACTCTGACAAAAATGAAGGGACAGGTATCTTTACAATAATAGTTGGAGGCTTCAACATACCACTCACATCATTAGACAGAACAACTAGACAGAAGATCAGTAGGGAAACAGAACTTGAACAATATGGTAAATGAGCTAGACCTAACAGACATATTCAAAATGTTGTACCCAAACTCAGCAGGTCACACATTTTTCTCAAGTGCCCATGTATCTTTCTTCAGGATAGACTACATGTTAGGTTGTAGGGCAGGTCTCAGTAAATATAAAAAGATTGAAAGTATACAAATCACCTTAGATCACAATGGAATGAAATTGGAAATCAATAATAAAGAGGTAAAATCACAAATGTGTGGAGGCTAAATAACATATTCCTAAATAATCAGTGAGTCAAAGTAGAAATTGCAAGTAAAATAAGTAAATATATTGAGATGGATAAAAAACGAGAATACAACTTAACAAAACATAAGGGCTACAGTGAAAGTAGTGGTGAGAGGGAAATTTATAGCCTAAATGCCTGTATTAAAAAAGAAGAAAGAGCTCAAATCAAGATTTAACTGAACAACTGGTGAAAGTAGAAAAAGAATGGCAAACCATTCCCAAAACAAGCAGAAGGAAAGAAATAATAAAGATTAGAGTAGAAACAAATTAAATTGAGAACAACAACGACAACAAAAAACAACAGAGAAAATTGACAAAACCAAAAGCTGGTTCTTTGACAAGACTAGTAAAATTGACAAACCCTTAGCTAGACTAACGAAGAAAAAAAGAGAGAAGATGCAAATAAATAAAATCAGAAATTAAAGGGGTGGAGTTACAGCTGAACCCACAGAAATAAAAAGGATTGTAAGAGGATATTATGAGAAACTGCATGCCAACAAACTAAACAAGCTAGATGAAATGACAAATTCCTAGAAACACACAATGTACACTGACACTACAAGAAATATAAGACCTTAACAAATCAATCACATTTAATGAGACTGAATTACTCATTAAAAATTTCCCAACAAAGAAAACTCCAGGACTAGATGGCATCACAAATGAATTCTACCAAGCATTTCAAGAAGAATTAACTAACCAATCCTGCTTAAAACCTTCCAAAAAATTGAAGAGCAGGGTAAGTTACCCAATACATTTTATGAAGCCATCATCACTCTAATACTAAAGCCTGATAAAAACACTACAAGAAAAGAAAATTAGGACCAATCTCTCTAGTGAACATAGAAGTAAAAATTCTAAACAAAATACTTGCAAATAGAATCCAAAAGCATATCAAAAGACTTATCCACCACAACTAAGTAGGATTTATCCTGGTATGCAAGGGTGGTTCAATATAAGAAAACCAATTAGCATAATACACCACATTAACAAATTGAAGGAAAAAGAAAAACAAAACACATGATCATCTCAATGGATGGAGAAAAGGCATTTGACAAAATCCAGCCTCCTTTCTTGGTAAAAACACTTCAGAAGATAGGCATAGAAGGAAAATTCCTCAATATGATAAAAGCCATTATGTGAAAACCCTACATCCAACATCATCCTCAATGGAGAACGGTTGAAAGCTTTCCTTCTACTATCAGGAACAATACAAGGATGCCCATTGTCACCACTGTTATTCAATATTGTGTTAGAAGTTCTAGCTAGAGCAATTAGACAAGAAAAGAAAATCAAAGGTATGGAAATAGGAAAAGAGGAAGTAAAATTCTTAGTATTTTGGATGACATGATCCTATATTTAGAAAATTCTGAAATGCCTACAACAAAGCTACTTGAGCTAAAAATGAATTCAGCAAAGTGGCAGGATACAAGATCAACATGCAAAAACCAGCAATGTTTCTGTACACTAGTATTGAACAAACTGAAGAAGATATCAGGGAAAAAATTCAATTCACAATAGCAACAAAAAAACTCAAATACCTAGGAATTTAACCAAGGAAGTGTAGGATGTATATGCAGAAAACTATAAAACAATGCTAAAAGAAATCAATGAAGGCCTAAAGATATGGAAAGACATTACGTGTTCATGGATTGGAAGACTAAATATCATGAAGATGTCAATACTACCCAAACTGATTTATAGATTCAATGCAATACCAATCAAAATTCCAACAGTCTACTTTACAGAAATAGAAAAGGCAATTACCAAATTCATTTGGAAGGGAAAGTGCATCCAAATGGCCAAAAGCATTCTAAAAAAGAAGAGCGAAGTGGGAGGAATTTCACTGCCTGATCTTGAAACATATTACAAAGTACAGTGGTTAAAGAGCATAGTACTAGCATAAATATAGGTACATTGATCAGTGGGATAGAATTCAGAGTCTAGAAATAAACCCTCACCTCTATGGCCAACTGGTTTTTGACAAACTTACAAAAGCCATGTTAACAGGACAAAACAGTCTCTTCAACAAATGGTGGTAGGAGTACTGGATATCCATAACCAAAAGAACAAAAGAGTATCCCTATCTCACTCCCTATACAAGAGTCAACTCAAAATAGATCAAAGACCTAAATATAAAAGCCTGGACCATAAAATTACTAGAAGAAAATGTAAGGAAACATCTTAAAGACCTTGTGGTATGTGGTAGTTTCTTGAACTTTACGCTCAAAAGCATGTGCAACAAAAGAAAAAAATAGATAAATGGGGACCTCCTCAAAATTAAACACTTTTGCACCTTACAATCCTTTGTGAAAAGGGTGAAAAGACAGCCAACTCAATGGGAAAACGTATTTGGAAATCGCATATCAGTCAGGGTTTAATAGCCATTACATATAAAGAGATGCTACAACTCAACAATAAAAAGGCAAACAACCCAAGTAAAAAATGGGCAAAAGACTTGAGTAGACATTTGCCCAAAGAAGAAATACAAATGGCAAAAAAAAAACACAAAAACAACCCATGAAAATATATTCAACATCACTAGCGATTAGGGAAATGCAAATAAAAGCTAAGAGATATCATTTCACACCTATTAGAATGGCCACTATTAAAAAGACAGTAAACTACAAATGTTGGAGAGGATGTGGAGAGATAGGAACACTTATTCACTGGTGGTGGGAATGTAGAATGGTATAGTCACTTGGAGGACTGTTTGGCATTCCTAAATAAGTTGAATATAGATTTGCCACACGACCTGGTAATATGACTACTGTGTACTGGGTATATACCCAGAAGAACTGAAAGAAGTGATACACACAGATATCTGCACACTGACATTCACAGTGGCGTTATTCACTGTTGTTTATACACATGATGGAATATTGTGTACCTGTAAGAAGAAATGAAGTTATAAAGCATATGGCAACTTGGATGAATCTGGAGGACCTCATGTTGAGTGAAGCAAGCCAGACACAAAAGGACAAATACTGTATGATTGCGCTACTATGAACTAAATATATTGTGTAAGCTCATGGAGTTAATAACTTGATATGGGTCACCAGAAAATAGAATGAGGTTAGAAAATGGAAAGCTGAGGGTTAACTTGTGCAGAATTTTTTTGTTAAAAAGGATGTGTGTTAATGTTTGGAAATGAATAAAAATGGTGAAAGCACAACATAATGTTTGTAATTAGCAGTACTAGTTTAAGGCTATGACAGTAGTTTAGAGGGCCTAAGGACATGTATATTCCTAAAAGGAAAGTGAAAAAACATAACATGGAATATATAGTATAGTAATATTGCATGTTAAATATGAATATGGGTAAAATTACACTTATTAGACCATTTTTCTTTGAAACTGTATTAATATATGTTAATACTACAAGAATTAATATCAGAGGAAAAAAACATTATGCTAAATGAAAGAAACCAGACACAAAGTACTATATATCGTATGATTCCATTTATGTAAAAGTAAATATAAATCAATTTATAAAGATGAAATTAGATCAGTGGCTACCTAAGGTTGATGAAAAATAGAAGAATTAAGAGGTGACTGTTAAAGGACACAGGTTTTTCTTTTTGAAGTAATGAAATTGTTCTAAAATCTTTTGTGGTGATGAATACACAATTTTGTGATTATACTAAAAGTCATTGATTATACTCTTTGGATAGATTGTATGGTGTATGAATATATGTCAATAAAACTGCATAATAAATAAGTAATTGTGCAAGAATAGCCAGAAATAGCAGTAGGGGAAGCATAGAGAGATCGTGAGGTAAAGAATTTTCTTGTTTGTTGTTTCTTTGTTTTTTATTATTATTATTCATATAATGAAATGCTCTAATGATGATTGAAGTGATAAATGCACAACTATGTGATTAAATCAAATACCACTGATTGTAAACTTTGGATGAATTGTATGCTTTATTAATATTTATCAATAAAATTGATTTGTTAAAAAAAAGTAAGTTATATATGTAGTATGGGCACCAAGTTTGCAAATAAAACATATGAATGAAAAAAAAATCAGAGAAATATTAACAGTGGTTATGGAATGATGCCGGATTTTATACTTTTCAATATTTCCAAAATTTTCTTAATGAACTTGTATACTATTATAAGTTTTGTGTGCATATACGTAGTGAGTACTGGAGAAAAGTGACCCAAATTGCTTCAGGTTGTTGAGCCCTGGCAAGGGTTCCTCACTTTTTTATGTAAGAGCATGCCAGCAAGGCAGGATGCTCCAAGGGCATATAAGATAGCTAGCAGTATTTTTTAGACTGGGACACTCAGCTGTCCTTGGGGAAAAAAATCCCTGTATCATTTTTCATAAAATAAGAATGGTTTACTCTAATGTTCCAACCAAATACTGTTCCTTTAAGTCAGTGAGTCTTCAACTTTAGAATACCAAAAACTTACCTTGGGCTTCCTAATTAAATACAGATTCTTGGTCGCCAAATTCCAAGATTCTGATTCTGCAAGTCTAGTTATAAGGCTGAGAAATCATCATTTTAAAAAACACTCCTCAAATGATTCATTCTGATGCAGGTGGTCCTTAAACCACATGTTTAGAAACACTGATAAAAGAAGCCTTGTGGCTTTATTTGGATGTGGGTTGTTTTTGCCTGTATTTTAGGTTATTTCTTCTTGGTTACATACCAAAGAGAGTTAATATAGGCTTACAGTAGTGTCCTGTAAATTGGCTCACTGGGGAAAAAACAACCCCAATTTATTGCAATTGCCATTTTCTGTGCTGTGAATACTCCCCCATGGCCAATTTCAAGTTACCAGTAGTTTAACCAATAACTCAAAAAATTCTTGAAAATTTAACAATTGACTCTTAGTAGAAAGTATGAGGTGACTACAGCATTATCCAAGATGCATTTTATTTAATTGTTTAAATCTTTTAAAACGGGGTTATGTTAATGAAAATCTATTTTATAGATGACTCCTAGATGAAAGAAGCAAGTGTTAGGATGGTTGAATCATTTTAAGAGAACAATAATCAAATGTACAGGATAAAAAGACAACACTGTGAGATTTTATACACTATTTCTTATTTTATATTTTTCCCATGACCATGACACAAAGAGCACTTGCTGTGGTCTTTAAGAGTTATGAATTGGTTTCCTATGGATGATGGAAAGCTAAGGAATGGGACTCCTGGGTTGGGTAAATGCCAAATGTTCAGCCTCCACCTTCACCTTCCATGGCGCTCATGCCCTGAGGTGCTGAAATGTCCTTGGTCATTAATTTTATATCACCCAACCATAAAATCAACTCCTGTAACATCTTCCCCTGGCACATGATTGAGACAATGTTGTCTCCAGGAAACCCATATCAGATGTGTTTTATGTGTTCACATATGGGAAGTGCCATAAGTGGAAGCTAATAGTATAGTTCTTTCAATATTTTGCCCAGACATACTCTAAGAAAATTGGATCCGATATCTACACAGCCAAAACATAAGTCCCTCGGGTGCCGGTTTCCTGAAGTCAAAACCAGAATGGAAATGAGCTGTTACTTAAAGAATACCCACCTTATTTTATGGGTTATCAATTTTTCTGGCTGGCATACAGTTCCCAAGCAACTAAGATTTTTTATTCTTTAAAAAATTTTTTCCATCTCCAAGCAAGAACTGAGTTGACATAAATAAACAAACAAATAAATAAAGTGAAGTCTAAATTCTAGCAAATAACTCAGTTCCCTGAAGGTGAGGTATGGGATAAGGAAAGTGAAGTCAGGGAGAGTAAAGGTCTATAATATAGTTTTACTACATATATATATCTTTGCTATTATATGCATTAAATTCTTAGCCTGAATTACATTTTACATTAATTACTTTTACTGAATCTTGGTCTATGATGGTGAATTCATCTTTCTTGTCTTCGGGGCAGCTTTGTCAGGTAAATAGTTGACAAAAATGTAAAGCCCTTGATTTCCTTTTAACTGCTCTGCTAACCCTAGGACTGAGCTTATCAACCTCTCAAAAATGAGAAAGGACTAAACAGGTTTTTTTCCTATTATTGATAAAGTCAGCCTTCTCAATAGGAATAGAATACAAGATGAGGTCAAAAGGTAGAAAACACAATAAATAGACATGATTTTCTCAGTGTACATACTCAAGTATTAAAATGAACATAAGAACTGATTCTTTTAAAACTATATGAACTGATGTAAATAATAAGTATCCAGCTTCATTAGTAACTGGATAAAACTGGTTTAATGCATAATGAAGTCAGAATCAAATAATATCTTAGTTTTATGATAATCTCAATCTCTCTCCAAGCTTCATTTAGTTGTAAAGGGGAAGAATTTTAAAAAGAAATATGAATATACAGTTATGTTTCAAAATCGGAGATTTATACATCCCCTTTGGATAACTGCCAGAGTTAATATCAAAGACAAGTGAAGGACCTCTTGTCCAAATGGAATGTCAAGTTCCTCCAACAGGAGAATTCAGACCTTCCAAACTGTCACTATTTCAGTAAATGACACTGTCCCTTTAACAGATGGGCTATATACTTTTCAGCTTGCTGATTGTCTAATAAAAGACACTGGGTTTTTAAAAATGAAGTACATGTGCTTCTCAAATTTCAGTACTGAAATGGTTTTAGCAGTATAGAATTAAGGAGGCATACAACAGCTTGGCAAAAATTAAAAACAGACTATGGGAATTTAATATTTCTAAACATCATTATCAAAATAACCTTTAACAAAACATTCATCTTTTAAATCATAGGAAAAATATGTATGGATAAAGTCACAATAGTGGACAGCATATTATGGAATTATAAATATTGATAAAATAAAAACATGAGGTTAATTTTTTTTCAAAACATAATAAAAATTCCACAGAAAAACAGGTACCTTTTATATCAGGTGCCTTTCTTTTGATATCAGTTGACCTCCAAGCTTTTTCAAATAAAATTGTTCTAGTTGACTGTTGCACAGACAATGAACTCCACTAAAAAAAGGAGCTCAGCATTTTTGCTCACCTTTCACGCTCTTTCATTTTTTCCAGCTCCTCTTCTCTCAGTTCACCATGCTTCGGAGCACCTTTCTGCTCAGCCTTTCCACCCTTATCATCTTTCTTCTTTCCAAATCTAGTGAAACATGAAGGATAAGATATCTGTTAACAATAATCATGTGCCTTTGTGGTTATACTGAAATATATCTAAGATGAACTCATTAAGCCATAGCTTTTAATTTTAAGTAATACAAGATAATTTTGCATAAAATGCAAGTAAAATAAGATAGTGAAAGTAGAAAAATATTACTCCATCTCCTTCCTTCCTTCCTTTCTTTCTTCCTTCCTCCCTCCCTTCCTTCCCTCCTCTTAAATATTGATTGTGCAGCAAGCACAAAATTGTGATCAAGAGGCTAATAATTTCTAACCATCAATTCAATAGAGAGTAAAAAAACTGAATGGTTACACTTTAATATCTAACTAACTGATTTCCTAAGGAGGACTTCATAGTTTCAGAAGGCATTGACAGTTAAGGTTAAAATCACAGGATTATAAAATGATGGCACTGCCAGGGACCTTATGAAACACATAGTCCAATACTCTCATTTTACAAATGAGGAGCCAAAATAAAGACAAAGACCAACCAGTGGGGTCAGGCTAGGGTGGGATTAGAACCTGTGTCACCTCCAATGCAGTACTCTTTCCAGAACACCACATTCACTCTCTCATGTAGCCCAGACTTCCCAAGTCAGCCAGAGGTTCAGTGTTCTCTGAGCACTCCTTAGTGCCTGGCATACCCATGGTTAACTGGGCAGAGTAGCAATCACCACGTTTTAAAAGAACATTGTGTTTGCTAAGCATTTTTAGAAAAATAAAAACTGCAATTTGATATGAACAAAAAGCAGCAAAGATTAAATTATGATAAGGACACATCCTTAAATGACAGGAATTATCCCCTAAAAGACATTTCTCTGAAGGGAATCTTCCATGATATTGGTATCAACACACATAAAAAAAAAAAAAACCACCACCATGCCACTCAATTATATATACACTTCAGTTAAGATAAAGATTCAAAATGTCTCTAAAGGACTTCTGATCAACGGAGATGGAAGTTAAGGGGCTCTGAGATTCTGTTCTCCAGAGAATCTCTGAAAAGCAAACAAATACTGGAAGAGCCATTTTCCTCGGAACTCTGGAAAAGTTAAAAAGTTGCATAAACTGGGTAAGTGCCAAATGAAGAAAATGCAACTTAAGCAGTAGGAGTAGCTTGTGGTGCCCTTTCTGGCCTTTCATCTACCACCTCTCCAGTGCAGTATGCAATAAGCCATTATGGGCCCTTGGCCCTGTTCTAGAGGGAGTAGAGTAACCTAGATGGGCATACTGCAATGACTGTACATTAGTGACAGTCTTTTGGATGGTAGCCTGAAAGACTAGAACAGGAAACACATATCTGGGTCATCCTCCCATGGTCTCTGCTGCCAGAAGCAGTTTCAGGATAGACAAAGCAGTGTAAAAAGCAAATTAAGTAAAAGTGGTCAGGGCAAAGGATTACCTGCTACATCAGATAAATGAGCATCCTAGAGGGAGAGAAAGTCTATTTCATAGGTAGTAGAGGGGGCAATCTAATTTCTGTTAAAGGGGGAATTTATAAGGGCATGAGCAAGTACAAGACCAGGACAAAACATGGGCTCAGAAAACACTGAGAGGATCCTGACATTTGTGTTGAGTTGATCTTCTTGATAGGAAGGCTAAACTCTGAAAGAAAACTATAGTCAACACAGAGCCAATTTGCAAAGACAGAGAAAGGTGTTTTTAGGTTTGGTTTGTTTCTTTTTGTTAGCTTCTGGCACTTAAAGAAATCATATCACTAATTGGATACAACCTTAAGGAACAGACAGCAAAGGGACAAAATCCCAAAGGTACCAAATTAAAATGTTAAAATAAACAGTATGCAACAAAAGATTCCAAGACAAACAGTGAAACAGGAAATGATGATCCATCCAAAGGAACAAGATAAAACTCCAGAAATAATCAAAAAGGAAGACCAGACTTTGGATAAACCAGAGTCTTTTAAAAAATGATCTTTAGTATGCCCAATGAGATAAAGGAAAATTAGGAAAAGGAACTAAAGCATATCAGAAAAAATGATGAAAGAATATGAGAATTTCAGCAAAGAGAAAGAAATTTTAAAAAAGAAACAAATACTGGAGTTGAAGACCACAATAACTGAAGGGAAAAAACAAACCTCCCTAGAGTTTGTTTCAAGAGAAAGAATCAATGCATTAGAAGATAAGGCAATTCATATGGTTCAGGTTGAGTAACAGAAAGAAAACAGAAGGAAAAAAGTGATTAGTGTATTTGAGACTGGCAGGACACCATCAAGCATATCAATATACACATTATTGGAGTCCCAGAAGAAGATAAGAGAGACAAAGGAACAGAAAGAATAGTCAAAGAAATAACATCAGAAAACTCCCCAAATTTAATGAAAGACACAAATATGCACATTTAAGAAGCCAAATGAACTCCAAACAGGATAAGCTTGAAGAGAATCTTTTGAGACACACTGTAGTCATACTGTCAATGGCCAAGGATAAGGAGAGTTCGAAAGCTGTAACAGAAAAGCAATGCATTATGCACAGGGGGGCCCCAATAAGATTAAGTGCCAACTGCTCATCAGTAACCATGGAAACAAGAAGGCAGTTGGGCTAAATATTTAAATTGCTGAGAGAAAATAATTACCAACCAAGAATATTATACCAAGCATGAATGTCTTTAATAATAATAAGAGCTAGATTAAGACAGTCTAAGATAAACAAAAGCTGAGAGAGTTTGTCATCACTAGACCTGCCCTACAAGTAATTAGATTAGACAGTGGACCAAAATGGCATGAAGAAATAAAGATCTATGGCAACCATATAGTTAATTATAACTATTATTGTATTGTAAATTTTGGTTTGTAACTCCACTTTTGAATTCTGTAAGTGCTAAAATGCAAATGAATAAAAAGTACTGATAATCGTATGATTTTGGACACACAATGTATAAAGATATAATTTGTAACAAGTACAATAAAAAATTGGAGAAAAGGTGGGGTATAGAGACAGAGTTTGCATATGCTATTGAAGTTAAGTTGGTATCAAATCAAACTTGATTGCTATAGATTTAGAATGTAAATTTAATCTCCAAGGTAACCACAAAGAAAATATCTGAAAAAATAGAGAGGGAAATGAGAAAGGATCAAAATGTACACTACAAAAAAATGAAATATACATGAAGGTAAGCATTAACAGAAGAATTGAAGGGCAAAAAAAGTATAAGATTTACAAAGACCAAATAGCAGAATGGCAGAAGAAAGTCCTCTCTTATCAGTATTTACTTTAAATTTAAAAAGATTAAACTCTCTTTTCAAAAGGAAGAAATTGGTAGAATGTATAAAGAAAAAAAAGACCTAACTATAGCTGTTTTCAAGAGACTCAAACTGAAAGAAATAAATAGGTTGAAGGCAAAAGGGAAAAAAAATATTTCATGTAAATATTCAAAAGAGAGCTGAGGTAGCAATACTAATATCAGATAAAGTAAACTTTAATTCAAAAACAGCTGTGAGGTACAAAGATGGTCACATTATACAGATAACAAGGTAAATTCAACAAAAAGACATCATGATTATAAATACATATGTACTTAATGCTACAGCCAACAAATATATAAAACTATTGATATAGTTGAATGAAGAAGTAGACAGTTCAACATTAAAAGCAGGATACTTCAGTACACCACTTTCAAAATAGATAGAACACCTAGACAGAAAATCAACAGAATACTTGATAAATAGAAATATATATATATATATCGAAATAGATTTGTACAATATAAACTTACAGGACCTTACAAACATATATGGAACACTGCAACCAACAGCACTAGAACATACATTCTTCTCTAGTTCACATGGGACATTTTCTAGGAGAGATATATTAGTTCACAAAATAAGTTTTAAGATATTGAAATCATACAATATATCTTCTCTGACCCCAAAAGAATGAAGTGAGAAATCAATGACATTGGAAGAACTGGAAAATTCACAGATATTTGGAAGTTAAACAACACAAACAACAAATAGGCCAAAGAAGAAACGATAAGGGAAATTAGGAAATATCTTGAGGCAAATGAAAATGTAAACACAGTATACCAAAAACTGCAGGATGCAGCAACGGCAGTGCTGAGAGACTAATTTATAGCCTTGAGTTACTGAATAGCCAAAACTATCTTGGAAAAGAACAAAATTGGAGGACTCACACTTATCAATTTTACAACTTATTATAAAGATACAATGGTGAAAACTGTGGTAAATTTAAAAAGAAGAAAGATCTCATATCATATAGCTAACCTCACACATGAAGGAACTAGAAAAAGAAGAACATACCATGTTAGAAGGCCCTACTTTGGAACTTGTGCTCCTGAGGGTGATGGCACTGGACTCAGATGTGACTTTTCTATACATGCCTCTTCTGTCACTTTTACTGAACCTGTGGTTGGCGCTAGGGATGGTCCATACTCAGGAGACTTGAATCTCGGGACTGCCCATTTGCCAGCTGGGCCCTGAGCCTCAGCAGAGTAGCGACTCCTACTCTCTGGTTCGTTGGTTTTACCCAGGTCAGCTAACAGGGAGGTGAAGATGGTCAACCACCACACCAGGGAATCAAGAGCGCCTACAACTGTAAGCAGAGGAATTACATCCATCGTCCACGTGGAATCTAAGCCCTTTCTTGATCTTGAGGTGGAGGGGACATCACCATTCCAGGGTACACAGAATGGAGGAATAAAATATGGACTAGAATAGACTTACTGATATTCTACTATAAAACTATTGTGATGAGTAATAGAAGAAATTTTAGCATCAAGGTGAAGAAAGTGGCCATAGTAGTTGCTGAGGGCAGGGAGAGAGGGAAGAAGAGATGTGATGTGGGGGCATTTTTGGGATTTTGAGTTGTCCTAAATGATATTGTAACTGTCAGGATCAAATATCAAGGAATAAATTTAACCAAGGATGTAAAGGACTTGTAAATGGAAAATGGCAAAACATTTCTGGATTAAATCAAAGTAGACCTAAATAAATGGAAGGACATTCCATGTTAATGGATCGGAAGGCTAAATGTTTTTAAGATGTCAATTCTACCCAAGATAATTTATAGAGTCGACACAATCATAAACAAAATATCAACAGCTTTCTTGCAAAAAGGGAAAATCCAACCATCAAATTTATATAGGAGAGTAAGGAGCCCTGAAGAGCCAAAACTATCTTGAAAGAGAACGAAGTTGGAGGACTCACATGTCCCAATTTTAAAACTTATTACAAAGCTACAGGGATCAAAACAGTGTGGTACTGGCATAAGAGCCATCATATAGAGTAATGGAATTGAATGGAGAGTTTAGAAATAAAACACTTCACATTTGTTCTAGTTTGTTCTAGTTCATAGAAGAACATTCTTGTATTTGTACTATTAACCACAATCCTCATCCACCTCTGGATTCACTATGTTATTCAGTTCCTAGATTATTCTCTAACTTTCTTTCAATTGACATTTGCAACCCCATACTACCCCTTTTAGCCACAACCCCAATTATAAACCAGCTGTGTTAGTTATACTCACTATAATGTGTCACCACCAACTCTATCCATTTCCACACTTTTGCAGTAAAGCTAATTAAAAATTCTACATATATTAAGCATCAGCACCCCTTCTTAGCCCTCATCCTATCTCCTGGTAACCTATTCTCTATGTTTTAACTCTGTGTTTATTCTTCACATTTAATTCATTTTAGTGAGACCATACAATATTATCCTTTTGTGTCTGGCTTATTCCACTCAGCATAATGTCTGCAAGGTTCATCCATGTTATGTGTCCAATTCCACTTGTTCTTACACCAGTATAGTATTCCATCACATGTATATACCATATTTTGTTTATCCATTCACCAGTTGATGGACACGTGGGTTGTTTCCAACTTTTGCAATTGTGAATAATGCTGCTATAAACATTGGTGTGCAAATGTCTGTTTGCATCACTGTTTTCAGTTCTTCTGGACATATTCCTAGCAGAGAGATTACCAAATCATATGGTATTTCTATATTTAGCTTCCTCAGGAACCGCCAAACTGTCTTCCACAAAGGCTACATCACTTTACATAACCACTAACACTGAAGGAGTGTTCCTATGTCCTCACATCCTCTCCAGAACAGACTGTTTTGTGTTTTGTTTTTTTTACTAATGATTCTTTGAGGTGTGAGATGATATCCCATTGTAGTTTTGATTTGAATTTCCCTAATAGTTAACTGATATTGATCACTTTTTCAAGTGCTTTTTCACTATTTGTATTTCCTTATTGGAGAAATGTCTAAGTTTTTTGTCCATTTTTTAATTAGACTGCTTGCTCTTTTATTGTTGAATTGTATTATGTCTTTATATAGCATGGGAATCAAACCCTTATTGCATATGTGGTTTCCAAATATTTTCTCCCATTGAGCGGGCTGCCCTTTCACCTTCTTGATAAAGTCCTCTGAATCACAAAAGTGTTTATGTTTGAGGAGGTCCCATTTATCCGTTTTTTTCTTTTGTTGTTTGTGCTTTTGGTATAAGGTTTAAGAATCCACTACTTACCACCAGGTCTTGAAGATATTTCCCTCCATTTTCTTCAAGGCATTTTATGGTTCTAGCTTTTATATTTAGGTCTTTGATCCATTTTGAGTTAATTTTTATTTAAGGTGTGAGATAGGCATTCTCTTTATTCATTTTGGATATGGCTATCCAGCTCTCCCAGCACCATTTGCCGAAAACACTGTTCTGCTCCAGCTGGGTGGGCTGTCAAGCTGACAAAAAAATCACTTAACTATATAGATGTGAGAGTCTGTTTCTGAGCCATCAGTTTGGTTCAATTGGTCTATATGTCTATCTTTATGCCAGTACCATGCTGTTTTTACCACTGTACCTAGGTAATATGATTTAAAGTCCTGAAGTGAGAGTCCTCCAATTTTGTTCTTCATTTTTAAGATGTTTCTGACTATTCAGGACCCCTTACCCTTCCAAATACATTTGATAATTGTTTTCCATTTCTTTAAAAAAAGGCTGGTGGCTGTCACCACTGTTATTCCATATTGTGCTAGAGGTTCTAGCTAGAGCAATTTCTAGATAAAGAAATATAAAGGCCCCCAAATAGGAAAGGAAGAAGTACAACTTTCACTATTTGCCAATGATATGATCCTGTATCTAGAATCTTCTGAAAATTTCACAACAAAGCTATTAGACAAGTTGAGCAAAATGGTGGTGTTATTAGTCAGCCAAAGGGGTGCTGACGCTAAGTACCAGAAATCTGTTGGCTTTTATAAAGGGTATTTATTTGGGGTAGACGCTTACAGTCACAAGTCCCTAAAGAGTCCAACTCAAGGTGCCATAAGAGGTAATTTCTCACCCAAACTCATTGGCCATGTGTTGACGCAAGATGAAAGGCAATGTCCACGAGAGTTCAGCCTTCCCTCTTCCTCTTAAGGCTCCATGGTTCCAACTTCTTATGATCTCAGCTGTAGGTTGGCATTAGGCTCATCTTTCTTCCCAGGGCTCTTTTCTTTCTGGCCTCAGCTGTTCTGTTTTCTTCACAAGGTCAGTTGTAGGCTCTCAGTCTCATCTCTCTTCCTGGGGCTGCAGAATCCTTCGTGTATCTTCTCTATGTGTCTACTTCTGTGTGAGAGTGTTTTATCAACCCACTGAAGGGGTGGGAACTCAATGTTGAGTTGCACTCTAATGATGTGGTTGAATCAAAGTCCTAATCTTAACATAATTTAATCAGTCATCTCAGCTGAATCTAATTCAATCAAAGGCTAGCACACCCAGAGAAACAGACCAGTTTACAAACATAATCATATCTCTTTTGGAATTCATAAATAATATCAAACTTTCACAGGCAGGATACAAAATTAATATGCAAAAATCAACAGTGTTTCCATATAGTACTGATGTGTAATCAGAGGAGGAAGTAGAAAAAAAAATTCCATTAATAATAGCAACTAAAAAAATAAAATATTTAGGAATAAACTTAACCAAGGACTTACAGGACTTGTATTAAGAAAACTACAAAACATTGCTAAAGGAACAGAAGAAGACTTAAGTAAATAGAAGGACATTCCATGTTCATGGATTAGAAGATTAATCATTAAGATGTTAATTCTATCCAAACTGATTTACAGAATCAATGCAATCCCAATAAAAATCCCAACAGCCTTTTTTGCAGAAGTTTAAAAATCAATTATCAAATTTATTTGGAAGAGTAAGGGACACCAACCTGCCAAAAAGATGAACAAAATTGGAGGACTCTCTCTTCCAGACTTTAAATCATATTACTTAGCTACAGTGGTAAAAACAGAAAGGTACTGGCATAAAGACAGACACATTGACCAATAGAACCGAATTAAGAAGTCAGAAATAGACCCTCATATCTACAGTCAAGTGATTTTGGACAAGGCTGCCAAGCCCTCCCAGCTGGGCTAGAAGTCTGTTCTTCCGGTAATATCTAATAAAAAGAAAGAAGACCCCTATCTCATACCTTATACAAAAGTTAACTCAAAATGGATCAAAGACTTAAATATAAAAGTAAAAACCATAAAACTCCTAGAAGAAAATATAGGAAAGCATTGATGAAGTTTCTCCCACCTTTCTCCCCTGCCAGGGATAGAGATGGAGCTATAGCCATGTGCAGTTATCCAAGCTGTGCAGGCCAAGATCGTCTTTAGTTGCCTGAAGATTCTGATGAAGCTTCACACCCCTTCCTCCCTTGCCTGTGACAGGGATGGAGTCTCAGGTATGGGCAGCAAACTTAGCTGTATGGGTCAAAACTGACCACAGTTGCCCAAGTAGACCAATGAAGCACTGGACCCCACCTACTCTGCCAGGAGTGGGGATGGGACCTCAGGAGTGCCCAACAATTTAGTCTGTGTAGGCTGAAAATGACTGCAGTTGCCCAGAGAAGGAAGGGAAACACTGCTCCCCTCTTATCCTACCGGGGGACAGGGATGGAGCCATAAGTATCCAACAGTCCAGTGTGTGTAGGCTGAAAAAAAAATACCTGCAGTTGCCCAGAGAGGCTGAGGAACACAACCCCCTCCTATCTTATTGGGGGATAGGAATGGAGCCACATGTGTCTGACTATCCAGTCTCTTCAGGCTGAAAGCTACTACAGTTGTCCCAAGAGGCTGGTGCAGAGACCCCCAGCTTCCTACTTTCTGGATGTGGGGCTGGAGCCTTGGCTATCGCTGCAATTCGACCTGGGTAGAAAAAGCCAATCCCTGCCATTCCTGTGATTTTGAGTCATCCCTGCTTCACCTCATTCCAGGAATGGAGTTAAAGTGGAGGCTGCTGGTCTCTTTCTGACTTGGACAGATTCAAACTTGAGCTGTTCTTAGGATTAGACTTTAGCCAGTCAAATTTACTAATCAGTAGCTGAAGTTGGTGACTGGCTTTCTCTTCCTCCCCTAATTTTGGGTTATGTAGCTTCCAACTCCAGCCAGGAAATAGCTATGGAGTTGCTTGAGCCATCAGCAGGGGATGGGCATCCACCTCTGTGGTGTGGAGTGCTTTACTCAAGAATTTTCACTGCAAATGGCATTCTCTTCCTTCCATTCTCCCAAGGATATTTGTAGGATGCTCTTCTTGTCTCCTGGGCCTCCAAATGGGTGCTTTAGATAGCTCTGGGTGATAACTAACTGAGTGTAGGATAATCTGACTCTGGAGTGCCTTACTCTGCTGCTATATTACCCTCCTCCCTGACCAATAAACTTTTGTTTTGTTTTGCTCTATTTTTGTTTTGTTTCTTTTTTAATTTATTGAAGTGTATTACACATACATAAACATACATTAATAATAAGTGTATAGTAATAGTTGTGAACTTACTAAACAAACATATACAACATTATACAGGGGTATCATACACATCCTACAAATGATACCTTGAATTGTTGTGAAACATTTTTAACTAATGATTAAAGAGCATCCTATCAAAATATTACTAATGACCAAAGTATCTTACATTTGGTGTATTTTCCCCTCAACCTATCCTATTTTTTTTTATATTAATATCATTTATATATGAACATACATAAAAAATAAGTGTATAGTAAAAGTTGTGAACTTACAAAGCAAATATGCACAACATCATACAGAGGTCCCATACATCAAACCACTACCAACACTTTGCATTGTTTTGAGATGTTTGTTACAAATGATGAAAGAATATTGTCGAGGGAAGCGGACTTGGCCCAGTGGTTAGGGCATCTGTCTACCACATGGGAGGTCCGTGGTTCAAACCCCGGGCCTCCTTGACCTGTGTGGAGCTGGCCCATGCACAGTGCTGATGCGCGCAAGGAGTGCTGTGACACTCAGGGGTGTCCCTGCGTAGGGGAGCCCCACGCTCAAGAAGTGCGCCCTGTAAGGAGAGCCGCCCAGCACGAAAGAAAGTGCAGCCTGCCCAGGAATGGTGCTGCACACACGGAGAGTTGACACAACAAGATGACGCAACAAAAAGAAACACAGATTCCCGGGCCGTTGACAACAACAGACGCGGACAAAGACGACGACGCAGCAAATAGACACAAAGAACAGACAACTGGGGTGGGGGGAAGGGGAGAGAAATAAATAAATAAATGAATCTTAAAAAAAAATATCATTGAAATCTTACTAACTATAGTTCCCATCTTACAGTTGATATATTTCCCCCACCCCACCCCACTATCACTTTCTAAACATACCTTTATGACAGAAATTACTAAACTTACAAAACAATAATGAACATGTGCAGGATGCCCATATAACACCCCTCCATCAACATACCACACCATGGTGGAACACTTGCCACAAACTATAAGATAATATCATTAGGTCCATAGTGTACATTCAGCACACTTTACCAGGTTCATAGTGTACACTCAGTACATTTTTTCCATGCTCTGCCATTGCCGACACAGTATATCTTTGGCTTAGATGCATTAATATATTATCGCTGTTAACTACAGTCCATCGGTCACTCCAGGTGTATTTTTCCCATGTTTCTCCACATTCCCACCACCCTGCAATAGTGATGCACATCTGCTCTAGCTCACAAAGGACACTCTTGCTTCTGTACCATCAACCACAATTCTTATCCACCTCTGGGTTTATGGTGTTATTCAGTCCCTAGGTAATTCTCTAGTTTTATTTCAATTGGCATTTACATCCCTAGACTACCCTTTTCAGTCATATTATGATTTATTAATTTTTTTTTAAAGACTTATTTATTTATTTAATTCCCCACCGCCCCCCTCCCCGGTTGTCGGTTCTCTGTGTCTATTTGCTGCGTCTTGTTTCTTTGTCTGCTTCTGTTGTTGTCAGCGGCACAGGAAGTGTGGGTGGCGCCATTCCTGGGCAGGCTGCACTTTTTTTCGCGCTGGGCGGCTCTCCTTACGGGGCGCACTCCTTGTGCATGGGGCTCCCCTACACGGGGGACACCCCTGCGTGGCATGGCACTCCTTGCGTGCATCAGCACTGCGCATGGGCCAGCTCCACACAGGTCAAGGAGGCCCAGGGTTTGAACTGCGGACCTCCCATGTGGTAGTCTGTTTCCCACACATTATGATTTATAAACCAGTTGTTACTCAATATAATGTGTCACCGTCAACTCTATACATATCCATACTCTTACAATAAAGTTAATTAAAACTTTAAAATACATTAAACATCAGTAGTCCATCTCAGTCCTTCTCTTACCTCCTCTAAAGATCCACCACCTACCACCAGGTCTTGAAGATATTTTCCTATATTTTCTTCTAGAAGCTTTATGGTTCTTGTTTTTATATCTAGGTTTTTGATCCATTTTGAGTTAATTTTTGTATAAAGTATGAAATAGGGGTCCTCTTTCCTTCTTTTGGCTATGTATATCAAGTTCTCTCGGTAGAGTTTTCCAATCTGTGAGCATGGACTGTTCTTCTAATTACTTAGGTACTTTTTGATTTCTTTTAACAATGAATAGTAGTTTTCTGAATATAAGTGCTTTACATCATTGGTTAAGTTTATTCCTAAATATTTGATTCATTTAGTTGCTATCATAAATGGATTTCCCCCCCCCCCGACTTCCTCCTCAGATTGCACATTACTAATATCATTAAAGTTTATTTCATCTAACATAAGTATAGGTACTCTGGCTTTTTTTTTGGGGGGGGGGGTTGTTTACTGAATGCATAGTATATCTTTTTCCAGCCTTTCACTTTCAATCTATTGGTATCCTTGGATCTAAGGTGACTGTCTTGCAGACAGCATATAGGTGGCTCATATTTTCTTATCCATTCTGCCTGCCTGTGTCTTTTGATTGGGGAGTTTAATCCACTAACATTCAATGTTATTACTGTAAAGGTAGTTCTTATTCTACACATTTTGACCTTTGGGTTTTCTCTTTCACATTTTATTTGCACCACTCTTTGGAGACTTTTAGTTACTTTTACTGATAAAATCTTCATTTCTAGACTCTCTTCCAAACTTCTCTCTTCAGTCTTTTCTTTTCAGACAGTAGCATACCCTTTAGTATTTCCAGCAAAGCTGGTCTCTTGGTTACAAACTCTCTGTTTCTGTTTATCTGTGAATATTCTAAACTCATCCTCATTTTTGAAAGACAATCTTGCTGGATGTAAGATTCTTGGACTGAAAGTTTTTTTCTTGCAGTATCTTAACTCTATCATACCACTGTCTTCTTGCCTCCATGGTTTCTGATGAGAAATTGACACTTAATCTTACAGGTTATCATTTATATGTTATGCATTGCTTTTCTCATACTGTGCTCAGAATTCTCTTTTTGTCTTTGGCATTTTACATTCTGATTAGTATGTGTCTCAGAGTTGGTATTCAGATGGGAGTACATTGTGCTTCTTGGACATGGTTATCCATGTCCTTCAACAGGGCTGGGAACTTTTCTACCATTATTTCTTCAAATATTGCTTCTGCCCCTTTTCCCTTCTCTTTTCCTTTTGGGATACCCATGACACATATGTTTGCATGTCTCTTGGTGCCGTTTAGTTCCCTAAGGACTTGTTCAGTTCTTTCCATTCTTTTCTTCATCTGTTCACTTTCAGAGGCCATTTCTTCAAGCATACCAATCCTTTCTTTTGCCTCCTCAAATCAGCTATTACATGATTCCAGCGTATTTTTAATTTCATTTATTTTACCCTTCATTCCCACAAAATCTGCTATTTTTCTATGTATGCTTTCAAATTCTTCTTTTTGCTCATCCAATGTCTACTTAATATCCTTAATCTCTTTAGTTGTATCATTGAATTTATTAAGGAGATTTGTTTGAACATCTTTGATTAGTTGTCTCAACTCCTTTATGTCATCTGGAGGCTTATCTTGTTCCTTTAACTGGGCCACATCTTCCTGTTTTTGGTGTGGATTGTAATTTTTTTTTTCGGTGTCTTGGCATCTGGCTTACTGGAGTATTTATTCTGGGTGCAGTTTCTCTCTTTAGTTTAGGGCTTTGTTGCCCTTTTTACCTTACTTGTTATATCATAGGAGTCAAGGATGTAGTTGGTGCTGTAAGCTGTGAAGGCTCAAGGTGCCTGCACTGCCCAAGGGACAGATGAAGCTTCTCCAACTTTCTCCTTTACTAGGGATAGGGACAGAACCACAGCTGTGTATAATAATCCAAGTCGTGCAGACATAAACTCTAGTTTCCCAGAGAGACTGATGAAGCTTCACACCCCTTCCTTCCCTGCCTGGGGGAAGGGGGGTGGGGGGGAAGGGGCGGGGAATGGAGTTGCAGGCATGGGCAGCAGTCTATGCCATGTGGGTCCAAAAGTTACCCTGGTAGACTTCCAACTATTCAGTCTGTGCCAGCCAAATGTACATGCTGTTACCCAAAGTGGCTGGTGCAGGGCCTGCCAGTATCCTCCCTGCTAGAGGTGGGGCTGAAGCCTAGGCTAGGACTGCAGACCAATCTGGGTGAAAAGAAGCCAGTCCCTACTGTCACCATGATTTTCAATCAGTCAGCCTTCCCCTCATGCTGGGAGTGGAATCAAAATGGCAGTTACTGGCCTCTTTCTGACCCAGAGAGGTTCAAACTTAAGTTGTTCTTAGGGTTATACTTCAGCCAGCTGAATTTACTAATGAGTAGCTGCAGTCAGTAGCCAACCGTCTCTGTCTCCCATTTTTCGGAAATGGAGGTTCCAACTCCAGTCACAGAACAGCTCCTGAGGTGGCATGCACCACCAGAGTAGAATGATCACTAGCCTCTGCCTGTGGCCTGTATTTTGCTGGAGAAGGTCCCCCCAGGTTCCTCCCTGCCAGAGGTGTGGCTGGGGCTTAGGCTACAGCTGCAATCTGATCTGGGTGGAAAGAAGCTGGTCCCTATCAGCACTGTGATTTTCAGTCAGCCTTGCTTCCCCTCATGCCAGGGGCAGAGTTAAACGGCAGCTACCAGCCTCTGACTTAGATAGTTTCAAACTTTACCACATTTAGGGTTATACTTTAGCCAGCTAAGTTTACTAATCGTTAGCTGAAGTTGGTGCTCAACCATCATTTTCTCCCCTATTTTTGGGAAGTGAGTGTCCAATTCCAGTAATGGAATAGCTTCTGAGGCAGGTTGGCCTCCAGTGGAGGATGAGCACTGGCCTCTGAGGCATGGAGCACTCTACTTATGAATCTTCTCTGCAGATGGGCAGCCTCCTTCTTCCATTCTTTCAAGGATGTTGCAGTGTGCTCTTCTGGTTTCCTGGAGTTCCCAAACATGTGTTTTAGGTAACTCTGGGTGATTACTAATTGACCTGTGCAAGAGCTTACTCTAGGAGCTCCTTACTCTGCCACCATCTTGCTGGTTGTCCTTCCCAATTGATTTTTGACAAGGGCATCAAATCTACTCATTGGGGAAAGAATAGTCTCTTCAGCAAATGGTGCTGGGAAAACTGAATATTCATATGTAAAAGAATGATGATGGACCTCTCCCTCACATTATATTTTTTAAAAATGCACTCAGAATGGATCAAAGACTTAAATAGAAAAACCAAAACTCTAAAACTCTTAGATGAAAACATAGGGAACCATTTTCAGAGTCTTGTGTTAAGCAATAATTTCTTAGATTTTACATCAAAAGTATAAGCAACAAATGAAAAAATAGAAAAATGGCACTTTATCCAAATTAAAAACTTTTGTGCATCAAACGAATTTATCATGGAACTATAAAGACAAACATACAGAATGGGGGAAGTTATTTGAAAATCACATATCCTATAAGGGTTTAATATCCAGAATATTTTTAAAATTCTGCAACCAAACTACAAAAAAGCAACCAATTGAAAAAATGGCAAAAGACTTGCATAGACATTTCTTCAAAGATATACTAATGGCCAATAAGCACATGAAATGATGCTCAACATCATTAGACATGAGGGGGATGCAACTTAAAACCACAGTGAGATATCATTTCATGTCTACTAGAATAGCTAATATTAAAAAATGGAAAATAACAAGTATTGGAGAGGATCTGGGGAAATAGGGATACTTGTTCATTATTGGTGGGAATGTAACATGGTGTAGCATCTGTGGAAAGAGCCTGGCAGTTCCTTTTAAAATGATGTATAGAATTACCATATGACCCAGCAATCCCACTTTTAGGTATATACCCACAATAACTGATAGCAGAGACTTGTACAGATATTTTCATATCTATGTTCATAGTGGCTCTTTTACAATTGCCAAAAGATTGAAGCAATCCAAGTGTCCATCAACTGAAGAATGAATAAACAAAATGTGATATATACATACAATGGAATATTATTCAGTCCTATAAAGGATTGAAGTTCTGATGCAAACTATAGCATGGATGAATACTGAAGACATCATGTTGATGGAAATAAACCAGATACAAGTGGACAAATGTATGTTCTCATGGACATGAAATAATTAGTTTATGCAATTCATAAAGTCAGAAACTAGAATACCCAGTCAGGGACTGGGTGAGGATACGGAATGGGGAGTTAATGCTTAATTCCAAGAGTTTCTGTTCTGGATAATAGAAAAGGTTTGTAATGGATGGTAGTAATGCAGGCACAACATTTTGAATACGACTAACACCAATGAATGGTATGTTTGAATGTGGTTAAAATGGAAAAATTTAGGTTGTATATATGTTGCCAGAATAAAGATAAAAAGAGAACTCCTATTTGTTCAAATGAGGAAAATGAGGTCCAGAAAAGTTAATTGAATTTCATTAGCACACTGAATTGTGTTTCCAGTTTTGCAATTAGGCAACTTAATTAAGTGGTAGGTATGGAGGAGTTGTGAGAGAGTTGAGAGGAAGAAGTCAATTTAATGAAGTTTCTAAATCTTTGTACTACTTTACACATTGGCCTACTTGGGTGTAATTTCATAGTCATTTTTATTCTCACTGAGATACAGAGCAAAGAGTTGGAAATGTTTAAATGCATTGATTTATCTGTACATTAGCTGTTTTTATGAGAAAAGACATGAGCACCATGAATGGCTGAAAGTATTGCTTTACCTTTTAGGGTTTCAAATATCCATTACATTCCAAGCCTCGCATTATCTAGTACCTTAGAAATTTGACCGTTAGCCATATTGGGTTAGGTCCCTTAAGGAAATTGCTTATAGGTCAACTTTGCTTTATTTAAAGTTATTTTCCTGAAAAATTCTGGCAAACACATGGTTTTAATCAATAAAATCTTATTTTACATGTACCTGAGAAGGCTGTTCAAAGAATCTTGTGATGGATCTTTATGTAAAGCGGAACAATCACCTTTCAACATACCCTTTATGTAAATTTAGATTTTCATGAATTATAAGTTTGCTTAAAGCAACTGTCTCTATTCCTTTGTTTAGAGGTTATATGAAATAGCTTCATGGGAAACTCACCCTTCTTTCCTTCTTCTCTTCTCCCTCCCTCTCTTCCCTCTTTTCTTCTATGCCATTTATTTTATAAGTATTTACTAGGCACCTACTGTGTACAAGATATTGTCATAGGCACATGATATCGGTTGATATTACGTTGGAAAACAAAATCAGACACAAACCTGAGGGAACTTACATTATAAAGGAGGATACAGATATAAGACAAGTGTAAATACATAGCTACACAATGTAAAAAGTGCTGTGAGAGACAACAATAGGGAATTGATTGATTGGGGAAGGGCTTGATGAAGAAATGACATTTGAGCTGAGACTCTAAGGGTGAGAGTTTCCAGATAAGCAAAGAGTAAGAAAAGACTTGCAGTGGATGAAACAGCACAGACAAAGGACAGGAGGTGGGTAAAGCCTTGGTACATTCCAAGAAGTGAAAGGCGGCCAGTGTGGCTGAAGCACAGCGAGCAGGGGAGGGACTCCCACCGGATCCAGGTGCAAAGAATGGCCAGGGTCATAATGTGAATGTGAGATGAGCCTGAGCTTTAGTCTAAGAACAATGGTAGGTTACTAGTTAATAATTCAAGGAACAGTGCAGCTAGGTGAGGAAACTGGCAGATATGAAGATTTGGTGGGGGAGAAATGGAGGAGTGACTGAGTCATTTTAAGTAGGACCTGCTACAAGGCATACATTTTTAAAAGACCATCCTGGATTTTGAAGTATGAAGGAGCAAGTAAAAGCAGTAAAATAAGTAAAGTGGTAAAACCTGATTGGGGAGTAAGGAAGTAGTGCTGGTGAAAGGTGACAGTGGCTTGGATTAGGGAAAAAGTTATTGAGAAGATAGTGATTTAGAAGTGGTGGGTAAAGGGAGAGAAAGGAAAAGTTCAGTTTTAAACAAGATTGTTTTGGTATGCCTTTGGGAAATACAAATTGATGGGTACAGTCATAGGACCAAGTCCTGGGGACATGTAATATTTAAAGGTTGGATAGAGAAGGAGAGGTGGACAAAAAAGACAAAAAAGGCTAGCCAGAGAGAGGAAGACAATTGGGAGAGTGCTGTACAAAGGGATGCTGAGAGAAAAGCACTGCAAGGAGGAGGACGGGTCAGCAGATGGGATACTGTTGAAAAGTCTGGTGAGGTGAGGATTGAAATGAAGTTATTCATAACCTTGGTAAAGTGTGTAGAATGATGTGAGTCAAAGCCAGGTGAGTAATTTCAAGAGTGAATGGCAGGTAAGTATAAAAGTGTGTGTGTATGTGTGTGTACACAACTATTTTAAGAATTTTGACTGGTAGAATGGTGGAATATTTTAAGAATTTTGACTGGTAATGGTAGCTGGAGGTGGGTGGAATATTGAAGGAGGTTTTCAATTTGGCTGATACCACAGCACCTTTGTTTGCTGGCAGGAAAAAATGCCAGAGGGGGATAGAGAGAGAGGTTGCAGGTGCAGGAGAGAGGAGAATAAAGCTCTTGACATGGGAAGAGGATAGAGATATTATACGTAAGACCTATGGAGATAATGACCTGAAATGGGAGAAAGGAGCCTTAAAGATGCAGAAGAGGAAACTAGTTTGTTTATTGAGCTGATAAAGGGGAAATGGTGGGAGAAGCGGACTTGGCCCAATGGATAGGGCATCTGCCTACCACATGGGAGGTCCAAGGTTCAAACCCAGGGCATCCTTGACCCACGTGGAGCTGGCGCATGCACAGCGCTGATGTGCTCAAGGAGAGCTGTGCCACGCAGGGGTGTTCCCCATGTACGGGAGTCCCATGCGCAAAGAGTGCACTCCATAAGGACAGCTGCCCAGCGCGAAAGAGAGTGCAGCCTGCCCAAGAATGGCACCGCACACACGGAGAGCTGACACAGCAAGATGACACAGCAAAAAGAAACCCAGATTCCCGGTGCCGCTGATAAGGATAGAAGCAGTCACAGAAGAACACACAGTGAATGGACACAGAGAGCAGACAACTGGGGGGGAGGTGGGGGGGGGAGGGGAGAAAAAGAAATAATAAAAATAAATCTTAAAAAAAAAAAGGGGGAAATGAAGGCGTTCCTAGGTGACTAATTTATCATTTAATATGATGTTACATGTATAAGAGAAATGATTTCTACCCATAAAATGAGATTTCTAGGTATGATTTAAGGGGAAGAAATAAAAGATGATTGAATTACACAAAGTGGAGAGAATCTCAGAAATAGTTCTAGTATCTAGAATTATATAGATAGTTCAGTATCTATATAATTCCACCTCTGGCTTTTTCCACTTCTAGCCTCTCATTTAATTCACTTAATTCAGCTAAGTTCTGCCTGTCTATGGTTTTCTTCCTAGATCCCACTGGACAGTTTATGTAGCTATTACCATCGACCTTTCTACTTCCACTTAGAGCACACACTATATAAAAGTAAACCTAAGCTTACAAGGATTAAAACGTTAGGTAAGGGAAAAGTTCAGGCACCCCTGTTCCAAATTAGTGGCAAAGTATGAATCAAGAGAGAACTGGAAGTTTGAAGCAGAAAGTATATTTCTTCTCTGACAATTAAGAATTGTCTTTGAGTATCAATGATGCATTTGGAGAATGTCACAAGATCCCATCATCACTGATATTAAACTTAGAAATCTACAGAATGATGTCAGATGTGAAAATGTACAAACCTTACAGTCACAATATTTTCTGGACTTGGATAATGGTTCATCTATTTTGCAAGACTGCAAGGTCTTACAAACAACCCATGATATTCTCTTATAATTTTTCAAATTGTTCAGTTTGAAATAGCTCCAGCAAAATATGGGGGCAGAGAAGTTCACAGGCCTTTGACTGCATTTCCATAGTTTATTCTGAAATTCTCCCATAGAAGGTTTTGGTTGTCTGATGAATTCTAAATTGGGTTCAGAATTAGCATATGCATATGCTGCTGAAATTAACTTCCAAATAGTATAATCTCATTTGGTTGCATGCACTTCAGCTATCGCTTCTATCTAAAATTTCCGTTACAAAGGTCTTTCCTTGCTTACCTCGCATGGTTTCCATTGCACTTGAAAATAAAGGAGGCTGATATGAATTCAGTGAAAATGGACCAGTTAGAGGAGGACCCACCCCCTCCCTCATTTGTTACCTAAGCCTACTTCTATGTTAATATTATTGATTGAATGAACTGATTTGCATTTGTTTTAAACCAATCTTTATTAAGAAAGGAAAATATTGTAATTTTATTTTTGGGCTTCCACTGTATGTTTGCTTCCCTCAGCTGATGCCTATGACTTCCAAGGAAGGAGGTGAGAAGCTATAAAACCCATATGTGTTTCACAACAACACACTATATTTTAAACTCTGGAATTCCTCACTGTGGTATGCAAAGGCAGAGAGGGATTTGCTTACGGGATGTGTACACACGTAAAAAGTGAGTGAGCCGATTCTTGAATAATTGAAGAAAGACAACACTTAAGAACAATGAAAATTTAAAAAGATTTCTAAAGAACATTAGCTGGGTTTGGCATTTGAAACCCTAAAAATAAGATTCTTAATGGAAATTTTACTATTTAGCCACCCATTTTGGGTATGCTGATATGTTTCCAAGATGATGATGAGCCAAATGAAAAGAATAATCACTCGCCATCCCTGGTACCCTTCCTACTTCCTTTAAGGCCAACCTTCCCACCCACCCTTAACTTTTCTCTGGGTTGTTGCTCATTCCTAGGATGTGTTTCCTACATTGGTGGTCATGGCGGCTTTTCATTCCAAAGCAGGCAATCTTCAGATCTCAACTGTGTTGATGTTTGCTTTTAAGATTAAAAAGCAGGGAGGTCCTCTAACAGTCTAAGATTTCTGCCTAAGTGGACCAAAAATCTGCTGGGCTGAGTATTTTGCAGCTCTCTGGCTAAATTCAGCTGTTGGGAATCCTTGCGGTAATTTGCTTTCCTCATACCAAGCAACTAGGAAACACAATGGATTTGGAGGCACTGGAGTATATTTAAATAATTCTGGAAGGTCTAGAGAGCAAAGCAAAGCAAAGCACACACAACACTAGTATTAGAAAAGAAAAGAGAAAAGAAAGCAGGCCTCTGGAAGACTGATTTGTAAGGATCAGATAAGAGATTTGTGAGACACTGGATGATTACTTTTAATGAGCAGATTTATAGTAAATGAAAATTCTTCTCTTGGATTACTAAAGTAGTACTCTTAGGAAAAATGGAAAACATGAAAAAAAGGCCTGAAATTAAAATTAAATGAAAATAAACATGAATGAGTGAACAAGAAAGATAAAGATCCTAATAAGGTATGATTTTCAGATCCACACAGGGGCAATAAAAAGCTTATTAATTGTCACTACCACACTGAGTTTTAAGTTATTCTATCACTCTGCTTTCCAGAAGAAGAAATACTCTTCAGGAGCACAATGAACTTTGATTAATTGCTTTCATACATTCTCACTGGCTTTAAGACATTATAGGCAAGAGCCTTAGTGAGTCAGACTAAATGCTTATGATTTCTGGGAAATATATTTAACAGGAGCATTAAGGAAATGGATCTTTTTGCATTTTTATGTTTTCTTAATAGTTAAATAGATTTTTCTTTTTTATTAAATGTTTACTTATTTCAAAGAAGCAAAATGAATGGCTTCTTCCTTTTTATTATTATTAATTTGAAGTGGATTTTTGGAGTTTCTCTGACAGCTGGTTGAGTAAGGAGATATAACTGATGGACCTTACACAAAACCCTAACAGTGATTCTAATGGATCACATGGCTAGAATTCAGACTTCAAGGAAAAGTCAGATATTCTCTTCTTATTTGTGAGCCCTCAGTATTCCCCTCTTCCTCTTTCTTTCCCTTTTCTCAAAAATTGGGAAAGGAAAAACTACTTTGAGACCAAATCATACCTCATTTTGAAACATTTTTTTTCTATCAACCCTGGGAAGTTCCCCAACTGGCTTGGTCTTCCCAGGCCCAACTTGCCACGGCCCACTCCACATGATCACAAATTCATCCTGCAGAAGGAAATGCTGCCCTGACAGGAAATGGCTCTGAGGTTACCATTCACATGCAGGTAGGGTCATCCTAGCACACTGCCTGGGAAAGGAAAACCTGACTCAAGTCAAAGAAATTAAATCCAGGGAGGGCTAATTAAAAGTTCTGTGGAAACTGTAGGACTTTTCTCTAGTCTCCAAATAAAAAGCCAAATACAATTTATCTTTCAATAGCATAGATCAATATATAAGCAATTTGAGTAAAATCCATCGCCAGAAAGAAGAGAAGATGGTATCTAACTCATTATGTATAAAGGGAGAAAAAGGGCAATAAGCAGAAACTAATGATTTTTTTTTGTTATTGACTATTGAAAGGACCATTTTAAAGGAAATCCTGGATATTTTTGCTCCATCCTCAGAAATTAAGAGAAACAGGGCATTTTTTTCTATGGAATTCATCTACACTGAACAAGAATAACATGACTGAGCTCCAGACCCAGTCTAATGGGAGTAAAACTTATCTTTATAACTCTGATTAAACAAACAAACAAAAATTATCACTTCTTTGATGCCCAAATTAGCATCTTTTCTCGATCATACTGAATTAATTGAGTGACAAAAGAATTAGTTCACATAGGATCAAAGCTGAAATCATATTTATCTGAGATTTAGAATTAAGAACACACAGCTCCATAGCTCATGTAATGTTCTTTTATGTTCTGTCTATTCAAAAGCTTCTGCATGTCACATAAAGTATAGCTAGTGGTTTTTTCCTTTCATGTACTTTTTCTTTTTCTTTTAATATATGAAATCTTCCTTGAGAAAACAATGAGAATATCACAGATATTTTTTGCCCTGGGGGTGAGAAACTTTTCCATTGTGCCATAAAAATCTTAAATTATATGACTTTCTTTTTTTTTCCTAGCATTTATTGTACAAATACAAAAGAAGCAAAATAATTAATGCACAGTAGATCTGGTAAGAGAACCTTAAACAATGGGAAAGAATTATTCTATTGATTCTTCATAAATGATACTAAGTTTGAAACTGTTCTTAAAGGTGGAAGCTGCCTTAACTTTGGCCCCCACTTTCTCCCCAGGAGAAAGAATAACGAAGAATTGTTGGGGCTTAATTTCTGGAATGTCTCAATTCATGAAAACTCATATTCAATGTTTTTATGAAGTGCATATAATTTTACTAAATAAAACAAAAGACTGGATATACTTTTCCCTAGTAAGATGGGATAGAGAGTAGATTCAGGGTGGGAGTCCTGCAATGAAAAAGGTTTGTGTTGACACTGGCAGTTATATATGGGGTGGGCACTACTTTAACCATCACTGAAGTGTCAGCCCTTAAGGGCTGGGACTGGGTGTATTAGTCAGCCGAAGGGGTGCTGATGCAAAATACCAGAAATATGTTGGCTTTTATAAAGGGTATTTGTTTGGGGAAGAAGCCAGGCCATAAAGCGTAAGTTACTTCCCTCACCAAAGTCTGTTGCTATGTGTTGGGGCAAGATATCTGCCAATGTCTGCCAAGAGTTTAGGCTTCTTGGGTTCCTCTCTTCCCAGAGCTCCATTTCTCTCCAGGCTTAGCTGCTATGCTCTCTCCCCAAGGCCAGCTGTAGACTATCAGGCAAAGAGCTCTGTCTCTCTCCACGGCTTGTCCCATGTCTAAGGAGCTATCTCTATTCCTCTGTGTTCTTTTCCTGTGTGTCCACTTCCCAGGCTCCAGCTCAAAACTCCTAACTCTGTCCTTTGCCATGTCTTTTCTCTGTGAGCCCCCTTGGTGGGTGGGGACTCAATGCCCTACTGATGTGGCCCAGTCAAAGTCCTAATCATAACTTAATCAATTAAAAGAAATACCTCTGACAGACCAGTTTGCAAACATAATCCAATAACAATTTTTAGAATTAATAAACAATGCCAAACTTCTACACTGGGTTTTTACATATTTCTGTTATTTGTGCATATACATATTCATGCTTTCATTCCACAAATACTTGTTGAGTACCTACTTTGTGCCCAGTCCTCTAGCAAGGGCTAAGGCTATAAGTAAATAAGTAAAAACTGGCCCTTACTCTCATTCTTCATGCCTACTGAAGAGTAAATATTCAGCAACTATGGTTGAGCTGAATTAAACCTGAGTTCAGGTTGTTAGGGAAGATATCACCTTTCTCCTTTCTCCATATTTTCTATTCTACAAGAAGGATCCAATGGTACATAATAATTCAGCATGCTATTCACCATAAAGCTCCTCAACCAGAAGGTGCTTTTGCTGTGAACACATCAATTACCCTATCAGCTTAGCTTGGGTGTGGCAGTTTAAGCCAGCCACAAACCTGGATGTCTACAGCCACAGAAATACCAATTTGGGGACAGTCGCTCACCTGGTACAGTTAATGAACACTTGGCTATGCCAGTGTCATGGGGGCATTAAGTCAAGACACCTTAGGTTTATATCCCATGGTGACCAGTTTTTTCATGATGTACACACACTCTGTTTTCAAAACATCAGGCTAAATTCTAGAATGAAAATTAAAATCAAAGTCTTCATTAAAGAAGGTTAATCTGGAAGATGTCTTCTGTAAAAAAACATGACATCTATCTTATACTTAGACCTTAATTTTAAAAATTAGGGCCGCCAGAGTTTGACACTACTTGTCTTTGTCATTAGAGTTCACCCTGTCTTTAAGAGAATTCTTAAGTCTGCACTTCCATGGAAGAGTTCTTTTGGAGAAAGAGGTAATTAAAAAATCTAAGCCCTAACTTAGTATGTAAGGCAAGGAATCAGATTTCAATATTTTTATGTTAGATTTAGAGTAAAGTTAACTAATATCCCTTTTTATTCTATAAGTCCCAAAAGAGTAGGCCATAAAACTGAATTGATTTTCAACTATAAATAGGCGGCAAGGAAAAAAATGAATATTTCCTGAATGTCTCATGTACAATTCTGCATATGTTGACTCTTTTAGGGCCCAAAATACGTAAGTCTCAAGAAATTTGTCAAACTTGTGTTGACTGCAAGGGTCTCTACTCATTTTTAAAAAGCCTAGAAATCCTCCTTTCTTTAGCTTCTCCTTTGAGTTTGGAAATTGGGGGCCCACAAATAAGAAAGGGTTACCAACTACAAAATTGCTTAGCAATTTACAATTTTAAAGAGATTTGTAGTTCATTCACTGAACAACACAATGATCATTCTAGGCATCCTCCAGTTTGTAGGATACCTTATTCCAAAGGAGCTCAGCCCAGTCTACCAGTTACTCAAAAGCCATCGAGCAATCAAAAGTTCAGGGAAGTCTGGACAAAAGGGAGTAATTCTTTCACAAGAATAGATTTCCCACAGGATTTTAATAAGTTTCTATAAAAATGGATATAATCTCATCCTCTAACAATATAATATCATATATATATATATAAAATGAATTAACAAAAACAACAACTGGACTTCTGAGAGGTTTTCTAGTAAGAGCTATTACAAGTAACACAAATCATAAAAGTATGCTTTCACCTGGAAATATACAGTAGCTAAGCACAGCGATGATTTACAATTTGACCAAAGAAACCAGAAATTGATTTATAGTCTGTCCAAAGCATTGAGCTTTGATTTGCTTGTCTACTAGACTGTGAAACTGCTATTCTGCTATGTAAGTATGTTTTCTTCTTCTTTCCTTTCTTGTACCAATAGCTAATTTTCCTTTCTTCAATGCCACAAATGAATAATTTCTGCAGCTCCCTAATGCTATTCTATATCAGATATCTACAGTTCAAAATGGCCACCAGTGTTCTCACAGAGTAGTAAAAGAAGTGCAATGCTAGGAATTTTGCATATATTTAATTATACACACAATCTTAAAAAGTACATAATTAATTAAATCAGAAATCTGAGCTTGAGTGGAACATTCCAGATGCAGTCTTGGTGATTATGTCTTTAAAAAAATGTGAGTGACTTAACCAAATATGTTTTTCCTTACCTTTTGGTCTATTTTTAAAACTCAGATCAATTTTGGATCACATCACATAAAGGAATGATAATGGAAATATACTTTTGTCCAATTTTCTTTATTTAGATAACAGAAGTGCCTCAGAATCTGTGACAATTCATAAAAACTGGGTGCCCATTTTTTGAATGGCTTTGGGTGGCTTGTTCAGGGTACACCAGCATCACTACTTGGACTATGCTTGGGATGGTAGCATCTGCAGTCTGTATTTGGCTTTGAATTTAATGCTTCGGGTCTCCCAGTTTTAGGATTTCTAAACTTCATCACCTAATATTGAAGTGACTTTTAATAGCTAATCCTTTTTACAAACATTAGAGTCATATTTGATTCTGTCGATTCCACAGTATTTGTGTTTTTCATTTTGGAAGGTTATTTGGAAACCCAGGCCAATATATTATTTCAAGCGTGACTAAGCTGTTGCCATTCATTTTACACCAACCCTAACACTCTCTAGGACCCATCTAACCAACTCAGTGTGTATACTAATCCATTCAATCCAATGATGGAAGAATCAGTTTGAATAAAAGAACAATAAATCCAACCATTATTGCTGTTCTATAAAAGTATGACTTAGGTGCATTAGTAAGAAGGGAAAAAAAGAACAACTATAAAACATGTACAACTTGGTAAAGAAAGCCAGAGCTTAATTTTGCAAACTGGGAGGAAGAGAGGCAGCGCTAAAAGGGCCATATTATTCCCCAAATCAGGATATTCTTGAATAATTCCAAAGCAATTCATTAATACGTTGCATCTAAAATGATGATTATTTGATCAGGCAAAATTTTCAATGTGATTCATAAGTGCTTTGAAATATAAAATGCCATTAAGAATCTATCATGTAATACATAAAACTATGGTTTATGTATTTATTTATTGAATTTACATTGGAATTCTATGTGAAATCTATAAATCATATATTAATGTCATGCAAGCAACAATAAATTTATTTTATTTTATTTTTTTCCTAGTGGCAATAAATTTTAAAAATAAGTTTGTTTAATAAGTGCTTTTGGGATATTGTTTCTTTAATTATCTGTTTATGGGGAAAACATACTATTTTATTTACCTAGAGATACGTATGCAAAATGTTCTCTTCAGTTTGAAAACTGTAGATTTATGGAAGGTCTTTTTAAAATGGAGGGATCTTTGAGATTACAGTTATTCAACCCTTCTAGGACTCAAAAAGTCAAGTGAGCTATCTAAGTCTACACCGGTAGGTGGAGACCAACCAGGGAATTGAACCCTTAAATGCTGCACAAAGTTCTTTCAGTCTTGTGCTGATTCCCCAATTGTTGGCACACATGTTATCAATTATTCACCAAAAATTCTGAATCCATAAAACAGAACACTACTTAGTAAATTTTAGATTTTTTGCTAAATCCCAATTTCCCAGAAATGCAATTAGGTGTAATGACAAAGTGCAATTTAGTGACTTCTTGGCCAAATATAACTTGCCAACAATGTGAGGACTTGATAACTTTCCCATTATCTTAAGCTCCCTTGTTTGCTGACATCCTCACCCTTGCCCACAGACAGACTCTTAATATATGCCATCTGATTTGATCAGATTGCTAAGAAACAATTACTCAATTATTTAGCTAAATTGGTTAGAGCACTGCTGTAATGGGGTCAAGGTCATGGGTTGGCTCCCTTGTGTGGGCCAGTTAACTTGGACCTTCTCCATAACCACAGAGGTCTACCCCCAACCCCAGACTGTTTTACAAGTACGTGCCAGTGGTCAAAAGGGCATTTGCCAAGAATGTGTGGACTGAGCAGCATAAATCCATCAACTCTTCCAGAGAAACAGCTAAATGCCAGTTTTGTTGAACACATGTGGGTTAATAGGAACGTTTTCACAGGTGAAAGACAGAATATGGTTTCAGATTTTATAATGCCACAGAACAAAAAATTGAGTATTTTAAAAGGAAATTTTAGAAAATATGGAAGTCCTTGGTGAAACTTAAAGTCAAGCAAGTGTTTGAGATTTATAGGAAAGTTTTAAACATGAGCCAGTGATGTTTAATAGCACGAAACACAGGGAAAAGTAAGTTAGCAAATTTGGTCTGTCTTTATGAAATATCTTGATTTTTCAATATTGGTCTTTTTTTTCTTTTTTAAATAACAGTCTGTGGCCCAAATGGAAGGTGTTTGTAAGCCAAACTCAGCCTGTAGGTACCCAGTTTGCAAAAGTTGGCATATCTAACTGTATGTATTTATATCTATGTATGTGTATAGGCATTTTAATGACCTTAGCTACCTTAATTATATTTCAATGAGCTTTTTATTCACTGTTGTTTACTTGCTTCACCCTCAGCTAATGTTTAATTAGGAAGCCAGGACAAACATACACAAAATAGGGGAGTGCCACCTTTCAGTGGTAAGATTATTTGATTTTAAAGAAAGATATTGGGGGGTGGGGGTAGGGTATATGGGAACCTCATATTTTTCAATGTAACATTTTTTGTGCTCTATGTATCTTTAAAAAAAGACAATTAAAATAATTAAAAGATAAAACACCAGAGATTTTAAAGGAAGCAATTCAAATTTAATAATACATATCAAATATTAAAAAAAGGAAGAAAGATATTAGCATGGGCTGGAGTTGTTGGGGGACCATTTTGTAGAAAAGGTAGGATCACATCAGGCTTTCAAAGTTTAGTCCCTATCTACATATGTTTAATACCAAACACATGAATTATCTATGTTTTTTTTTCAGAAAACCCTCTATAGGAGCCTACAAATCAAGTGGGCTAGCACAATAAATTCTGCAAATAACACACTTTAGTAATTTAGAGTTTGTATCTACAGTTCAAAAAACTAAAATAAAATATTTTTATATTTTAGTTAAGATCTCATACTAGGGTGGGGGGGGCAGTACATGGGACCTCTGGACTTTGTGTTATTTTTCAGTAAACCTACAACTGTTCTAGTTAAAAAAACTTTTTAAAAAATTCTCATACTAGGGAGTGATCTTTTCAAAATCAATGAAATACTCCTTCCCTAAGGTAGTGAAGGAGAAAGGGGAAAATACATTCACATTTTTGACCAACACAGATGTATTAGTCAGCCAAAGGGGTGCTGATGCAAAGTACCAGAAATTGTTTGGCTTTTATAAAGGGTATTAATGGGGTAGAAGCTTATAGTCACAAGGCCATAGAGACTTCCCTCACCAAAGTCTGTTGCCACATGGTGAAGCAAGATGGCTATCAGCCCCTATGAGAGTTCAGCCTTCCTCTTCCTCTTAAGGCTCCATGGTCCCAGCTTCTTCTGATCTCAGCTGTAGGCTGGTGTGAGACTCCTCTCTCTTCCTGGGGCTCAACTCTTTCCAGGCTCAGCTGCTCTGCAGTCTCCACAAGCTCAGCTGTAAACTATCAGGTGAATGGTTGCGTTCTCTCCCAAGGGCTCCAGCATCAAAACTAAGCTCTCTCCTCTGCCATGCCATTTCCTATGTGAGTCTCTACCTACCAAGGGGGCAGGGACTCAATGTCCTACTGACAGTGGCCAAATCAAAGCCCTAATCTTAAGTGAAACCTCTGAATTTAATACAATCAAAGGATATCATGCCCAGGGGAACAGATCAGTTTATAAATACAATCAACATTTCTTTTTGGAATTCATCAATACTATCAAACTGGCACAGATGGTTGCTGATGTCTGTGAGGGTTTGGCCTTTATTCTCTTAAGGCTCCTTGGGCCCAACTTCTTCTGATCTCAGCTATAGGCTGGAGGGCTCTTTTCTCTCCAGGCCTTCTTAGCTGCTCAAGGCTCTGGTCTCTTCAGCTGCAAATTATCAGGTGAATGGCTCATATCTTTCCAGGGCCTCAGGATCAATCTCTCTCCTCTGCTATGTCTATGGAGCTCTCTCTATTCCTGTGTATTTTCTTCTGTGTTCTCCTTAAGTGAGTGTCCTTATAGCTCACCGAGGGGGCGGGGACTCAACCCTGCATGTCTTAATGACATGGTCTAATCAAAGCCCTAATCTTAATCTAATCAAGTAAGTGTAAAAGCCTTTGGATTTAATGCAATCAAAGGGTATCACACCTAGAGGAACAGACAAGTTCACAAACAAAATCAATATTTCTTTTTGGAATTCATAAATAATATCAAACTGCCACAGCAGACCACAGGGATTTAGAAAAGGAAGGCATATGAGGTAAACATAAATAATCACTGGCAAAAAATACTGCATGCATTTACTAGCTCTTGGTGATTTATTATCTGATGCATTGATACATGACAGTGCTTTATGAATTTTTAAAATGAATTAACTTGTGTCTCACAAACAACATAAAGTAATCAGATTTTTTAGTTAAAGCAGTAACCTAAAAAGATTTAATTTATTCGGGAAACATTTATCAAACACCTATATCAGGCTCTGTGTTAGATGCTGAAAATACAGGAAAAAAAAGTTCAATGTTTTTTCTTAAGGAATTTATAGTCTAGTGAATGCCTCTTGAGGCTAACTGAAGATCTCTAAGACTGAAACATACAAACATGTCTTAGAAACATCTCTAAGACATGAAGGGTCTTCAAAACATGGGGCTCTTGGGGCCACCATGTCAATATTAGAGGAGTTGTATGGATGCCCTTCCTGGTTGATGGTCTTAATTCCTTTGGTTTGCACTTTTGAAATCCTGAGGGAAACTATGGTCCTCCTTCTCAGAGAATGTGCACACATTAATATATATAATTTCCAAGACTTCACGGATTATCCATCTATCTATATTTGTAACATAAAGATATGTTACAAATAGTTGCTTAAATGCAACTAAGATTCTCCCAGAGCCACAACCTTACCTTATACTTTGCAGTGGAGAACACCTAGGTAGCTGGGATAGACAGTAGAGCTAAGAGATTGATATTTATTGAGCAGTAATATACTCTTTTACATGGTCTTTTAGGACTGGCCATAAGTCTATCACTGAATCAACAAGTGCCAAGCATTATATGGCAATCAAAAATAAGTCAAAGACACGTAATCCCTACTCAGATCTATTTTACTAGAGTGCAATCAATTCTTAGTGACTCAGAGGCTTTTTATCTACTATGTAGATTATCCACAGCTTGTGGTTCTCTTTTTCTCTGTCTTTCCATTTTTATGGTCACCTGAGGACTCATTAGTGCTTCTACCATAGGATGTATAAAGGAAGGGAAAGGATATAAAACTTAAAGTGAGTCAATTTTGCTCCTTTTAAGTCGTTTGGGAGAGGAAGAAGTAGTTATTACAAGGCTTGTGGATTATGTGAAGATTTCAATTATCCATAAACTCTCCCTGTCAATCTTTCCAAAAATAATTAAGGGTTGGCTTTAATCCCTCCTTGGAATGTTAAAATGATTGATAATGATAGCAAATAACCACAGTCAATAGACTGAAGTGAGGTAAACTCTGTGTAAAAGAAAGATGAAAATCAATCATATTTTCAAGTCACACTTTCAGAGTCCCAAGAAGCAATCCTACAAGCATCAATCCAGTGTGTAATTCTATGAATGTAAACATTAGACCCATGGATAAAGATTGCAAATTATATCATAAGAAGAAAGTGTCACATCTACACAATGGAATACTACTCACACAATACCATAGATAAATCTCAAATGCATTTTGCTAAATCAAAGAAGACATATCCAAAAGTCTACGCATTTATGCCATACTGAGAAAGGCAAAATCACAGGGACAGAAATCAGCCAGTGATTGTGAGGAGTAGACATGGGGGAGGAGTTGACTACAAAGGTATAGCAGCAGGAGTTTGAGAGGTTATGGATTATACATATAGCTGCAGTGGCAGAAATTTGAGCCCGTATTTGTCAAAATCCATCTAGCTGTGTACAACAAAGTGAATTTTACTGTGTGCAAATTTTTAAAAAAATCAACTCCAAATAGGAACATAAATGATAACAAATGAACCTATCATATTACAAATAAATAATATAGCCACATTGAAGGGGGTGAGGAAGAAAAAGACTAACAACTTTGGAAAACATTTTGATTGATACTATAAGGCTAAAGGCAAAAAGAACTGTAAATAGATAATATACTCTAGTTAGCACAGGGATATAGGCTACCAATTCTGAAAGGTGCATATTAGGGATAAACAAATAAGTAAATGTGCATATTAGGTGCATATTAGGTGCATATTAGGGATAAACAAGTAAATGTATGGCAGATGATGAGAGCTAGGTTTCTCAATATAAGAGAAAGAAGTTACAAATAAGGAAAGAAGGGAGGCTAGAATGAAGATTGTAGTGTTAGACTAGAATTGGAGGTACTATAAACTCAAGGCTTTTTAATATATATATGGATACAGATGTGTTTGTATGCCTGGGTTAGCATACATGCATATATTTCTAGGTTCTGTCTACTGACAAGGACTAGAAACAATGATACCCAGAAATGAGTACTTTCAGAGCCCAGATACTGATTTCTAAGTGGGATTTTCCAATAGAAGGAATCAGTCCTCCTTGGAAAAGTGATTGATTCCTGGGCTATGGCAGAGAAAATATAAGATGAGCCTGGAATATTTTCTTGTTGCCAAACTGTGAGAAAGTTCTCAAAAAAAGTCTGGGCAAGTTGAAAGGGCACAGGAGATATCCTGAAAGAGCTTCCACTAGTCAATTCAAATAAACTGAAACAATTTGAGTAACAAAATAATAGCCCTGGATTATAACCCATAAGATAAAATAAATACACATACGTCCATACTGATAGAAATAACTGAATAAGGGTGGCGGACTTGGCCCAGTGGTTAGGGCTTCCGTCTACCATATTGGAGGTCCACGGTTCAAACCCTGGACCTCCTTGACCCGTGTGGAGCTGGCCCATGTGCAGTGCTGATGCGCCCAAGGAGTGCCCTGCCATGCAGGGGTGTCCCCCGTGTAGGGGAGCCCCACACACAAGGAGCGCACCCCATAAGAAGAGCTGCCCAGCACAAAAGAAAGTGCAGCCTGCCCAGGAATGGTGCCGCGCACACAGAGAACTGACACAACAAGATGATGCAACAAAAAGAAAACACAGATTCCCGTGCCATGGACAACAACAGAAGCGGACAAAGAAAACACAGCAAAATAGACACAAAGAACAGATAACCGGGGTGGGGGGGGGAAGGGGAGAGAAATAAATAAATAAATCTTTAAAAAAAAAAGAGAGAGACATACTATAAAAAAAAAAACTGAATAAGAAATTAATTGAGGGAGAAAGGATAGGCTCTCCCTATAGAAAAGTTTCAATTAATAAATGCAGAAGAAAGGAGTAAAACAGAAAATCACCATTAGAAGACCACAGTAAAGACATCACACACCCCCTGATATGAGTTACTTAAGAGGAGGCATCATTTTTGTAATGTTCTGGCCAAAAATGCATAACAACCTGATCATAATAAATTAGATAAACCCAAATTGAGCGATGATCTACAAAATAATTGACCCATACTTTTCAAAAGTGTCAAGGTCATCAAAGGCAAGGAAAGACTGAGCAATTGTCACAAAGCATAGGAAACTAAGAAGATATAACAACTAATGCAACATGGGATCCTGGATAGGATCCTGGAATGTTAGATCATTAATGGAAAAACTGGTAAAATTCAAATAAAGTTTGTAGGTTAGTTAATAGTTTTGTACCAACATTAATTACCTACCTAGTTTTTGTTCATTGTACCATGGATATGCACTATCTTAACATTAGTAGGAGTTGGGTGAAGGATATATGGGAACTCTACTATTTTTGCAAATTTTCTATAAGTTTAAATTATTTCAAAATTTAAAGTTTTAAAACAAAACGAAGGAAAAGTATAAGGTGAGGGATAATTAGGAGAGATTGAAGAAAGAAACATGTAGTTACTTTTATTCTGCTTTGTGCATCCCTATTATTTCTTGTTGGACTTCTTACTAATCTACTATAGGCCTTCCCAAAGAAAGATAAGTACTGTGTCTATATCTTTCTAAGAATTCCAGAAATAGGTCAATTTATTTCACTGCCTTCCCAATATACATTCCCATTCCCCAATCCCCATCTTAGTTTTTATCCTGAAAATTCAACAGATTCAAAGGAAAAGGAGTGAAACTAAAGCTTAAGCAATGAAGATGGGGACAATGGAACAAATGGAAGAGGAGAAAGAAAGATGAAAGATTAATCTAAAGTGATACAAAGGTGTAGTGAATATGAGAATCATCAAAGGGGAAAACTGAAGGAGACAAATTAATAGATAATATGCAAGTCATAAATATACCATACTTACCAGTCTTTCAAAGTTTTGGTATTATCTAATTTGAATTCAGTCCTTTAAGGAAGTCACAACTTGGCAGTCTGTAATTAGGAGATCTATTATGGATAACTTGAATTTGACTATTAACGCAAAAGAGCAATTGTCATTCTGATAAAAATCTAATTTTGGATTTTGCTTTTCTACTATACCACAGGCAACTATATATCCATACATAAATTTTTAAAAGTAAAAGCATTCAAATAATATGAGCTCTCATTCTATTACCTTCTAAACGAAAATTACTGCAAAGATATGAGACTGCCTTTTTTTCCCTTTGCCAATTACTAGCATTGTACTCAGTAAGTTGAGAATCGGCCAAATTTTGCTGAGGGGTATGGAAAAAGGCAGAGGCATCTGAGAAATTACTTTTATTTTATGTTTACAGTTTAACTCCTGAAATGTTTTTAATTGAGTTGAAAAGTACATACATTGAAAAGCATGGCTCTTAAGAGACTCTCTTTTTTTTTTGTCTTTATTTTTTAATGTTACATTAAAAAAATATGAGGTAGCATATACCCCCCACCCCCCTTACACCATTCCTCCCCCCATAACAACAACCTCCTCCATCATCATGAGACAGTCATTGCATTTGGTGAATACATCTCTGAGCACTGCTGTACCTCATGGTCAATGGTCCACACCATAGCCCACACTCTCCCACAGTCCACCCAGCGGGCCATGGGAGGACATACCATGTATGGTAACTGTCCCTGCAGCACCACCCAGGACAACTCCAACCCCTGAATATGCCCCCACATCACATCTCTTCCTCCTACTCCCTACCCCCAGCAGCCACCATGGCCACTTTCTCCACACCAATGCCACATTTTCTTTGATTACTAATCACAATAGTTCACGAATAGAATATCAGTAAGTCCACTCTAATCCATACTCTATTCCTCTATCCTGTGGACCTTAGAATGGTTGTGTCCACTCCACATCTATGTCAAGAGGGGACTTAGATTCCACATGGATGCTGGATGCAATTCTCCTGCTTTCAGTTGTAGGCACTCTTAGCTCCCTGGTGTGGTGGTTGACCTTCTTCACCTCCATGTTAGCTGAGTGGGGTAAGTCCAATAAACCAGAGTGTAGGGGTTGCAAGTGTGTTGAAGCTCAGGGCCTGGCTATCACATGGTCAGTGCAGAGATTCAGGTCCCCTGCGTATACATTAAACCCCAGCACCAATTACAGTTCCGGTAAAAGAACAGGAGAGACTTGTGGACAAAGATCACATCTGAGTTCAGCTCCATCACAAAGAAAAACAAACTCTGAAGTAGGGCCAACTGACATGGCAATGAACTCCATTAAGAGACTCTTAAGATTACAATTTTGTTTTGGGAAATGCACACATATAAGTAACCCACATCCAAATCAAAACCTAAATTATTTCCACCACTCCAGAAGCTTCCCTTGTCCCTCTTTCCCTTTTTTTTTTTTTGTCTTTATTATTTTTTAATGTTACATTAAAAAAAATATGAGGTTCCCATACACCTCCCACCCCCCTTACCCCACTCTTTCCATAATAACAACCTCCTCCATCATCATGGGACATTCATTACACTTGGTGAATACATCTCTGAGCACTGCTGCACCACATGGTCAATGGTCCACATTATAGCTTACACTCTCCCCCAGTCCACCCAGTGGGCCATGGCAGGACACACAATGTCCAGTAACTGTCCCTGCAGTACCACCCAGGACAATTCCAAGTCCTGAAAATGCCCCCACATCACATCTTTTCTTCCCACTCCCTACCCTCACCAGCTACTGTGGCCACTTTCTCCACATCAATGCTACATTTACTTCCATTATTAATCACAATAATTCTAGAATAGAATATCAGTAAGTCCACTCTAATCCATATTTTATTCCTCCATTCTGTGGACCCTGGGATGGTTATGTCCACTCCACCTCTATACTGACAGTGTGCTTAGATTCCACTTGGATGATGAGAAATTACTTTTAAATAGCCATATAAAATAACAGTTGGTATCTTTTTGCCAGCATACCTGTTAAAATCAGATTCTGAGTCTGCTTAAAAAACAAAAATCCTAAAATAACATTAGACTTCAACATCATCCTGGAAGTTGGGTACGTTCTAAATGCATCTCTATAGACTCATAATGCAGCATGGACTTCACTCAACAATATTTTTCAAATGCTCAGGTTCACTGGCGGCCAATCTCATGAAGTTGTGGGAGGAAGAGATGTGACTGTCAATATAGCAACTATAAATTATAACCGTGTATTTGATTACCTCTAACAGTTTGGTGGTGGCAGAGATTTGCAGCAAAACCAGAGGCAGTTCAGTGAATTTGGGGTGAACCAGCTGAATTATGGAGCCTTTGAGAATGACATTGCTCATACACTTCAAATTCACTACAATTTTTCAATCAAAGTCTACGAGAATCACTACCTAGCTCTCTCAAGCTTCCCTCCTTATTTTTTTCTCAGAAGTTTATTTATTTATTTTTGTGTGTGGCTTCCTGCTTTAAGATTTTGAAGGGATCCACAGATACCCTTAACTAGCACCCATCGGCAGCTACTTTAGAAGTACCCAGAGGCAGTTCTTAGTTCTTGCCTCTTTTTAAAAATTTTGCTTATTTTTTTACCATGTTTCTTTTTTGCTAACTTGCAGCCCTCCAAGTATTCTTCAGCCACACTTTGAGAATCTGCACCTGGGTGAACTTTGGCAGGATAAAAACAGTACAAGCTTAGAGCTCTGATTTTGGCTTTTGTGTTCTGAATGTAATCAGGTCGGCCTCGGTAAAACAAGAAAAAACTAGTATTTGAAACCTTCCTCCTCTTGTCTTCCACCTGTTTTCCCTTTAGGGGCACGGCTGACTTTAGGTGCTGGGTACACCAGCCTATGGGCTCAAATCCCTTTGCTTGTACGGCTTCTTCAGGACACTATGATCAGGGGTTTATACTCCTTGACTAAGGAATTCCACCTGGCTGTATGTCCTCTCTTCCTGGCTTTTGCATTTTAAACCCGTTATACCTGTGAGAGGGTGGTGGCCCCTTGATTGTCCAGGCAAATTATTTTCGGTGCCTGCAAGAAGATGTAAGTTGTTTTGGGGGATGGTGATAGGGGGAAGGGGTCATTAAGATAAGGATGTGTTTTAACCTTAAAATTGAATCATACACTTGTGATACCTGGCTTTGAGGTCAAAACTGATTAGAGGCATCTGAAGTTCTGTGGGCTCTCATGTCATCTGTGAAAGAGGTGAGCCAGGAGATTCCACTAGGCTACTGGAGTCAGCTGAACATGGGGCCACCTGTGGCTTTCGGCCAGATCCCAGAGCTGGAGCCCCAACTCTCTGAGCACAGGATTGGGAGTCCCCTTTCAGGCCTACTCACAGACTATTCTTTCTCTCCTCTTCCTCCCATCTTATCACCTCTGGTAAACTCTTCTGCTGACCTAGCTCCTAGCCCTGGCTATTACACCCTATTGTGTAATTTCCCAAACTTCTATAATCATGAGGTACTGTAGCAGTGTGATATGGTTATGAATTCCAAAAATAGATATTGGATTATGTTTGTAATCTGGTCTGTACCTTGGGCATGATTAAGTTATGATTAGGGCTTTGACTGGGCCACGTCATTAGGGCATTGGTGGGTGGGGACTCACAGGTAAAAGGCATGGCAAAGGACAGAGTTGAGGGTTTTTGATGTTGGAGTTTTGATGTTGGAGTTTGATGCTGAAGCTTAAGCTGGAGCCCCAGGAAGTAAGCAAACAGAGGAAAAAGAAGCAAGCCCGGGAAGAGAGGACCTGAGCCAGGAGAAGAACACAGAGGAATAAAAATGGCTCCTTAGACACAGCAGAAACCCCAGGGAGAGAGACAGAGCCATTCACCTGATAGCCTACAGCTGACCTTGTAGAGAGAGGCAAAGTCTAGAGAGGCTCAGAGTCTAGAGCTGACCTTGTGAAGAAAACAGAGCAGCTGAGCCCAGAGAAACCCACGAAGCCTGAACTCTCACAGACATCAGCAGCCATCTTGCTCCAAAACATGGAAAGAGACTTTGGTGAGGGAAGTAATTTATGCTTTATGGCTTTGTATCTGTAAGCTCATACCCCAAATAAATACCCTTTATAAAAACCAACCAATTTCTGGTATTTTGCATCAGTACCCCTTTGGCTGACTAACAGAGGTACTTATTTAAAAATGATTCCAGGGCCACCCAAAAATACTGAATTAGAATTCCAGAATCAGAATTCTGAATTAGAAGCTGAATTTTTACTAGGAACCACAGGTGATACCTATTTCAGACAAGTATGGGACACAACCTATTGGATCCCCATTCTACTTTTTCTTCTAACTCTAAAACTGCAATTTCTTTTTCTCTTCCTTAGAACCTTCCCTCCAACTTTTTATTTTAACTGAAACTAGGCCTTACTTGTGGCCCTCACAAATGCAAGCTGTGTATTCTCCCTGTTAACTCTCAAGCCCTTCTTCATTTACAGTATTATTGTAAAGTCACTACCAATACATAGTAAGTACTCGGTTAATGTTAGCTATTTTCATCACCCTTGGGTCTAGAGATTGTTTCAGCATTTTCCTTCCTCCAACGCAACTACGTAAAGAGCAGTCACATTAACAAACAAAAAAAAAGAAACAAATCTCCCCCTCCATTCTCACTTTAGTCGTCTTCTTCCCTCCAGGACTCCTAAATTTCCAGCCTTCTTCCCCAGACCCTCCCTCTCCTATGTCCCTAAGGCTTTAGCTGCCTAGACCCAACCTTCCAATTCATTTTCTCCAGCCTCTGGACTGCTCAGTAATGATTTCATTTTTCAGCCTCAGCTCTCATTTACATTCCTCACAGCGGTGATTCCAGATTTTATGATGCCATCAAACTGCAGACCCACACCACAAGCTCCTCAGGCACGTGCGGTATGTGAATGCATCAGCCGTGAGTTTCCTTAAAGTCCCTGCCATCACGCTTAGATTTATCTACAACAGGCAGCAGACCATAGAAGCTAACCTTCTTCTCCCCTCCCCTCTCCATTCCTTCTCAATGGCTCTGAACCCCCTACTTCTCAGAGAGCAACCCTGCCCGGTGTTTCCCAGCCTTCCTAGGGGTGCTGATTTACTGATTGCGTCCCCTGCCGCTGCCATCCAACCCCACTAAACGTCTAGAAGCAAAGCCTACTCTTAACTTCTCTGTTTTTTTTGCTCCCAAGTATTCTATCCCCCAATACTTAGTGTGGTGTGGACTTAACTCAGTGCCTGCTTTCATCCCTGACTCTCACTAATCGTCTGCTGGCCTTCAAGGTTGGTCAGTCATCTGAACTTGTTTCCTCGTTGGTCAAGTGGAGATGATTGCTGAAAAATATAACCTAGGCTTGTGGAAAGAATTAAAAGAGATGATGTATGTAAAGTACTTGGTACTGTGCACATTGAAAACACACAGGAAGCATTTGCTTCCATGTCTAGGTTTTCCCTCTGCTAACATTCTTTTTTCCTCTTGCGAAGGTCACTGCTAAGGTCACTGATGACTTCTGTAGTATATTTTTGGACCTTATTCTTTTTAAATTTTCCACAACTGAGCACTGCTGAGCATCCTGTACTTCCTGAAACTCTCATTGCTGGCGGGACAAGCTTTCTTGATGTGCCTTTTTTCCCCCTTGTCTTTTCTTTCTTAATGTCAGCAGGGTCATCTGTCTCCCTCTCTTCCTTTTGATCTACTACCTAAAAACCTAAAAACAAGACTTCTCTACCACATGAGCCTCAAGTGCAAACGAAAGCAAAAAAAAAAAAAAAAAAAGAAAGAAAGTTTTATTACCTTTTTCTCTAGCCTTTTCCTCCTCCTTTGTAGCTTATCATACCATGTAGCCAATCTTCTAAATTATAAACCTAGAGTCTTCTCTTTCTCTCAGTTCCCTCCAGTGCCAGGGCCTTTTGTCAGGGCCTCAGGTTCTTTGCTACAGGCTTTTCTAAGAGTCTTCTGCTAAATAGATATCTTGCCACAAATTTCCCCTACGTCAGTCCATTCTCCACAGAGTCTACCACGTTTTTACTCTAAAAAAATGTATAAATGTGCATATGTTTTTAAAACCTTGTTGAAAGAATTGTGTTGGCTCCCTACTGACTCTAAATACAAGTTTTATTTCTTTAATCCTGGTATACAAGAGAATAGCAGTGTGGGAAATTGGTTATATTGTATTAAATAAAAATAGGAAACAAGACTGTATGGATAACTAGGCAAAATATAGAATAAAAGACTGAAGAAAATATAACAAATTAAAGAGGTATAAAAGTTTTGGGATTATGGGGGGGCATTTTTTTCTCTTTTATTTTTCTCAAATGTCCTGTAATATGGTTACATTACTTTTAAATAGGATAAATAAAAATCTCAAGCCCTGTCCTCTTTCTTTTTTCCCTCTAAACCTCTACTTTAGTCTCCTGGCGCTCCCATCTTACTCTTTCCCCACAGTCATGACTCTCAGGAAGACCTCTTGTGATGGTTAGTCAGTCCTCCCATTTGAGCATGCATAGTAAATATTAATTAAGAGAAAGGTTTATAGAAGCAGAATAAAACACAGGGCCTTGAAAATAGACTTCAGTGATGAATTTAATACTAGAATATCACTTTGAAATTATTCAATGTTATATCTTTTTAGTATGTAGAAATGATAATCTCATTCAGTGTTTCTCTATGGATAGAGCAAGGGGGAAAGCATCACAGGGATCACACTGAATGAGGGCAACCTTTCTACATAGTCTTTGAGATTAAAGAAGGTGACAGTTATAATTCAGAATAATCATCAATGTACTCAGAGACTGGCCATTATCTAACTCTTCTTGTAGCATGAAAGTATCAAGTATAACTGAGTGAAAAATAATGCCATGAAATTAAGATTTCCCATGTGCATTAGTTTCCTAGGGCTGCTGCAAAAAAATAGCATAAACTGGTTGGCTGAAAACCACAGGGCTTGATTCTACCGGTTATGGAAGCCAGAAGTCCAAAATCAAAACCATGCTCCCTCCAAAACCTCTAGGGGAAGATTCTTCATTTCTTCTTCTCATTTCTGGTGATTATTGGCTTGTAGCTGCCTATCTCCGGTCTCTGCCTTGTCTTCACATGGTCATTTTCCTTCGGTGTCCGTGTTGTGTTGTATCCAAATTTCTCTCTTCTTCTAAGGACACCAGTCAGATTGGATTTACGGTCCACCCTAATCCAATATGACTTCATCCTAACTAATTAGATCTGCAAAGACTCTATTTCCAAATAAGGTCACATTCTGAGGTTCAGGGTCAATATGAATTTTAGGGGCGAACTAGGTAACACACAACATTCCTTTATTTCTTTTTTATAATCCTTTACTTTCATTAATGAAACTCTAAGGGGAGCTTTGATTGGTTGATTGATCTTGATTTTTTTCCTTCTATTTAGAATGGTTTGGAATATCGTACATTTAACTGGAAGCATGTGAGGCAATATTAGAATTCAAACAGATTCAGCACAACTTTCAAGATGAATTAGTGCCTTTTTTTTTTTCTTTTCTTTTCTTTTTTCTTAAAGTGTTCAATGGGGACTAGAAGATGAGAAAAAACCTCCCACACCATTTCAAAGCAAGAAAAGTACTAGCCATTGACCTGAACCTAGAGATATTCAATAGACACATGTTAATCAGGAACAGAAGGATGACTCCTAAAGTCATACAGAGAAGATATGTCTATTAGTACTTTCATCAGAGCATCAGAGCCCTAAAGTATACCATAGTCCATTGCTAGACAATCAGAAAATTTGGGAGAAACATGCTGGGCCAACATCTTAGGCTATATTCTAGCATCTAGAACGACCATCTTTCCCTTCTTATCACATAGCAACTGGGTCCTTCTAAAAAAAGATTTCATTCAGGGAGAAAAACAAATAAAAGCCATACCTCTAATTTGTAATATTACAATTTTAACTTTTGAAGCAGATAAAATCAGGTTTTAAATCTTTAAATTTCACTCAGTGTAAGAAATAAATTTTAAGAGTCACTAAATAGGTAAGAATAATAGAAAATGGAAGAAACCTTGTATGAGCCCACTTCTTTCCTCCTTTTCCCCCATCATTTCTCATTTTCCAACTCCTTAACTTTTATATTCATTCACATTTGAAAATAGGTCTTAAAATTAAATGACTGGTATCTGAGTACATATTTCTTCAAAGAAGTTATATAAGTAGCTAATAAACATGTGAAAAGATGTTCAACATCATCAGCCATCAGAGAAATGCAAACAAAACCATAATAAGATATCACTTCATGCCCACTAGGGGTGACTACAATAAAAAAAGGGATTTAATAACAAGTGTTGATGAGGATCTGGAAAAATTGGAAACTTCATACACAACTGGTGAGAATGTGAAATGGTGCAGTCACTTTGGAAAACTGTCTCGTAATTCATCCAATGAATAAACAAAGATTCCATATGACCCAGAAATACCACTCCTAGATATATATCCAAGAGAAGTGAACACATATGGCCACACAAAAAGTTGTATGCAAATGTTCATAGCAACATTATTCGTAATAACCAAAAAGTGGAAACAATCCAAATATCCATCAACTGATGAACAGATTAAATAAAATGTGATATATAGTCACACAATGTAATAATATTCTGCAATAAAAAGAAATGAAGTGCTGCGACATGCTACAGCATGGATGAATTTTGAAAACATTATGTTAAGTGAAAGAAAGTATTCACAAAAGACCACATATTGTATGATTCATTTTATATGAAATGTCTAGAATAAGCAAATCTATAGAGACACGAAGTAGATGAATGTTGGGGGGGCGGGGCAGTTGGAAGAGATGGAGGTGACTACTAAAGGGTATGGGGTTTCTTTCTGGATTGATGGAATGTTCCAAAATTGAGATGGCTATACACCCTGTGAATATACTAAAAAAGATTGAATTGTACACTTTCAATGGATGAATGGCATGGCATATAAATTATATCTCAGTAAAATTGTTATAAAAAACAATTACATGAGACTGGATTATGGTGAATTTTAAGCTTTTGAGAGGATGATTTCCAGGATCCTCAAAGAGAAGTGCTCCAAATGCTGATGTTTTAAATATTATTTTCTCTGGAAGTAATTCTGGAATATATGACTGTATATACAAGCCAGAAAACTCTCAAGTCTCTGAAGCTGATTTCCTAATTTCATGCCAGCACAGTGACCAATCAATAACTGTAAACACTAAGGACAATATCATAATCACAAGCTGCTTTTGGAATCTATAGACCATAGCTCAAAACTTAGAAGAATCTGTCCACTTACCATGTATAACAAATTCAACCCTCAGACAAAATAGGCCCCATATAGAACAAGTTCCATTGTGTGTAGCTATTTATACTTTAGCATATATATAGCTACACACATTTTATATATATTATATATATATATATATTATATATATATATATAAATTTACAATGCCAGGTTGAAGGCTGAACTATTTGCTAACTACTGATATTTTTAAATGATTCCATGCTGGAGATATTAAAACTGAATATTACAAAAGGACAAATATGGTATGATTCTACTTATATGGAATATATAGAACAGGCAAATTCATAGAGATAGAAAATAGAACAGAATTAACCAGGGGCTGGGTGGGAAGAATGGGGAGTCATTGCTTAATGGGTACAGAGTTTCTGTTTGGGATGATGAAAAAGTTTTGGTAACAGATGGCAGTGTTTGGTTGCACAACATTGTGAATGTAATTAATGCCACTGAATTGTACCCTTAAGAATGGTTACAATGGCAAAGTTTGTGTTATATATATTATTACTATATATCCATATATATTGAAGATTTAATATTGATTTCTCTCAAAACAATACTTAGCTAGTAGAGAGATGGAGCAGACACCCACTTTTTTGAGATGATTTTCAGTTCTTCGAATAAAAGTCACCAGAATATTGATCTATGACTAAGCATGTCAAGCATTTGGTGTTGGTAGGATAATGTACCAACAGAAGTGAGGCAACACCACAAAAGTTGGCTGCTGAGTCTTCAGCAATACCAATGTGCCCACAGCTGTCCTCTAGGAGTATTTGTGGCTGAAATGACATATACAAGAAATAGGGACAGCAGACCACCCACAAGCCAAAGGCAACAAATGAGAAACCACACACAGATGTAATTATTTTTCAGTTGACGGTTGCCATGCCAATGCAAACATTACCTTACCACCCACTCCACCATCAATAGATTTCAATAAGTAACCAAGTTGACAGAATGCACTTCAAGTGCTCTTTTCCTTAAAGTTGAAAGTTCTACTGTCATCCATCAATACTTAGAGAAATTCTTAAGTAACAACTTGAATCCAGCTTTCAATATATAGGCCCGTTTAGTGCCCCCGCAACCTAAGAGTAATTCTTAGTGGTGGAAGCCTCAGGAGAAGGCCTGGAGGAGAAATTGTCTTCCTCCTAGCCACTGGGTTCTACAAGGCAGCGGGGAGAAACTTCTCACTGTGCCTCCTGCCCTTTCACTGTCCCATTGCATGCACTAGTCTGGGTTCAATTCTCACTAAATAGCAACACAGAGAAAAATAAGTACAATGGCATCATAATCTTACGACATTTGTTTACTTTAAAGGAATGCCCTATATTCTCTGATTCCTTCCTTCCTATAATATTTAAATATGCTTTTGTTTACAAAATAATGGTTATAGCAGATGAGGGGGTATTTGTTTCTGTTTTGACTTGGTGAGATTAAAAAACTTGGTAACCTAATGGGGTGTCTCCCACTTAAAAGAAAAAAAAAATTGGTCCTTGAAAAGCCTGGGAGCTGTTCTTCTGGAGAACAACATACTTTTCACCACATCATTAAGACAACTAGTGAGCAGGGTGAAAAATGACTAAGAGTCTTCCGCTTTTTCTCCCCATGGACCCCTTCCTTGTTTGCATGGGCCCCTGTATCACTCTGAAGGCACATCTTCAGGGTATTGAGGAAAAGGTGTTCTTGGGAGCAGTCCAGCAGCAGGAGCCCTGGGGGACAAAGCCTCCAGGAGTTCCCATGAGCTCAGAGAAGTCAGTCTATGGTGCTCTTGTTGCTAGCTAATGACTAGAGCTCCAGTAATTGCCTGTTTCAATTTTATTCCAAGCCATTTTATTAATGTATTAACTCAACAAAAAGCTTTACTTCTCAGCTACTACATTCCAGGCTCTGTACAAGGTGCTGAGGACAGACAGGTAAAGGACACAGTTAAAAGCCCTTAAACAGACTACTGTCCCACAAGGGGAAAGTTAAACAAATAATTCCACAGTAATCACCTGGGAGGGGGAGGTAGCAGCATCTAGGTCTCCTTGGGTAAGTTGGAAAAGCTGTTGCAGGTGGGGGGAGGAGATTTGTTCTAGGTTTTGAAAAATGAGAAGAAATTTTTCTTCAACCCCATTTTCAAGGGACAGTTCCAATCTAGTATGTAGCACATGTCACTTGAGAATAAATTGAAGGTGAGGTGAGGCAAGTAGACAGGACTTAGAGCATGAAGAGAATCATAGTCTGTCTAAAGAATTAAAATTTCATCCTATATGTGAAGGTAAGCTACTGATGAATGGGCATGTGAATACCAGAATGTGAGAAAGATGGTTCTTGCTGTCAACTGGAAGACGGAGCAAAAGGGAAAGATGCTGGATAAAGTTTATGATGCTTCTCCAGGTGAGAGATAGTAAATATCTGAATTAGGAGAGTAATATGGTAAGCGAAGGAAGAGGTTGGATATCAGACATGTAAAGGCTGGATACTGGGTAAATTCCAAACTGGTAATTTCTCTGTATTAAATTTCAACATAGGTTGTGCACATGAATACTAATGCATTTCACACCTTCTGCCAGTAGATAGTTACACATTCTCTGAAAGTATCTTTAAACCACCTAATTTCTCCTACAGCCACAGAAGACAGGGCACACACTGGAGTTGGTAAAGTTATACCTACACTTGAAATATGCAACAGAGGCCCATCAAACTTAACAACACAGGAACTTACATTTTAGAGTGTTTTGCCTGGAGAAAGAACTAAAACATGGGTTATGAAGCACACTAACTTCTGATTCATTTCCTGAGTCAGGAGGAAGACAAGTGATAAAGGAGAGTTACGAGAGTGCTCGTCAACATTATGGGTTTTTCCCCCTGAGCACTGCTGAACTGAGAACAGGTACATCAAATGTCTTACAAAGCAGACACACTGCCTCTCAGAGGGCAGTGACGTGCCGAACAGTCTCACATTCTAGAAATACTTCAGAAATACTAGAGAAATGATCAAAGGTCAGACCACAAAACTGAGGTGAAATTTGAATCTATAAGTATGTGATGGTCAATTTTTAGATTTGAATTTATTTTATTTTACAATTTGATTTACCAATAATCAAAGCTATTCATATACATTTCAAAAAATCAGAAGGACACAAAAAGAAGATAAAAAGTCCCATATTATTCTAACACCAATATCCTACCAGTATTGGTATATTTCCTCACCATATTTTTTATTTTCTTGTATAAAGAAATTAGAATCTACCATATTATAATTTGGTTTGCTGTTTTTTTCCTCATTTAAAGAATTTTTCCAGGATTAAATATTGTTTAAAATTTTGAACTTTCACGGATCCACTAGGTTTCACTGTAAGGATATACCACAATTGTGGATATTTAGGGTTGGATATTTACGTTGTTTCCATTGTTTTTCCTACTATAAACAAATACCACAGTGATCATTCTTATTTATATACAAATAATTTCATAAAACTAAAATATAGCTGAATATTTTTAGCATTAAGAAAATAAAAGGAATAATAAAGGGTGGATCAATAGATTTAACTACATAAATGCAAACATTCTACACATAAAAACACCCATAAAAATAAATAGCCCAACAATGAACTGGGAGAAAGGAGAGGTTTCTTAAGGGTGAGGGGCATAAGGGGTATATGGGGACTTCTTATATTTTTTGAATGTAACATTTTAAAAAAAGTAGAGAGAGAAAAAAAAAAAGAAACTTCTTGGCAGGGCTCAGGGCAAATCCACTTAAACTGGTAAATGTGAGCATGGTTATCTGCAGGGCTGGGATGGTTGTCACTGCAGTATTTACTTACTGGCCAGTTTACTAACACTTCCAACTGCCCTTGTTTATCATAGGGCTAAAAAGAACCTTAAAGGATAAACTAATCCACTGAAAGGCTTTTAGGGCAGTCAGTTCTACACCAGCCCAGGCAGACGGGAATCTATACTGCTTTTAAAGGTCTCTAGATAAGGAGATTCCAAGATTTAAGAATCTTATTGTCAGGAAATTCTTTCTTTTATCTAACTTAAATCCCCCATGCTTTAGTTTAAACCTATTTCCATTCCCTTTCCCCCATTTAGAAGAGAATAGAGACCATTTGGTCACCATTTTATAGAGCAGCTCATCAGAAAGCACCACTAATAGCGGATTGTTAGATTTCCTCTGAGCTCTCTCTTTCCTGGACTAAGTATCCCTGGTGCCTTCAACTTTGGAGGTTATACGTCCTAAATGATTAATTTACAAATTATGTAATCATTCTCACTGTACTTTAAAAAACGTCTCCAAATTTTACAAGTTTTACACAGCCTCGGTCATTCATAAAGATACAAGCAAAGGCTTTAAGAGATGGAAGTTGTCTTTCCAGAAGCCACTGCTTTCATGAAAAAAGAACTTTAGGAAAGCTCAGATTCCTTGGTATACAAAGATACTGGGTGATGTTCATGATAAAGAAGAAGGCCGGCTATGCTATGCGGAACAAACCGCAGGTTTTGTCTTTTCAGCTTCTCAGACCTAAGTGTGATGATTCAGCTTCCACACCCTTAGGGGATATACTGCAGCATCTAAAGGCTAGACCAAGTTATTACTGGCGACACCTTTGGAAGTACAGCATCAACCAGTTATTAGCAGAAAAGCACATGGCCTTAGGGCCACTCCTAGTGCCCCGAGGCACAGAGACAAAACTTCAAAGGATGTGGAATCCAGATGGTAGAAGACTGAGTGTTGGATATCCCGGTTGCTCTGTCCACTGAGGTTCAGTCACAGTTAAAAAAAAAGAAAAAAGAAAAAAAGAAAGGAAAAAATCCTGTGAATTTAGCATTGAGAGGAGTGAGAATTGAGTGTCATCCGTATGCTGACAGGCAGCACGATAAGATAAAGTAATAACCTGGGAGTTAAGAGAGCTGTGTTCTGGCATTAACTCTGTCCCTCAGTCAGGTTGTGACATTTCTATTCCTCTGGGTCCCCCCAGGTAAAATGCGGCAAATTACGGAATCTTTTAAACCCTTCAGAAAAAAACACTTCATAAATATAAGCTGCTGGAATAACTCTTGATAGAACAAAACATTAGGTTGTCATCAGACAAACGTAAGAAGTTCCTCATCTCTGCCCTTTTAAGCACTGCACAGCAAATTTAAGAGTTGAGTCAACAACTGATTATTAATCTATTGAGATAATCCACAAGACATTTAAAATTTGGCCTTCCTCCTCTAGCCAAGAAGCAACAAGCTACCTCACTTCCCATTGCTGCACAGGTGTTTATGGAATGTAGTTTCCTAAATTGAACATAATGAGGAAAGACAGACAACAGTTTAAAGGAATTTCACAGAGCTCCTGCCAAAACAAAGATAAAGTTAGCTAGCTAGAAAGATAGGCAGATAGACTGATAGAGAGATAGACAGAGAGATGGATAATCTGCTTCTGCTGATTTCTGACACTGACTTCCCTCCACTGGGTGTAGCCCACAAGAGTTGAATGCTTGTTCTATAAACTCTCTTTCCTTCTAATCTTTTCCAAAGCATCTGGAAAGATACTATTTCAAACTAGCAAATTAGCCCCCTGTGATTCATACGTGTAGCAATATAGCCAAGTATCATTTTTTTCAATAGAGTTTATTAATTTATTCATCCAAAGCCTGTCTCAAGAATAAAGGAAAAATAATAAATGACAGGAGTAACAACACATTGTGCTTAGAATTCATTTCCTTCTATATAGACAAATGCCAGCTGTTGTCCCTAACATACTTGGTACAAAGAGTAGGTTCCCAAAGAAGACATTTAATGAGAGCAAAATATCCTTAAGATTAGTTTTTTTCCTAAAAGATCTTTGTTTTTCCCTTTCCTGTAGATAGAGGGGGAGAAAAAAGTTCCTTGGGCAGATAGAGTCCTGATGTAATACCTGGAGGGCAGATAGATGGGGAAGAAAGTGGGAGCTGTATCTGCAAATTGATTCAATACAATGTGGCAGAAAGAATGTCACCACCTGCTATGTGGACTTCCTTAGAGAGGACTTGGAGCAGAAAAGATTAAAAAACCACCAATACAGTCATCACCCCTCCGTACTTCTTGAGAAATGATTACATGTGAGTAGGTATTGTAATTAAAATAATTGTGGGCCTCTATCCGCGCAACCCCAGCCACTTTACATTCTTCCCTAGCTGCTAAGTGTCTTCCTTACCAGAGCCCGTGTTAAGTGTTGAGGGAATTCCTGGCCCCTCTTGAGGCATCCACACTTCATTTAAGCATACTCCAGTTGACAATGAAAATCACACTCTGCCTTGTAAGACGATATTCAAGAGTTGGGAGCAAAATGAGTCTTTGTCATTTTGAGAGGACTAATGTCTTGAGCTCCCACCCAAATAAAAGCCATCGACGATTAATGTCTGAGAGATTACCAGCCCAGTCCAAGCTTGCATGACAGGCTGGAACCTGAGAATTTGACTGCATCAAAATGCAAAACAAATTCTGTTTGTCACCTGTAACAAGGAGGACTCAGATGTAATTTCTAGGCTTAAACAATAGGGGACAAGGAAAACAGTACACTGGGGAATGCCAGGTCTCTTATTTACGTCATGACTAACAAAAAAGAGATGTAAGAGGAGGAGATCCTGAAAACGAACGGTTCTCGAGGAAGTTCATACAGGAAATCGCTAACCTGGGGGACTTCAGCATTTGAAGCTTGGCCTGAAGTTTAATTTATTTAGTTTTGGATCCCTATGAGTGTCTTAACTCCTGGAGGACAAATGCAAAATTCTCTTCCTTGTCCCTTTATTCTGGCGTGGTTTACTGAAGATCTGTAAGAATCCCCTCTTTGTACTCCATCTTAGAATCACCGGGTACACTTGATAAGCCAAATGTCCTACTCCTGGGCTTCTTTCAAAGGGGTCTGTACTGTGTTAGCAACATGAGCTGGGAGATGGACAGGAAGGAGGCTCCTGGAAATGTGGTTCTTTTTGCTTCTTGGCCTTTCTATGTCTGTTGTTCCAAGGGAGAATTCTAATTTCTGTGCCCGGTCTTATGCAGTTATAATCCTCTGCCTTGTTTCCTTACTTGCTAAGAAATACTTACAGTTAACCCTTATTGAGGATTTACTATGTCCAAGGCACTATGCTAAATGCTTTCTCCACCTTACCTCATTTAACTTGTTGAACCTTATCTTATTGTTGACACTTTGATAGATCCTGGGGCTTAAGGGACCAGCCTTGGAACGACTGTGAAATTAGTTAGTAAGGCTGCTCTCTTCTCCAATGACCCTCATCCCCTCCTACTGTCTTGAGCTTCCTATCTGGGTGCCCCACCCTGGCTTGCCCTTGTGGGTACAGTTCTTAGTTCTGGAAGTTCTGTGATGTCCTGACTCCATTAAGTTTTGACCCAGCTCCTAGTCCCTGCGGCCCCAGCTGGGCTTGAGGCAATTTCAAAGCATAATGAGAGTGAAGTTGTTAGTTGTTGCAGATGGCTTCCTGTGTTCAGTTTGGCAGAGAACATAGCTTTTTAAACAGCAGCCTCAGTGTCCTGCCCTAAGGGAGAGAGCCCTGTGGGAATCTGAAGTACCACAGGGGTAGAGAGTCTTCCCGAGTCCCCCAGTCACAGCACGTGGTGGAAGCTACTTCACCCCATGTACCCACACGGAAGGCTACTGCAGGCCTTCCTACTGCTGTCAGGGATGTGGCCTCTCAGTGCTTGGGAATCATGGCAGGTTCTGGGAGACAAGCTCCATCGTCAAGAATACAGCGTGGAGGGATCGTGTGGAGGTGTAGTGGAAGGGCAGAAGTCAGGAATGCTGGCTTCTAATTTCAGCACTCTATAACCTTAGGCAGGCCATTAATCCCCCTCTCTGCCCTCCATTTCTCATTGTCAAAATACAATAATAATTCATTCTTACCAATCTCATGGAATTTGTCACATAAATGAGCTAGACTGAGCTACACACTTTGACAAGTTAAAAGCAAGTATGTAAGCACAGAAGGTGCTGATATGATTAAAATGACAGATCCTAGACACATGTCTATTAGACTACTTAGGAAATTATGAATTTCCAAATTCAAATAGTGTAGAAAGATAATAAAAGGGGGCTGGAGCATTTCCATTTGTGACCTGGCCTCTCAAGATCCTTTGTGAGGAACAGAACACACATTCGGCGCCCTGCCTACTTCATTATTGTCTGTTTACCTGAATTACAGTAGTATGACTGATTGAGACGAGACATATAATGTTATTTAAGTGTAAATTTGTTGCAGAACCTATTGAACATGAAGTCAAAGTAAGTTATGATTGAACAATAGAAATAAATAGCTGTAAGTACAATGGAAACATGAAAATCAAAATAAAGGAGGCTATTTTGTTCTGACATTAATTGTATAATAATACCTATATTTAATGCTATGACTCAATTTTGTGTGTCAAGTCAGGAAAACAATTGATATAAAATATCTGAATAAGCAGTGACTGCTTTTCATTGTCACCAGCTTTGGGCAAGAATCTTTGAATATAAATTTTGATGCTTCAAGCAAGCCCAGGCAATGCGTTAGTCAATGACTGTCCATAGGAAATGGGTTTAAGTGGATTTAGAGTAAGATCTAGGGAAGTGGATGTGGCTCAAGTGATAGGACTTCCGCCTACCATATGGGAGAACCTGGGTTCGATCCCTGGGGCCTCCTGGTGAAAAAGAAGAGAAAGTGTGCCTGCGTGGTGAGCCAGTGCCCGTGTGGTGAGCTGAGTGCCTCTGAGGTGAGCTGAGTGCCCATGTGGTAGCAGAGTGCCCACACTGTGAGCAAGTGCCCATGTGAGGGCCTGCGTGGTGAGCTGCATGCCTGTGTGGTGAGCCAGGGCCTGGGCAAGTGAGTCACACAGCCAAATGATGATGCAACAAAAGAAAGACAAAGGGGAGAGTCAAGGTGAAGTGCAGCACAGACCAGGGACTGAGGTGGCGCAGAGGACAGGGAACCTCTCTCCATATCAGAGGTCCCAGGATCGAATCCCAGTGAATCCCAAAGGAGAAAAAATAAGAAGACAAAAAGAGAAATAGACACAGAAGATCACACAGCAAATGGACACAGACAACAAAAACTGGGCAGGGGGAGAGGAAGGGCGGAAAATAAATAAATAAATCCAGGAAAAAAAACCCAAAAAGAGTAAGATCTAGCTGTTTGGACCTAAAAAGAAGAATATTATTCTAAAGATCATATCTCTCTGTCCCTCCATATACTCAGATACCAAACAGTCAACAGATGAACGTTAATTCATTTTTAATCCAAAATTTTATTTTAATTTTTTTTTACCTTTATTAGAGAAATTGTGGGTTTACAGAATATTCATGGATAACAGATGGACATTAATTCAAGATACAGGAAAATTGGCTCCAGACCTGGGCCGGAGGCAGAGGTGAGGCCAAGGTTGGGGAGATGAGAGGGGTCGGGGCAACTAAAATGAGCTGGAAAGAATGTGTTTGGGAGACTTCTTGATCTGAGAGGACTTAAGAGGAGGGTGAGAAGCAGCCGGATAAAATTGTAAAACCAGATTCTGAGTGGCCATGGGGTGTGTTATGGAGAGAACCAAAATGGGTAAGGGGTTAGCCCCTCAATTTAGAAAAAATGTCATCGTCCTGGTTAAACTGTAAAACCCTCCCATGCTGGATGAGCTTAGCTAGCTGAAGATTTTTCCTTAAGGGACAGGATGAAGCCCAGGGTCTGGAAATCTAATCATAGCATGAGTGGAATTTAGAAAGATGGCTTTGGATTAATCCATGGTGTTGATAATCTGAAGAGTGTGTGAAAAGCAAAGTGTTCTGGGACCTAAGCAACTGTGGGGGGTGAAAGTGGGGTGGTCAAAAAAGAATTTGTCAGTGTGTCTTCAGCTGTGTCCAGAGGAGGGGGTGGTCTGGAAGACTTGCAGTTCTTTTGCCCTGCTTGGCAGATAAGTATATTTCCACTCTGGGATGTCTGGTGCCACAGTGTGGTGAAATTAGACCTTCCATCCACTGCCTGCTCTGGTTTCCACGAGCACCTGATTCAAAAATGGCTTCCTAAATTCAATTTACTGCAGAGAAGAATGTGTGGGTACTCAAGAAAATAAAGCACTCAGGTCAGCTTGGCAGTTAGATATCTCAATGTAAATTAATAAACTATATTGCCAATCTGCTTTACGTATTAGTTTCCTACATGGTTTTAATTTCCCTCCTGCTTCCTGTGTTAGTCCTAGCAGTTATGGCCAACTCAGGAAATATGAACAAAATCAACTCTTTCAGTCTGCAGAACTGAGAAGGTAATTCTGGGTCGGGGATGGTGAAGAAGGAAAAGATAAGGGAGAAGAGAGGAATGAGGAAGGCACTTTAAGACATTAGAAAGGTATATTTATCAAATATACAAGCACAAGAAGAGAGAGAGACCAATGAAACTGGGTAAAGATTGTAATAGAGCCATGTGTATAGAAAAACTTGATAAAGAGCAACAACAAAAACCAAGGGCTCTGTATCAATTAAGAGTTTCTGTTTGGGGTTACAGAAAGGTGTTGGTAATGGACAGTGTTCATGGTAGCACAATATTGTGAATGTGATAACTACCACTGAAGTGTATACTAGAAAGTGGTTAAAATGGGAAATCTTATGTTGTTGTATGTTACCACAATAAACATTTTAAAAAGGAAAAAACAAAACAAAACAACCAAGTGCTTTCAATGTGCCAGGCTCACAGAACATCTCATTTATTCCTCTACACAATCCATTGAGTCTTAGAGGCCTGTTAAATATTGCCTATGTTACAAAGCTGGGGCATTTGGGAGCTGGGATTGAGACCTGGCAGTCCAGCCCCAGAGCCCATGGTCCTAAACACTGCATTGCATCTCTCCCAGGGCATCTCCACCTCTAGGGGAATAAGCATGTTGTTTAGTGGCTGATGCTGGGAAAATTTCTTCACTACACTATGAAAAAATAAAGCTGCATTTATACATCCTATACTATACTAAAAACTGAAGTGGACTGCAAACGGATTCAAGACCTGAATGTGAAAGGTAAGCTATCACTTTAATAGAAGAAAATGTAGAAAAATATCTTTTTACCCTAGGGGTAGAAAAATATTTCTTAAACAAGACCCCAAAAACTCAAACTGCAACCAATTATAATGAAAATAATATACTGGATTTGAATATTATAAAACTAAGCATTTTTGTTTTTTTTAGGGACACCATTAACAAAATCAATAAAAGACTATAAATTGATAAGGAAAAGGAAAACCCAAAAGAATTTTTAAAAAAAGGAATCTAATAGAAAAATGGATGAAAGGTATAATAAACAATTTACAGAATGGGAAACCCTAAGGGCTAACAAATATGTAAACAGATACCCAAACTCACTAGCAATGAGGAAAACAAAAATTAAGACACAGGGGAGTCAATGTGGCTCAAGCTGTTGAGCACCTACCTCCTACATGGGAGGTCCCGAGTTCAATTTCTAGCCCTTGGTACCCCCTACCCTCCCCTCAAAATTAAAATGCAATAAAATATGTTTATATACAATAGAATGAGAAAATTTAGAAAAGTAGATAATAGCAAATACTGATGAAGACTTGGGTGAAGGGAACTTGTGCTGGTGGTGGAAATGTATATCAGTACTGTGATTCTGAGATGCAATCATCAGTGCTTAGTAAAGAAAGAACATCTTTATCCTTTGATGTCCATGATCCTAAGCCAGAGAAATGTCCTCAGGTTCATTATGGGGCATGTATGAGAATGTTCCTTAATGTCTTCATGTGGCAAGTGGGGGTCAGAAGCTATATAAATGTCCATCTCTAGGGAATACAGAAGTAAAATACTGTAAATGTAAACTATAAAATATAATTAGAACAAACTAGATTGATATAGAATCATGTGGAATGTATATTAAAGGCTCCTGAGTGACAAAAAAGAAAATGAATGAAGTTTAGAACACAATACCTTATCTGTGAATTAGAAACACCTATATAAAACATTTCTATTTATGGATATATAAAAAATACTTTATAGTCAGTCTATATGGAGGAGTGAAGAACAGGATTAGGGCTTAGGGATGAAAGCAGAAAAAAATAAACAAGGAAGAGGTTTTGTTAAGACAAATGATGATAAAAACATGAACTGAGGATTATTGTTCACCCATTCTTTTCATCAGTCCAAAAAAGAAGAATAAAACAAAGCATTTATGATATATTTCTAGTAGAATAGAAAGATAATCTGGCCAATCAGAGGTCATACATATTTCCCTTATATATTTCATATCATTATCATGAAGGCAATATATAGTAGTATTTTAAAAATTGAAGTACTTTTTAAAAGTTTACTCTCCTAAATTATTAACTTGCTGACAATTTAATATTTCAGAAATCAAAGGAACCAGTGAGAAGCACTGTTACTCTGGTCCAATAAAGTAAAGTGATGGGAACCTTGAGAGAAAATGCTATCTGGTGTACATAAGAGCCAGGGAAAGAAATGCTGAGCATGGTGGCTCCTAAACATTACAGATTTAATAATCACGAAATTCCCAGGAGCCGCCAGCAAAGATTCTGATTTCCTAAGTGTAGGGAGGACCCAGAAATTTTTGCACTTTTAAAGCAAACTGTAGAAATTCTGATGTAGCACACTGTGCTTCCCAAGGTTTGCCAGACACCAGTTTCTAAGAATTCAGAGGAAAGAATGATATAGTCCTATGATCAGTCTAAGAAAAAGATGGATTAAAGGGGAAGAGAGGCATTCAACAATAAAATGTTGACAAAACAAAAATTATCTAGATGAGTTAAAATGCAATGAGGGTAAGGGAATGTAAAGAATATGATGTGACTGATGAAGCTGGAATGATATAAAAGAGAGGGGAAAAAACACATAATCAAAAACTAATACCAAAGAGGATCCAAAAAAAAATAGTGTCAGGATGGGTTAAATCTGAGAATGAGCTCAAATTTGAGAAGAATGCAGAGGGCAATATAAGGAATTGTTAATGTACTGTTTAGAGTGAATGCAAGGATTGATTCACACCCCCTTGGGATAGATATTAAAGAATTAGCAGATAACAGTAAGAGAAAACTGCTCTCACATTCTTCCTTATCAATGAGGAGGATCTTCAAACTTAGCCACAAAACAACAGATTAAGATACTGAAGCTCAAGAGAAGTGGAAAACTAAAAGAGAGCCTCCAGCCGCTTTTATGTGTATTCATGTCTCTAGGCCCAAACGAGTTTTACCCCAGTTCCCTAAGGGAACTTGAAGGTATGATTACAAAACTTTGGTGGAGATCTCTGAGCAATTCTGGAAAATGGGTGAGATGTAGAAAAGTTAGCCAAGGCAAAGTCCTTGATTTTTAAAGGGGTAGTGGTAGAAGTAGAGAATGTATACTTTGGAAATGGCAAAATAATGAATTTTAAGTTGCTGGATAAATAAATAGAGTATATAAACTCAAAAGAAAAGGAATGAGAATAGGGTAATTGCTAGGAACTAATAAGGACTCACTAAAGTCAGTTATGACAAAGGCAACCCTTTCCATCTCTGAAAGACTCATATATGAGGTGAGGGATGTTAGAATGGATATTTTTCAAAAGTTCACCAGGTGAGTCTGTGATTCAGCCCGGTGTGGGAATGCTGCCCAAATACTCATTTGGTCCTACCCAAAACCAAAGGTTTTATTTCAGTGTGCTTTTTCAATGGTATTGTTGCATCTATGGTTTCTTTGACTTCTATATTTTCTTTAACGTTTCTTAGAGATTTCTAACATCTTGTGAAACAGGACGTTAAACCTGGGAGTCTTTCCCTTCATCTTTAGGAAGGAAACAATGTCATCTTTATTCTAACAACTACTGCCAACTCCATCTTTTCCCTTCTCTGTTTGACTTTCGAGCAGTCTGCATAACAACAACCTAAAATTTATTTTATTTTATAAACCTCTGAAATGTTTCTTAATTTCCCCAGCTAAAATGTTCCTGTGAAACTTCAGAAACTTTCACTTCACGTACTCACTACTGGTCTTTTTCATTAGCATCATGAGTCCTGATAAAATAACAATCTAGTTTCACTCACCTAAGCAAGTTCATCCACCTTACTAAACATGAATCTAGGCCAGTGTCAGCCTTCTAATCCATATCCTTTGGGTTCTTATTATCTATAAGCCAGAAAGAAATTTCTTCCAAACGCATGAGTTTTATCGAGCTTATTCTGTGCCCAATATCCAGTCCAAAATGTGTAAGACATATTCCTATCCTTAAAATGCTAAAATATCTCTAAAGAAGCATGAATGCAGACCTGAAACTCCTAGGGAACCATTCAGGACTAATTATGATTAACTAGTAAAATAAATATATTACTCCTTCCCTCTTCCTCATACAACATACCTAATATTAAGGGTAAAAAAAAAAAAAAAAGAAAATATACTAAGTGAAAGAAACTAGACAAAAGGTACTACATATTGTTTGATTTCACCCATACAATATATAATTACAAATAAATTAGAGAGATGGAAACAGAATAGCAGCTAGCTATGGCAGGGGAACCACAGAGAAGTTGAGAGATGATTATTAAGGGAAAGAATTTTTTGTTTATTATTATTATTGGAATCATGAAAATGCTCTAACAAGGATTGAAGTTATAAATGCACAACTATGTGATTATGCCAAATACCATTCATTGTACACTTTGGACGGACTGTATGTTTTGTTAATATATATCAATAAAGTTGACTTTAAAAAAATATATAAGATTGCAAGGTAGTAAGAGATATGAAAAGTAAGCAAAAATAATAATCCTAAAGTGATTCTGTCAAATGCATTTTATGATCATCTTCTTCATGATAAACAAATGATCATGTATCAAGAATGAGAATTTTATAAATGATAAATTCAAAGTTTTACCTGAATCTTTGCATGTTGTTTCAACTGCATATTGATAGAATGATTGTGAACCCTGAGAGTTTGATGTGGGTGAGGATGCCATTTTTCTTCTAAATAATGTTCATACTTACCCAGAAATTTCAGAGCACTAGTTTGACATCTTGTCTGAAGCTGTGGGCTTACCCACAGGTGCTCCCTCTTCTTTTTTAGACAGTTTTATTGAGATATATTCACATACATTCAAAGTGTATAATCAGTGGCTTTCAGTATAATCACCATGTTGTGCATTCATCAGACAAGAAATTTTAGAACAATTTCATTACTCGAAAGAAGAAAAACTCCATACCTCTTAGAACTCACCTCTCAAACCCTCTATCCTTCCCAGGCTTACATAACCACTAATTCAATTTCATCTTTATGATTTGATTTATATTTACATTTTATATAAATGGAATCAAACAATATGTAGAACTGTGTGCCTATTTTCATTCACTTAGCATAATTTTTGTCTGATATTAACATTTTGTAACATTAACATATTTTCTTCAATTTTAAAGAAAAAGTCTTATGTATTCAATATTTCCCATATTCATATTTCAAGGGAGGTCTTAATATGCTATACAATCCTATGTTACATTTTTTTAGCTTTCCTTTTAGTAATATATATGACCTTAGACTTTTCCTTTCAACCACTGTCATACTCATATAATAGCACTGCTAGTTACAAACAATATGTTGTGCTTTCACCTTTTCTATTCATTTCCTGAGATTAACATACATCCTTTTTACCAATTCTGCACAAGTTAACCCTCAGCTTTCCATCCTCGAACCATATTCTATTTTTTTGGTGACCCATATTCAAGTTATTAACTATGAGATTACATAATACCACAATTACACTGAATTTGTCCTTTTGTGTCTAGGTTGCTTTACTCAACATAATGTCCTTCAGGTTCATTCATGTGGTCAAATGCTTCATGATTTCATTTCTCCTTACTGTTGCATAATATTCCATTGTGTGTATACACCTCAGTTTGTTCATCCACTTATCAGTAGACGGATACCTGGGTTTCTACCTTTTTGCAATTGTGAATAACACCACTATGAATATCAGTGTGCAGATATCTGTTTGTGTCACTGCTCTCAGTTTTTGTCGGTATAAACCCTGTAATGGAATTGCTAGGTCAACTTTTTAATGAATTGCCAAACAGTCCTGCAAAGTGGCTGTACCATTCTACATTCCCACAAACAGTAAGTGTTCCTATGTCGCCACATCCTCTCCACCACTTGTAGTTTTCTTCTTTTTTTTTAACAAATCCATTTTTGCCCCAAAGCTCCTTCTCCAGTTTTCCCTTGATGAAGGATTCCTTATGAAACTTTATATTACTGATCAGTTCTACTCAATGATGGTTTGAAAATTTTTAAAATCGTACACTTTTGTATATATTTGTATTTTATATATTTTATAGTATATATTCATACAACAATATGAAGGATATTTGCTGGGTTTATTTTTTAAATTGATTTAGATATTATCCTTCATTGGGAAGGTCTCCTGAGTCTACACATAAAAGAAAATTACTCCATTAACAATAAACACAAGGAACGTCTGGAAAAAAGTTTCTATTTCTCTAGACTCAATAATAAATATTACATTTCTTACTTGAGTAGTAATAGTACAGCTGCTTTTCACCTCTGCTCCTCTGTGAACTTTCCTCTTCCAGCCTCCTATAATACTGAATTTGGACCAACATGCATTTGTTTATTTGCTCTTTCATTACTAAAATAAAGAAAAGTACCTGTTACATGTTAGCGTATATACTATATACTACTGTCCATAGTTTGCTTTGGTTGTGCTTTACCTGATATTATCTTGTAACACTAATGTACATTGTTCAGTTTCAAAGAAAAAGTCTTATATTTGCAATTTTACCCATATTCATATTTCACATGAGGTTTGTTATGCTATACAGTCCCATGTTACATGTTACATGCTTCAGCTTTCCTTTTAGTAATATATATGACTTTGCTTTTCAATTACTTTCCCTTTCAACCATTGTCATATCCCTATATTAAAACTGCTAGTTACAAATACTATGATTTGCTTTCACCATTTCTATTTATTTCCAAAGATTTATGAACAATCTTTTTACCTATTCTGCACGGATTAACCCTCAGCTTTCCATTCTCTAACCTCATTCTATACCCTCTATTCTATACTCTGGTGACCTATCTATATATTTTCTTTGTAAAAGGTGTGCATCATGGCTCAAAAGTTTTTGTTTCCTAAAGAATTATTCATTTGCAAAGGATTATTCATTTGCAAAAAAGTTCCACATAATCAGAAAAATTCTGGCAATGCCTCAGTCTCTTAAACAAGATTGGTTACACGATTTGCAAGGCCCCTCATAAAATGAAAATACGGAGCCTTTTGTTAAAAATTATACTTTTAAGATATTGAGAGCTAATCATTTTGCACATCCAGTTCCTAACATGTAATGAGAAGGAAGTGCTTGGCTACTGGAGAGGACCCAAGGTGAGAAGTAAGCTCTCTTCCCCAGAATGTTCAATAAGTACTATTTTATTTTATACCAAAGAATGATTCTTTGGACCCTAATCACACAAATACACCATCTCTTTTTCCATATGCTTTTCTTTCTATTTTTAACCCACATTTAAAAAGCTCTTACCTTAGTAACTCATCCTGTTCTAGGAAATCAACATCTGAAATGACCTACTTCCCTCCCATATTCACAGCCAATCCAATTCAGCATAAGCCTTCCTTTCTAAAAGTGTTCTGGAAATTTCCCTCTACAATTCCAATATTTTTTGGAAGGTAACATCTTTTAATCTCTCGGATACACCCACTTTGAGAATATCACTTCACTCTCACAGCACTAGAAGGTAGTCTGGTGAAAGAGAAAGAGCCCTCATCCGGAAATAGGAATTTGAATTCTAAACTATGGGTAAGTCACTTAGCCTTTCTGAATCTCAGCTTTCTCATGTGGGAGATACTATTTTCCCTATTGGCCTCACTGAGATAATATGAGAAATATTTAGATAGACTTTATGAAATTGCCCTGTAACCTCTAAAGTGGTATATATTACTGTGGTGATTTCATCATGTATTTGTTTACGTAGTGCCAGAAAATGAAAAAGCTACCAATTTAGATAAAAAAGAACATCAAGCTATCAGTAAATTGATTTATTTTTTTAACACAGAATTTCCCATTTTAATCACTTTTGAGTGTATACTGCAGTGGTACTATTACATCCACAATGCTGTGCTACCATCACCACCATACATTAAGGCTTTGTCATGACCCCAAACAGAATCTTTGTACCCATTAAGCATTAACTCCCTATTTCCCTCTTCCCTATACCCCCTGGTAACCTGTAATCTACTTTATGAATCTGCTCAATTGTAGATAAGTCATATAAGTAGAATCATACACTATTTGTCCTTTTGTATCTGGCTTATTTCACTCAGCATAATGATTTCAAGGATTATCCATGTTGTAGCATGCATCAGAACTTAATTCCTTTTTATGGCAGAATAATATTCCATTGTATGTATATACCAAATTTGTTTATCCATTCACATGCTGATAGACACTTGGTTGCTTCCACTTTTTGGCTATTGTGAGTAATGCTGCTATGAATATTGGTGTACAAGTACCTATTTGAATTCCTGTTTTCAATTATTTTGGGCATATACCTAGAAGTAGGATTGCTGGTTCACATGGTAATTCTATTTTTAACTTTTTGAGGAACTGCCAAACTGTTTTCCACAGCAGCTGCACCATTTTACATTCCCATCAGTAATGTGTAAGGGTTCCAATTTCTTTGCATCGTTGTCAACAATTGTTTTCCATTTTTAAAGTATTATCCATTCTAGTAGGTGTGAAGTGGTTATCTTATGGTTTTGATTTGCATTTTCCTCAGGACTGACACTGAGCATCTTTTCCTGTGTTTATTGGCCCTTTTTATATCTGCTTTGGAGAAATGTCTATTTAAGTCTTTTGTCCATTTTTCAATTGTTGATTTTTTTTTTTGTCTGTTTGTTGTTTAGTTGTAAGAGTTCTTTATATATTCTGGATATTAAACACATCAGATATATGATTTGCAGACTATTTTCTCCATTCTGTAGGTTGTTTTTCACTTACTTGATAATGTCTTGATGTACAAGGTGGATTTGTTTTTAATCTCAGCTGCTAGTAATATGGTATGTGACAGTGGGCAAAAGACCTCACATCTCTAGACTTAGTCTCTTATCAATGAAACAAAAGATTTCAATCATATCACTAAGATTATTAACAATTCTAAAATGGTTTTATCTTATTCAATTTACATCTTTGACATAACATTTATTAGGTTCCTTCTATGTATCAAGAAATAATCTAGAGTCCTAGATACTTCAGATAAGCCACTTCTTCAAGGAATTTGCTGGATATCTAGAATGTTGTAGAAATTGTGTTTTAATTGTGGTACAAATTTGAGTAAGACCGGACTCTACCCTCAAGGAATTCAAATAGGTGGGTAGCCCATTGCACAAAAATTTACAATATTCTGTGATAATATAACTCACAAGGCTTAGGCATGTCCTATAAGAGCAGAACAAAAAGGGAACTTGCCTAATCAGGACTGGGCTTGGGCATGTGTTCAAGGAAGGTGTCTCGATAAACCTGACAAGCATGGCTTTAGTTTAGAAGGACATGCATACTTCTTCTGCCTATATTCCTTCTAGTTCTCTTTTAATTTCTTTTCATTATGGCTACTTTGTGGAAACATCACTACTAAGTGGTGAAAGAGGTTAGGCAGAGATCTGTAGATAAATTATCAAAGGACTCCAGTCTAGATAAATGCTTATTAGATTGTCTAGGGAAAACCTATGACTTTGCAGATAAGCTTATTCTATTCCAGATTCTTGCCTCAATACATTTCTTGGGAAACTTCTGAAAAATAGAAAGATGAAAAAAATTGATTTTTTTCCTTTGTATGATATAGCCCCTAGTGAAGGGGTTACTCATCTCTACTATGATAGGGAACTTCTGAGTTATATGATGAAACACAGACTGGTTTTCATAAAAACAAAGAAAACAGAAGAATCACAGGCCACAAGTAACAAGTTAGAGGTTGAAATTGACAGAAGGATGGCTAACGACTGTGAAGGTATAACCACACTGTAGGTGATGAAGAATGAGGAATTTGGTGAAACCTGAGGCTATGAAAGTCTTGCATTACTTGTTTATCTCTGACATTTTACATCAGAAGAACTCAAAGAGGCATTTGGTGCCAAAACAACCAAATATTGCCCATGTATCTAATCCAAAATTGTAACATTCATGTCCTTTACTTTCTTTTGAAATATTTAAGTCAAAGTGGTGCAGAGGTAAATCAAAGCAAGTATTCTGTTTTCGTATAGGTATTAACTGACCTAATAAACCCCTAGATAACAAAACAAAAATTACTTCATTCTGAGAGTGGCATAGCTGTGACTTAAAACTGTGAAGTTAATTATCTTAAAAATAGAGTCCTTCGGGGTCACCAGCTACCATATGTAACCCATTTGCAAGACTCCCTATAATCTAAGACATGAGAAACCACAAAAATCTGAAATAACTATGCAGCCAGCAAGGATAATCCATAACTGTACAGTGCAAAGAAAAGGTCTACTATGTTTCTTTTTTTTTTTTCCCCTTTTTCACACATGGTTTAAATATTCAATCTTCCATGTTCACTTGATGGAAGATTTTGTTATCGTTATGAGGGAAACCTATAATATGCCAACCCTACAAAGAATACTAACTTCAATTACAAATACAGCTTTTATATACACACATAATCCAAGGCTCTTATGGATATTGGTTTAATGAGACCAAACTGCGTAGAATTTAACAGCTGTAAGATTATTCATCTCAAAATTCTCCACAATGATTTTAGTCTTATAAAAGAGCTTACTACTCTATAAAGACTGAATTTTCTTTCAAACAGTTGGCTTTGGTTGCATTTCCTCAGCAATGTGCATACACCTGGGGTGCTATATATACAAATTGGTTCAGCAACAGCCAGCTTAAACCTCTTCAAGGGAAGTCTCTGGAAACCAATGTTTTCTCTCTTTGTTTCTGTCCTATACTTCACCTATTTTAATAATCTTGAAATAGGCTAGCAAATAGCTTGCTCACAGCAATTCTAGAATTAAAACCATATAAAGAATCAGAAAATATCATTGGAAATAGAATAACTGCCTCCAGTTTCTACAGCAATTCCTCCTGGCTTGGAGTTCCTGGTGCTCGGCCACTGCACGGAACAGAACTGCAGAAATCCCTTCCCATGAAGCTTCTTATGTGGTCAGCTGGATTCTCATTTCTTGAAATCTCCTAATTCTCTGCCGTATCATCTTTCCTCCATCCTTGCTCCAGTCCAAACTGCACACTCTACCATTTACTCAGTGCCAGGCACAGCTCCCCTACCCCCAGCCTCTAGCCTGACGGCATCCTTTCACACATTTCTGGAAATCCACCACTCCTTGCCCAGGGGAGGTAATCTGGACTCAATCTCTCAAGATGAAGAGACTTGGAAAAAGATGGTGGCCAACCAGGATTAAGAGATCAATCACTGAAACAACTCCTCAGAGGAAAGATTCGCTTAAAAACCCCGATTTCAAAGACATATGTAATTTCAAATCACAAATGGAAAGGGAGAGAGAGAGGGAGAATAACGATTTAACTATTATTCAAACACGAGTAACCCTGCTTCCACTTCAACTCTATATTTTACTTCAGAAAATAACATTCACCTTTTAAAAAATAACAGAGAAGAATTTCACTTAATTTAAAGATAAAATCAGGAAGATGGACCAAGAATGTAGATAAAGAAGCTACTCTTAGCATTGATTTGATATACAATTTAATCAGTATGGATTGCAACAATGTCAAAAATAGTTTTTAACAAGAAGTGAAAATTGCTGTTAAATAATTTAAAAAATATAAAAGTCAAATATATACTTTTCCAAGTGTTATTGATAAATCATTACAGAAATCAAACATAAATGTGTAGTATGCAAACTTTAAACCAAAGGTCAGAGATTTTGATTCTTAGAAATATTAAAACTACTGTGGGAAAATAAAAACAAGTACTTTGGGGGGTAGTTCAGAGTCCCCTTTTCTTTCAAAGCCATGAGGCTTACAGAAAAGTGAAAAATGATTTAGGGAAGAGAAAAGGCCACTTTTGAATTTGCCTCAGGCTATTAAGGTAACATAAAAATGATTAAAAGTTATAAGAAGAGAATAAACAAAAAGAAAAAAGAAATTAGCATTTTGGGAAGAGCTCAAATTGATGGTGGAGGGGAAACTGACATAAAAATAGCATTTTGGGTGGGTTAGTGAGTTATATTTTGAACAAGATTATGTTCTCTCATGAAGCTAATATTATTTCAGTGCAATCAAGCGCATCACTAATGTGCAAAATCTAACTTTATGAGATGCAGCAAAGCAGAGGAGAAAGTTGCCTTTGAATGATTACTCTGAAAGTCTAATCAAAGACATTCTCTGATGTTATCAAACACAGATGTGCAAACTAAGGAGGCTAGAGATGGTTTCTTATTGAAAAAGATTGGCAATAAGATTGAGTACCTTGAATTGAATTCATCTCCTCATCATACCAAATCCTGCATATACCTGGGAGGCTCTTCAAAGTCTACGCAGAGTAATGCTCAACACATGTTTGTCGGTGATGGGCTTTTAAACTAAATCCAAATATTCATAAGCCAATCCAGAAAACCAGGGCTTTCAGCTGCAGCAGCAGCAGCATACAAAGAATACTGACCTAACTAAAGAAACATTCAGTGTTGGGATAGAACTGCAGGGAAGCCAGCAGAACCTCCACAAACCAGAGGACTTATGTCAGCCAAGACCAACTGCTGTTTGGTGCTGGCCTGGGTATATTTTGATGCCTGTTTATTGTTTGTTTACACTCTGGGTAAAAGAAACCAAACAGGCCTGCACTCCATCAAATGACATAATCCAATGAAATATTATGGGACAAATTACCACTTTCTCCTCTTTTCTCCCTTTCTTAAATAAGAAAAAGAAAGACAAAATTAAAAAGATATATCTCCTTTTGGGTTAAAATATTTCCCTCATGACATTTTATTTTATCATTGGGAAGATGTCAGGTATCTGAGTGCTACCTACTCACTAATTAAACCTGGGTTTTCATTTCAAAGTTTAATTATATCTTCAATTCCTATCTCTGGAAAATGCTAATGGAAGAAATTCTTAAATAAAAATGAATAATTAATACACATTTCTGTGTCTTTTAAAAAAATTTAGTTTAAGAAATGCTGTGTTGTAGAGAAAGCTGGTCATATAGGGAAGTGGATTTCTTTTTAGTATTTATCTGCTTTGAAAAAAATGTATTGACACTACAAAAAACAACAAATTGGTTGCTGTTTATTATTTGATGACGGCCAACCAACCTTATGCCAGCAGAATTGGAGAGATGGACTGGTAAGGAGCAAGAGAGATTACATTTGAAATGACCATTTTTCCTGTTTTTTCCTGTCCACTTTTCCTGGATTCCACCTTGAAGATTTAGTTGTAGCACCTATGATACATTTCACATTTCCCTAACAGCCAATGCAGCACTGCAAAAGAGCAAAGCTAAAGAGATGACCAATTTCTCTCTTTTTCTTGCAGATCCTTTCTAGATACCTTTTTCTCCCTTTCTGCCCCAAAGTGCAAGCAATGTTATTAAGAAAGGACAGAGTACAAAGACATGCAGAGAGGCCAGTTGTTCAGGAAATAGCGATCATTTGGTAAATGGCATAATAAACACACTATGATCTTTGATGCAGTGGGTAATGAGCCAGTATGTATACAATATCAATGCTAAGATTATTCTCTACCTCCTTATGTACTTTTTACTTTACCTGAATTTTCCTTATCAATTTATTTCTATTTCCCAGAATTCAAGTTACTTTGTAATATCATTTTAGAATTTTATTATTATCCTTTGCTTTTCACTATTTTATATCTATTCTAGTCAAAATTAAAATCTCCCTTATCTAATAGTTTTAATTTATAAGGTAAATGACAATATTCAAAGGCAAGAGTCAGGGTTATGACAACTAAAGAACATTAATGTCTCAAAAACAGGGTTGATTCGGGAGGATAAAAATTCCTAATCCATGTTCTCCATTATTTTCAAAGTGCTATGAGCCAATCATTTCCAAAGAGACAAATTTTATTTTGTGTAATGAATAGGAGACATATTTTAGGTAACCTTGGGCCATATGGGTAGGTTTTGTCCTTTTCATCTTTAGTTAGGTAGTCTTCAAACAAAGACTAAGCATGTTGGGGGTACCAGAGCCTGGCTATTTTTGCCCAGAGTGGAACTCCTCTAATAGGCAATCTGTGCTATGGAGCTCTGAGTTGGGTTGGCCAAAACTTTGTCAGATATGTACTGTGGCTTGAGGCTTTCTTTGCCCAATCCTTATACTTCCTCTTAGTTACTGCTTCCTGGAGGGCCCAAATGAAAAACTGATCACCATTACCCATTTCAGGAAAGCTTCCTTTGTTTAAACAAAATGCCTAAATTCTTCCTAAATCAGCAGACAGCACATTGGTAAAGAATATTATTTTACATAAGAAGATAGAGATAAATAACTCAATTATTAGTATGTTTGCTAGGGCATCAAATGACATGGAAGACTTGCTTTTTTAGATTTTGAATTTGGCAAAAGTACCTCACATGAATCTTACTACTTTCAAGCTGTCTGTATGCCCAAAGTGCTCTACATAAAATACCCTTTGTGTTCTTCAAGGGTCCTGATCCCTTTTCTGTTTTCTATTGTGGTCATATTTTCTGACTTTTGCAAAAAAGTAAGAAATTGCAGCCTTATGCTTCAGATTATTTGGAATTTGTGTTCTTGCGATTAACAAATAGCATACATTTTTACACTCTCACAGACTGGCTTAATCATGTATACTTAATATGGATTTAAGTATAATCTGTAATTTACTTAACAGTGAATTATAGATTATACTTAATTCAGGCAAATAACTACATAACTTTCAGTAATTGTGTTAATTCACTTAAAGTTTTTCAAAAGAATCCAACATTTTTAATGGCTTGCTGTCAATCTTGGTTGGATATTTACTAGTATTTTATAGAGACTGGCCATAGGATCTATATAATTTCATAACTGAATCAATGATTTGAATGACAAAAAAACAATCATTACAAAGCACGATAATTACAGCAATTCAAAGAGTGGTAACCATCACCTTTGACAGCGGTAGGAAAATTACAACTTACTTTGACCAATTCAGAAAAATGTTCTTGAATAAGGACTATGACATATAATGGGAATAAGTGAGGTCAACATCCTTAAGGAGGGGGAAATGGACTTGGCCCAGTGGTTAGGGCGTCCGCCTACCACATGGGAGGTCTGCGGTTCAAACCCCGGGCCTCCTTGACTCGTGCGGAGCTGGCCCATGTGCAGCGCTGATGCGTGCAAGGATGCTGTGCCACGCAGGGGTGTCCCCCCCGCGTAGGGGAGCCCACGCGCAAGGAGTGCACCCCATAAGGAGAGCCGCCCAGTGCGAAAGAAAGCGCAGCCTGCCTAAGAATGGCGCCACCCACACGGAGAGCTGACACAAGATGACGCAACAAAGAGACATGGATTCCCCTGCCGCTGACAGCAACAGAAGCAGACAAAAAAACAAGATGCAGAAAATAGACACAGAAAACAGACAACGGGGGTTGGGTGGGGGGAAGATAAATAAATAAATCTTTAAAAAAGAAAGGAAACACAGACACTTATTAAAAAAAAAAACCCTTAAGGAGGAAATCCTAAATGCATAAATACAAGACCAGAATGTACTTGCTGCATTCGACCATAGAAAAATACACAGGAGTAACAAAAAGTCACCTAGTGCGCATTAGCCATCAGAGTAATGGCACTTTTTAAAAAGGAAGCGGGGTACAAGGACGTGTGAACTGAAGTAAAGTGGGTCAGAGCTTTGTAGTAATCAACAAATAGCCAGTCCTCATTGATCAGGTTCTCACTGTGTGGAGAGAGAGAGAAAATATGGAGAAGATCAAGAGTGTTGGGGTGTGACCAAAGAAAGGAATCTGAAGAGAAACAGCTTCAGGGTGAAAAGGTAACCTTACAAAGGATGATCTCTATGCTTACAGCAGCTAACAAGAGCTTATATTGTTTTATCAGTGATTTTAGGTAGAAAATTTAAGTGCCTTAGAGCCAGGCAGGTAACCTTGTAAAGTAAGCCCAGTGAAACCCAGTTTTCCACTGCCCCCCCCCCCCTTATTGGTGGTACCAGGGTCAGGGATTGAACCCGGGAACTTGTATGTGGGAAGCTGGCGTTCAACCACTGAGCCACATTGGCTCCCCTGAGTTGCTTTTATAATTTGTTTGTTGTTTGTTCTTGTTTTTTAGGAGGCACTAGGAACCAAACTGGGATCTCCCATGTGGGAAGAAGGTGCTCACCTGCTCGAGCCACATCTTCTCCCCACACAGCTCCACTTTTAAAAATATTTTATTTTTTTATTTTCCCACTTTTGTAGAGGCATGAGCAAATGCTGTTTTTCTTGGCAACTGCGGTCACCCCTCGGGCTGAAGTGTGGTTTGCTGGCCTGGCGGGGGAGCGGCCGCGGTAGGCCTAATTCCAAGCCGCTGCCCCTATCATAGGGTGGCTGGTCGGACTCACCGCCACCCCTGAAGGAAGCTCGGCATGGGCGCAGAGTGCCCTCGGGTCTCCCCTTCTTGGCAGCCATGCTTCCGCGGCCGCCCCTCCTCCCAGATAGCGTCACACGATGCCTTCTTTCTCCCTGCGCAGGCGCAGGGCGGAAAAATCCAGTCTGCCCTTTTCCCTCCCCCGGAGAGCAGCAACAGCCAGGCGTGGGCAGAAAAATCCAGTCTGCCCTTTTCCCTTCCCCTGACAGCAGCAACAGCCAGGCGTGGGCGGGAAACTCCAGTCTGCCCTCTACCCCAGCAACAGCAGCCACCAATCACTAAACCCTGCCACTTCCCCCAGCAACAGCAACAGCCAATCCCTAATCACCACCCCTCCCCCATCCAGTACCGCCCACTGACCTTTCTCCAGCAACCAATCAGAACAGGGCGTGGCTTCGACCAATCAGCTTTCCCCAGCCCCTATAAAACTGTTGCCTCTCCCTCAATAAAGTGGACTTGCGTGTTTACCTTGTCTCCGCGGTAGTTCTTCTGCCGTGCGCCCTCCAGTCCTGAGAGCCCCCGACAAGGGCCTGGCCTCCTTTGTCCCCAGTTCGTCTCCTGCTTCTCCGGGCGACCCCCTCGTCGCCGGCTTCGCCGGGCGACCCCATCAGCCGAACCGCGCAACCCCTGTGAGACCGACCCCTTGTCTGCTGCCGGACCGACCCCTCGTCCCAAGCGGGACCGACCCCTCGTCCTAAGCTGGACTGACCCCTCGTCCGCAGCCAGACCCCACCTCTACCGACTGAGCAAGCCGCCGCAGGCAACAAGAAAAATGACCACATAATCGCAATGCTAAATAACACCTGACACTTGGCCTCAGCTGCAGGAGGCAATAGGGCGAGGCAGAAACTATGGCAAGCTGGAAAGCATCTGCTTCAGTTAAATGACACAAGCCATACTGTCAGATGGAAAATGGTTCCAAGGGGGTGAGGTTTCCTAAATTTTCCAAGAGAAGGCAGTAATTAATTTTTCATGTAAGAAGCTCTTTGATTTAATTTTGAAAAATAATCATTTCATCATAACAATATAGGTACATAATTCTATGTTCCTTGCCTTCCTATGTACTCTCATAATCCTAATATAGTTGTGTCACAATTTTTGCTTAAATCCCATATTATTATAAGACTATAAATATTTTTCAGTGCTAAACCAAATTGTGTATTCTTGATCATATTTTATTTCTACTTTATTTTAGCCCTGGAATTAATAGTTGGTTTTTTTAAAAACATTTGCATAGTTTTTACATATTAAGTCTTCCAGTTCACTCCAGCACTGCCATCATGCCCAAAAGATTGTCAATTCCACTCCTTTCCCTGGTCCCATCCCTGCCAGAGCCTTCCTCTTGCTGTCTTCCTCCTGGGCCTGCCTCCTCAGTGGGAAAGCCAGGCTTCCCTTCCCTGGAGTTCTGAGGTTTCCCGTGGCATTCCCCTGGGTTGGATCCCTGTCTCCTGGACTGGATGGCTTCCACCTTCTTGATTTACACACTTTTATCTGGTAAAGCACGTCCTTCAGTGAACTAATCCTGAGAATGAATACATGAGAGAGAAACTTTTTGATTCCTCATGTCTGCTAACGTTTTTACCCACTTTTACATTTGATTGAATTTGGAGGGATAAAGCATTCTAAGATAACAATCATTTTTCTCACCATTTTGAAGGCATTTCTTGATTGGCTTCTATTTCCAGTGCTGCCATTGAGAAGTTTGATGCCATTTTTATTCCTGATTCTCTTTATGCAAACATGTTTCTTTCCAGAAATTTTAGGAATCTCATGATTATTGGTGTTCTAAACCTTTATGAGGGTATGATCTTTGGTTATGCTAGTACCTCCTTTCTTTTTCACTCCCTCTTTTCAGTTCTTTTTTGCAATTATTAATCTATTGGAGGTTGGACATCTTAGCATGATCTTCTAATAATCTTGAGTTTTCGCTACTATTTTACACTATTTGTCCTTTTGTTCTACTCTCTACTCTTCTTTCTAGGAGAGTTCCTTGGCTTTACTTTACAATCTAAATATTAAATTTTCTTTTTTGTTATTCTGTTTTTATTCAAGAGCTACTTCTTCTATGATTTTTTTTTTATTATTATAGGAGCAACTTCCTGTTTCAAAGATAAAATATCTTTTCTTTCTGAAAACCTATTTATTTGATGGCTTCTTTGACTTTGTGCATTGGTACACTGTTTCTCATTCCTCTTAATCCATGTATCTGTTCATTTTTTAATATGGCCTCTTTCACACGAGAAGGACTTCTCAAATATCTGGTGATCCATGATTGTTTTTTAATATATTAATGAGTGTCATTAAAAGGCTAATTAAACATGCTATGGACAAAAGGGTGGGTCTTGTTGATTAGTGAGCTTTACTGTAACACAAGTGGGTGGTGTACCAGCTTTGTTATCAGATCACCTGCCATTGTTGGTATTTGTAGGTTTCTTTTTATGGCTAGTCTTAGAAGACACTATATGAATGTACAGAATTTTAAAACCTTTAAGAATCATCATTAATCCATCATTAATTAGGATAGAACTTACATAATAAATACAGACAAATTAGGGATTTGAACTTTGGGTTTGTTTGCTATCTACATATTTACCTATTATTTATTTTAGTTTCACTAATGTTTTCTGATACATTCTTAAAAGTGCAGGTAGCTTTCTTACTTGGTCCTAATATATATTGAAAAGTATATTAATTTTTTTTCTTTTTGAATGTGAAAGTCAAAGAAAACTTTTGCTATATATATTTTTTTCCTTTCTGTTCCTTAGTATTCTGCCCTTCCCTCACTCATTCCATTTTATATGTAGTCAACTAATATAAGTCCAGTGAGTGCAAAACGCCATAGGTTTTTTTTTAAAGATTTATTTATTTATTTCTCTCCCTTCCCCTCCCCTCCCCCTTCCCTCCCCCCTCCCCTCCCTTCATTGTCTGCTCTCTGTGTCCATTTGCTGTGTGTTCTTCTGTGACTCCTTCTATCCTTATCAGCGGCCCCAGGAATCTGTTGTGTCATCTTGTGTCAATCTTGCTGTGTCAGCTCTCCGTGTGTGCGGCGCCATTCCTGGGCAGGCTGCACGTTCTTTTGCGCTGGGCGGCTCTCCTTACGGGGTGCACTCCTTGCGCGTGGGGCTCCCCTACGTGGGGGACACCCCTGCATGGCAGGGCACTCCTTGCGCGCATCAGCACTGCGTGTGGGCCAGCTCCTCACGGGTCAAGGAGGCCCGGGGTTTGAACCGCGGACCTCCCATGTGGTAGGCGGTTGCCCTAATCACTGGGCCAAGTCCGCTTCCCTGCCACAGGTTTTTAAATAAGTTCCCAAACACTGCTGGGAAAGACCAAAATGACAACACTAGAAAAATAGAACTGGTGGCTCCCAGTATACACCGCTGGGTGAGAACCAGAAATGCTCATTCATCACTTGAAATATTGAAAATTACATCAGTAGTTTTTAGGAATACTCATCCATATTGAATGTTTGAAAGTCAAAAACACAAAATCAAAGACGACCTGAGCCGGTGCGGTTTGTATGAGTTTTCCTTCCATAAGTCCAGGAAATGTCCTAAGTTGGCCATCTGTGCATTGCTCATAGCTTGTGTACGACTAGAAGGCTGCATAGGGATAACTTCACTGATTCTCTCGCCAGTGTCAGGTCTGTTTGCGCTCTCCTCTCTCCAGGGTGTCATTGGTAGTCCTCATTTACTTAGTATTCTGTATGTGCCCCTATTTCTATTTCTTTTGACAGTTCTTCAGCTTTGGTCTTTGTGGTCTTCTCTGTGTTACAACACAAAACAAAAACAGCTAACGTGTTTCCCACCTCCAACACTGATTTCTCACCATCTCCTCTGTTTAAAAAACACATTAGGATGAGTGGCAACACCATTAAAAGATCAAACACCACATTTCCTCTGGAAGCTCTAATTTCGTAATTTCCCTTGCCAGAAAGAAAACAGCCTTCTTGCTGGTAGTGCTACTCATCCTCATTTAAAAACAATAAAAGAAAGAAAAGTTCATGACTGGCAACACCAATTTCCTTTTTCTTCTATGTGTATAGTATATTAAAACATCCTGTGTTACATGGGGCCAGAGCAGGTGTGAGAAGTAGGGTCAGGTCTGGGGATGGGGATGGAGGGAGACTGCTTAAGGAGAGGAAGAGAAGATATTGGGGTGGTATGGAAGGCAGTGGGCAGAAAGACAGAAAAGTCAACAGACCTCAGGAGGCTTAGCCCCAAGCATGCTATTCTCCACAGCTGTGAGCCAGGCCAGGCTGGCTGGACTGTGCTTTCAGAAGGAATGTGTCAGATGCTTTGTAGTTACTACTTAATTTTACAGATGGTCAGAGAAAGTGCTTATATTACTTGCCTAAAGTTACCACAGAAGGCTGATTAATACAAGATGTCCTGACATAGGACCTATGTGTAAGGCAGAAGAAACAATTGAAGGAGTACAAGTGTCCCTGCAGGAACCAAAGTGATATGTTTGAAGCAACGAGAGCAGAGCATGTCTGAAGGAAAATTGGTTAAAATAAATCATGTCAGAACCATGAAAGTAAGGATCTAAACAGCTCCCTAACTCCACTCTAAGGCTGGCTTTCTAAGAGTCACACATTTTTATCCCTTCATGCTTGGAGCGCATGTTATTGGCTATTGGCAGAAAGCAGGGGAAGGTGCCAGAGATAAAGACTGAATGTGAAGCTGATTCATTGAGGGCAATTAGGAGATATTTGACAGGAAAGCTTTCCAGTGAGTGGGGGGAAGCGTCATCAGTTTGGTCATTTGGCATCTCTTTCATTAGAAACTGAAGTAATATAGAGAACTGAAATGACCTTAGTCATAATGAGGATATTTATTATAAATAGACTTGAGATGCAGAAGATTTAGCACTAAGGAAAAGGCTGATAGAGATGAATTTTGGGAGTTCTCTTCCTAATGAAAAGTCAGATAAAGGAAAAGAGATTTAGTCATTCTATGTTGCCAAATTGGTAAAAGCTTTTGAGGACAAAGTAATACATAGATATTGCCTGGGTAACAGACAAAAGAGATTCCAGAAAAGATTGTGAGAAGCAATTTTCTATTAAATGAATCCTGTTTTTCCCACTGACTCACATTATAAAATCAAAGATGCATGGTGATGAGCACCTGGATGGATTAAGGTGCAAAGCACATAGTAACTCAGATAAAATAATATATTTAAGGTAAAAAAACTTAGGTAAAAAATAGCTCTAATACTAGAGCATTACTAATAATACATGTTTTCTTCAAAATAAATCAGAAAATAAAACACTGACAATGAAATCAGAGTATATTGTCAAAAATTCCCTGGTAATACAGCTGTTCTTGCTTCCCTGCCTCATATTGTTCCCATTTGGGGTCCTGAAATCCCAAAAGCTTTAGTAATTTGTCTAAGCTTTTCACTAGCAGTAAAGCACCTGAAGTGCTTTGACTTCATATCCAAGGTAATTTTAAGATAAAGAAGTGAAGCCTTTATTTTATCCCAATTTCTAAATGCTTCTTGTTGGTATAGTTCAGGAGTTTTAAGATTTCAGGGGTTCAGTGAGCTTGAATTGAAAAAAATCACCTTATTTTCTTTATTTTCTCTGACCTCTAACTGAAATATAATATTTCCTTCACTTATGAATGTATGTAATAAATTACAGTAGTATTCATTTCATATCACATTACAGTTGTTGCACATCTCAAAAAATTGCTTACGCTCATCCATACTTGGAAATTATGCTAGTTGTTAGACCCAACACTAGATCACATGTGACCACAGTCCTGCTGTGTACATACTGTTGAGCAACGTAGTTGGCTAACTATCTGGCAATACAGAAGAGGCAACAAACAAGAGATCGCCCAGGCGGTGTCTTTGATCTTTTGAAGTATAGTTGGGCCATTTTGTGAGGATAAATCACAGTGTTGGTACAAGTTACAGACATTGAAACTTTCACTCTGCACAATTATAATCAATGAAACTATAATGAAAAGTAAAAAAATACAAAGCAAAAAATATAACCTGATGAAATAAAACACACCTGAAATACATAATACATTCACGATGTGCTGTATGATTATTAGTCATTTCAACAGAGCCACTTGTGTTGAAAATTTGTTAACTGTGATATCAGTTGTATTTTTTGGTAACCAATTATATCAAAGAAATACAGTTATGACATTATAATTAATAACCAAAAGATGAAAAATAATTGACCAAAATTGACTTATGTGACAAACACAAAAATGTTAGCACATTTTATACAGATAACATGCCCGCATTTGTTGGCAGAGAAAATGGGTGTACTTTTCCCGCCAGCTTGAGGAATCTGTTTGTTACCTAATCTGTGCTGGCAACTCAATGCCTTGTAGTCATTCAGCTACTGTGGGAAAATTTGAATTTCTAAATGTTTGCTGAAAATGAACGTTAAACAGAACTGTGTTAGGTTATCAGGTATTGAAATCATGGCAAAGTTGTAAAACATAATTTTGAATAATTCTAAATTTTAACTTAAAGACATGCCAATGTTGAGTGTCATAAAACTATCTGCCGCTACATTCTGAGAAAGGTTCCTTGGTTTTCACCTGACTGGCAAAGGGTCCATGGAACAAAGAACTTAAGAACCCCTGGTCTAGCTTGTGTTCGAAAAATTGTGAAGGTAACTTTTTCAAAAATGTTTTACTCTAAGAAGAAATTGATTTATGTTCTTCATTCTCTTTCTATATGAACTACTTATAGGATCTAGGGAGCTACTCATTTAATCTCATGTAAAAAAATAATATTTCGGAGTTAAAATTAATGTTTTCTTCACTTATCTCTCCCTGATGCCTACAAGAGTGCTGAGGATAGCAAAGACAATTAGTAAATAATATTGAGGGAAGCAGACATGGCTCAACTGATAGAGTGTCTGCCTACCATATGGAGGGTCCAAGGTTTGATACCCAGGGTCTTCTGACCCATGTGGTAAGCTAGCCCATGCGCAGTGCTGCTGCCCGCAAGGAGTGCTGTGCCACACAAGAGTGCCCCCACGTAGGGGTACCCCATGAACAAGGAGTGTGCCCTGCAGGAAGAGCCACCCTGCATGAAAAAAGCACAACCCGCCCAGAAGTGGTGCCGCACACATGGAGAGTTGACACAGCAAGATGATGTAGCAAAAGAGACAGTTTCCCGGTGCTGCCTGACAATAGAAGCAGATGCAGAAGAACACACAGTGAATGGACACATAGAACAGACAACAGGGGAAGGGGAGAGAAAAAAATAAAAATAAATAAATAAATAAATAATATTGAATATACTATGACATATTTTCCAATCCTCTCCCCTTCCTATATTTAGTCAGAAAATATTTTCTGCTTTGCTAGAGGCTGGGGGTTTGAAACTGACTAAAACAGACACAGTCCCTTGTTCAGATAGAGAAAGCAGAAAATAATTTTTTTTAAGTTACAGAAATAATTATACAGTACAGTTGTGACAAGTGCCACAATGGTGAAGTACAAGATTCTTGGACAGTGTTCAGCAGTGGGATTTACTTCAGTCAGTGGTTTTCTGGTCTCTGCATGAAAACCTCCAATAACTTCACTCTAATTACAGAAAAAGGAAGTTAAGTTTGGAACACATGTAGTTGTTCCAAAGTTTACCTTTACATTTAGCAAAAATATATCCTTCCATTTATTGTCCTTATTGTTTACTTCTCTCGCCTTCTCATCCCTCTTCCAAACGACAGCCCCTCGATCACTTGACAACAGGTATGATCGTTCTCCAGGTCAAATGTTCCTAGTTTCTTCAATTATTCCTGAAGAATTATGATTTGAGTTGTTTCACCATTCTGTGAGATGAACAGGATAACCACTACACTACAGAAACCACCTGTTTCACCATTCTGATCAGTGTCATTGACATAAATTCTTAAATTAGAGAATCCATATCTGAACACTGTGACCAGGACAGGAAGTCCAGTTATCATCGCCCATCCTGACACCATGTGGTCTATGCTCATTTAATTTTTCTTTGTTGGTGATTTTACTATCACAAAAATGTGATATGATATCCAATGGTATTGGATATTCAATGGCAAAATGGATTAATACTTGCCTTAAGATATCATTTAGATGATGAACTGACATTCAAAAGGGAAGAATATGCTACATAAATGTAAGGTATTATTGTGTCATAAATACTTCAAGTTTGATTATTTCATGCATCAACTTGATATAAAATTGTGCTCAATAAACTCTGAGTTGAGTTTATAATTTTTATATGTTGGTAGAAGCTGCCAGAGATATATGACTGTTTAGGGTGGTGTACATTACACTACATTATCTCTCCATCCTCCCATCTCTGGACTCTTTCCAGACTTATTTTCCCAGGAACACCTGTTCAATTTGTTATGGTCTCCATCCTTGTGCAATACATAAAATAAAGGAGTGAATGGTCTAATGCTGGCTCAGCTGTGGAGCTTCACCCCAAGTCCTCTGAGATATAAAGCTATCTGGAAACTGAGTGTAGTTCAAAAAAGATATATTACTCAGACATTAGGTCTGAAGAATTCTATTCCCACTTGGACAGGTTTGCTCATGGCTGGTGTCCCTATTAGGGATCAATTCCATGGCAAAATATTATGTTATACATCCTTTCAAAAGTCTTGTGACTTAAATAAGAGTAATTACTATGTACTGATTTGCTACAGGGTAATACTGAGAAAAATACAGAAAAGTGAAATGGCTTATCCAGAGTATGTTGCTCAATCCTAGTAAAATTCAAAACTGGTTAAATTATGAAAGTAGAGCACCAAGAAGGTACATTATATACCACTCCTATTGCCAGGACTAAATGTGATACAAATAAACTTATGTTTTCTCATGGTAACACTCTCCAACTCTCCATGTAATTGGAGGTAAACATTTAACTGGAAGTAAAAATAATAAAAGAAAGAATAGGAGTAGATGACAAAGCAGAAACAAAAAAAAGAGTTAAAACATCAATAAGCACATATTGGGGGATTTAAGATGAAGACATTAACTCTACAATGGAGTCTTCTTTACAGCTTTTTCAGTAATATGTAGGGGGAAAATGTCTTCAATCTCTTCCCCTCCTCAGGTATGATATGTTAAAAACTCCTTCATGAAGACTTTCATTACTTGAAATAAAGCAGAACACTGATTTTTTTGTAATTATACCTAAAATAAACTAACTAGAATGTCATAAATAGGCTATTCTTGACTCATCAAACTTATTTACAAAAGTGCAGAAATCTACTGTATATTAAGCACAATAAAGAGGGAAAAAAACACAAATTTACCTTTAAAGTAACAGAACATTGCCAAGTGACTACACTATAAGGAGTGGTAAGAATGAATGTAATATTTATTATGTAAACCAAAAGGACTTTAAAATAGCATTAGTATCCTCACTAGAGTAAATCTCTTTTGTTAACCAACAACTGAAAAGTCAAAGACAATTCGGTAGACCAACTTTAGCATTTCAACTTTAATAAAATTCTACCTGATAAATGATTTGTAGTCAATGAAGACGTTAACTGTTGCGAAATTATATTTCCAAGTGCAAATACTTTCTAGCAGATATAAATATCAATTTGGAATTGAGACAAAACATCTCAGAAAATATGTCTCAAATGCATCTACATGCATTCACTCAAGAATTTAAAATACGTAGAAGCATAGAAAAGATGAAGTATGCCAGAATTGGGAATCAAGGTCAGAGTCAGCAAAATTATTGCTTGCTTAAACACACACATACAATAAAGAGACAATTAACAAGTCTGGCAATTCTACAACTAGCTTAATCAGTCACTGAGAGCACAGGCCTTGTAGAGTGCATGATGGTAAGCCATAAACAAGGCCACTGGACATGGCAGATATCTGCTGCCTGTTCTTCCAACTTCCCACCATGCCCCAAATGGTAGGCCAGTCATAACTATTTAGAATTGACTTATTTAATGGCATAGCTACTCACGCTTATATTCAGATTGGTTCAAAATTAGATTGTAAAATTCCATCAGACGGTCTTATTTATATCGATAATCTCCACAGCATCTAGCATTGTTGTATGTTTTGGGTAGGAAAGGAGGAAAGGAGGGAGGGAAAGATGGAGGGCATAAGCTGTTGACTCGCTCCTGATCTGAAATTTCAGATATTCTTGCCTTTAAAAGAATAGTAAAAGAAATGCTTCCACTGTAACTTCAAGATGGAAGTCTTTCCTTTTGATCATGGAGAAATGTAAAAAACCCACATTTGAGGGAGGAACATGACAATTATGTTATATCACCAAGTATGCACATCTGCCTGAGGTAAAAAAGACACATGAGGAAAAAATTACTTGATCTAGTTTGTTCTCACTTATGCTCTGTTCTTCACTTTGGTGTGATCTATGGATTAACATTTTGCAGGGTGGAAAATGAATGCATCTAATGATAAGCAAACTTTCTCACATCAGCATGCCTCCTTTCCACAAACTGTGTAAAACTCGACAAAGGAAAATCAACAGGCTTTTTTTTGGAGGACCAGATAGAAAGGTCACAGGGGAAGAAAAATGATAAGATTTCAAAAAGCAGAAGTGATATTCCAACCAAGACACCGTCTGTTCTTTATCTTGGGCCACTGTATCTACTCTCTGACAATAAACACATACAAATACCCCTTGAGGTTCTGCTGCTATTTTTGGTTGCAATTAGTGTCAGGCAAATCAATACTCACCACAATGGCTTTTTCACAACATGTCACTTGTTCTTCCCTTTCCCCTCCTCCATTCTATCCCCCTCAAATTGAATTTTCTATGCACATTCAGGTATGTAACCATATGCAAAATTTGGGAAGGAGATGGTTAAAGTAGTCAGGATTTTTGTTGTTCTTAAGTAAATAAAAATGTATAAAGTGGCTTTAATAAAAGCTTGTCTCTAAGTTAACAGCTGGATTCATTGCTTTAAACACACAAACACACACACACACAGAGTTATGAGCTAAAGAGACGTCAACACCCCTTAGAGGTTACAGGTTAGTTCACCGGTAAAAGAAGAATGTGCTGAGTTGAAACTGATCTTTACATAGGTAAATACATATTTCCACAAGAGACCATTCAATCATCCTCCAATCGCTGTTGCTAAGGGGGTAGGGGTAAGAGGTCTACATTTTCCAGAATAAAAAGAATTCCTAATGAAGACCATCTGTAACTTGGCCCTCTATGCTATCAATTAGGAATACTTAAAAGACATTCTCTTTCACAAATAAATTTTCCTACTTACAGAAAAAGAGGTAAAATTTCAGTAACGAATAAATGATGAACCCTCAACATACCATATTAACAAAGAATAAAAGGGGTCCACCACCATCTTATAGACAATCACAGAAAGATCTAGAAGCACCTCTTATTAATGCATGGGGTATAGTGACAGAGGACAGAAAAGGATATTGAGTTGGTTTTCATTCTACATCTTCAGAGTGGATAGAAGACATTCTAAGATTGGAGTTAACAGATATTTTGGCTTCAAATTCTTTTCTCCAAAGAAGTTCACAGTCAGAATTCTAATTTGGTAAAGAAAGGAGGAGCTTCTCTGATAGAAATAACTGTGACCCTGCCTCTTGGTCTTTGGTTGCCACATTTGGAAAAAGTCTAGGGTCAATAGAAACCGAGTGTGAAAACCTATGGTCAAAAATAGTGTTGTCCAATCAAAATAGAGTGTGAGCCACCCATGTAACTCTAAATTTCAATTAGCCACGTTAAAAAGTAAAAGGAAACATGAAATTAATTTTAATATTTTTTATTCAACCCAGTATATCTAACATTTTATCATTTCAACACATAATTAATATAAACATTATTAATGAGATACTTTACATTCTTTTTCACACAATTTTTTTTTCTCCCCGCCCCCCATGCTGCTGTTTATTGCTATCTGTATCCACTTGCATGTGATCTTCTGTGTCTGTTTCTTTTTGTCTTCTCTTCTCTTCTCATTTTTGTCCTCTAGGCTTCACCAGGATTTGATCCCAGGGACTTCCAATGTGGAAAGAGGTTCCCTGTCGCTTGCACCATCTCAGTTCTTGGTTTTCTGTTGCATCTCCCTTGACTTTCCCGTCTCTCTCTTTTGTTGCATCATCATCTCACCATGCAGGGCTGGCTCACCAAGAGGGTACACGTTTACCAGGAGGCCCTGGGGATCGAACTTGGGTCCTCCCATGTGGTAGAGGGAAGTCTGATCACTTTAGCCACATTCACTTTCCCACACTAAGTTTTTGAAAGAGGTGTGTATTTTACATTTACAGCACATCTCAATTCAGACCAGTCATGTTTAAAGAGCTCGAAAGTGACATGTAGTTAGTGGCTACCATACTAGACAGCACAAGTGTAGAATATTTCCCCTATGGCTTTTCCTATTTTTCTCTCACCTATCCAAATGGCACAGTCCCTCTCTCTTTTTTCTCTTTATCTTGGGCAGTGTATGCTTTAGTAAATAAAACTTTTCATTGTTTTGTTTAAACCCTGTTCATGAGTTAATTAGTATTTTTGTTAACTCTCTTATACTCTTTAAAGAGAACCTTTAAAAATCATAAAATAGAAACCTGCTTTACTACATAGCAGCTAAGAGACAAAAATCATTTACCTTCTCCAAAGCCTCAGTTTCCTTACATATAAAATGGGGATAATAATATCCTCCTTGCACAGGGTTAGAAATGGAAACAGGACCTCCACCCTGGTGGAGATGAGGCTGCTTCTGGGACAGTTTCTAGCCTGCCTGAGTTTTGAGAACTACTGTCTACTCATGGGTTTAAGAGCCCAGAACACTGAGACCTGATCTGTCAAGATGCATTGCATGTATTTGCACACATGCATGCATGAGAAAATATGTGTGCATGTGTGCTTGTATGTGAACGAATGTGTATGTGTGCATGCCTGTGTATACAAGCATGTGCTGGCATGTATGTGCTTATCTCTCCCCACCTTTCTCTCTCCTCCTCCTTTCTGTACAGAAGTGCAGAAAGGAAGAAATAATCAAATACCATTTGAGATAAGTCAATGGCTTTGGTCTAGGTTTAACCTTCGAGAGCCTTGGATTAAAAAAAAGACAATTTTGGTAAAAAAAGACTAAGGAACCTAATTATGGTTGAGAAATTAACAACCAACTCTTCCTTCCTTCCTTCTTCCCTTCCTCCCTCTCTTCCTTCTTTCCTTCCTCTAACCCTTCCTGCTCTAGATCTTCTTATAAAGGCATTGTCCAGGTTTGAGTGAGACTGTGAAATCTAACGGACTATGCCCTGCAGGTTCTCAGAACTGTTTGGAACCCGTGATCCCTGCTTTCCTTTCAAGTTCTCCCTCTGGCAATGGGAATGTGTATCCTGTGACTGTTCCTCCTTCGAGTATTGGAAACAAAAACCTGTTTTCTAAGTTTCAAGGTCTACAGCCAGAGGGGACTTTTCCCCAACAGACAAATGCCTATAACTGATTTTAATGAGATTCTATACTGAACATTGTTATTGAAATGATTTAAGGCATTTGAAATATTGTGATGGAATGAATGTATTTTGCATATGGAAAGAACATATACTTTTGGAGTCCAGAGGGTGAAGTGTCCTGGTTTTAGTCTTTTGTGGACCCAGAGAATTATATTCTTAAACTAATCCATTCCTGTATGCGAAAGCCTATTTTATGTGAATTTAACCTTTGGGTTGGATTCAGCTAAGGGACCTTTTGATTAGATGGCTTCAGTTAAGGGCATGTGATTAGATTGTGGAACCCATGGTGGGTCCTCATCCTTTCCTAGAGTCTTGTGTGAATAGCACACAGAAAAAGCTGCCATTTTTACCCTCCCATATGAGAAAGAACACCAGGATCACCTACAGCTGTGGGAAGACAGAGAAACCCCAAAAGGCTGAGAGAGGCAGGAGGCTGGAATCAGTAGAGCAGCCTGAATGAGGAGAAGGGAGAGACTAGCTATCTGCCTGATTGTCCACAGCTGAGCCTGGGGGAGACCTTGGCAGGGACCTCAGCAGAGACCAGACTACATTTTGCCTTGCCATGTGGCAAGCCTCCAGGATTGCCGATAGCCAACGCTGGCGAGACAGCATTTCTGATGATACCTTGATTTGGACACTTTCACAGCCTTTTACCCTAATAAATTATAAAAGCAAACCCATTTCTGGTATTTTGCTTCCAGCAGCTTAAGCAAACGAAAACAGGCACCTTGGGAACAAAGTTCAAATGTTTAGAAACTTGAGCTTTATGTACTGTCCCACTCCTACCACTTTCTTGTGAGTCACATCGATGTATTCTAAAACAAAAACCTTGACTGATTGTATATCATGAAGTCGAATGATAGCTCTTTAAATAAAAACTAAAGGCTTATAATGCATCCCCCAAAGAAATGCCATCTGAAACTTTGCTCTGAGCAGACGAGCAAAAATAAGCCATCACACAGTCTGGGCTTCCCCAGAAAAAGAGAGAATCAGGTACCTCCTTTGCTTCCAGCTTGCTCTTCCAGGTCAACCTGAGCAAGAAGACTGGGATCATCTGATGCCAAGCAGGTTCTCTCTTGAAGGCCAAGGCTAGCCAGAGTGAGACATCCAGCCACTATAGTATTTTCATAACATCTTTACATTTTAAAGCAAATAATTCCTTATACATATTACCTAAATCTTCTGAGGATACTAACTCTCTTGTATCCATTTCATATGAGAGAGAAAAATACAACACTGAAAAGGCAATTTCCCTTACAATCAAGAAATATTTATCATAGGTTTATCTGAGAAGACAGAATAAGAGGTGCCATCAATTTTTTCTCAAAACTCCATCCTACTGAAAGTTACCTCTCGACATTTTAAAATATGTTAGATTCTAGCATTTCTTTTACTTTCAGTAAAATATGTTAGATTCTAGCATTTCTTTTACTTCTACTTTAGCATTATTTTACTTTACTTATCGCAAAGAGTCAAACATTTGAAAGGGGAAAAGCAATGATGAACCAAGGCTGGAGTTTCTTTCCCAAGAGTTCTTCTTGATGTGTGATGAAATAAGATATTTCTTCTTATTTAAAAGACATTCACTGTGAGCTAAGAAACTCACCCAGTGGCATGTGACAATGGTCCAGTTACCCCATAAGTGCTAATCCTGGTTTAGGAGTTGGGTAACACAGCCCAAACATTGTTCTTCTCACTTGGATGGCGAAACACGTCACTTACTCTACTGAATATGCCTTGAGCACTTATTAGGTGAAAGGCACACAGAAAATAACAAAATTTTAAATTGTAATAATTGTCCCATAGAAGACATAGATACAAGAAAAAGAACTAATACCACAAGATTGTCAGTGATGAGTTGCTGTATTCCAAGTTCCCTGAAGGCAGGGACTGCATCTCATTCATCACTGTATCCATACTATGCATACTTGGTGCACAACAAATAGTTATCAAATGAATAAATGGAGTGCCAAGGAAGGGGAATGAGAAATAGAGGAGTTATTTAAGGCATATTAAATATCCTTGAGAAGGTGGCAGGATTTTGATAGGCAGTAGAAATGCCTCAAGGAAAATGTTTGAGGAAAAAAATACATCATTCCATGGTCTGTTGTGATACTTCATATTCCTAATAGCTGATGAATTTTTAAGGTTCCATTTAACCAAAAAATAAAACAAAACCTAACATACTAAACTTTCAGGAGATGTGTGATGAATTCCCTTCAAGAAGCTGATGTGATTTACCTTTAAAATTTCAGGGAAAAGGACATTTTGTGCAAAACATATTTTACATGAAATCATTGTGGAACTATTATATTTGCAGTGTTCCGAGATGTATTCTTATTCTTATTTTTAACTGCAAGAAAAATGGATATTACAATTTAAAAAATAATGTATAGTGACATTTTTAAAAAATCTAGTGAACTGCCAGGTTTTAAAAAATTTTTTTGAAAACTAGTTTAAAAATAATTAATAAATTTGCTTTTTGAGATTTACCATTCAGGCCCTCTCTGTTAGTTATTATCTGCAAGAAAAATCAATGATGGTTATACAGGTAGTTACAAAAATGAATCAGGGTCTAAATACAACTAAAAATTGCAAATTGTAGCAGTTATTACCATAACATTAGCAGCCTAGAGCTCACCAGGCTAAGGTGACAATGAGAGATAATAATATAATGCCAATCTCATAATGAAATAAAGAGAAAAGCAGCAGTGTCAGCATTGAAAGATAATGAAATGGGTTTCTCTTGCACTCTTCTTATACATTCTTAGGAAATATGGGGGTTTTTGACAACTGAAAACACTCATGGATAATCCTATATGTTTTTAAAATTTCCAATTTGGTGGTATGACTGCTATAATAGAAATTTAATATTTTCTTGTTATAACAGCTTTTTTCTTTAACCTGATCAAGAAGGCAGAAAGATGTTTGCTCCCTACACACAATGCTCTCAGGAAGGAGTCCAAGCAAGGTGATTGAATCTATTCTTTCTAAATGAGATTCCCAACTGAAATAATGGAACCTGGGGACAATCAACTTAGTCCTTCAGAGTTATGCCTCTTCATCAATCAATTCCTTCATCTGACATCTACTTATCACATGATAATAATAATAATAGCTATCATAAATACTATATATCAGTCACTGAGAGAAGTACTTTACATATGTTGTATTATTTAATTCTCACTACAATCCTATGTGGTAGAGTTTATTTTTATGTCCTTTTTATTTTGACAAGTAAACCAAGGTATAAAGTGAATGAACAACTTTAAATTGCCCAATATTGCCTAGCTAGTGGGGAGTCAAGCAGTATAAAGGGGGTGGAATATGGAGTAAGACTTCTGGGTTCATATCCCTTTCTGCCCAGTTAGGATCTATGTACCAAAGGACAAGTCATCCTTTCTATGCCTCAGTTTCTGAATCAGTAAAATGGGCATAATAACAGTACCTACTTCATAGAGCTATTATGAGGATTAAATGAATTAATGAATACAAAGCACTCAGAACAGTACTGGTACTTACATAGCAGTAAGCACTATAATATAAAGGAGCGAACTATAATTACTGCATATGTAAGGTACCAGGCACTAGCCCAACCCTAGTTAGTACTAGAGTAGGGGCATCCCCATTTGCTATAGACATGAGAAACTGCAATTTATAGCCAAGTTTTTATGAGGGGGACAATGGATAGGCACAAATCATAGGCTGAATATTTAAAAGCATAGGAGAGAGATGGACAAGATGAGGGCAGCACTAACTTTTCCCATCAGCTTAATCTTAGGAGAGCAAGGTAAGAAAATACCAACAATGTACATGTTAAAGATTTTTTAGGAGACTTTCCATGCCCTACCTAAGAAGATACAAAGGGACAGAGCTGAGTATTCTAATGTCAGACTAAGATATCAAAAGTTAAATATATTATATTCGAGAAATATTTGCTGTCAGAGGCAGAAAATGTTGTAGTAAAAAGGCACTGAAGGGAGCACACCTAGGGCTTGAGAGTTTTCAGCTATTAGTAGAAGCATTTGTCTGCTCTGATTAATATTGATTTTTATTCTGTCTTGCTACATGACAGTTATCTTACTAAGTATTACTACTGTATTCTTGTATACAAGAATGTACCAATTATTTCCCCTAATGAAGAGCCCATTTCTGAAGCAGATGGATGCTACAGTGTATATCCTCAGCATTGGAGGATTTTACCTGGTTCTTAGGGTTTGACCTGAGACCTTAGGGAATTATAAAAATACCAAAGTAAAATGTTACCACCATTTAATTATACCTAGCCTCAGTCTACTGGGATTGTTTGTCATTTGTTTCTCAATTTTCCTCAGTACAATAATATCCCTTCTGGTCTCTCATACTTGGATAAATTGTGGTCATACAACTGCTGAATAACTTCCTCATCCTAGGTCTTAGAGAGAATGCTTTTACTCTTACACACTGGTCATCTCTTTCTTCCCCTACTCTGGCAAAGATATCCTAAGACGATTAACCCCATCTCTGGGGCTGAAGCCAATTTTTTCAATGGATGCCAAAAGTTCATAAAAAAAAATTCAATTGTCAAATTGTGTCTCTAATGGAATATGATTTTTTGTTTACTTTAGATTATGTAGTTGAGGAAGTTGTACACTGGCAGAATATAAAGTGTCGTTATGACTGGTGTCACTGCTTCCTGCTTTGCCACACAAAATGCATCCATCTTTGTAGAGCACTCTCATATCTATGGCATTCAGTTTTTAATAGTAATTTATAAACAGGAGCTGTAATAAAAGTCAAATCCATTTTGTTACAGCAGCGGGAACTAATACCAGTTATCCGCTTAGAGCTAGTAAGCTACATGCCAAATCGGTTTTCACCACCCACTGGGAACGACATACTTCACATGCAAATCAACAAATTAGGCAGCTTTCACAGATCCTATTTCCTCAGATTTAAAGGTTCATAAAATACCTACGTGATTTTCGCATTAAGATACACAACAAAGATGATGTATATTTGTGCTTGTTTGCCCTCATAATTACAGGTAAAATGGAAATAATGGAGTATGAAAGTCAACAATCTTCATTGTTGTCAGATATTTCCAAAATAGGACCAGCAAAGCTTCTTGTCTTAATACGGGATGTCTACTTATTCAAAACAGCGGGATGGTATTAGTAAATTAATTCACCAATATTGAGGAGGAAGAGAGCATTGTTGTCAGCAGTGTTACTCAAGGAGGTGATCTGTGAACTGAGTGTTTAGAATAGTAAAGGCCCAAAGCAGTGAAGGGCTTAATGCTCTCACGGGGATAACTGCTCGGACTCACCTAAGAAAGAATGAATGTGGGTATTGTATGACCGCCTAATCTAAGCCAGCTCTTCAGGGCACTGTAGAGGCACAGCAAAAAAATTTGGAGGTGATTGGATTTATATTTGGAAAGATCATGTGGGTAGCATTGTAATGGGTGAGCTGGAGGTGAAAGTCAGCTGTTTAGAAGGTCATTGCTTTAATCTGGGAGAAATGGGCATCTGAAATAAGGAAGAACAGTGAAAATGGAAAGGACTTAGATATTCAGAAAGTAGAATTCATAAAACTTGATAAGGGATAAGATTTGAGGGATGAGGAGAAAGGATGCATCACCTTCTTGGCTGCCTGGATGAATGTTTTTTTTTTTGTTTTTTTAAAAGATTTATTTATTTATTTATGTCTCTCCCCTTCCCGCCACCCCCCCCCAACCCTGGTTGTCTGTTCTCTTGTTCTCTGTGTCTATTTGCTGCGTCGTCTTCTTTGTTCGCTTCTGTTGTTGTCAGCGGCATGGAAATCTGTGTTTGTTTTGTTGCGTCATCTTGTGTGTCAGCTCTCTGTGTGTGCGGCGCCATTCCTGAGCAGGCTGCACTTCTTTCGCGCTGGGTGGCTCTCCTTACGGGGTGCACTCCTTGTGCGTGGGGCTCCCCTACGTGGGGGACACCCCTGCGTGTCATGGCACTCCTTGTGCGTATCAGCACTGCGCATGGGCCAGCTCCACATGGGTCAAGGAGGCCCGGGGTTTGAACCACGGACCTCCCATGTGGTAGATGGATGCCCTAACCACTGGGCCAAGCCCACCTCCCCTGGATGAATGTTGGTAAGAGTGGAATACCAAAATTTATTCCACAATGAACATGTTGAATCTGGGAAAAATGTTAAAATTGGAATACATGTATCCAGAGCTTGGGTGAAAAGTCTGGGTTAGAGTTTAAATTGCTGAGAGAGAGTGTAGGGTGAGAAGAGAGGGCTGGGATCCAGCGATTCAGGGAGAGATCCAGGGAATGCTAACTTTTAATAAAAGGCTAGTAAGAGGAGCTATAAGCAGCAGCCACAAAGCAAACAAGAAAGCCTGGAGGGACCATTATCACAGAATATGACAGGAATAATAGTGTCAAGAGGAGGGAGCGATCTCGGTGGAAACAAAATAATTCATTTTTAAACATTACTGATTTTAGAGGGAATGTTGATACATTAACCCTTGATACTTATATCTCTAATTGCCTGCTCTTTCAAGAAAGGAAATTACTATTACTTTCTTGAATGGTAATTTGTATCAAATAGGGTATTTTTGTTTTTTTGAAGAAGTATGGCATTTTAACATTTTAATGAAAATAAACATTGTTTTACAAGGCTAAGGTGTAAATTACTTGACTTTAACATTGAAATTATATGGGTTAGCTTTATCTATATATTTCACTTATTATAATATAGCCACTTCTTATTTTAAGAGTATTCATGGTGAAGATTTTAAATATAGGGAAGCAGACGTGGCTCAACTGATAGAGTGTCCATATACCATACGGAGCATCCAGGATTCAATCCCCAGGGCCTCCTGACCTGTGTGGTGAGCTGGCCCATGCAAAGTGCTGCTGCGCACAAGGAGTGCCATGCCATGCAGGGGCGCCCCCGCATTAAGGGTGCCCCACATGCAAGCAGTGAGTCCCGCAAGGAGAGTCGCCCTGCGAGAAAAAAGCGCAGCCCGCCCAGGAGTGGCTCCACACAGAGAGCTGACGCAGCAAGATGACACAACAAAAAAGAGACGTAGTTTCCCAGTGCTGCTGGGTAACTCAGGCAGGCACAGAAGAACATACAGCGAATTGACAAAGAGAGCAGACAATACGGGGGAAGGGGAGAGAAATAAATAAAATAAATCTTAAAAAAAATTTTAAATTAAAGAAGAATCAAGTCCCGAACTTTATCCTTTTTCAGGTTGGAGTAGTATGTGATGTGTCAACACCTAATGGTCAAGTATGATACTACAGCCTAGTTTTATTAGACATTTAAAGACCTTGGCAAAGGAGGGTGTATGTAATACAGTCTGAATGGTATGAAACTCAAGGAATCACCTAATTATAACTGACATTTTCTTAGTCTGAGTGTGTCAGCATGGGGATGTCCTGAAAAGAACAGATAAACATTATTTTAGAGCACCCCCACTTAAAAGATTTGTAATTCCTGGGTTTAGGAGAGTTATATTTGGTTTAAGGTTGGTGGAACTTCTATAAAGAGTACTGGAAAGGAGCCTATTATTAATAAACCCTCTTCTGTGGTGGACAGTGTTGCTTCCCATGACACTTTGCCTAGTGATTACCTGTATCCCAGGGTCTGTCTTGAGGAGATCCCTGAGATATGAAAAGTATGAAGATGGATAGCCTATGTCTCATTATTCCTTCCGTAGAAGGTTAAATTCTTATTCCATTGACAGAGCTTGTATCCATCAGGATTAAAAGCTGAATACATTAATGAAAAGAGTCAAAAAGTAGAAGTTAGAGTATCAGTCACTTGTCTGATGAACATAGATGAACCCATAAGGTTGGGTTCTGTCATGAAATGATTTTTCTTATTAGTCACAAGTCCACTTGAGAATTAGAATAAAATCATGGACTCTTTCTTCACACAAAAAAAGACATATTTATTTATAGGCAAAATTTTGTACACAATTTTGAAAGCCCCAGGTCTGTGCCTCAGAAGTTTAACTGTGCATGCATCATGCTGTGCCATTATACATGTGGATTCTCCGAGTGAATAGAAAAATAAGTGATTAGAAGAAAGAAGTTTCTTTACCATTAACACTAATAGAATATAGCTGACATAGAGGGTAAGAAATACCAACAGGGAAGTGGATTTGGCTCAAAGGATAGAGCATCTGCCTACCACATGGGAGGTCCAGGGTTCAAACCCAGGGCCTCCTGACCCATGTGATGAGCTGGCCCACGTGCAGTGCTGATGCACACAAGGAGTGCCGTGCCACACAGGGGTGTCCCCTGTGTAGGACAGCCCCACACTCAAGGAGTGCACCCCGTAAGGAAAGCCGCCCAGTGCGAAAAAAGTGCAGCCTGCCCAGGAGTGGTACCACACACACGGAAAGCTGACGCAGCAAGATAATGCAACAAAAAGAAACACATATTCCCAGTTCCATTGACAAAATATAAGTAGACACAGAAGAACACACAGTGAATGGACACAGAGAGCAGACAACTGGGCGGGGGGGGGGGGGAGGGGGCGGCGGGAATGGGGGGAGAAATTTAAAAAAAAATCTAAAAAAGGAATACATATTAACATTCCCAGAATACTTACAAAGCCATCTACTAATTTAATTTTTAACCAAGTTAAAAAGAGATGTTAGTAATGATATAATATTATACACACACATTAGCATTTGGCTAAAAGTTTCAAAGTGCTTCATAGAGTTTTATTATCTTTTACAGGGAGGCTATTTGGGACATGGACGTTCAAAGATATATTCAACTTACAAGATACACAAAGTAGATTTCAGCTGCTCTGACAAATTAAATTCTGGCATGCAGAAAGAAGAAAAGAATTCTCTGTAACATTTATACCATTTCGTACTTTTTTATCTTGGTCAGAATCAAACTATCTCTAGTTGGCAATATGGACCAATTCAGCTACACATGGCATTGGGGTAAGAGAGCGGTATTACCACTACGTTGTAATTTAGGGACAGGCCTGGGGAAAAAAAACACACTTGGATACCACTGCTTTATTTTCATAAAAGCTGTAGTGAATGCTCAGAGAATTGGGGGATTTTCTTTTTTAAGTACTGATCTCCAACAGATGTATATCTCTATCAGCTACTCCTACCCTATCATTTTGTACTTCCTCTTCTCTCTCAAGAAACAAGAGCTTGACTGAAGTCAGACACACTTGGAGTGGACTCTCCAAGATTAAAGCACCCAGAATACCTGAGAAATGTAATTAAAAAGACTGTAAGAATATACACTATTTCTCTAGTTCCTCCTTTCTGATTAGGAAAACTATACTTCTCTTGCATGAATTTAACTCCACTATAACAATCATATCACATTTATCTTTGCATGTTTTTGTTTTCAAAATGTGTTTTAAAATGCTTATGAATTTATGAGACAAGCCATAAGGTGACCAAAGAATGATATTGCTTCCCCAGCCTCTCCCAAACCCCCAGTCTTATCATAAATGATTTGTAGCAAAATGGAAAGGATAACAGGTCTGAGAAAAAGATGGTATTGTATTTCTCAGAAATCATCTGTAGCACCATTTTAATAATAATCAGCAGGGCATTTTCCTATTCACCATCTCATTCAAGCACATTGCACTAAATTCAGTGGTTAATGAGGCCTCATCACAAGGATGAGATATTTGCACCTATTTGCAGAGGTTTTATTTTTGAAGTTTCATTAACTGCCAAAGAAATATACCTCACTTGTAGAAATGTGCACTCATTTACCAGAAGCCAATGCTGACTAAATTTACATTTTTAGATTAGGTGGTGATAAAATAGCTTCACACAAATAAAACAATAACATCTTTTCTTGACTTGTAATCATATTTAGAAATCACCACCTTCCTCATTTTGTAATTTTTAAATTCATTGATTTGATGTTGAATTGAGGCCAGCTCTTTACTTTCCCTAAATACAGAGGAAAAAATGATAGAGTGATATTGTCCTAGCTTCAAAGTAAGCTTAGGGGTAAAATTGTATCATGTTTGCAATGAACTCACAAATTATTCAGAAAGAAATACGTAGGCAATCATGTATCTATGTATACACATCCATACAGAAAAACAGAAAGAATGCTGAGCTAATGTGGTAAAACGATTTAACATCCGACAAATATGGATGAAAGGTATACAGGAATTCTTTGTACTATATTTTGTAAGTTTTCTATAAGTCTAAAATTATTTAAAAATAAAATGTTTTAAAAAGTGAAATAAGTTCTGAGGTTAAAGAAACATGATAAATGAGAGAACAGATCAAAGAATTTATAAACATAGGTGTATAAAGATGCTCTCAGACACAATTACTTTTGGCCTCAATCTTGTAAATCAGCAATCAATACTCAAACACTTATGTTGTTTAAAGTTGCTGGTCTATTGGCAACACACAGCAATATCCATTACAAAAACCATCATCCCTAAACTATATTAATGTTTCAGTTACAGCTGTCATCAATTATTTAAGACTTACTTCCTAAGTAAGTTGGTAGACAAGAAGGCATGATTTTCAGAGATGATAGAACCATGGGAAGAAAATTAAAAAAATTTTTTTATCCTAATAAGAGAATGCTTTCTTAGTGATCTAGAACCCTTACGTATATATATTTCAGGGACTATTTTTCTTTATAGTGCTTATCTACCAGATATGGAAAAACAGTAGGATGGGCAAAGGAGGTTATATCCCCCCAGCCTATATATGCCAGTAAAATCAAGGATCCACTTATTGAAATGTTGGCCCAGCTAGACTTTCTTCCATTAACAATCAGTTGAGACACATTTTTAAAGCACCAGCTTAAATGAATGGCTGTGTGTCTGTAATAATTTTGACTTAAAATGTCAACTATATTTGAGATGCCATGTGCATTTAATCAATGTCTCTATATTATAAAATAAGTACACTTCAGTGTGACTGCTATGCCAACCATAAACCATAATTCACAAAGACAAGAATATCTTATCCTCTCTATTGATAGTCATTAATGACAATACTGATTAAAATGGTAACTGCCTGCCATATTATTGTTAAACAGTCTATTAGAATTTCTATTACATCCCATAACCTACCACTATTTCTCTTTATGCTGATACATCTTTTATGGAATAAAACATGATAGGCAGTTAGATTTAAAGTTTAACATTTAAAATGCAAAGTAAAGAACAGAGCATATCAGTAAGTTTTAACTCATAACCGGTAGGCTTTCTTTTGTCAGCGATTTCAGTGTTCAATGTATAAGGGCTTGTTTCTGTCTTTTAGAATAGTTACGTATTTCAAAATGAATATTTTGCATTAAAAAAACAACTAAAAGCGAAAAATCAATTGTTATCAAGAATTAGTCCAGTAATCCATCATTAAATGCATGCCATGAGCAAAGTTGTAGCCAATAGCAAATTTAGTGCCAGATGTGCCCAACAACCTGGGATCACTGGGAAAGAGGATTAGATGTCCCATTAAAAAGGGCAAAGAAGAGCTAGGGAGTCACACAGAGGTAGAGAGACTGAACTAGGAGAGACAGGTAGTCTACAAGAGGTACATGAAGTGATATTCCATCAGCTGGACAGATCGTGCAGTGAGGAAAGAGAATGACAGAGAGATACTTAAAAGTCAGGTAAGGTTCCAGGAAAATGGTCCAGGAACTACAGATGTATGGTACTCTGGAAATAGAGCCAGGATTCAGTGTTATAGGTGTGGCCTATCAAATAAGCAAGGCCTACCAAATCAGAGCTCTAGTCTAACAAGCCTCAGTGCTACATGGGCCTTTGGTCTCTAGGCAATACTACTGGAAAGAGCCCAGAGTAGAAGCCAATGTGGCAGGGCGGTGGTACCTTGTTTAGGAGAACACATGGTTGCTCTAAGTTCCACAGGTTTATTGACTTCTGGGATGGGTTAACAGATGCCACATGAGAAGAACATTTATATCAAGCTGACCAGGGTCAGGAGAGAGACTTAATAATCAATCTATCTCCATGACAGTCTTTCCTGTCCTGAGACTAGGGCAGGAAAGAACCTAAAGATTGGGTTACATTTACAAGAAGATTTGAGAGGAAGTAAGAGGGAGGAGGAAATAAGTTAGAGACCAAGGTATTGGGGAGGACACAAAAACGCAAAATTCATGGTTTCTGTAGCAAGGGTGGGAACAAAACCACTGGAAAATATCAAGATACTTCAGATCAGTTCTAATGCAAGTCTAGTATAATCAGGCCTGGCCAATGCTTTTCCCATGAAGTATAGATTGAGCTTGCTGGGAATGAGAAGATGCTAGGTGAGTTGGAGTTAGAAGGTTGAGCAAAGGATTCCAACTGTTGGGGAAGGGTTTCAGTCTGCCTGAGAGAAGGTGAATGACCTACTGTGTCTCCGTATCTGCATTTGTTGGAACGATTTTTTGGCACCTTTGCTTATTTTTAACAATAAAAGTACTATCACGTACATAAATGTTAAATGCCTAGGACTAGTGACTATTCTTTAGTTTTTGGTGAGTTTCTCCCTTTACCTCCCTCTCTTCAAGTCATCATATAGAGAAAGAAGATGTAACTGAAAATAGCAAAACAAAATTAAGAGGAAAAGGTTGTATAAATAGAAAGATCATTGCATTTATTTATGTTTATATTCTTATTCCCTCAGATGGCAAATTCCAATTAGCTTGACAAAGGTCTTTCCAAAAGTGTGGTCGTAGCCATTTGATTTTAGGCATTTAACACCCCAGTAGAGAAAGAATTGATGCAAAAAGGGAGGAGAAGACAGCATTGGTGAATGGAGTGAAGCATCTGGGTTAAAGTTCTAGGAAATTGGTCAAAGCCACCTCTTTTGTTTTGCAATCTATCTTCATCATAAAAGCTGTTCCTTCCCCTGCTTTGAAAATTCCAGAAGACACAAGGAAAGCAGAACAAATCTATGATATTGATTTTCTACTATACATTGCCTAGAGTTCAAATTTAAAGTGGAAAATTATAGACCCAGGGGGGAAAGAAGCCTGATCAATGTGAGGAACTAATACCAAAAGCTCCAGAGTTAGGTTTTTACTGTTCACTGGTGATTTTGTCTGCAATCAGAGTTGTAGCCATTATTTCTGGTTGATGTTCCCTTCAGCTTTCCCTTTCTTGAGTTTTGAATTATATAATATTTTGAGGATTCTTTTGTTGGCAAGTAGACTAATGCTTTTAGTCATTCTCTACTGAGACACTTCTACTTTGATTTCCAGAGCCATAAGACATTTTCAGATATCAAGAAAGTTTTAGAAGAATAGATGGCAACTCAGGTTAGGACAAGCACAAAAAGCTAAGAAAACTGAAGAGTTCACTTAAGTTTTCTTTTATAGCTTCCACTCTCTTATATGTTTTTTTTTTTTAAATTAAAGTATAGAATTTTAAGATTTATATTAAAATAACATTTACTTTTTATTTTTCAAATAAGTGTTATGACTATATAGTAGCACAAAAGAAAAGGGTAAGGAGGGAAGGGAAGAATCAGATAAAATTAAGATTGCAGACAGGAGCGATGAACTATCCTTTAGCTGGAAATTAAGGCGTTTTACTGGATATGGGATTTGTGGTGCTTAAACCAGAAGGAATTGGTTACCCTAGTGAACACCAAATGACAAAATGAGTAAGAATACATTTGAAGGCCAAATTTCATTTAGCTTCTAATTCGATTTTCTGTTTGGCAAATAAAACATTAATAGTCTTGGGCTATTTCTCTTAATTCAGTGCATTTTACCTTGTACAACTGACTTTTCAGTTAATCAAAACTTCTCTATTTAAGCCCATAAACGAAATCTATGACATATCTACTCCATAATCAGTTTCAGCCAATGGCCATTTAGTTGAGTACCATAACAATGATCATTTGCACCCATATTACAAGTGTATAAATGTATGTACCTCCCAGGCAAAGAAAAACTTACATTTGAGAAGGCTAAGTTTAGATATCAAGGCATATCACTATTCAGTATTTTTATCAAGTACACTGCCTGTACAAATGGTTTTAACCATAGTTTTATGCATTCAGGGATATCGTGGGCTTAGTAAATTTTTTACCACTGTAATTTAAAAACTTCTACGCCCTACTAGACTTTCAGGACACATCAGCCTTGTTCACTGAGGTATCTCCAAACCAGGCACCGGAACTGGCACTTACTAGGAAATCCATCAGTATTTGTTGAATGAATAAAAGAAGATGTCAGAGGCAAAAAAAAAAAAAAAAAAAAAATAGAAAGAAAAAAAAAGAAATAAAACATCTTTACCACAACATGATTGTTATGCACTTAGCAGGTACCTCCTCAATAGCATTGAAAACATTATTTCAGAAAAAGATTGGGAATTGCTCCACTTGATCTAGAAACACACTGTGGAATGGGATATTCAAAGTCCAGTTATTTTTTTTTTAAAGCCCAAAGTAGTTTTTTTTAGGGGTGGAGAGTGTAGAAAGAAGTTGTAGAATATACACCTGAATTCCAACCCCAATTATATTCTCAATTTTAAAACCTATTTTCAATGCTAGTAATTTCAAATCTATGGGTAAATTTAACTAGATAGTGAGTTTAATTAGAGGGATCATGTTTATTTTCTTTCTGGGTTCCCCCAGAGTAGCATTTAATAGATATGCAAGTAATGAACTGATTGGCAAGTTTTTCGTATCATTTAAGATGGATATTTATCCTTTTTACTTTTTAAGTACTTTAGGGAGGTCAATTCTACAACCTGTTCAAAAACCTCATTTCAGTGCTTAACAACCATCTTTTAAAAAATATCTAACCTCATTTTCTCTGATAGTGACTTTGGCCCATTTTCTCTAGCATTGTCCTCAGTGGAGAGGGAGAACAGCAGGTTACTATTACCAGATAACTCAGCCTTCAACATTTTCTTGAAGCAGAAATTTAAAAAAATAAATCCCAATGCATATTACACTTTTATATTTTTGAACCACTTTCAACTCTTTCATTTTTTCAATACTACTGTCTAGAACGACTAAAGGGCACAACACATTAATATCCAAATAAGTCTACTTCAATTAACACATCATATAACCCACTCCATCAATCAGCAAAAGCTTAGTAAGGGCCAACACTGTGAAAGGTGCTGCGAGGAGGTCCCTTTGCTTAAAGGAATTTATATAACCCCACTGAGGACATGAGACAGACAAGTAAAACCCTAACTAAAAGCCGAGCCAGCTTATGAGAAGTACAAAATGAATGATTCAGATGATAAGAGTTTTAATGAGAAAGAGAGAAATGCAGGCCAAAGAAGGTTTCATAAAGGAGTTAAGGTCTGAGGTGGGCTTTGGTTGCCTGGCAGGACTTAGGGAGAAAGAGAGGAAGAGGGAGGTCATACTAAGAGAGGAGCCATTTCAGGATTTCATAAGGCTTTTTGAGGCAAATGTGAGTGGACTAAGCTGGTTAGAATTAGAAGTTACAGATAGAAACAGTGAAATGATAGATAAAATAAATGATGAGAGAAAAATCAATTAGGCCCAGAATGCAGAGTATTGAATGTCAAACTAAACAGTTTGAATTTTATGAGCAAATTGTTCCAAAACAGAGATCCCTGGGACTGGCTATATGAGAACCATTGGGGATTCCCAAGCCCCTTCTTAGACCTAATGAATGAGGATCTCTGATGATGAAGTCCAGGAATCGATAATTTAACAAGCTCTGTAGAGCACTCTGGGGGTATAGTTGGATTTTGGGAACCACTAGGTAATTGGGAATCTTATCTCCTAGAGCAGAATACTACTAATAGATAATATTTTTTTGTCTTTATTTTTTTTAATGTTACATTAAAAAAATATGAGGTCCCCATATACCCCCCACCCCCCTCACCCCACTCCTACCATAATAACAACCTCCTCCATCATATGAGACATTCATTGCAATTGGTGAATACATCTCTGAGCACTGCTGCACCACATGGTCAATGGTCCACATTATAGTTTACACTCTCCCCCAGTCCACCCTGTGGGCCATGGCAGGACAAACAATGTCCAGTAACTGTCCCTGCAGTACCACCCAGGACAACTCCAAGTCCTAAAAATGCCCCCACATCGCATCTCTTCTTCCCACTCCCTACCCTCAGCAGTTACCATGGCCACTTTCTCCACATCAATGCTACATTTTCTTCAATTACTAATCACAAAAGTTCATGAATAGAATATCAGTAAGTCTAATCCATACTCTATTCCTCCATCCTGTGGACCCTGGAATGGTTATGTCCACTCCACATCTATGTCAAGAGGGGGCTTAGATTCCACGTGGATGATGGATGCAATTCTCCTGCTTTCAGTTGTAGGCACTCTTGGCTCCATGGTGTGGTGGTTGACCTTCTTCAACTCCATGTTAGCTGAGTGGGGTAAGTCCAATAAACCAGAGCGTAGGAGTTGCAAGTCTGTTGAGGCTCAGGGCCTGGCTATCACATGGTCAATCCGGAGGTTCAGGTACCCTGGGTATACACTAAACTCCAGCACCAACCACAGGTCCAGTAAAAGTAACCGGAGAGGCTTGTGAACAAAGGTGACATCTGAGTCCAATTCCATCACACTCAGGAACACAAACTCTAAAGTAGGGCCAACTGATATGGCACTGACCCCCACCTACCATGACCATAGAACCTGTGGGTCTCTGTAGCCCTCAGAAGAACCAATACCTGGGGTTGTAGCTACTTTAGCCGTCTCTGGGACTCTGCTGAGGTATGCATAAGGGCTACCCCTCTGATAACCTCCTGGCTCGTTTTTGGAGAATTATAGCCATTTAAACTCATTTGTCCTTTCCATTTCCCCCTTTTATTCAAGGTCAAAAAGCATTTTTAACTCCTGATATTATATGTAGGCTGAGATATTCTGCTGGTCTGAGTTGACTCTTTTATTCAAGGTCATTCTCCAGCCATATCATCAGCTAGTGCTTGGTAGTAATCCCTTGGCGCCAGGGAGGCTCATCTCTGGGAGTCACATCCGACCCTGGGGGGAAGGCAATGAATTTACATGCTGAGTTTGGCTTCGAGACTGGCCACATTTGAGCAACACGGAGACTCTCAGGAGGTAACTCTTAGGCACCCTGCAGCTCTAGGCCTAGTTCTTAATTCAGGGACACAGGCTCACAAGCATAGTCATCAGTATCAAGGGCTCATTGTTGGACCATCCTTTTTTGGTCTTTGCCATCACACTTGGGGGATTGTTGCTGTTCCATTAGGGAATGTGATAGAGCTCCCCTGGCTAGGAACTTAACACTCCCTCAGTTGTTGTTTTTAACTGTAAGATAATATTTTTAAAACTTACTATGTGATGGACATTTTTTCATGTTTCATCTCATTTAGATTCTCAGCAACTTTATTAGATAGATGCTCTATTATTCCAACTTTTACAGAAGAGGAAACTGAGGCACAGAGTGGTTAAATAGTTGCCCAAGCTGAGATGAAATGGAGCTGGGATTTGAACCAAAGTAGAATGGCTCCAGAGAACCTGCTCTTTATTACCTTGCCATACGGCATTTTAGAGCAGTAAATGTTAACTGAATATTTGATAACTCAATGAATGAATGCTTGGTAGCTATGCCCAGAATGAAGAAAGGAAGAAAGCAGGCAAATGAGTTAGGAAGCTATTGAAACAAACTAGTTATAAATAACAAAGACCCTGAATTAGAGTGGTGGCAGAGGAAACAGAAAAGGAGGCACAGATATGAGAGATAATAATTTGCAAGTATCAGCAGGCTGATGGAAGCATGGGGATGGGAAGAGGAGGCATCCTAGCCGTCACAGGATTCCTGGCGGCACCTCAAAAAGAATTAGGAAAATCAAGATGAGTTGGTAACTTAGATGGGTGGATTATGAAGTGGATTTCAGACATGTTGAAGCTAAAGTCAAGGCAGGGCTGTGATGCAAAAATGATTAGAAGCTAGCTGGAGAAACAAAATTAGATGGTGTCCAAAATCCTGGTGTATGTTATTTAGCCTAGTTGAAATTGCAGTCTTAGACATGCATTTCAGTAATAGTTGTATATCTCCTACCCATTTTTCAATTTGCATATTTCCTATGTTTTAAATTTTTCTGGGAAATCTTCTTTTGTCCTGAGGAGAATAGCTAGTTACTATGCCAAAGATTCACGTTTTCTGTCCTAATTATGAACCACCTCATGTAATTAAATTGGGTTTATATGTAAGCATAAGATAGGGAAATCCTATCTTGGCAAAAATAAGTGTTCTATAGGGTATATGGAATTATACACAGTCACAGCTGGTGTTAATAAAATTTAAATTTATTTATTAGAGAAGTTGTGAACTTACAAAAGAATCATGCATACTCTGCAGAACTCCCATACATCACCCCTCCCCAACACCTTATTTGTTGTGGAACATTTGCTACAGATTATGAAAGAGCTTGATCAGACTATTACCACTAACTATGGTCCATAGCTTACACTTGGTATATTTTTTCCACATACCCCTATTAGTGTCAATGCATTTTTAGATGCTAATAAAATAGTAGCAACAACCAGGAAGGTTTTGGTATTACTATGAGTTCAAAGTCTGGCCCTACACAGGCGGTTTCACTTTTCAATGTCTCATTCTTTGTTATCTACAAAGTAAAGTTACTACTTGCCACATTCATCTCCAGTGCATCTTGAAGACGGATGTTAGTAAATTATATTGTAGTTCTCAGCTAAAAGGTGCTAAACAAAGAACCTATTCCATTTTTTCCCAAACAAATTATTAAATCCATACATGTCACTATCTAATGGTATTAAGTAAATATCCCACAAGGACATGACATTGTACTGGACTTGGTACAAAGCAAATTAAGCAAATACAGCCCCCAGGAGCTTGTAAGTGTTTATATATATAAATAAAACAGTTTTTAATGTTTTATTACTTATTTAATATGGGTATGCAAATAAGTCCATTAGGAAATCTTTTGCATTTTAGCAATCCAGCACCTTAAATGATATTTCACCTTAAATGCTAATGAAGTTTATTTATTAATGTGTATCTTTCACTTTAGTGCCTGTGACAGTTCTTTTAGCATATCAATTTCTTTAAAAGTTAAGGCAATTTTTTTTTCCACTGGACATTTTGTTCTGATCTGTTAACAAATCTAAACCTCATTATCCAAGAAAAGTAATGAGATAAAGGGGTCCATTCTTCTTCTGTGCTCTTTTGTAATTTACATGAACATTAATGGGAGTCGTGCTCACATACTAAGAGGAGAAGAGAACCCTAATTAAACAAATAAGCGTTTGGTCCACACTCTACGTGATCATTTTTTTATTGTGATAAGTATGGGAAAATCATCTCACTGCATTGGACAGCCATAAACAGCTACAGAGTAATCAAGATCACATGGGGTAGGATGGGAAGGCAATAAACAGCAATCAGATTTTAAAATGATTTTCAAAACAAGCTACCCGGGCATTTTTATACAAATTAACTCCATCCATGCCCCTTACCCATACACAAACACACACTCAAAAGTGGATAGAATGATAAACATTTGTAGACGTGCTTGAGAGCTGAAAAGAAAATTATTAAAGTCAGATACCAAACAAACCCTCTACATGCTGGGCACTTCAGCGGATCATTTGTCTTTGCACTCAGGCCATCAGACAATCAGCCCATCTGTCTCTGGGTCCTCTTCTAGTTAAGAAATAAATGCCGACCAAACAATCCTAAATCTGTCTGATCCAAATTTAATCTCTACTTAACTTTTTAGTAACCAAACTTCCATTCCCTCATTTTGTATCACTTGTCCTATTCACATAGCACTTTCTGTCGCTTGTTTACATTCTCATATTCACAATCTATTCATATTATGGTGCTAATTTTCCTCTCTGGTGCTTAGTTGCAAACCAACAAAGCTAGAATGCATAATACATAAATATATAAATATTATCAGCCATCACACCACTGGGCTTAATGGAAGTCAATATCGGTATATTATACTCTCCACTTTGCAATTCCATTATAAGCTCAACACCGCTGGTCATAAAAAGTAGCATTCTGAGACCAGGCCTGTGATAATAATAATGAAAAAAAAAAAGGGTCATTGCTCTTCCAACTAGAATGAAAAATTAAAATTGCTAGGGCACTTAGCTCAAAGGAAAATTGGCAAATTAACAAAATGAAGAAACAAAATATTCATGGCTCACATTGTGAAAAAGTAAATAATTTAAGATGAACTGTGAGGAGAGAAAATTCAGAATTACAAAACAACCAAAAAAAAGGGGCCTAACTAAATCCCAACATGTTTTCAGCTTCTATTTCTTTTTCTCTGCAATCGTAGACAGCCATGGAGAACAATGGATGGCTATGCCTGCATTAGTCTCTGACATGCAAATTTATTTATTTCTTCATTTTGCTACAGTCATATATTTCTCTCAGGCTCAATATATGCAGCCATTTTACCCTGATATGTAAGGTTCTCAGTTTTCAATGTATTTCTATATCCATGCTGAAGCTGAATTAAGAACTTTGACCTATTTTGGCTTTCATTTTTCATCTAAAATTTCATGTTTCAAACTGGCCTCTATGCCTTCAAGTAAAGTACCTTAATTCTAGCCTGTTGTTGGCCTTTTGTCTTTAGGGAAAGGACTGTAAAAATTTCATTGGCCTGGCTACATTAGCTAAGTTATCCTTCATACCCATAAAGTTGAAGGGATACCCAGACATTTTACAACCACTATTTGGAAAGAGGTAATGACAGGCTATGGCCGGATTACGTCTATTGTACATGAGACCTGTAACAGTCATTCAGGGATCAAGGTAAAGAGGAAAAATGTTCGACAGATGTCATGCTCTCTAGTGATTTAAGCATTCGGTCTCTATCTAACCTAATTTTAAAATCAAGTCAAAATGTATCATCATGGGTAACATATTACAAGACAACTTCGAGGAAGCCCGATGAGATAACTATGAGCCACACATTAAGAATATAAACTCTAAAACCCACCCCATACTCCCTGAGCTGAAATATAGGAAGGAAAAAAAGTAAGAAACAAAACACTATTTTCTTCACTCTATTTGTATTCAGCAGTAGAGTTTTGCCTTCTCTCAAGTGATTAAATAACCTTTGAAAATAGTTCATGGTTACAGTTAGAAAGGGGTGACCCAAAGCTTATAAAATATAAATGACTTATGATTTTCACTGTTTCATTACTTCTTGTAATTTATTATGCAAAATTGTCTAGGCTAAAGAAAAAATATCATGACTATCTGAATTACAAACAAACAATTAGAGGAAAACTGAAAAATTCGGAAATAGAAATTTAGCGGACTTTAGGTATGTTTTGCTCAAGACACAGGTAACATCTATGGTCTTGGCTGTCTGGGATAGGACCTGAGGGACAAGATGAGAAGTAGCATCTAACAAGTCAGGCACTATACTGATAGCTTTGCTGCATATATTGTTTATTTTCATTTGACCTTCACAACAACTTTGAGGGCTGTGTTATTAATATTATCTCCAATTTAATAATGACAACACTGAGACTCAAAGGGATCAGTGAGGGCCACAGAGCTAATAAGGAACAGATTTTAACAAGGTTTAAGCATTCATTTGGTGGTGGTGGTGGATGGATGTAGTATATGTGTGTGCTCTTGTGTGTGTGTATGGGGAGAAGTATTCTTTTTAAAACAATTCACAGCAGAATGCTTTTATATAGAATTCCCAAGTTTACATAAAATAGATTTGATTTGAACTCAACTTTTTAAAAAATTCATTGACAGTATAAAACCAAACAAACATATAGGTTTTGGCATATGCAAAGTTTAGAAATAAAAAGTTGATGCCTCTAGATTTTTAAAAATACCTTTTGTCATTAGGGTTCACATTTTAGGTTTCTGTGATGCTCCATTACGTTGAAACTGAGTGAGTGTATCCTTGAGGTATGCCTACATCAGATGAGTTAAAGAGAAACAAGAAAGAGCAACCAATTGATGGGCTTGGAAGAACACAGTTGATACACATAGCTGTAAACCCAGTTCCCCAATTTCACTGCAGACAATGTGTCTTCAGAATGCCTACTATAGGTGTAATAGGGCTTCCTGTATTAAATCAGACCCAGTTTGGAGTAGCTTTTTGTTATAACTTTATGTGCAGTTGGTTTAAAACTAGCCTTCCCATATTCATTATGTTCCAAAGGAAAATAAAAGCAGCAGGTATAAAGCAATTTGGCTTCGGTACCACAGTATGCTAAGTTCTGATAACGTATCTGCTGAAAATTCAGTGTGGATTGAGCAGGTACTCACTCTGTTAAGACTCTTAGTTACTGAGGGTGAGAGGACACTATCCTTTCTGATTTCTTCATAGTACCTACTACAATCTGGAATAGTTGTGATTATTTTGGGTTAGTTGTTATTCTCTCATCCTCACTGGAATGCAAACACCCTGAGGGGAGGGCCTGGGTGACTGGTTCCACATTGTCTAAGTTGACTGTTGATTCCCTCAAGTTGACTAGGTATTGGTTTGTCCCAGAGGTATCTAGATGAATGGCCAGATACTCACTGGGAAAGCCATTGCTGCAAGTAGTTTACATGGTTATGTGATATTCTGATATTACTGTTTTAAATTCACTACAAGAAATTCAAGTCTTTGGTTATTTTTCCTTCCTTTTATTAAGACAAGAGAATTACCATAAAAAACATGGAATTTGTCTCATTTATTGCTGTACACCCAGTGCCTAGAATGATGCCTCATGAAAAGTAGGCACTCGATAAATACTGCTGAGTAAATGAAAGAGTAATTATTAATGTGCTTGGAAAAGAGTAGGCATTCCATAAATATTACTTATCACATGAACATGTGCAAACAAATTTTAAAAACAGAGATGACATCTTACTGGCAGGACTGGACTCTGTTCTAGGTTATTCCATTAAAAAGGAGCTTCGTAGGTGTGATTCCTCTTAGTATCAAATCATACAATGAGGAAACAGAAACTTGAACTGCATCAATCCTTTCCCTTCAGTGTCCAGAAGAAGTTGACAGTTCAAATATTTGTAAAGTGAGTGATCCATAATATCAATAGAAGACAATAGCAGCTTTTTATAAAGGAATGGATTTTAAACTCAAATCTATGACAGAATTCAGTTAAAGAATATAAGGATTGACAAAGACATTAAATACTAAAAAAATCAGGGCCTGATCTCTGAGGTTTCCACCCTAGACAGAGCAAGATTTTCTTAGTAAAAGGATATTTCTCTTGAGGGGTAGGTGGTCAGTAAACATCTGCTAGGCCCAAAGAGGTGGCCTGTGGCTTTAGCAATGGACTTGTCTATTGGAGGATTTTTGAGTTTCATCCTTTGACAGCAGGGAGCCATGGATTGTCTTTCTGCAACGCAGTACCATGATGAATACAATGCCGAAGTAATCCAAACACATATGGAAAAAGCCAAACACCTTGACTGCCTGAAGCCCTCTTTCAGCGGCAATGAATTGGGCATACAGGGAAACAACCAAACTTGGTAGGTTCTTGAGCTGCATATTTTTCACAACGATTCACAGACTGCTCAAGAGCCACAGCTAGTGACACAAGGAGGTAATTTCAAAGATAGCAAAATATAAGCATATTGGAGGTAGCATGTATAAAAAGATGAGTTAAAGATTACCCTCTGCCCCCCGAATTCTTTTTTTCAAAAGAACCAGGGGCAGGTTAAATTAACAAATGACCTAAACTATACTACTGCATATCATCAACATGAATGGATAAGTAAATATCAGAAAACCACAAACAACTTCTAACAAGCAAGAGCATGGCCACTTGCACTTCTGTGCTGCAAGGCTTGGTGAGGAGAGGGTGGCAGAATTCCAGTCTTCATACACACCCTTGGCTTCTGTAGCTGGCACGACCGCACAACCTATACTGAAGCCTTCCGTCAGGAAAGTGTCAGTGAAAGAAAGACAACGGAAAAAAATAATACACAACTAAACCATACATCTAACTCCAAGAAAACCTAAAAGCAATCAATCTTTTTTAAATAAGAAAGAAACTAAGTCAATACCATCTGAGCAACAGATGAGAATTAAAGCAAAATCTGTTGGCTAACGGTAACAGCTTTTGTGTTCTTTGTTGTTGAAAATGTGCATGTAGCAGCAACTCCAATATGCTCACAAACTTCGACGCAAAAGGCTATGGAAAACAGTTGCTATTTTTACACAGAAGATAAAATCAAATACCACTTTTCAGATCTTGTTTTAGCTATAATAGAGGAAGGAAACAAAACCCGAGTTGGTAGATGTCTAAAGATCTATGACCTGTGATTTTTACCAAAGGAAAATATAGAATATATTGGACAACAAAGGAGAAGGGCTGTATTATGGACAATGGAGTATGACCTTGCCAAATCAAATTTTTGGAAATAAAAATACAAAGTTAAGGTTTCATTTAGTAAATCTTCTAGAAAATGGTGATACGTGAAGCTCTAACAGTTCTTATATTTACTGACTATTCTAGTTAAATCTTTTGTTTTTTTTTCATAAACCGTAGATTAAGGAGAAAAAAGTTTCCCTATAAATTATTACGATATTGTAGAAGTTGTAATAATAATTCTATAAATAACTGTTTTTCTATTGCTATGGTAATAAATTACCACAAATTTAGCAGCTTCAACAGCACAAATCAGCTGAAATTGAGGGTCAACAGGGTTGTGTTCCTTCAGGAAGCTCTAGGGGGGATCCTTGCCCTTTCCAGTTTTGACAGGCCACTCATATTCCTTGGCTCAGGACCCCCAACCTCCTTCAAAGCTAGGAATGTTGCATCTCTCTGTAGCTCTCTTCCATTTTTAAGTACCATGTGATTACACTGGGTCCCTGGGAAAATCCAGCATAGTCTCTTTATCTTAAGGTCAGCTGATTAGCAGATTTAATTCCATGAGCAACCTTAATTATCCTTTGTCATAAAACATAACATATTCACAGGTACCAGGAATTAGGACATGGAGAGCTTCAGGTAGCCATTATTTTGTTTACCACAATAACATTTATTGAATGTTTATTGTTTGCCAGACCCTGTTATAAACACAATGCATGTAATTAAACAAATACAATTCTCATAATAATGCAAGATACTAGGTGACAGCAGACCCAGAGCATGTCTTACTATACTACATCCAGGAGTAAAGTCACTCCCAATTGATTGAACAGAGCAGAGGAACACTGGCATAGCATTCTGTGAGCACTGGAAATGTATCAGGAAAGCTCACTGGTATCAATATTACCCATGGCCTCTAAGTGTCACTTAGGTGGCAAAACTGGTCATCAACTATCACCTCCCATCAGTTTCCCATAGGAGAGAAGCATAGAGATTAACTGAAGGGAAAGCTTTTCTTTGATGGGAAATTTTAGAGGTACGGAGAATAAGGGAAAGGTGTATTTCCCTCTTTCATCCCCAGCAAAATAAGTGAGGGGGGCTACATGAGAACCCCTCAGAAAATTTGGAGGTAATTGTATGAAAGCAGACTGTCATCCCACTTTCTATCTGTTTTGCTTGGTGACTTGCAAACATTATTGACCCTCCCCACTCCCCATGCATGAGAGAGTTCTTGGGAGAGTTTGGCATGTATTCCTTGGGGAATGGTGTTCCACTCCACCCTGGAGAAATCTGAAGATACAAAGCTAGTTGGAACACTGCAATGACAGGGTGAGGAGAAAGAGGGGAGTGGTAGGACAAGCTGGACTCCTATCATTTGTAGGGACAAAGGGTCAGTGATTGTAGTAAACCAAGTAGATACTGGTGAAGGAAGTCAGGCTAGAGCTATCTCATACTGATATCTAAGAAGTCTACTAGCCATCTCCAGTCTACTAGTCAACTCCAACTGTTGAGGTCAGAGGCTGTGGGTAAGAGGGTCTTAGGGAGTTAGAGGCGAAAGTGAGTCTCCTACATCAGGGTCTACTGCAGTAAGGAATTCTTTGAAGAATCTGCAAAAGGGCTCACAAGGGGTCCCCCATGACAAGATTATACCAGATATACCTGTTAACTAAAATTCTAGCCTGTTTTAATAATGCCCGTCCCCTGCACCTGATTCTGGAGACTGAGAAATAGCAGAAGGTGGAATCTTACCTCCCACCACTCTATGGGCCCTCACTGGAGTTGAGGCCTCAGAGGCAAGGAGGAAGGACTTTTTGACTTAGGCTGAAATGTTCTTTTTAGTCCCTAACAGAGAGTTTGTTCTAATACCCAAAAGTGACTGGAAAACTACTGGCTGGAAAGCTGAGATGCCATTAAGTTATGGAGGAGATGGCATCATGGAGCATAATTTAAGGGAGTGTGAAGAAATGAAGCTGCTTTCTGATTGTACCCTGATGAGCCAGGCCTAGATAATAAGCCAATCGCCTATGGAATCTCACTTCTCAGTCTCATAACCCCACTGAGTTAGTAAAGCAGGTATGCCAGCCCCATTATGAAAATGAAGAAAGGCTCAAGGAGGCTAAGCAACATATGTAAGCCCTATAGCTTGAGTGTAGTGTAGACGTGGATTCAGATGAAGGACATCTTACCCCGGACCCAGCAACACCTCCACATTCCCTTTAAACATGCCTCTCAAAGGCCCAAGCGACTGGTCATACATACACCTAGAACCATGGGACATTAGGTTCATCCACTCTAACTTCATTAACTCAAACAAAGTGTGCTATAGGAAACTGTTTAGTTCTTTATTTCCTCTGGCATTCCCTGCCCATGATGTGAAGAAGCGTTTAATTTAAAGGCATAGTGCTTTCGTATTAAGGGCACACCTCTACCAATTATTAGCCTTTCTTTGACAATGGATGCATGACAACTTCCTGTCATCATAAGCTTCAAGAGTAGACCATGAAGCCTCCTGCTACTGTTGCAGAAAAGGAAAAGCACATTCACCGCTTAGGTGAGTATGCATTTAGACAAAGAAGGTGGAAAGCTTGTGTTTTTATTGAGTACACACCAATGAGTGATATCACCAGGACTAAAGAGAAACAAGACCAACTTTGCCTTCAAAGCTGGCCCTTACCTCAGCATGGCACCAAATCCCTTCTTCTTTATTTTCCTTTCCGGATCTTCATTTTCTTCTTTTCGCTTTTTCTCCTTGACTTTCAATTTGCCCTTTTCCTTTTTCTTCTCCTTTTCTTTTTTTTTTTTAACTTTCCTGGTTTTATTCTCCAGGTCCTCTAGCTCAGAGTTCCCTTGAGGGGCAGATTCACAACTCAGAGCTCCTTGGCCAGAGTGAGAGCTCTTATCAGACAGACCATCTAAACAGAAAAAAGTCAATATGCATGGTCAGGAGCACTGACAGTTAGTACAGAAAGGTAAAATGTAAACTACAGAGGAATGAGTGAAAGCTCTCCAGAGTTCTACCCTTCCACAGGGCTACTTGTGCCATTTGAAGAGATGACTGTCTAAAATCTGGTTACTTCAAGCAAGGTTTGATGGTGGGAGTGGGTGACATTGTAATTGTTTAGCTGGTGGTATGAAAGGCTTGATATGTGGTAAAACGCTAATCTCTCAGGAAGGCAGCTTGTTAACCTTGATTGGCTCAGAAAGCCACATGCTGGGAATAAAACACGGCAAGTTTATTCCAAGGAGAGGTTTTTGAGCACAGATATAACCCAACTGCTTCTACCCAATTAATTCAGTCAGTCCTGAGGTTGACGCTGCTTCTAATGACTCCAATAAGAATGTCAAGTAATGCATACTTAGTGCTCCTACCCTAAGGGTACATGACAGTTGGTCCTTGTAGGAAAGTGAAGGAGAACATTGCTTTAGCGTTTGCACTGTAAAATAAATTGCATATTGCGCTATCCAATTCCATGTTCATTAAGCTATAGGGCAAAATGTATCAGGAAAATGAATTACTTTTAATATCAAATATATAATTGTGATCCTTAAATCATTTTTCTCTGTAGTTAAGCACACATTCTTGCCTATGATTCGTGGATAATAATGAGATGAAGAAACCATTTAAGGAAGCACATTGCCCTACCAGCTTCTAATTCTTCAGGTCCATCGTAAGATTTGTCAATGGCCGCTCTGAAGCTCTCGTTGCAGCCGCGACCACGGACCATATGTGGCCGGGGTCTGTGGAAGGGAAGCTCGTTCTTCCTGACCTCAGCCACAGCAGTCTGCAGGCTTTCCAAAGAACTGGATTTTTTCAAACCCAGAGTTGGGCCGAAGTCTTTGCCTGGAGATTCTGGAAAAGACAGGGCAAAAAGTCAGCCTAATGGGCAGTGTGATGTACTGGAAAGGCTTATTATTCCAAAATGTTACTGTCTGGAATCTGAAATAGAGGGCTTTAAGTGGGGGGGACGTGGGATTAAACCTCAGCTTTGCCACTTTTGGGGACTTTGACCTTGGTTTCCTTTTCCTTAAAGTTGTGGTGAAGATTTAAAAGGATAATACATATGATATGCATATATATATATGTGTGTACATGCACACACACATAAGAATTTGCAGGGTTATATCTGTCCATAGAGATCATATGTTTGAGAGTGTGTGATGAATTTGTGTACATCATATATTCACATATATACACAACCACACAAATGCACACATGCAAACACACATGCAGAGCACCTAACAAAGTAACTGTTTCTCTCACATTACCCATCCTAGGCACTCCTATACACTGTAGCTTTTATTACTGCCATATTTGTTTTTATGATTATTAAATAATAAACTGTGCATGGAAATCAAAGACCATTGAAGTGGTTGTAATTTTTATGATTAAGCACTTTACCTTAGCCTAGTGGCCATTAATATATGGTGAATGCAATTTATTCAGTCAATAAATAAATAAAGCAATGCAAGAAAGAAAACAACTGTGTCAAACCTCATTGTTCTAAGAATATTTCTATTCTGATATCTAGAAAAGGGACATTTTTATATGATATAAAATTACAAAAAGAAAAAGTAAAACATAAGTGAATCTTAATCAGTTTTTTACATATGGTATTTTTCATTTGAACTGTTTTTCTTACCCTGTACCCCCACCCCACCCCATGCCTTGACCTCCATTTCAACCCCCAGTCAGTCTCCCAATTTTCTGTAATAGGATTAAGCTATATAAATACAAGCAGTACAAGGATTATTTTAGAGATGGGAGGAATTCTATCGGAGCCCTTGTTTTCATATTCAAAGAGCTTTTCTACTAGGGTCAAAGCTCCTGTTCTTCTCTCCTTACTAAGGGAGTTATTGTCCTGAAGAGGCTACACTTGCATTTCTGAAAATAAATTGCTGTACACTTTTCAATTGAGAGCAGTTGAGTACATATCAAGGATCGTTACATAAAGTATGATTTCAATGCCTAGCACATACTAAGCAGCAACAAATGGCACCAGATTTTATTACTGCCATCACTATTTTTACTTCTGCTCTGCCATCACCATGAACACTAGTACTAGTTACCTACTTAGCACGGTATAGGGTGATACAAGGTATACAAAAGAAGCACAAAGGTCTAATGCATATATATACACATACACACAAAATTAAATGACAAGTCACAGCTCCACATGTTCTGAAAACAGTTACTGTAATGACAATCATGCTAATTGCTAAGAGTACATGAGATGTTTTGACTGTTCTAGGTGCTCTAGTTATAGTAATTTGCTACCATACTCACAATTGTGATACTGCTACTATTGTAAGCCCCACTGTGGTGGACTGAATTGGGTACCCCAGTTTGAACATGTTCTTGGTCTTGGTCCACATGCCAGTAGGTGTGGACTCATTGTATCTAAAATGTTACTGCAGTTAAGGCATGGTCCAAATGAATCAGGTTGGGCTTTAATCTGGATTACTGGAATCTTTAATACCAAATTGAAATTAAGAGAGAGAGAAAAGCTAAGGGGAGCAACCAGAAGCCAGAAGTTAACAGAACTCAGAGAAGAAATGAGAAGATACCACTATGTACACTGCCAGGTGACAGAACGGCCAAAGAACTCCACAGATGTCCAGCCAGCTGGAAGACACCGACCCCTGGATGAAGCAAACCTTTTAGCCTCTGAAACAAAGAGCCAATAAATTCCTGTTTTTAAGCCAGCCAACTGTATGGTATTTGGCTTAGCAGCCAGAAAATGAAAACATCCATTTTACAGCTGAGGACACTGAGGCACAGAATAGTTAAGTAACTTGTCCAAAGTCACATACTTAATAAGCATCAGAACTGGGAACTGAAATCAGGCCGCCTAACTCTATAGATTACCTTTTCTATCCCAAAGATGCATTTGACTTTTGCCCTCTGTATGCCAAACTGGAATTCAGGAGGTCAGGGTTCAGGGCAGCTTCTGCTGCTAAACTAGCTGCTTGATTATGGTCAAGCTTCTTAAACTGACCTACAGTCTCCTCATCTCTAAAATGAAAGCATTAGTTCAGATTAGTCCTGGAGCCTAGTCAAGCATGCAAACTACACAAACTCAGTGTTGCTATACAGTTTCATAATTAACTTACAGGAGGCAAGGTTGCACCTTCAACAATATATTTGATGACAAGACATATTGTATTTTACAGGTGACAGTATATCTTCAATAAATGAAAAGGAGATGAATACTAAGCCAAAAAAGAAAATTATAACAAATTTTAGGGACATATTTTAGGTGACAGTTGCAAGTCTTAAATACGGAAGGTATATTACTATTAAACCCATAAATTGGCACATTTCTTATATTCCCAGAAGGAAGGTAAGTTGCAGAAAGGGAAAGTGAATAAGATCATTTCTGTGAAGAAAACAAAAGGCAAGATAGAGGTTTGGATTATTGAAAAAAGAGTAAAAACTTTGGAGTTCACAGAAAATATTTTATACCATCAACCCTTAGGGATGTCTGACATGAACTTTGGTGAGAAAATGAAGATGAAAACAATCTGAGAATGTCTAGTTCCTCTGTCAACAACAGTGACCATCTTTTATTTACTAATTGCCATTCAGGAGATTATATTATAGACCAAACTGTAAGTATTCACATCAACTGTTAGCAATAAATTCTAGGGAACATGAAAGTGAATAAATCATTCAAGATTTAAGGCATGCTATGGAACAGGAGCCTATCTAAAGCTCAGCAAGAAGTCATATTTGAGAAGAACAAAAGCACAGTTACTCCTTCTAAGCAAACTGAACATTCAGAATTCATGGACTTTGCAGAATTAATAGACCAGGCAATTAATTCAGTTTATATAAATAGAAGTTGCAAATAGAAGCAACAACTGACACTGTGCAAAATTTAACTATTGAATGTGGTATAAGCAAATGGGGTGGTTGAGTTCTAAGTTGTAAAGGTGGACTCAGAGGTTTACAGGCTTGGAAGAAAATTTTCTGTTCCTAGGGGGTAAGCAAGATATAGCAGTGGAAGAGAGGCTGATGTTGGAGAGAAGAATCTAAAAGCAAGGATGTACTTACAAGTGCAGTGAAATGACCAAACAATGTCCAAGTGAATTGGATTCTGTCATGGACGTTCAACAGTGCTCCACATTTCCTTTACATGACCAAGAGCTTTTCATAGAAGGTCATGGTTGCATGTGTTAGATTGTTGTGTCTTTTGATGGGCATCAGCATTAAAGTCCAACATACCATTAGGAATAAAGTACCCTAACATGTAAAGATGCGGAGCACAATAAATTGTCACATTCGAGCCCTCTTCCTCCTATCCTTACCAATTCCAGTTTAGGTTGATAAGGCCAAGGAAATTTTATAGCTTTTAGGATGAGAATTTTCACTATTTCAAGCCTAGCCATTTTACACAAATGATCTTTTTTTCTAGACTTCGACTAAAAGTAGAGATCTTAAACCCTAAGCTTTTCTGAAACTTATTCCACTGAAGTCACCTCAAAATATGATGACTTTTCAAATTTTCATCTGTAGCTGATGTGATATTAGCTATGGCTAATTTTAAGCAATTGTCTGAGGGTAGTAATCTATCAATACCACATGTTATTCATGTGCTGAAGCTTGTCCCATTTTGAGCATTTTCTTTTCCCATATTCTAAATATGACTCTTCAAAGTTTTCTAGGCCAGTTTAAGTTAGTTGCAAGCACCAAGGAATGAATCTTTTTCCATATTGTAGTACCAAGTCTTTATTTTTTAGCCTATGAACTCCTATGTCCAGTGGCTAAGATTTTAAAGATGTAGATGGATCTATCATTCTCTCAAAAACATGAAGTTGAGAAACACAAACTTAATAAAACACATGATATTGTAAGACTGGGGTGCTAAAAGAGGCATCTTGTATAAAACAAAAATTATTCTCAAGGTAGTATAGTAAAATATACTCTTTGGGTCCCATCTGCCAAATAGTACTTTAATATAAAGCTTTATAAATAAATACCACTGAAATCTTTTTCTAAAAGATGCTATAGCACATTTGAAGATTCCATCTGTTCCCAGAAGGATTGACTTGACTTGGCCCCTGAAGCCTTTCCTGTAGAGAGTAGAAGGGAATTTCAATATCAAGCTTCCTGGTCCTACCAATTCTCAGATGTCTCCTCTATCCCATGCCCTCTAGAGAAATACAGTGTCATAAAGAGAATGGACACACACATACCAAGACTAAAGATTTAAAGGCGTTGGGTCATTCTTTCTCCCGTGAGCATGAAAGAAGTGGTTGGAGAGACACTACTACAAAATAAATTCATAAAATGCTTAGAAACTGCTGACCCAGAGCTCTGGGGAGGAAATCCAATTTCAACAGAGTATGAAACAAAGCCGTTCCTGGAGGGTTGTCTGGATTTGGACTGCAGTTTCTCTGACTCAGTCTTGGATTCCTGCCCTTGCCCTACAGCTGAGAGCTGCTGTTTATTTCCCACAGGCAGGTGATTAGGAGAATACAGGATCTTTATTCTCTCATCGTGAGAAAACAGCTCAGAGAGTGGTGGTTAATAAGAGGAGAGGCTGTGGGACACCCCCACTCTGTGATCTGCTTCTTGACTTATTAACCTCTCTGTGCCTCAGTTTCCTTGCCTGGGAAATAAGGATGATAAGACAAGCACAAACCAGTGCCTGGCACAGGGCAAGTGCTCGTAAAGGGTTGGTAACAATTATTGTCACTGTTACCTTTGTGCCACCTCTGAATATCTGGATGAGGGAAGACCTGACATAATTCTTTTTGTTCAATCCATGATTACATTCTCCAATACGGTCATTCCTTCCACAAAATTCTGAAAATGATCTCACAAAGAAATACTACCCTTCCATTTTTTAAATTTAAAAATAAAGCTGATTTCTTTCTCAAATAGCTCCTTTCATTTTTTGCCTTTTGAAATAAGGTCTATAAATCCATCTGCTCAGCACATATAGAGGCTATTCTTGGGAAGATTAATAGTAGAGTCTTGGTTGCCCTTCCCCTTAGGCTATAATCATTTAATTAGTCTGAGATTTCATCGGCAATGTTTGAACTTCCCACTCTCACATTAAAATCTTGCAATAAAAGAATGTGTTAATCCAGGCGACCAGTAATTGGATCTTCCATTATTGATGAAATTATTTCCAATACATCTTTATTAAAAAATAAACAATTAGTTTGGTGAAGGTATTCACTTTCAGAACCATGGCAAATTTTTCTCCCAGCTAGAGCTTTATAATTAACAAATACTTATGATAAATTAACAATAAATAATGTATTAATTTGCACATTTCAATAACATCAATGGCCCTCAAGGCACCTAGTGAAAATTAATTAAGTTAGAGCTCCTCCCTCTAAAATAAAGGAATCATGCCCAGTACTAACCTGGGGATCAAAATGATTGTAACACTATTCAGGGGTCACAGCATGAAACTTGCCAAGGCCGGGAATTCATCAAGATAGGCTGCTTTCCTTATCATTTGGCCCTGCCTTCTTATGAGCAATGAACTTGGGTAAACACAGTACAAATGCTTTACTTGCTTCATGGGGAGTTGTGATGTGAAATTAATAGCCTTAAAAAGTCTTAAAATGAAAAACTATTACAAATTCCAAGTAGGAAGTCACAACACCACTTTATTCACTAACATATCCAGTTTTCTTTTCACTTTAGATTATACTTACAGAAAATTTTGTATATTTGACTTTTTAGTAGATTCTCTGGAGGCAAAATGTCCTACATGCTTTAATAGATATCATTGCAAATCCATTAGCTTAGGGGAAAAAATCCCCATAATAGCTAAATGTATAATTTCCCAAATTGTTATCTATATTAACTGTGTCCATAATGGGTCTAATTACCTTCTTGCCTATTTCAGTATTCCAAATATTGATCATCAGACCAAGCTTATCACAGTGCCCCATTTCCTATTCATTATTACGGGATATATTGTAATCTGGTTTATATATTATCTGCTGTCATTTGGGTCTTAGTTATTTACAGGCAATTTCCAAGTTCTCCAGGAGCAGCAAATTTTTTTTTTTTTTTAAGTCTTAGAAAACCCAAGGTCTTTTATCATTTCCTGAAATTCTCATCAAAATGTTCAATAATGAACTTCTCATTAAGAATCAAATATTTGCATAATCTCCCCTACCTCTCTCCAATGTCTATTTTAAAGAGAAAATACCCAGAGAAAATATGGGGAGATTATGTGAATGAATACAACAAATGCTTTGATTATGACTATGGGAACGGCCTTCTGAGTGCCTTCAAATGTTTGCCAAGTATTGCTATATACTATAATTTTCTTTACTAAAAATTCCTTCTTCTATAAACTGAAGTTGAAAATTTTATGCCATGTTTAGTTTTCCTTCCTGACCTCAAATTATGTCTAAGAAATTTATTGAATAGTGAATTTACTGCACTAAAAATACTCTTGTGATACTTTTGTTTCTTTTTATTTTCTTCTCTTATGCAGTTATGATCATGCTTTAACTTAGTGGATATACTTTTTAAAGAAAATCTGTAACCATGTTTCTAGGTAGATTCTGTAAAGCAACTGGAAAACTCAGACCATCCCATTCCCAATAGACTGGTTTGCTTTAATCTTTAGTTTTCTTTCTTTATGCCTCATCAGGAAAACCTTATTGGTTTAAACACACACACACATACATATGCATGTTTATATTTAAGAGAACATGGAGGGTAGATGGCATTGTAGGGATCTCCAGGGCTCAGTCCTTCCACCAAAACAATTATTAAACAGGCAGAGCCTGTCTGAAACAGCTATTTAGAAACTTGGGAGGCCAGAAACACTATACAGGATAGTGGGAAGAAAAAGCTGATAAATTATTATAAAGAACAGTAAATTGCTATCGCTGTGTAGCAGCTAACTGGTGCCCTTCTCCCCATTCTCATGGCAGGCCACTGTGGAATCCAGCCCCTGGCTAGCTTCTGGTGACAGAAAGGGACATATAAATCTTCTTCCTCAAGAACAGGGGTGAGCATGGCTGATGACTGACCACAACTTTTGGTTAGTGAATTAGGATCACTGGGGCCCCAGCTTTGAGGAAAGCTATTGTTTCACCCCTCTTTGGACTATGGTGGTGGCAGCCATTGTTTTAACCTGTCCTGGACAAGGGTGGTGGCAGCCATTCTCTCTACCCACCCCAGATAGGGAAGTGGGAGCAGAAATATAAGGTACTGCACTTCCTCAGGGCTGCAAGGGATAGTTAGCTGAATGGCTACATTTTCTGGGCAGACCAGGAAAGCTCAGCTTTGGAGAGCTATCAGAGAAGTTCTTGGCACCCTTTGTGATTCCCTCTCCAGGGCACTTTGGAGCCAGTCTGCACTCCCGTCGTGGGTCCCTGACTCTGTTTTGGCTGGGAAAGACTAACTTGGGAAAGTTCTCTCTGTTGTGCACTACTCTTAGTATTTGCCCTCCATGAAAAAGCAGCTTGAGACAACAAAAGAAGTGTAAAATATATAGAGGCAGACAGTCTGGGACAAAGACTTGTTGACTTCACATACCTAGAAGATGGAAGTCTGTCTCCTGGAAAATAAAACAGACAACCAAACTCCTGTAAACAGGGGCACTCCAGAAAAACCAATAAGCAAAAGCCCAGGACAAGACAGAGGCCCAGAAAGACAGGAAAACCCTGCACACTGCATTAGCCTTGGACAGACCTTCCTTAAGGAGGTCTGAAGGTCAAGAAAAGCTCTGTCTTATTATCAGCTGTTTACAAAACCAAGAAACAAACATAACAGGGAATGAATTCCAGAGTTAAAGTTTTAAAATACTAAAATGTGCAATGTACAACAAAAGAGTACAAGACAAAGAAACAGATAATGATGAGCCATCCAAAGGAAGAGGATAAAAAAATCCAGAAAATACCAACAAAGAAGATGAGAATGTGGGCATATTGAACAAAGAAAAGTCTTTTTTAAAAAATTATCTTAAAAATGCTCAAGGTGATGAAGGAAAATACAGAGAAAGAACTAAAGGGTATTAGGAAAAGAATGAATGAGCAATATGAGAGTCTTAGTAAAAAGACAAGAATTAAAAAAAAAAAAAAAAACAAGACTACTGGAGTTAACTTGATATGAAAAATATCCAGGAGGGTTTCAAGATCAGATTAGAGGTGGCAGGAGAAAGAAGCAGTGAGCTTGAACTCAAGACACTTGAAATGAGTCAGACTGAGGTGCAAAAGAGAAATATTAAAATTGGGACACGATCAAGCACACCAATATACATATCATGGGAATCTCAGAAGGAAAAGAAAAGAGAGAAAAGGACAGAAGGAATATTCAAAGAAATAATGACAGAGAACTTCCTAAACTTAGCAAGAGACATGAATATGCACATCCAAGAATCCCAGAGAACACCAAACAAAATAAACATGAATAAAAATATAGCCTGCCCTATACTGATTACACAACTGAAAGCAAAGGGCTAGGAGAGAGTTGTAAAGACTGCAAGAGAAAAGAAATGTGTTGTGCACAGGGAGTCCGAATTAGACTGAGTGCTGATTTCTCCTTAGAAACCATGAAGGCAAGAAGGCAGTCACTTGAAATACTTAAAACGCTAAAAGAAAATAAGTGTCTGCCAGAATTTTATATCTGGTAAGACTTTCTTTAAAAACTGAGGGAGCAAGTAGGACATTCTCAGATAAACAGAAGCTGAGGGAGTTCATCACTACCAGACCTGCCCTACAAGCGATGCTAAAAGGAACTCTTCAGACTGAAGGGAAAGGACACTAGACAGTGGTTCAAAGCACCATAAAGAAACAAAGATGAGTGGTAAAGGTAACAATTTGGGTAATTATGAATGCCAGTATTACTGTATTGTATTGTTTGGTATGCAACTACACTTCTTACTTCCTATAGGTGCTAAATGCAAGTGCATGAAAGTAATGATAAATATATGTTTTGGATGTAGAAAGCACAAAGATATAAGTGGCAACAAGTAAAAAAAATAGTGGGGGGAGAAAGGGGTACAGGAGAAGAATATGTGCATGCTATTGAAGTTAAATGGTATCAAACTAAATGTGATTTTTATATATGTATTATATTAAATTTTAACTCCATTGTTCACACAAAGAAAACAGATGAAAAATATTCAGATAGAAATGAGAAGGAACTCAATATGGTACAACATAAGAAATCAAATAAACATAAAATTAGGCATTAACAAAAATAAGGGATAAAAAAAGATATAGGATTTACAAAGTCTAAATAGAAAAATGGCAGAAGAAAGTTCTGTATTATCAGTAATGAATTTAAACATACATGTACTAAATTCTCCAGTCAAAAGGCAGAGATTGGCAAAATACATACAACTGCAGGACCCAATTATATGCTGTCTTCAAGAGACTCATCTTAAATTCAAAGATACAAGTAGATTGAGTATGAAATGATGGAAAAATAAATACCATGCAAGTAGTAACCAAAGAGAGCTTGGGTGGTGGCTATTCTAATATTGGATAAAACAGACTTTAAGTGAAAAACAGGAGGGACAAAGATAGACATTATATACTGAGAGAGGGGACAATTTAACAGGAAGATGTAATAAATATAAATACACACACATACATGCATATGCATGTAACAGCAGAGACTCAAAAAACAAATACTGACAAATTGGAAGGGAAAAATGGCGATTCAACGTTAACAGTATGAAACGTTAATATATCACTTTCAGTAATGGATAGAACATCTAGTCAGAAGACCAATAAGGAAGTACAAAACTTGAATGATACTCTAAACCAATTAGACCTAATAGACATATGTAGAACACTTCATCCAACAAAAACAGAATACATATTTTTCTCAAGTGGGCATGGATGATTCTCCAGGATAGACCATATGTTGTGTAACAAAACAAGTCTCAATAAATACAAAAATATTGCAATCATACAATGAATATTCTCTGACCACAATGAAATGAAGCTAGAAATCAATAACAGAGTAAGAAATGGAAAGTTAAAACATATGTGGAAATTAAACAACATACTCTAGCAAACAATGGGTTAAAGTGGAAATTAGAAGCAAAATTAGGAAATATCTTCAGGTGAATGAACATGAAAATACAGCATACCAAAACCTAGGAGATGCAGTAAAGGCAATGCTGAGAGGGAAATCTGTAACTCCAAGCATGTCCATTAAAACTAAGAAAGACTTCAAATTAGAGACCTAACTTCAAAACTGTACGAAGTAGAAAAAGAGGAGCATCGTAAACCAAAAGTGAGCAAATGGAAATAACAAAGGTTAGTGTGAAGAGAAATGAAATAGAAAAAAACAGACAATAGAGAGACTCAACAAACCAAAAATTGGTTCTCTGACAAGATCAACAAAATGGACAAACTTTCAGCTTGACTGACAAAGAAAAAAAGAGAGAGGGTATGAATAACTAAAACCAGAAATGAAAAAGGAGACATTACTACCAACCCCACTGAGGAAAAAAGGACTATAAGGGGACACTATGAAAAATAATATGCCAATAAATTAGATAACCTAGAAGAAGTGGACAAATCATTAGAAACACACAAACTATCTGAACTGACTCAAAAAGAAATAAAAAATATCAAGAAACCAATGACAACCAAAGAGACCAATTACTACTAAAATAATAAAAAAACACCCAATAGAACTGGATAGCCATTTCCAAAAGAAAGAAAGAAGACCCCTATTTCATACCTTATACAAATATTAACTCAAAATGGATCAAGAACTTAAACATAAAAACAACAACCATAATAGTCCTAGAAGAAAATGTAGGAAAACATCTTCAGATCTTGTGGCAGGTGATAGTTTCTTATATCTTATGTCCAAAGCATGAGTAACAAAAGAAAAAATAGATAAATGGGACCTCCTTAAAATTCAACACTTTTGCACCTCAAAGGACTTTGTCAAAAGGGTGAAAAGGCAGCCAACTCAATGGGAGAAAATATTTGGCAATCACATATCTGGTAAGTTTTAAGATCCATGATATACATACAATTCAACAATAAAAAGACAAAGTATTCAAATAAAAAATGGGAAAAAGACAACTGTCCAGAGAAGAAATACAAACGGCCAAAAAAACATGAAAAAATGCTCAACATCACTAGCGATTAGGGAAATGCAAATCAAAACTACAATGAAATATCATTTCATACCTATTAGACTGGCTGCTTTTAAAAAGTTGGAAAACGTAAATGTTGGAGAGGATGTGGAGAGATAGGAACACTTATCCTCTGTTGGTGGGAATGTAGAATGGTACAGCCACTGTGTAGGACAGTTTGGCAGTTCGTAAGGAAGTTGAATATAGACTTGACATGGGACCCAGCAATACCATTGCTAGGTATATACCCAGAAAAACAGTACATGAATAGATAACTGCACATCAATGTTCATAGTAGCATTATTCAAGATAGCCAAAAATTGGAAACAACCCAAGTGTCCAATAACTGATGAATGGAAAAACAAATTGTGGACTATACACATGATGGAATATTATTCAGCAGTAAGAAGAAATGGAGCTGTGAAACATATAACAACATGGATGAACCTGGAGGACATTATGTTGAGTAAAGCAAGCCAGACATAAAAGGACAAATACTGTATGATTGCCCAATTATGAACTAAATATATTATGCAAAGTATGAATATGGGTGGGATTAGATATATGGGACCATTTTTCTTTTAAGCTGAAAAGATATAGGTTGGTACTGCAGAAGGTTAACATCAGACAAAAATGGAAAAATATTTGCTGGGTGGAGGACACCAGACACAGAGAACTGAATATTATATGATTCCATTTATATGAAATGGAATAAATCAATTTATAAAGATGAAATGAGATTAGTGTTTATGTAGAGCTGAGGAAGGAATGCTAAGGGGTATGGAGTTTTTCTTCTTGGAGTAATGAAATTGTCCTAAAATTTTTGAGATGATGAATGTGCAACAGTGTGATTATATTAAAAGGCATTGATTATACACTTTGGATCAAATAGCTATGTACAGTGGGGGAAGAATACAGAAATTGAGAAGTGAGGATATTTGTATGTTTTTTTGTTTATTATTATTGAAATAATGAAAAAGCTCTAATAATGATAGAAGTTAATGAATGAACAACCTTGTGATTACACTAAGTACCACTGATTGTACACTTTGGATGAATTGCATGCTTTATTAATATGTATCAATAGAATTTATATGTTAAAAAAACAAAACAAAACAAAAAACACCTACCAATAAAGAAAAACCCAGGACCAGCTGGGTTTGACCAGGGGAGTTTTACCAAACATTCCAATAAGACATAACTCCAATTCTGCTCAAACTCTTCCAAAAAGCTGAAGAAGGGGGAATACTCCTTAATTCATTCTATGGGCCCAAATCATCCTCATACCAAAGCTAGACATAGTTACTATGCAAGAAAAGAAAACTATAGACTAATATCTCTTAAGAAAACAGATGCAAAAATCGTCAACAAAATACTAGCAAACCAAATCCAACAGCACATTAAAAGAATTATATACCATGATCAGGTGGGATTTATCCCTGCTAAACAAGATTGGCTCAACATAACAAAATCAATTAATGTAATACACTACAATAGCAGAATGAAGGACACAAACCACATGATCACCACAATTGATGCCGAAAAGGCATTTGACAAAATCCAGCACCCCTTCATGATAAAAATATGTGAACACTGGGAATAGAAGGAAACTTACTTAATATGATAAAGGGTATGTAAGAAAAGCTCACAGCTAACATTGTACATAATGATGAACTACTGAAAGCTTTCTTCTAAGATCAGGAATAAGATAAGGATGCTCGCGGTCATCATTGTTATTCAACATTACAGTAGATGTTCTTGCCAGAGCAATTAGGCAAGAAAAAACCATAAAAGGCATCCAAATTGGAAAGGAAAGAATAAAAATTTCCCTATTTTTAAATGACATGATCCTATACACAGAAAATCCAAAAAAATTCACAGAAAGCTCCTAGAACTGATAAATTCAGCAAAGTGGTGGGGTACAAGGTCAACACCCCAAAATCTGTACTGCTTCTGTACACAAGTACTGCACAATCTGGAAGAAGAAATCAAGACAAAATGCCATTCACAACAGCAACTAAAAGAATCAAATATCTAGGAATAAATCTAACCAAGGATGCAAAGGATTTGTACACAGAAAACTATAAAACATTTCTAAAAGAAATTTTTGAAAAGACCTAAATAAATGGAAGCACGTTCAATATTCATGAACTAGAAGACTAAATATCATTAAAATGTCAATACTAACCAAAGGAATTTACAGATTCAATGCAATCCCAATCAAAATTCAAACAACCTTATTTGCAGAAATGGAAAAGCCAATGATCAAATTTATATGGAAAGGTTAGTGGCTCTGAATAGCTAAAGTTGTCTTGAAGAAAGAAGAATGCATTTGGAGGACTCACACTAAGGAAAGACATACAGTCCAATGTAATTGAATTGAGAACTCAGAAATCAATCCTCATATTTGTGGCTAACTGATTTTTGACAAGGTAGAGTAGACAACTCAATTGAGAAAGACCAGTCTCTTCAACAAATGGCACTGGGAAGAACTGAATTCCACTTAAATAAAAATTTAAAAAAAGGGGACCCCTTCTTATACCATATACAAAAATGAATGCATAATGGATCAAATACTTAAATATAAGAGCTAGAACTATCAAACTTCTAGAATGAAATTTAGGTAAGCACATTCAGAACCTCGTGTTAGGTAATGGTTTCTTAGATTTTTCACATAAAGCACAACCAACAAAAGAGAAAAATAGATAAATAGAACCTCACAAAATTTTAAAGCTTTGGTGTCTAAAGGACTTTATCATAAAAGCCAAATGACAACCTACAAAACGGGAGAAAATATTTGGAAAGCAGATATCTGATAAAGGTTTAGTATCTAAAATATATAAAGAAATCCTTCAACTTAACAAAAGGATGAAAACCCAATTCAAAATTGGATAAAAGACTTGTATAGACATCTTTCCAAAGAAGACTTACAAATGGCCAGAAAACATATGTAAAGGTGGTCAACGTCATTAGTTATCAGGGAAATGAAAATCAAAATGGCAATGAGGGGAGCAGATGTGGCTCAAGTGGTTAAGTGCCTCCTTCCCATATGGGAGGTACTGGGTTTGGTTCCTGGTTCCTCATAAAATAAAAACAAAACAAAACAAAACAGACAACAAGCAAACAAATGAGAAAACCAACTCAGGGGAACTGATGTGGCTCAGTGGCTGAGTGCCACCTTCCCATACATGAGGTCTTGGGTTCAATCTCTGGCCCCGGTACCTCAAGAAAAATGAAGTATAATACAAAAAATTACAATGAGACACCATTTCACACCTCTCAGAATGGGTATTATTTTTTAAAAAAAGGAAAATAAGAAGTGTTGGGACAATGGGGAGAAAAAGGAACACTCATTCATGTTAGTGGCGATATAAAATGGTGCTACTGCTGTGCTGCTATGGAAAACAGTTTGGTGTGGTGGTTCCTCAGAAAGCTCAATATAGAACTACTATATGACCAGACAATCTCATTGCTAGGTATATGCCTAAAAGGATTGAAAGCAGGTACTCCAGCAGATATTTGCACACTGATGTTCATAGCAGCACTATTCACAATAGTCAAAAGACAGAATCAACCCAAGTGTCTATAAGCCAATGAATAGAAAAATAAAACGTGGTACAATGGAATACTATTCAACCAGATAAAGGAATGAAATACTGATACACATGACAACATGGATGAACCCTGAAGACATCATGTTGAGTAATAACTCAGACACAAAAGGACAAATATTTTACCATCTTACGGATTTAAAACAATTAGATTAAGTAAACTCATATAGTCAGAATATAGAATATAGGTTACTAGGGGACTAGGTGGGGATAGGGAATGGGAAGTGAAGGGTGTATTTGGAATGATGGAAAAGTTTAGGTAATGGATGGTGATGATGGTAGCACAACATTGTGCACACAATTAATATCACTGAAATATATATCTGAATAATTAAAAGGGGAAATGCTAGATTATATATATGGTATCAGAACAAAATAAAATTTAAAAATCCATGGAACTACACTACATAAAGAGGGAACCCTAAGTTAAATCATGGACTTTAACGAATAGTACAGTTTTAAAAATGTGTTATCATCAATTGTAACAAATGTTACACATCAGAGCAAGGTGGGGTGCTTTATGGGAATCCTGTATTTTACCCACGATTGTCCTATAAACCCATGACTTTTCTAATAAAATATAAGACAATATGGATTATAAAAAAATTAGATAACAGCATTGGTCTCTGGAAGGGAAGGTGACTAAAGAAAAATACTACCTTTATTATTTAAGAAGGAAAAAAACCTCATTCTAGAATCTAATAAACTGACTAAAATGGCAAACTTTTTACCTAAAAAAATGCCACCTTCCATTTTTCCCATCTTTGAATCCTCAGCCCAGTGAAATACTGAAAAAATATTTGTTGAAGGAATAAATGAATGTGAAGGTTAAGGGTAGTTATAGCGTGTGGATACCCCTTTTCTCAAGTCCTATGATGGTACAAAAAGTTTTATCTGGAGAAACACTGCATAGTAGCTTTACCTCCTCAAAGCCTGCAGGCAGCTTCCAGTTCTTTGTTAATGCAACCCTCAGGCTCTTTTGTTTTAGATTCAACGATTTAATAATTTCTGCTCTACTTATATTCACTCATCTCCATTATATTTTTCATTCTTTTCACAGTAGCCATTCCTTCACTTAACTTCTCTTTTTAATATTATCCTTTTCTATCATTTCCACCTCCTTCTGTGCACTTTAAATTCTTATTTTTATCTGCTGTCAAGAACACCTTTTTCTTTCAGCTACTACTTGTATATCTTTTCACTGAACCATATACTGTTTCAGTGATTTTTACCCTCTTTCCTTTTACCATTTACACGTTGTGTAACTTGCTTCAACAACGTATCTTTCTTCCGCTTTTGACTGTTGAGTGGTTTTATGTCTTTATCTGGGTTGTATATGACAGAACTCTCAAAGTACAATATAAAGAAGTCTAATAAGTTTCTTTAAAAACCATTAGCATAACTAAAAGGTAAATAATTTCTTACATGAACTCAGATTAAAATATTTATATGCGGTATTGTATAGATTGGGCACCTGACTATTTTAGGCTGAAACATCATTTTTGTACTTTTCAGTTTACTAGTTTCTCCCCTTTTTGTAGATAATCATACTTGGAAGAAAAACCCATCAAATTATCAGTTACTAAGTTATTTACAGATCTGATAAAAAGCAAGATTTTTCAGTATGGTGCTAAAATGAACAAAAATCTTTCTTATTAATATATTTAAGTAAAGTTTCAATTGAATGTTAAAATAACAAGCCAAAAGCAAGTCAGTTATTGACAAGTGTTTACTAATACCCTCTGTGGTTCAGAATTGCACTTGGTCATAAGAAGAGTAGAAGATTAGTGTAATTATAATGAACACTTTCCTGCTGCTTTATAATTCACAAAGTTCTTTCTTGTACAAAGCAGGGTTACATCATACACACTTGATCTCAGCCAAGTTCAATTCTATGTACATAGCCAGAGAGAGCTAGAAAAAAAGAGGGAGGACAGAAGGGAGGGAGAATATCATTTAAATAATCCGAGCAACTTCACTCACCATCCCTCTCAATGAGAATGTGGCCCAGAATGAGCGTGTGTCTAGGTGAGACCAGGAGAGCGGAGAAATGAACTGTTCCTGTGGGGCTCTGCTTGTCTGTAATGCTATGAGCATTCCACCACATTGAGTGTGATACTTATGTATCAGGATTTGTTTTTCATGTGTCACCAACCTAAGACACAAGCCAACTACTTCATCTGGTGTTCTACTGAAGAAAGAGCTATCTCTTGGAAATGATAATTTTGTACTCTGTACTTTAAGGCAAATTTAGGGGATTTCCAATGGTATTTTGTACTGTGTGATTTCCTTTTAATGATGAATTGGAATCTGTCCCCAAAAAGCAATGCCTTAATGCTCTACCTCATGCAAATTTCAGAACAACTCTACTCTCTTGTAATCTTTAATTTCCCTGAGTTTACAGACAAGGAAATATCAAATTACTGCTACAGGAGGCTTTCCTGGCCAGGATAACCCTTGAGTCAGTGCTCTCCCCACTTCTGTGTTGCCTCTGGAAGAAGAGAGAAGGTACGTACTTTCCTCAAAGTGTTATCGGGTGCAGAGCCAAGATGGACACACATGAAATGATAATACCAGAGAACATTAAGTAGTACCTCATCATTCATAAAGGACCCATCTGAGGGCAACAGAGGTTGCCAACTTTGAGAAAGTAAAATGTCTGTGCAGATCTTGGCTTTCTCCAGAGTTCTCTTTCTAGTGGGGACCATGCTTTCCCCTTCCTTCACTAATTAATTCCCTGTTCAATACCCATCAATAGTGTAATCTTTAAGGTGATATGTCACACATATTAGGAACACAGCATCTGGAGTGAAACCACTTGGGCTCACGTCCCAGCTCCACCTGCGTACTAGCTGTGTTGCCTTGGGTGAGGCTCTTACCCTTCTGTGCCTCTGTTTCCTCAACTGCAAAATAGAGATAATGATAGCACCTGCCTCACAGGGTAGAGGATTATATGATACAAAGCTTTGAATATGATGGCTGACACACATTAAAATTTAGTAACGTTTGCTCTTTCCATTATGTCTCCTTTCATGAGAAATATTTATACCAACTAGGAAGACTCCCTATTATCAACAGGATGCCAAGAGGATTTCTGTTTCCATATCCATACATTGTAGGCTTGGTCATCATTAGCTTTGAATTTTTGCTCTTTAGTCAATACTTCTCTCTCTTTTTTCTTTTAATCTGAGACTCCTCATCACTTTTCAAATCATCTTTTATCCCCTTTATTTCCTTTAATACCTCAAATAAGTTTGTTTCTTGAAGAGACATTTTCTAATAAAGAAACAAAATGCTAAAATCATTTGGTGTCATCAAGTGAAGAGCTAATTAGTTTCTTTCACCAAACAAGTGACTCTTCTCCCTCAAACCAACCCATGACACTAGCAACAAAATTACAAATCAGACAAGTCATGGACTTTTTGGGTCACTGGCCAACAGGTGATGCTGCAAATGACAGAACTATTAGGGCTGGAAGAGTTTAGGCTTGTGTAAGTACAGAGAAAAGAAAGCACACTGTGATCCTGGTCACTGGACACGGCTTGATGAATGAAATGGACTTGTCCTTGAAGATGTGTGGAATGTAGGTAGGGAAAGTGGGAGGTGAAAGGAATCCCACAAAGGGGGGATTGCTTTAAGAAAAGTCCAGACACATCTACACGGTGAGTGGGGACATAAACGGGGCAAAGAGTGACTAGTAAGGGAAAACAACTGTGCAGGGAATGGAGGGAAATAAATGTGGGAATAGAGAACAAAGTGAGGTAAGAAGGGCCTTGAAATCTGGCTAAGAAGGCAAGACCCAAAGCAGCGGCAATAGGAAGCCTTTATAAGTTTTCTATCAGAGTAATGGCTTGATAATAGTGGCATTTTAGAAAAAACATTAATATAGAAGAAGTACAGAAGCTAAGTTAAAGGAAAGAGATGCTGTTGCATTCCTATCAATGGGACTTGCACTTTCTTCCTTTTTTACAATTTCAATTTTAGGCTTTTGTAAGCAATTTCTTAAAAATTATTTTTAGAATAGTGAGTCATCTGTCCTCTCAGTGAACAGAGCTCCTTTTCCCACATCTTTCTCAAACTAGGCACAAAAAGGCTGAGAAACATGTCCTAGTCCACTGGGAGGCAAGGGGTGCTCATGGCTGTGCCTCTGTGAGGGGGTAGGAGAGGGTGCCCTCCTGCCACCCCACAGTTTCTCCTGGCCTGGCTCAGCTGTGATTGTCACAGCCCGTCTCCTCTTAAGCATACTTTGCCATATTTTGTAATATATAATGATTAATGGGCAATAAAACTAATAACATGGGGACACACAAAATAAATGAGGTGGCAAATACAAAAAGGAAGTCCCACTTAATGCTGTTGTGAAATCTGACAAGATGCGGGAGTTTCCCTATAACTCAGCCTGAAGAGTCCTTGCCGGCAGAAAACAAGGTTACAAGAAGGTGGTATTCCCATTAATAAGCCCCTCTGGGGAAGTCCATTTCTCACGCTGAAATTCTTGCTGAATTGTAGTGAAACATCAAGGTACATGGAGATACCGTTTTCCCCCTTCTCGTGGAAGTTCATGGAGAAGGAGGAAGAACATCACACCTCTCTGGTTATTCTAATCCTTCTTTTATCTCCCCCTGGTGCTGACATCCATTCTTTCATCTTAGCCAGCATCCATTACTCTACCTGAAATGAGCACCCTGATTCCCCCACACTCATCCAGAAGCATGTTTATGACTTGGGCACAATTGCATGACAAATCAGTGCATTTAATCTACCTGGTTGGTTCAGGGATAGGCTGTTGGGCCACACTGGGCTAATTAGAACTAAGTCAGGTGGTGTGGACAGGAAAATATCATCTCCTTTCAACTGGGATTACGAGAGGATAAATCTGGAGCTGCTGGCAGCCATCTTGCTTTCCATAAGAATAAAGTCTAAAGAGAGGAGCCAGGACTGAGCAATGAAAAGAACAGGAGGGAGTACTGTTGATATTAACTGAGACCCTGGATCCAGTCACGTCTTTATGTAGATGTTTCTTTGAACTTTTCAGTTTTCAGAGTCAACAAATTGTCTTCTTTATAAAAGTCAGTTTAAAAAAAAATGTTTTTTTCAATTGTAACCTGAAGAATTTCGGCATAAAAAAATACTATACTCTTATACTCTACAATCTCTCATCCCAAGTCTTTAACTGTAATGATTCCTATTATTCCCTTGACATTTCTGCTCAGTTCTGATGGACACCTGGGAGGCAGGAAAGTTTGTTCCTTCTACTATAATGTGTAGTTAGAAGGGATCTTCTCACTGACCACAGCAGTGAGAAGAGTATCTGATGCCAGCCACACAACAGCATGTTCTAGTCTACTACTAAGTTTGTTTTATTAGAAATAAATTTCCCAACATTGAGAAGAGTTTTATTAAATTGATCTGCTCGGTCTGGCCCCCTGACTCTTCTGTGAAGAGGTGCCATCCTCCAGATCAGCACTAACAACTATAGACATACCACTAATTGTTCAGACTTCAGAAAAATAGAAAGGCTTTTCAAAAGAGAAGTAAAATCAATTCATGCTGTGGTTGACCAGGGGTTCAAATAACCTATCTAAATCTGAACTCATTAAATACGTTGTTCTGGAATTTTGTGATATAAAAATAAAACTGACATCACTTTTAAGGGCCTGTTGTTCCCATAGTATTCCCATGGCTAATAAATAGAGTCCTCGCACTTAGGAGGAAGTAGACCTGCCTCATGGGAAGAGTCCATTTATAGAAGAATGTTTGTGTTATATAAGCATGTTTGCTTCAAGTTTCTCTTCCACAGAAACTTCTAGACAAACTGTGAATTAGGAAATTTTCTGTGAATGGACTCTAGGTAAATAATGGACAAAATATAGATTAAAAAAAGGAGTCTGAGGTCCTTAATGAAGATTTTGACATAGGAAGCATCGTTGGTGTGGTAGAAAAAAGTCTGGACTAGCAATTAGAAGATCTGGGGTCTAGGCATATTATTCAGGTTTCCTGACTTTGTTTTTTCATCAGCGAAATGTAATAAAGATAATAAAATGATATTGATGATGATGATGATGGTAAAAATAGCAGGAGCAACCTGTGCCAGGCATGTTCTGAGCACTTTTACATATATGAATCCATTTAATTAAATGAGGTAGCTACTATCATTATTCCAATTTTATAGTTGAGAAATTGAGGCACAGAGAGATTAAATAACTTGTCCGGGTTAATTGTGATGCCAATCTCCTGGGTTTTCATCATGATCAGACAAAAATACACATATACAAGAAATAGTAATGCTGCAATATACTTATATACATGTCATATGTTGCTGTTAATAAGTAAAAAAAGGGGGTTTCCTTCTACAGCTGTTATAGACAGTAGGCTCAACTGATCAAAAGACAGAGGGATATCTCTTGTGAACACCTGCACTCAAGGAACCAATATTCTACATGGTCAGTCAAAACACAGAGTTCAAAAGCAGCTTAAGAGAAGGTGAGAGCTTGTAAGATGCCCAGTGAGTGGTGGGCATCAGGGAAGGAATTGATGATGTTGGGCTGAAATGGACCCCCGAAGAGAGGGCAGCATCGGACAGACAGAGAGATGGCTCCAGAGAGGTAGCGAGAGTGAGGTGTGAACACCTTTTGTCTACCACAGAGTGGTTATGTGGGGTTGAGGGTATGTAGAGAAAAGCTTGGGAAAAAAGTGGGGAGGGAGCAGAGACTGAGGAAGACTCAAGTAGCCAAATGAACAGGCTTGTGATTGAACCCACTGGCAGTGTGAAGTCTTCTTCAGACACAGTCAGTGAAATAATTACTGTGGACAATTAGCAAGGCAGGCATTTTCTAGTTGTGTCAGGTATTAGGTAGGATTCTTTTGCTCTGTTTTGTGTAGTCTAAGGACCTAAAATAGAGGGCAATGTTTTGATCCAATGACAGCAACAAAATTACCTAACGTATAATTTTTAGAACTTACTATGTGATGGGTTCTGTGCCAACTGCTTTGTTTGCATCCTCCTGACAAGTCCATGAAGAGGGTCTGATCATTATTCCCCTTTTATGGACATCAGCCTCCCAAAACAGAAGCCAGTTCTGCCCCAAATCTTGCGGAGCACTATTTTACTTTTATCATTAAATTATAAGAAAAGTATAAAAACGTAAGTTTTAAAAAAAAATTATTAATATATTTTTTAAAAAGCAGAGAGAGAAAGGAACACTTGGTTTACTGCAAAGACTCCCACAAAAATCTGCTTTTGTTCTCCTTTTAAAATCAACTTTTGAACAAACTATGTAGCATATTTTTATATTCCCTGCTCTAGATAAGAATTTAGGAAGAAGCTTGTGGTGCATCATTAAAATAGTTTTTCCTATCATCAAATGAATGAGTTATTGGCACTAGATACAGCCATAGGGGGAAAAATAAATGCTTATGATGATTTAAAAGATCAATTATAAGCCTTTGCCTTATTCCTTACTCAGCATCCTGCATGGCATGTAAAAATGGCAATGAAAAAAAAATACTGCGTTTGAAATTTTAGCTGAGCATACTGTCAGTTTTCAGTTACACTTAAAGAATAAAAAACATTAGGATACCATTAACAGTTTCAGAGTAATGGAGGCAAAGCAGAATTGTTTTCTATTATTATTATTACTGCCATTAATGGGTCAGAGACTTCCAAGGGAGTAAAGCTGGGGACAACCCAGACACTTTCAACAGAGCATTAACTCTTTCAGGTCAAAAGGGGCCCATTTAGTGAACCGCAGTAGTCATTTAATAAACGATACCCTCATGGCCCCAAAGAATTTATCTCCTGTCTAAAGAGTCTCACTTACACATTTCTACTTTTTGTATTCTCTCCCAACAATATTCCAGTAAGAGAAAAGGTTAATTTGCAGATAATTATTTAGGGAGAAAGGGAATTTTTTTAAAGTAGAAAAACAAAAACAACCCGTCACAATGCATCAGTCACAATGTGCAAATATGGAAAAGGATAATGAGTCTCATGAAGTAGCAGAATTAAGATGAAAAATTAGAGGTGCGAGATGGAACGATTTTCTTTCAAGGGAAAGTGCTCAGTGAAATAATTTTTTCCGTTGTTCGCTTTGTGCAGTTTTATATGTGACAAAGTACAGCTAATCCTGTCTCTTTTCAAAAGTTAATGTCTGCTACTAGAATAATCTGCTTTCTTGATTTAATTGAATAGCTTAACCTTTGACATAACCTTTTAATTCATACCATGACAGCCAAACCAGCTGAAAGTTTTTCTAGAAATCTGAGTAACTTCCCCAAGTTACCAACGGCTTTCCCTTGTGTGGGTTTAGAGGGGAGCATTCTGCCCAAGGAAGTCAAATCTGCTATGGCTGCTCTAAGTGGACAGGCTTACCATAGGAAAGAGGGGGTATCTGTTAGAAAACCTGGTGAGTTAAAAGTGGGATACGTGATTAATAAGAAGGGGAACAACACAGAGTATTTATCAGATAATAACTTGGGTAGTGAGAGTGTTCAGGGCAATATTGGTTCAAATAAGGTTGTAGTAAAAGAAAACACTGTAAATATATTGCTGCTATTCTTGTAAAAGGCCAAATAACGATATGGGCGATGTGGGATCTAAGTCCAATTGTGTTTGGGCAATTTTAAAAAACAGAAATAACAAAAAAGTTCAATGTTGTTTTAACCTTGATATACTTCTTTTTTCAATTATTAAATAAGTTTCTCCTATCTTTTAGTAATTTAGGAAATATTATTTGGGGAGACTTTTTAAAAAACTTTTTATTTTGAGACAATTTCTAACTTACAGGACAGTTGCAAGAATAATTTAAAACTCATGCAGAAAATTCCGACATATACCAACTCCCCAGATACCAACATCCACCAACTTTTAACATTTCAACATTTTGCCAATTTTTCCATATCATTCTAGCCATCTGTTTATCCACCTATCCATCTTTCTTTTATCTATCTACCTACCACCTTACCTACCTACCTGTCTATTTTCTAAACATTTTAGAGGAGGTTGCCTAAATCATACTCCTTGAACACAATACTATATGTATATTTCCTAAGAAACAATGATATTCAAATATGCAAGCATCTTAACTACTTTTAGAAAAGATCAAGAAATTTAACATTGATATGAAGGTTACAGTCTGTATTCTAATTTGTTTGCATGTCTGAACAATGTCTTTTTGGGCATTTTCTCCTCCATTATTAGATCCAGTCTAGGATCATGTATTGTAAAGACAATTTAATTTTAGCAGCAAGAGATATGTTTTATTTTTCTAATGTTGTCACTAAAATACCCAAAGAGGAGACAAATACTGTGGGCCATCCTGTAAGCACCACTTGAGTTAATAGGAATTACTGGCTCCTTAAAATACTAAGACAGGCATCTCTGGCAACAGGTAGTACAAGGATTCTAAAGTAAACTATCATCAGGAAAGAAAAGAAAGAAACCAGGAAAGTGAAATAGCAAACCAAGTCCAAAAACATATCATTTTGGATTGAGCTCTTTTGTAACTATAAAGTGAAAATAGGGGAGGCAATTTTCTTATTCATTGTTTTTCTTTGTGGCAGGTGTTTTTATTTAAATTACTTTGATATGAATTTTCCCTTTAGAGCTTGGATTTTTTCCTCCTCTGGTGAAATGATAATTCTCTACTTACAAAACTTCAGTAATGCTGTATTGTAGATTTGCCTGATCAAATAAAAAATGGTCTAGGGGGTGAGAAAAGAAAATTTGTTGAAACAAACATCTTTGATAATTAGAAAACTGATGGAAAATTTTCTGCAAAGCCTACGAAAGCTACTGATGTGCCTAAGTTAAAACTAGGAAGCCACACAAGAAGGCTTCCTGTCTTGCCAAAAGGCATTCTCATCTACCATGTACTTCAGGAGTAAACTCATGGGCAGTATTTGTTTTTCTTCCTTTTCATTGAAAAAACAGTCCTAAGTACATACAAGATGGCCAGGAGGTTTATTGCTGGGCTATTTTAATATGAAATTGCTTCATATTAAAACAGGTCCTTAGCCTCAGAGGACAGGCAATGGTATCTTTGAAAAGTTAACTAGTGACATTCTAGAAAGAATTTCTCTCAGATCTTGTTCAAACCAGTCTATGATGTGAAGTGTATATTTATATAGCTTCGGAAAAAAAGTAGATTTCTTAGTTTGCTGTAATTTCAGAGATCAAGAGTGGCCTGGGACCTTGGCACAGGGATACAAGGGACTGAGTTTAAGGATGTTCTTCCGGATTGGTCTCTGGCTCCGTCCTGGTCTACCTTGTAATCTGTTCTTCATTTGCAAATAGGATTTAGTACCTGAGATGCTAAAGTAAATGTTTATTTAACATTAACAACCCCAATTCTTTTCTTTTTAGGCCTGGCCCTTCTTCCCTGCACCTGCCTGCCTTCCTATCATGGAATTCTATACTCTTGAAATGTTTATGAGTTCTTTTTATGGCTGCCTTGCCCCTCCCAGAAGTCCAACAGCCACTCTAATTTAAGAAGCCCTAAATATTGTTGCCATGGGTGACACAAGAGCATCGAGAATGGTGAAGCTCAACTAATAAAAAGGCTTTCACAGCATTTCAGCCTTTGCTCATAAGTAAAGTTAAAATTTATGGCTTTTAAAATACTGGATCTGGAAGAGGTCAGGTTAAACGGCTGCTAGTAATAAAAGGAATCAATACACCATAGCGTCTTGAAATAGACAGCAAACTAAATAAACACTTCATCCAAATCCACTTGGCCCTGAATTAAAAGAACATAAAATACAGTATTTATTTGGTCTGTTCCCTATCCATCAAGGACTTACTTCCTGAAGTTTGAACAAATTCTACCTAAGACAAGTATCAAATGTTTGTCAGCCATATGGCAATTAAAGAACATATCAAGGCTCTGGGTAATTAACTTATCAGGGAACGACCAGTAGATTAATTTATTACAGACACACAAATAAGACAAACCCAGCTTGGCCTGGGAAGACAACAGACTTTCTGATACTTATTTATAAAACTGACACTGAGAATTTGATATCCTCTGGGAACCAAAGCCCTCCCCTAAGAAAATAAGAAAAGGAAAAGAAATGTGTTTCAATAGTTCCTTTCTCCCATGCTGAATTGCTGAAACTTAATCTACATTCTAGAATGAAAATTAAATCATTTATAATAATGAACAAATTTACCAGTCTGAAAACCCAGGACAATTGTGAGTTACATTGAAAAGAAGAAAATTAGTGATTTCTGAAAGTGGGGCAAGTATAGACTATCCCTTTGATGATTTTTTTCATCATCAAAATTATCCAAGGCACAGAAATACTACCTACTTTTTTGGTGACAGTTTAATAATCTGCTAATGTTATTTTTCTATTTAAGAGTTCATGCATGGGGACGCTCCCCCCACTGCCCCCGCCCCCACCAGCCTAGCTCCCCTATCTGGCACCCCACCACTCCCATCCCTTCCCTCCCATGCCCCACCTATACCTTCCCTACTCTCGGGTCCCAGCCCTGCCCCCTCCCTCTTGCACTCCCCCTGCATCCTGCTCCTGCACACACACACACACACACACACAAAAGGAAAAAGGAAAAAAAAAAGTCACGCATGGGGAAAAAGTATAGTGACTAAATTTTGTGGTAAAGCTATTTCCCCCCCTGGAAGGTATTATATGAAAGCTATTTATGTCAGAGAAAGGCGACTGCCATTCATCCCTTCAGTGAGAAGAAATCCTGACACAAACGGAGTCTTTTACCCTTCTCTAATAGCTTATGGTTAAAATGTTAAATGTATTTTTGCTTTTCATGGTTTAACACAAAGTATGACTCTGAAATGAAAGTAAGTGCTCACGATTTATAGATTTCACAGGTAAAAGAGGGGTACTTCTTTTTTGTAGCTTCAGGCTGCATTTAGGCTCAGACTAATCTTGGATTTCAGAAACCCAGGTTTATGGCAGACACAACAGAAACGTGCTTACCAGAATTTGCTTCTCTTTGGTTTGGCTTGACTCTACCAGAAAATGGGGTATACTCTTTCAGTACGGGTTCATGCTACTGAAATAGGACTCACTGGATCCATGAAAGAAGCCTCTCTTGTCTGAGGAAGGGAGTGACTTAGAAGTTTCTCAGACTTTTGGGGGAAGATCCTGAAGCAAGACTGATGCAAATCTAAGATATAAACTTCCTGAACAAATAAAAGCAGTGATGTAAGGAATAATTCTGTTCTAAATAATAAGACATTCATTTGGCTTGCTCTTTGGACAATTTGATAGTTCATAAATGCCAGTGTGAAATTATGTCAAATGTACATGATTAAGGAAGCAAAAAACTGAAAATATGAAAGAATATAATAAGGCAAACTAGTAATAGACGAAAAAGAGTAGGACGAGCCCTCCAAAGGGGTTTGTTAACAATTAGAGGAGCTGATGAGGACAGAAACAGAGTGAGGTACAGTTACAGCAAGTGTAAGTTATAGAAAGCTATATTGTCCAACGTTTTGGGAGATCTGGATGAAATATTTCCAGATGTAAAGAATTCTGAAATGTAACCAATATTGGAAGTGGAAAGAAAGGCTGCACTGGCAATACCACCAATTATTTAGGCAGTTCTTTTGAAAGCCAATGTTTAACTTTGGGGAAAAGTTAGTATGGTTAAATAAACTGAAGAATGAACATCCATTTTAGAAAATTCAGCAGCTCCCTGAAGTTCTGAATTAGAATTAAATTCAAGTTTCCTAAGGAATTATGTGGATAAAATTTTTCCTTCTCACTACTTCAGGAGACTTACAGAAAAATTAAATTCATTAATTTATCGTAAAAGAGGGCAACTTAGCCTCATGGGTGTTCAGTAATTGTTTCATTCATTTCTCATTAAGCCCCTAAAGCCTTTCTCACAGCAGTTGACACAAAACTTTCCATAACAGCAAGACCTGCCTGTTTGCAAATTTCCTTTCTTTTTCAGGAATTAAAAAAAAAGAAATATCCTAATTCTCTCTGTCTCTATTTTAAAGATGATCTGTCTGTGCATCCCTGCTCTCTTCTTTGCCACCTGTCAGATAAAGGGGATCCCTTTTCTCTTCCAAGTCTGTTAACTGCCCTGGTTCTCTCTACCCCGCAGGATCTTCAAATGCTTTCTTCACTGAAATTTTTTGGGTCTCTCCTATTCAAAAGACACTGCAGGTCCTCTAACTTCTATCCTTTTCCTTCTTTCAATGCCAAGTTGGGTGAAATCAGAGGCCACTTCCAGGGGCTCGACTTTCTCCTTGGTCTCTACCTCTGCCATATGGCGTCCAGGTCCAACACTTGCCTGAGTGCTCTGAGGTCACCAATTACCTACTAATTGCCAGAACCAATAAACTTCTCTCATGATCTCCCTACATCTTGGTACCTTTGCTTAAACTTTTCCTACTTGAAATCCTATCCTCCCTCCGTGCCCATGGCACTGCGTTCTCTGGTTCTTCTCATAACATGTCAAGTCCTTTACGGGTGCCCTTTCTTTCCCCTTTTCCAAATGTGAGCCTTCTCCAAGGCTTAATCCTCAGCTCAAAGGCTGTTTTTATTCACATTCTCCCTCTCTGAGCATCTGTTTTCAGGATTTTTGAATATCTGATGAAATTACTCCTCAATGGCTTCCCAACTCTTCAGGAGAAACTCCAAACTCTTTGTGATGGTTAAAAAGCCTTTCTTGATTTGGCTTCTCTCACCCATCTCCCCTCCCCTCTCTTCTTCCTGGGCTCTTCCCCACATATTCCAAATTCAAGTTACTTTGAACTAATACTTCAAAGGTGCCGGCTCCTTCTCCTCGTTGGGGCTCTGCACGTGCCATCTCTCTCTCTCAGATTCTTCTCTCTCACCTCTTCACTTAGTCACCTCTTACTCAAAAAGAAAGGAAAAGAAGCTGTCAAGCTCCTCATTTCGATTACTACAATGTAATAGCGACTAGCATTTACTGAGTGCTGTGTGGCAGGCATTGTTCTAAGCACTACACAGTATTCACAAATTTAATCCTCATCACAACTTCGGGATGCAGTTGCTGTTATTATTGTCATTTACATAGGGGAAACTCAGGCACAGAGAGGTTAAGTACCTTGGCAAAGGTTACACAGCTAATAAGTAATAGAGCTGCAATTTGAATCCAAACAGTCCTTTTCCACTTTCCATGTATGAATCAGCTGCTCTAATGCTGAATTCATCATTCTACACATATCTGCATATATCTGTCTTCCTTACTAAAGTATAAGCTCCTTGAGGGCAGGAATAAAGTCATGATCACCTTTGTATCATTGCCCAGCAGAGTGGACAGTCAATGACTATTTGTTGGGAAGCGGACTTGGCCCAGTGGATAGGGCATCCGCCTACCACATGGGAGGTCTGCAGTTCAAATCCCATGCCTCCTTGACCCATGTGGAGCTGGCCCATGCATGGTGCTGATGTGCACATGGAGTCCCCTGCCAAGCAGGGGTGGACACGTAGGGGAGCCCCACGTGCAAGGAGTGCGCCCCGGAAGGAGAGCCGCCCAGCATGAAAGAAAGTGCAGACTGCCCAAGAATGGCACAACACACATGGAGAGCTGAAACAGCAAGATGACGCAACAAAAAGAAACAAGATTCCTGTGCCGCTGATAAGGATAGACGCAGTCAAAGAAGAACACACAGGGAATGGACACAGAGAGCAGACAACTGGAGGCGGAGGGGAGAGAAATAAATAAATCACTTAAAAAAATGATTATTTGTTTAATGAATTAGTTGAACACTCAGTCTAAAAGATTTTCCTTACCTTTTATTTTTTTTAAAGATTTATTTATTTCTCTCCCCTTCCCCTCCGCCCCAGTAGTCTGTTCTGTGTCCATTTGCTGCGTGTTCTTCTTTGTCTTCTTCTGTTGTTGTCAGCAGCACGGGAATCTCTGTTTCTTTTTGCTGCATCATCTTGTTGCGTCAGCTCTCCGTGTGTGTGGTGCCATTCTTGGGCAGGCTGCACTTTCTTTCACGCTGGGCGGCTCTCCTTATGGGGTGCACTCCTTGTGCATGGGGCTCCTCTACTCAGGGGACACCCCTGTGTGGCAGGGCACTCCTTGCATGCATCAGCACTGCACATGAGCCAGCTGCACATGGGTCAAGTAGGCCCGGGGTTTGAACCGCGGACCTCCCATGTGGTAGACGGACGCCCTAACCACTGGGCCAAGTCCGCTTCCTCTTTACCGTGATTCCTTGGATTCTTGTTTAATTCCTTTATTGCAAATATGTTTGTTCCAACATAATAAGTAACAAGTATGAATGTTGTACTAAGTGTTAGAAACTGTGCTAGGTGTTCTACATAAATCATCTAAATCCATCTTCATCTATGAGGTTGATATTTTTATTCACATTTTAAAGTTGAAGAAGCTGAGGCTCAGAATGGTTACAGTTCACGTAGCTAGTTAGTTGTGCAGTCAGGACTCACACCCAGGTCTGACAGCAACATCCTTACCAGTAACCACCAATCTATAGCTCTCCCTGCCGGGAAGGCAAATTCTCAGTCAACTATTTTTTCCCTTTGGGCTTCTGCTCTACAGATTTCACATAAAGTGAAGACACTGAGGTTTCTGTGTGGATGTTGACTGAAACTGCTACAGGCCACATTTTGTGGTTCTTCCCACTTCCCCCAAGGGGAATGTTCCCCAGCATTTCCACAAGGCACCATTTCTGTGATGGTAGGTGCCACCTCCCTCTCCCATTATCTGAAAGTCCATCCTTGCATCTTACTATTCACACACTTCTCTCAACTCCTCCCCAGTTATGCTTTTCTCTGACTTTTAAATTTTTTCTTCTTTTAAATTTTTTCAATAAGTCTTTTATTGGTGGGCTTTTCAACAAATCAATTTGTCCTTTCTTCTACTAAGGATGACTATGAAAAGAAAAAGAGTAATATCATAAAAATGACATAAATAACCAGGAACTGGAGGTCTTTGAGATTGAACTACCTTTTCAGGTGGTGTGTTTTCTCTTTAGGCTATTTGTCAAAGCTCTCCTTAGCAACAGAAACCTCATTGTCTCTCTATAAAAGGAAGGACTGGCAAGTGGGATGAGGCTTTGCTGAATGCTGTCTCATCCAAATTTCGACTTCCCTTCCATTTCTTTCAAAGATGAAAAGATGACTTCCTTGTATCAGCAATTAATGTACACTATATATAATAAATTGTATACTTAAAACATTTTCAGGAAGAGAAAAATCTCAGTGAGACAGTAGATTCAGTTACTTGTATCAAGACTACATCTTAATAGATTTCTTAGGCTAAATAATGACAATATTACTAACATACCTGATACTATTTTTCCTTTCCATTATTGCAACCACCACCCCTCATGACCATTAAGAACAATCTTCATGAGCATTTTGAACAGCTGTATTGATATAAAAAGATCCCTGCTAAACTTCTTTGACCTCATTAGGGCATCTAATTGAAGTTTCTGTCTAGAGCTCTCTACTTTCTATTGACAAAATATGCAATTTTCAGGATTAAAAGCAAGAACAACCCAGATTTTAAAATACTGTTATGAAACTACAATCAACTCTTTCAGGTAAAGAGGCAAGCAGCTCCTGAATTTTTTTTTTGCTGGATCACTTAAGTAAATATTTTGAGATAATACATATGAATTTGTATTCCATGACCTGGTTAGAATGTGCTTTTCAAAGACTAATTCATCCTTTCATTATCTTTCTTTCCTCCATAGAGTCTTAATTTTATTTTTCAGTGCATGGTAAATACAAGGAAGTTTTTGCTAATCTGTGAAACTCAGGAGATTTTTTCCCTTCTAATAGGGTACTGAAAGAAGCCTAACACTGGGTCTTGAGTTTGATTTATGATTAAATACTACCTCTTTATTCAGTTCCTTCTCAGTCTGCACTCACCCCACATTTTCTTTCTCTTCTTATGTTTAAATGTGGACTCAAAAGGTATATAAGGAGATAGATCTGGAAACAAAGCACAAAACTAAAAGCCCTTCTTAGCTTATAATAAAGGATAATAAAAATTAAGGAAATTATAACAATGGGAATTGCCTGCAGAAAGAGTATTTAGCAAAATGACATCTCTGCATTTTGCCATAGATTTTTGAAGAGTTTAAATTACAAAGGTAATATTAAGACATACATACTACAGACAACTTCTTGAAAAGCCAAGAAGAGAAAATTCTTTGGATCTCCTATAAAGTAATACAAAAACCTTTCAAGAGACTTAGAAGTTGTCATAATAAATTTTGCATTTGGCACTAATTGAAGACGAATACTCAATTTAATAGAAGGCATAATGAAAAAGTCAAAGACATGCTAGCATAGATTCCTAAATAATTTCAGGTAGAAATTAAGTAAAAATCATTTTTAAAATGTCTTCAATGTAAGAGCGAACTTTGTAAGAGTATATAGGAAAAGGAGGTATTAATAAAAACAAATATGATGTAAACATCTTTAATAATAAATACTTTAAATATTGTTTTGGTCTATTTACACTAGAGCTAATAAAATGACCACAGTTTTTGTTTTTGACTCTGTAATATTAAAAGTCATTGCAATGTAAATTTTTAAAAGGGCTTGAAGAATAGAATATTTCCCATCATACAGATGGAATGAAATGAATTGGCCAAATGCGCCTGCACATTTTTCCTTTGAAGTTTAAAGTATATCTTAGTCCCAGTATGCTGCAGCAAAAATATATGAAAAAGAGGTATATTCACAAAAGAATAAAGAAAATAAACAATGCCAGCACTAAGTTCTTTTAGAAGATTATAATACTTATGAAAAATAAAGGCAGGAGTAATTTATCAAAGATCCAGATACATATATGAGGAAAAATGAAATAATTTTTAAGAAGCCTATATTTGTAGAAATCTAGATGATCTGGGTTAATATGGATAACACAAACCAGGAACCAGGGCTCAAATGTGCAATAAATTAGCCAGAGCAACTACATATACTCATGAGGGTTGTTTACTATATAATCCTGGGAGGACAGTTCACATGATTCACTTGTAGTTCTCACCAGCCCAGCTCCCACTCCTGAGCTCTACAGCCTGCACAATAGTACCTGGTGGACTTGTTATTAACAAAAATAAAATGGCATAGGCAATTCACAAAAGTAAAATTTTTTTTCAAACTATATACAAATATTTCATTTGGTTGCAGAGTCCAATGTGACTTTATGCATTGTGAGCTGAGTATTACATACAGCATGTGGTAGGAATTTAATCGGTGTTTATCAATGAATGAATAAATGATTAAATGAACAAACTGAGTTTTCTGCATACTGTAAACTCACAATACTTCAAATGAGAAAATGAAGAGCTGATTTACAAGAAGTTGGTGAATTCTTGAGCAAATCCATTTTAAACCCTAATTCAAAATCTTGCATGTTGATTTAGAATCAAGATAGAGAGGACTGACCCCAAAGTAACTGGTCCTTTAAATTGCTGTGTGCTTTATACCTTTGCTTAGGCAGGAGGAGGTCATTAGAAATAAAGGCTCTCTCTGGCAGCAGACCTGAGTATAGAGAGGACACTGACATCTGCGAACACTTCCGTTTTGCTTTGCTATAGTGAGAAGGAGGTTAACCCAGGGATTAACAAAGCAGTGAGGGAAACAGACTTGGCCCAGTGGTTAGGGCGTCTGTCTACCACATGGGAGGTCCACGGTTCAAACCCAGGGCCTCCTTGACCCGCGTGGAGCTGGCCCATGCGCAGTGCTGATGCGCGCAAGGAGTGCTGTGCCGCTGACGACAACAGAAGTGGACAAAGACACAAGACGCAGCAAACAGACACAGAGAACAGACAACCGGGGGAGGGGGGGAATTAAATAAATAAATAAATCTTAAAAAAAAAAACAAACAAAGCAGTGAGAGCTTTCCACTAGGTGATCATGCAAAGAAGAACTGGAGAGCCAGATTTTCCAACAATAATAGGAATTCAGAATATTTACCCTTTGGTAATCGAAAGTTGATTGTATATATGAATAGTTAGCAGTTTTTTGTTTTATTTTTAAAGATTTATTTTATTTATTTCTCTCCCCGTCCCGCCCCCCCCCCCCCACTGTCTGCTCTCTGTGTCCATTCACTGTGTGTTCTTCTGCGTTCACTTGCCTTATTAGGCGGCACTGGGAATCTGCATCTCTTTTTTGTTGCGTCACCTTCTGTGTCAGCTCTCCGTGTACGCGATGCCACGCTTTTTCACGTGGGGCGGCTCTCCTTGCGGGCACATACCTTGCACACAGGGCACCCTTATGCGGGGGCACCCCTGTGTGGCACAGCACTCCTTGCGTGTGGCAGCACTGTGCATGGGCCAGCTCACCACATGGGTCAGGAGGCCCTGGGGATCGAACCCTGGACCCTCCATATGGTAGGCGGCCGCTCTATCAGTTGAGCCACATCCGCTTCCCTAGTTAGCTGTTAAAGTGCAAATTTAGGTTAAGAAAAGGAGGCAATCAACACAATTTAATTTACTATTCATTGTAAGTTGCTGGTCAGAGAACACTGAACTAGCTAACAGATAATTTCCAGTGTCTACATGGCAAGACTGCTTGAGTTTCAATTCAGGAATTTTAAAGTAAATTTAGGGGGAAATTTTTCATATATAAGAAAGGGGGCAATTCTGACTTAGTTAACCGCTCTGTCTTGTGTACAACAGTTATTCTCTATCCACAATCTTTTTTTCCATCTTCTTCCTTCCAACAAAACCCTGATGATGTTTGGAGTAGCAACGTGACCAGTTAAAAATACTTATTTCCCCACATTCCCTTGCAGCCCTGGGTTCCCATGGATTTTTTTTTTTTTTTAAGTTCCTCCAGGCATGATAGGGCTCCTGGGTTTTGATTCTCAATAAGCAAACTCATAAACAGAAGTATCTGAGGTCAAGCTTCTGGAAAGCTATTGTTTTCCAAATAAAAGAGGCAGAATCATCTGCTATGCCTTAAGATACCCTTCATCTATTCTCCTTCCTGCTGGGCTTTTTGAGGGCAGCAGCCATTCTACAAACATGAGGTTGAAAGTCATATGCCATGGATGGAGGGACAGAAAGTCAGAAGGAGCCTGGCGCCTTGCTGGCTTGTTGGAGCTGCACCAATCTCGGCTTGCCTCCGCCCTTCTGGATGCCCAAGAAAAATGAATCTGTTTTGTGCAACCAAACTCACCTTAATTAATAAAAGTAATCATAAAGATTTAGTGATTCATAGCTCATATACCACACACTAAAATTCACATTTTAACACCAGCTTTTGGTGCTATTTATTTATGGCAAGTATATTCTTTTTTTTCCTTCCGTATATTCCTCTATTTTTTTATCTTTATAAATTGATTTATATTTACATTTTACATAAATGGTATCATACTATGGCAAGTATATTCTATAAAATTACAATTGTAACTATGGAGAAAATAAAAGTATGGGAATGAGGGAACAAAATATCTGAAATAGGACTAAGAAAACATGACAAAGTATTTCTGATAAATCAAATTAAGGAAAATTTTACAAAAATCATGTTTAATTTTAAAAGTAAAATTTTACAAAAATCATACTTTTCTTTCACAGAATAAGACAGAAACAGAACATCTTTTACTGATCTCACTACAGGAGGCTAATTGCTGTTTAAATGTTGGTTAATTTAAGATGTAAGATTTATATCTGGTTTAATGTTTTCTTTCAAAAGAAATATAGGAACATCAGTGGAAAGTTGATAATAGTGATTTTAAACATGGCAATCCTTATCTACATGTGGGGGTCCCTGAAGGAAATAATGGGGATCATGAGGATCTGTGAGTTATTTCAATATTTCCAAATGATGACTAGCAACTGTGCAATTTAGTAAGCTCTCAAGCTTACTAAAACAAGTTTTTCTGCTTTAGCTGAAATTATGTTAACTTACGGTAATGTTGGTTATCTTAGGAGGATCAGCAATTTGGATATACATATGCACATATATGTATGTATTCACGCATTGATATAGTTATTAGCATTTTTATAGTTTATGTCAACAATTAAAAGTGGAACAACTAATAAATAAATCACTATTACTTATAAATGCCATTTCTTCAGAGAATGAAATCTTCCAAAATATGGGAACTATGAGGGTGTCCTTACATCATCCCGGGATTAATTCCAATAGTGGAGAGCACATAGCTGCCTGTTAGGTTTTCTGGTTCTCTTTGCTTCTCTACTCAGTAAGACCACCAGATCTTCATTAATTTTTGCAACTGAATTTTCTTACTTGGAAAAAAGATATTTCTGACAGCTAAAATGACTATTCCAGTTCAATGAAAATTACTAATTATACCTTGTCGCAGAGTAATGCATTTTGTTTGCCAGGCCTGAGTTTGGTTATTGAGAATCAAAACCCAGGAGCTCTATCATGCTTGGGGGAACTAAAAAACATCAATGAAATTCTTGAGTATAAAATTTCTTGGAGCCCTTAATAAGGTGTAAACACTGCTTTCCCTCTCCCTACTCCTGAGGAATTACCTGAAAAAGCCTCTTGGCTACATTTATCGTGTAAGATTTATACTACCAATGGAAACAAAACAAACAAAACTGAAACTGTATAACAGAAACAAGCCTATTTTGTGTAAGAATGTGTAATTATTTCTATTCTATGGGTGTTAGTAAAAAAGTTTTAAGTTTAAAAATCAAATGATATTTTTTAGAAAAACTCCCAAGAGACCTTTAAGCATGGAGAACTTGAGTTTGATGAATTAGAATATTATAAAAAAATAAGTTCTATTTAGGCATTAGTTTATTTATCCTGTTATTTATTAGTTTAGTTCACCGGAAGTCAAATGTAAAAGTTCTAAGAGTTTTGAATGATTTATGTAATGCCAAAAAAAAAAAAAAAAAGGGTAAAGTGAAAATCTAAACTCTGTCCCTTACTATGCACTGCAAAATCTGTTTCCTCATATATAAGATAGAATAATACATGCTCCCCCAAACTCACAACTTTTCTTTTTTTTTTTTTTTTTAAATATTTATTATTTTTTAATTATATTAAAAAAAATATATGAGGTCCCATTCAACCCCACCGCCCCCGCCCCCCACTCCCCCCACAGCAACACTCTCTCCCATCATCGTGATACATCCATTGCACCTGGTAAGTTCATCTCTGAGCATCACTGCACCCCATAGTCAATGGTCCACATCATAGCCCAGATTCTCTCATGTTCCATCCAGTGGGCCCTGGGGGGATCTACAGTGTCCCGTAATTGTCCGTGAAGCACTATCCAGGACAACTCCACGTCCCGAAAACGCCTCCACATCTCATCTCTTCCTCCCGTTCCCCACACCCAGCAGCCCCCATGGCTACCGTTCCCACACCCATTTCACATTTTCTCTGTGGACGTTGGATTGGTTGTGTCCATTGCACACCTATGTCAAGTGAGGGCTTAGATTCCACATGGGTACTGGATGCACTCTTCCCGCTTCTAGTTGTAGACACTCTAGGCTCCATGTTGTGGTGGTTGACCTTCTTCAACTCCATGTTAGCTGAGTGGAGTAAGTCCAATAAGTCAAAGTGTAGGAGCTGAAGTCTGTTGAGGCTCTGGGCCTGGGTGTCATATTATCAGTCCAGAGATTCAAATCCCCTACATATATCTTAAACTCAGCACCAACTACAATTCCAATAAAGTAGCATGCAAGTCTTGTGAAAAGAGATCTCCTCTGAGTCCATTTCCATCACGCAGAAACACCAGCTCCAAAGAAGGGCCATCTGTCATGGCAGTGAACCCCTTCTGCCATGACCATAGAACCCGTGGGTCTCTTTATCCCTCAAAAGAACCAATACCTGGGGTTGTATCTACCTTATCTGTCTCTTAGACTCTGTTCAGTTGTACATAGGGGTATTCCTTCTGACAACCTCCAGACTCTTTTTTAGAGACTCACAGCCTTATAATCTCTTTTCTCCTTTCCATTTCCCCCTTACATTAGGTCAAACCGCTTCCCGAAGTCATGTTATTATATGTAGACAGGTATATTCTGCTGTTCCGCATTGAATCTTTAACAAGGTCATTTTCTAGTTGCTTCTTCAGCTGGTATGTGGTAGTGATCCCTCGGTGCCAGGGAGGCTCATCCCCGGGTGTCGTGTCCCACGCTGGGGGGAATGCATCACATCTACACGCTGAATTTGGCTGTGAGAGTGGCCACATTTGAGTAACATGAAGGCTGTCAGGAGGAAACCCCCAGGCACAATGCTACTCTAGGCCTTGTTCTTATTGCAGGTGCATAGGCTCAAAAGTGTAGCCATTAGTATCAAGAGCCCACTGTTGGGCCCTCCTTCCTTCCTGGTTCTTGCCGTTGCACCTGAAGGATTGCCGCTGCTCTCCCAGGGCCCACAACAGTGACCCCCCGGCCAGGAGCCCAGTACCCCCCCAGCTGTTGTTTTTAATTGTTTCCACTATGAGTATATATAGACATTACCATATATCCTGGGCATATGCCCTGTATAACTCCCTGTCAACCATATATATCCTGTCAATAACATCCCATATCAGTATTCCTCCGCTGCCATTGTTGAACCACTCTGTGATCCAAAACTTCCTGTAAAGTGAATCCCAACATAATGTCAGCTTCAGAAGAGTCTTAGATCACCGAAATTCATATATACAATATACAGTATTTCCCCAGATCCACCATAAAACCTTTTCCCTTCCACAGCAATAATCTTTTAACTTATTCATATCATATTTCCTGAAACTGATGTACAGATTCCGAAACTATAGTTTTCAAACAAGGTAACATTTGTGCTTACTATGTGGTCCATACTTTAGGTTGTACAGTTTTCTAAATTTTTTAGTTATCCTATGTTTTGTCTTATGGTTTTCATTATTAGTCTGTCGTCCCCTATATGTTTTTGGTGTAATATTAGCTGTTTTATATTCATCCTCGTGTACTCTCACAAAACTCCTCTTTTGCCCCCTTATTTACCTTTGTTCTATCCATTGCACGTCCATTTCCCCCTCCCCTTAGGGCCCACAACGCCTGCCAATCTAATGCCCTGGGAGCCGTCCTTTCTCACGAGAGATACAGTTCTCTCTATTCGACGGCATTAGTCTTCCCCAGGATATGGGTCCACCCCACCCAATGGTAGAACCCACCTTGGCAAAATGAGCCTTCAGCTATTCCCTCCAGAGTCCATCCCACATCAGACCATACCCCCTGAGCGTCCTAACCAGGTGACCCTCCTACTTATACTTTGATACGTTTTACTCAACATTTAGTTCTCAACTAACTTCTGGCACTCTCCCATGTTTGTATGTTGCCCCTCCCTCCCACCTATTTCTTGGACCATATTACCCCTCTTCCCATCCCCAGCCCCCCTCAAACCCAGAAAACCCCACCCGAAGGTAACCCCTTGCCCCCATTTTGTCCCTTCTTTGTGCTCATACTTACCCCCAGCTCATCACAGATTCCACCCCTACAGACATTAACTCACATCCTTCCTCCACCCCCCGATTTTCAGTAAGCCACTTTTCCAGACTCTAGCTCTCTGAGGCAGTTAACTTATTTCATATCATTGAGGTCATGTAGTATTTGTCCTTCAATGCCTGGGTTGCTTCACTCAACATAAGATTCTCAAGGTTCATCCATGTTATCACGTGTGATTGTAGTGTATTGGTTCTTACAGCTGAGTAGTATTCCATTGTGTGTATATACCACATTTTATTGATCCACTCATCTGTTGATGGACTTCTGGATTGATTCCAACTTTTGGCGATGGTGAACAATGCTGCTATGAACATTGGTGTACATATATCGGTTTGTGTCTTTGTTTTCAGATCTGATGGGTATATACCCAGCAGTGGTATTGCTGGGTCATATGGCAAATCTATGGATAATTTTTTGAGAAACTGCCAAACTGTCCTCCAGAATGGTTGGATCCTTCTGCATTGCCACCAGCAATGGATGAGTGTTCCCCTTTCTTCACATCCTCTCCAGCATTTGTATTCTACTGTTTTTTTCATGGCTGCCAATCTTATGGGAGTAAGATGGTATCTCATTGTAGTTTTGATTTGCATTTCCCTGATAGCTAGGGATTTGGAGCATTTTTTCATGTGCTTTTTAGCCATTTGTATTTCTTCTTTGGAGAAGTGTCTGTTTAAATCTTTTTCCCATTTTTTAAATGGGTTATTTATCTTTTTGTTTTCGAGATCTATGAGTTCTTTATATATGCAAGTTATAAGTCTCTTATCAGATATATGGTTGCCAAATATTTTCTCCCATTGTGTGGGTTCCCTTTTTACTTTCTTGACAAACTCCTTTGAGGTGCAGAAGGCTTTAATTTTGAGGTAGTCCCATTTATCTATTTGTTCTTTTGCTGCTCGTGCTTTTGGTGTGATATTCATGAAGCCATTTCCTATTACAAGGTCCTGTAGATGTTTCCCTACACTGCTTTCTAAGGTCTTTATGGTCTTGGCTCTTATATTTAGGTCTTTGATCCATCTTGAGTTGATCTTTGTATAAGGTGTGAGATGGTAATCCTCTTTCATTCTTCTACATATGGCTATCCAGTTCTCCAGGCACCATTTGTTGAATAGGCCATTCTCTCCCAGTTCTCACAACTTTTCTAAACTGGATAATTTATACATATTTTATTTTATTTATTTATTTATTTTTCTCTCCCCTTCTGCCCCCCACCCCGGTTGTCTGTTCTCTGTGTCTATATGCTGCATCTTCTTTGTCTGCTTCCGTTGTTGTCAGCGGCACGGCAATCTGTGTCTCTTTTTGTTGTGTCATCTTATTATGTCAGCTCTCCGTGTGAGCGGCATCATTCCTGGGCAGACTGCACTTTCTTTCGTGCTGGGTGGCTCTCCTTATGGGGCGCACTCCTTGCGCGTGGGGCACCCCTACGTGGGGGACACCCCTGCGTGGCAGGGCACTCCTTGCGCGCATCAGCACTGCACATGGGCCAGCTCCACACGAGTCAAGGAGGCCCAGAGTTTGAACCCCAGACCTCCCATGTGGTAGACAGACGCCCTAACCACTGGGCCAAGTCCGCCACCCCAATACATATTTTATTAATAGAGTGAACCACTTGCTTGGTAATTCATACTTGTACATGCCTTTTATTCAAGAATTTTTATCTTTTCTTCCTTTTGAGAAATTATGGTCCACCAAGAAAGCAATTTCTAAGACAGGTGTCTTGTTACCATCTCATTACTGATGATGTTAAAATATTATGATTTTTTTCTGCTTCCATTTCTGTTCCAATCATCACCCAATGAATACTTACACTAACTTAAATACTTTCCCTGAAGAGTTAACCTTCTCTTTTGCCAAATGGTTTCTATCCTCACTCTCCCCACCCCACCCCCCCCAAATAATACTTTGTGTTATTTTTTTAAACTTATTTTGGACTGGTCATATGTCTCAGAACTGAAATTTCTAAATACTACTTTAAGATCTACATTTTCCCTTTTCACCTGCACATTTTTGTCTTATGACACTAGTGGCAGTGAAGCATAAGACTCTTTCCATCTCATTTGAAATGAAAGGCTTCCAAGTACTTGAAACTCAATTTTCTTTCTCTTATTTTCCCAGTGGATTTTTAACACCCTGAAAGGTAGAGCATAACATCTTAAGAGTGCCAACCAGTAATTTGAATCAATACTGGCTTCTGCCAGGATCTTTTACCTCCAACCTCTAACAATTTTTTTTTTTTGGTGTTATAACAGCACCACTTTGATTTCAAAGTTGATGTCCATTTTTCTCCTAATATATTGGAATAAAGTGTTTTCAAGAACCAGTTATAAGAGCAGAGCCTAATCAGTCTGTCTTCATGCTTATTTACTTTTACTAATGCATGTTTGTCACAAGACATTGTCATCCACAAGCTCTAATTTACTCCGTGATCAAATCCCTGATGATCAGCAGTTCCTATTTTGGCACAGCATTAACGGTTCTCACAGTTGCCTCTAACACATTCCGGTGTCAGCATTCTTTCTCACTGGAGAAGGCAAGGAGTGAGTGATGGTTATGTTCACCAGTGCTCTCTCACTAAAGGGCCTGGGATGAGAGCAGGCCTGCAGTTTAGCCTTAAATGAGTTTGATTAATAATCAACAGAGGTGGTGCTATATAAAATATGGTGGCAGCCTTTTTTATTACAGTATTAAGAAAAAAAGTCCTTTCTCTAGTTTAGAGAGAAGACTGGTTAACCTGCCATGTTTGAGGTTCTTTATGATGCCTGAAGAATTTCGTCTTCTGAAAACTAAGACCCTGGCTATAGACTATGCTCAAAATAGCTAGTGACTAAGATTTCAGGTTTTTTTATTCAAATATTTATTTACTATTATAATTTGTTAAATGTATTTATCTGATATTCATTCTTCAATCTTTCTAATTGAAGCCAGCTACTAAACTAGAATCTTTAGCTGCTAATGCAAATTACAATGAGATCAAAGTCACCCTCAAAGGACTGTGGAATCATTAAAATTAGGGCATACCATGACATTTGCATGACATTTCTGCTTCTGAGCTTGTTTTTGCTCTCCCTCTCTCCTTTAGTGATCCAAATCCAACCAATCCTTCAAAGCTCAGGCCAAATCCTTCCTTGATGAATACAATCCCTGCTGATCTTGCCCATCTCTAGCCCTGTTGCCCTATTGTCTGTGTCACACAATCTGGCACTTCCTCCATCAGAGTTTGCAACTAAAAATCATTTGTTCCTATCTGTTTCCTATTTAGAAGTTTTAACCCCTCAGAAAACTTATTTGCTCCCTCTGAAAAGAGACCTATGTCTTTTACTTTCTTTGCATTCTTGCAGTACCTTATGCTATATCAGGACACAGCAAAAAGTTAAGAATTACTCTTTGATGTCATAATTTGGAGTCTGATGTCAGTGTTAGCCGAAATGAAGAGATATTACTGGGCAATACAAGAAAAAAATTTGAAAAGGGCAACTTAAGATTCTCACACTTTTGAAAATCTGAAGTATGGATTTATAAAATGTTTAGCTTGAGTTTTACTAAAATAACTTAAGTTATTTAAATTTTGTGGAAAGAATTCCTTTTTTAGTATCATTAAGATTTAACATAAGATTATTTTTATTGAAGACACTTTTAATAGCCCTAACTATAAGGGTAATTCAATAACAAGCCTGAAAAATGGCATATTAATTAAAAATTAATGGATTCTCTCAATCTCAATCTGAAAATCATATGATCAAATAAGTCTACAAGGCGATAACCACCATTTCCGCTCTTTTCCTCTTTTCTCAGTGGTGGCTGAAATAGGAATGAAACCTTAGAAAGAATTCTTTTAATGCCCAAATTATAGATCAAAATCTAGATGAGCCAAAAATCACACTTCTTGAACTGAGTCAGACAAGGGGAAAAGGTAGAAAAAAACAATGACAGCATAGAATATAGTAACAAAAACTGCAATAACTGCAACATTTATTGATTACTTACTATGTTTTGGGCATTATGCTAAGTACTTTCCATGTATTAACTCTCTCAGTGTTGTATGTTAGCACATGTGCCGGCGGGGAAAATATTAAGCAAGGTGCATAAGACTCAAAAAAAAAAAAAACCAAAAAACAAAAAACACCCTCCAATAACTGTATTTTGACCTACAATGTTTACATGGAATTATGAGCTAGAAAACTAAATTAATTTTCATTTATTTATTATATTGGACTGTCATCTCATTATTAACCCTCCTTAAAGTACCTCTGTGTCTTGTATTAGATAAATAGTGTTCACTTGAATTCTTATTCTAACTTCAGTGAATTTTGTCTGTCCAGTTAAATAGTTACCAAATTTCATTTCAGCTGCCAAAATTTATTCTGGAAGAAACTGCATTTTAGTCTTGGATAAACTGTATTTAGTGAGGCTGGGAGACAGTAAATCAATAAACATTTAATCAAAAATTACTTTTCTTTCCTTGAAATGAAAGTCTAAAATGCAAAGCATATTCAAATAAGAAGCTAAATATTCAAGGATATAGTTATATAATCTTATTATTGGGAACATTTTAATTTTTGTACAATATTCCTAGTGAATTTTCTGATTGATGCCTATAGGATACGCAAGTCGCTTTGAATAAAAATCAAAAGCCCAGGAAAACAGATGTAGTTCAGTGGTTGAGCACCTGATTCCCATGTATGAGGTCTTGGGTTCAAACCCTGATGCTTCTTTAAAAAAAATGAAAAATAAAATAAAAATAAAAAGCCCATCCCTTGAGATTTGAGATTTATGTTTTATATCACAGGCCAAGTTCCAAGGTGATAAAACTTCTGCATATGAACAGAAAGTTTCTAAGCCATAGTTGACAGGTTTACTTTAAAAATACATACATTCATACATATATATACATGTATGAATATATACACATATATATCTGACAAAATTCAATTCTGGAAAATCCAAAGATTTGAATGATCTTTTAATTTTGTGATATTAGCATATGATTTGAACCTACTGGAATTAATGAACATAAAGTGTTAAAAATAGTACTGAATAATAATTTAAATTCTAAAAATATCTCCCTTTTTCGCTATCTTTCCCTAGAAGAGATTTTTCTGTTTGAGAATAAAACAATGAAAAATGACATCAAAATAATTACATTGCATTCAATATCTCTTAAGTGAAGTCTCAATATATCAGTTAACAATATTGAAAGTGGCAATTTAAAAAGCACCTGAAACTCTATCCTAATCCATGCATATCAGAAATTATCCTATTTGTAGGTTGAAAACCAACATTATAATTAAATTGGCACATCAAAATTCAGCCAAAAAAAAAAAAAAAAGTGAAGCTGCATAGCCCTTCGCATTAATTTTAGAAGTAAACATTTCATATTTTTACTAAGATTTAGAAATTGATTATTAGATCTCTGTCTTGAAAGTGCATCTATTCTCTATACCCCTCCAATCTTCTGCAAAAGCCATGTGTGAATAGTCATTTTGCGTTCATTCTGGGAAGTCTTTGCTTTGTCTAAGCCTCTTGCAAATATATTTTACACACACTAGTGTGATGAACTCTATGTCTACATGACTGAGGCTAATAGCCCACAACCACTTATTGTTAGGGCCTAAAAAATGAAATACTGATTTTTCTTGCAGTAAGCCATTGATGCTACTTTCATCCAATTTCAATTTTGATATTTTTCCTAGTTTCGAGGACAGCACAATTTAAAGCAATTTTTGTGAAAACTTCAGCATTAATACTAATGAACAGAAGCATAAAGAGCATGTAAACTAAAATTTATGATTTTATATTTGTGTAATATAAATTATCAGCTTACAATAGATATCATGGAATCACCTTTGCAAACCTGTGACTTTCGTGCACGTGTATAAAAAATGTACTTTCAAATAATAAGGAATTTGTCTATTAATCTCAGGATGAAAACTCTAAAAAGGAAGAATACACTATGTTTATATTACTAACTACTTTAGGAGAAACAGCATCATTCAGTCATTATTTGTTTTAACTGCATAAACATAGGTGTGTAAGTTGCATTTTGTCAGTTGATCAAGATAGACAAAAAATATGATCAGCAAGCATAATGCTGCTTTTTAAAAGAAAAACACATTTATATTGGCAAAATAAGTTCAAGTTTCATGGCATAATGACTTCTATGCAGTTACAGCTCACAGATATTTAAAAAACTTGAACAAAGATCATATTTGCATGTTTAAGATCACCTATGAATATAAATATATAAATTGACTTAATTGGTATGAAATTTGTAACTGTTAGAAATTTTGCATTTCCATTCAGTTGCTAATTTTCAAGAAAAATCCTAGTCATTTCAAGCCATAGTACATGATACTAGAAAAAATGAAATTGATCATAGCTCTAGTAACTGCTTTTGTCTTCATTTCACACTTTTGGTTAGCTAAATTAATTAATGGTTGCTAAGACTTTTAAAGAATCATTACTGAATTTAATCTGTGCAATCTTGTGGACAAATCAGAGATTCAACTCTCTCCATGATGCAGATGACTTCCAAATCTATGTTGCTAACCTTGACCTTTCTCTTGAGTTTCAGATTCATTTCCAAATTCCTCTTCTTAACTTGGCTTTTCTTCAAGCCTCCTTTTCAGCAAAGGCACCGCCTTTCTTCTGATCCTCCAGCCTAAAAGTCTCAGGTCAGATCTCCCCATCGTTTGTTCCCAAACCTAAGAACTTGTCCAGTCCTATACACCCTGACTCTGCAACATCTTTTATAATACCTTAAATAATAATATAATATAATACCTAGTCCCTCTAACAATCTTCCTTCAATATCTTGTTAATGCTTAGCTAAAATAATGTACTGGTTTAGCTAGTCCTTTGCTTATTAAATGTTCCCTGGAGTTCAGAACTTTGTTCCCTGGGACTCAAAACTTTTACATATTCTGTTATCAGGTCCTTTTTTTGATATATGTTTTGTAAATATTTTTCCAAGTTAGTAGCCTGCCTTTTCATTTTCTTAACATCAATTTTTGAAGATTGAAAGTTTTAAATTTTGACCAAGTTCATGCGTTATTTTCTTTTATGGTCCATGCTTTTTGCACCCTAAAAAGAAGTCTTTGTTCAATCCACGGTCACAAAAATTTCTAATTTTGGTTGTTGTTGTTGGAGTTTTATAGTTTTAGCTCTTAGACTGATTTTGAATTAGCTTCTTCTATTGTGTAAGGTATAGGTAGAAGTTCTTTTTCTTTTTGAATATGGATATCCAATTGTTCCACAATGAAGGCTTCTAAAAAGGGTAATGACATGTTCTGATTTTCATTTTAAGATGGTCACTCTGTCTGCTGTTTACATGATAACCTGAAACTCCTTAGAAAGAAAAATGAAAGCTTCCAGGGCTTAGTCTCTGTTTGCACTTTATCCAGTACTTTAGTAAAGTTTAGCCACCACTCCTTTCCTTTACCCTCTTCATACACTCTCACTGTTTTTGACCTACCATCTCTTTTTCACCTTGGTTATTCTTCCTTGGAAGAGAGGAAGTAGTCAAGGAAGAGGAATAATATGAACATGGAAGAGAAAGAGACATTAATTGACTGAACAAGGCCTTGGAAGATATAGTTGGGGGTGGATTCAGAGCACAAGGGACAGATTTACTTAGGAAAAGGAATAATACATCTCTTCTTCTAATATCTATCCTTTTCCCTTCACCTCTTTTTTACTCTTGACATTTCTCCAGATTCATCAAGAATGAACTACCATCACAGAAGCTAGAAGCATACTTGGCTTCAGTCTAGCCTTGCATTGCCTTTGGTAGCATTCCATATCTAGTTTCCAGAGTCTTATATGTTTGAATTTCAAAAGTAGACATAATGGCTGATATTCTCTGAAATGAAATTACAACTCTAATAAGTATCTGTATTTAGAAATACTTTTAATAATGATTTTATGGAAAATTATTTGTTAGTGCTTGAGAAATGAATACATGTAAAGCAATTAATGGACCACTCCAAGTTGTCCTTTCCTGCAGGTTGCTGCTACAATCATTTCAAATGACACATGAATTCTTTAACAACAGAGGTCAGGATTTTTCATGTTCTATATTCCTACTACATAGTACTTTCTATGGTTCCTATTATTGTGATGCAGTTAATGCATTTAATTCACTGAAAACAATTCATAAGAAAATAGTTCTACCCATGGCCTTTTACAAATTCAAGGCCACATGTTTTTGTTTATGTCTTTGCCATAATCATGAAAAGTTCCTTCCTCTTTTTTACACTTCAGAAGCAACACAGAGATGATTTCTAATCTGCCCCCCTGCCACAGCCATATGCTCTGAAATGCAAGCTAGTGGGGCAGATGCATAATCTGGGAAATGATCCAAATTCACGACCTCCTTGGAGCCAAGGGTATTGTGTATTCAATGCCAGACATGGATGCCATGCCCAGAAATTCTAAATCATAGAAAGGAAGGATGAAGTGGCACTGAGAAAGAAGAAAAATAAAAGCCTATTGAGTTCTCCAGTCAAAACAGGTAACTAGTAAGCATCTATTTTTACTAATGCTGATATTTTCCTTCCTGGAGAACTAACTGGGCTTTCCTAAGCCCTGTCGGTGTCAATAAGAATGATAGCTCATGACTATGAGTGATCTTATAAAAATTTTCATGTCATTCCCTGGGCCATTCTCACCACTTACTGTATGGTAGCATGGGTCTTGCATAATTGGTAAGTTATATAAAAATTTTGCAAAATATCAGAATTTCTGGACTTCAGGAAGGTGAAAAACCAAAGGGCATACTGGTACAAAAAAAGAGGACATGTGGGAGGAAAGTTTTTGTCAGAATGTACAGGACTGGTTTTGATTTGTTTTAGTACCTAAAGAACCTGTCAAATAGTTGCCTCATGCACTACTCTTAGGGTGTGGCCATGACAAGGAATTCAGGCTGCAGAATTCTAGGAGTTCAAAGAGAATTCTAGCTGGTGTCAGATCTACCTACAGCCCACATAGGTAGTGGCCACAAACAGCCAGATAAGTCTCTTCTTCCCCACTTTACAGCAGGGCACATGATAATGTGGTAAAAGCTCCTTTGTGAACCCTATTTTATTTTTTCCTATAACAATGAATGATTAGAGTGATTTTTAGACAGAATAATAAATCACAGTTTGTAACTACAAATATAACTAAAGCTTTTTATTATGTGGTTTCTTTTTGAAGTGACTTTTCCATTTCAAACTTTCTCATCATATTGTGGACATCACTCCCCACCTTGCTTCCATGCCATGTGGCTTTCAGTATATTTCTAAGGTGTGTTTTGGTTTGTCTTGCCAAAAGAGATTCAGATCCAAGCAAACAAAACCATGTCTGGTTTTATCTGTGTTCTAATTGGCATTGGACCCAAAGGGTTATATGAATCCAGCCCTTTATAAAGGATAATCATTCATTCATTCAGTCATCCATCCAACAAACAATTATTGGACCTAGACTTCTGCCCCCAGTAATATATCAATTCTCAAAGGTCCTGATGATAAAATACAAACAAATTCTGGGTAAATTACAACAAATAACAAATATAAAAGCATTGCTTAGCTCATATGAAACTAAGGGGAGTCATTAACCAAAGCCATTCAATAAACCAAGAAAACAAACAAAAATCAAACAAAAAACCAAGAGCGAGTTGAAACCAGAGGCAAATGCTGCTATTAGGAATCTAGAGCTGGGTGGTGGGAAGCTGGGGAGAGGGTGTGATAGTAGGATCTCAGATGATGTGGGAAACAAAGCCAAAAGCAAGACAGTTAAAGCTAAGACTCTTGAAAAAAGGTTTTCAATCTTAGTAGAGGTGTGGGCTGAAAAACCCCATCTACTGAACCCATTTCCCTCAGCAAAGGTCCAGGAAAATTTATCTCCATGCTGACTCTAGATAAGGAAAACAACAATATAAATATAAAAAGTTCCATTTTCCCTTGAAAATCTGCAATGAAAGGGTTATTAAGTCAAATTAATTTTTTTCCCAATCAAAGAAACTGTCATTAAAACAATTATGTGAAAACAATACCAGATAGTAGGGCTCTATTGGTACCCCAGAAAAAGGAAATATAAATCCTCTCTGGAAAGAAGCATACAAAATCACATATTAAATCCAACCTAATATGAACTCGCAAACAGAAATTATTGAATTCATCAAGAAAAAGTCACCATAAACAAGAGTCAGCAGAAACATGAAAGAAACTTAGATGCAAAATTGGAACTAGAGAAAAAGTCTGGTGAAATTAATCAGAATAGAGCCCAGAGTCAAAGGGAAAGATATTTTAGAGGTTTTATGAGACTTGGATGATAGAGTGAGGTATAACATACTTTTAATATTAATAAAATTTCCACAAGGAAAAGACAGAATGGGGAAGAGACATATTAAAAGACAAAATGGCTATTTCCCGGAAGTGATAAAAGACATTAATATACTGTCATAGGAGGTACAGCATATACCAAGAAGGATAATATGAATATATCTACACCAAGTCTGCAGTGAAACTGAAAATCAAAGGCAAGGGAAACTTGAAAGTATCCAGAGAGCAAAGACTGGTCACCAGTAAAGAGATACCAAGTAGAGTGATGGCTGAGTTTTTTTTTTTTAAAGATTTATTTTATTTATTTCTCTCCCCCGCCCCCCCCCCCATTGTCTGCTCTCTGTGTCCATTTGCTATGTGCTCTTCTGCACCTGCCTGCATTATCAGGCGGCATTGGGAATCTGCATCTCTTTTTTGTTGTGTCATCTTGCTGTGTCAGCTCTGTGTATGCGGCGCCACTCCTGGTTGGGCTGTGCTTTTTTCACATAGGGCAGCTCTCCTTGCGGGGCGCGTACCTTGCACGTGGGGCACCCCTTTGTGGGGGCACCCCTGCATGGCACAGCACTCCTTGTGTGCAGCAGCACTGAGGGTAGGCCAGCTTACCACATGGGTCAGGAGGCCCTGGGGATTGAACCCTGGACCCTGCATATGGTAGGTGGATGCTCTATTAGTTGAGCCATGTCTGCTTCCCGATGGCTGAGTTTTAACAATGGAAGCCAGATGATAGAATGACATCTTCAATGTGCTTTCAGCCTGATACCCAACAAACCAGTTCTCCAGAACTAGATAGTTTTCTGATAACCAAAAAACAGTTCAATCAATAGTCTATCATTAAAAGAACATATGAAGGACATACTTCAGGAAGAAGAAGGAAAGTCTGAGACGCAAAAAAGAATGATTAGAAAAGAAATTGGTAAATACATAAGAAATCGGTAAATTGAACAGATATTGAATGCATAAAGCATTAGTGTTAATGTATCATTTGTGAAAGGAAGGGATGGAGGAATATACTATAGAAATTGGGAGGGAGTAAGAAGTTAAATTGCCCTAAGTTTTTTGTATTGTTGGGAGAAGGATTGAGTACTGACCAATTTTATATTTTATTAAAGTATGCAAGACAAAATGGAGTATATAACTTCAAACAAGTATAATGAAAAAAATGGGATTAAAAAATTCAATTCATCCTAAGAGGACAAGAAAAATAGGGAAAAAGAGGCATAAAAAGTGGTTCAAATACTTCCAGCTTCTGATCCAGCATATAATGGGCTTAGAAGTCTTTACTCTCTTCCTTACAAGAAAAAAGCTGAAAAACTGAAAATCCACAACTCTTTGTAGATCCATCAGAGCTCATTTGAGGTACAGGGAAAACTACTACTCTAAAAACTGGAGAAAGAGATAAATACAGAGAATCACTGCCTACCATGAAAAGAAAGTGCATCTGGAGTAAGCATAAGGTACAAATGTTTAAAGGATAAATTGACAGAGTTGCTGGAAACTGAGTGAGGGATAGCTCAAGAGATTAAAAACTCCCAGAAGCCTAGTCTTAAAGGGACCCCATATTTTCATGAATTTTACCTCAGGACACCAGCAGGTTCCCACTGTAAAGACAGGAATAAAAGCCCCTCCTCCTTCTAGCAGAGGCAGAGGCAGAGGGGTAAGAAGTTATTTTGAAATACACTTAGAGCATCTGGTTACTGAACAAATGTCTGCCCTCAAGGAAAGGTATTTTACTATGGCTTAACCAACTTGGGGGGAGGGAACCAACACCAATACCGTCTAACCTTCCCGACTCACTTCAGGGGTGCAAAAAAAAAAAAAAAAAAAAAAAAAGCTGAGAAGCCCTTGTGAAAGTCACAGGCCAGGGACATAGATTGTCTCACTGAAAGAAAGCTCTAATCATAGGGTTATTGAATGCTTCTCCTCTCTGCATATCTTACTGCCATGTCAATAAGACTCCTGTACAATAGTGAAATTATAGCTGAAAAGAATTGCAAGACTTAGATGCTATTTAAGAAAAATTCTCTAAGGAAACCCAAAGATACCAGGGGAGACAAAAACAGACACCAAAGAAATTTTAGCCTCTGACACCTATAACTACAAACAGTAAACACAATCTAAATACTAGCCAGATAAACATAAAACCTCATGTGAAAGGCCTGTGTATCTCAGTACATTTTACTCAATATATCATGTCCAGTTTTCAATAAAAAATCACAGGCATACTAACCATCAAAAAGCACAGTCTGAAAAGAGAGGGCAAGCATCAGAACGAGACTTAGATATCAGCAGAGATTTTGGAATTATCAGACTGAAAATTTTTTTAAGTGGTTCAAAATACAAAATTTAAGATAAGATGATAAACCTAAATCTAAGGGATATCATCAATCACAATAAATGTAATTGGGTTAAATTCCCAGTTAAAATTCCAACTGTCAAACTGAATATAAAATCAAAATCCTGCTATTTGCTAAGACAAGGCTTTCATACACAACCCAAGGATATGAGAAGTTTGAAAGTAAAAGTAAACACATGCAAAAAGACATATCAAGAAAAATACTTAGTAAACGGTGCCTGCTATATTCCAGATCCTGGAACTGGGGTTCAAGGTTTCTATCCTCATGAAGCTCACATTCTGGGGGTAGAGGAAACAGTAGGTTACACACACACACACACATACATATACATTTACTATAGACTGTGATAAGTGCTATAAGGAAATAAACAGAATAAGGCGACAGAAACTAACTTAGGGGTGAGTAGCTATTTTAATGGTGAGGGAAGGTATCTTTGATGAAAAAAAAAAATTGACCTAAGAACTGATTCAGAGTCAGTCATGTAAATTTGGGGGAGATCATTCTGAGCAAGAGGATGTCCCTGTAAAGTCCTAAAAAAATAAAATAAAAACGAAGATTGGCCTATTCAAGAAATAGAAAGCAGATGAAATGGGCCAAGTGTCCTGAATGAGGAAAAGACAGCAGGGCTGAGGTCACAGAGGTAGGCAAGGGAGATGAGGCTGGGCCTTGTGGGTCATGGTAGGAAATCTAGATTTATTTTCCTATGAATGGTGGGAAGCCATTGGAGGATTTTAAACTTTTAAGGGATATGATTTGATTAATATTTTCCAAAGTTCTATCTGGCTACTATGTGGAGAATGGGACTGTAGAGAATGTAGAAGAGGGTAGGTCAGTAATTCATGGCGTGACAGTAAATAATAGCTGAAGTTTTGGAACTTTCCTTAACTGAAGAAACCAGTGTTCAAATCAGAAATGGAAGGGTTTGCCCACCTAATGGGACAAAGAGTGCAGGTACTATATATCCTGAAGGCCTCAGAGATGAGGCACTTTTATCAAACTAAGTTTCCCTGAGCTTTTCAAAGAAGCAGGATGATAGAAACGTATGGAAATGATCAAAACTTACAGAATAGATCAGCATTTCACAAACTTCAGCAATTTGTACTAACACATCACAATTCTTGCCATGTTCACATTTTGTTTTACACTATTATTACATTAATAACTTTCTTTAAAATAATTTTTGCTTAAAATTTTTATTTTAAAAGAACACAGTACTAAGTAGAAAAGCAATATTTTACTAATACACATTCATGTAGATACACATTTTTAAAAATAAAGTGGGGTTACTTATACAAATAGCTTAAAATATTAATAGTTCATTGACTCCAGACTACTAAAGCAACCGACAGCACTTTCTCTGATGCTTGTTAGTGTATCAGGAAATTTAAAAAAACTTTCATCACCAGAGTGACAGCAATATTTTCAAATACTTCTAATATGTAACAGCGAGCATATCCTGATATCTTGTAGTAATTGGTCCAAGCTAAAACAGTTTCACAAAACTGTCTGATTTTTTGCGGGGCTGGGGTGGGGAGAGTGGGGAATAAGGGATAGTTGTGGTTTTGCTGGTTTTAAAAGTCATGACTTCATTGTCATTGTTTTTCAAATTAGTTAATAAAAGGTCTTTTGTTTTAAAGGTAACTTTGAATGGCTTTGTTCTATTTTGCTGGGGTGGATTCTGTAAGTTGTTTTGTGTGGGTATGTGGTTTCTAATTATTAATAGCGTGGGACTTAATCTGTATTTGCATACTTTAAGCAAGGAGAAGTAATCTATGGTTGCTTAAAGTTTTCTTTTTAATTTTTATATATTAGCCTCTTATTGTTTGCTTTTTATTTGAGTAAGTCAAATAAGTCTCTAAGAAAGAACCTTTTTGAACATGGCATTGCTTTGGTGCTTGACTATGTAAATTGCAAGGACTGAGTTCCTTCCCTTAATGAAACCAATAATTGGCAGGGCCATTTAATTATTACCGAATGCATTTTTCATCATGGCGTTTTTTGGGGGGAACCCATAAATGTCTCATGGTTAAGCCCTTCCTTCCTTCCTCCCATGAGATACTTCTGTGTCTCAAACAGGTTCCCAGCATGACTCAAGGATTCAGCCTTGTCCTTTACACAGAACTACCCCCTTTCCTGTGGTTCTTGTGTATATACTCTGTGCCAATCCATGTGCTAAATGTTTCCATTTGTATAATATTTCTATTATTTGCTTAAGAGTGTGATGCTTGGCAATGTTTACAATTTTTAATTCATATATTATTCATTACCCGATTTATACACAAATATAGTCTCAATCTAAAAATTCAAATACTATGGATAAAGCAGATGTCCCCCTAGAACCCAAAACTCAATCTTCTGGCTCACAGTAACTACTATTATTTTTTGTTTCCATTTGCATTTGTATATTAGCATGTAGTATTTTCACTGTTTGTATTCCTATTTTTGCTATTAAACTGTGAGCACCTTAGGTGCAAAATCTAAATTCCAGACAACCTTTCATTTGCACTACCTGGCACAGAGCCTGGCCTAGAAGTTCAAAAAAACATTGATTTAATAAATGAGTTATCTTTGGTTTTCCCTACCCACTTTATGCAGTAAGAAACAGTTCTCTGGTCTATGTGAGGAAAAGGAGCATCTTGGGAATATTTGCGGTGTGAGTGAACCGCAGCTACTGACCAAAGGAGACTCAAATATGTCTTGAAGGGGCTTTCAAGGGCTGTATAGTTCTGGAGCAGGAGTGTGAGTCATATAATATAAGAGTTTACTAAGTCCATAGAGGGAAGCACATTTGGCTCAACTGATAGAGCATCTGCCTACCATATAGGAGGTCCAGGGTTCAAACCCAGAGCCTCCTGACCCATGTAATGAGCTGGCCCACACATAGTGCTGCTGCACACTAGGAGTGCCATGCTACACAGGGGTGTCCCCCGCATAGGGGAGCCCGACGCGTAAGGAGTGCACCCTGTAAGGAGAGCCACTCAGCACGAAAAAAAGTGCAGCCTGCCCAGGAGTGGTGCCACACACACAGAGAGCTGAAACAACAAGATGATTCCTCTTGCTGCTGACAAGAATACAAGTGGACACAGAAGAACACACAGCGAATGGACACAGAGCACAGACAACTGCGGAGGGGGGGGAAGAAGGGGAGATAAATAAATAAATAATAAATCTTTAAAAAAAAAAAAGTCCATAGAGACAGCTGAAGTTAAAGCTAGACACCAGGAAAGAACTCTGCCAGAGGAAGCCGGGGAACTTTCCTCAGGGAGGATGGGAGTTCAGCTGTGGAAAGAGTTCAGCCATGGTCCCAAAGTAGAAAGAGCAAGGTCTAGTGAGACAGTAATGGTGAGTGGCTCTGTGAGTTGGGAAAACAAGTGGGGAAGGCCGGTGGGGTGGGGTGGAGAGTGATGGTGGCAGAAGATAAAGCTGGAAGGGCAGGTCTTGACAAGGTGGTGAAGGGTATGGTAGGACTTGTTGAAGACATTGGCATTTTTCACAGCAGTGAAGTCTCAGAACAGAAACAAATGAGCGCTGTTTAAGTAGGCAATACCCTCCTTGAGACATACATGTCTTTAAAGCTTCCCTTTCTTGCCCTGAAAAACAGTGTTCAATTTATGAAATTCATGTGCACATACACACACATAACTTATCTAATATAAAGTAATACCAACAGTACTGTCAATACATACTAAAATATTTCTCATCACTATTTGACCATATTGTACCTTTATCAGATTTAAAAAAATAAAATTTAGGCTTCAGAATATTTTATAGTGTTCAATTTAATTAGGAAGTTTCTTATGTAAGAACTCAATTTCAGATTTCCCAGGCTGGATTTTAAACTTCTATTTCCAATATTATGCTAATAATTTGACTAATTTTTAGCTGAGAAAAATTTAAGAATTAAAACCATTGCCAATATGTCTGGAGAGACATTCAGTTAACACATGTAGATTAGATCTTTCCATAGAAATTTAAAATAAAAGTTCTTGCAAGCAGGTAGCTTATAACCTCTCTAGGACATTGGAATTAGAGTGTTTCAGTTTTTTTCTCCCTAACTAATTTATACATAAAATACTTTCCCTTAGAAGAACAATTTAAAATTCTAGACCTTAATGTAAACCTTTCTAAAAATAATTAGTCAGGGACTGAACAGCTTTCTAGCTTTCCAACTAAGTCTGTTTTTCATAGGAGGCCATCATTATTTAAAAGTAGTAGGTATAGAGTCCAATGACCTTACTGAAATATTCTCAGTGGAAAAAGTTTACTAAAGTTATCCTAGAGCCAAAAATAGAGAAGAGAGAAGGCAGAATGCAATCCCTAATTGTAGGTTGAAATTTGTAGTTGCTATGTTTTCAAGAATGTAGTTGGTATATCCAAATTCATATGATGTTCTGATTGATGATGGCATTTTAGTGTAATTTTTAAGTTACTTGCTGTTTTGTGTGGCTTTTGCTATTATTCCTTTCTATTTGCAGAGCTATTCCAAAACTGGGTGTAGAAAGCTCAGCCTACAGGGAATTTGTGATGTCAAATATTCACTTTGCATTTATCCACCATCATGTAATCACTTAATAACCTTTTTTCCACTGTGAATGTTCACTTTGGCATTTAGAAACACTACTAGAATTGTCAGTTCCAAACCACTGTTTTCCAAATTTATAAGACACATATTCCCCATGTGTGAGTTCAACCACATTTGAAGCAATTGATATATGGAGAAATATCCTCATCTTTAAAAATTATTTTCATTTGTTCCAAAACACACACATTTTAAAAACTGTAACTTTTCTAAATCAAATTGTCAAATTTTTCAATAATGAAAGAGAAGGATAATGAACAATTTTGTTATTGACAATTTTTCAATGTAAATAACAATATACAAGGACCTCTGGGACAAATATATACCAAATATGCCACCACAATCAAATGTCTATTTGAGTTCAGAATAATTTGTCCTGTGCTTTTACATTTAAGGGGAAAAGAAATAAACACCAAAATAAACGTAAGAAGTATAAAGAATAGCAACTGGGATAATAAATAAGGAACAAAATACAGACTTTTTGTACATAAAAGCTTATCCAATCCTGGTGGGTTTTAATGGAAGAAGTTTAAAGGAAATATTACTACTGCTATGCCAAATTACTCAGTCTTTCCATTATCCATGCTGGGTTTGGAGAAATTTCAAGGATTTTAATGATAGTTTACGTTATTAAATCAGGCAAAATTGGTAGCAATGAAGTTTGGATTCACAAATTAAGAGAATGAGGAAATAGAAGTCAAGAGAACTCAGCCTCATTTCTCTCCCTGACTAGTCGGGCCTTTGGTGGGGTTCCTTTCCCTCTCTAGGCATTAATTTATTCATCTTTAAAATACGTGAGTTGTACTAGAGATGCATAAAGCTCCAATGAGTTCTAACGTTCTGTGATTCCACCATACCTTGAGAACTGAAAATATAATTGCAAGAGACAACAAACATGCTAATTTGGGGTAAAATTACAGCTCATCTGCTATCCAACCCTTGCAGTTCTGTGTATATGTATTTGCATGTTTGCATGTATTTTTTTTTCCAAATCTTTTCATCCCATTTTTGCTCTAATGGCTTAAACATACTCCAATGCTGGTTACCAAATATCTACAATGTTTCTTATTTTCTTGGCTGGCCTGTTGGCCACTCTAAAAATGTCATTATGTACAGATTTGCATATTATCAAGAAAATTGAGACCACTAACATCCTTAATTTCTCACCTCTTCTACATATACATTTATCTATACTTCATGTATCCCCACTACCTACCCTACAATCTTGGCTCAGCCTATTCAGGGCCAAATGCTATAAAACTACACTCTTACTCCCTCTGTGTCTAACACTTTCTTCTTTCTTCATTCACAAATGTCTCTTTTCTCTGTTATAAACATATTTCTGGGTTTCCCATTAATAACATAAAATAGAACAATAACAACTTGTCTTGTCTAGCTACTCATAGCTCTCTTCTGTCATTATTAAGCTCTTCGAAAAATAATCTACATTTCTTTCTACCTCCCATCCCTCCTCAAGTCAATTCATTGTTTCTGCTCTCCTCTCTAACGAAACTCATTCTAGCTAAGGCCACTACTAATGACCACGTCTCAATTTCCTAACTTAGTAAACATCAGGCATCAAACAATCTGCAACCTTGGGATCATTTACTCTTGGAAACTCTTCAATTGCTCCTCTATCTTTAGACAGGAGCTCTTTAGGAGAACAAAGCATCCAGGGCACCACTGAGTCTAAAAGCAACCCAACTTGTTCTCCATTCACCAAGGGGTTAGGAATAATTTCTCTGGTAACTGCAGAGCCAGCTAAAACATACACACACACCCAAATAAACCAGGACACCACTCCTGCCAGCTTCAGTCACTTCCCATATTTGATATTTACTACTCTGGATATCTCCCAGCTTGGCTCCCTGTCTCAATTTCTCTCTCCATCCCAGATCTTCCACCTTGCCTCCTTGAGTCCTCCTATTCTCTCATAACTGACAAAATACCTTTTTGAAAATACTTCTGCCTTTCAGTCTTAATTAAAATGTAGCTCCCCACTAAGAATTCTGCTTTCATTGCAGCCCTCTTTAATGAAGCTTTTCCTTCTCACCTACATCCATGCAGGCCAGAGTTGGAAGGGAGCTCAACTTCCTCCTTATTTCTCATTGTGATGTTCAGGACCTGGTTTCTTTACCCTGATGCTAAAAACTCCTTCACAACTCATGCTGTCCTAGCAGACTTCCCTCTACTCCTGCTTTTTCCTCTCCTCTACTACCTTTGCCATCACTTCCCGTAATACGTGAGGCTCTGGCACATAGCTTATGGCACTCTTCTCTATCCTACCTCAGTCTTACCACCCTTGCTATTTTCTTATTATTTGAAAATAACTGTATTTACTTATTAATCATCTGTCCTTCAGCAATAATGCCCCATGTAAGCAGAGGCCTTGTCTGACTGGTGCACAATGTCTAAACGAGTACCTGGTATAGAGCAAGAGCTCTGTAATTATTTTTGACTGCCTGGAGGAATTTTGGATGAGTTCAATGTTTGAGTTCCTTGACCACTTCTGCAATGGACCTTCATTTCAACTCTACCCACCCAGGTCTATGACTGCACTCTGGAGCTATCATCCAGAGCAGTTCCATCTCTGAAGTCTTACTGAAGCACTCCTCACTGACCACAGTCTCTAATTAGTTTCCTCTTTCTTAGATTTTCTCCCTCAAAAATTCTTTAAACTCATAGGAAACTCCAGAACCCTAAAACCTTCTCCTTGCTTCCCATTTATCAGCTCCTACCAATTGTACTTCCTTCCCTAACTAGCTAAAATATGGTGGCCTATTATTCTTCACTTCACACATCTTTTTCAGTGTGCTCAGCTACTTTTTTGAAAAAAACCCAAGTCCGGATAAATCCATCAACATGTCTTCCTTCTGAAGTAAAATATTAAGATTGCAAAGATGGCTGAAAGGAATCACACAGTTTCTTACTAAAACAGTACCCTCAAAACCGATCAATCTTCAGTGTTTCCACAGTTAACTCTTTTTAACATTGGCAGGCTACCTATTTTAGACCTCTTCTACACTCCACAATGTCTGACACCTCACTTTTTCTCTCATTGCAGATGTCATCATCCACTTCACAGAGAAAAGAGAAGCCATCAGACAAGAACTGTGCCAACTGAGGAGACTGGCATCAACAGTAAGCGACATCTCATCCAATCAGGTGAAGCCTTTAAAAGGAGTGGTGATAATTTCAGCAGTCAGAAAAGAGAATTTCCAACACTACTTCAACCACCCAACTTCTCCTGGAGAATTCATTGAAAACCTTGCTTGGAGTTCCCAGCTTGCAACCTGCCCTACAGAATTTGAACTTGTGCATCCCCACAGTTACATGAGACAATCTTTATAAAAATCTCCTAATATTCACAGATATCACCTGTCAGTTCTGTTTCCCTAGAGAACCCTGAATACTACAGCCTATAATTTACTTTGCTTTTTGACATCAAGAGCACATATCTCAGGAAATCACTAGTGTAAGTAGGATAAGAGACACATGGAGAAAACCTGGACCCATCCTGTAGGTTGGGGTTAAGTCCAGCCAAACACTGTTGAAATGAGCAAATCCTAGTCCACATAAATACACACGATCAAGAAATAAATGTTTACTGTTGATTTTATTATGCAGCATAACTATAGCATTAGCTAACTTATTCACTGAAAATAAAACTGGATCCTCTTTCTCAATCATCCACTAAGTTCAACTAATTAAAGAAAATAAAACTCAAGTCTTAGTTTCCTAAATATTTATTACTTTTATTTCTATTCCCACTGCTAAACCCTTAAGTTTAGGCCCTCGTCATCTCTTATCTGGACTATTGCCAGGGTCTATTAAATATTTTCCTTATTTCTTTTTTAGTTTTTTTTTTTACCCCTTTTCATCTCCCCCACCCCCATTAAGTTCCCACAGCCACTGGAATACTATTACTAGAATAGAAAATGGACTACTTCCCTTCTCTAACCTTTTTAAACTTCCTGAGCATATAAGATAGAATTTATACTCTTTCATACAGAAGGAGTTCTCTATGAGTTGATACCTACCTCCTCTCTAAACTTCATATCTTGCCTTTGTACTCATCCCGCCACACTGATTTGTTTACTGTTTCTTGAACACTGGATGATGCTTCATGTGTCCATAACTCTTCATATGTCAGAAATTCGCTAGGTAACTGACCTTTTCTATTCCCCAAAATTCTTTTTAGTTTTCAGATCCTGTTATGGACATGTTTCCTTTCTGAAACTTTAAGCCATTCCCAAATCCTCAACAGAGATAAGCAATCTTTTCTCTGTGACATTTCTGGACTGTGCTCTTTAGCACAAAGTTACCAAACAAGTATTTAATGAGGTATTTATATGCCTGTCTCCACTTCCACATTATAAAGTTTTTCAAAGGCAGAGATCATGTCTAATTTCTCTTCATATCTTTAGCACAAAACATAGTATCTGTCACAGTTAATCAACATGAATGGAACTGAAATAATCAATTTTGAAATTTGATTTATAAAAAAGTCTTTTTATTTACTCATGAAATTCAGAAATCCACAAACCTGCATCATTTTAGAGTAGTAAAGAATCTTAACTCATTTCTAAAATGACTGATATGTTTGTTTCTAATTTAATTTTATTCATTGAATTTTAGAGATCATGGTATTCAGCAATTCTTTGTAACATAGGAAATCCCAGGGTTGCTTCATTAACACGTTTGTATATGAAGAATCCTAGACCTACTGCTAATTTTTTTAATGAATACTTCCTGAATCCATGGAAAAGTAAACCAAAGCTGAACATGTAGAGAACACATATTTCTTAGAAACAGAGTTCTAAACCACTAAGCACTAACTCCAAGATTTTACATCATTATGAACAATAAATCCTCATCTATCTTTTATAATCTCAACAAGGAAGAGAATGGTCAAAACTTCTCTTGTAGATTACTGTAATTCACCCAGCATAAGAAGAACATCTATTCTGATCATGCTTGCCTTTGCTTTCCTGCATGAATGTATGCATGTACATATGCATATAACAATAAAAAGTTGTGAAAATGGCTATCTAATTAGAAGATTCAAATATGAGACAATACCACGGATGGTGTTAAAAATTGAAATGCATATCTTAATTTAGATAGAGTATACAAGTAAGGAACACTAAAACAACAAAATTTATAAAAAGTCATTTAATAGCTCATTGCTCTTGTATTAAAGGGACTATCCAGGGAAAAGAGAACTAATGAGTCCAGCTTGGGTTACTATGGGTCACCATAAATGATTGCAAGGCAATCTTCTAAAAGGGAAGCAGGATTGTAACTGAGGATTAAGAATGAACAAATAATTATGATTATTAAATCATTATATAGATGTCTTTATATTATAAAATAGCAAAAGATTAATACCTGAAATGACAGAAGCTGGCTAGAGTGATCCCACTCGTTTATAGGTACTCTAGACTGAACCTCACCCTTGTGTATGCTTACTATTGAGATGGTAATTCTACATTGAACTTACCCTTGTGTATTCTTACTATTGGGATGGTAACCACTCCACCCACCTCTGTTTAATATCCTTGTGAAAAACCTTGTAACTGACCTTTGTTCTGGATACCCCTATCCTAAATCCTTGTGACTAGCCCTGGTTTGCTACCCCACACAGTCAGACAGGTTCAGTCCCTTCATGTTTATTAATAAAGGAACCTGTGTTCATCTCCATCCAAATTATTCATTGGCACCCTGAGGTTATAAAATATTAGACTTTCTGCAGATCAGGGAGGCAGTTTTGGGTCATGAGGTCACCGTGTTCCATTGCTTGTGCAATGAATAAAACTGTTGCTCTCACTGAAAAAACAAAGTGACTATCCAATGATCTTACTTTTTTAAGAGCTCTATTCTTTTGCAAAGATTTAGACGTTTCTTGGGCCACATTTGAATACTCTAGATTTGTAATTTACACACAATGTGTTTACATCAGAATGTAAGATATTCCAAGTTAGGAACTTGGATATTAAACTCTCTGTACTTACTCTATATGCATGTACACATGTATACATGCATGCAGAAAAACAAAGGTAAGAATGATCAGATTAGCTGTCCCTTTCATGCTAGCTGAATCACCAGAGTCTACTAGAGAAATTATACCTATTCTGTCCCTTTCAGCTGAGATTACAAAAGATAAACAAGAGGGAAGCGGACTTGGCTCAATGGATAGAGCGTCCGCCTACCACACGGGAGGTAGAACCTCCTTGACCCATGTGGAGCTGGCCCACGCGCAGAGCTGATACGCACAAGGAGTGCCGTGCCACGCAGGGATGTCCCCCAAGTACGGGAGCCCCATGCAACAGGAGTGTGCCCATTAGGAGAGCCACCCAGCATGAAAGAAAGTTCAGCCTGCTTAGGAGTGGCACCGCACACACCGAGAGCTGATGCAGCAAGATGATGTAACAAAAAGAGACACAGATTCCCAGTGCTGCTGACAAGAATAGAAGTGCACACAGAAGAACATACAGCAAATGGACACAGAGAGCAGATAGCTGGGGGGGGGGGGGGGCAGTGGCAGGGGAGAGAAATTTTAAAAAATCTTTATAAAACAAAACAAAAATAAACAAAAGATAAATAAGGATTTAATGGATTTCTTGACATGTGTGCATGTGTTCTAACTAGAAGCAGAGGAAAGGATTTTATCTTACTTCTATGATCCTCTCAGTTCCTGGCACTGAGGTGTTAGGTAGGTGCTAATGGAACATGACCTGGACAAAAGTCTGGGCTCTGCCATACAACATCAGGGTTCATATGATAACCCCAATTATGACCAATTGAGAGACCAAGTACTTAAATGCTCTGAGCCTCAGTTTCTTCATCAGTAAAATGCATATGATACCAGCCATATTTGATGGCTGCCAGGCACCTCACAGAGAGATGGTCCCTAGATTGTTAATGAGTACTTGCTCATTAATTGATAAACTTGTCTCAGAAAACTGCCAACCATTACTTTTACAGACTTGCCTGTTTTACAGCTATATAGACAGGTGTTTGAGAATATAAGATATTAAAATAGAAAGAGGAAAGCTTTTTAGTCCATTTTGCTAATTAATATGTCAGGGCTCATAAAGAAGAACTCATCGGCTTTCTCCAGTACTGCATCATCTTAAAAAGCTGGGTCAGCAAAGATCTCTGCAGACTGTCAATACATATTAAAACCGTTCCAAGCCGTAAATCAAAACAAAAAAGAAGAGACAGTAAAAAAAAAAAAAAAAGGTAACATTTATAAGCCCTTTCTGTCTGAATGCAGAGGAGCATTAAACTATTGGTTTAGGTATCTGTTCAGGACATAGAAAGCAGTAAGAAAAGATTCTTCTTAGGCACTTTATGACTCTGAGCATAACCAAAATTAAAGCAGAGCTTTTTAAAAAGCCATGCCAAATTTGATGTCATTTTCTATGGACACTAATGTCCACTGGGATATTAAAGTCATTTTTTACAATGAGTTTTATCATTTAAAACATACATTTTGCTGCTTTTCTTCTGCATTGCCAGGATTTGAATTTTGTCAGAATTCAATTAGTGAAGCAGTTAGGAAAAGATGTTAAAAACCTTTCTGATTTTCCACTACTCTCTGAAACTTGTGATTTTACTTGAAGGAACTAAACAAAAGGTATATGTTCTAACTTCTTTCACATTCCATAGACATAAATACCACTAGTACATGGAAGAGGAGCCTACAAGATTGGAATCAGGAGACTCACCTTGCCATCTTCCTGGCCAAGGTAGTAAGACACAATGCACAGCCAGGGGAGCCCCTGAAATAGGTCATTAGAGGAACCCCAAGAATACTGGATTGATTTCGGAAGGAGAAAGAAGAACTCTACATTTTGGGCTAAAAAGTTATATTTATCTTATCTGTATCTTTGAGTCAATCCATGCTCTGAGGAATCAGTCACTTAAAGATTGAGCCAAGGAAAAGGAACCAGAATTATTGTCACACATTTGGGAGGTACCCAAGCCAGACCAGCTAATGGAACTTGGCACAAAATAGCTCTCTACACACCAAGTAGCTGACTCAGAAGAAATTTTAGCTTGGGTGAATTTATTAAAATGTTGAATATCATCCTTAATAAGAGGATGGATGATACATTTAGGTCAGCACATACAATTTAATTTGTTTTAACTTCCTGATGGTGTTTGGATAGAATGAAAGCTGTCCACTTTTCTGTAATGACAGAGAGATAGAGGGAGAAACTCCTCCTAGTAAAAGAGATGTTAAATTTTTACCTAACTATTCTGGAGAAAGGGTGTGGAGAAGGGAAAAGGATAGTGCAACAAAAAGTAGTGAGGTCCTTTTTAACAGTGGTGAGACAAGTATGGTCATAGAACATTTTGAATTAAAACTCAGACTAGTAAGTTGTTCAGTTGCCATCAATTTCCTATAGCAGATTGAGACTGTAGTTATATATTTGGCAAAATTTTAAAATAATTTTGTAGCTTTAAGAGGTTTCTAGAATCAAAAGATCTTAATCCTCTGCTACCACCACCAGTACCACCATCAACAACAAAACCTGATGAGAAATTTCTCTATATAAATTCACCACTTAAAAGAAGTTGCTTTTTTAGGTGAGGGATGGGTTCTTGAGGGCCATTATAATTCAAGACTAATTTTCCAAAAGAAATAAAAGTAAACTATAGGGAGAAGGTATAGTCTTAGAGGGCATAAATTTATAACCTTAGTAGCATATTTTCCTTAAATGTAGCTTTACATTTTCTCAGAACTGTCTGACATTTTACAGGATGCTTTCATTGAAATTAACTATAGAGTATATAATTTTAGGTGATTGTGTTTAGCTAAATTCTTTATAGTGTTTTAAAGCAAGCCACTTTTACTCCAAAGTTGTCAAGTTTCTAGTTGTTTTTCAGCATTTGCTCTGGCTCTACAGACACACAATGAAAAACCTGATGATGTTAAGAGAGAATATAAAAATATTTAAAAATATAATGATAGTGAAGGTTGAAATAACAGCACTATAGTAACCAAAATCTTCTTTAAAACATCGGATATATTTTAACAAAAATTTATGTGATACAGAGATGGATGGTACTATTTCTATCTACCAGCTAAATTGGAGTTAACAATTAACCTGTCTGCCAACTTTGAAATTATGCTATTTTTAATTTTTTTTTAAATTTGGAAAATTATTTCAAGTTTTGTGCTGAGTAATTTTATTAATTTTTTTCTATCACACTCTAAAAAAAACTCAAATTTACCTAAACTATTATAGCAACATATTAAGATGACAATGTTCTTGCTTAAAAAGTATGACAGTAATTTTTAGTCATTGCCTAAGAAATAATTTGTGTGAAAATTGACTAAAATTAGAAAAAATATTTTATTTCTTGGAAAAGCCAGGAAGTTTATTTGTTGATTTTCAAAAATCAAATTTACAGACATCCTTTAAAAAAAACTCAACTTTTACCTTGATGCTTATCCCAGTACATTAAAAGGCTTTATTTAATCTTCATGTGTTAATGTGTGTAAGAGAATTACAAAGAGTATCATGCATTTAAGGTGAAAATAATATATTGTCCTTGGGATTCCTTGGTCATGAGAACTTCCTTCTGAGACTCCTAAAAAGATTTCCAGTAGCAGAGAATTTAATGCAAAAGGATGATGGGAACAAGCAGTATGCAGCAATTTATCACTCCCCCAGAAATCTTTTATTTCACAGTGATCTAACCTCTTGGGCTTTTTATTAGGAGAAGCAGGAAGAAAAAAAATCTAAGAGTTGTGAACCAGCCCTTCCCTGCTGTTACCACTAGAGAATCTGGAGAAAGAAGAAAAAAAAAATCATAATCTTGCCCTGGAACATGATGGAGGTAATGAGGCATCAGGGCCACTTACTGCTACAAACATAATTGGCACATAAGCACAGGAGACGCTTGGTGATGGGAAAGACTTCTTTGTTTCAGAAACAGAGGGACGCCAACAAATCGCAACACTACTATTGTTTGGAGTGGCAATTCTAAGAATAAAATAGTTATTTTCTTCCAAAATAATGCACCCCTAGAGGAAAGGAATTACTGCAATATTTAATAGCTTAGCAGCTTTAAGTGTTTTCTACTAATGTGAAGAAATGATGATGAAGGAAGGGCAAAGGAATTAAAAGCAGGCTACTTGGCATGGAAGGAAAAGCTTGGATTTTAGGACAGAGCACACCTCACAAATAAGAGATAAAGACCCGGCAGGCCCTTAACGTTCCTCTTGGGCTATCTAGAATACCTCTCGGGAGCTCATTCAAGAATATAAATAAAGACAATCCGGTCAGCTCTGGAACAATCCCTGCTGATGATATGTAAAACAACACTATTCATTTTTGAGGAGAAAGAAATGAAAAAATCTTCCTCATTCTGGAAACTTTGCCTTGCTGCTTTAATGTGAAAGTCATCACAGGAAAGAACTTAGAACTTTCCTGCATTTTCTTTATAATTTTTCTTGTTCTAAGTTGGCAAACAGGTTTAAAATTTTTGGTATCATCATTCTTTTTTTGGAAAACTATATTCTTTCCACTCAAACATTTTGAGTCAGCATACATTATACCACTAGATACTCAGCCAAGCAATAATTCATCTTTGTGGAAGTCAGAGACATCTTATGTATTAATTAGCCTTTCAGGGATGAGTGGATGGATATGGGTTCCAACAGCTACTCAGACACAGGCAGTGATTTCCAGGAAGGGAAATGTAAAGTTATAAGGAATTTCTTACCCGATTTATGTCCAGCCAATGAATGGACTTTGCTTTCATCTGGCACTAAGGAAAAGAAATAAAAGAAACAAGGATCAGGCCTGCTTGTAAATCTGCCATTTTTTTTGAGCAAAAAATTAGTATAGGCTCATAATAAGTTAAATCTTTTACTGACAAAGGTTGGAGATTTCCCTACCCCCAATCTACCTGGAGCCTATTATTTTGATCATAGGATATTTTAAATACAGCTAGGAAGAAAAATATGCTTATTAGCCTTCTATGAATAAAAGCCCATTTTCTTTTAATTTTTATTGTGTTCCATTCTTTTAACTAGGTGGTTGTTTCTATGTCCACAAAATGCAAAACTAAACTTATGGTTTTGGAGATGAATAATATATGATAAAACTTTGAGCTCACCAGCAATGTATATAACCAATACTCAAAGATTGAATTTCTGTATCTAACAGGTAATAAGTTTACACTTCATTCTGAAACAATTATAAAACTGGACAAAATGTATGAACCAGTGATATTCAACACATTAGAAATCAGACAATGACCGAGAGTGACTACTGATTGCCCAGCCTACTCTTTATAGAAAGTTCCCAGGTTTCCCAGGGAGGGGAAACCCAAGCAGAGCATGGTGGTATCCCTAGCTTAAGGGCAGGGACTGGGTATCCAGGGCCACCAAGGCACATAGCATTTTAGGATAGAGTACCAGAGAGGAGAGCGCCATGCAGAATTCTTTCTGAGATCCACAGAGGCTCCTTTCATATACCCATCTGAATACTGACGAACACATCCATGTGAGGAAACAACCCATAGCCTGGGAAAAAAACTCCCAAAGTGGAAAGGAAACACTACATGTCTACAATTTTCCTATCATCAGTCGTTTATATATCTTGTTAGACTTTTCTTTGCATTTCCAATTTGGGGGTTAATCAGTCAGTATTTATTACACTCCAATTGTGGACCATGTTCTGTCTTTCCTAGGTTTCAAAAATCTTACGGTGAAATCTACAATAAGAGCAGCAAAATACTGGAAAATGATAATAATAAGAGCAGCTAGTATTTACTGAGTACGTGTAATATACAAGTTCTGTCCTATGGAATTTATATCCCATAAATTGTTGAATCCTGATAATGACCTAGAAAGATAAGTATCATCATCTTTACTTTACATATAAAGAAACTGAGGTACACGAAGTAGAGGAGCCACAACTTAAAACTGGCAATCTTCACTACTCCATTATACTTGTGACAATGGTTATAGGAGAGTTTCCAAGACATTTTCAGGGTATCAGTAGCATGAGTTATATAAGGAAACACATGAATACACATATGTGAGAAAACTATTTTTATTTGATTATGCCCTATTAGTAGAAATCTCTCTGTAATAACCAATATTGCACGTGTTTGTTGTGATTTTGTTCCACATGTTCAGAAATCTACAATTCTAGTTGGTTCAAGTTAAAATATTCATTTCCATTTTATGAGGGGTAGGGTGTGCGGGGGGTTGTCTGAGTTAGAATCCTGGCTTGGACACTTACTACCTTGGTGCATTGGGGCAAGTTACTCTCCGTGCCTCAGTCTCTTCAAATATAAAATAATATCACTTACACCATAGGGTTGTGGGGAAGATTACATGTGTACACATACGTAAGGTACTTAGATCCTTTAGTACATACTTAATAAATATTAGCTATTATCGTCATTAATGAAAAATTAAGTAAAGAATAACATGATGGCTAATAATGGGAAAGGTGTGGGTTTTGGTCCCAGAACTACCAAGCAATTTATTGAGCCCCTTTTAGACTTAGTTTCCACATGTACAAAATGGGGACTTAAAAAAAGTACACAGGGAGTTGTGGGAACTAAATGAGAAAATGCAAAAAGCACTTTGTACAGTGCCAGGCATATACTTCTCAATTAATAAATGTAAGTGTGAGAGCAACAAAATGGTTGATTTTATGATGGCAGTGGTGTTTATGAAGTAACTTGCTTATTAGGATTATAAAGGAGGAGAGGGAGAATATAACTGAGAGCATTCTATGCTTCAGGAAGGGCATCAAGTACTTTTTTTTAAATATACTTTTTAATTTTTTTAAAAAAGAAATTTAGATTAAACTGAGTACTTCTTTGCATATGTTATCTCATGGACTCATCATCTGACACTCCCAGGCAGGATTACCATCCAGTTTACCTGGCTCCTGATTTATATTGTAATGGAAGAAAAGTTCACTTCTAAAGGAAATACAGTATAGTCTTACTGTGGGGAGCCATTCTGAAAAACAGATTCATACAATGGTATGTTTTTGTTTTGTTTTGTCCACCTTATAATTTTTTTTAACAGACATAAATTATCTCACAAACATGAAGCCAATTTAAATATTTCATATTTGTCAGTTACATTCATCTTAGTATGGTACCTTCTAACTTATTCTTCCTTGTAGGAATAATTATCATTATTTTAATCGACAATTTGAAATTCTTTTGAACACTAACATGAACTATTTTTAAACATAGTGTAGAAAATCCAAGTGGGTGACAGGAATAAAAATTAGGGGTCTTTCTCAAAAATATTCACTGACACAAATGCCTCTCTTCAGAAAAGAAGATAAATGAATAATCATAATAGGAAAGGGAGGAGACAATAATGACTTAATAGAACACATTTTATGTAAAAGGTTAAAATGGGAATGGTCATTGTTTAAATACATGCTTAGTGCTGAAAAGAAATTTAAATAACAGCAGCCAAATAAGAAAATGAGGTGAAATTACATATACTGCCAAGTTTTTCCTTTTTAATGACAAGTGTCATAATTAATACCCAACTTCCTTTTCAACTCATTTTACCTTAGAGCTACTGTTAAGTTCTCTCTCGGGGTTGGAGTTTAAGTCTAGTAGTTTCACAGCATAATATTTAGATAGCACAGCAATTGGCATTGTGGTAATATGAATAAGACATGGGTAATGTTCTAAACAAAGGGCTCATTTACAAGAGATTGAAAAATGAATTGAGCATGATGTGGGAAAGGTCTTCTGTTCTAAAACAGCAAATTACCAAAAGCAACAAATAAGAGAGTGTTGATGGAGCAAGAACCTAAGTTTCTTGTGGTTCTGTCACTTAAAAAAAAAAAAAATTTTTTTTAAATGTTTTTAGAACCTATCACATTGCCTTTCTTATCCCTTAGTTTTACCCTAGGACTAGTACTACTTGTTCTTAATTATCTTAAAGGGATATTACATTAATGGAAGAGAGATCAGTGAAGTGTTTGAGTTCTTCTGAAGATGCAATTCACAGACATTTTTATTGCAACTGTTATTAAATACTTAGAGGGCACCAAGGATATACCTTGAGATCTTTCTAGATTTATTTAAATAATAGGATTTGTATACTAACCTCAAACATTCTGGTATTCAGCACAAGAGCGATGGACAGTATTTGATTTTATTACGGTAAGGTGCTAAATAAAGAAGACATTCTTTGTCTTGGATGCTTGCTGATTTCTTGGTGTTCCCTCTGATTCAGGAAGACTTGTTTGAGAAACACAGTACCAAGATGGCCTGTGTTTCTAGTTATCTAGGTGCAAGTCTTTGAAGCTAATTTGAAATTCTCAACACTGATGACATCTTTTTAAAAATAGTATGGATAAAGGTACAGTGTCTTCTGACTTAATTTCAACCCAATTTTCACTGTTGGAATTGAGAGAAACCATAAAGAAAGAAAACATGGCGTGTGTATGTGGGAATCTATGTAAAATATGGTGTTCTGAGAACCTGTTAGTGGCAAACACTAAAGTGCATATACTATTTACATCAAATGGCTTCCCACTAGGATACATTTATATTAATATAGTGATCACTTAAGATGTTTTATCCTTTTGTCAAGCCTTCTTACACACTTCAAAGCATTTTCACTGGGGAAAAACAATCTCTTTGTTTATTGATAGCATTCGATACACATTCTATAACATAAGTGACTATTAGGGACTGCATTCACTTAATAACAATTTGCAGAACAGTGGCATATTTGGTGAGTTAATGGGCCCCATATGCTCTTCTTATGCTGACAGAAGATGGTATATTGCTAACATGCACAAATACCTTCAGATAAAAATTGCCAACAGCTACAGTTATTCTTTTTGAGAATGCCGACACTATGTCACAAATGGGGAATATGCAAATGCGCCCCAATTCTCACTATTTCATATTGAGATACTTGGATGCAAAGCAGCACTAAAATATGATGCAATGCTTGCCTTTTACAAAGACGACTCCATTACATGTAATTTTTGACTTCCATATCTTTGACATAATAAAGAGTAAAATTTTGAAATTAATGTTAGACAATAAAAATGCATCTTCTAATGAGACCATAAATACTTGTCTTTGGATCATTTTCTAGGAAACTAAATATCATATAATTCTGTAATGGTTAATAAACTTGTTTCTAAGAGCTGTTACTTCAGAAATGTAAAAAAAATGATGTAGTTGCCAATATTAAGAATCAATTTTCTTCTCTTTAGCAGATCAATTTCTGTGCCACTGACTGATTTCCAGAATTTCTAAGGAATGTAGACTGTTTCATGTTGTAAATTTAGTTCTCTCCTTGGCAACTGTGAACCACTATTGCACTAACTGGTAGTGTTTTCTTATATCCATGCCTTTTTGACCTACTCTTTCCTCTTAGAGAGACTTTCAGTTTTCATCACTGTGATATTTTATATGTTGAAAAATCCTTCCATCTCTTTAGCAATAGCAACAACAACAAAAACAAGGCTTTTGATGAGAAAGGAACTAGAGAATTAGTACAATATAAGGATTTGAATGCTCATCTCACCATCTCTTTTAGTAAGCTTTCCCCTAAAGCCCTGCTCCTCCCTGTATGTCTTGCTGCTCTGACAATAAACTAATTATTAGAACTCAGCAGCTGACATTTCCTTCTAATATCATAGTGCATTTCCCAGCCAGGATGACATAGGGTAAAAATGAGTAGTCCATTCCCATTGCCATTACTCAATTATTCATGTATTCACACATTTTAAAAATCCCCTCTCTTTTTCCATTAGACTTAGGGGATCTCAAATCCTACACTAAGAAAACCAACTAAAGTTTTATATGTTACTATATTATTGTCTTAAGCTCATTAAAGACTATTGGAAAAAATAATGCCTTCATAAATTCATTAATTCATTTGTTCAGCCATCTACCCAATAAATGCTGTCTTTCTCAAAAAAAGTCAGAAACTCAATCCTGAGCTCTAAGAATAAGTTAAAAATAACATACCCGACAGACTATCTGCCTTTGCCTTTACTGATTTTCTTTATTTTCTTCCAACTCATTAATTTCTGCTCTGATTTTTACTTCCTGTCTTATATTTAATTTGGATTGAAATTACTCTTTCTTTTTTCTTAAAATGACAGCTGAGGTCATTGATTTGAGACCTTTCTTCTTTTTCTAATATAGTTTAGTGCTATAATTTATCCTTACTGGCATCACACACATTTTGATATGTAGTGGTTCCATTTTTATTCAGTTCAAAATACTTTATAACTTTCCTTTTGGTTTCTTCTTTTATCTGTGGGTCATTAAGACATACACTATTTTCCAAATATTTATGGATTTGCCAGAGATCTTTCTGTTAGTGATTTCCAATTTTATTCAACTGTGATGAAAGAACACACTTCGTGTAAATGAATCCTTCTAAACTGTTTAAGACTTGGTTTATATAATCCAGAATATGGTCTATTGTGTTAAATGTTAAAAGTGCACTTGCAAATAATCTGTATTCTTCTGTTGTTGGGTGGAGTGTTCTCTAAATGTCTATTAGGTTGTTAGTTGATAGAGTTGTTCAAGTCTTCTCTAGTCTTACTGATTTTCTGTCTGCTTGCTCTATCAATTACTGAGAGTGTTGAAATCTTCAACCATAACTTAAGATTTGTGTATTTCTCCTTGTCATACTATAAGGTTTTGTCTCATATATTGAAGCTCCTAGATGAGCAAGGACAGAAATGGACCACTGTTCACATGGTGTCAGAGCAAGGGAAAAGGGGGGAAAAGATAAATCAAAGTGGCATCATAGAGAATTTGATTGAACATGGGAATAAAGCAGCAGAAGGAATCAGATGAATCGAAAGCATTTGTTCTGTCTGAGAGAGATGCCTCTAATAGAAAAGAAAAATAAAGTAGAAGGAAAAATGGTACGTAGTCAATAGTATAGATATAGTAGAAGCAGCATAGAGTAACCTGGGACTCACATCTCACTTTTTCATCCTACTCCCCCAGCTTTTTAATGCAATCTAAGATAGGATTAACTTTTTTGGCAACCCGACTGGGATAATGCTGGCTTGTCAAGTATGCAGTCAGTGAAAACCCCTGAAGTCTTTTTTGTATAACTACTGTTGAACCACATCTTCTTCATCCAAGTAATACTTAGGGAGGGCCAATAACGTGTCCGACACCAAGCTAAGTACTTGGATTGTGGAAGGGAGCAAGACAGCCATGATCCTTGTACCAGCAGAGTTGATATCACACAAGTCATCACAAATAAATTGTGGCAAGTGTTAATAAACTCTCCTGGTCGAAGCTACCTTCATCTCTCACCTTGACAGATGTAATAACCCCTGACTGATCTCTGGGATTCTGCGTTTACTCCTTATAGTCTATTTTCCACACAGAAGCCATGCTTCTAAAACAAACCAAAAAAAAAAAAAAAAATCTTAATCACACCTGTCCTTTACTCAAAACCTCCCCATCACATACAGAATAAAATCCAAAAAATCACTGTGACCCTCAAGCCCGGCCTGGGCTGTTCCCTGGTGGCCTCTCCAGCCTCATCCTGCATAATGCTCCCCTTGCTCCCTGAATTTCACCCCCTCTGACCTCACTGTAGTTCCTCAAAAGTGCCAGCATCCCCTCCTCAGGGCTTTGGAACATGCACTTTGCTCTGCTTCTAATGCTATTCTTCCAGAAAACAGTATAGCTCACTCTCCTAGCTCTTCATTTACGTTTCCATAAATGTCACCTTATCTGAGAGGCCCTCCCTGGCCAATCTATCTAAAGTAGAGGCCCTCAACCCTGGCTCTCCATCACACTCTATCTCCTCGTCTTGCTTCATTTTTCTTCATAGTACTTATCACTGCCTGATATTATCCCCAATTAGAATGTGAACTTCATCTGCACTTGAGCTTTATTTTTTTTTTTTAACATTTTTTGGTCTTTATTTTTTTAATGTTACATTAAAAAAAATATGAGGTACCCATATACCCCCCACCCCCACACCCCACTCCTCCCCCCCAACAACAACCTCCTCCATCATCATGAGACATTCATTGCACTTGGTGAATACATTTCTGAGCACTGCCGCACCTCATGGTCAATGGTCCACACCATAGCCCACACTCTCCCACAGTCCACCCAGTGGGCCATGGGAGGACATACAATGTCCGGTAACTGTCCCTGCAGCATTACCCAGGACAACTCCAACCCCTGAAAATGCCCCCACATCTCATCTCTTCCTCCCACTCCCTACCCCCAGCAGCCACCATGGCCACTTTCTCCACACCAATGTCACATTTTCTTCCATTACTAATCATAGTTGTTCATGAATAGAATATCAGTTAGTCTACTCTAATCCATACTCTATTCCTCCATCCTGTGGACCTTAGAATGGTTGTGTCCACTCCACATCTATATCAAGAGGGGGCTTAGATTCCACAAGGACGCTGGATGCAACTCTCCTGCTGAAGAACGTCAACCACCACACCAGGGAGCCAAGAGTGCCTACAACTTGAGCTTTATTTTGTTCACTGCTTTATCCTCAGGGCTTAGAACAATGCCTAGCACTAGCAGGTGCTCAATAAATACTTATTGAATGAAAAAAGGATGGTCAAGGAAATACATAATAAGGAGACCAAAGACATTCCATACAGCTGAGTGTTTGATATAAGGGAAGTGTGATGAGAAAGGAAGGGCCAGTCACAGAGGACCCTGAAAACCACTTTAGTGAATTTTGTCTATATCCTCAGAGCACTAAAAAGCAATTAAGGGACTTTCAGAGAAAAAGTGACATAATCAGATATGTTTTCAAAAGATCACCCAGGCTGCAGTGTGGAAATGAATTGAATGTAAGACAGGAGGCAGTAGCTTTTTACTGAAACCAAGTAAGGAATGTACATTTATCCCTATTAAATTTAATCTTCTGAATTGCAGCTCATCAGTTCTCTCTGTTGAGATCTTTTTGAATCCTGATTCAATCATTCAATGTATTAGTGGTTAACCCATCAAGCTGTATGTCACCTATTGGAGCAGTCTGAGATGATTTATGAATTCCAAAAAGAGGGATTAGGTTTGTATACTGGTCTGTTCCTCTGGGTGTGGCACCCTTTTATTTTATTAGATTCACCTCAGATTCTTTGATTAAATTATGTTAAGATTAGGGCTCTGATTCAGCCACATCAGTTGGGTGTAACTCAGGGTTGAGTCCCCACCCCCTTGGTGGGCTATATAAGCAGACACTCATTCAAGAAGACACACAAAGAAGCTATTACACAGAAGATATGGAAGAGGAGAGAACTTGGTCATTTTGGTCCTGCCATGTGGCAGAATAACGAAGTCTCAAACAGCTAAAGCCCCAGGAAGAGAGAAGAGCCCTATGTCAGTCTACACATGAAATCAAAAGAAGCTGGGCCCACGGAGCCCAAAAGGAAGGAGGAAGGCTAAACCCTTGCAGAGGCCACCTGCCATCTTGCTTAAACATGTGGCAACAGATTTTGGTGAGGAAGTAACCTTGAGTTGGACTTTTTAGGGCCTAGTAACTGTAAGCTCCTACCACAAATAAATGACCTTTATAAAAGCCAACAGCTTTTTGGTATTTTGCATCAGCACTCCTTTGGCTGACTAATGCAGAATTTGGTACCAGGAGAGAAGAGTCATGCTTTTGCAATTAGCAAAAATGCTGGAATGGTTTTATAAACAAGTAAGGGAAATTTTTTGGAGGAATTGTGAGATGCTTGAGACAAAAGGCCTAGATTGCTTTAAAGAGACTTTTGGTAAAAATATGGGGCCTAAAGTTATTTCTGATAAAGCCTTAGAAGGAAATGATGAAACTATTATTGGAGATTGGAGGAAAGGCGATCCATGTTTTAAAGTTGCAGAGAACTTAGCATGATTGACCCCTGATGTATTAGTCATTCAAAGGAGTGCTGATGCAAAATACCAGAAATCTGTTGGATTTTTTAAAGGGTATTTATGTGGATTGGGAAGCTTAGAGTTACCAGGCCATAAAGCATAAATTACTTCCCTCACCAAAGTCTGTTGCCACGTTTTGGAGCAAGATGACTGCCGAAGTGCCTTCCTCTTCCTCTTAAGGCTCTGTGGTCCAAGTTTCTTCCAATATCAGCTGTAGGCTGGAATAAGTCTTGTCTCTCTCCCCAGGCTTGTTTCTCTCCAGGCTCAGCTGCTCTATTCTCTCCCTTGTGTTTACTTCCCAGCTTCTAGCTCAAAATTCCAACCTCCCTTCTCTGTGGTGTGGTGTCTCTGTGAGTCCCTGCCCCCCTTGGTGGGCAGGGACTCAATGTCCTAATGACATGGCCCAATAAAAGTCCTAATCATTATTCAATCAAGTAAAAGTGAAACTTCTGAATCCAATGTAATCTAATATGCCCAGAGGGACAGAGCATTTCGCCAATATAATCCAATATTTATTTTGGAATTTATAAACAATATCAAACTGGTACCCATGACTTTACATGGAAGACAATTTGAAAGTTATGAGCTGGGACATTTAGCCAAGGAGATTTCCAAACTAAATGTAGAAAATGCAGCCTGGCTTCTCCTTGCATCTTAAGGCAAAATGTTAGAGGAAAGCGATAAGCTGATAATGGAACTGTTGGGCACAAAGAAACCAGAAACTGATTTCAGAAATTCCAAGCTTCTGAATCTGGAAATAAAGTCCCCAGATGATAGTGCCCATTTGAGGAATTAACTAAACTTGGAACTTGTAAGGCAGGATTGAAGATGCAATTATCCAGGAAAGACTTGTGGAAAGTCTTACTGTTGATGGCTTGGACCCTTGCTTCCTACACACTAAACCAACAAATTTTTTGCAACGGCTGTATGAACAAAACCACTGTTAGCCTGGACTGAAAGGGACATGGAGGGGCGAGATGGAAGGGAAAACAGCTTTAAGAAGAAAACCATGGAAGCTAAGGTCTAGAATTAAGATATCTCCTTGGGCCTATGTGTAGAGAGTGTGAGTTTGCCCTGGCATTTAAAGAGGGTAGATGTTCCAGTCAGATGTTCAGGGACAGTTTTGCCACCTCAGGCTACAGAGAGGGTGGAGCACATTACCCAAGAGTTGGAGAGAATGAGGTCTACACCTCATTGCTCTGAGAGGGGTGGGCCTGTCCTCCATAGATTAGGGAAGGCCAGGTCACCATCTCACTATTCTGAGATGGTTGGGCCTGTATGCCAGAGATTAGGGAGAATGTTGCTGTCACTACACTGTGCTAAGGGAGTTGAGACTGTACCCTAGAGATTGGAGAAAGAGTGGCCATCACCCCAATATTCTTGGAGGGTGAGGTCTGGAGCTCAGTCATCACCCAGATGATTGATGAGGGTAAAACCAAGAAAATGGTCACTGGGCAAGCCTGTGGAAAGGGTGGGCCCCCATGAGGCCCCAGGGAGAAGAAACCATCATCTTAAGAATGACTCTCAGGGCAGTGAATGTGGCTCAAGCTATTGAGCACCTCCTTCCCACATGAGAGGTTCTGGGTTCAGTTCCCACTGCCTCCTAGAAATGAAGACAAATAACAAGCAAAACAAATGATAAAGCCAGTTCAGGGGAGCCAATATGGCTCAGTGGTTGAGTGTGGGCTTCCCACTTATGAGGTCTTGGGTTCAATCTCCAGCCCTGGTACATAAAAAAACAAAAAAAGACTCTCAGACTTTGAAATCTAAAGGAGTTGCCCTGCAGGTTTTCAGGACTTTTGGGGACCTGTGATACATATTTCCCTCCCTTATTCTCCTTATGGTAATACAAATGTTTATCTTATGCCTGTCCCTTTGTATGCTGGAAGCAGATAACTTCTTTTGTAAGTTTCACAGGTCTACCGCCAGAGGGGACTTTGTCCCAAGAGAAACTGTATTTGTAAAACTGTGGTGTGATTTTGTACTTAGCATTGTTAATTGAAAGGATTTAAAGATTTTTGAAGATTGTAATGTCTTTTTGGGATTCATATGGCAGTTTGAGATTATTTATGAATTCCAAAAAGAGAAATTAGGTTTGTAAAATGGTCTGTTCCTCTGGATGTGATACCCTTTGATTTTATTAGATTCAGCTGAGATGCTTTAATTAAATTACGTTAAGATTAGGGCTTAGATTCAACCACATCAGTAGGGCATGACTCAGGGTTGAGTCCCTGCCCCTTGGTGGCCTATATAAACAGACACTCGCTCAGGAAGACACACAGAAGATGTTATACAGAAGAATAGAACTTCTGTATATTGGACGAGAATAGAACTTGGTCATTTCAGTCCTGCCATGTGACAGAAACGAGCAGTCTCAAACAGCTAAAGCCCCAGGAAGAGAGACGAGTCCTATGCTAATCTACAGCTGAAAACAGAAGAAGCTGGGCCCATGGAGCCCAAGAGGAAACAGGAAGGCTGAACTCTTGCAGAGGTCGCCTGCCATCTTGCTTCAACATATGGCAACAGGTTTTGTTTGAGGAAGTAATCTTGAGTTGGACTGTTTAGGGTCTTGTACCTGTAAGCTTCTATCCCAAATACCCTTTATAAAAGTCAACAGCTTTCTAGTACTTTGCATCAGTATCTCTTTGGCTGACTAATACACCTATGAATTTGACAAGTAAGCCTGCCACATCCTACGTATATGCAGGACTTGCATTACTGAAAATATTTCTATTCTCTTCATGGCATCTATATAAGATGGTGTTGGGTAAAAACATACTCTCCAATCACACAACAGTTTTTATTATTATAAAGTTAACTGGCCAGGTCAAAATTGAACTATAACCCTAAAAACGAAGTAACTCAAACTAGCCAGTATTTCCATGTTCATTTCCCCTAGAGCTTATGGACTTTACATTAAGATGCCAACTCATTTTATTCTTGCATGAATTAATTTTGGCACTTGGTCTCTGGCTGGGGAGTGTATTCTGTTCTTGGCTGTAATAAGTGTTATCAAAAGATTTCTCTCTGGCATGAATTGTAGTATATAATACCCTATATATTTCTGTCTAGAATCTACTATCATCTGTTTAATATGCAAGCTGGGAAAAACCAGGGCTGCTAGCATGTAATAGATTTTGCAAACTTGTCATCCAGACTCATTGTTTATTAGAGGATATTAACTTTGGGGTTTATGTGCTGTCTCTCCAAGTCAGAGCATATAACCATTCACTTTAATGGGATGCACAAACTTGTGCACACACTTTAGTGAGCTGATCTGGTATTTTATATCGATATATGAGATGAGCGCATTTAAATCAGGCTCCTTTTTGCAGAATGGATGATTACAAATACATATTAAAATTAAATATCCACTATCTTTTTGGAAGGGAGTAGTGTATTGAGAGGCATACTAAGAATTTTGAACAAGGTTGAGCTAAGAGAAAGCATTAATAAGAAAAATGGACAGTTACTACACCTAAAGTCCAAAGTGACTTCAAAGACAACAATTTTTCAACATCTTCTCTGCAGGCCAGGGTCTTCTTGGAGGCCTCGGAAGATAAAGAAGGAAGAGAAAAATAAGAGTAACAGGCTGCATCTCTGGTGCATCCCCTCTTACCCTCTCCCATTTCTGAAAAGATTTAAAACATAATTCAATAGGGCTTATTTTTAGCAATTTGTGCATACCTAGAAATTCTTATGAATGAGAAAAACCTCAAAATACAAACTGTATTAAAAACAATATTTTAAATGAACTCCAAATATAATAATAAAACTGATAAAGGATTAACAGATCAAAGGAATAAAAACCACATGATCATCTCAATTGACACAGAAAAGGTTGTGAAAAATCCAGTCACTCTTCTTAATAAAAATACTTGAGAAAAAAACTTTGGAAACGAAAGAAGCTTCCTCAACATGATAAAGGGCACATATAAAAACCCACCATCATCCTCAATGGTGAAAGACTGAATACTTTCCCTTTCAGATCAGGAACAAGATGAGGATGCCCACTCTCACCACTATTATTCAACATTGTACTAGAAATTCTAGCCAGAGCATTTAGGTAAGAAAAAGAAATGAATAAAAGCCATCCAAATTGGAAAGGAAGAAGTAATATTCTATTATTTCATAATAAATGGAAAAGTCCACCACCAAATTTAATGGAAGGATAAGGGGCCCTAAATAGCCAAAGCCATCTTAAAAAATAAGAATGAAGTTGGAGGACTCACATGTCCCAACCTTAATACTTATTAGAAAGTCACATAAATCAAAACAGCATGGTACTGGCACCAGGACTAATGGAATCAAACTGAGAGCTCAGAAATGCACCCTTATACTTATGGTCAACTAATGTGGGGCCATAATGCACCCTTATACTTATGGCCACCTAATTTTTGACAAAAGGGCAAAGGCCACTCAATTAGGAACGGATAGTCTCTTCATCAAATGGTGCTGGAAAACTGTATCTTTATTTGAAAAAAAAAAAAAGGAGGACCCCATACAAAAGTCAAATGTAAGAGTCATAACTACAGAACTCCTAAAAGAAAATACAGGGAAGCATCTTCTGGACCTTGTATTATGCAATGGTTCTCCTACTTTATACCCAAAGCAAAAGCAATGAAATAATAATAATAAAGGAAATATAAATGGGATATCATCAAAATGAAAAACTTCTGCACCTCAAAGGACTTTATCATGAAATTAAAATGACAACCTACCCAATGGGAGAAAGTATTTGGAAACCACATATCTGATAAAGCTTTAATACCTGTAATATAGAAGGATATCCTACAATGCAACAACAAAAAGACAGACATTGGAATTAAAATTGGGCAAAGACTTAAAGATGCCTTTCTCTGAAGTAGAGCTATAAATGGTCAAAAACACATGAAAAGAAACTCATCATTACGTATTAGGGAAATGTAAATCAAAACCTCAATGAGATACCCTTTCACACCCAGTAGAATGGTTACTATTAAAAAAAGGGAAAATTACAAATTTTGGAGAGGGTGTGGAGAAATAGGAACACTCGTTCATTGCTGATGGGGATGTAAATTGGTGAAGTTGCTGTAGAAGACAGTTTGGTGGTTCTTCAGAAAGCATAGTGCAGTTGTTGTGGAAGACGGTTTGGTGGTTTCTTAGACAGTTAAGTATAGAATTACCATATGACCTGGCAATTCAACTCTGCATATAGATCCAAAAGAATTGAAAGCAGGGACTCAAACAGATATTTGCATCCTGAAGTTCATAGGGGCATTCAGTTTTTAATTGTTTTACTCAACTTGATCAGTACTTTATTGAACCAAGGCCCCTTAGGTCCAGCCCTTCCCTTGAGATTCAGAATTGTCAAAAGACGGAAGCAACTCAAATGTCTATCAACCAAAGAATGGATAAATGAAATGTTGTGTATACATCCAATGGACTATTATTCAGTTGTAAAAAAGGAATGAAGTTCTGATATATTCAACAACATGGAAAAACCTTTAAAACATCACATTGAATGACATAAGTCAGACATAAGGACAAATATTGTACAATCTCACTGATATGAAATAATTAGAATAAGCACATTCAGAGTCAGAATATAGATTATAGAATACAGGGTGGGACAGGGAATCAATAATTAAGGTTTAAAATATACAGAGTTTCTATTTGGGATGAAGGAAAGGTTTTAATAACAGTGTGATGGTAGCACAACACTGTAAATATTATTAACAACACTGAATTACGTATGTGAATGTGGGAAATTTTAGGTTGAATATATGTTACTAGAATAAAAATTTAAAAAAGAACCCATGGAATTGTACAACATAGTGAAAGCTAAGTTAAACTATGAACTATAGTTAATAGTACAATTATAAAATGTAATATGCTTTCATGAATTGTAACAAATGTACACCAATGCAAGATGTTAAATAACAGGATAGTATAGGGGAATCCTGAATTTTACACATGATTGTTATGTAAGCCCACAACTTCTCTAATAAAAAAATACAATGAAGAAAGGAAAAAAAAGATTAAAAAAAACTGACATAGGTTACATTTTAGAAGTGTTTAAATAAATTTTATTAATGTCAAAGTTCTGGTTTTATTTTTATACTTTGAAGCCAAGATTTTTTCCCCACATCTTAGATATTTTAGTAGGCTCTTGTAAACCTCAAATGCTCTTGGCCCTGTATCTATAGTGATGAATTGTCTGCTTCAACCAGAAGACTTAATATAACAATTCTGGACATAAAGTTTAAAACCAATGTTTTAGGTCATGAAGAAGAAAACAAATAATTTGTTGGTAAATTTTCCCATTCAGGTGTCTCTTCCCTAAATACTGTTCCTTCTCCAGATCCTTTGGTATAAAATTGGAACCATTATTTTACAAAGCAACTCTGACTCTTTCGTCCCCTGTCCCAGCATAAATAAAATTGACTATGCTTGACTTTGTGGATAAAGAATCAAGACATTGTTCTCTGAATTGCTTTCTGACCACTTTTCTACTGATTTTACAATTCTATCAAAATAGGATTGGAGTAACAGTTCCTAAAGATTAAGATGTAAAGGAATTCAGAAAATTTTCCCAACTCATGCAGGTTTCCATTTGCACCTCTGGATACATCCAATTATCAGGAGCTCACAACTTTACATAGTAGCAATGGCAAGCACTGTTGGCTGGCTGACCCAATGTCACCTACTTCTCCTTAGCTCCTTTCTAGCTAGAAGGTAGATGACATGTGACAGTCTTGGCCAATGAGACAAACGTGGAAGTTTGCAGGACGTACTTTTTAGACAACACTGGACACCCTTTTGCCTTCTGCTCCTTCCTTTTTCTTTTTGACCCAAACATGGGTATAATTGCTAAAGAGGGTCCTGTGAGCATTTCAGCAGAATGTTCTATCTAATTACATTTTAGTTGTTAATAGGAACTTCCTATGTGGATCTGAAATCAATCTGCAACATTAACGAACATGTCATCATTCTTCTCCATAAATATTCTTGTCTTCTCTTCCAGGTGATAGCCCCTCGATGATATGAATCAGTCAATACATCCCAATGCTCTCACTCCCTTGCTATCTCCCCACCCCAATCTTCTTCTAGTTAAATATGCCCATTTCTTTCTACCATGAAAAGGTTTACCTATCTTTTCATTCTATTTTAAAATTATTTTAATACTGCTAATTGATTTTAGTCTAATTATAAATACATATTTGTAACAGAAGATTTAAAATATAAAGGAATGCTTAAATAATAATGTACAAATTATCCATGCAATTGGCACAAAGAGAAACCACTATTAACATTTTGCTGAATTCCCTTCCATTTTTAAAATATGTACATACATACACAAATATAATTGTAGATTCTGCTTTCTGCTTTTTTAAACTGATATATTATCATTTTTCATGTCAATAAATAGTCTGATGATTTTTATTGGCTGCATAGACTATTATATCTATTAAATTAATATGCTATATTTTCACTAACCCCCTAATTGCTGGAAATTAATTACACTACAGTGAAAAAAATCATTATACTTAAATCTTGGTAAAATCTTTTATTTGTTTACTTTTGGTAGAATAATTTTGAGATATGGAGTTACTGGGTAAAAGGTAAATAGTGTTAAGCAGTATTGTACAATGACTACATTGTCTAACAGTAAACTAGCATCAACTTAAATACCCAACAACCATGTATTTGTGACACAGACATGCATATTTCAGAACTTGCCAATGTATGCCATTATAGTATCTCAATTTCCTGATTTACTTGTGGGGTTGAATATAATTTATATTTATTGGCCTTTTGAATTTCTTCTTTTGTGAATCATCTGATCACGTATTTTTCTAGTTTTGTATTGAAATAGTTATTTTCTAATAACTTTTAAGAGCTCTATACATATTAAAGATGTTAATCCTTTGCTCTGAATTTTATATTCCTTTATTTTCTTGAACAACAAATAATAGATGTATAACAGGAAGTGATTATTAAAGCAGTGTCTCAATCCCATTTTAAGAATGTTGGACCTTCCAAACTGATGAACATTTTAGCATGTTGCTGGGTTAAAAAAGGAACAATGCTGTCCAATGCAAATCCTTAGAATAATTTAAGTTTTACACATACTAACCATAATAAATATCCTCACCAACTTAAGAAAAAAAGTCTATTCTCTCAAATAAGCTTTTGTAATTATTTCTCTTACATATGAGAATTTTACGTTCAAAATGAGCCTTCTAAAACATGCTTGGAAAAGTGCATGGTGATGACTTATTGAACAACTGTTTAAGGCTATCACTTTCATTCATGATAGCCTTATCCATTAGTGATAAAGCATGTCACATATTTTTCCAGTGGGATAGACAATTTGACTGAGGTGACTTTAGAAATTCTTGTCCTTAACAGCTTTGTCATGACATTTTCAACCTGGAAACTATGACTTGACAGAGATGTTTTAGTTTCTAAAGTTGCCAATACAATATACCAGAAATAGGTTGACTTTTATAATGGAAATTTATTGGGTTAAAAGTGTACAGTACTGAGGCTAAGTGTCCAAATCAAGGTAACAAGAGATGCTGTCTCACCAAGTTGCAGATGTGAAGATCAGGTACACAGTGGCAGCATCTAAAGATGCTTTCTTCAGAGCTCAGCTGTGGGAGATCAGGTACATGGCAGGGCCCAATGCTGCTCATGTTTTACATTCACAAAGAAGCCACATTGTTTTCATTGACAATTTAACCTCTACATACATACATTATTGCACAAGTCATAAGTGGATCAGCATTTATATTAACGATACAAATTCATAACATTTATAGAAAGTTGCTGTTCTATGTTTGGTGGATTCTGTGCCAGGTACTTTCATAAATAAGACAAACAAAGGAACTTGGAACTACTTCAGTTCATTAGAATTAGCTTTAAAATAAAACCAAAGCGTATTTGCACCTCACACAATACTTAATATGTCAAACCCAGGAAAATCAACAGCTAAATAGCAAAATGAACACTGTTAAAGAAAATCTGGTGTAAAAATCATTAGGTGATAAAATGTTAGGTTTAAACTTTTAGCAATTGGACTTAAGATCCAGAAAGTATAAGCACATTGGGAATTTTAAGAAAAGACCCTGAAGTTCAGCTTCATAATTGCTACTACATTCTAAAAGAATACCTCTAAGCTGCTCTAATGTCTTCCCTGCTAGTGTAAACCATTGTTTCATGGAAGGAAACAATGACCCTCTCTTCTCTCCCTCTTCTCCAGCCTCGTCTCTTCAGCTGTGGCAGCTCCATGGGCCTAACCTCTCGGGGGCCTCTTTCCGTGCCTCTGTCTCTCCAGGACCTCTCCTTCTGTCTCTGAGGATTTTTTTTTCTTGTCTGTGGATTTTTAGTCCTCCATTTAAAAAGGACTCCAGTAACGGGATTAAGACCAACCCTGAATGAGGGGGGGTCACATCTTAAGTTAATATCGTCCTTGCCAAAAGATCATGCTTAGGATCTGTCCACGCCCACAGGAACATGTTAACTTCAAGATCAAATTATTGTGGGGTCTGTACAGCTTCAAACCATCACAATAGATAAGGCCTTTAAGTACAGTTTTTTTTTTTTTTTAAAGAAGAACACAGATTTAGATATCTAAAAGACTAATTAATTTAGCCCATTTAAGAGTTAACATGTTTCTAATAATATCAAGCAGCTACGCTGGGCACTGTATAAATTAGGTCACATGACTATAGGACCTTTATTAATTTCTCAGTTTTCTTAGCAAAGGGGGCTGTTGTAGATAGATTGCACATGCATTATTAAGTTCTTTGATGAAGCCTAAATACAAAAATTGCTTTGTGGTTAAAAATTTGCATAAATTATGAGGCTATAATAGGTGAGCCTGTACCAAGAATTTAAACCATGTAGAATATTTTCAATTTATTTGAGTCAACTGTGTTCTTTGAGTCATGATATTTTTGTATCATTCTGGGATATTTGTCATGTCTACTAAATACTGTGAGACCTAATGTGAGGAAAATCTCTAAATATTCAGTTTTCTCAAAATTTGCCACAATTGATACGTAACAAAATTGCTCTATACTAATGTAATTCAATCTCATGTTGCTGCAGATAAAAGCAAGCAGTTCAGGCATGTTTTGAAAATAATTCCCATGGTACTAGGTTTATGCATAGACTATGAACTATTCTTGTGCAAACAAATTTATGGAAAATTTTAAAAAATGGAATTCATAAATAAGAAGCATGCAGGTTTTCTCTTTTTTACTACAGAAAATTTTATCTTCAACTGTTTTTGCTAAAAAAGAGGAAAAACGTCTTATAAATGAAAATTAAACAACAGAAATATATACTACTTGGGATATCAAAAACAAAAGGAAGGTGTGGAGGAATACAAAGGCAGAAAAGAATGTCAGTGAGAGAACAGAAGACTAGGAGGGGTTACAAACAATTTGATCTAATTAATCCTCTCTTGCAGTGCAAGTGAATTCACATGATCTAAATCAATTATGTCAAGTGATTGCCTAATTTATTCATAGATTCCTCCAATTAGGAAATAAAGCCTACAGCTCTTAAGTTTTAAACAACTACTTTCACTCTTCTTTAAGTGACTGTAATGAAATTGAGGTCCTTGGCCCTCTAGATTTCCTGTGTTTGACTCTCCTCCTTAAATATGCTCATCTTTTAGGAATATTCCCAAACACCCTTCTTTGAAATGAACAAAACTATATAGGTAAGTTACTGTGGTTTGTGCGGTGCTATATGCTGCACCTTCCTAAAATATCTTTATCCTTATTCTATTTTGCAACCAAAATTTCACATTTTATTCATTTGCTTGCACTTTTATTCACTTCTTCATTCACTCATTTGACTTATGAAAGGGGAACCTGCCTATTTATTAAGATCAGTCAAATCAAACATTAAGATCAATAGCATTTCTGAGATTGCAGACAAGTTACACTAACATCACCCATACATGCATGCATCCATCCCCCCATGCATGCCTCCAGGACTATTGAGCTAAGTAGGCCATATGATAAGGTAGGGAGGAGGGTGTTAAAGGAGTATAAGCTACGCCTCTCTAGGGGCTTGCAATATGTTTACATTGGGGGAAAAAATTCACACAGTAGGTACTCAAAGGAGTACACAATCCATACTGAAAAAAATTTGCACCCATGGTTATTGTTTTAGGATTTGAGAAAAAGAGTGGGGAATAAAAATAGCTACCTTGACAAGGCAAGATCTGAGTGGGTCCTGAGTGAAAGAATTTTAATAGGAGGGAAGAAAATGAGTCTTACCTTTTGTAGACTAGGAAATTAATAAGCCTCACTCGAAACAGAGAAACATAATGGTTTAGAGCCCAAGCATTAACGTTCAATGGGACTGAGTTCAAATCCCAGTGCCACCACTTACTAGCTATGTCACTTTATACAAGTTAGTCTCTTTAAATGCTTGCATCATCTGTAAAATGATGATATAACTACTGTTTATGAAAAATGTTGCCTGGCAGATATTAAGTGCTCGAAAAATGTCAGCTACTACTACTATAACAATTTCTACTAATAGTTTTCCTCGTTTTCCTCTTCATATACTAGTTTAATAGGCATGATCACCACCTTGAACATCTGGCTGAGGCATCTGATCTCTTTACCATGTGTGTTAGTCAGCCAAAGTGGTGCTGTGGCAAAGTACCAGAAATCTGTTGGGTTTTGTAAAGGGCATTTATTTGGGGTAGAAGCTTACAGTCATGTTTTGTTGCCATGTTTTGGAGCAAGATAGCTGCTGATGTCTGCAAGGGTCCAGCCTTCCTCTTCCTCTTAAGGCGCCATGGTCCCAGCTTCTTCCAGTATCAGCTGGGCTAGGTCTCATTTCTATCCAGGCTGAGATGCTTTGGTCTCTCCACAAGTCAGCTGTAGACTATCAGGCTCTCTATTCCGGGGGGGCCTCTGCCATGTCTATGGAGCCATCTCTATTCCTCTGTGTTTTTCTGTATGTTTACTTCCTAGGGTTCCAGCATCCAGAACTCCAACTAACTCCTCTGCCATGTCATTTTCTCTGTGAGTCACCCACTCATGAAGGGGGTGGGGACTCGATGTCCTACTGACGTGACCCAATCAAAGCCTTAATCATAATTTAATCAAGTGAAAGTGAAATCTCTGAAGTAAATACAATCTAATATGCCCAGAGGAACAGTCCAGTTTATAAACATAATCCAATATCTATTTTTGGAATTCATAAACAATATTGAACTGCTACACCGTGTATACAGGAAGTCACTGGTTTTTAGTTGCAGACATTTGGCAAGGTATCAGTGGTTATTTTATCACACATGTGCTATTCTTTCTGGGGCATTTTGCAGTGTAGACACAATTTGGTATCATACTCCATAACTACTTCATGCCTAATTATAGCCTTGTTCTTTGAATCTGCTCTGCAGTTTATTCCTACTTTTTTAGTGGCTATGGACACTTCACCCCTGGAGTGTCTCTGTCAGGTTCCAACCCGCGTCACAGCATTGCTCCACATGTCCCAGCTTCTTGGCAATCCTTCTCTCAGCCTCTTTGGATTGCTGCGCAGCACCTTTACACTTCATAAACACTCACATATTCTCTTTGCCTAGGGCATTCCTTGGAGCTCTAGTCCTATGACCTGGCCTGTACAAAAGGGTTCTGTAATCAAATGTATTTGGGAAATGCTATATATGCTATATCTTGGAAACTCATGGAGACTCTTGACCTGACAATGCACATAGAATACATTAAAGTTTGTGGATAATTCTGTACGTAAGAAGCCTGTTTAACTTGCTTCAATTCAATATATACCAAATTTACTTTATCATTCTTTAATATATTCTTTAAATCATTATTGAGACATTCACACTATTAACTCTTTCTATATTATATATCTCTATATTTAAAACTCTTTTATTTAAATGTATATTATATTTTATATTAACAAATATATCCTCTAGCCTATAGCTAGTGGACTATGCCAACTTACTTGTGATTTGCCCTAATCTTCCTGGGTCCAGACAAAACACTGGGATAATTGGTATCTATTGATTTACTAAAGTAGAAAATGAAGTTTCTGGTATAACTCATTTTCATTCAATTTAAGTGCTACCAAAATTATTTCCAAATTTGGAAAATAGGCTAAATGGTTTCCAATTTGTTGGCATGCTCTTGTTTAATTTGTAAGGAATTTCAGATGATACCTTTGTAGGCTTTCACTATTCTTTCAAGATAATTTTGAAGAGGGTGGAGATTATGCCAGCTAGTTCCCTGGCTCAGCTTATCCCCAGTTCACTTGAAACCATCACTTTTGGTTAGTCAAATTCCAATTTGATCTCTAGTTTAATTTTCACGCCATCATTGGACAGAATTCCTAGTTACCTTTTCCTATGAACACTTGAAACTGCGTCGGTAATGAAACATTAGATTTTCCAGTCATGCTTCCTCTTTCCACAATTCATAGACCTCTGTGTTTGTCATACTGAATATCTTTCTGGTGTCAATTTATTTTGTTATTACCAATCTCTCAAGCTTTGTTCTTGAGAATATTTCTAGTACAAGGTAAGCTACAGAAACAAGATATTGTTAACTGTTGTCACTAATATATCTCAATTACTTAGAAGAGTACAGAAGAAGCACAGAGAAAGCATTTAATAAATGTTTGTTGAATGGATGAATCAATCAGTAGATGGATGGATAGATGGATGAATTTTACACAAAACTGAAATTGTATTTTCAAGCCTTGGACAATTTTTCAGTCTTAAAAAAACAGATTAGGTATTTAAAGTATTTAAGGTGACACCTTTGTAATAATATGCTTTAAATCAGCTAGGCCCTCTCTCTATCTAGTGTAGTAGTTTTAATGTTCCAATGAAGAAATGAAAAAGAAGTTTTTAAAAGATTAATTGACTTGACCAACGTTAAGGAGTTTTTATGAGGAAATAAGTCTGAGTTCAGACTCTGCCTCTGTTTTAAAACCAAACATCCCTACCTGTTTAATTAAATATTTTTCTAAGCATTTAATGAAAGACACATGTATTAATTAATATGTTTTAGAGCCAGTAACATACTTAGTGTTAGGAAAGAGAAAGTAAAATAGTCTTTCCCCCCTGTGAGCAAGAGCTGAGCTTTGACCTTTCTAAGACAGAATAATATTTTACATTCAAAAAGTGATATTTAATTTAGAAATTTGTAGCTTTACAGAGCTCTGTTGATTCACAACAGAAAATAAAAGTCAGTAAATAAATGGGAAATTTTTTACCCAAAAGTAAAAAGTAAAATGAAAAGGCCTATTTTAAGCCTATAAAATTTAGCTCAGGAATTAAAGAAATTTACAATCATGAAATAATCATGATTGTCTACAAAAAATTATGCAGTAGAAGGTTCTGTGCATTGCTGTTTCTAAGAGTGAAAAATTGGAAACAGCCTGTCTGGGAAAATAATATAGTATTAGGCAAATAATGCTACATAAATTCAAGAAGCATACTTTAAAATTAAAAGATAATGATACAGAGGGGAAACGGACTTGGCCCAGTGGTTAGGGCGTCCGTCTACCACATGGGAGGTCCATGGTTCAAACCCTGGGCCTCCTTGACCCGTGTGGAGCTGGCCCATGCGCAGTGCTGATGCGCGCAAGGAGTGTCCTGCCACGCAGGGGTGTCCCCCGCGTAGGGGAGCCCCACGCGCAAGGAGTGCGCCCCGTAAGGAGAGCCGCCCAGCGCGAAAGAAAGTGCAGCCTGCCCAGGAATGGCGCCGCCCACACTTCCCGTGCCGCTGAAGACAACAGAAGCGGACAAAGAAACAAGACGCAGCGAATAGACACAGAGAACAGACAACCGGGGTGGGGGTGGGGGATTAAATAAATAAATCTTAAAAAAAAAAAAAAAAAAAAGATAATGAGACAGAAGCAAAGACCTAGACAATAACATTTAGACTTGATTGTCCTTAAAGAACACAAATTAAAAATGCACATTCAGTAGATAACTCTTTGGGGAAAATTAGAATATAAGAATATGTGTATGTATGTGTATGTATATATATATATGTATGTATACATATATATATATATGACTGGAGACATTTTGCTTTTTTAAAAAACTGCATCTGAAGATGAGATAGTTTTACTTCCTTAAAGTAGTTTTAATGTCTGCATAAGGTATTGCCAGTAACAAATTTTTATCATGCAGATAAGATTTTATCATTCAGAAGAGGTAACTATGGAACTGCCAAACTTCATTTAACATATAACATATATTATTATTACATATAATATTTATGTAATTACATATAATTATATATTTACTTGCATATATCTTCAGTTAATTTTCACTTTAAAACAATTAAAATGGATTTGATTCATATTCATAAGGATTTAATTTTTTTGCTCCATTCTTTGACTAGTTTCCTAGTTTCATATTTTTATGAAGATATTCTAATATTAGTACAAATGTTCTTTTAAAAAGAACCAAGAGTTTTATAGCTAAATAGGAATAGAAATAAAGATGGTTTAGGAGACAAAGACAAGAAAATATTCATGTTTGGCTTCATTTCAAAGACTTGGTTTCTTAAATGTAGAGCCTCAAATGAGATGCAAAATATACTGAAGAAAGCATGCCATATAATAAACTAAATTTTAAGAGGAGTCAAAGAGTTGTGCTTCTTATAATTCATTTAACAAATGGCAAATACGAGTACTTGTGGACATTTATTCATGGCGTGGGGTGGAATATAGCTATCAGACAAGCCTAGAAACATAAATTAGCATAAAAATAAAATTTCTACACAAAGGCTCCATTTTCCAATTAATAGCAGTAACGAACGCTAAGTCAAATTCTTCTAGAAAATGTTTCTTAGAGAATACAGAAAATAAAGCAAGAGAAATGAATATATATGAACTTATAGGGAGGGAAGCATATCTTTTACATAAAGGGCCACTTTTATGCCTTTGCTTCCTAAATAGTTAATCTAATTAATTTAAATGGAATCTGCATTGTTCTGCTATTCTTGATTTAATGATCTCATCATACCACAGATATAGAGAAGTAATCTACATCTCTATAATGCAGTTAATATTAACACTAATCTATAATTCATTTTCATTTTAAAATGTAGCCATTATCTAAAATTTAATGGTATGTTACATTTTCGTTAATTCAGATGTTGGCATTCTTAATGTCTTTAAAAAGGCCTACTTTGGACACTGTCACAGCAGTTATTCTAAGGTTCCCTTACTGGTTTCTCTTTTCTCACAGAATTCTCACTAAGAATTCAGCCTCACTCTGACACATAATTTCTTTAAACTCAGATTGTTTTCATCTACTTACTCCACTTCAGCTATTAACTTTGTGGTCATATTAAATTACATAAACATATGAAGATATACTAACCCCCCAAAAATGTATAGCCTTTATCAAATACTGAAATATATACTATAATCCCTTTTTCTTAATTCTGGTAAATTTTGCTTTTCTTCTCAGATTTCATGGGCTGTTTTAATTTATATATGTATTTCCTCTCATACCAAACATACCACAAACCAGAATTCACTTTTCCATCACTATTATCTTCCCAGATTTCAAAGCTTGTATGCTTAATGTCACTTCTGATGTGGCTATCATTGGTTGATATATTTGGGTGTGGAGTCAGTTTTTAAACAGATTTGAACTTTTCCACGTTAGCTATGAAAATATGTCTCCTAAGTTTTCACTCTTCCAAGCAATACATTTTTACTCCTTTCAATTGTTTTTCATCTGACATAGTTTCTAGACCTCTCAACAATATCTGGAGGCATTCTACATTGTCTTTGCTGCTACTGAAATATTGTACCAAGAATTAAAAATAATACTCTAGATGTGTAATAACTAGGCAAGGGTAAAATGCAGCCGTTTACTCCCTTGCTCTCATAACACTAAATTTTGGGGTGGTCGTGTAAGGTAAGGAGCTAAAATCCAAAGATCTTCTTCAAGAATTATTATACAAGGTCTCCTGAATCTCCTAAATATATGAACAATTGAATTTTTGAAACTTGACTTTAGGACATTACTTACTTTTCACCACCCACTAGTCATTGTACCTACCTGAATCTGGCTTCAGATAAATCACCTTTATCTGAAATATTAATATTCTTTTGCATACAACTTTATTTAAAATGAAAATGCCAGAAAGATGGGGCCTTTGTCTTATATACCTATGACACTGTCTGGCATATAGGAGTATTCAACAAATGCCTGTTGGATGAATGCGTCCTTCTTTGTTAGAGTCTTACTTCAATTCTAGAGAAATCATTTGAATCCCAGTTCTGTCATCTAACATATTATCCAACTGCCTGAAATTTGTGGCTACTTAAAGTTTGATAGGAATGCCTTTATGGTAAATTCAAATCACATCCATCCCATCGTCATCAAATTACGTGGAGTTTTACTAAAACACAAGAAAAGGGGCAAAGTACAGAGTCTTATGGTATATGTTACTTAATTCCCTTCAGGGTGACATTGAGCCATTAATCTGCACATTTTGAGAAAGGGCATTCTAATGCTAACACCTGCCTCACTGTATAATTTGGCCTGTAAGTCTTGATGGCAAAAAAAAAAAAAAAAAAAAGGGAAATACTTTTATAAAAATACACTCTATCACTTTTCTCTGACTTGTCAGTCTATTAAATCCTACCACAAAAGGAAAGAAGATATCATTTGTCTCAGGGAACCCACAGAAATTGCCGGTGACCACTTTTTTTTTCCTGAGTTCACAACAGCTTTGAGATCACTAGTTGCTTCTAGAATTCATCTTTGTAAAAATTGGTAGTTTGCTTCCTGTATTCCAGTGTGAGACCTACACTGAATAATTTCTAATGACCAGGGACAGCCACTTCATAATCACAATCCTTAAAGTGCACAGGGATATAAATTCTCTAGACTTCCATTCTCTGGCAGCCATGATCACCAGTTTGAACATCATTCTCTAATGTGCATAAAGATAAAAGTGGCACAGGAACTAAGCGGCTCTGCTGCCACATGACATCTGCTACGTGCCCTAAACAATGGGCCACTTCATCCACTTTCAATTCCATGCTCGGTTATCTAACTGTCATTATTAGGTTTTGTTAACCTGGTTTCATGCAGCTGTTTAGCCCTTCCTGCATCTGTTCTTTTCTATTATTGTTATTCTTTTTTAACTGTTTGCTTCTCTTTTCCTCTTTTTTTACATAACCAAGGTTATCAGTAAGTTCTTGAAGCAGCCACACTAGTGCCTTCAGATGTCTCTCTCTTTTCTTCCTCTTGGAGATAAGTTATCATCCCAATGTCAGAATTTCCTTTTGGGAATCTTCAACTTTGAGTTTTCCTTTCCTTTCCGGGTTTCAATCTACACGCAGCACACCATTTCTCCCATTTACTACTGGATCACCCATGTTTAATACACTTCCCTGCACACGGCAGGTACTAAATAAATGTTTGTTTAATGAATGAGTAAACATTCTCTGTACTTCTTTAATTTTGACTTCCTGAAACTTAGAGCATGCATCTGAGTATGTCCTTGAACTCTTCCTCATATATTATAAGTGGTAAATAGACACATTTATTTTAATGTTACCATTAGTTCTTTACCAGCAAGGTTTTGCTTTTGTTTGTGTGTGTTTATTTTTTAAGTCAAAATTATATCCAAAATAACAGTTCTCAATACATCTTTCACCATCTTCTGAGGTATTACTGCTTCACGGACAACAAAGAATATCCATGAATACAGATAAATATATTCAAAATATATATTATCAGTAGTTCCTGAACTTAATTAATAAATAATCACTGTTATTAGAATATACAGTTTTCTAAGAATCTATGTATTCAATCTTCTTGATTTTTGCATATGGAAATACTCCAATATACAAAAAATAATCTTAAAAATAAAGTATTAGAACAGTAGAGTAGAGTGAACTTTTTTCATGCCCATCTTTGATCTGAGAGGACAGAGGAATGTCTGGCAGTTATAAAAGTGTTATATTTAAAATGTGACCTATTTATCTTTGCTGAAATGAGAAATCAGTTGAATTATAATTTACTCTTACATTAGATTTCTACAAACATTTCCTTGTTAAAAAAATTTAAACAAACTACCGATAGAAAATAAAATTGCTGAATCACAGATCTTGAAAAAAAAAATCAACCGATTTATCTATCCTCTTGATTTTAGGAAGTGCCATTCAAGACACAGACATTTTTTAAAAGAAACTGCAAGACATGGAACATTAGCAATCTTCATTGTCAAGGCACTTCCTAAAATTTCATCTAACTGCCTTATGCATCACTTTAAGCTCATTTCCTCTCATTTAACAGAAGCAGGACAGCTGGTCAGCATCTTCCAACTACACTGTCCCCAGCCATCCCTTAACCACATTACAGAATTCTTGAGGAGGCCCATTTGAAACAGGAGGAAAAAACTGTCAAAAAAAAAAAAAAATCTTGTAGGAACTAGTGTTTTTAACTTAATTTTGAAAGGGCTCTAGATTAGGTCAAGGAAGGGTCCCAAATACTTAAGTGCCATCTTCTGAATAATTCAAACTAAATCTGGAACAGTATTACTGGGTCATAAAACACCAGGCCTGGAAAAAAATTTTTATGCCTCATCAAAAAGTCTTTGAGTGTAACTTCCTGGCATCCTGCCAACAAGGGCAGCTCTTTGGGGGAAAACCCTATGCCAAAGGCCAAAGAGGCAGCTGTGTTATTCAGCTCCTGAGAGCTTCCAACTCAACACCCACACAAGCTCAATTATGAACAAATTAAGGGACCCAGACTGAACACAGTAATTCTGGTAATTTAAATAAATAGAGGACAGTCTACAATTAGTAGGAAAAGATGGATTTTCTGGAAACTGCAGAAAGATCTATGGAGTCTCTTAAATGACACCTTAACCCCTTTAAATAAGCATAGTTTCATCCAATTACTTGAAAGTTTCCTTTTACTCAACATTTTAATCATACCTGACTTAAATGTGACCATATGCATGCTGGTCAAAGTATCCACAAAACAGTAAGGTGGAATGGAATATCCTCAAAGGAAAATCTATAGTGGATATATAAGACTTAATGGCATTGAGTAAAATTGTAATCAGTTTTACACCTACATTTTAAAGCACATAAATCATGTGCTATCTATTGCTAGCAGGATTTAATACACAATCTGAAGCTAATCAAATGGGTACATTTTCAAGTACAGAGGATCATTCAAAGTTATTCAGAAAGTCAAAAAGTTAAATATTTAATATTGGGGAATCTATTAATGCAACTAATGACATTAATAGAATAAAGAACAAAATACATATGATCACCCTGGATAGATCCTTAAAATCAATTTATTGAAATCCAATCTCCACTGTTGATTTTTTAAAAGGGATAAACTTTCTATGAAGCTAGGAGTACAAAGGAACATATTTTTACTTGATAAAACATTTCTATCAGAAACCAACAGCAAACACCATAATTAATAGATGGACACACACATTTTGTGGAGGCATTTCTGTTTAATCTATAGATTAATCTTGATGAACTGTTTCTAAAGTTGTTGTGGGATGGTAAATGCATGTGAAAGTCAAAGTAATCTTGCAAGGGAAGAAAAATCAGAAGACTGCCAAATAAGTTAGCAAAATACAGTATAATAGCATGGTGATTTAAACAGAGTAAAGCTGGTATAAGAAAAGACTAATATATTAAAAGAAGAGTGAAAAACCAATCCATGCATGCAAAGGGGTTTAGCATTTGATACAACTGTATTTTATATTAAAGAGAAAGGATGGCAAAATTAATAAATGTTATTAATAATTTGCTTATTTACATGGAGAAAAATTTTCCCACTTCATATATTTTTTTTTAAAGTTTTAAAAGTACAAGAAGAAACTAAATTATATAAATACAAAAGTCACAAAAGATGGAAATATTTTTTATAAGACTAAAACCTTTTCTCTTAATCGTATACACTATCACAACCAAACTGAAGAGACAATTATTGGACTACAAGAAATTATTTGTACCATACATAACAATATTCTAAAGATGGAAGAAAATGTTAACATATTGAAACATTGACAAAAAATATAAATAATTCCCTGAATAAGAAAATGCAAGTGAACTACCCTCTCTCTGCCAAAAAAATTCTATTAAGTCCAAGTTCCATTAAAATGGAAGAGAAGTAAAACTTAAGATTCATTAGTATAATTTAACACTATATAACTATTATTAAAAAGAAGTACATGTGATATAGACTTATGTAGATAGCTGGAGCAGATGACAGCTAGAGTACTTTATAGAAGGATGCATGTAACAAACTATTTTAAATCCTTGCTTGTGTCTGGGAAATTGGGAAGGGAGATGGAGATGAGGAAACTGTTTTTCACTGTACGAATTGTCTTTGGAAATATAATTGATGATAAATAATTGAAACCGCTTACCTTTAAAACAGTTTGAACATATGAACAATTACTCAATAATATGCAAGTTAAAATATTAGCTTGAGCTAAGCAGAAAAAAATGAAACAAAAACAAAGAACGTCCTGGTAGGGGCCTTTATCCTTGGAGGAGTCCTACAGACTTGATAAAGCAGGGCTATCCAGTGTAAATTGCACAACAGGAGGTTTATTTTTTCATTGGTGTTAATTTTTAGTTGGAACCATATGAAATTGCTATTTTCCCATCTCAACAACAGTCTAATATAGTAAATTTGCTGTGCAACCTAAATGCTTCAGGGATTTTTTGTTTGTTTGCTTTACTTTTTAAAGAATGGGTCTTGACCCTGTTGAGGATTATTCCTATAAGCATAGTCACCAACTAGTTTTGGCAAATAAGTTATTTTCTTAGATTGTCCCAGGATGCTGCATCTATTTTCTAAGATGGTCCCAGAAAGCCTTCTGCAAGACTGCTTTAAACTGGCCCTTCCTGGAAGGGGCAGAATCTTGATGGTTACTTGGGAAAAAAAGAAAAAGAAAAGGTTTTACAACATGTAATTCAATGTTTCTGCTGTATGCTGTATGTATTTTAATCACTGCTTCTGTTTTGGCACTTGTGTCCTGAAGAAAATAATTCATGAGTTGCCCAATTTTGTAAATTGAATAAACATTACCATGATTGCTGTCATGCATGGTATAAGTTCAGTACAATGCAACAGGTGACTGCAAACTACACATATTTTGCAAGGGCAATTTCAATTTAAAAGAGAAACTTTCTCAAAAACAAAGTTTTCAATTAAAAATATGAATAGAAATACAACTGGATTTTATTTTTTGTGGGTTTTATTTTTCTTTAAGAATTTGGTAGTATCTTTTTTCTCTTGAAAAAAAGCTGGTTCCTATTTTTTCTTTTTTATTATTAAATGAGGAAAAAAATATATCCCACTCCCCAAATTAAGAGCTGTTTCATCCATTTATCTTCTTATAGAGAAACTGGAAAGACAGCATAAGAAATGTTTATGAAGCATTCAATAAAATAAATTGTTCCTTAAATTATTAGTAATAACCTATGTCACTGTCACACATTATTCCTTTGGTTTGTCAAAGGTTCATGCTTCAGAAAATATTCTTTTCTGACCAGTGCTGACTGCAGTTTCCTTGTTGAGGTTTTCTATCAGTCTTTCACTACAGGTGATTAGAACAAATGCATCCCAGTGATCTAGTTAATTTATAGAAAATAGAATCAATTTCTCTCATTTCATCATGATTGAACACTTTTCTGAACTGTAAATGAGTAACAGATAAGCACTATTTATCAGATTGTTTTATGGAGCACGCAGTTTTGATTATTCTATTTTCTGTTGCAACTAATGAAATATATAATATGCCTCCAGAAAAAAATTCAAAGCTTGGGCTCTGAGCATTGAGGAAGCGAGGAATATTTTGCTGAGAATTTATTTTGTACTAGTAGTCTTCTCTAATAGCTCTCTCTCTCCAAGATCCCATGGAGGGTAGCAATGCTTTTGGCTATCTGAGATGTCCTCCAGGAGTCCACGTCCATGGGTCTGTAGGTCATAGCTCTCAAGCATGAAGGTTTTCAGGGGTCCTTGCTCTGCTCTAGTGGTTGAGTCACCCAGAAATTCCCAATGGGGCTCAGAAACTCAGTGAGACTGTTGAAGCACCGGTCCATAGTAACTTGACACTCTTATTCTGGTAAACCAGCGTCACAGGATTTGGGGGTAGACATTTAAAAATAGTAATCTTCTCCACTGCTACCATCCCTATCCATAACACATGGAGAAGAAGAGAAGAATGGGAAACACTGTGGGAGAGAATTCATTTAACCACATTATCTTCCCAAGTCCTGCAACAAGTATGTATACAAGGAATGGGAAGGCACTGGCAGAAGTGACTATGTAAACACAGGCAGGTGAGTTACTAAGATATTAAGGTGCTTATAACATTTACAGCCTCAAGAAGAAATCTTATTTTTCTAACTTATTAAGGGAGGACAACTTTATGGACCGCTTTAGAAAAATAAATCACGTATCTTTCTTCTAAAAAAGCAGTGATTACAATTAAATATGTGAGAGGACACAGGAAGATTAGGTTGACCACATCCCCTCCTCCAGGCTACCGCCATACACCTTGCTCCCTGAGGCTTCAGTTTAAGGAACAAAAACTGGATGTTCAGGAAGATGGATGGCTTAGGCTAGAGAGCTGACCTGGATGTCACCTCACCCACGCTTACCAAGGTCCATGCTCTTCGAGGCTTTCAGATTAATTGGTTCAGGCTGCCTGGCTGGTGTCACAGATCTGAAGTTGACGTGCTGATCTGTAAAATAGACCGCCGAATCCACTCCAGAGCTGCGGAAAGAAGCCAACACCGTGTTTAGAATAAACTCTTTTAAAAAAGGAAACAGAGCTCATTTTGAACATAGCCCTTCATCACTCCCCCTGCTCCCAGCCATGCATTTTAAACCAATTCCTGAATCACAGGTTTCTTTCATGAGATGTAGTAACTCTGTTTTCATGTATTTCATCACACTTAGAATTTAAATAAAATATTCCCTGGCTAATACCGTGTTTTACTCTTCACTGATTTCTGCTAATTGGGATCTTGCTGTATAATATATAACTTTAAATGGGTAAGGAGAGCTGGAAAGCCCTGGCATTTCAAAGGATGTCACCAGATATTAGCTGAGCCTAAAAGTGGGTTAAGAGATTTTTGTGAGCTAAACGGGCCTTTGTTTTAAAAACAAGAGAAAGTGCCGTATCCTTTAGAGAAAATCATCCTTTTGAATTAATGATGGGTATAGTAGTTTGGTTTTCTACTTTATTTAGGTCTCTTATCTAGAACAAATGTTAAGGTGAGCAAATAGTCTACTCATCAAAAATACCAAAAGGAAAAAACAGGAAAAGCACAGTCCATAATTTAGACACAAAATACTTCAAATGCCCATTTTATGCTTTCTACAACTTGTACTTGGTCGCAAATAATTTTCTTTTTCCTGAATATTGCCTTTATTTTGCTTGAAGATGGAGGGAATTACATAAGTGAATTACAGACAATGCCTTATTTCTTGATGTAGAAATAAATTATGTTTATATACTTTCTATAAATTAAATTATAGCTTCTTTATCCCTGGATACTCTCATATGTTTAGAAAATAAATATGGTTGCTCACCATCAACATAACTTCTATCCGTATCTTAAATATAATGAAAACTCAAATGATCAAATATCCTTAGTAAATCTGAAAGTACTGAGGACTGAGTTTTACAGACAGTTGAGGTTTGTAATTTCAAAGTTCAAACAACAAAACAAAACAAAAAACAATTGTTTTGAATGGGAATCCTATAATGCACAAGTGATCTTGATTTCAAGCATAATTAATGTTGTCTTGCAGCAATATTAAATAATAACATTCAGCAATAATATTTTTGCAGAATGAAAGGATGAATGAATCTCCATTATTGTAACACAGTGGGTAAAGAAGTGTTGGAGCCGGACTGCCAGGTTCTAAATCCTGTCTCTGCTGCTTACTAGCTTTGTGACCTGGACAAGTTACTAGACCTCTCTGTGGTTCAATTTCTTACATGTAAAATGGGTATAATTACACTTTCTACCTCATAGCCTTGTTGAGAGGATGAAGTAGTTTGGTATTTGTAACGTGAGAATAGCGTGGAGCAGAGTAATAGAAATGCCACAGGAACGTTAGTGAACAAATAAGCAGACAAGTAAACAGGCCCACTTTCCCTTCACGGTGACTTTAGGTTTCTGAGCTTTTTGATTCTTATCTAGCTTTTGAACAGTCTATTTGCTTCCCTGTTTCTATCAGGCTCTCAGTAGGTCTGTGGGTAAGTGCCTTCCCTCCTCCTAGTTGAAGGGGAATGCATCTGGTGTTGAGGGGCATGGGCAGTTGCCAGGCCTGCTCGCCTCCAGTTTCCTTGTCTATAAAATAGATATTAATAGAATGTACCCTGTACAGCTGTTGAGGATTAAATAAATTAAAGTTTGCTAAGCACTTAAATTAGTGCTTAGCACACGGTAAGAGCTCAATAAATATGTGGTAGTAACAACACTTACCTTTATTTCTGTAGAGTGACCTTTCAATGAAGGCCGGAGACACTCATCAACGAAGAGCTTGTATGTGTTTTTATGAAAATTTCACAAGAAATTTAAGTCCACTCTTTACAGTTATAAAGCTTTTTTGATTTCCTTCATGGTATGGTACTGGTATTTTTATACTTAGGCATCTAGTGATGGCAACATATGCCAATTGTGAACAAAAAGCCTCAGCCCACTTAGTGTTATTGGCAATCATTTTCTCAGCCCATTTTAAAGATGAATTCTGAGATGCTACTGTGAACATGAGCTTTCACCTGAGCCTTGGTGTTTTAGAAGCACTTGCCTTTAAATGTGTTATTCGACCTTTATTTGCACTTAGTTTTTCATCCTTTGATCCTTTGTGATGATGTGGTTTTACTGTCAGAAAGACTCATGACCTTCATAGACCCAAAGAAGGTATGAGCAGGAAGGGATTAAAGGTCACCTCATCCAACTCATCTTTCAGAGAAGACACCCACAGAAGAGGGTGTGCCCACACTCACAAAGCTGGGCAGTGGCATTGTTCCAGAGTAACAGCTTTGGCTAGAATGGTGGCCAAACTGGGCCACAGGTTATAAGCAATCAGGAATCCATAAAAATAAAGCCTTTTCTTTTCTGCACAGACTCGTTCATATGGTCTTATATGGCTTGTGCATTTTACGTTAGTTTTTCATTTCAATAAAGTGGTGCATATCATGAAAAAAAGAAAACTAAATAAGTAATCAACTCAGACACCATACTTTATTATGAAAGCCTTCAGGGAGGTGGTTTAGGACTAACATGAATATTCCTTATTAATCCAGAAACCACACTGCATTTAAAGGGCAGTGTTCAAGGCAGACCATGGGAATCTATCCAACTGAGTAACATATTGGTCACCTCAATTCACTGTCTTAGATTATTTTACCAAATTAGGTATACTTTTGCAAATTATAAGAACTCAAATTTTCCAAAACTCAGGGGAAACAATTATCCTTCTCCATCTCTACCCCTCCCCCAAAAGAAAAGATGGCAATGCCACTTGATGCAATGACATTATTAGAGCCTGTTTAAATAAAGTGAATTTGTTTATATACAGATATAATAAAGGATGATTGAAGAAATAAAATGGTGCTTTGCACATATGAAATTAACAATATGGTTATATACATATAAGCCTGATTGTGTCCATTAAATTGATGATAGTGATGTATTTTTTATCACTGCTTTATTTGTGACCAAGTACATACATGAGAACCTTCACTAGAAGGATCCTTCCTGCCTTAGTACGATATGAATATTAGGCAAGTGTGATGGTTAAGTTCATGCATCAGTTTGGCCAGGTTATGGTGTCTGGCTGTTTATTCACGCAAACAGTGGCCTGATTGTTACTGTGAGGATATTTCTTGTATTTAAATCATCAGTAAGCTGATTACATCTATGGCTGGTTACATCTATAATCAACTGAGGAGATTGCCTTCAAAGAGAGAAGACTCATTCAATCAGTTGGACCCTTTAACAGAAGTGATGATTTCAGCATTCAAAAAGGGAGAATTTCCATCTCTACTTCAGCCAGCCAGAGGAATTCTTCAAAATCTTCATTGGAGTTCCCAGCTTATGCCCTGCCCTACAGAATTTGGAATTGCCCATCCCCACAGTCATGTGAGCCAATTCCTATTAAAAAACTCAAAAACTCTCTCTCTATATATATGTTTCCTGTCAGTTGTTTCCCTAGAGAACCCTGACTAATATAGGTTGATATCAGATTGGCAAATATCTAAGGAGTGTCATAGGAGAGAGTTTAGGATTAGAGCTGATGAGAGCACACAGCACAGTGAAATAATAAAAGCAGGATTGAATTAATGTGAAACTATTTTGGACATGTGAGTTAAACTAATAAAATGGTTCGTAATTTCATGCTACATATTGTAAGTTTTTGCAGTGAGAGGGTGATGCAATGATTAACAATAAAATATGACATTTTTAATTTTGAAGGGAGTTAGCATGTGCTCATGGCTGAGTGGGCTGCAGTGGGGGGTGTGGGAAGCTGGAAGTTGACAGCAGGCCAAAGACGTGTCTTAGATAAAGACAATGTTTTCAGCATGAACAACCAGGGACTATATCAAATAGAAGCAGCACTCAATGTCAAATTATGCTGCATAATGAATAAATAAGGGTAGCCTGAAACACATGCCAGTGTCCTGACTATAGTGACAAATCAGGAATATGAAAGACATAAAAAAGACAGCAATGAATATTCAAGAAGAACTGTCTGACATAAGAAAGCAGGGGAAGAAGATTTTGAGAAGCATGCCAAAAAATTTTGAATGAGCCCTCAGGTACCATGAAAAGGCTTCAGCAATTGGCTAATATCAGGGAATAAATGCAGGTCATGGGTGTGGCTAAAGACATCAAGAGACACAGTGACAGAGCGAGACAGAGAGAGAGAAAACAGGCAGAGAGAAACAGAGAGGGTGGGACAATATGAACATGTAGAAAATAAACAAGGTTGTCTAAACCCTTAATAAAATTCAACATAATTTGTCTGCTGCTGACTTGCCTTAAATTCTGAGATATAACAGTAACAAAGATATTTCCTTTATTTTGATTTTTTATTTATACACACACTATTCTAATTTTTTCCTAGTAATTTTTATGTAATTATACAACTAAGTTCAATACCTTCCTGATTTCTTTTTATTTTTAGTTCAGTTTAAAGTACAAGCATTACTACATTGATCAAATTTTCATTCCTCATGCAATAGCAGTTTTGTGGATTATAAGACTGGTTCCATCTCTAAAGCACCTGTTTTCCCTTTTAGAAGGTTTTTAAATTTGTTTTTAAAATACAGGACAGCCTCTTTTGCTCTATCCTCTTGGCTCCCTCCCAATCCTTCATCCATCCCAAGTTTCACACATCCAAATCTGCTGCTGCTGGTCACCTAGCAACACAGCAGCTTGCATGATGGTACAGGTCACAGGATCCCAGGAAAGAGAGTGTTAAGGCATTCCTCTTGTTCCTTCCATCGCAAATATGTCATTTGGTTCTGTTCCTTCCTGTCTACCCATGCTGCTTCCACCTAATTCTGTCCCTTCTCTTCTCTTGTACCCAGTCTACTGGGCCTTGCTTATGGCTCCCCCATCTACTCCATCCTCCACAGAGTGAACTTTCTCATCCTGGTTTTGTAATCTCCAGGTTTAAAATGCTTCCTTCTTTTTGAATGCTTTATGGAAAAGTATGGCAGACAATATCCTTCCCATTGATTCTTCCCCCTGATGCCTAAGGCTTCAGTTACACTGAACACAGTGTTCACTTCCATGACTGGGTTTTCCCAACTTAGTTAAGCACCACCTCCCCTGTGAAGTCTTCCTTGCTCCCTGCAGGCACAGTTAGTGGCTCATTCCTCTGCAGCACTTTGTATCTAGTGCTTAGCAGGCTGCATCTTAATTATTTCTATTTCTGTTTCCAACAGGACATTGCCTTCATTGAGGCCAAGGATGCTTTCCAGTCCATTGAGGCACCTTTGTTAGTGCCTAGCTCAGAACTCCATAAAGACTTTTGAATGAATGAGTGTTGACTGAATGAATGAGCTAATGACTAAATACTGCAGAGCAGGAACGAAGAATGAAGTGAGAAAAACTGCCATACTTTTGACTGAAAGAGATTACTTTGACATTTAAGAAAGCAGTTCCAGTAAAGTGATGAGAACAGAAGCAAAAAATCAAACCAGGACAAAACAACTCCCCTACCCCAACCCACAAACAAACAAACAAACCCAGGGGGTTAGTGAGGAAGATGAGAAGGAAATAGAAGTTACTAGTTCATACTATATAATAGAGATTTGATTTACAGCAGTGAGGATTGATACAATCTTTCCAGATCATGGAAGAATATGCCCTACTAAAAAAGGAAGGGAAGAAATCTGAGGAGAAACTGCAGCAGTCAAAATGGCAGCTGCTAAATTCCAATAATTCTACCTTGGCAATATCTGTGAACTCTCTCATCTGAAGGTTTCTCATCTGAAAGCTTCTTCCAATCTCCAGGCATGAATCCGCAGTTCCACTCACTGCTACTGCCACAGTTGAATTCCAAAGATCCTCTAGCTTTTAGTAGATATTGACCCTCTTTCATTTACACAGTCCACATTATACACCTAATGTCCAGTTTTTATTGTGCCTACTGTTTGCTCAAAACCCTACAAGAAGATTTCACTACTTACTGACTGAAGTGTGTATTTCTTATTCTTACGCTCAGGGCTTTATCAGCTGACCCTTCAGCCACAATTTAAGGTGTACAAATCAACTTGTTTTCCAACCTCAATGCCATTCCTTCTGCCTTTCCCTCTCTCTGAATTACCCTTCCTTCCTAGTCTCAGAGCTTATCCAGCCTCTAGCACACTTTAAGGCTCAGCTAAATGTCACTTTTTCTATATCATTTTCCTGACTCCGCCATCTGGAAGCATTCTCCTCTGCCTCAGACACCCATAGCATTTAATTTGTACCTTCTGGTAAATTTCTCTTTGTACCTTATGTTTTGGGTATCATTTTTACCCATTAACCTACTGGTTTCTTGATCAGGGTTTATATCTGGCTCATCTTTGTATTAATATCTCAATGGTTTTGCTCATATACACAGCATAAATAGTAAAGCAGAAACTATAAGACTGGATGTTTTAATACAACCAAACTGTCATTTTTTAATGCAGGATTGAGGCAAATGAAAATGAATGAACAAATTTAAATATGTCCACAATTTCTTTCAAGAACCCTCTGGAGGTACTGTTCTAGAACACTATGGTGATTATCAATGTAGTTTGTGAAATATTTGAGTGAGATAACTGACTTCAAAAATATAAGAATCAAAGATGGCTAAATACTGGTAAGGCTTCCATATAATAGATTTAGCTATACTCTTGTTGTGTTGCTTTATTTTTAGCAGATTATATTTAAAAGCCTAATACGAATGACATTATCATTGCTACAAGGAAAATGAAGAAATTTCACAGGATTATCATGGGACATAGAATAGAATAAAAACAGTTTTTAACAGCCATAATAAATACAGAAAACAGCAAAGGGACAATGATTTCTGAAACTCATCAGAAAAACAAAATATATGAATTCCACTAGTAAATGGTGTGCATGCTTAGTAAATTTCTCTTTCTTATGCTTGTGTGATTCTAAGAATTATTGATTTTTTTGGTTTCTATTACAGAATGGATATAAAATTGGGCACCTTTTCAATATTTTAGATTATATATGGTGTTGCTTTAATTTTTATATTCCATTAACTTTCTTGGAACATTTATTTTTAAAATATCTTTAGGGTTTGCCAATTACAAAAGAAAGAAACTAAGTTTTATGTTTTCTCACTTCTGTTCTATACCTTTCTATATAACTTTTCTTAGAGTTCCACTATTCCCATTTTTAAACTTGTAAAAGCAAATTCAACAGTTTTCTTAAATATTTTAATCACACAAGCTGAATCTTCCAGGAAGCAAAATATGAACTATGCTATCAGCAACAAGAAGTTTTCACTGCAAAGAAATTATGGATACTATGAAATTTCCGTTCTGGAAATAAACAGAGTTAAAATAAGGTTGCTGGGTTTTCCCAGAAAACCTCTAACAAGGAATATATATGATATATCATTTTTTCGATACCTGTGGCTATAATCTTCAAGGCCCAATTCCAGACCAGGATGTGGTGGTGGGGAAGGTGGTACTTCACTCTCGGCCCATCCATCATTGAGAAGTAAAAGCTCTATAAACAAAGAACAAATACAGCTGTAGAAACGGGACGCAGAAGCGCTCAGTTCTTGGTTTAGTTTCAGTCCATCTCACAGACACAATTTTAACAAACACAAAAACAAGCCTTGAAATAAATAAGACCACGAATGGAACAGGATTTGCATGAGAGCTACTAATGCAGCCTGTAAGAGGAAATGTAAGCCTGATAATATGGTTTTACTCTGGTGACCTGCTCGCAACCCCTGGCAAGTCAAGGCTATGCGTCTTCACTTACCTTTTCCACCTAAGAAATGCTGACTGACACATACTCATTACCTGTGATTTGTAGAAGATTAATAAAGCCATCTCTTTTATGTGCTAACGTTTTTGTAAACAAGACTACACTCTGGATTATATGGTGATTTAAGCATTTGCCTCTGGCAAAATATTTAAAAAATGAGATGAAGAAGATCTACTTATCATTTAGAAATAGTAGGGGAGAAAACACTCTTTTTGCATCTGTGCTATAACACAAACACCTGGGTTTGAGGTCTTGTAAGCAAGACTAGGGTTTCCTGGTTTTCCACCTACAAAAAATGTATACTTTGTCAGTCAAATCCCTGTTGGAAAAAAAAAAAATGACATGTAAACTGAAAACTACCACAATTTATAACAAGTAAGGTTTTGAGAGCTTATTTTGTACCAAGCACCGTGCTAAGCATTATGTGCATTATGACTCTTAATGTTCACAACAAATAATAATTTTAATTAACCTATGAAGAGCATTATATAGCATCCTAAGACTATGGGTTGTGAAACAAGACTGCTGTGTTTCAGTTCTGGCTCCTATTTCTCTGTGATTTGCGGCAATTTTCTCAAATTTTCTAAGCTTTTAGTTTCTTTTTTTTTTTGACCAGCTCAGGTCTTTCCTGGGCATGGGCACATCCTTGCATATGCATGACCTTACAGATTCCCAGGAATGTGTCAGAGCTGTTCAACACTCCCTGTGGATATCCCATTCATCAAATTTTTCTTAAAAGTTTCTTGGTCAGCCTCTTGTTTGGATCAACTGGTACTACTGCCTCAGGCAGCAATGATGCTATACATTTGGCATTGATTTCAGCCAACACTCTGAGGATGATACAGCTTTTAAAAAAAAATTAAAACTTTATTCCTTTTTAAAAAATTTACAAAAAGTCCTGTATCAGTGTGAAAGTCTGAAATCCTTATCTCCTATAAAAAAAAGTTTTCTGAATTTTGTTGAGTGTATCACATACAGTCTTAATGGCTACCTCACATCTGTGCTTGTGAATATTGACACTGTACCCCTAGTTATTACATCATTGATGGCCAAATAGTCTTTCTTTTAATCACCACCTTTTTCACTGCTGTTTGTTTTGCAGAATCCATCCTGCCAGGACCAGGTCAGAAAAAAAAGGGCAAAAGAGATTGTGATTTCAGACCAGAGGTCAGCAAATTTACGCCCTAGACCAAATCAGATTCTATTGGAACACAGTCAAGTCCACTCATTTATGTAATGCCTATGGTTGCTTTCACACTGAAACAACAAATATGAATAGTTGTGACAAACGGTCTATGGTCTAAAAAGCTTAAAATATTTACTATTTATCTCTTTACAGAAAAAGTTTGCTGACCCCTGCTTTAGACTATTCTAATAATAGCAGTGCATTCATCTTTGCACCCCTCCCAGTATATCCTGCACAATGGAGGTGTTCAATAATCATTAGTTAAATTGGAAAGTATAATTCAGTCACTGATAACCACTCCAGCGGCAGTGCCTTATGTACAATAGAGGGGTGACTATGTGCTGCAGCTGAGGAGTGTCTGCATTAGAAACAATTATATCATGTGTCTCTTCAAAGGATCCCAGAGAACATGGACCCAGTGGGACAGGGCACGGATCCCAAACATTTGATTTGAGGTGGGGGATGAAGGCCTAAAGGAGAGCTTGGTGGGTGATCCTAGACAGACCTGTGGGCAATGGGTAACTGAGGCACAGGCTGGGGTGGGCTTGACCTGAAAGAGGAGTAAAAGCAGAAGAGCACAAAAGAGGAGATGAAAGCAATGAAAGGAGAGGTAATAACAAACCAGGAGCAAACTGCACCTAGGCTATTACTTGACCTGGGGTGAGATCTGCTAGCAAGATTCCTAGAAAATACAGTGTTGATGTACTTTATTAGTATTCAAGTGCTTAACAGCATTTTATAGTAAACCCCTGGGACACAGCTTCCATCCTTATTACCATCTCAGAGTACCAGGCTTCCTTCACTATGGGCATTGCTAGCAAATCTCTAACACAAATGTGAATTTTCTGGTGTTAACGATTTCTACAAATGTTAGTTCTAAAAATGCCTTTTCTGTGTAAAAGCTTGACAGGAATAAAAAAACAACAACAGGGATCTGTGGGTAGTATGCAATATTATTACAAAAATAGATGGTACATAGCCTATCAACACAAGAATTTTAAATATACAAAGGAAGGAAAAAAGAGAAGAAAAAAAGTTAATGTTTTGGCTGTGGCAGCCCTCTCCTCACTAAATATTAAGTTAATCTTGTTTTTCTAAAGGAGGTCCCTTAAAAAAATTGGTAGTACTGATGAGTCAAAACTCACTCTGGTTTCATTGGGCTAACAGGGCATGTTAGCAGAGTATATTGGTATGAAACTCAGAAAGTCTCACTGACTTCAAAAATTTTAAATGTTACCAATATTACAAAGAGGTTAGAGATTAGTCAGAAGATAGTGCAATAAGGAGCTCCACGGCTCAGTCCTTTCACCAAGGCAACTATTAAACATGGACGAACTATATGAAACAGGTATTCTGAAATGCCAGAGGCCAGAGGAACATAGTATGGCATCCAAGGAGAAGCAGCGGGAAGAGAATGAGGAACAAAGGTAGAGAACAGTGAGTTGCTCTCTTTGTGCAGCAGCTGCCAGTGCCCATACCCCACTCTAATGGTAGGTTGCCACAGGGTCCAGTCCCTGGCTTGCTTGCTGGTGACAGAAAGCGACTTAGAATCCTATTCATCAAGAGCAGGGCCAAGGTATGGCTGATCACTAACCAAAGCTTTTGATTAGCAAATTCCAATCATAGGGTCCTGGCTCTGAGCTATTGTTTCAACCTGCCCTAGACAAAGTCAGTAGCAGTCATTTTTTTCATTCCCACCTGAGACACAGGAGGAGGCAGTGGATATTTAAAAACATAGTGTTTCCTTGGGGCTGTGAGTGCTAGTTAATTGGGGGTGGGGTGTACAGGCCAGAAAAGCTTGGGATCTGTTAAGGAAGTACCCTTTCTGATCCCCTTCCCAGGGTACTTTGAAGCCAGTCTGCACCCCCTTTGTGGGTACCTAACATTGCTTTGGCTGGGAAAGACTAACTTGGAAAAGTCTCTTCTGGGGTGACCCTCCTCCTAGAATTTGCCCTATAAGCAAAAGCAGCTAAAGACAATGAAAGGAATGTTAAAAAAAAAAAAAAAGAGAGAGAGAGAGACAAAGCAAAAACAAACAGAACATATCAAGTTTCCCAGAAAAGGAACAAAGGAAAGAAAGTTTTCTCCTGGAGGTGCAACAAGTTCACAAAAAGTACAATCTTAAAAATTAAACCATATATCCAGAGCAAGAATCAGATTAAGAGAGTTGAAGAACTCTGATCAGTTAAATGCAGTCTATTCTAAAGGACTAGATTAAGGTAGTCTAAACAGAAAAGAAGAGCCTTAACACAAAGCCAATTAACAATAAATCCCCAGGCAAGTGAGAGAAATTGACCTTCAGAGTAAACTCCTCAAGATAATCAGATACCTAAACACTGGCAGAAAAGTACAAGCCATACTAAGAAACAGGAAGATATGGCCTAGTCAAGGGAACAAATGAAAATTTCAAAGGAGGCACAGAATTTGGAACAATTTATCAAAGAAGTTCAATAAAATCTCCTAAATCAATTCAAGGAAATGAAGGAAAATATGGATAAAAAGATAAAGGATAATAAGAAGACAAGGTATGAGCATAAGGGATTTTAAAAGATAAATAGGAAAATAACAAAAATCATGGGGATGGAAGGAACAATAGAAGAGATTAAAAATATATTAGAGGCATATGATAGCAGATTTGAACTGGCAGAAGAAAGAATAAATGAACTAGATGACAGGACAATTGAAATCTTACAGATAGAAAAACACATACAGAAAAGAAGAGAAAAAAATATAGAGAGTGGTAGTTCAGGGATTTGAGTGATGGCACAAAGCCCACAAACTTAGGTGTCATGAATGTCCTGGAAGGAGAGGAGAAGGGAAAGGGGCAGAAAGAATATTTGAGGAAATAATGGCCAAAAATTTCCCAACTCCTACATAGGATATAAATATCCATGTCCAAAAAGCACAACATACTCCATACAAAATAAATCCTAATAGACCTACTCTAAGACACATACTAATCAGAATGTCAAATGCCAAAGATAAAGACAGAATTCTGAAAGCAGCAAGAAAAATAACAGTTCATCACATACAAGGGATTCACAAATAAGACTAAATGACAATTTCTCACTGGAAACCATGAAGGAAAGAAGGAAGTGGTATGATATATTTAAGATACAGAAAGAGAAAAACTACCAGACAAAAATTCTTTATATGGCAAATCTGTTTTTCAAAAATGAAAGAGAATGAAAATATTCACAGATGAACATAAACAGAGATAGTTTGTCCACAAGAGACTTGCCCTACAAGAAATACTAAAGGGTACTCTACAGGTTGAAAGGAAAAAAAGATAGGAGAGAGTGGCTTTAAGTATTACCAAAAAACGAAGATTATAAGTAAGGGCAAAAAGAAGGGTAAAAGAGAGAGACCAAAAAAAAAAAAAAGAAATAAAAAAAAAGGATAAAATGGCTGAAGTACTGAAATGAGTACTGCCTTTACAATAATAACACTGAATGTTAATGGATAAAACTCTCACATCAAAAGACACAGATTGGAAGACTGGGCAAAAAATCATGATCAAACTACATGCTGTTTACAAGAGACTCACCTTAGACCAAAAGACAAAATAGGTTGAAAATGAAAGGTTGGAAGAAGATATTCCATACAAACAGTAATTAAAAAAGAGTTGGGGCAGCTATACTAATATTGGGTAAAATAGGCTTTATATGAAAAACTGTTAAAAGAGACAATGAAGGACTCTATGTACTAATAAAAGGGGCAATTACCCAAGAAGAAATAACAATGATATATACTTATGCACCCCAAGTGCCACTGACCAGTCAATAGATAAACAAAATGTGACCTCTTCACAATAGGATATATTATTCAGTCATATAAAGGAATGGAGTCCTGATGCATGAGACAACATGGATGAACCTTGAGGACATCATGATGAGTGAAATAAACCAGACACAAAAGGACAAATATTTTATGATCCATTATGAACTAATTATAATAAGCAAGCTCATAGAGGTAGAGTCTAGAAAACAGGCTACCAGGGGATAGACTGGGGTTAGAGAGTAGGTGTTCAGATTTTCTGTTTAGGGTGATAATAAAGTTTTAGAAATGGATGGTGGTGATGATAGCTCATCATTGTGAGTGCAATCAACAGCATGAGCTATATAGTTGAAGAGGTTAATAGGGGAACTTTAAAATGTATATATTTCCAGAATAAAAATTTAAAAGATAAAACACAGGCTGTTACAACACAGTGAACCCTATTGCAGATAAGGGACTATAGTTATAGTACAAGTTCTTTCATGAATTATAACAAATGTACAATATCAAACGAGGTGTTAATATTAATAATAGGGTGGTATATGGGGGAATAAACATAATGTAAATAATGGACAATAGATATAACTACTTTAAAGAGCTTTCATCAACTGGAAAAAAGTATTATTTTAAAAAAATAGTACAATTTTTAAAATGTGCTATCATCAACTTACAAATGCTCCACTTCGAAGTAAAGGTGTTAGTGGTGGGGTGATGTATGGGAATCTGCGTGTTATGCACAGTTTGTAAAATCACAATTTCTCAAAAAAAAAAAAGAATTACAAAGTGGTGATGGTCATTATACTTCTCTACAACACCATGATTATAAGTTTTGACATTATTTGTCTCTAAGTCAATAGGCTTATATAGAACAGTAAAAGAATTTCATCTATTGTCTTCTAACAGTATTAAATGGTTCTATGCTTTCATAGGCCTATTCTTAAAATTTGGTATTATATGATGGATTTGCAATTAAATAACAGCAACAGATTTTTCTTTGTTTTAAATAATGCAAAATGGCAGTCATTTCTTGAAAGAACTGGATTTTTGATACCTTGGAAAAGCAAGGTGGGGGCAGGATGTGAAACAGGAACATTGAAAGTTTCTGATCTGCATGGATTTTCACTGATGCTCTTAGTGGATTATACTATTAAAACATTTTTTTTCTGAGTATATTCTTATACTTTAGTTATCTAGTGTCATTATTTAAGCCTCTGCCATCCTTTCTGGAGATATTATCCCATTTCCTTGAGTATCTAAGCTTTAAAAATATGTAGTATGTGTATCACCTCAGCATCCATAATTTTTAGGTGTTGAAAATGAAGCAAGGGAAATGAATGTGGCTCAAGTGATAAGTCCTCTGCCTACCATACGGGAGGATCTGGGATCGATACCCGGGGCCTCCTGGTGAAAAAGAAGAAGAGAAAGCAAGTCTGCATGGCAAGCCAGTGCCCCTGTGGCAAGCTGAGTGCCCGCACAGTGAGCCCAGTGCTCACATGGTGAGCTGCGTGCCCACATGGCAAGCTGAGTGCACATGTGGTGAGCCGAGTGCCTGTACAGTAAGCCAAGTGCCCATGTGAGTGCCTGCATGGTGAGCTGAGTGCCCATGAGTGCTCATGTAGTGAGCCAGTGCCCATGCAGTAAGCCAGTGACCACATGGTGAGGCGAGTACACAGGTGGCAAGCCAAGTGCCCATGTGGTGAGCTAGTGCCCATGCAGTGAGTTGTGTCCATGCAAGTGAGTCATGCAGCAAGATGATGACGCAACAAAAGAGAGACGAAGGGGAGAGTCAAGGTGAAGTGCAGCAGAGACCAGGGACTGAGGTGGCGCAATTGACAGGGAACCTCTCTCCACATCAGAGGTCCCCAGGATCAAATCTTGGTGAATCCTAGAGGAGAAAGACCAGAAGAGAAGACAAAAAGAGAAATAGATACAGAAGCAAATGGACATAGCAAAAACAACAAAGGTGGGAGAGGGAAAGAGGAAGAGAAAAAGCAAAAAAAAACTAAAAAAAAAAAAAAAGAAAAGAAAATGATACAAGACAGGAGTAACTTACTCCTATCTCCTTTGGAAGTCATTGGTCTAATTAGGAATAAAACTCTGACTAGGATTGTCACGGAACCATATTTTGCTTGAGAAGTAAATGCCAAATTGTTTAAAGGCTAGATATTTTAATACAGATGTCAATGTTTTTGAGCAAATAACAGACATGGTAGAGAGAAGGCTGTTATTTTCTTTAGAAAACATCATGTTCCTTCCCCAGACTATCTTGCTCTTGTGATGTAAGACCTCAGAAGGAGATCTTGTTCTGTCAAAAGAATGTTTAATTTCATTAGGAAGACAAGAAAAGCCATACGAAGCTTTTTTTTTGGGTTGCTTTATTTTTAAAAAATCTGGATATTAGGTAAAGTCAGCTTTTAAATGATGTTCTCAATATAAGGTGTAAGGACTTCAAGAGCCTCAAGAGACCAATATAGGGCAATACCCATGCTGTGGTTTAGGGGAGGGACTGGAGTCAAAGAGACATGAGCTGAATCCAGGCTTTGCATGTATCAAGTATATGGTCTCGGGTCAATTTTTAACTTTTCTGATGTTCTATTTCTCGTTGTAAAGTGAGGATCATATTACGTACATCGAGTGTGCATGTCAATTGCTTAGCACATATCTGACAGACAGTAGGCTCTTAAAAAGTGGTGACATTTGTTGGTACTAAGCTCACTAAAATGGAGGAATTCAGAGGGAAAAAACAACGTCCCTTCAGATGAACTGATTAGTTCAGAGCAAACTCAGATTTACAAATCCATTCTGAAGGTATAATATCAGAGTTTAGAAATTGTTCCCATGTAGTTACACTCCAATAGCATTTAGAATGTTCAAAAGTTAGGGAATGACAACATCACACAGTACCTCCATTCAACAGAATATCATGCAACCACCAAAAATGATGCTGTAAATGAATCTTCAATGACATAGTAAGATGTTCCTAATGTGCTATTAATTTTTAAAAGTAGTTACTTAAATATTATATACTCTACACTTCTAATTTTATAGAACACACACATAGGCACATATTTACATGAAAAAGACTTGAAAGAGATACATAAAAATGCTATTGGTTAGTATCAGAGATAGAAGTATGGGTAATAGTACATCTTCTTTTTATTGCTTTCCTCTAAAATTTCTACAATGAATATGTAATACTTATGCTATATAAAAATGAAAGTTACTAAAGAAAAGAGATACAGAGGAATAAAACCATTTTCTTGGTGATCTAAAGTAAAAATTTTGAAAAACAAAATAAGAAAAGTCAGATTTTATACATCTAGAGTTCTACTAGAAAAATAATCTGTGCCAGAGAATAAGCGAAAGTATAGTAAGTTGATGGCAAAAGCATTCCAATTCTAAGATATTTACTATACTCATATAACCACTCAATGATTTAATAGTAGTCCACACATTTTTTTAAGTTTAATAGTAAATTTATTTTTAGTAATTTCCAATGTTTAAAATATCTTATAAAAAATATCAGTTTGCCAATTCTGATTCCCTAGTCATGGTTTGTTTTCTCCATAACCCTCTATGTTTGGGGCAGCAAGCACAGAAACTGTCACCGAAACTGGAAGCCTTGCCAGGTATCTGATTCACAACTTCTGAGTCAGCTCTCCCACCCATCTCTCAATATTCATGATTACTCAGAGTAACAATCTCTGCACTTAGTCTGACTCCTTTTTATTCCATATATATATATGGGGGCTTTCTCACTCCATTTGCCATGGAGGAGGATAGACAGCTTCTCACCTTTCTGTTTATCTTGAGGACTGTACATGCCAAAAGGCTGCAGTGTACTACTGCCATTTCTCCTGGAGATGGTTACAGAGTTTTGACAGTTCTCTACGCACGGCTTGGAAAACACCCCACACTCGGCAGGCTCCTTTGGTATGAAAAGAAAAATTACATTCAGTTTTTTAATATATCCCAACTTGTTCAAATGGAGCAAAGCTAAAGAATGATCCATTTCTTAATAGTTTTTCAAGAGTCTATTGCACATAATTTCTCAATGGTGGAAAGTCAAAATGACCCTATCAATCAGTTAAAACGACTTTGAACATGAAATAAAAAATACTGACAATGGGGTCCTGAGGATTAGGGGTGCTAGTAGCCAACACAAATGGGATTAACTTTATTATTCTTCTCCCCACTTAAAAACTGGCTCCTTTCAAATTGTCTTCCATCTGGGAGTACAGCTTGTGGCAGTGTCAACACAAGAATAGTCAATGCCAAGGGTGTTTCTCTGCCATCCAGCTGGTCCCTCTCCCCCTCTCTGTGATTAAGTGCAGAGGCTCCAGGACTAGTCCGACCCCAACCCAGTTTGCCCGTGAAGAGCTGTGAGTGAAACTCACTGCAGACATGAGGTCTTCTGGCCTGAAGCCCAAACAAACTGCAGCGACACTGCCAGGCAGTTGTTCTCCTGAGAGTTCTTCTTTCCCCACCATGTTTCCCCCTCCTGTTTTGATGTTGACAGTCTGCAAACGTATTCACACTTCACTTAAAACTGTTGCTTTCAGAATAACACTTCCTAAGCCAGGTTCCACAGGTGCTGCGGAGGTAATAGGAGGAGGCTGATCAGAGAGAACTTCAGGTGGATGGAGGCACCTGCTCACATTATTTGTCTCCCAGATTTCAAGGAAGTAATTTGAAAACCACCTCACAGCTGTTCCCTTGACCATTTGAGGGGAAGATGGCATAAACAGAAACACAGATCTGATCCCCAAAGCACTTTTCTTCTGAGAAAAGCATTTGGCTCAAACAATGCATTTGATTTATTCTTTCCTCTCTTCTTTAGTTACAAAAACGCGGGATCCTGCAAGTTAAACAAAAATTTTAAAGATTCAAATTATGCCTACTTAATAGTTGGGCCATTTTCAGGGGCAGGGGTCCCTTTAGTTTTAGGTTCATAACACTTTACCCACATCCAATGTATTTACCCTTTGCCCCTGTGCTATTAGCCAAACCGCGCCTGGCACAGAGGCAAGACACTACTAAATTAAATCAGGAGCCCTGGCAGGCAGGAGAGGTAGGATTTGCCTTGCACAGCCTTGTGCTTTGAATTAACAACAACAAGAATACAATTTTTTTCCTTCTTTTCCAGCTCTTTGATAAATGACACAATCGATATCCCAACAACTGATCAGTAACCAGCCTAATTAAAGTATTCAGCCTGTAAAATAGAGCTGTCGGGGAGCCCTCCATTAGTGTCCCAGCCAATAAAAAATATAATGGATTTTTAAACATATTCTGCTTCTACCCAGATGAGCTGTAGCAGGGAGGGAAATGTTTTGGGGAAGGTTAAAAAAAAAAAACAAAAAAAACCCAGGTCATAACCCATTTTTTAATACCAAGTCTCTAGGCTCAAATGGAATTACAATTGAACCTTAAGCTTGTCCTTTGAAGAAATGTTTCTGTTTAAAATGATTTTGATTCAATCAAGGGCTCATTACATATTCTTCACGAAGTCCTCATCAAAACTGTTTATGTATTTTGTACATACGGATAACATGGAAAAGAACCCCACAACTGTATATTTTTACCTTTCTTAAGTAACTTCTTCAATTTTTTATATCAATATAATGTTCAAGTAGCCATTTTGGTATTCTTGCCAAATCTAACTAATTGATTTGCCTGGATGTATAAGCAGTGCAGAGACATTTTTCTTGGTTATAGATGCTTTTTTATTATATCTGAGGGTGACTGTTGTTCCACATAAGAATACACTAAAAACATGAGCATACAACAATGCTTTGACACGGTGAAACAGAGATTTGGAAACAGATTTTTTTGTTCAATTTAATAATGATAAATTGTACATTAGGCTTTTGTCTTTATGAGAAAAATGCTCTTTAATTTCCATGGACAGCACAGAGATTTTCAATGGCTGAGAGTCAAGTGCCTGCTCATCCCCAAAAGAAAGCATGAAAACATTAGGGAAACTAAAAACATCTTGTTTAAATGTCCTCACAAAAATTGTGTTTTGCCCCATTTATTTTTTCTGACCAATTTCCTATTGAGCTATATTAACAAGACACTTCTGAGGATGGACATCAAATTGTACTTAACTTTCTCCTGATGGAATCAATTGTCCACCCAGCCCAGAGTGTGAGTATTAAGATGAAAACATCTGCAGTAAAGGAGAATGCAAATGTGGAATATACCGAAGTTTGATGAACCAAAATATATAACACCTATCTACTAGGCATTCGTACATATTTTAGAGAAATTAATAAAATTAGGGAAGACGAAAGGTGGGGGAGATAGCAACTCTTCTGAGAATCATATTCGTTTTTTTCTTTTCTTTTCTACGTTTGCCACCTGCATGGGTATTATACAGTAGAGCAGTGACTTTCACATTTCTCTATTAGTTGAGATAATTTTGTTCAAAGAAAACTTAAGGAAGATTTAATATATGATGCACAAAAGGACTGTTTCAGGGGCCCATGGGTCACCTTACACACCTTTCCCCACTGAACGGGTTCCATGGAGTTCTCAAGTTCCAGACCAAGAACCCCATTAAACCAGAAAGCAGCTAATTCTCTCACAATAGGAAGCAGCAGATAAGGGCTTTATAACTATGCACAGAAGTAACCCCCATTAAATATTCATGGAAGACTCTCACTTAAGCAGAAGCAAATGTTGAAAACTACCTTAGTTCATTTATATATATAGTTTCCAGTAATTGGCCAATTTGCATTTATTTAACAGCCACAGGTTTCTGTACAGAAGACTATAAAGTTATGTTACTCCTTTCCCATGGCTGCTAATATAACAAGGTTTATAGTTTTTAGGTAAGATACAGCTTATAATTTCTCTACTTAAGTTTACCCTTTCAGATGAAGTAGGTCTCAGTACAACTTTTATTTATTTATTTTATTTAATAACTACCTACTATGTGCTGGAAAATGAAGATGCATTAAGGGATAAAACAGACAACAATGCCTGGTCATCTCTACTGAACCCTAAACTATGTAGTTAAATAACTAAGACCTGGCAACCCTGGGATTTTAGCCCAAGAAATTGCAATCCCAAACTCCAGAGCCCAAGGTTTTTAAAAATATTTTTTGATACAAAACAACAGAAATAATTTCTTCTTCTTCTCTCTCATGTTTGGGGGCTGACTGCACTCAGCTAGGCAGTTCTTGGTTGTAGGCTGGGGCTGGAGTCATCTCATAGGCTTGCTCACTCACATGCCTGGTGATCGATGCTGTCAGTCAGAACCTCTGCACTTGGCCTCTCCATGTGGTCTGAGCTTCCTCACAGCATGGCAAGTGGGTTCCCAGAGTAAGTGTCCCCAGAAAGAGCCAGATAGAAACTGTCTTGCCTTATTTTACTTAGCTTCGTAAGTCATGTAGCATCGCATTCTACTGCATGAGTCCCCAGGGTCAGTTCATATTCAAGAGAGGGAGATTAGACCCCAACTCTTGATGGGAGGAGTGTCAAAGAATTTGAGGACATGTTTTATAACCACCCACCTAATTCGGGTTCTTTCAGTAGAGAACTAGATTATTAGTGAGAGGCATGCTGTCAACATGGAATATCTGATTTCAAGTAAGACATTGGGTAAAATCTTATAATGTCCTGATAGACAAGATGGATACATGTGGTTCCTGTAGCAGCTTGTACAGAGGAAGATAAGTGTTAGCCTAAAGACAGAACTCTGTAATTGGCCTGCCCATTTTTTCCCTCCTAAATATGCAAATTTGATGAATATATAGAAGACTTGCTGATCAGTTATGCCCTGAAGAGGGGAGAGATGACTGACTTAAGGTTCCCTGTATCCTTAGCTGTTGAGAGATAATTTGGGAGGAAGAATGAATTTTCACTTTTAGGTTTGGAAGGTTTACTGTTAGTAGATCTCTATCAAGTTTTAAAAGAAAAACAACTTAGAAGCTTAGTTGCAAGCTCAAATAAGAATCATCATTTTAAAAAGGGGCTGCAATTTTTAACTGTATGACCAGAAGTATTGGTGTATGCTACAATGGAGGTATAACACCTGGGTTTTTGAACATTTCATTTCTGAGTGCTCTGTTTGAAGAGGGTCATCAGCAGATAGCTTTGCATTCAGAGATCTGTGAGGGAGAGGTCCACACCATCTCTTGGTGGGAATGATGTCTTCCTCACTCGGTACACATTTCAGTTACTTGGTCTTATAGCAAAGTGGGAAAAGAAGTGACAGGTCATTAGGGTAAATGCAGGGAGGTAGGCAGAGCTGGGAACCAAGGGGCAGAAAGGCTGGAGTGGGCACTTCAGTTTTTTCTTTCCTAAGAGGAACAGGCCAGAGAGACAGTCCTCAGACAGGGCAACTTGGAGAGGTGAAGACTGTGAGCAGACAGAGGAGGAGATATGCTTCTGGCCAGCAAAGGAGCTTGGGTGAGCCTGTCTAGGGAAGAAAGGTCTCTGTGCTGAGGTCTCATGAGCTCCAGCCAAAACTGGCTTCTGGCATTTAACAGAAGGATAGAGGAAGACAACTAGGGGGCCTGAGGGGCCTCTGGGTATGATAGGCAGGTCAACTGAGGCCCTGGGGAAGGCCTCAGAGCACTGGTAAATGCCAGAGGGGCCGGAGGCCTTTTGGGCACAGCACTTTTCTGGAAGGCGATTATATGCCTCTATGTGCCGTGCTCTGGGCATCTCTGTATCCCATTCCCTAGTTACCATATCTCCCTTCTCTTTGGGTCCTTGGCTCATTCCCTGGGCCTGTCACAGTAGTCCTTGGGAAACATTTGCCAAATGATTACTTAGGACTGGTTTTTATCCCAGGGAGTCAGAGTTCAGGTGAGGAACTCTGAGAAAAGACTGGCTAACAGTCAGAAATGCCCACTGATACAACAGGCTATTGGCGGTCCTCTGCCGGCTACTTGCACACTTCTGGTTATTGGGAGCTATCCCCCCCAGCCCACCCCCAAGGCAGCCCATTTTATTAATCTACAAGCATCCCTCTAATTCTATTTCTTGAGAAACTACTGTGTGCCTGGTCTCATGCTTGACATGAAGAATATGGAGGTGAACAAGTCCTTGACCTGCTTTACCTTCACTGACCAAAAGACTCAGAAATTGACATGAACAAGAGGGAAGGGATTGCTGTGTGAGTGCTCACAGTTGAAGGATAAAGGAAGAGGATTGTTCTCCCCAGACTGGCATGACCACAGGGCCAGGCCAGCGTGGTCTACAAAGTCCACCCTCCCTGCTCTGGGAGTACCAGCTCCAGTTTTAGTGGTGGCACCATAAAGTGTCTCCCACCTTCTCTGCCAACCTGCCCACATCTCTGTCCCTCAGTCTGTCACACAGCCTGGGATTGCAGCACGAAAGCTGCTTTCTCTCCAGGTTTCCTGGGGCCCTCAGTGGTATAGCCTCCTACCTCACATGTGGGCCTACCCAGAGCCTCTGTGAGCCCCCGATGCAGAGCCAGCCACGCTGATGTGTAAGGAGTAGGCACCTGTGCTGCTGGCCTCAGGAAGGAAGTTCAAAGTCCCTTGCCTTGACCCCCAGGGCTGGGGGTTGGATGTGGCTGTACTGATGAGGCCAGAAGTAGGCTCCCAGCTTGGGTAAGCACTGGTCAAGCAGGGCCAGCCTAGAGATCCAAGCTACTGGAGGCTCAAGCCCTACTGTCCCCTCAGCTGCCCTTCTTTATTTCCTCCACTTACTTAGACAGTGAGTCCCTCCACGGACAGCACTGGCCCATTCCTGGCTCGGCCCCAAACCTTGCTGGAGCCTTCCTTTCCTGCTTTTTCTGGCAGCTCTATGACTCTGACGGCGTAGTTTGGGCACTATCATATAGGACAAGAGATATAGGGGAGAGAGCCCAAGATTTCAACCATGACTCTTGCTTAATTTGATAGTTCTTTCATTTACAAAATTTTTTAAAGTTGAACTTATTATTAAAAGTAACATTTTATGTGTGTTTTTAAAAGTGTTCTATTTTAATTTTGTGTATTGTTATATTATACAAATAGTATTTGCTCTTTGAGAATATCCTGATATAAGTGTTATCAATTTTTTTTTCTTAAATCACACTATTAACAATTTCTTCTTCTCCCCCCATCCTAAAATAATGTTTAGGAGTATTTTATAATTATTCTTCATATTTAAATGAAAATTATGTTTGAGGAATAGTTTATATTTGTTATTTGTATACATGTGAAATGTTTAGAGATAGTAATATTTAGGACTATTTTATGATTATCCTTTATGTGTAGGTGAGCTGTTCCCCTCATTAAAAAATCATAAAAATGATGATATTTCAAAAGACCTCCATTTATTTAATAACATTTAATAACATTTATTAACAAGCTGCTTGTTTAATGGATCAAATTTTAAATTAGTGAAGTCTCTGGTCAGTATTATCCATGAGCAGATAATAGGGAAGAATATAGAGAGGTGACTGCATTATAATGATTTTCACATTAAATGTTTTACACATTTGATTAAGACCTTTCTAAGGTATTGACATTGTCAGGTCATCAATCAAAAAGGATGTAAAGATGTTTATGAACAAATCTAGTTCTCTTGGAATGTTTCTGGGGGAGAGAAGGGACTAGGAAAAAAATGGACCTGTTATATTTGATAAATTACTTACTTTATATGCATATTTTTACACTTTCTAGTTATCCCTAAAATATACAACCACCTGTTTCCCAACACAAATCCATTAGAAAACTTCCTATTTTTCCTGAACCCAGAATAACTATGAGTCTAGCTACAATACTAGTGATGGAAATTAGCATGTTCTCACGGCCATTTGGGCAATTGGCTGATAGAAAGAGGATTTTCATCACCTCCATTGTTTTCTCTGGTCTCCTCAAAATCACCAACTGGATCATCCCGCGTATGTTTCCTTCCATGGACATCGATCGCCTAAGTGTTTCCATAGCTTCGTGGTTGGACTTTCCCAAAAGTGATTCCCCATTAACTGCAATCAGCTGGTCATTCATTCGTAGACGACCATCCTACGGCAGACAAAATAAACTATAGTATTAAACAAAGAAAAGCATGGCGATGACATGTGGCTGTTTCACAGAAAAAGTTCAATTAAAAAAACAACAAAAAAAAAACAATAGGAAAGATTTATTTTCCATTGAAGGAAAAGGTTCTGGAGCTATCAAAGTCACAAACACTAATAATGAAATTGCATGAAAGCATTTTATAGAAATAGAGTTCTGAGTGGCAATAATTTAGACATTTGTATAATGCCTCTTACCTAAAACTTGGCAAGCATACTACTCTAGCCTGATTCTGCCATTTGTTCTGGCAGGGACCATGTTGCTAACTCCAGATAAGAGAGTCTGGGAACAAAAGGAGTTCATCTTATCACTTAAACCGGGGTTTGCATTTTTAGCACAGAGAGACAACATGCCTGACAGTAGTACAGTCTCCTAGACATAGTTGCTAGCTCTATTGAACAGTGCCAAAAAAGAAAAGAAAAAGGAATTTTCTGTAATATAACCAAAAAGTTGCTCATCTACAAAAGAACATAGGCAGAGTAGTGAAAGACCCACTTGCTATGTCCTTTGGCAGCAAAGCTTGACCAAAGGAATTTGTTTTGGGAGGCTCTGTCAGATGAGTACTTTTGTCCAGCATCTTTAGGAAAGAACATGTCCTATTAAAAAGCACAAAGAAGTTGGCATGTGGGGAGAGGACAAGGACTCTGGTCTAAATCATATCTGGGTACTTCAAGGTCACTCCATGACCACAGTGCATCTCCTCAACAGGCAGTCTGGGAGAAAGGAAACTTAAAATGTTAACAGAGTAAGTCTATAATACACTAAGGTAGAAAGTTTTTGCTATGAGACATAAATGCAGCATTAGGAATGTTAGGATGCTGCTGCTGCTGATAAACTTAACAGAAATAACAACAGGCATGTATCACAATCTACTTTTCCAGAGAATTTTTCAATAAACTATCTCCAGTGATTCTCACAGAGGCCAGGAAGTTAAGTTGAATTTGTGTTTTAATTACATTTTACAGGTAAGACAACTAAGGCAGGGAAGTAATATAACTTGCCTCATTTCACAAAACAAGAGACAAAACTCAGTTTCATGAATCTTGGCTCTTTGGTCTTTCTTTCTTAGAGAAATCCCTTGTTACTCATCTTTAGACTACAGTTGTGCATACTACTAAAATAGGAAAAGGAAAATAACAGTTTTTTTGTGTGTGTGATTAAAAGTATCTGGGATCCTGGTTTAAATTAATAGAATAATGAAATGCAAAGAAAGAAAAAAATCTTCCTAAGAAATGGGAAAACCAGACATACAGTGAACAATAGAAACCATCCAGATGGCTTTGCCAGAAAAATCCTGTGGACAAGTTGATAAACTCTGACTAATGCCATAGCAGATGGTTAAAGGAAGTTCCTCTGCTGACAGCAGTGGTGAAAACCACTGCTGGGATCTATTGCCCTTGTGGACATGCACTGCATATGTCCCCTGCTGGACAAGGTGCTGGCCAGGGAGGCCTACAGATGCCACCCAAAGGAGTACACACCCACACACAGCCAGGAAATTGGGAGGCAAGGGGATAGATAGAGAAAGGTGTGAAATCAGAGATGTAAAATGTTTAAATGGAATGCTTCAACAGAACTTAATGTCCCCTCTTTTTCTCTTGTTTTCCCACTTCACTTAACCTTTACCCTAATTTGGAGTAAGTCTGGAAATGAGATTTACAGTAAAGGCCAAACAAGAAAGAAATCTCTTAATTTCTGTTATTCAATTTTGAGTGAGGCACATAAAGAATACAACTAAGGATACATAAAAAGGGGGTAAAACTAAGAGAGTCTTAAAGGTTAGTTATGTGAAGTGAGATGTAATTCAAGAAATTATTCTGTTTTTTGGCAAATAATGAAGGAAACAATTGGGTTGAATCTTGAGAAACAGGTTCCAAGGGTCACTAGAAATCATTTTAGGAGACTGGAGACTGATGGGTGATTTTTACAGAGAAGGAAGGACTAAAAGTGTTGGCTCAGCATCCTAGTGCTGTTACCAGGAAGTGAGGACTAGTGTGTTGAGATCTGTTTTGGCTTAGTTTTGGCAGGACACCTCATCTTCTATAACAGAAAGAAAAAAGGTAAAGGTTGGAAATTTATGGGTACCTCTAGGGATGGAGGCAAAGAAATCTGAGAGATTCATCTGGTAGTCTCTGGTAATACTTCCCTCTGAAGTATTGGGCAAGGTTATCAGAGTGAAGAGGTAGACAAGAGATAAGGAGATATGGGAAGAAATTTTTCTCTCTTTTTTTTTTTTTTTGGTAAAATCATCTCTTACCAACAGTTGTTAAGCACAAACATTTATTTTCAGCTACATTTTAAGTCTCACACATGCAGAATTACATGAAAGTAGAACATATTTGTTGAATCTAAGTCCAAAAGAAATAGGAAGGTTGGGTTGCCCCAGAGGCAGCAGGATTTTTTTTAAGAAAAAGAAATTCACATTTATCACAAGTGTCATCAGAGAGTTGTGGGCATGATAAAAATCTGCACTCTCTCATTTTCAGGCTTGGCTGTTCTGTCGCTATTGGTGTGTGCTTTTTCCTTATAAGATAAATGATGGGTAATTTCATTAATGGCACTGCCAGTAAGCACCATGTTGTCCTAACATTTAGAATATAATCACAGAATTTAGGGCTGGAAAGGTCCTTGGAGGTCATCTTGTCCAACCTCTTCCATTTACAGATGAATAATGTGAAGCCCAAAGAGGATGAGAAACCATTTATTGAGCACCATTTAAGAGAAGGCAGTTCCACATGTATTACGACTTGCTCAGCTGGTTAAGCTTGGAGCTGGAACAGCCCAATTCCTGACTTCTACCTGTTTTCTATTCACTAAATTTTCTACAGAGATGACAATGACTAGTCCCTAAAGGGTAATGCTTCAAAGAAAAAAACTTTCAGAATCAGAGAGGATAATGTGCTTCCAGGTGTCCTCTGGAAGATAAGTGTTCAGGAAAGCCAGGAGACTGGTTGTGAGATGGCAAAGGAGGAAGCAAACTGGATGAGGAACCAAATCTGTCCACCTACCTAACTATACATACATACATGCATATCCATGTGTTGTTCTGACCTAAAATGCAACTAATTCAATGAAGAGCTCATTACTCAAATTTATCAACTCTCCCTCAAAGTTATTTATATCCTTTTTTGTTCTGGAATAAATTTGACCCAGAAGAGTCAAATTTTATAGCCTTAAATTTTATTTTAATATTATATTCTAACACTTAGATATGAGAATACTAATTCTAATCAACTCAATTTTTCTAAGTGAATTCAACCATCCAGGTATGTTACTCAGCAATTCTAAGATTCTTATTTCATTAAAAGCATAGGTCATGCTTGAGTTGGTTAAAGGAAAAAAAAAAGTCTTTCTTTTCTATCTTACTCCCATCAGACCCCTAAGGAAAAAAACTCTCCCAACCACTGGCACCTTCCATAACTTACTCTATTCATCCTCCAGCTAGGTAAGGGTAAAGGGAATCTCCAAGGAGGAAGAAAAATATTTAAAGGGAGAAAGAAGAACAGAGTAAGGAAAAACTAAAAAGTAACTTCCCCCAGGGCGATATAAGACAAGTGAAAACTGCTACAAGATTTATGTTGACTCATATCTTGGGATGGCTTCAATTCTCACCACTCCTGCCTGGTTCTTTCACAGTAGGAAGGAGAGTGGACTAGGAGGCAAGATGCTTGAGTATTACCTTACCCTTTTACTGATACTAATACATGCCAGTCTTTCTGCAAATGTTTTTCATACCTTCTCTCATTCATTTCTCACAACAATCCTTTGAAAGGAAAATGATTCTTTTCCATTTAAGAGATGTAAATATGGAGGCTCAGAGAAATAAAGTGACTTGTCCTAGGCCAGATCAGAGGGTACTGGCATGGCCAGGTCTACATGTCCCTGAAGTCCAAGATATTACCCATTACGACATATTGCTTATAAATTTGGAGTCCTAGAGATGATTAAAAGTATAATTACTAGTAAAAATAATTCCTTAATGAGTTTCTATTCTGTGTAGTCATTATACTAAAAAACGCTGTATATGCACTAGACAACTTAACTCCTAAAAGAACTCTGTCCATTTGGAACTACTGCCCCCATTTTATAAAAGAAGAAATTGAGGCTCAGGGATATTGAATGAATTGTGGCAAGTCATGTTTCTAAAAGCAGATTTAAACTAAGTTGCTCTGGAAACCATGTTCTCAACCATGTTGCTGGTGATTCTTAACATTTATGGGATCTCGGGTCCCTTTGAGTATCTAACAAAAGGTACAAATCTTTACCTCTTAAAAAGGATTTCTTAACAGTTGTAAATTTGGGCCAGGTAACTCTCTGTTGTAAAGGGCTGTTGTGTGCACTGGTGGATGGTTATCAGAATTCTTGTCTCCACCAACAGACACCAGAAGTACCTCTCCCTTCGCTTCAGTTGTGACAACCAAAAACATCTCTAGATACTGCCAAATGTCCCTGGATTAATCATGGTTGAGAACAACTGATTTATATAAACACCAAACATTTCATATAATTTCTTGGATTTGATAGGCCCTCTGGGGCATATCCATGATTCCCAGGTGGTCCAGGGACCCCATGGTTCAGCCCCTGGTACTGGGTGCCATGGAACCTCTGCCGTGAATACTGATGACACTGTGTGATGGTTAGGCTAATGTGTCAACTTGGCCAGGTAATTGTGCTCTGTTGTTTGGTCAAACAAGTACTGAGCTAACTGTACAACAAGGACATTTATGGACTTTAGTCATTAGTGAGTTCATTGCACAGCTGGCTGATTACAGCTACAATCAGCCAAGGAGATTGCTGTCATCAGTGAGTAATGCTTTATCCAATCAGTTGAAGGCCTTAAAAGGGGAAGTGATTTCAGCATTCAGAGAGAATTTCCAGCTTTACTTCAGACAGCCAATATCTCCTGGGGACTCATCACAGACCTTCATTGAAGCCCTTGGTTTGCAGCCTGCCTGCGGAATTTGGACTTGAACATCCCCACGGTCACAAGAGAGAATTGCATGGCTTAATCCGCTTCTTTGGGCTGATTATAAGGTCCCATTGCCACTAATGTTCTGACAAATATAGAGGGAAGATTAAGAAAGCTGAGGCAAAAACTAGCCTCTTCAGAACATGAGACAAACATGAAATAGTGGGTTGGCTTTCCCAGGGTGGCTGGCTGTGGCCCAAGGCTAGTCTGAATTGGATCAGGGTGTTGAGAGGATTAATTGTGACCAGATATTCTCTCCTGCCTCTGCCTGTGTCTAAGAGAGCCCTCGGTAAAGCCTCCTGGGATATTATCAACACCCAGTGCCCAAATCCTAAAGCTTGACTTCAGGCTACAGAGTTAGAGTTGCCGGGAGTTGTTGGTACCTGATTGAGAGAGGAGGTTGTTTTCAACAAATCCTTCTCCAGGCCTTAAAGTCACTCCACGGCAGCATCTACCTACCACTCTTTTGTAAAATAAACAAAATACTTCATTCCTAGAAAGAAACTTGCATTTCAGAATGAAATGATTTAATTTCATTTAAAAATAATAAAAAGTAAAGGAGGGAAGTGACTGTGGCTCAATCGATTGGGTTCCCATCTATCACGTGGAAGGCCCTGGGTTCTCGTCCCAGGTCCTCCTTGTGAAGGCAAGCTGGCCCGCGTCCGTGGAGAGCTGACGATCCGTGCCTGCGGAGAGCTGATGGCTTGTGCCCACAGAGAGCTGATGGCCCGCACCCACAGAGAGCTGGCGCAGCAAAATGACAACAAAAGAGGGAGACAAGCAGACACAGAAGAACGTGCAGCACAGAGATGCAGAGAGCAGACAGCAAGCAAGTCGCAAAGGCAGGGGGGAATAAATAAAAATAAATATATTTTTTTAAAAAGTAGTAAAGGAAAAGCTAAGATTTTAAAGTACAATTCTTAAAACAAAGAGGGGAAAAAAAGAAAGTTGATAAAGCTGGATACATGCAAGTTCCTGTCTTGAAGAGCACCTACATTAGCAAATTTTTTTACACCACTGGTCCTAACACAATCTGAACCCATTCTCCCCAAACAAAAGCCTTATTTTCTAAAAGACTCTGCATTCTGGTATGCATGTCTTGGTGACTTTGCCACACACTTACTTCTGTCCAAAATATCCTTTGCATTCCTACTTTACTTGGCCGTTGAATATCTACTTATCCTTCAATGTATGGTAAAGCTTCTGCCTTCCCTGCATGGTTTCCTCACCAGGTTGAATTAATTGTCCCATCATCTCAACACCCATGATATTTTTCAAATGTGTCTGTCATTGCTCTTATTATATGAGTTTATATATTTCATTTATTATGGAATCAGCCTACCTAGTTTATGGAACGAGTTAAGTGTTCTGTTTCCAGTCTATTATATATTGCCTGACTTACTACGGACGTTCAAGAAGGGTTTGCTAAATTTGGGTCACTTGAAGACTCTTTCATTCAGGTGCTTTGGACCTGATATAAGTTTTACCCACAATAGATTTACCCACAATGGATAAATTAATTTACAAACTGTATCTATGAGAGAGTAGAATATGCCTGGCTGGCTTGCTTATGCCAGCACATATTTAGAGAATCTTTACATTTCTAAAAGTGAAATTTGATTCCTTTCTGTATATTAGTTATATAGCCACTTGACATATGAAGTCTTCCACAGAAATGCCTTTTCTGGAAAACTGAGTAGTACTTTTTAAAGTATCAAAACATACATAATCAAAGCCTATTCTGGTATAAATCTTTCAAAATATCTTCTTCATTTAAAACTTTTTTTTCTGGAAAAATATGGGACATTAATATATTGTAATCTTTAACATTTACTTAGAATTTACTGAATCTTATACTTTCCTCAGGGAAAAAAAATTGAGAAGCCCTGACTTCAACGTAGTAACACTATTCTCTGCCTGCTTTTCACATTTATTGTCTCCTTTAATTGCAGTTTCCTCATCATCCCTTCCTATCTCCTTCCTGATTTTTTATCTTTAATTTCCTTGGTCTAGACTACCAGAAATAAAAGCATATTATAGCTGGTATATTTTATATGAATCAAGAAGATTCTGTATGCATCTCGCCAGATTAGAAGCTCAGAGAACTTTCAGCTTATTAAAATGATGTTTATTTTATTTATCGACTTTTGATGTGGACTGTGTTCTTGCTTGTGCTACAATTGCTTGAAGTTTGGTCAGAAGAAAAATGGGCCCAAAATAGTGTGTCCAGAACAAAACCAAACACTGAACTCAGCAGATTTATAGTGCCTATGAATACCCATAATGAAAAGGGACACAGTTTTTTAGGGTAAAGATACTATTTTCAGAGTCAAAGAATCATCACCATAGTATACCAACTTCTGTATGTTATAATTTCCTTTTTGGTCAAAATTACCAACTCTTATTTACCCAGAGACAATCATGGAGTCCAATATACACATCAAAACAATGTAGCATTCCAAAACTGTATTCATCATGTACAAATTTATTTATTTGCATCTCCATGCATGAAATAAAAATGAAAAAGCAATAAAGCTGAGCAAGAAAAGCAATGAGAGATTGTAGCAGTTTGATATGGTTAAGAATTCCAAAAACAGATGTTAGATTATGTTTGTAATCTGGTCTGTACCTGAGCATAACTGAGTTATGATTAAGGCTTCGAGTGGGCCACATCATTAGGGTATTGAGACCCCACCCCTTGGTGGGGACTCACAGTAAAAGGCATGGCAAAGGACAGAGTTGGGGGTTTCTGACGTTGGAGTTTTGGTGTTGGAGTTTGATGTTGAAGTCTTAAGCTGGAGCCCAAAGAAGTAAGCTCACAGAGGAAAGAGAAGCAAGCCCCGGGGAAGAGAGGACCTGAGCCAGGAGAATAACACAGAGGAATAGAGATGGCTCCTTAGACATGGCAGAAACCCCAGGGAGAGAGACAGAGCCATTCACCTGAGAGTCTACAGCTCACCTTGTGGAGAAAACAAAGCTGAGCACAGTGGAACCCAGGAAGCCTGAACCCTCACAGACATCAGCAGTCATCTTTCTCCAACACATGAAAATGATTTTGGTGAGGGAAGTAACTACCCCAAATAAATAGCCTTTATGAAAATCAACCAATCTCTGATATTTTGTATCAGCACCCCTTTGACCTACTAATACACAGATGCTGGTATTGAGAGGTTTAAAAAGTCATGTTTTATTACATCTTTAAAAAACAGTTATTACCGAAAAAAAGTAACCACAGCAGAAAATTCATAAATGATAAGCCTGACTATATAATTTAACATATACTAAAATTTTCAGCTTTTTTGAGAAAAAGTAAATTTATCAAAAATAATTGGAAAAACAATTGGTAAATAGTTTCCCCATATTTAAATTAGTAATTTTTTAAGGACAAATTCTTATTGGGCCCACAAAGAATGTAAATTTTTCCAGGCAAAGTTCCTGCTTTTAGTTGTCTATAACACGTATCACATATTTGTGGTTTGGGATTCTAACAGTTTGACTTCTAACAGTTGAGGAGTAGCAATATACCTATTTTCACATGTAAGTTGTATGGGCCTTCTTTTTAGAGGTAAAAGCCTGAGATACACTGGTTACAGGTAATAATCCTCAAGGTTCTCCTACCAGTAGAAAATACTATCAATTTTAAGAAAAATAGATAGATTAAAAAATCATTTAACATTAGTATTCCTTAAGAAACTGTCCTTTTTCATCTTTCTTTGATAGATTAATTATAGATCCACAGCATGATTTATACATACCAGCAAAGATGAAGGTGGAAATTACTCACACTAGAAATTCAGACTGGATTCTTGTTAAATAGCTTGAATGCTGTTAAATGTCCCATATTACTAAGAGACTTAGAGATTCAGGATCAAGCATCACATTCCGGGAAATTCTACAGCTGTACATAATCTCTCCAAAGTTAACTCATGAAGAATTCACATTTTAGTCCTTTTTAAATATTGAGATTACCCGTATTAGTTAAAATTCTTTTTTCTATCCATTACTAAATAGTGTAGATTATGAAATGCTACATCTCTCAGAGGGAGCATCCCAAATTTCCTAAACACACAGGAATCAAATTACATAAATTATGTCTATTTCATATTCCGAGCGCATGCATTTGCAATTAGCTATGTCAGGCATTTTTCTTTCGATTAATTTCATTATCATCAAGTAGTATTTATTAAGCACAAACCTAGCTAATTAATTTTCTAAACAATAGCAGGTATTTTAAAATTCATTCTCTCTCTTTAAGGAACTTTAAGTAATCTATCTGTTAATACCATTTTTTTCTTAGCAATAATTTCCTTCAAAATTTAATTTTTCCTTACTAGTTCAAAGTTTCAGTAAGACATATTCTGTTCCCAAAGTCAGTGTATTCAAATAAAAAATATTGCTCATAACTAGTACAGCAGACTACATGGGAATTTTAATCTTACCTATAGTGTGAGAATATCTTACATAAACATATCTTTTAAAATCCCTGTTCGGTTGTTATACGATTTTCCTAAAAGTTATTCTTTCATAAGGTAGAAAATAAGCAGTTTAAATGAGTATAATCAATAGATACAAAATGCATGTTCTCTTTTTTAAAAAAAAATCACTACATATAATATATCAAAAGCAAAGGAAAGGAAAGCCACAGACTCAGAATTCAAAACGTTTAACAAATGAGGATGAAACTATCTAAAGTCTTTAAGCCATTTTTCAAGACTTGTATTTGTGCTTCAGGAGAAAAAAAAGTAATTTTTATATGGATTTGAGTAAAGAGGAATTTTTTCTAAAGTTCTTTTTTAAAATTACAGTAGGAAAGACTATGCACCTTTTTAATTTAACAATGATAACAATAAAACATTCATGTTAATTTCCAGTTAGAAAACCATTTTCATGAACATCATAATTTCATTCCAATTGTAGCTGTTGGTTCATGAGAACTTAACACACACACTTATATCTAGTATATTTTGGTTATGGAAACAATTACACTGTATTTCAGGGACAAATGCCTAGGAAGAATGACATACACTAAAATAAAATTACAAATATATAATGCATATCATTGTTTAGGCATAACAGCATTACTACTCCAAGAAGTAGTGATTTGGCTGCTATGGCCAATGGCCACTTTGTACACAGAGATACAGAGCTAAAAGTGATTTTTCAGAGGGGTCTATAAAGAGTTCTTTGTGCAAAAGCAGCCTGCTGGCCAGGTAGTGTGTCCTGTCACAAGTAGGTAAGAGTTCCTTGGCTTTACTTTCCCACATGCAGAACTAGAATTTAAATACTAAGACAGTATTAAGCATTTGGGTAATTCTGAACAGTCAAAGTACTCTTCAGTTTGCCCTTAGAATGAATCAGGGCCACCCTTTCAAAAGTAAATTCTAAACTAGCAGGATGCTCTTACAAGTTACATCTCTATTAAAGGTAACTCGAATAAGTGATGAAATGATATAAAACAGTAATTCGAGAGGTAAGGAAAAAGAAAGAGTCTTTCTATTATAGTCACATTCATTCAGGAGATTCATACCTAGCAAAAAGTAGCCTCTCTGTTTATACCAAAGGAAGCCCCCAGAAGAATATAATGTACAGAATCCACAGGAAGAATTTGGTCATACTTTTTTAAAATAGTTTCGTTTTCTAAAACCCACCTTCCCTAAAGAGAAAAACACCTTGAGAACCAATTAGTGATATGAAGGGTCAGGAGAAAAAGAGTGTGCTCTGGTAGGAAGATTATTTTGTTGATTTCGGGTAAAAACCTAGGACCAGATGCTGAGGTGGCTGTTCCCAGTGGTTATCTCCCCTTTGCCCTGGGGACACTGCAATCTGCTACATTTGTATCTTCTGAACAGCCACAGGAACAAAGTCTCAAAACAATTTTTGTAAGGCATAATCCTGAATCACAGAACAGGTGGCAATTTTCTGAGAAGTAACAGTGGGTTATTCCAACAGCAGAAGGAAAATAGAAAAATACCCTTCTCTTAGGGTAATCAGATTTCTTCCTGGCAAAGCTCAAGCCTTTACCCCTTTATACTGCAAAAGGTAAACAAGACAAATGGATACTAAACATTCACAACAAGGCTAAATCCTTGAGTGATGCCTCTTAGAGTTTCAGATATAGACAGCTATAAATATGCTGTCCAGTGGTTTTTAATGGTGTGATTGTCTGACTCAGCAGACCAGTGTTAGGAAAAAAATTTACATAAACGGAAAGTGAAATCCTTCTGCAAGAAACAGGACGGTTAGAAACTGCTTACATAAGGTGATACTCACTTACACAAACATGTATACACATATTAAACCTCCCTGCCAATATCTGCTTGAGCTTAAGTTATTGTCCATTAAAAAAAACCCCAAGACGTTTGTTTTTAATTTCCAAAAAGTCATTTGTTTCAATTTTACCTGGAATAAAAATTCTGCAAATAGAACTATGATTAGGGATAAGATGACTAATAATCAAGCTGGTACCCACAAACATGACCAAGGACTCAAGGGCACACATATCATACATGTTTAGGTGGCTTGGTTAAAGATGATAAGCATGATACAAAACAACCCCCTGCTGTCAGGGAATATGAATGGATAATATGAAAGAGCTTTAATTGCACTGCAATGTAGCACAGGCTCTGGAGTAAGACTTGCCTGAGTTTAAATCTTGACTTAACCATTTCCGGGTTATGTACCCACAGGAGAGGCAATGACCAATGTAAACTGCAGTATCCCCTTTGATAAATGGAATGATGATAATAGAATTGCAATGTGAACGTGAATAATAAGCTATGTAAAACACTTTCCATGCTGTCCAGCATATTCTAAGCACTCTATACATGTTAATTTTTGTTAATTATTACTATTATTTCCCATTGGCTCTTGATTCTGTATTTCTGAGCCAGAATGGGGAGTGTGGTAGACTGAATGACTGGCCCCAATTCTTTGCCCTTCTCTGTACCCCACCCTTCCACAGCCTCCTCTTGGGTGGGGTGCACTTTCTCAAACTTTCACCTTGGATTCAGCCATGTGTTTTCCTTTGACATTTGTGTGTGTGTAGAAGTGACTCAGTGTGCCAATTCTGAGACCAGGCCTTCAGAGGATTCACCCCCTTCGCTGGTCCTCTGACATCTCATCTTGGCTTGACAAGGACATGCTCCGGCTAAGCTCTGGTCCAAGCAGCATGTAAAATGTGTGCAGCAGTCTCGGATCAGTAGACCAGAATTGTGATTCATAGCTGCTCCAGCCTGAATCAGAGCTCCCTGAGCTGCCCTGCAGAGCTGTGAGGGAAATAAAGGCTTACTGATGAAAGCTACTCAAATATTGTCATTATTATGCAAGAAGAACTAATTGTTTCAAGTAACAAAATTAAAGAGTTAAATATCCACAGCGCATTCCTTATTTTTCAAGGGAAAGTACATTACTGTAGTGTCTAGATCTGAAACAAGTGGAATGGTAAGGATAAGGAGACAAATACATCAATAAAGCCAGAATTCTAGGACCTGGGGTACTCCTATAAAGTTTAACTTGACCTTCTTTGTCTTTTGCTTAGAAGAGGGCAAATAATATTAATACAAAATTATTAAAAAATAGCCAGTGTTCATTGTAAGCTTATAGGCACCACTGTGCTAAGCACTTTAAACTCTCTTTCAGCTCTCACAACAGCCCCAGGACACAGGTACTACTAATTTCATTCATTGTACAAATGAGGAAACTGAGGCATATTAAGGATAGTAACTTGCCTACCTTCGCAGAGGCAGAGAGTAGCTAAGGCAAGATTCACATTCAAAAAGTCTTATTCTAGGGCATGAGATGATGGTGATGATGGTGATGGTGGTGAGAACTGCAAATTTGTATTTCCCAGACTGAAATCACTTTACCGCTTTAATCACTTTGTATTTATTAATTGATTTAATCCTTACTACTCTGTGAATTAGATATTAGTTATTATTACCAATTTGCAGATGAGGAAATAGGGGTTCAGTAGGTTAAATTCCTTGCCAAGTCTATACACAGCTAGCCAGTGCTGGAGCTGGATTTGAATACAGGCAATCTAGTTCCAAAGCCTCGGCCTTAATTATTACACTGTGTTAATGACTGTGACCACAATGTCCACTCCATGTAAAAGTGTGGAACCACATCTCCCTCTTTTCCTGGAAAGGTATAAAACTATCCAAGTATTCAAAGGAAACATGCATTCCCAGCACCATGTTATCTTCACATGTATAAATTGTGATAAATGGCCTTTAATTTGCACTACGATCACTCTTAGGCTCCACTGCACTTTCATTCTTGCAAGTACAATTTTCTTATTTGCTGCCTTATGCTTATTTGTTTTTAGTGTTCTTTTTTCTGATTGTGTATTTTTAGGTTCAACTCTGTCAGCCTACAAACTCAGAGGAATTCTAACAGAATAATAAAAGGAATGCAAAAAAGAATATTACTTATAACAGCTTTCTAGAACTATCTATAAGAAATAAAAATGCCCACTTAAGATATGAAAACCTTGTTGCCCAGATCTGTTCACACATGTTTCCTGCTTCTAGCAGGAAGGACTCCATTGTCTAAAGTCCTCAGCTATTTTCTACTTCCAGTCCCCAAGACTAGTCTCTAAATGGCTTCGTGCTGCTGTGAAAACATCATTCCTACTCACCTTAAAAGCTGCACCTCCATGGATGATGGATTTGATAAAAATCCCCAAGTCTGTTCCAGTTTCTCGGGATTTATTCCCTTTCAAGCTCACCCCAAGACCAGCTGAGCCTGAGTCATTTAGGGGGATCTCGAAGGTGAGTTGCTCTGTTGTCTCCTGGGAGAGTGCATAACAGTCAGGTTCTCCTTTCTGGAAGATGCACATGAAAAGGGAGAAGGGCAGGATGCAGATTAATATTTTACACTCTTAGATTGCCAAACCCACATCCAATCGGCAAGGCGGGATGATTGCACCTCTATAAACTGTAATGTTGCAAAAACCCGTGTTCTCTCTCTGCAAGGGGCCACCACCACTTCCATAGAAAGGGAGAAGAGTTCTCAGGAAATAATATATGGTGATGGTCAACAGAGAAGATCACATGGCAAGGCAGGGTCACGTAATTTGAAACATGGCATAAGCATTTGGAAATTCAGTAGAACATTCTTAATAATTAAAAAGGCTGGACTTCAGACTTAGGGAATCTTAGGTACCAGAAAGGACCTTATAGATAATCTAGTTTCAACACTTTCATTATACAGCTGAAGAAACAAAGCTTAATGGAGAAACATGTTAAGATGTCAAGGAAATATAAGTCTTATGTAATTTAAAACATATCACCACGTAGGCAACATTTTTTGTGCTGTCAATAGAAAAGAGATCACTGGAAAAAAAAATTCCTTTAAAGTTAGAGAAATGTGATTTATAATGCATAACAGTGAATTAATTTTTTTTGTCAAAACTCATATCAAACCTATATATTTGGGGAGTAGAACTTATTTGTATTCAGTTTTTCAATCTAAATAAAAATTAAACACAATGTTTATGTACTTGTTTAAAATGACACCTAATCACAAGCATAGTTATACTAAACACACACACACACAAAAAAAACAATATGGTGGCAAAAGACTCATTAGTTAGGATCCAGGTCTCCAGGGATGTGGGTAATATTTGATCCCTACTTTTTAAATATATGTAGCAGTAGAAATAGAAAAGTGCTGGCCACATGGTAATCTCTATAGATGCTTTTTCCGTATCCCTCTTAAGTTTGCAGAAATGTGAAACTCTGCCATAGGGTTTAATTGAAAAATTTGAAAATGAGATATCCCTGGAAACCATCAACTCATTCTAGGTCAGTAGTTCCTTCCTCTCTATAATTATGTCTAGGGACTCTCATCTTAAGGTCACTTGGAGGGGGTTCTTATATAAAATTACATATTTAAAAAATTACTGTGAATGTTTGAATGTCAGTCACAAAATAACAGCTATAAAATCAGAAGTAGTAAAGGACCTATAATTAGAACAGAATTAAGGGTCTGATCATAGCCAGTCCACTGGTTATGACATGGCATTCTCAACCCTACCAAAATAAAGAAAAGCTACATCTAACTTTTAAAGGAATAGTCCCTTCATTTCATTTTATTGTAAATGAAGTTAGCTGCAAAGAGTCTGACAATAGGTTGCTTCAAACAAATTAAACTTTATTGCTTAATTTAATAAACCCATTACAGGTTAGCTCTTTCAACAAACTGATATTATTTAAGAAACAGCTCCCAGTGATTCAGACATTTTTTCCAGTGGTATGCCAGAATTAAATACCAAATGCAAATTATTAGCCTTCCTCTTTGTTCTCCAAAATGCCCAATTTAGAATCCATAGCATTTTATAATCATTTATGTTTCTAGGTCTCTTTGGGATTTGGTTAATTTCAGTCTAATAAAGTTCCACCGAATTAAAGTGTAAATTAAAGAGCAGCTATTCTTACTTTAGGTTTGTGAATACCGTTTTAAGAAAAATAACTAGAAAGTTTCCCTGGCCTTTTATCTATCATAGACAAAGGGACACAGGGACTAGTTTGTTTGAGTTAGGTCTTCAAACTATTTTATTCTATAATTGAATTGGTTTCCTTTTAGCAGTATGTTTAATAGTTAATAAGATCAATAATCACTACTTGCACTAACACCTTTCACTTACTATATAGGTGGCAGAAACAAAATAGGTTTTCTTTTGAATGGACACAACTTAAGCCCTTGACATCTGAGAACCAAAAATACAACAAAGAACAATAAACTAGTTGCCCTGTTCTAAGTACTTTATACAAATTAATATGCTAACTCTTCATAACAACCCTATGGGGTTTATTATCACGCCCATCTCACAGATAAGGAAACTGAGGTACACAGCAGATAAGTGCCATGCTTAGAGTCCTCAAGACTTGTCAACCTGTGGAACCCAAGTAGTGCACCTCCCATGTTAGGCTCTTAACTGCTACACTATAGGGTGCCCTTGTGTCCCAACTTCCGTGAACCACCAAAACTTGACCTGATCACAAGAAATTCCAAGATAGCTTTCCATATTGACAGCAAGACATTATCCAATTTTATGTTCTCCGCCCAACTCCAGTAATATTTTATATCTTATGCTGCCCCATGCTTAGGCAGTAATTAGTGGTCTCTAATAATAGCAAACCTCCCAATGATGAAGGAAGCCATTACAGTAGTTAACACAGCTGTTTCCTCTCTTAGAAATAAATGTCCCCTTACCTAATGTATAAAAAAATCAATATGCTGACTGGTTCCCTCCAATAATCTTGGTTCAACCAGCGACTCTGATAATTATGCTCAAATCTTGCAGACATTTTGTAGCAGGATGGGAAGAGGTATAAAGTACATTTAGTGCCCCAAATGCAGGTCTTTATTTATATGGTGAGCCTTAGGCAGTGGCACATCCAGACCTTAGACCCTCCCTGGTTTCCTGTCTCTCAGGACACTCTGTTGGTAATCTCCCTTGCTTTTGTTTACCCACAGATACTCAGAGGAACAAAAAATTCAGAGATGAGGTTTGTGTAATAAGGGAAATCTTATGAATTTCATTTATTTTATTTTCATTATTTTTTACGTTTTGCCACTAGATGTCATGTTTTTAGATAAAAATTTGCTCACTTCCTACAGCCATGGCCAGGGTGGCTGCTCAAATGCCCTAACTGCACACATCTATATCCAATGCCCCAGCACCTGCCCCAGCCTAGGAATACAGGATCCCCAAGTCAAGCACAATTGACGTTTGGGTCTTGATAATTTTTTCCTGTGTGGCGCTATCTTCTACATTATTGGATATTTAGCTCCTACAATATAGACTCATATAACCAACTTGGTAGCGGGCAACACCATCAGAATTTCTACCTTGAAAATATCACAGCCAAATCAATAAGCCCTTAAACTTGCTCCTTCTGAATTCTTTCCCATGAGAGTAAATGGCAGCTCTATAGTTCCAGACGCACAAGCCAGAGACTTCGACATCATAGCTGGTTCCTTACTTGTCTCCCCTTCCTCATCCAGCCTATCAGCAACTCCTGTCAATTCTACCTTAAAAGTACATCCAGGATCCTATCACCCTAATCATCTCCACCCCCGCTTCTCACCTGATAGTATCTGTAATAGCCTCCTCTGTCTTCCTTCTTACACTTTTTTCTCTTGGGGCTATTTCTCAACTGTGCAGCTAGAGTGGTCCTATTAAAACCAATGCTCAAACCTTCTAGTGACGTGCCACCTTACTCAGAGAAAAAAGCCAAAGTCTTTACCAGGTCTTACAACTGCTCTGTAACCTGGTCTGCCTGATCCTTCCTTCTCCTCTCTGACCTCATCTCCTCTCCTTGCTCCACACTGCCATCCTGGCCCTCTTGCTCTGCTTCATTATGGCCTGCACTCTTCTCCCCACACATAGTATTTCCTCCCTCTGCTTTGAATCTTCTTCCCCTAAATTCTTGAAGGCTTGTTCCCTCGCTTCCTTCAATTCTCTGTCAGATGTCAACTTATCAATGAGGTCTTCCCCGACATTCTATTTAAATATGCATTAATGTCCTCCCACCTCTTAACTGCCAACATACATTATCCTGCTTTGTTTTTCTCCATGGCATTTACTGCACACTGTATATGTTAGCTTATTTTTCAAAAAAAAATTTTTTTATTTAAAAAATTGTTTTATTTCTCCCCCCTTCCCCTTCCCGCCCCATTGTCTGCTTTCTGTTTCCATTCGCTGTGTGTTCTTCTGCGTCCGTTTAGATTCTTGTTAGTGGCACTTGGAATCTGTGTCTCTTGTTGTAGCATCTTGCCGTGTCAGCTCTCTGTGTGTGTGGCGCCACTCCTGGGCAGGCTGCACTTTTTTTGCATGGGGCAGCTCTCCTTACGGGGTGCACTCCTTCCACATGGGGCTCCCCTACACGGGGGATACCCCTGCATGGCATGGCACCCCTTGCACACATCAGCACTGTGCATGGGCCAGCTCACTACATGGGTCAGGAGGCCCTGGATTTGAACCCTGGACCTCCATGTGGTAGGCGACACTCTATCAGTTGAACCAATTCCACTTCCCCATAATGCTTCTTAAATGCAGGGGCTTCTATATTGTTCTGGGTTTGTTTGTTTTTCTTTTCTGCCAATGTATTGCTGGTGCTTAAATGGTACCAGACACAAAAACAGGCATTGAATACATATTTTTGAATGAATATGTATGTGTGTGTGTATATATATATATATATATGAGTGCATGTCCAACAATAGGCATATTACATATCTGTCAATATGTATTAATGGGTTTGTATATGTCTAAATATACATATAAATATGCAAATTAATAAATTGCTGGCACTACATTTTACTTACTATCCTAGATTTCATTTACTAAAATGTCTGAAAAATAATTTTTGTATTAAAAATAATTATGAAAGTGCAAAGTATCACAGTGCTAAGGAACCATAGAAACAATATATCCAAATTCTTTTTTGATGCCATAATCCCTGCTCCTAGGAGAAATTATAACCCTGCTCAGTGAAAACACTAAGATATGTCATAGCTCCTAATTTTTGAAGGACACTGGTCTGTTCACAGTTTTAAATTACCTCATATACCTCATATCACAAATGAACACTGCATGCAGCAATATTTATGGTACATTTCATCAAGTTTGGGAAGCACTGGGATCTGGTACCCAAAGCGACATATATATGAATGTATGTATGCATATCTATAAGTATGGATGCAATGTAGATAAGTGCTTAAGTATGACTCTTAACATTCATCCATACATTCACATATATACATATACACAAATATATAAACAACAGCTTCATCAGACTTTACCTAGAGAACAATGCATTCTAGTATCTTCTATGCTATTTTATTTTACTTTTAAGTCAGTTACAACCTACTAAATTCCCATCATGAATAATGGGCCACTATTTGTAGTTTGGAAAACAGTGCTATGATATACATATATAGGCATTATTTTTATTAAATAAAAAAAAAATCAAAAGCAAAACCAAGTTTTACATGTTAATTGCCTTTGTAAAAAGTTATTTTGTATTAGAGAAGTTGTAGGTTTCCAGAAAAATCATGAAGAAAATAGTTTCTATATATCCCTCACATCACACACAGTTTTCCCTATTATTAACACTTTGTATTACTGTAGTTTCTTTGTTATAATTGATGCAACAGTATTATTATAATTATACTACCAACCATAGTCCATAGTTTATACTTAGGGTTCACTGTTTATGTTGCCAGTTTATGTGGGTTTTTTTCCCTAATTTTCAAGTAATGCATTTACAACCTAAAATTTCCCTCTTTTAACCATATTCATAAATAATTTAGTGGTATTATTGTAGTTACAATGTTGTGCTACCATTACCACCATTCATTACCAAAACTTTTCCATCACCCCAAACAGAAACACTGAATCATTAAACATTCACTCCCTATTTCCTCTCCCCACCCTGGCTCCTGGTAACTTGTATTATTCTAGTTTATTACTGTGAATTTGCTTATTCTAATTATTTCATATCAGTGAGATCATATATTTTGTCTATTTACATCTGGCTTATTTCATTCAACATGATGTCTTCAGTATTCCTCTATGTTGTAGCATGCATCAGAACTTCATTCTGCTAATACTCCATTGTAGGTATATACAACCATTTTTTTTTTAATCCATTCATCTGTTAATGGACACTTGGGTTGCTTCCATCTTTTGACAAATGTGACTAACGTAGTTAGGAACATCCATGCACAAATATCTGCTCGAGTCCCTGCTTTCAATTCTTTTAAATATATACCTAGAAGATTGCTGCATTATATGATAATTCTATATTTTACTTTCTGAGGAACCACCAGACTGTTTTCCACAGCAGCTGCACCATTTTACATTCTCACCAACAATGAATATCTCTATCTCCTACACTTGTTATTTTCTGTTTCATTTTTTAAATAGTAGCCATTCTAGTGAGGGTAAAATAGTATTGCCATATATTTCATAATTTTTAATTTTATAAGCCATCTTTAATAACTTATCTTGTCTAGCCCTAGTCTGAACACTTGATTGTCTTTTATTCAAATTTTAAGTTCCTAGATTGTTATCCTATTATCATAAATTACATATTTTTTCTTCTCCCCCCCATTCATTTATTTCTCTTCCCATTTCCCCATTCTCGTTTTGTTCTCTGTAATGTCTCTTCTCTTCCAAGCATAGTGAATGACTTGTCACAGCTGGAATGGAGATAGAAGACTGGTCCATTCCAGACTGAGTGATGAGTTGCTCTGTCCAAACCATCTTCCTTCAACAAATCTTTATCAAGCACCTACTATGTGCTACACACTGTTACGTGAAACATCCAGTCTCTATAGAACATAATTAGCAAAAAGAGTTTATTGAACAACATGGAAAGTCACTTTTGTTTCTTTCACGATTTTATCTAGAGAGGAAGGAATAAGTTTGAAGAATAGGAAAGAAAAAATATGTCCGACACAATAGGACTTATTAGATATTCTAACCATTTTTATAAAACAAAAATATCAAAAGTAATTACTTGGAGTGAGAGGAAGCAAGAGAGGCAGGAAGATGGATAACGAGGGAGGCATCCATATTATTAACTTAAGAGTGTTCCAAATGGGGCCGTCTCTGGAATCACAAATGTTCTTGTATCACAAAGCAGCACTTGATTCACGCATGCAAGTGGTAATAACCCAGCCTTTCAAAAGCTCAGGGGAATGCACTGGTCCGCAGGGCCAATGTTCAATTTCCCAGAAGCCCAGGTCAGCCCTGAAAGCATCCATGCTGAACCTTTTATGGCCCTCATTTCATTAAAGGCTATGCTCTAGGCTCATCACAAGCAAGCCTTGGATGTCTCTGCCTTGCCTCCCAAATGTGTAATTAGTCTGTGTTGTGAGTAGCTTACGTTATGCAAGAGTTATGTTTCACATGCAATCATTTTGTCAATTACCAAAAGTCAAACAAAAGGGCTTTAAGAAAAAAAAAGAATATGATTTTTTAAATATAAAGTAAAAGCTATACCTGGCAATCCTGCCAGGATATTTTATAACAAGCTTGTTAACTTTTGCCTAAGTAAATTCTAAGGAATTTAAGGTGATGAAACTTTTGTTGCAGCTAAATAAATTTTTACAACAATGAAAGGAATAAGACACCTGGAAGACACTTAATTTTCTGAAAATTTTTAATCTTCTAAAAAAGCAGTAGGTAGCTATTATAAACATGAAAGGCTTTTGGCCAATGGGATTATATAAAATTCAGAATGTGAATTCCTAGAGCAGGAATCAGAGGCTCATTCCAACAGTAGGGTGTCATTTTATTTTAGTTTGTAGTTTTTGGAGAGTAAAGAAAAGAAAAAGATGAGGCCCATGACAAGGTAAATGGTGATTTAAGGATGATCATTTCAATAAATGGTAAAGGACTTTTACCCTTCTGTTGCTAACATATAAATGCAATCTGCAGAACTCTTTGCGATTATTTTTTAAAGTATTTTGCCCTCCTGACAATATAGGCAAATCTCAAAAAGGAATCAGAGACCAAAATGCTAAACATTTTTTCAAAGTCTTTTGGGTTATTCTCTAGATTATTGCATTTAATCCACAGCTCAATATTATCTATCAATTATTTAAATTAAAAAAAATAAGTTAATGTCGTGATAAGTAGGAGAAAAGTTTCAAAGACCAAAATATAAGCAATACTGATATTTACTTGTTATTGAAGAACATTTTTAAAATGTATGTTCTTCCAGTTAGCGCAAAAGTCAATATTTTAAATACTTAATGTGGTCTTATGTGGTCTCCCTAAGTGCATATTCTTATTTTTAAATAATTTTAACAAAACATCCAAAAGAAGAAAATTCTACAAAATACTTGTAATGGAGACACTAATCTTTTTACATGTTTAAAAATATATATATATTTATTTTTTTCAGTATCCATCCCCCTAAAACAGGGTGGAGGGAAAAAAAACTACTGAAGCAAGAGCTGATCTACTGCATTTATCAAAACTCTATTTTAAGTAAAGGATTAATCTAAAACCAGAAAACAAAGGTCAAAAATAACGATTTTTTATTGCCTGTCCAGTATAAAAGGACCTTAATGTAACACTAAGTCAGAGATTAAAACTAACAAAAGTAAAGAAATTTAGAGTTAAGATTTCTATAAGCCAACTCACCAATAGATATACTTGAAAGAAAGGCAAATTTAACAGTTTAATGGCCCTGGCAATTTTTGTTCCTTCTCAAACAAGATTAAATAAATATATTTGTGCCATCAAATGTAAAATAAATTAATATTTTATAATTCAGACAGCATGGATTTTTAGAAAACTAGCAGTTATTTTATTAATATTGGGAACATTAGTTTTTTGTTTTGTTTTTATTCCCTCCTGTTAAAAGTGGATTAGAGAAAACTGATTTAAAACGTCTTAAGTATTTTACATGCACTAATTCTGTGATTAAAATTCATGAATTCATGCTTGTATATGAACATAAGATTCAAGAACAAACAATATGATTGTAATAATTTAATGATCTACAAAGGAAGCATAATGGACCTGACCTTAGGAGAAGTAGACCCACAAGGGAAGCTGAGTTCCTAGGTGAAATACTTCCAATGTCTTTGTCATCACAAATATTTGTATGCCAGGTCATCTGCACTTAAATCCTTTAAAAAACAACACAACCATCAAGGACATAAGCTAAACATATATAAAAAATTATGCAGCACCTCAGTGAACTGAGCATGCCAGTTATGGGGCCCTCCCTGCCTACAATGAAGCTCTGGGTGAATTTGCAGTGTCTTCTGAAGACATCACGGCCAGTCCACAGGATGCTAGTGCTTCCTGAGGCAGTCCGGTCCAAGGTGGTGCCCAATAAGGCTTTCAGAATCCAACTAAGCCAATCAAAGAGGTTCCTTCTAAGACTTGCATCAGTCTCAGGCCAAATACGCAGTTATTGCATGGGGGGTGGCATGAATGTTTCTATCATGAAAAATTCTGGGGAGAAGATTTATTTTAGGACTTCTCAGAGCCTTTAAAAGGTTAATCATATTTAGAATTTCCAAGAGGGAGAAAGAGTATACCAGGTTTCCCAGACTCACTTGAACATCGGACATACCTTTGCATGAAACATATTATAGGAAAAGTGTTCCCTTGAATATATTTAAAGAAATGTTATATTAGAGAACAATGGGAAAGACTGGTTAGAAAGGAGTGGAGCAGAGGACAGAAAAAGCTTCACACAGAAATCTTGTAGGTCATGAACAAGGCTCTAGAGATGCCACAGGACCTCATGGTTAAACCCTCTATTTCCATTATTTCTACATCACATTTTTGTGTATGTGACATATTTCATAATTAGAATAAACAATAAAAGAGTGTCACAGAAGGAAAGCATAGTCTCATGCTAGGTTTCAAAAATGCAGAACAGTATGTTTATTCAGAAACTTTTAGAATGAAGGAGTCCTTATTCCATAAAAGGGAATAAATGACATTTAGTTTCCTTATAAGAAGTTACACTCTTTTGAGTTTTGAACTGGGAAGTTTCTTATATAGAGAGCTGAATCACTGGTAGCTTTCTTAAGATTTTAAGAAGTTCTATAGTCACAGAATAAAATTTTCAACCAATAGAGCAGAAGTATAAGAATGCTCTACATAATGATCTCCAGCCTGGCATATTTGCAGTTATTTAGGGTGCTCTGACTCTCAGTAAAGATAATATGGTCTCCTTCAAAGACTAAGTCTCAGTCACCTTCATTTCCCCTAGAGGACCCAAGAAAAAACTTTAAGGCCAAGAGAGAAAAATTTATTATATTAGGTTACAATGTAGTAACAATGCTGCCACAGTCATGAGGAAATATTTTCATCCTAGAGGAAAAGGGGCTATTTATTTATTTAAAGGTTAATACGAAAATCAAATGATAAAAATATAACCATTTTAATCACATCACTTTCTCCGATTTCAGTTTCATCTAATGTGATTCCAGCTAGAAAGTGCCCCCATTAGTATGCCATTAATGATAAATAATTCTAAATTCCAAATAGAGATAAAGAAATGTCAGTGGATAGTGTTTTAGTTTCCTGGCTGCTAAAACAAATACCATGCTTCAGGTTGACCTAAAAAACAGAGATGTATTGGCCCATGGTTTTGAGGATAGGAGAAGTCCAAAATCAAGGTGTCAACCAGGTGATGCTTTCTCCCAGAAGACTGTGGAGTTCTGGAGATGGCTGTGGACAATCCTTGGTTCTTGGTTTTCCATCACATGGCAATGCACTTGGCACTCTCTCTCCCGCTTCTCTGGGTTCTGTTAACATCCAGCTCCTTCCTGAGGCTTCCTCTCCCTCCCTTCCCTCCAAGGCTTTCAATAATAGGATCAAGATCCATCCTGATTCATTTGGGCCACACCCTAACTGAAGAAACCTCATTAAAAGGTCCTATTTAAAATGGGTTCACACCCACAGGAATGGATTAGCTTTAAGAGCATGTTTGTCTGGGGTACACAGTTCCAAGGCAACATATGAACAATCATTTAAAATTCACTGTACATGGTTACTACAGCAATGAAAATACTCTTTTCATTTATATAACATATCACATTATGTTGTAGCTAATGGCATATAATTTACCTTTCATCTTAATAATTAAATCAACTACTGTTAAAATTTCCAGATAAAATTGACTATAAAATAAGAAGTTAATCAAAATTAAATCATCAAAATTAAAATGCAGATATATGTTCCTATCCTAAGAAACAATTTGAAGGCAAAGATAAATCTCTGTAATTTATGCAAAAAAAACCCCAAAAACTGAATATATCAGTTGGCTATTGTTAAAAAAAAATGTTACCCAACAGACCATTCCCCAACTGGCATCTGCATAAAAAGCATTTATTTCTTGCTCACACATCTGCAGGTTGGCTGGGATTTGGCTGATCTAGGCTGGGCTATGATAGGCTTGCCTCCAGCTGTGGATTTGGTATATGTCTATTCCACTTTAACTCTCATCTTCCTTAGATCACTGGATTCCTGAAATATGTTTCTTGTATGATGAGAACCAGGAACATAGAATTGGAAATACCTTTTAAGTCTTTGCTTACATAATATCTGCTAACATTTCACTGGCCAAATAAAGCCACATGCCCACATGCAAGGGATGGAGGCCAAGGTAAGAGTACAGATTTTCGGAGTGAAGAACTGAGACCAATTCCATTCCTCAACTAGATGACAATTTTATATTGGGCACATGGACCACAAGGGAGAGATCAAGAGTTAATCATATATTAACCCTTAATATATTAAGGGTTTATATTCTCTTAATCATGATTTCCCCTTCTTTTTCCTGTCAAGTTTTCTATTTTACATATATATCCATCCTATAGTCTGAACTTCACAGTGGCTTCCAGTTCTTTGTGTTGCCCAAGGTCATGGAAGTATATAGCCCTTATCTATATTCTTCCTTCCACATCCCTGCACTGTTCATACTAAGTTCTTGAGGGGACCACTCAGATGGCTTCAGTGCCATAAATAATTAGCTTGAGCTGCTGAACACTGCCTCTCACTTCACATTATTCTTTCCTAGTATTCATCTTCCAAATGTTCATCTCCCATGCTGTTGTATGAATAGGAAAGTGGGAGAAGGGTAAGAGAGCAATTTCTATGGCCTTAATTCCTGTAAAATCAGTGTGTAATTACAAGAAGTTTAAAAGTGCAGCGCACTTTCAATCAATATTTTGCTAGATGTAGGATGAGCAAGACTTTTTCTTCTCTGAACTAATGGGTCTTCATTTTCCAACAAAATGAAGTATGCTTACAAGACAAAACAAAAACTACCTCAGTTCAGTTCATACCTAAGGAATTAAGTTTTTAAAAAATTAATTCATCACAATTTAGCTTTGCTTGCTGGTACATTAAAAAGACTCATCTAAGCACAATGAGTAAATTATCTTTTTAGTAAAAAAATTGTAGGTAGGTCTGATGATACAGACCTACAGTGTGTATATGTATGTACATGCAGAAATTATTTTCACCTCAAAAGAAATTTTACGATGAGGGTATAATGGAAGAAATGACTCTACAATATTACCAAACATCATGCTTGTGCGTCTTGGCATGTGACTCTTTTTCTTTGAAGTATTCCCTAGTTTTATCAGTGGGAAAGAATTTGCTCTCTTCTGAGCTCCCATTTTACATTCCTTTTCCCACTTTTATGATTCCCATCACTTCCTTTCTGTTCTTACAGTTATTTTGCCAGCTTCTCTTAACTCTACTATACACTGTGATCTCATGAAGGGCAGGAATTATGTTTAATTCAACTTTGAGTTTCATTTAGCATCTGGCAGGATGTATACATCTATTAAATATTTGTTACAGGATCACTTCATAACTTATTTTGTTGGCATTTTCCTGCCATAATGCATTTCTTGATTTAATGGCATTAAAAAGAAATAAAAGGAAAACTATGCCTTGCATCTTATCTACAGAAACTATAGTTTCAATATTACTATCAAACTTTCTAGCAAGTTTGTTAGATGGATCTGAAATTAATTACATAACTTCTACTTTTGGATGAGATTCTCTCTGCCCAAATATCATGTTCCCCACTGTTGTGGTTTGGAACTGTATGTACCCCAGAAAAACATGTTCTTAAAGTTAATCCATTCCTGTGGGTATGAACCCATTGTAAGTAGGACATTTTGATGAAGTTACTTCAAGTTAAGATATGGACCAAATAAATCAAGATGGGTCTTAGTCCTATTACTAGAGTCCTTTATAAGAGAATGAAATTCAGACAAAAAAGAGAAAGCCACAGAAGCCAGAAGCTGAAGTCAACAAAACCCGAAGAGAAGAGGGAAACCAGGAGACACTACCAAGTGCCTTGCCATAAGACAGGGGTATCAAGGATGCTGGCAGCTTGTCTTTGGGAAGAAAGCATCACCTTGATGATGCCTTGATTTCGACATTTTCATGGATCACAAAAACTACAAGCTAATACATTCCATTGATTAAGCCAACACATTTCATGGTATTTGCTTTAAGCATCTTAGGAACCTAAAACATGCACTTTGCAATTTACTGGCGAACTCTTACTTACCTATGAAAGCACGTCTCAATTGTCACCTGCTTTCTGTGGCTAGGTCCTAACTCAATACCTCCAGTTCTCTCTACATAAAGTATAGCACTAATTGCATTACATTATGATTTTTTGTTACATATCAACCTTTATTAAAGGGCAACAGGTTCCACTCTACTTTTGTGTTCATCACTAGCATCTGTCTCAAGGCATGTCTGAGAACAAAGCTTAGTAAATAACATTTAAGATTGTTGAATATATGCTGCTATAGTTAATTTTTCCAAGGTAGCTCTATTTGGGTTGGGCCTCAATTAATAATTAGCATCAATTAATATTTTATTATAATAAAATAATTTAATGTCACATATTAACAATAATAATATTAAAATAATGCAAGGCTGTTAATTCAGTTCCAATAATTTGTACTACAGACCATCTTATAAGTTGGTAGTAGGCTTGATAAATAAGATTCACTACCATTACCATCAAATCATCAAATGCTATTTTGGAATATTAGGTATTACATTTGGGATATCTAGAGCAACAAGGCAAGTTGCCTTTTCTCATTTCTATAGTAGTGCTAAACATAATCGTGATCTGTTTGTTTTGATGCCCAGCCGATGAATGCCTGAGCTGTACGAGAAAATAGCTTGCAAATGTTTCTAAGCTCTCACATTTATTTTGGCTCATCTGATCACCATATCCGCTCTTGTGTTTTGATATAGGGTGGAATAAATCTGTCATTCACTTCTACTTTATTATGACAGCTGGTACTACTTGGCAACTACCCTGCTCAAATTAACCCTAAAAAACCAATTTTTCACATTTAAAACTAAGATTGTCTATATCAACACCTGAGCAAGTGGTTGAAAAGTTTAAATTCACTTAGTGAACACTTAATTTGTTCTAAATAAAATAGAAAAAAAAAAGCAAACAAAAAGGTACTTTGACAGTTTTTTTAATTGAATTGCGCAGCTGTTTGTGTGTAGACGCAAAGTAAAACCCTCTTCTTATATTCAATATCTCCCAGTCTTTGTCCTTCCAAATCCACTGAACATTAGACACAGATAACCCAGAATATTTTTATACTCTGACCTGAAACAGAACCCATAATTCAAATGTGCTTGCAACTGGAAAAGGGATACCTGACTAATTATTTTCTTGTCAAGGGAGTCCCCGACCCCAGGCTTTGTCTCTGTGGAAGAAGAGTTCATCCCATTATTTCAGCCACATTGAAAGAAGGACATGGGCTAAACAAATATTCGTGATTTATAAAGGCAGCCATGTTTTAGTGATACAAGTGTCTAGTGCTTAACAAGGACCTTATGTTTAGGTTTCTCTTCAATTTTTTTTTTTAACTATAGAAGGAAAACCCCACCTACTAAAAAAAAAAGCTAGGAGACAACAAAGGATTGAAAAAAAAAATCTAGAATTCTGAATATAAATGCAAATCATTCACTAATGTTATAACACAATATTCTTATGTAAATGTTAACCATTATTCAGCATAACAATGCACTTTGTACTTTGTCTAGATCTCTAACTCATAACAAAACTATCTGTACTAGTAGAACATTCAGCTGCAACTTCCTAAGAAACATTAATAGTGTTCTACCAACACTGTGTATGAGTAAACACACGTTTTGTGTTAGCACCCTATTGGGATACTCTCCCACATTCTCTTAAAGAGAAATATTTGGGAATTTCAAAAAATGGAATGGTCTACTTTTTACTTTCTTCACTCTTTGGTCTATGGTAATTAATGCCTACTCAATACCAAGCTCAATCATCTGTCTCCCCTGGGACAGCACTTTCAATTAAACCTTTTATTTTGTCCAAGAACGCCTGTTCTCATTGACCACTGCACTTTTTATCTGTGGATTTATGATAATCTAATGCACATCTCCACACAGGCAAAATGGCCTTACTCATCCTTATTGTTCTTATACCAGCAGAGAAGTGAAAAACAAAATTAGCTCCCGAGGAAGCCAGGAAGGAAACCGTATTTGTTTAACACAGTAAGAGGCCTTTCACTACCTGCCCAATGGCCTTGACCATTACACTGCCCTGGCCTCTCAATGTGTTGGCTGCCCCTGGCCTGGCTGCTCACTTCTGATAAGAGCTGCCAACTCCCTTGAGAGCTAGTGAGAGCAGAGAGTGAGCGGCGACGCAATCTGAGGGTTATATTTTCAAAGGTTTGTGAAAGAAGAAAGACATTTACATGCTATTGCTATTATTTTCTGTAAGAAACCCTACAGGTTAAAGAGGAACCTCTGAACTGCTATCTGACAGGAAAGGCTTGGTTTTTTTTAAAAAAAGTAAGTCACTAGCTTGTTTGTAGCTTTTGCCTTTACTTTCTTTCCAACTAGGACGCACATGATTTGGTTTCTGTTTTAAAAGTACACAAATAATAGTGACATGTTATTAACTCAACCACCATGAAAAATTACATTTTTTTTTTTCACAATCATACTCAGTTATGCCGCTGAAGACAAGTCCCACTCTGGTGTACTTCTATCTCTTTGTGATGTGGGAATAAGTCACTGTTATGTATAACCTCAAACGTGAACACATTCAGCAGCCTTCATCTTTGTTTAATTTCCCTGCATGCCTACCATAGCACATAAAATTATCAAGTTAATTATTGCATTAATATTTATTTATATAATTTATTTACACCCTGTCTAGTACCAAAGAGGAATTGAAGTGGCTGGCATTAATAATTACATTGAAAATCTCTGCTGAGTTTTCAACAAGTTGCTAGTGTTGACATACTCATATTTTTCCCATAGAAGAATCCAGAACACAGAGATTTTTTATTGCAGTAAGGATGGCCAAAACTTTGATGAATAATGTTTGTAGTTCATTCACTTTTCTTTATGTGTAATGGAAATAAGTTTTAAATAAACTATGACTGTGGGCATAAACAAGGCAATTTCTGGTTAGAACACAGATTATGTGCCATAAGTTTATCAACCTTGTGCTCACAATTTGAAACTCTTCTCCCCCCCTCAAAATAAATAGTGATAAATTGTGCCTGTGTTTCAATTTGCTGTCAGGGTTTGTGTATGTCATAGTATCTCTAAAACCTAACACTAAGCAATCATTTTCCAATTGAACATTTATCTTTTTAAAAAATGTTCAATTGGAAAATGCACCTAAATTTCCAATTTATTATAGAAGGAACACATTTCCCTCTGAGCTGGCTATGGGAGTGACGTCCCTTATGTTACCCACAGCAGTGTGGCATCAGGAGAGGACTGGCGGAAGGGCTCCATCTGTGCCTAATGCTATGGCAACGAAAGTTGCAATGGCAAGGGGTCAAGGAGCGGACCATGGGAAAGAGATTCCTTAGCCATTTGTTAAGTCTACATCTATCAAGAGAAGGCACTTTTTAGGTAAAATGGTCCCCAGGCATTCCGAACTATGGAACAAATAAATACTCAGTGGTGGACTCCTGCTGTCCATTCATACATACAGACCATTCATAATTCAGGCACTATCTTTATTGACTATCATGCCAAGGTTTTACGCACAGTTCTGAGAACACTATTTTGGAGAAGGAAGGGGTTTTAGAGACCATTTAGTCAATCCCCTCATTTTGTAGATAAGAAAACTCTTCTCCCTGTTTACTGTCAAATTACTTTGTAAAATAATTTTTAGTATTCATTACTGTCTACACTACACAATCCAACTCCTATTCCCTGCCCCAATCCACACTGTAGATGTCTAAAAGAGTAGATCTCCATAAGGAATAGGAGAAGAAAGGGAAAGGCATATCCTTCACCTAGATTTCCAGAATAGGGACAGGAGTGGCATGGGCTAAAAATGTTAAACAAAAAGGTTAGGGAAAGAGCCATGCCTTATTGACTTACATATCTCTAGCACTATATTTGCTCAAAGCACCCAGTAAAAATTTTATGAATTGAATGAAAAAGACAAAGAATAAGACCCAGAAAATTAAATGACCTTTCCAAACTCAAACATCTCATGGCAGCCAAGTCAAGAACCTGAATCTTAAGGCCCTAATGAGTACTCATTCTGCTGTAGAACATGTACTCTCCAACTTTCCTAACTTAATGGGGTAGATCATAACAATATTGGCCCTTAATGACTCATGCCTGTTTGAAATGTAATTTACATGCTCTTTCCCTTCAGTGTAGAATCTATTTCCCCATTACTTGGCTCTTAACAGGCCTTGTGACTTGCTTTAGCCAACAGAATGAGGCAGAAGGGACATTGTATGACTATCAATGTAGGCCCTGAGAACTCTAGATATTTTGTTGCTTCTTAAGTCACTTTTAACTTCTCAGCTTCTTCCTTAAACATGTGCAACTATTTCCCTTCTGTTAGTTTCCTCCCAGATGACAGGTACCATGCCATAGTCTTATCTTGTTTACCTACTGGTCCTCAGCATTGTCTATAACTGTCATTCAGGGATCCTGTTCCAGTGCACCTTAGAATATGCAGTGCATCGTGCATCATCTAAATTAGAATAAACATTCAATAAATATTTGGTGAGCTAAACTGGGAATAGTAAATATCTGTTTAAAAGTCAAGTAAATATCTATTGAACAACTATGTTGACTCAGAAATAGTGGGTTCAGAAATACGGGGGTATAGAGGTCCAAGAAGACAACCTTCCTGAATATCAATTTTATTTTATTTTTATTTTTTTTGAGTTTCATCAAAAGAAGCATTTGGTTACAGGGATGTGGAAAGTTAATCATGATTAAGATAATTTGGTTCGGTGTTCTTGTGTTTTGCCATTTTTTGGTTTGTTTTGTAGTCCTCCCCCTTCTAGAGGGTAGTCAAGGGTCTAGAGAAGAAATATGTAGCTGCTGGGAAGAAGGAGAGAGAAAGAAGCAGCCCTTACAAGTCTGTAACAAAACTGCAGGCAGGTAAGGAAGGCTTTTCCTTAAACCAAGACATTCCATAAACCAGGAACCACAGGTTCCTGGTTTTACAGGATGAGTGATTAGCAAGGGAAGCTTTGCTGTACTTGGAGCTGGCTTTTCTTCCATTCTACTCCATTACCTCCATCTTCATTTACTTCCTGGCATTTTAATGTAATTTGATGTAAAGGACTTTGGCCTTCATCTTCATTACCACTTGGCATTTTAATGTAATATATAAATAAATATATTTATTTATTTGAGAGGTATATGAGTGTCATTTGCCTCCAGTGAGGCAGGATGAGAAGTCAAAAGCAAGCAAAGAAATAAAAGAGGAAGGGAAAAGAGAGAGAGGAAATATAAGGAAATTGAAACAATATTTCAAGCTGTTAAACAATTCTTCCTTAGGTCCTGAGCTACTAAGGAATGCAAAGAATTAATTATGGAAAGACTAGGTGATAAAAGCCATTCATATAACTCAGTAAGTGGCTAGGAAACATAATTGAATATCCTACCTTCCTGGACAGATTTAAAGAAGGGTAAACTTAGAGAGACATAATATTAAATGTTCTTTTGTCTTTTTACAATTTGTGATAAAACATTCTTATTAAAGAAAGAACAAACAGGGATTATGGCGGGCTTCCAGTTAGCAACAAGAATGATTCGTATGTGATTTGTACTTGGGCATCTTAATTTAAATAATTATAATATCTTAAAGAACAATGTATTTTAACCCCTTCCATGTTTTATTATTTCTGACAAGTTCAGTGAAAGGGCACCTATCTAAGGGTGCATTATGCGTCATATGTTCTGCACACTCATTAAAAATAATGAGAACATATTTAAAAGTCATTACCAAGAGAATCTTTGGGGATGGGGCATGGGAAGAGGTAAGTGGCAACAAACTGTTATTTAAGTGTCTATCTCTGTACGATCAGTCCTTAAGAAAGAAAGTAGTTATCTTAAGGTGATATTCTTTAATGATAAAGATCACACATTTTCCTTAAAAAAAGGCAGATGAACCATGTCTAAGTATATTTTCAAAATGAAATGGACTGGAGATGAGGCTTCACATGTGTGGTATTTCCTTGATAACAGCTGGAAAAGTAAACCACAATCAATTAGAGCAGTGATTTTTCCCCCCTAATCTTTGAATATCCTTTACAAAATGAACATGTTTCTTTATCTTAATCAAATGCACCTTAACATATGTACTGATTACAGGTACAGAAGTAATTAAGTGAATCAAGGTCATCCCCTGAGTTTTGTAACCAACTTCTTATACAGCTGCTCCATGTCAACAGCTGGCATGAGTTACTGGTAACATTTGGCTAACTGGATAATAAGGATGGCATTGGTCTGTGCTTGGTAACACTACTTTTTCTGAGCTGTTTACACTTGTATATTCAGAAAATTCAGTTTTCTAGCCTCCAGAAGCCTAATCATGATCAAAATGGCCACTAATAAAGCATATAACTTGTGCCATGAATCTTGTGGCTCTTTCTTATTACTTTTGAGAGGGATTGTCATAAGGCACCAATCCTATGAAACATGATGAGAGCCTCTTTACAGCATACAGTACTCACTCTGCCTTCCACTATGTTCAAATCTCCAACAAAACCAGTCTTGTGTCAAAGCCATGAGTATTTACGTTCTGACACCTGGAAGCCATACAACGAGCAAAATGACCAGGGCTTCCTCCATCTGTTTTAATAATACTGAACCAGAACATTTATCATCATATATTTTATCAAGACTAGATTTTGCTGACAAGGGTTCAGAAAAATTCTTTCAGGTAGAGGTACTTCCCGGAGAATAGAAATAACTCTTAATTCCTCAGCCTGTAGTTGCTGAATTCATCTGAAACACTGGCACAGATGAAGGCCCTGGTCTCTTAGTGCGGAGCACAAGTGAGAGAAGCTGCACAGTGTTTCCCTCCTTGTGGTGGAAGACCTGCTTAAAAAAATATTTCTGATTTTGACCAACAATAAGAGGCAGGGTCTCCACGTCTCCTTTTCTCCATCTTTACAATGAGACAAATGGGAACAACGAAGCAGTGCTGCTTTGTGACAGTACACAAGGATCACTTTCATAGAAACTTTGGAATCCCTGCTAGGAGTTCAACCACAGGAAAATGGAGGAGGGAGGAGTGCGGTTCGCATAAAGGGCCAGTCGAAAATACCTTACCCTACATACCCTTATGGAGGTGATAAAGGGAAAGGGAGAAGGTAAATAGGTAAAACTGCAAACAAATCCCCCAAATAATTGAATCTTCCAAGTATCTCCAAAGTACCTCCCTCTGATATGTGTCTAAATCTACAAGTTACAAGGTGGCACATAACAAATTTTGAGCACAATCAAATTGAGTGTGGAAATTTTAAAGCACAATCGAGTTGAGCCTGAAAAAGTCAAGTATAATTGAGTTTGCCTAAATGAATCAAGGATAATTGAGTTGAGTAACTAGATTGTGCTCAACACTGGCCTTTTGCCAAAATGAGGGGCACGTGGCCAAAGAGGCACAACTCAATTGGGCTTGAAATCTTTGCAGAACAAAAAATTGTCTGCAGAATAAAAAATAAAGTTGAAACTCTGATTATTCAAGCTAGTCAGTTATAGCCACTAAATTCTCCTCTAAGCTTTATGCTCTTTATAATGCAACCACTATTCACTTGAGTATCAAAATCACCTGGAGAACTTGTCAAAACACAGCTCTCCAGGATCCAGGTTTCTGATTCAATAGTCTGGAGGGAGCCTGAGAATTTGCATTTCTGACAAGCACCCAGGTGATACTGATGAAAACCCTGTTCTAACAACATATTGTAGGCAAGATGGAAGTATTTTAAAAATACTTCAAAAAGTACCTCAAATAATTTAAAATTATAACGTATAAACTGCACAAATACATTGTATCAAATGTCTTCATGACATTAATTTAAATTCCTTGTCATTTACACTCAATATTAGGTAGCCAACCTTCCTTGTCACGTGTCTGTAATTAGAGATTACTATCATTCTGAAATAAGAGGGAATCCCTACCGTTGTTTTTTATTTGGTTGAAAATAATTGTAGCAGGATACATAAAACATTGGATGCAGATTAAATATAGATTAGGGGTCATAGTTCCTTTAGCAATACTTTCTTTTCCCAGCACACTATATTATCTAGTTCAGTAATGTGTAGCTTCATTCACTGTCTATAAATATTTACTGAGCATGTGCTATGTCCCAGGCACAGGAAACAAAGAGTTAACATTACTTGGCACTTACCATGTGATAACCATCTCTATTCAATTCTCACAAAAAACCCTACAAGTAGGTGGTGTTATTCTCCTCATTTGACAAATGAGCAAAGTAGAAGAATGAGAAGCTGAGTAAGATGTAGAGGGACTCACATCTGGGCCATGAGGCTCCCAAACCTGGGCACTTAATTGCTAGCTCTCTAAAGGTCTTAATATGGTGTCATTCAGGGGCATGGTAAGAGGAATCCTGTGTATGGATGGAACTTGTCATGGGGCTTCTTAACGCAGATCTGGGGACCCAGGGAAGTCTTGCCCAAGGGGGTGACCTGTCTGTCAGTACATATATGAAGGAGCTGCCCAGGTGAAAGGGGCTGGGGCAATTTCCTTGGCAGAGGGAAAGCTCACTGCATAGGTTTGGCAAGAAGAGGATGTGGTAACATCTAAATAGGTGAAAGGAGTTTGGAATGGTGAGAGTCTGGGGAAGAAAAAACATTGAGGATCTCTGGCCAAGAGAACAACTTAGAAGCCACAAAAAGGATGAAATTCTAGGATAACAGTTACTGTGTTCTTTTCCAAACCAGCCCAAACATCTGTTAATGATAGCACTAGAAACCCAAACTCAAAGCTTTGGAATGATCTTTGACATTTCCCAATCCATCACTCACACATCTACCAGTTGCCAAATACCAAAGGTTTCTAATCCATATCTCTCTCCATTCCCAAAGGGAGGGGACACTAAGTCAGGGCCTTAGTATCTCAGATGAGCAATGATGATATTCGTGATGATGAAGACAAAAAGAATAACAAGTAATATTTGTTGATTCCCATTCTGTGGTATCCTCTTCTAAGCACTTTGCATGCATCTTATTTAATTCTCGCATCTCGTCTCTTAGGTAAATATTAATCTGACTCCCATGTTAGGGATGAGGAGATGGCGGCTCAGGGAGGTAACTTGATCAAGACTGCTCAGTCAGTAAGTGGTAAAGCCAGGATGCAACCCAAGTCTGACTGATTCCCTATTTCAAGCTCCTAATCACTACACTGTAGGGGATTACAGTAAGCTCCTACCTGGTAATTCAGGATTTCTTCATCCCTTCCAATTTATTCCATATAACACATCCTCATGCTAGCCATTTGCTTAATAATTAGCGTTCTGTCAAGTTACACTGCGCACTATCTCAACATATTTTGTATTTTTCCAATCACTGAGTATTTGAAGATGCTATTTCCTTCCTTGTCTAGCACTGCATTTTGAAGTCTTATTCACTCAAGACTCTTCTCAAATGCTGTCTTGTTCTTATAGGTTTTCCTGATCCCCAACACACTTTGAATCCCCATAACATTCTATTTGCATAACAATCTACTCAACACATTCTGTTCACACTTCTTTTCTTTATGGAACAGAAGCTCCTCAAGGACAGGAACACATTCTATTCATCTCTGGAGGTCATGTTGCAGAAGCTTGACTAGGATTCAACATACATTGGTTGACTGGAAAGGCAGTAAAAAATAAAATTTTGAAATTATTGTGGAAAGAAGCAGAAATGGAGATTATATCTTACCAAGAATTCCATTTTAAGGCACTAGAATTGGGTTACTTGGAGAATCTATAAAATGTGGTGATAAGGTCTGGATTTTGCATAATTATTTAAATTTCAAAACATAACTCTTGCACTTTGGTTTAGGTAGAAATATCAGCTTGAAATTATCATTCAATTTCTGCTACTTATCCACAAATAACTGCTGCAAATTCATTCTTCCTTAAGTATCTTGGTTAATTAACCATGGAATAATTTGAGTAAAACAGCCAAAGGGAATAAGATACATCAGTTAAATTAGGTTCAGCTAAGATTTCAAACAAAAATTCTTTCATGATTTATGATGTAAAATAATTTGACAATTGAAGGTGTGAATTTTTCACTTAATGATAAGAAGATAGAGTAAATCATGAAGGAGTAGGAGCCACATATCATTTGCTAAGTAAGTTATAAGACCTGGTAGATACTGTACTGCACCTCAAACAACTAGTAAGGGAGTTTCCACGGAAGTGAAGACTTTTTTTTCCTAAGCAAAAGCAATATTTCTAAGTGAAGGTCAAATCAACCTGATGAACACGGCTAGCTTTTGGATCTCAATCATGCCAGGCAAGAGCAACGTGATTTCTTGAAATATAGTTAATCCCACTTGCAGAGGCCAGCATTTAATAGCAGCAAACTTGGCAGGTAGAAATTATAAATACATTTGGAATTTTCTCAGCTCATTTTACCCACCAGGGGTTGCTGTGATTTTCAGGATAATTTAAAGACAAGGCAGCAGGTCAGAAAATGAAATGTTAAGAAGGTTAACAAAGAAATGGCAGAATATTTCTTTTTTCCCCAATAAGTGAAAGAACACACACACACATACGTGCACATGTAATACCATGGGCAAAAAAAAACATATGGCAAATAACACAGTTGCTCTCTCTTCTTAAGTGCTTACAAAATAAAGGCATGAAATAAATAGGAAAACTTTACCTTTTCACTGTCTTTCCTAAGTGAAAAGATAGCTTTATCCAATGCCTTGTATAAGAAAAAAAAATTTATGTGTCAGAGTGAGAAAAGACCTTGTAGGCCGTGTCTTTCACAGAACAGACCAAACAAAACAATAAGTAGCATACTTTTCATTTCCAGAGCAGCTACAGATACAGTAGTTTTACCTTCTGATTCTATTGCAAATACTAATCTCAAAGTACATTCTGCAAAAATGTTCCTTATGTAAACACCTCTTTAATAAACTCTCACCCGGTCAGGGATGTGGACATCAAAGGATCTTCCAGACTGGTATTCTGGATTCTTTGAAGTACAGTTCTTTTTGGTAAAGATACTAGAAACAGTTAACTAGTTGTGATGTTATTAAATTCCTCTAAGTTGATTTTCAATCCAGCCTGACAGAGATGGAAGGAAGGTTGGCCAAATGTGCTATTAAACTCTTGATGCTAACCAATTGCTCAGGAAAAGGGACAGTAATCAGCAAATAAGAGTTCAGCACAGTTCTCTTCAGGGACAGGTCAGGAGAGATGACCAGGAAATGGCTGCTGAGGCCTTTGAGATGACATAAGGTCACAGCTAAAAGGTGATCCTATATTGGGATTTCCTGTATAACTGCTTGCCCCATACTCCCTTGGATTGAAACATTAAAACTACAAGAAGCTAATGATAACAAGGAAGTGAGGAAGACTGAACTGTCAGAAAATAGGCAGAACAGTGGTGTTAAAGAGAACACAGAGTTCATGAAAAAAGCAAGGCTTAACCAAAAGGAGAGGGCAGTTTCTCAGAACAGGAAAACAACACAGTTTGTTTTCCTCAAAGGAGATAGAAGAAGACAAAAGGAGGAAGTACTGTCCTTCCTTCATCCTGCCAGGTTTTCAATACAAAGTCTAGTGTGTGCATCAGTCATGATACAGGAGAAGAGACCTAAGTGAGACCACCTTTAGTTTTTTGAAAGGAAAATACAAAGATGTATCATGTAGCACACTGTTATTCATTTTGCTCTTTAAAATAGACTACTGCATGCCATACTATGAAGTAATTCCCATCGATATAACCCAGCGCAGACCAAACATGGCCTCTCTCTAAATTTCCTTTACGGTTCTTGCACTTCACCTCTAAAGAATCATATTTGGGCTGAAAAGAATACTATTCCATACTTCTCCAAAACAAAGATACTGGGTCCACATTATTTAGGTGTGTGTTAGACTCAAAGGCCCTTGTTTTACTGTGGTTACAAAGAATACTCTACATGTTTGAACGGTTGAACATCAAATATTTTTGAAAGAGACTAGAATATTTGCCAAAAAGTTTTATGTGAATGAATACTAACCACATGCACTCAAAATTTTGGATAAAACAAAAAACAATGAAAGCAAATAATTTATTTGCACTCATAATTCCATAGTTGCACAATTAATTTAATACTCTTCCTGGTAGGATTGGCCTATGATGTCATTTCTAGGATGCAAATCAAATTTCACTAAATTCTATTAAATGAGAGTGAAATAATATGCAAGCTGCCTTGATTTATGGATTTGGCTGATTATAATAATTGTGTTTATAATTTTGTATTTTGAATCTATGAATGCATTTTAAAATAATATTACAGCAAGAACAAAAAATACATGATCAAAATGGTGGTTAGTTCCAGGCTAGCCTACGAAAATTTACTTATACAGTAATGTGTCTAAACTATAGTATTGTATTTATAGTATTAAGGAAGTGGTAATGCTCTAGAAGAAATAATTATAATTAACATGTATTTAGAACTTACAATTGGCCAGAAACTATCCAAACACCTTTGCATGTGTTATCTCCTAATCTTCACAACAATCTTAGGATACAAATGAGGAAACTGAGCATCAGAGTGATTTTGTGACCTGCTCTGCATCACACATCTAAACGGTGGTGAATAAAGAAGTTGAACACAGGGAGGTGGACTCCAGAGATGATGCTAATCTAAGCATTAGGTGGCCTAGGTCTCCAGTTCCATTGTGGGACACTAGGCAGGTTACTCAACCACACTATGGACCTCTGGTTTCTCACCTACAATGTTAGAGTTGGACCTACTAATTCTTATGGGTCCACTCAAATAGAAAATTCTATTATTCCATTTACTAACTTACAGATATAATTGTCTTTGATGGGAAATGCATTCAGAGTTTCAAACAGGGATAAGATCAACATCCCTTTCCACCTTATAACCTGGGGGAGGCAGGTAAAGCCTCTAGAAAGAAGGAATTAGCTATGGAGTTAGGAATTCTAGAGGACATAAGAGAGAAAGGTATAGGGAGCTATTAGATGGAGATCTGGGTCTCCTGAGGGTTTAAGTCCCTAGCTGGATGGAGATCATTAGGCTCCTTTTTGGGTTTAGGGTCTAGCAGGGTTTCTTCTCTTTCTATGCAGGGTTTTACTCCTTCCAGGATCACAGTTCAACAGTACACATACTCCAAACTTTTTTCTTTCTTCTCCTATTTCCACAAACAAGCACAAAACCCCACTGGGATTTTCTGAGAGTTTTTATCTATAGCTACCAAAGAATCAGACAAAGAATCAAACAAGAGTTTCCTATTATATATATAATCTGTCCTCCTCTTTTGTTTCTTTTCACTTTAACCCTTGTAGGAGAAAGACCAAAATCTTTGGGTAAACAAAAGATTGAAGGAAGAATTTTTCTATTTTAGAGGGAAAAAATATCTAGATTCCAAGCATCTGCAGCATTTCCCTTTAAGAAGAGTAAGAACTTAAGGGGGGAGAGGAAACAGAAGTTCAGGATTCTGCTTTCCAAATGGCTAGGCTTGGAGGAGTCAAGTAGGGAAAAGTGAGTGGAGACTGTAATCTTTCTGGTTTATACCACTTCTTATTCTTCCCCTTTCCTATTTTACTGCAGACTTTCCAATGGCATGAAAAAGGCAAGGGGATAAATGGAAATGATGGTAGGGAAAAGAAAGACTGATCAAAGAAAAATGTCATGCCACAAAAACTTGGAATGAAGGGGGTCCCTTGGTCAATATAAGAAACATTAATTTATAAGAAAGATAATCCAGTAGGGTTGTATATTCAGCCATGAATATAAACACATGGGGCAGAATAATAGGATCAAAATTCAAGGAGACATTTTAGAGGTCATCACCTTCCCAATGGGAGAATTTTTTCTATACGATCTTTCACAGATGGTGAGGCAATCTCTGAATCTTCTAAGAAACCCATTTCCTTCTTAGCTCCAATGGTTGGAAAGTTCTTATAACATCATCACTTCTAACCATTTGCATTGGTATAAGCTGAATGAGGGTAAGGAAGGAACAATTATTTTTACATCACCAAAACCCCCAACTCAGTACATGGCAGTACAATGTGTTTTTAATTATTATATAAGTTAATAGATATAAACCATCTAAAGACACATACTAAGTCTACTTTTCAATCCATAAAATAACTTTTTACATATTTGATATCCTAAAGTTTCTCTTCAAGCTAAAGATCTTCAGGTATCTCATCTAACCCTCACTGTTCTGATGAATCCTTCCATATTATAATTTCTTATATAGATTCAGAGGGAATTAAACAAAACAAGGTGCAACTAAAAGTACTTTTATCACATCTCTTCCCCTTTATTAGCTATAAAAGCCCTTTGAATTTTCAATATATTTTCTATAACCTTCTTAAAAGCATGGCATTTCAATAATAAAATAACACGTGTTCATGTTATTTTTTTTAATTAAAAAAGAAATGGAAAGCTCTCATAAACCCAACAGCTCAGGTGCATCTCCTTCCAGTTCTTTTTATTTTATTTAAGGTTTTTAATTGTAACTTGATAATTCTTTATATATAAATTTCTACTCTACATTTTTAACATTAAACTTGAACATTTTCTGTTATTATCAATTCTTTACAGAGACCAACTTAAGAACATAATTTCACTGCAGAGCTACACAGTTATTTCTTTAACCAATACCTTATGGTTGTACAAGGTCTAATATATCACTACAATAAATAGAACTTGAGAAAAAAAATCAATGTACATGAATTTTTTCTGCATCTTTCATGATCACTTTAGAACAAATTACTAGAAGTGTAGTGACTAGGTCAAAGAGTATGCATTTTTAATATGACTTTGGATATTCTCTTCTTCAAGATGCCTTTCCCAATCCTCAAGACTAGGTTAAATTCATCTGTTATATGTTACTGTAGTACTCTGCAGTTTCCCCTTCAGAATCTTCATTACTATTTTGAATATTAAGTTATACTTTTATTTCTTTTAGACTGTAAGTTCCATAAAGTAGGGTCATAACCTGTTTTGCAAACTGTTTTGCATATGGCTTAGCATACAGCGCAGCATGCTCCATGTGTATTTTATTGATTAGTTGACTACTAAGTTGCTTCTTTGGGAGTGTTTTCCAATTTGTGCCTTGGAGCAATGTTTGCATGTATCCAGCTCATTGCCTCTGTGTCCTGTGATACCGCAAATGGGGCAAACACTTTGGGTGTGATTCAACTTCGGATGCAAATGAAGTTTTAACTAGTGACTTAGATCGCATTTCCCATCTATTATTAATTCACTGACTGGTTAGGTCTGCAGAGAAAACACAAGGAGACTGAAATCTGAACATTACCAGCTCTCGGGGTAGGAAGCTGCCTTCTTGCCGGGCAACGACCAGCGACGCTGTTTCTCCCTGCTTGGTGCTCCTCAGCATGGCCACAAGCTCCTCCTGAGTTCGTCCAGTGACGTCTCTGCCGTTTACCTGATGGGATGAGCGCAAAGACAGCTGCAGTGACAAAACATGCCATCTCCTTCTACCCAAGATGATTTTTGAAAGTAAGCAGCAGTTCCCCTACAATCAATGAAACTCTGAAATGATGAAAACTGTAACTCATGGCGTGAAACCAACTATGTTTAAAGTACCAGTAATATATTGACTTGTCATTATTATGGCCCTGTAAGAGTTTCAGGCAGTTGGCAATTAATAGCTGCAGTTTGGTTTCTTTTTAAGACATCACATTCCTATGAGGGGAAAATCAGACACTGGAAAATGGTTCATTGAATAGGCAGGAAACAGATTTCAAATGCTTACCTGGCACCATTTTCTGCCTAAAACTATAAGCAGCAATGAACGATTATCCCATGGCATATTCCTCTGGAAATGTGAGCCTTTAGTTATAATTCTACAGTTGTCTCCAGGGTTAGGAAATTACAGTAACCTGGTTATCAAAGAGTATTGGAGATCCTAATTTGGAACTACATTGGTCATTTGGTATATCTTCTTTATGATCTAGAACTACACAAAGAGCTATCGTGTTGCTTCCATGCCACCAGAGAAATATGGAAACAGCTTTCAGGGAAGATGACTTCTTGAAAGATAAATTGACAATATATATCTAGCCAAGAAAATAGTATGATAAAAAAAAAACCCTATTGCCATGGATATTCCAATTCCATCACTATGCAAATTCCCTTATGGTTGTTTCCATCGCCAGCCTAGCACAGGTGATGCACAGTTGGACAAGGCATAGATCAACCTGAGAAAGACTGGCCTGTCCTTGGGAGAAGTCTAAAGGAAGTTACCAGGGCTTGGAGGTAACTTTGAAATTCTTAGCTCTTATTGCATATATGACAAATTTGGATTTGATCCAAATTCCCCAGGGACCCTAAGGGATGGAAGTAAGAAAGAAAAGGTAGGAAAAAGCTTTCAGTACTATTTAGTCTTGTGTCACTGACCTTATTAGGGACTTAGAATGTGAGGCTGCTCATTATTATTTCTATAATTATTTAAATAAAAATTATGTCTTGCCCATAAGTAATATTTTTCAATATATGTAGTATTCAAAATAAAAAAAAATTAGTATATGTGCATGTGTTTATATACTTATTTAACTGCCAAGATTTTTTATTGACAGTATTAATTTAAATGCTTACCTCCAAAATTCTATCTCCTGATTGCAGGCGGCCATCTTTTATCGCTGCTCCTTTTGGTAAAATGTTTTTTACAAAAATGGGACCAGGACCATGTATGGAAGAATCTCTGGTAACCACTGTGAAACCAAGTCCTTCTGGACCTAGAGTATAAGACAGGAAAGTGCATGGACACCTTAAGCAGGAGTAATATTATCTTTAGTCTTACAGGAAAACTACCTAATTTAGACTAACACAGAATAAGTGAAATATTTACATTCCAGGAGATTTTAAATATGCTTCAGTTGTTCTGGTTTCAAATACAGATTATAGTTCCTGGCATGCCATGATGGTATCAAAGTGAATTTAGGTCCAAATGCAGATGTGTAACACTTTCATTTATTAAAGTCCTGGAAGAAACGCCATGTGTTATCCATAGACTAGTAAGATTGATTTCTTAGTAAACTATATCCTGACTTCATGCTGTACCAGGAAGTGAAAAGCCACCTGAGTTTGGCCAGTTACTCACTCCTCTACCCACCCTGTAACTCACACCTCCACCTGTGCCTCTGTTTCTCACACTGCTGCATTCCATTGTCCCATCCCTTGCTGTGGCAGCTCCTGCCCCACTATCTTGCATCTTCTATGTCTCCCTGCCAGTATATCTTTTCACTCTATCTAAAGTATGCTCAGGTTTCTCCACCCTGAAAAACCTTAGAGTTTCTTCAGTCTTCTATCATCAAGGACCTACCTATGCCCATATCCAGTACTCTTCTTATCCTTGATCTTTTCCCTTCTCTAGCTTTCATACTTCCTACCAGTCATTATCTTGACATTAACTCCCCCATTGGCTTTCATGTAGTTATTATCTGAACAGCTTCCTACCTCTAAGATTGTGTCACAACTGCCAATCTCCATAACTCTCAATCATTCACTCTGCCTTGACCAGCTCCTGGCACAGCTCTCATCTTCCGATGGAAGGGACCTAAAACTCCTTCTTTGACCCTTTTCTTTTTTTCTTTCTTTCTTTTTCCTCCCCCCTCAATATTAACAGTTTATTAAAGAATTGCTTTATTGGGAAATGGATGTGGCTCAAGCAATTGGGCTTTCATTTACCATATAGGAGGTCCAGGGTTCAATGCCCAGGCCTTCTGGTGAAGGCAAGCTGGCCCACACAGAGTGCCAGCCCATGCAGGAGGGCTACCCTGCATGGGAATGCTGCCCCTTGCAGAAGTGCCAGCCGAGGTGGAGAGCTGATGCAGCAAAATGATGCAACAAGAAACATACAGGAGAGACAATAAGAGACACAGCAGAAAAGGGAGCTGAGGTGGCACAAGAGAATGATCGCCTCTCTTCCACTCCAGAAGGTCCCAGGGTCAGTTCCCAGAGCCGTCTAATGAGAATGCAAGCAGACACAGAAGAACACACAGCAAATGGACACAGAGAGCAGACAATGGGAGTGTGTGTGTGTGGGGACAGAAATATATATTTTTTTAAAAAGAATTGCTTTATTAAAAAATACATACAAACTACAAAGCACTAAGACACTTGAATATCTGAATCATAGTAAACAGATGGTAGTTCAGCATTCAGGGTCGAGAGAAAGCTGGAAGGGTAGATTTCCTCATCAGAGAGGGCATCTTCATAAGGGAAGGGGCCCTTGTTCTAACAGATTTTCAAGTTCTCCCTCCTTGAAGGTCAGGAGAGGCACTCCATTCTGGCATCTGCTTCCTAGATACCACAACGCACATATCCTCACCAGTATTTCAAACTTCACTGTGTACCTCCTTCTCCAATCCAGATCCTGGCCTCTTCAAATATCCTCATCTACTTATAATTCCAATTTCCAGTAATGACAATTCCAATGTGCAAGTCACCCTGGCTGAAAACCTCAGCAGTAACTGCAATTCCTCTCTTTCTCTTGCCTCCTATAACCAGTCAGCTATTAAAGGATGCATATTTTGTCTCCACATTTAGATGGATGCAATGTACCCTTTACTGATTGTTTTTCTGTTTGGTCTCTTCTTCAGTACATCTCTTTACTGTCAGATTAATCTTCCCAAAGTACATCTGTGATGCCATATTCTATATTTTGGCATTCAAGGCTTTCTGATTAATTTTTAAGGTCACACTGAGGCTGATTCGTTTCTCTATTCTTAAAGTACCCAACCCACTGTCTTATACTTAGTCAGGTAATTTGTGCACAAAAGACAACAGTTGCATTTAAGTAAGGAATATAATTGCTAAGCACACTCAAGTATTTGTACCTTCTATTTAATACACTCTTCACAGTAAAGAACCTTTGTAAATGAATGAAATTTTGATCAGATGGTTTTTCAAAATTAATCTCTCTATATAATTAATGATACATGTTGTTTGTGATATATATTCCAAAACTACCTTGTGAAAATTGAACTCTCCATCAACTCAAACAAGAACCTATGAGATCTTACTTTTTTGTGTGAACTAAGTCTTGAAAAACACACAGGATACGAGAAGGTTGCAGTGGGGGATGGGAATATCAGGCAGAGCTTACAAAATGAACAAAAGCACAGAAGTGCGTGAATGCACATGTTTGTGTGTGTTTTGCAATACTGCATAAATACATGTTTTTGAAATCATCTTTTGAAAAACTGTTTTAATTGCTATGTTGAATTCACAAACTTAATAATGATCACATATTTGCTTCTTGAGGGGTACAATTTTTGTTGGTTTAAAACCAATGTAGAAAACCAGAGACTGAATTTTAGTGCCTAATATTAGTGTGCTAATATTAAATTTAACACAATATTGCTATGTTTCTATCAAGTTTGCAGTGATTCTTTCCGTTCTTTAACTTGTCTTCATTAATTTCTTGTATCAAGTAATCTAAACTCTCCCCAAGGGGAAAAAGTTCCAGAAATTTAAGTTACCTAAGTATACACTTAAATCTATTCTTTGATACAATTAAATGAAGGCAGAATTAACTAAATTAGCCTTAATGCATTTATCTTAACCAATTTTACATGCTACAATAATAGAATGCTATTAAGCATAATTTAATAATTACCTTTCTTTAGGTCAATCTTAATTTTCTTTGCATTTTTCTTGCTGCCAAACCCCATGAGAGGGGAGAGTGATGGAGAGGATGGCTTTCTTCCCAGTCTTGGTACTCGGGGGCTCTTGCTTTGTTGCAGGGAAGTTGCTGCACCTACATCAGGACTACTTGTTCCTGTCAGATTTTCTGTCTTTATTCCTGATTTTCCATGAACAGGAGGTGGCACCTTTGTTCTCAAAATGCCATCGTTGTTACCAAAAATGTTAAGAGGTCCAATGACTGATTTTTCATATTGTTCACGGTTTGGGGGTGGAAGCACATGGAGGAGCACGTTTGGGGACTTCATTGCCTGACGGAAGATATCTTGAGCCCTTGAAAGAGAGTTAGAGAATGCATAACAACAGAGCATTGTAGAACGCCGCCTTTTAAAGTACAGGAGCATCAGCCAGTGGGAAATAGCGTAAGCACAGAAGATGCTATTAATATGAATACCAATAAGATTTGGCCAACCAAATACTAGGTACCACTTATTACCTGTCCACTATGTCTCCCCACACCGGGATAGACATGCATTATTAACATGAACTATTTTTTTCATTTACTCTCAACAACCCTGGGTTGTAGGTATAATTAACCCTTATTTCTCAAATGAGGAAACTGAGCCTCAGAGAGACTAAGTACCTTGACCAATGACCCACAGTTTTTAAGTGGTTCTATACATCTGGAAATATATCTAGAGGTAATAACTGAAATAAATATAAAAGTAAGCTTTAATTGTAGATGGGAAAAATCATTTCATATTATTGATTGGATTATCAATTAGGTGCCTTTCAGGACTTTGTTTTAAAGTCAGGTCTTTCTAATATGGGTTATGCTCCAGAAGCTCAATTTTAACATAGATCTTTCTTCATGGAAACGTTTTGTAGATCTTGTGGCTGCACCTAAACGTCACAGTGGATAGTTAATTCAACATGTACTCTCCCTGTTATCCTATCATCGAGTATCTTGCATTTTCTAAGGGAACTTATAATTGGCTGTACTTTTTTTTCAATTTCCCTTCCTAGTACTTTGCTTGTTTTGGAAAAAACCTGTTATTTATACATCTATATATTTTTACCTTTCTATCATATTTATGTCATAAATTTCATATATGAATATGTATATTTTTATAATATAAATGTAGTATATAATAAAACATTATATAAAAACTTCCTACAACTTTTTTCTCTCCTTTTTTATTCCTATATGTATCCTGTGACTAGGTGAAACCTATATCAGTCTTTCTTGCCAATGAGATATAAGTGAAGAGGTTGAATGGAGATTAAAGGCAAGAGGGTGGCTCAGCTGGGAGGCAGAAATTTTTGTCCTTCTCTTCTTCCTCCTTTCCATTTCTTGGAACTCAGAAGTGATAAAAGGAACTCCAGCAGCCATCTTGTGACCATGGAACAACTTAGAGATTTTTTTTTAATGGAAGACATCTGATTACTTGATGACTATGGAGCTGCCATACTAAAACACCAGGCTGCTGACCTCTACTTATTTGACTTTAGAAAATAAATTTTAATCTTGTTTAAGTACTATTATTTCATGTCTATTAACAGCTACACCAAATAATAACTAACTATAATTCCAACTGTTATTTGAGCAGCCCCTACTGAAGCACTTAGCTCTCCATGTTGTTAAGGAAGAGGAAGCTTCCAAATAAGCAGTGGGTTCCCTTACATTATTTTTGCTTGACTAGGAATCAGTTTCCTCTCCAAACTAGCCATGCACACTTGGAGAAGCAATGAATTTGCTTGAGACTTTGTTTCCACCTCTATACAAAAAGGATAATAATGCCTGCCTTGCATACCTATCAAGTCCTTACAAAAATGCAGTGTTATTTAAAAACTATCATTATTAATAATTATAATTTTGTCTATTATTGTTTTAAGAAATAGACAAAGCTTCATTTCTTTCTACACTTTAGCAGCCAACACCTACTCTTCCTCCCCTACAACCATTCACTTTCATCCTACCAACACACAATACTGAAAACTAACCATGAGCTGTTTTCATCAGAAACAAGAAAGACTGGCAATCATTATTAAGGAGTATTAGTACTCATATCCTTGTTTCAGAGTCCCATTGCAATGCCAACATACATTTAGAAAAATATGCATCATCATGGAACTACACTGTACAAACAGGAAACCCTAAGTTAAACCATGGGCTTTAATTAATAGTACAATTATAAAAATGTGCTACCATGAATGGTAACAAATGCTTCACACCAATGCAAGGTGTTGGTGGTGGGGTGGTATATGGGAATCATATTTTATGCCTGATTGTTCTGTAATTCCATAATCTCTCTAATAAAGGGAAAGAAAGGAAAAAAAAATATGCATCAGACTGTTACACACTCTAATTCCTCGGTCCAGGAAACTATTCCCAAAACATTTTCATAAATAGAGGGGATGATTTTTTGAGGGAAGTTATGGTATTTTATTTTTTTTTTTTTGCATTAGTTTCTTTTACTCAATGGCTCCTCACTGACTTCTCTCACAGGTTTTTTTTTTTTTTTTTTAGTTTAAGCAACACTGCTGACAAAAAGTAAGTTAATTAATAAGCAGAACTAACAGTCTGTGAAAAGAGCCATTAAATACCAGTCTAACTGACCCATATCCCAAGAAAAACAAACTCATCAATAGATGCCCCAGCATGACAACCAGACAGGAAGGCTTGCTGTATTCTGCAGCTTAATATATCAGGGCTGGCAGGGACATGTGCAGGCCACCTTTGAGTATGCTTACGCTAAAACATAAAATTCATTTGAAAACGGATGTTTCAGGGTCATGCATAGGAAGTGACCAGAAATTCTACCTAAAAATTTATCATAATGAGTTCAGTAATGATTGTAAGCATTTGTGGGGACAAATAAAATAAATAAAACAATGAAAAAATGCTTACTGAGCAAAGGTTTTGTCTACGAGGTCCACACTGTTGATTTTTACAATACATTCATTTTCATTAAATAGTCCTTCCTTCTGGGACCTGCTGTTTTCTTCAATGCCACGGATGAAGAGTCCTAGAATTCTAAATGCAAAATTCACGTTGAAATAGAACTATTTAATAATTATATGCTAATTATTTCTCCACTTTCAACTATTCAAAAATAAGCATTGATTTCTATTTACAAAAGAAATTATGCTTGATATTCAGGTAACCATTTATTGCTCAGGTCCTTAGAAAAAAATCTAAAAATTCACCCAAAGAGAAAAAAATCCTTCAAGATATTTATACACAAATACCAAACAGAACATTAAATTAGAAACCCATTACTAATGCTTCCAGTAACTTAGCAAAGGCTAGTGTACCTCATAGGAGATGAGGACACAAAGAACTGATTTGGAAGAGAGTATCATAGTGTACTACAATAAGTCAGTCTGGGTTAGTTTCAAGGTGGTGATTTAGTGTTTAGAATTGGGAAAGGATGAGGTACTTACTGTAATTTTTTTGCAGGCTTACTATGTATTCTAATAATTTGCATTTTAAGAAATGAAAGATTTAAGCAAAGATTCCAATACTCATTTTAGAAGGAAATACAGTTCCATTTGTTAGCATCACTAAATCAAGTGTTGGTTTTTTACATGCTCATGAGAATGAGACAAGGCTGTAGGACCAGGAGCAGGTGATGGGTTGGTACAGGCTCAGTACAGCAATCATTCAACAACTGGAGACATCAACCGGACCTAGAGTTTTCATAGAAGGAAAGAGATGCATGGAGTTTGTTTAAAGCAGATTTGTGTGAGGAGGAGTGTGAGGTGCTAACACAAGATAGGAGGCTGTGAACACCAGCACATGAACTTAATCTAATGAAGGTGGACCAGGCCACCCGCCACCCACTGCTTCGGACAGCAAGTTGAAGACATGTGATGAAGGCAGAGATTCGAGATGAGTTGTCAGAAATTTCTACCAGGGAGAGGCTGGATTCAGAGAGATATCCAGGGCACCTGGTGTCCTGTGACTGTGGATTAGAGTCAGGAGGGGAGAGATGTTGGAAAAGAAGGAAAAGGGAGGGAAAAGTATGACAATGAGAATAAAGAATTAAATTATAGTATATGTTTATGTATGTGTGTGTGTGTGTGCATATGCACTCACACAATTATTATGTATTGGTAGTATCTAAGCCAAAATCTAAAAGAAAGGGAATTTGTGCATAGTTTAGCTGTTTCTTGTTTGAGGCATTTCCCTTCTCCTTGCATACGAAATTGTCCCAGCTTTGTCGCACAGTAAGGAAGATAAGATATGTCCTCCAGGGGGTATCTGCTGGGCACAGTGAAACACAAAACTCTGATTCCCTCGTCATCTTATTTTTACATTTAGTCACTCTCTTTGTAAAGGAAACTTGTATCCTCGTCCACGGTCCCTTTGCATTAAATCTCAAGCAAAATATGAACACAATTTAAGCTTGAATAATAGGGCCAGCCATGGAAAAAGGGCAGTCTACAACGAAAGCACAGAAGCAAAACCAGTCCTGTACAGAACAGTCCCCAAAGTTGAGCCTCTGTCTCCAGAGCCGGGTCTTTTAATGAGCTCATGCCTTCTTAAGATGTCAATGGGCAAGCTAGGAGCAGTGACATTTAGGTCTCCACTTCAGAAATGTTAAATGAATAGAGTATGTTGATGCATGGGAGAGAGCAGCAAATAGCCACGCAGCCTACTGCAGGGAAGGCTCAGATCACAGGCACAAGGGAGAGGTGGAGGGGTTAGGTTTTGTTTCCTGCTTTTAGTAGGCTATGTTCATCAAACATATTCTGCATAGAAGAAAAGAGGGGCCCAATGCACTATTTGATACAGGATTTGGGATTCGAATGATATTTTTAAGGTACTAAACCAATCTTAATTTTATACAATATTAAAACTCAACTATTTGATATGCAAAAAGAAAAATAAATAGAAAAAATAGCCTTTGCTTCTAAATTAAACGACCCTTTAATAGTTTGCATTTTGGACTTTTGTATGGTGGATTCACAATACCATGATCCATTACGAGGCTCACATGTGGTTATAAACTAGTTTATGTAAGCGATATATTTTTAACAAGCATTCAAGTCTTCCTTTAATTTAATTCAGTACATCATCAGTCATGTAATGTTGCTCCCTAGGATTTAATTTCACATTTTGGGAGATGAATTAATTCTTTCAGGCCACTGGGTTGCAATTTAGCTGGTATATTACAGCTGGAGTACGCTATGCGAACCTCACTGATCTAAATAACCTAACTCTCCATGAAAAATTTATTGACAGAATAAGCCCAACTGTAAAACCCATGTGTCAGAGGTAATTTTGGTAAAATGTAAAATTGACTGATCTTATTAGTTTGGTCCCTCGCAACAAACTACTCCTGCCTTCTCCAGTCCATGGAAAGGATGCAATCCCTCCCCTGTGAGTCCATCCAGACCAGTATAAGAAGGCTCAGTGGGGAAGAAAAAAAAAAACAGCAACAACAAAAAACCCATTATCCTGTTTGCCCTAACTGGTGGGCTGTGGTAGTGGTCTCATTTGAGACCCAGACTTGTAGAATTTAAAGATTAATGCTGTTGAGGAGTTATAGGCCGAGACTAACTAGTTAATTTGCATTAATGAGTAGTGATAAAGGATGCTGAAATCCCTAGCCCTGCAGAATAAGAGAGGTAAAATGGCTTCTTGTTCTTTTAAGAATCATTTAGGCACCAAACCACCCTGTCCTGCCCTCTTCCCATTTTTCCCACTGCATCACATGGCTTTGGTCTAAAAGCCTAGCATTTTTTTGTCTAACATCTCTTCTTTTCACATGATGTGTCATTTATCCTTTCTTTCTTCTCTCATGTTTAACTGTCTTTACTATAAAACTGAGGTGTATTATGGTGCCTTTATTTACTGGAAAAAAACTTTTAATTTTAAAGATCATGATGATCTTTTTAATGGAAGTTAAGTTGCTTTTTTCTTGTAGAAATGCAGTGTTTTGACCTTTGTTTTGCTTTGGTTTTGCGGTGAAAACCAATGACCCTCAATACAAGCAGCATTCAGTGTCCTTATGCTATTGTGTCTAATACACTCAGTGAGGTCTTCCCTAGCAGAGCAACCACTGTATTTTACCCAGGATATTCTAACTTAGAAAGTTTCTTATTCAACAACAGGTGTAGCAATATTCTTCTAAATGAAAAAAAGGGGGAAAGATGTTGAAGGCAAGGCCAATTACAGAAGTCTTAGTAAAGAATTAAATGTAAATTCTAATTTAACATAATGACACAAACCAATAAATGGAAGGAAATTAAGAACTAAGTATTCCACTATGAACTTAACTAAACCCCTGTGGTCACACAGTGGAACCAGATGGTACTGTGAAGTCAGACACTTGTCTGACATGCCTCTGTATGCATTTGCATCTAGACACATGGGTTGAGTTAAGTGTGCTGTTTCAGCCTGTACTCATTACTTCTTAACTTTTATTGGCTCATGTCTCCACTTCCATATTATTTTTAATGTTTTTAATTAAATTTCCTTTCTATAATACTAGTGGATAGAAATAAAGAAAATCAGAGCTACTTCTCCAAGTTACTGAAAAGTTGACCATGAACTTATAAATCTTCGATTCTGATCAAGGCATTTTGCTTTAGCCAAAATAATAATAATACTGGCAATTTATATGTGCATACAATGTACGTTTTACAAGAGGCTTTCCTATTTTTAATGACATTTAATCCCCACAATCTCAATGTGAATTAGGTATTCATATACCCATCTAAAAAGAGGCAAAATATTAGAGAACTTGTGTAAGGTTATAAAAAAAAGAGCACTTGGATTCAAACCCAATTGTTCTTAATTCAAGTTCAATATTCTTTCTACTATCCTACAAGGTTTATGCTAGAAATCAGAACCTGAAAGGAGAAGGGAAGAAATCAATAAATTCTAGTATATTTCCCACATTTGACAGGAGAGAGGGTCACCTTGTTTTCTGAAGTTTTGAAAATGAAGTATGGTAACTGTCACATTGTATATTTTCTAATGTTTTGGAAATTGGGAAGATCTTGTGTTCTATTCCAGTTTCATTAAGCTAAAGGACCTGGTAATTTAACCACTCTAGTATTTCACAAAGTTCCATCAGTATATTTCTGCCAAAAGCCATTAGAATTTTTCAAGACAACTGGGTAAATACCCTGTCTATCAAAAACAACTTCAGCTTGTCCTGAGCCATAACCCATAACATTTATAAACACACTTATTAACACATGCAGGAAATGAGACAATGATTGCCACTAGCTTTGCAGTTCATTTCTTTTTAGGGGACATTCATTCCAGCAAGATCTTGGCATCAGATGTTATTTCTAAAAAAAAGGTGATGACCTTGCAATCACAGGTAGCAGACGGCTACCTGCAAAACATGATGCCAACCAAAATATCATGGCTAAATGTGGTCTTCCCATTCTATGGAGGCCTGAATTGAATAAATATGAGAATTGGTAAATACAGTATTACATAACCTTTGGGAAAATGTTTATAGCAGAAAGAGCAATGGAATGAGGGCAAGTCAGGATATCTGGGTTTTAGTGTGACCTGACGAAAATCATTTGATTTTTCTTCTCTGTGATATTCTAACCTAAAATAAAATGTTACGCTTTCACAATGATGCATTTAAGAAATGTAGCAAATTGTTTGAAATCATATCATGTGAGTGAGAAATCGATTTTATTGTAAGTTTCTAATGATCTTTGTCAATATCAATCTAGTAATTGGGGCGGTCATCTTATTGAAGTATGATATAATATCAAATATTAGTTCTTTAAGCTTATTATAATGATATTCAGATTATCCCTCAGTATACACTCTCATATCTATCAAGAAAACTAGTTTTATATTGTCTTTTATATTTATATAGGGGTCAATTTTAAGAAATGCTGACACAATCAAAATGACCATTTACCTGTGTGGATTTAGCAATATAATGTCTTCAAAATTTTCAAAGGATGGGATAAATTTTTTTTTATTAACTTTATTCTATTTTAGAAAAAAGCATCAAGGTCACATTTTGTTACCATAGCTAAAATCATCAAAACATATACAGATTCTGATATAGCTATTTACAAATAAGAATATTAATTATTTTAGTTCCTATATACCTGAGACTCGGAATATAAAAACTCACAATTACTCTCCTTTTCTAAACATTAGAGATTATGTGCCAATGTAAGAGATAATCACACAGGAAATATCAATTTGGAATTACTTTATTCACTTGTTGAAATACATTTTGAAACATTAAAAATTCACTTGCAAATTTCATCTAACAGTATGTTCAAAATGTTGCCAAGGACTCTGATTACCATGTGCCATTGATAAGAATATTTTAAGAAGGTGCTTCATAATTAATTGTAAATGTAGAAATTCTGACTTTTTTTCCTCTTTTTTTTATTGAATCCCAGAAGTAAAAGATTTTGGTTTTGGCACCTAAGTGGCCAACGAAAGTCGATCTGAAGTATCCCTCTGAATAAGGAGATATATACTTAATTCTCTTTTGAAAAATGTTTGGGAAAATGAGCTTGAGTCAGGTTTTTTATTAGCATAAGCTTCTGAAATAAGGAAAACATCTTACCTTCCACTCAGAGATGAAAAGAAAGGCACTACATGTATTCCTAAGGGGCCTCCTTCTCCAGAAATCTCCACTGTTCTTGTCACTTCACTGGGGCAGAAAAAAACAAGAGCACAAATGAGTCTCTACTAAAAAAGAGATGAGGCACATACCACATACACACACACTCACACACAACCCCTCAGGATTGTATCAACTACTGTAAATACAACAGCAGAGATGAAATGAAAGGAATGCATGATTTCCTGATATGTTCAGAAGATCCAGAAATAAAATGTATAAAAGACTGTCTGATTTCTCATCTCCCACCCCCAGAAAAGGAACAAAGAGAAATGACTACCTGCAAAAATAATTTCCCACTTAACTTAATCTGCATAAATCAACATATTTAAGAGGATGTATACAAAAATGAAATTTTTCCCCACTGAAATTTGAAAATTACTGTACAGATCATAAAATACATAGAAGCAAATCTATGCTTAAGAATAAGTTAGGCTATTTTTTATAACAGAAGAAAAATGAAATAAAATATGCATTTATTAGACAAATTATATTTTACAAAGGCCATGAAGCCACAGTTTGTAATACATATGGTCATGCTCAAAGGCCTATAAATCAAGACTTGAACTTGTCTTTCAATAAGCCATCAGTTTTATTCAATGGAACAATTCTATATTTTCACCTTTTATTTTATTTTTTTAAGAGACAGAAGAAGAGGATGCAAAGACTGGAGAAAATGCATTAGAGAAAGAAATAGAAAGCCTGACCCACCTAACCTAACCCAGATTAAGGAAGGGATGAGCTAGAAACATTAATGGATAGTGTGCATTACTGAAATATACGAAACACTGGGAGCTTTGGGGTAATAAAGAGTGGAACTAACAAGTTTTCATAAAGATGAAAAATAATAACCATGAACAATTACTGGCTCCTTTAATCCCAGGAAGAGAAAACAAAATTGCCAGAGGAAAAATGATAAAGTTGAAGCAAACATCCCTGTTATGGAAATTGTAAGCAGATCTCTATTATTTTCTATTTGCATAAAAATGACTTGAAACTAGAGGTCAAATTATGAGCTACAACTGCTACCAATGCTTTTCTCCTCCAATTGAAAATGGCAAAATTTTGACTTGTTGCCAAAAACTTGAGAACAGCAATAAGAAAGCAAAATGAAGTATTCTCTAAATTATCTAAATTATCTAAATTCTCTAAATTATCAGCTGTCTAAAATAAATACATTAAATATATTCTCATTAATGGATCTGGATTATTTTAAATGTAAGTTTCTTTGCAAGTCTGTTATCATTAAGAACTGTAAAAAAGTGTAATATCAGTTTCCAGAACTTGTAGATTATGATAGAATTTCAAATCTGATAATAAATTTCAAATGAGTTTTATCCAGATATTGCTGATATAATTTAAAACTTGTTCAGTCAAGCAGGTTATATCAGAGGCCTGGAACAAAAGTTAGACACAAAACAGAATCTTAGAGTGATAAGATTATGAGATAAAATAGATTTTTCTCTAGGTGTGAAGATATGACTATTTATATGCATATATGTACATGGAATGCCATCTATAGATATGCATCATAAGAATTGAGTATAAAATACTTAGTGGGTAGAGAAGGTTGTATAGTTTTTAATGGATCAAAACACAACACTTTTAAAAAAAAATTCTAGTCTAAAAACTTTCTCTTCCTCTCTCCCTACCTCCTCTCTTACTCTCTCTTTCTCTCCTTAATTAGAGAAGTTGTAGTTTCTAAGAACAATCATGCATAAAATACAGGAATCCCATATATACCTTTTTATTAACATCTTGCATCAGTATGGTACATTTATTACAATTGATGAAAGTACATTTTTACAATTGTACTGTTAACTATAGTCCATGGTTAACTTAGGAAAGGTTGTATAGCTTTTAATGGACCAAAAAGCAATACATTTTATATAATAACTGATTTATAGTGCATTTGTAGTCATTTGAGGAAGACTAAACCGAAAGCATTCTAGGGTTATGATACTGTTTTAATGACTTTTTAAAATGTAGACTAAAATCCTGTTTAACCACTGGAACTTTATCTTTACCTTCATAATGTGTTTTTATAGCTTTGCATTGAAAGCACAGCACAAATCTTTCCTAATAAATGTATCAAGTTCCACATACTGATAGATAGCACACAAATGTAATACACACAAGGCTTTTGGAATATGTGTTTAGTCTAGAACAGACATCAAGATTTCATCTTTCAAGAATTTTTAGGATGGCTTTTATAGATTTTCCTGTTTTTCTATTTCACAAATATTTCTTTGCCCAGTCAAAATCTTTCTGTAAAACATAAATATTATATATTATACTGATATTAACTCTTTAATTATCAGTCCTATATTTTTACCTATACTTAATAAAATAAATCTTACAATTTGTTTAAGTGACCAATCTTGTTTCAAAATACTAAAATATCTTCTTTTGGGGGGGGATGAACTTTTAAGGTTGATTTCTACTTTTTTATTAATGTCTCCTTTTTTTTCAACATTTCAGAGTAAATTTTTATGGTATCATTACACACAACAGTCACAATTATTTGGCGAGAAGATTTTTGACTGTTAAATTGTTATCAGAAAAATCATAAAAGGCTCTCCATTTAAAAAATTTCAATATGCAAGCACTTTTAGAAAACTGGACCTACTTAATATAGACAAGCACAAGGTGTTTTACAGACTATATTTCACCATGCTCTTTATAAATTTTTAAAAATTTATTGAACTATATCACTCATACATAAACAATAAGTGTATAATAGTTAACATACAAAACAAACATATATAACATCGAACAAACATATATAACATCTCACCCTACCACCAATAACTTGCATTGTTTTTAAACCTTTTTAGCTAATGATTAAAGAGCATTGTCAAAATATTAGTACTAAACAAAGCATTTTTCCCCTAACCAATCCAATTATTATCTTTATATCATTTATATATGAACATACATAAACAATTAAGTGTATAGTAAAAATTATGAACTTACAAAGCAAGCATGCATAACATCCTACAGGGTTTCCAGACATCAACCCTTCACCAACACCTTGCATTGTCATGAGACATTTGTTACAAACTATGAAAGAACACGGTCAAAATCTTACTACTAATCATGGTTCTTATCTTACATTTGGTGTGTTTTTCCCCCAACCCACCCTATTATTATTTTTTAAATATACATTTTTTTGACAGAAGTTGTATACTTATAAAACAATCACACACATGTGCAGAATTCCCAAACTTTTGTCCATTATTTGTTTCAATATGGAAACAAAAGGAAGACTCATAGGCCAGTTCACATATATGTACTTAATTTAAAAGAAAAAATAAAACTCAATGTAAATCCTTTATAACATGAAGTGTATGTAGAAATCTCTCTATATATACCCTTCATGGAAGATAAACACAGCAAGGAGCACTGGACACAATTTTTTGAATACATATCTCATGAAGTATGATTTCTATCAAGATGTGAATATTATGCTAATATTGCCATTCGTCTAAATAATCTCCAGGTTAGAATTCAGGAACAAGTAAACAAGACATGCAATATTTTTCATGTGTTGGAGCACAGACCAACAGCCAGGAGATAAGCTGGAAGTTCAACTGGAATGGAAAATGTACAGAATGAGCTGAAAGGGATATTCTAGCAGGATAAAATTTTAAAAATTGATAGCTGCTTTTGAAAAACAGACAAAAAATGAACTGTGTGTAGGTGAAGGAAAAATGTTTGATTTATACAAAGAAGAAAAGTAGAAAAATTTGAATAAGACATCAAAATATTTAAGTTTATACAACTTCCTACGACAACTTAAACAGAGGCAGATACTCACACAGCATTAAGTCTCGTAGCATTAAACAAGCTAAATGTTATAATAGCCAACTGATCAAAAAAATGATCATAATAATCACTGGAATTAGCTGCTACTGACTTAAGGGTTTAAGACAAAACTATGGGTGAACCTATAGAATCATTGATTAAAAATGAGACTTTCATTGTGAATGGCTACTCGGCTAGAACTAGATAGAAAGTGGTCCAATTGGTTTCCATACAGAAGACAGACTTGAAGCTTGAGGGGAAAAAAATTCAATAGATTACAGGTATTTGGAGGTCTAATTTTTTCAAACTAGGCAAAAAGATAGAATTACTATTAAGATTTTTTAACTCTGTGTTAGCCCACTCATTGGGGTAAGGGAGAAGTGGGGCTTAGAGCAGGGTGCAGGAGATACTTTGTTTCAAGGGAAATCATAATTAACGTATCTAATTAGAAAGTATATCCTAGCTGTGAGCTATGGTCCTGCGCAAATCATTTAAACTAACACCCAAAGCTTCAGTTTTCTTGTTTGTATAATTAGGACATTAAGGTAAATCCTTAACAGAATTGTTAGTTTTAATGCTACAGGATTCAATAGCTGTTAGATATTTGTAAGGTTATTACAAGTTTCTGAAGGAAATAAACTTAAGGACAAAAAAGACAATAATTTTTTAAAATTTTCCATTTTTTCCCCCAACTGATTTCTTCATTAGTCTTTTAAAATTCTTAAGCACTGGAAGATTAAGGAACAGGTTTTCTTCATGATTAGACTGCTGACAGAGACAGAAGACAGAGTGTACAACAAATGGCTAGAAGGGGTTGGTGCTCTGTGGGGACTGGTGGACAGGCCAGTCATATATAACAATGTGGACAATGGACTACAGAAAGAAACCACCAAGAAGAGTTGGGAGATGATTCTGAACTCTACTCGATAGTAAAATATCTCGACAGGTTAAAAAAATATTTCGTGGTGGTGGTGGTCACTAAATTCACTTGAATTCAACAAATATTGAGTAATTCCAATGGCAAAGTTCTGCAAAGGAAAAAACAAAGGCCAGTGTATTTGAGGAATTCATACTCTAGGGGAGGAGGATTGAAACAGGAAATAAAATAAAAGAAAAAGCAATAAAATACCAATATAGTAGTAATAGTAGTATACTGTCTGAATATAAACTGCAATTTTGGAGGCAGTGTACTAATTGTCTTCTGTACATTATAATATATACTGCTCATGCCCAATCTATAAAGTAAACGCATCATTTCCATTTTACAGATAAGTAAACTGAAGCTTAGAGAGGTGAAATAACTTGTCCTACCCCACACCATTCATGTGTGGTAAGATTAAGATTGAAATTTTAGGCACTGTGACATTCAAGTTTCAGAACAGAGGTAACTTCTTATGTGGTTTAGAGGAAGAAGGTACAGGACCGGAAAGGGAGTTGGGATCAGGAAAATCTTCCTGGAGGTGGCAGCATTTGAGATGGGGCTATGAAGGGCAAATTGGTTTGCTACCAAAAAAAGTAGGCAAGGGTAGTTGATGGCATGCTCCTGCAAGGAAAGCCCGGGTACGTGGGCACACAGATTGGCGGTTATTATTATTAAAAGAGTAGCAGGATATATGGTTCAACTATTAACCTGAGATCAAATCTCTGCATGTGCCAAACTCCAGCTGAAAAATTGGCTTAATTTTATAGACAATGTAGTCAGAAACAAAAGAGTGCTGTGATAAATGCTGTGGTTTAGAAAAATTATTCAGTATGGGATCATTTAGAAAAGGGAGAGAAAGGAGGGAGAATGGTACTTGAGAGAGGAGTTAGGTTATTGCAATAATCTAGTTGAGGGGTAACAGAGGCATATGGGAATGAAAGCATGAAAACATGGAGACAAGTTCAAGGTAATTTGAGATGGACTCTGTAAATAACTTGCCAAATAAATGGCTATCACACACTAAGGGGAAGATAGGATAATACAGGATGGCAGTTTTAAACCTGAGGAAAAAGTTGAGTCTGGAGGAGGCTAATTTGGGGAAGTGGGAGTCAAGGGAAGAAGTGGGGAGTCAGAAACCAGGTAGGAGTTAGGGATGAGGTAAAAATCTTTTGCACATATTGCTCGTTAGTTAAAAAGAAGCTCAAAGTGTAATTAAGGAAAAAGCCCAATAAAAGCCTTTCACAACATTGTCTTGAGAATCAAAATAAGTTGAGTGGTGTTTCTTAAGAAATGCATATTGTGAGACTGTTTGGAGAGTCCCCTCTAAATATTACATTTCTTTAAATAAAGATGTTTATGTTAAACATGGCTACTAGTTAATAAGCATGCTTATGATTTATGGAACAATGAGTCTTATCCACTCAGTTATTCATGCAACAAATCTGTCCTTATTATATTCCAAGACCTAGAATAGGTATCAGGAATCTCATGGAGGATTCATAGCCTGGTCTGGGAGACACATAGTTACAATAAACTGAAAAATGTATAATAATGATGATAATTGCAATGGCAATAGATGATTATCCAGCCTTTCACTTAGCATGTACTAAGTACAAATGCCTTTAATGTAGTTCATTTAATCTTCTGAACAATCTATGGGATAATGATATCCATTCTCCATATGAAGAAAACATTTTAAAAGAACCTTCATTAATGAGTCCAAGTTTACATGAGTAGTAAATAGGAGATCTGATGTTCAAAAATGATGGGCCTAAGGAATAGTGTGATAAATGATGTGGTTTAGAAAAAAATGTATCCAGCAGTGATATGTGGGGTGTATTAGAATGAGAGACCGGAACACAAAAGCGGAGTTAGTAGGCTATTCCAATAGTCTAGCTGAGAGGTAAGAAAGGCTTCAGCAACTACTACGGAAAAGAAAACTAACATAAGAGCAGGCTCAAGACATTGTAAGATCGACTCTGCATATATTTTACTTAACATCTATGCCACGCAGGTGGAAGTATGCTTGGGTCAAACCCTGTGGGATATAAAGACCCTCACATCCTCCAGGAGTCTACTGACTAAGTAACTCAGTTGCAACTAGTGGCTTCCTGATTTCTCTACATCCCTTACCATCTAGAACTCATGCTGCCCCCTAGAATTGTTATCCCTAAGCCCTCCTTGCTAGCTGTGCTTTACATGCTATTGAGACTGATCCCATCCACTTCGGAGTCCATGAGTGCTAGAAGTGGGCAGCCGTTTGTACCCATTTCACTTTCTGAACTTGGCCCTCAAACCAGATTTCAGCTGTACGTCTATACTGGTGTTTACCATATGAAGTTTTCTAGCCCTGATTACATCCAGCAAAATAAAACACCCAGTAATAGGAGAAGGTGTAGACAAGTAATATTTAAGTAAATGAATTTGGAGTAAGGAACAGTAGGTGTAGAAAGGTTCTCTAGTATTTACTTAATCGATCTGAATTGCAGTGCCTTATCCTATTAAAAGTGATATTAAACTCAGGCAAAAGACTGTTTTGATAATCAAATTATGCACATACACATATATTTTAATTAAAGCATATAGTTTTTAAAGTTCTATATTCCATTTCTCTCTATTCCCCATAACTGGAAAAAGCTTAATTTGTTTATGCAGCCATAAACTAAACAATTGTTCAGTCTCTGATAGCTATCTTCATACCATTTAGCCAAGATGTTAAAATACTTTCCAGAAAGCTAATATTAAAAAAACAGAATTAAAGGCAAAGAAAGTAAGAGTATCACATTAATTATCCCTACCTCTAAAAACAATCTTACCAATCTTCTGAAAAGATAGTGCCTGGAGATTTTCTTACCAAGTTTTAAACGTTGGGGAATTTGTTAATCAAGAAAACAATCTAAATAAAAATGAACTATGGTCATGTAAGTTATAAGCTTATGGAGAATTTGCATGTTAAAGCAGTGTGAATTAGAATGTTCATGAATTTTTAAAAGCTAATTCCATTCAAATACTTGGTACCTATTAGTAACTGGGCTGAATGAAAAGTATATGTTGACTAAATGAATGAATCAATGACAATGAACTTTAAAGCATCATATTCTAATTCTGACAAATGTCAATAATGTTTTAAACATGGACTTACTTTCCTAATGCACAATTTTAAGTAATCCTAGAGAAACTAATAATGATAATCATAATAGATAGGACGATGATCATAACGATTGTGATGATGGTGATGATAATAACGGTAGCAGCAACAACAACAAACAGGGTTTACTCTGCTCCAGGCACTGTTCAAAGTGCTTTAATATATAGTAACACATTTAATCTGTATACCAAACTTCTAAGGAAAGTTTTAGTAATATATCCGTTTTACAGAAAGTAAGGCAAAGGGAGATTAGTAACTTGACTAAACTTATAGAACTATTCAATTGCAGAGCTAGGATTTGAATACAGGCAGTTGCTAGGGCTGAAATGGAAATTAGTGCAGAGCAAAAGAAGTACTGGAAAATATGGGGGCTACTGACTTTGGATAATGAATTACTTTCAGTGTAAATATGAAAAGTCTTGGTTGAAAGACTGGATTCATTTTATATACATGGAGCGAAATTTTGCAAGACTGTTAAAACACAATACAAAGCAGTGATTAAAAAGTCTAAGTAAGACTACTCAACCACAATGACCTCCGAAATGTTCATTTTAAGCTGTTGTTCAAAGAGAATAAAAAACCATTAAGAAATCCAGGTAGCAAAAGAGTATAGAAAAGATTGAGGATCATTTGTATATCGGTATGTCAGTAAGTTCTCATATCTCTCGAAGAAAATGGGAAGAAAGAATAATTAAGCAATTAATTTTAGAATTGGGACTGGTTCTCCCCTCCTCCTATTCTACTTACCTTGATCTTTCCTATAAAATAAAAAAACAATTACAAACTATTCAAGAAGCAAACACAAAATTGAAATAAATATTCTTATTCATGAAAAGAAAAAAATACCTCAATGCAGCCTTAGCTTTTGGGGATGACAGTAGCTCTGCCTGTACATCACTCATAACTTCTCCATCTTCTAGGCTTTGTGAGGAATCCTGCAATGACACAAATCTATAAGCATGTGGCTGCTATGCATATAAAATTAAGAATATGAATAAAATATCTTAGCACTGGAGAGTAAGTGGTTTTACTTTGAATATGTACAGTATGCTATTTCTTTGAAGATTGGAAACAGGTGTTAATATTTTCAGTGATTTCAATGTACTGTTCTCTTCTGTTTAGATTCTGTAATATTCAAAAGGACCACTTACACAAGATAATGTGTTAAGAGCTTTGGAATACATCATTTAGCTTCCTGTTTTTCAACCATAGGCTTTTGGGACTGAGTATTTTAAACCAGAAAGAAAGAGAATACCAAGAGAAGATGTTATTGACAGGTGGTGCTGTATTAGCTTTAATGTACTGTACTTGCTTGAATCACCCCTTCCCTCCATGACACAAATATAAGGTAAGCAAAGTCCTTGAGGAAAAAAAAAGTTGCCTGGCAAGGTCACTTTTGTCAAAATTATAACAAGAATCTCGCAGAAAGAAGAAGTCTAGAGTTGTTACTTTGCTGTGAGACTTTATTCTGAGGATGATTTTCATCACAGAGAAATTAAAACTAACCACTTTATTTCTAAAATGGTTAAAAGCCTCTTCCATAACCAACAGGTAAGAACGTCAGAGAGGCTCTGCACTTCCAGGGCAGTGACAAAGCTGAATTGGATGTTACTCAGAATAGGAGAGATGCTAGATGCTAGACAGAAAATATGATTTAGAGGCTTGCATATGTAAGGCATAAGCTCTCTTTTAGGCTTTGAAATTGTACTTTAACAGAATAATTCTGCAGAAACACCACTAGGCAAACATTCTGTAATGGAGTGTCTTTGCAGTGTAACAGCAAACCTCATCAGGAAAGAAATTATCATCAACAACCACACCAATAAACAACTGATCATTCATGGACCTGAAAAAATAATTTAAACAAAAAAGTAAAATAATATTTGACTTTAAGAGCTTCAACATAAAGGAATTAATCTCTTAAAGGAAACAAAATCAAGGAGGAAAAAAAGTATTTTGTCATAGTGAATTAAGTAAAAACAATATATTTCATTCAGTCTGAGCAGCAACATTCCATCAAGGGTTTAGTGGTTTTGCGAAGGACTTGATCTACATTAGAGTTTGTTTGCTTGTTTTTCTACTCTCCAGAGGGATAAGGAAAGGGAAGAAAATCCATAAGGTTAAAGAACACTTCATAGTTTCAGGCACCAAACCTTGAAAGCTGATGTCTTTAAAAGCTTTTGAACATTCACAGAGATATTAAGGGCTGATATGATGCTTACAGAGAATGGGAGACATGGTTGGGCAGGTTATAAAAATACTGAGGTTGACAATTTAACAACCCATCTGTGATGGTCACACTCAAGGCATTTGATGACTTCATTTATGCTATTGTGGGGTTTTTGTGTTTTTTTTTTCTGTTACTGTAAATGGAATAGTTCATTTCATTTTTGGATTATTCATTGCTACTGTATACAAATACAACTGATTTTTGTATATTGATCTTGTATCTTGCAACCCTGCTGAATCAGTTTATTAGTTCTAATAATTTTTTTGTGTGAATTCCTTAGAATTTTCTATTTACTAGATCACATCATTTGTGAAGAGATAGTGTTTTACTACTTCATTTCCAGTATGGGTAACTTTAATTATGCTTCTTGCCTAATTGCCCAGGTCAGAATCACCAGAATAATACTACCTAGTAGAGGCAGAGGTGAGTATGGAAATTTTTATCTTATTCCTGATCAGGTGGAAAGTTTTTAGTTTTTAACCCTTAAGTAAGATATTAGCTGTAGATTTTTCCTAGATGGTCTTTTTCAGGTTGATGAAGTTTCCTTCTATTTGTTGAGTGTTTTTATCCTGAAAAGGTGCTAGAATTTGTTATATGCTTTTTTTGTATCTATTGAGATGAACATGAGGGTTTTGTCCTTTATTCTATTACTTTGGTGTATTACATTGATTGGTTTTTGTAAGTTAAACCAATTTTGTGTTCCTGGGATAAATCTCCATCTGTGACAGTACACAATTCTTTTTATACTTGATAGAATTCAACAGTGATATTAACTGGGGCTGGGATTTAGAGGAAGTTTTTTATTACTATATTCAATCTCTGTATTTTTTATATACATTCAGGTTTTCTATTTCATATTTATTCATTTTTGGTAACTGTGTTTTCTAGAAATTTGTCCATTACCTGTAAATTATCTAATTTGTTTCCATACAATTATTCATAGTGATCTCCTATATTCCTTTTTTTATTTCTATAAGGCTGGTAGTGATGTATCTTGTTTCCTGTCTGATTTTGTAATTTGAGTCTTGTTTTTTCCCCCTTGGTCAATCTAGCTAAAGGTTTACCAAATTTGTGATCATTCCATGAAAGAAATTTTGGTTGTTGATATTTTTCTATTGTTCTCTGTTCTCTAATTTATCAATTTTTGCTCTAATCTTTATTATTTCCTTCCTTTTACATAATTCAGGTTGTGTTTGCTCTTATTTTTCTAGTTTCTTAAGGTGGAAGGTTATTCTTTTGAGATCTTTTTTAAATGCAGGCATTTATAGTTATAAATTTCCCTCTAATCACTGCTTTCACTGCATCTCTTAAGTACGTTTAGTTTTAATTCATCTTAAAATATTTTCCATTTTCTCTTTTTATTAATTTATCCATTGGTCATTTAAAAGTGTGTTGTTTAATTTCCACATATTTGCAAATTTCTCAGATATCCTTCTGTTCGTGATTTTTAATTTTATTTCATTGTGGTGGGAGAACAAATATTGTATGATTTTGATCCTGTTAAATGTATTGGGGCTTGTTTATGGACACGCTTATGGTCTATTCCAGAGAATGTTTCATGAATCCTTGAGAATTATATGGATTCTGCTGCTGTTGGGTAAAGTGTTTTATAGGGGTCACTTAGGTGTAGTTGATTCATAGTGCTGTTCATTGTTGATCCCATTTCATTGTTGATCTTCTGCTTAGTTGTTCTTTCCATTACAGGTATTTAAGTCTCCAATTATTATTGTTGAATTGTCAATTTTTTTTTTCAATTCTTTCATGTTTTGATTCATGTATTTTAGGGCTCTGTTGTTTGGTACTTATGAATTTATAATTGTTTTATCTTCCTGATGGACTGGCCCTTTTATTATAAAATGTCCTATATTGTCACCAGTTACAATTTTTGTCTTATAGTCCATTTTGTTGGATATTAGTATAGATCCTCCTGCTCTCTTTTGGTTACCAATTGTATAGCATATCTTTTTTTTCCATCCTTTTGTGTTCAATTTATTTGTATCTTTGAATTGAAAGTGTATCCCTTGAAAATAGCAGTTAGACCAAGCTCTCTTAAAAAACAAAACTGCCAATTTCTGCCTTCTGATTGAAGTTTTAGTCCACTCACATTTAAAGTGATTACTTCTTTTTTGTTCCTCTAATCCTTCTTTGCTGCCTGCTTTTGTAATGAGTATATATTGATAAATATATATCTTCTAGTATTCTATTTCAATTCTCACTTTCTTTAAATTTTTTTTTTTAGTTCTTTTTTATAATGGTTATCCTGAGCTTAAAATTAATATATTAATTTAAAACAACTGAGTTCTGATTAATACCAACTTATTTTCAATTCCATATAAAAACCTTGTTTGGATATTGCTATGTTCCTTCTCCCCTCCTTCGTGCTATCATTAACACACAAATTACATCTTTAAACATTATAAGCCCCTTTATATGGTTTTATAATTTTTGCTTTGTCTGCTTGTCTTTTAAACCAGGGAACTGTCAGACAAGTCAAATAGTGGAAATTCTCTGGGGTAGGACTTTTTGAGGAACTTCATACCCATTCCATCTCCTCCTGTGGCTGCTGGTTTTCATATTGATTTCAGATGGTTTTTACATGGTTGCAAGGCTGATGGGGATAAGAATAAGTAAAATACTATAAAATGCTCTGTTCTTAACAAAATTCAGCTTTAAAAAAAAAAACAAACCAAAAAACTAAATGCTCCTCTCATTGCTGCAATCCTTTGGCTAATTTCTAGAGTTCTGAAAAAGTTGATTTTGACAATTTTTGCCATTGTTCTTGTTACTTATGTGGAAAAGGAGAGCTTCAGAGGTTCTTATTCATCATTCTGGAATGTTTCTTTGGAAGTTTTACTTTTAAATATGTCTTATTTCTATGGCTGGTATGTTGATGCTGGTTTTCCGTGGCAAACATTATGTCCCTTCCATAGAGGCCTATTTTAGGACTGTTTGAGTGTCCTCATGATATAGTGGCCTATGATGGTATATTTGATGGCATCTTACAGTTTCTCACATTGCCTCCAGAGTGAGCAATCCAAAAACGAGACAAACAAAAACCACTCTTTTCATCACCTAGCCTTAAAAGTCACAAAGTATAATTTCTGCCATATCCTACTGATTAATAGCAAACTGTCAAGTCTGGTCCATATTCAAGGGAAGGAGATTAAGTTCCATAGTTTACAGTGGGGAGTATTAGAGAATGTGCTGACATATTTTTAAATCACCCAAAGCTACTATCAGAAGAGATACCTCAGATGGAATCTGCCATAAGGCAGGATGAAGTGAGTGAGGATTGGAAAAAGACTGAAATCAGGTTCTTTGAGTAATGTCCACAAACTTTGCCCCATTTCCAACCTCATTTTAAGCAGAGCCACTTCACTTTCATCATTTTTTTTATATCCTGAGAATGCTGTTTAAGATTTCTTTTGGGGAAAAAGAAGAGAAATCCTAAACAGCATTCTCAAGGAATTTGGCTCTGAATCATTTAAATATTCTTCTATATACTGTATTACCATGTAGTCCAACCCAGTCATAGTTTTCAAATGTGTACATTTCTCTGACAAACTCTAACATATTTAGCTATTTCTTTCTTACTCTTGTTAACAGGGGATGTGACAAGGAAGCCATATGCATAAATATAAGTGGCAGTTAATTAAAATAATTTATATATGACTTTGTAATTCTGCATGGGTATAGAAATCCCTAGGATGTCAAAATTTAAAAAACGAACAGGATATTTGTTAGGAAGTTTGGATTCTTTCACCTCTTTGCTCCTTAATCTAAGAGGTACTGTCTTCTTTATCTCTTTGCTAAAGCAGAAAAATAACATACTTTCTAGTTCAAATCCACATTCTGCAAGGTTAAAAGGAATTTTCCTCTCCTGGTTCTAGTTAGAGAGTAAGTAAACATTTTATTTATGCCAACAAAGTACTTAATATGTTGAATATATGGAAATCTCAATTAGAATATGAAAACAATATTGGGCCAACTGCAATATAATAATATGCTCAAGGGTAATTCTGAACTGACTACAGTTTTGGACCAATCATGTCAATAATTGCAAACTTAAAAAAAGAATACATTTTTGTCATAATGTATAAAATTGTGCAGGGCAGAAAGTAAGCTATAATGTAAACTATAGTCCACGGTTAGTAGCAATGCTTCAATACATGTTTATCAATTGTAATAAATGTACCACACTAATGAAGGGTGTTGTTAATGTGATAAAGTGTGGGAGGAGGAGTGGGTGGAGCATATAGGCATACCCTATATGTTTTATGTAACATTTATGTAATCTAAAAATTCTTTAAAAACTTAAAAAAAAAAGAATATATCCATTCACAGACTTAACATGTTGTAAGACATAGGTTCCACTTCTTTTAAAAGCATCAAAAACTCTTTGCCTTGTCACAATTCTCAAAAAGGGTAGTAACTATAGTTTATAATCTCAACTGATGGACATTATCTGACATTTGCCAAAATCTTTTCTATATATTGCAATAGCAGAATTCTTTGGTATTTTCCAGACATAGGGTAGGCAAACTGACGCTTAGGACATCCTACAAGGACATGAAGCCAATTCCAAGTTAACTTCAATTGCACTGTAGCAGTGTAGTGCCTCAAGTCTTATGAATAAAGGTAGCTTTTCTTTTTTTTACAAAATAAATCAATTTTAATGATGTATATTAATAAAGCATAAATCCATCCAAAGTGTATCAATGGTATTTGATACAATCATGTAGTTGTGCATTCATTACTTCAATCATTAAAGCATTTTCATTATTCCAACCATAATAAACAACAAAACAAAACCTCATCCCTTCTCAAACTCTCTCTGCTTCCCCTGCTGTATATACATATCTGCTATTCTCTGTCTTTGTAGTTTATTTGTATTTATATTTTCTAATAGCTTTAATTATGCAATATTATCCATATTCCTATTTCACATGAGGTTTCACTATGTTATACAGGCTCATGTTACATTTTTAAGCTTTCCTTCTAGTAATATACATGACTTAGACCTTCCCTTTCAATCACAAGGCAGCTTATTTCTTAACTGCGTTCATAAAATCACTTTTCCAAAAATTATAAAATAAATGACAAATGATAATTTAAGAATATTTAGGTTTTTACTTCACTAAATTATATGGTGAAATGGAGCATCATGAAATCACACATCTCTAAAAATGAAAATGATATATTTTTTCTCAGCTTATTTAAATAACTGAGAAAAAATCTGTAAATTCATGCTTTTTAAATTTGGAAGTAGAGGAACAAAAATAATTTGATTATGAAGAAATAGAGGCACAAAACACTGGTGTTGAACAGACATATTTCTTCAACTTTGGTTTGAAAAATATTAATTATGTGACTTCAAATCTTCAAACTTGCCTCTAGAAAACAGAGGTTTTAGAAACTATATGTAAATCTTACTAATAAAATTCTTAGGATTGTTATTTTTACAAATTCAAAATACAGATATATGGTTGGCTGCATAGACTATAAGGATACAAAGCCATTTCAAAGTTCTTCTCCATTTGCCCATACTATAATCCTTTCCTCTGTAATAAATTTCTGCAGGAGGTGAAGTCTTGCCAACTGGGCAGAGATCTTTAGAAGCTTGTTCACTTGTTGTTTACCTCTTTTATCAGAATAGGGAATGTATCATACATGGCTTGCACAACAGACAAGTTTAATTACAATTTTTAAAATGTGAACATTTTTAGCAACACTTTCAGGATCACGGGAGCATTTCTGACAGCCAGAATGAGGTGGATTTAAACATCAGCACACTATTTTTAGCTTTAAAATCAACACATACATACATATTCCCAAACCAATTAGCAGCAGCTGGAAAGTAAAGGTGTTTACATTTAGTTAGCACTAGCACTAAAAACTGCAAGCGCTTGCAGGTTGTCTGAGGAGGGCCAAGCACCAGGCAGGAGCACCCCCTTCTCCAGGGGTGAACATGGTGTGGCATCAGGTTATCATTTCATATTTCTCAGTTGGTATAAGTCACTGATTTCACACAGGAATAAGTCTTCATTATGATGCATCAAGTTGGACATCTGCAAAGAAACTTAATCTTCCATAAAAATATATATATATACATTTTTGAGGGAAGCGAGTACAGCTCAGTGATTTCAGTGCCTGCTCCCCAAATAGGAGGTCCCAGGTTCAATCCCAGGTACCTTCTAAAATAATAATAATAATTTTTTTGAAGAAAAGTCTGCCCAAATTCTCAGTTTTTCCCCGGTCAACCACAAGACAATGCAAAATTAAAAACTGTTTTTCAGCATTGTGTTTCAACTTTCAGGTGAGAATTAAAATAGATGTCCCATCTTTCATATTGTCTTCTTTTGACTTATAGTTGACAATGTATTGTTTTTGATATATATTTTTTTAAACATTTTTTTTTTTTAAGATTTATTTATTTATTTAATTCCCCCCTTCCCCCAGTTGTCTGTTCTGTGTCTGTTTGCTGCATCTTGTTTCTTTGTCCGCTTCTGTTGTCGTCAGCGGCTAGGGAAGTGTGGGTGGCGCCATTCCTGGGCAGGCTGCACTTTCCTTCGTGCTGGGCAGCTCTCCTTACGGGGCACACTCCTTGCGTGTGGGGCTCCCCTACGCGGGGCTGCACGCCTTGCGTGCATCAGCACTGCGCATGGGCCAGCTCCACACGGGTCAAGGAGGCCCGGGGTTTGAACCGCGGACCTCCCATGTGGTAGACGGACGCCCTAACCACTGGGCCAAGTCCGTTTCCCTTGTTTTTGATATTTTCCCCTCAATGATTTTTAACCCTATTTGGAACCACTTGCCCATAAAATTTTAACTGTAACCGAGTTACGTTTCAAAAGCCCAGGTGCATTTTAAAACAAGATTTGCATTCTGAAAAGTCAACTGTAAGTTTCTTCTGAAGTTGCACATGAATTTTAGAATGAGAGCATTAGAAAAAATTATACAGAGAAGATTTGAATGTCAGGTTGTGTGCTTGGTGCTCATATATAAACATAATGTAAATTTTAAAATTAAAATTCTGGGCATAATTTCAGAATATTTGTTTTTACTTTTTAGATCAAGAATGTCTGTGCTAAAGTAAAAACAAACTGTATTTGATAAGCACACATATGCAATTAACATGCATTTTGGTAGTCAAGTACTGCTATTCATACTTAACCTAACATATACTCTCTATGCCTTGGGTATGGTAAATCTTTCAGTTGTCTTATGGATACCATTCCTAAAACCTTCCCATTTGACCAACTTAACATGCCATTTGATTACATATCTATGCACCTAGAAATTAGAAGAACTAGAGTTTCAAAAATTACAATCTGTTTGAGAATAAGGACTGTATGTGAATTCAGTTTTACCACTATTATAGTAGTGGTTCTCAAACTTAAGCTTGGATTAGAATTACTTGAAGCTTTGTAAAAACACATCACTGTGCCTCCCTCTCAAATTCTGATGTTGTAGGTCTAAGGTGGGGCCTAAGAATTTGCATTTATAACAAGTTCCCAAATGCTCTAATCCAGAAACCACACTTTGAAAAACACTCCTTTACAGTAAGTAGTGAGCCTTAACAGACAAAATACCTAGCAATGTTAATTAAGCCCTGCTGATCAGCTAGTCTGGCCCATCATTATAGAATAAAGGAAATTGAGAAGCGGAGAGCTGAATACTTTTTCACATATTGTGATAGTAACAAAGACAGATTTCAGGATTTCTGATTCTTTATTCAGCACTCTTACTATTGTACCATGATAAACACTTGCTGCCCTGACCTAATGAATGCTGACCTTATTGTTCATTTCTGGATCCTTCTGTCTCAATGGTATTAGCAACTATAACAACATCTTGGACATACTTTGCCTTTTTGCCAAATATCTCAAAACATTTAACTTTTAATTCAGTGTATATTCACAACAATCCTTGACCATTTCTTGGCATTTCTATGCCAATTTGATACATGATTATATTTACGGGCAAAAGATCCATGTCTTGTCCAAGGTAAAACTGAAGGTCAAAGAAACGACCAAGGTTCCCTAGAACCCATGTCCCCAAAGATTTAGGTTTGAATGCAAGCATGTTAAATATATTTATCTTAAAATGTTTCTTAGTTATTGATTTTAGTTGAACTGAGAGAGGAAAAAGCATCACCTTATGAAATATTAAAGGACATTTTCTGCATGAAAAATTATCAAATATTTCATTATTCTAAAGATTGTGTCCTAATACTTTTTAAAACTTTTAAAAGTTATATCATAAATTCTATACTAACTAGTCCCTTGCTAATCTTGGAAGCAGGTAAAAGCATTGACATTGAGTTGCTAGCTATATACACCTCAAAACTTCGCCTGTAGACTTGTTCTCATACACACACACACAAACGCATACAGTACTAAGCCACAGGGGTAAGTTACTAACATATATAGGGTAAAACCAGAATGAGTTTAAATAATGCTAAACTTTGTAAAATACATAAAATATTGACACTCTATCACTTGACTGTCTTCAGAGAGATCATGCACTTGTGGATTTCCTATTGCACAGGTGAAGTCCCATTGAGAAAAAACGTGTAGGGGTGGCCACACCTTCTCTTTTCTGCTTTGGGCCCAATAGATATTGAATAGCTTCAATAGCAGAAAATAATTCAAAAAGAGGGAAGACCAAGGCATAGTAGTAAAATTACACTCTGGTGTAAGACAAAGGAGACTGAGGTTCCAAGAGAAGTTCTGTCATTTTTTGCCTGGTACCCAGGCACCTAATCTCCTGATCCTCACATTCATCATCTATAAAAAGGGGATAAGAGAGTTAAAGGATTTTAAGGTCTATTCCAGGTTTAAAATGCCACAGTAAGGGCTGAAAAGGGTAGTCTAGGGATGTAAATGTCAACTGAAAGAAAGCTAGAGAATAATCTAGGGACTGTATAACACAGTGAATCCAGAGGCAGATGAAAGTTGTGGGTGATGGTACAGATGCAAGAATGTCCTTCTATGAGTTAGAGCAGAGGTATGCCACTATTGCAGGGTGGTGGGATTTATGGACTGTGGTTAACAGCAACAATGTAATATTCTTACATAAATGCCAAAGATGTACTGTGTTGATAATGAGGGTGGGGGGCTGTACAGAAAAAGTGTGCCACATGAATGCTATGGACCATGGTTGGTGGCAATAATCTGATGATGATATCTCATCATCTGTAACAAATATTCCACCACGGTGTGGTGTGTTAGTGAAGGAGTGTTGTATGGGGGTTTTATTAATACACATGTGCATGATTGTTTTATAACTTCACAACCTCTGTAATAAAAATATATTTAAAAAAAATAATAGGATAGGTAGGGGGAAAATACACCAAATGTAATATATGGACTATAGTTAGTAGTAATATTTTGATGAAGCTCTTGCATAGATTGTAACACCATAGTTTGTTGGTGTTGGGGGGGAGTGATGTATGGGACCCCTGTATAATGTTTTGCATGTTTATTTTGTAAGTTCAAAAATATTACTATATACTTATTGTTTATGTATGTTCTTGTATGGATGATATACTTCAATAAAAAATATGAATTTTTTAAATGTCACAGTATGTACCGAAGTCATGCCAAATAGCAAAGCAGGTAAACCCTTACTTGAAGAAACATGCATATAAAAATTCTCCAATAGGTAAATTAAAGGGTGAATATTAATTTGAACAAATACTTTTTTGGTAAGCTTCACTTGAGAAGCAAATTGTCATAGCAGATATATAATTTTATACTTTCTTAGCATGCTGATTTCTATATCACTTTTGAGGAACAAGTTTATGGCATGAGGCAAAGTGCACCTGAAATAAAACTAAACCCTACCTATATTCCTTTTTCTTTCTTTTTACTTTTCTATGATCTTTTCTTGGATATACCCGTTCCTTCTTATTGATAATAATTAGCAGATTTAGAATTCAGCCTTATAATTTCCAAGTATTCTGATGAAGAATGGAGAACAAATGAAATTTTAAAAAATTAATTCAAACCCTTTATTCATTTTACCTGATGGATTTTTTGTGTTTTTTTTTTTTTGTTTTTTTGGTAGATTTTTAAGGCACTCTTAACCAAACCTGACAGACAAAACACAGCTGTGTTAAAAAAATAAAGGAGGGCACATATTCCATTTTGTATGTGAGATCTATGTGGACTAGACATATCGATTGGCCTCATCTAGGTCTCAAAAATGAAAACCACTATTGATGTGAAGAATCAGCATGTCATCTGCTCTGTTAACCTTTCAACATAAGGCCACCTCCAGCAGGTATGCTGTTTCCCACACAAACATGTTCAACGAAAAGCCGCTTTAAAATCCTTGGAACTATGGAAGTTCAGAAGTTCAGCAAGGTGATCCTGCACCCCTATTTTAATGTTCACTGATTCTCATTCAATTAATATTTTTTAAAGTAGAGAATACACTTTTCAAACACAAGACTGATACAAAAACCAAAAGATGTTCATGATCACCACTCACATTTATAAGCAGATCATTTTCCCCACCATTTACAGGTGATTTTTCCCTAGTTCTCCACATCCTAGTACTTCAGAACTGCTTGAGCCCAATGCTTTGGAGTATCGAGATAACGCTATGAGTAGCTAAAAAGGGTAAAGACATTGAAGAACATAGCAATCTCCTACAAGGTTCTGGAGATCATGCTACCACCATAAAATATAGTCAAAGGTATTGTAAATATCTGCTTCTCTTTCATTTACACTATTTAAACTAAACCATCTTCTCAAATATTTAGAATACGGGTCTATCAAAATCAACAGTTTGATAGCAGTAGGGCCTAATTTATTACTACAAATCACTGATCAAAACTGGTAAATATAAAGTCTTGAAAAAGTTAGGGTAATTCAGCAATTACAAAAGAAAAATTTGATTTTACTGGCAGAAATACATTTCAATCAAATTTGACTATAGTAAATGCACCATATACATTTAAGCAAAGTTATTTTTAAAAATCCAGGCTTGATTAGGAGAAAATAAAGATAAAAGGACATATTATTAGAGCAATATATTTCATTTGCACATGAATTTCACCCATGCCAGCAAAAGCACACTTCCCTGTGGTTCTTCACAATGAAAATCTTCACAGCAAAAATGTGCTGCAGAAAATTTTGTATCTGCAGACCAAATACATAGCTCCATAGCTGCTTCAGGGGGAAAAAAAAGTTATGCACACTGATTTGTGTGCTTTGTTTAATAATGCACCTTTTCAAACAGTTCTCAAAATTTATGAAGCCAAAAGTCTATGTTGAGAAATTCTTCATAGTTATCAGATGGGGAACCAAATTTACCCTGTCTTAGTAGACAAATAAGGTAAGTTCAAGGACTTTTTAAAAGTCTTTCTTATCGCTTATATTCAGTACCCATTTCACTCTCTTCTCCATCCCAAATACTCCCTCAGCACCCCGTCATGTGTACTTGTTTCTCTCCTATGGCCTCCATATATCTTTCTATACAATCAATTTGCCACTTTGTCATTCTTGCATTTCACTTTGTGACACCTTTATTGGAAGCTTCTGGTTTCAAAATCTATTTTACTAGCTTATGTTATAACACCAACTGAAAATAAACAATTTGGGGAAGGATTTTCTCAGACAACCTTAGATGCACTTGAAGCAATCCTTACATGACATATGAGAAAAGAGTGAAGAATAAGGGACAGCAGGAGAGGTAAAGGGCTGTATGGAGAAGAAAGTGTGGTGATCCAGAGCCAGCTGCACCTTCTTAGATTCTAACAGCACATGGAAAGACAGCTTAAAAATACGTAAGTGGCAGAATTCTCAAATACTGACATCAGCCAAAGTCATGGGCAGACATGAGAAAAAAAATAAACTTTTTTGTATGTATGTCTGCTTTTAAGCAAAGATACAAAGACACAACATATTGTAGCTATAGCCAGACCAGAACATATTCTGATAATGTGAGGAAATTTCCACCATGCATTTCTATTTAAATGCAAATATCTTCTAATTAAAATAGCTATAGTACTGGAGGCAGGAAAGCAATGCCCATTAAAAAGATCTCAGGGGTTGAGCTATCAATGACTAGAACGTAAGCTCCAGGAGGAGAAAGGTTCCCATCTGTTGAGTTCACTAAAGTATCCCAAAAGCCTAGAACAGTGCTTGACATAGAGTAGATGCTCAAGAAATATCTGTTGAGTGAAATAATTCCTGAAATTCCCCAAACTATAAAGTTAAGACCTTAAGTGCACTATGATATACTTAGCAAAGGCAAGCCATAAAAGTTGAGCAGAGCTTATTATTTTACTGTAAACCTCAGTCATCCTTCCCAGGAGTTGGAGACTTGACTCTGACCAGGGCTGCCTGGGTTTAGAGCAAGGGTTAAGGCAGGAGTCTGGAGCGCAGGGCACCAGTGCCGAGTGTGCCCTGGAAAGGGGTGATCACTGGCATTTATTCACTTCACAACCAAATTTAATCCAAACCGACTTGATAATCCTCTTGCCTTCCAGCCCCCACTCTACCCCTGTTCTTCTGCCTCCTGAAACCCCTTCCTTGGCTCAAGGCTCCATCCCTCACCCCCATGCTTGCACTGGAGACCTGCCTATCCTAGGCCCTTTTCCACAGTCACCAGAAACTGCTGATTCCACCCCAAATCACCTCAGCTCCTTAGTCTTACTGCCATGGCCTCAGCTCAGGCCCTCATCTCTTTCCCCTTTGATTCCACCCATTGCCTGGCGCCACTCAGTGACCACAAAGTCACTGCTGCAGATTGGGCTCCCTACGACGCAGACTGAGTCAGCAGCTGGCAGGTTTACCAGGGAGTGCTCCCAGGATGCACGCCCATGCCAGGAGTGGCACATGGGGCACTGGGGGGAGCTGAGGGGCAATGCAGCCTCGCTGAAGCCTCTGGCTGACTCTACAGGGAGCTCGGGGGCTGGAAAGGTCCTCCTGGGTAGTCCTGAGTTGGGCTGAGGGGGCTGGGCTTTACCCTGCTCCTCCTTCCCTCCAGACCAGTCACTCTTGCCAGCACTTGATTTCACTGAGGGAGTAAGCACTTTAGACGTGAAACAGTAAACAGGCTGTGTAGCATAGCACCCGTCACAGACAAGGTATCTTCCTCTTTAAAATGCTCTAGTGGCTGCCACTGCCTGTGCCTGGCTTCTCACACTTCTCCATTACACCACCTTTCGCTGCAATGGAGAGGGGAAACCATGTTCCTGGTAGGAAGGGAAGAAGCTCACCAACAGGCAACCTCTCTTTAGCTATTATTTTACCTTAAATACATAACCAGTCTAATTCAAAACATGTTTTACAGTAAAAATGTTCTAAACCACATTTTCCCCTCCAAACTTTAGGTAAAACTGACTCTTGAGGTGATGTTCCATGGTTATCCTGTGGCTTTCTGTGTCTCCTGGCACACACGGACCAGTGCCCTGAGGATTATAGATGCTCATTTGTAAAACATGGGCATACAAAGTCCCACGTACTCGGTATGGCACTGCAGGCCTCAGGGATGGGTGATCAGGCCTCTGCTTTTCTCGATGGCTCCAGTGTGATCTGGTAGTCCTGGCATTACCATGTTACTAACTATAAGCTTGGGCACCACCGTTTTCTCATCTATAAAATGGGACTTGTAAAAGTACCTCCTTGTTTAATTGTTATGGCAGGTAAACGAATTAATACACATAAAACGTCAACAAGAGTGGCTCTTACATCCTAGTCTGATCAATAAATGTGTTCTTTCCCCCATCCCTCCACCCAAGGCTGCCACACTATGTGCCAGTCACATTGAAGTACCTGCAGCCCCGATGCTGTGTCAGGTCTCTACGCTTTTACATACCAGTTGTCTAAGACACTGATGCATGCCTGACAAACATCCATCCATCCATCCTTGAACACCCGACTCGGGGCACTTTTTCCCAAGCACTCTGCACAGAGTTGGTCTCGCTCCGTGTACCTCATGCATGCCCAAGCTTTGTCATAGCATTGATCCCGGTCTAGGCACTGATTTCTTCTCAGCTTTGTTTCCCTTGCTTGGCAGTGAGCTCTTTAGGGAGTGGGCGAAGGGCCTCAGCCATGCTTGTATCCCCATCACCTAGCACAGGACTCAAGTATGATAAATATTCCACTCCAAAGGTGTTTACTAGACGAAGCAATCTGTTCCCTGAAAGGTTCTTAGGTAACTTCCAGTAGAAAAATTAAAATTAAAACAAGAGTCCCTTAGGAGGTGTGGACTATTATGCTGACTCTACGGGAGGATTCAAAGATGAATATAGCATTGTCTTTGGATTGAAAACCATAAGCTACATGCCACCATTGCCAGAGGCATCTCAGGCAAGAGAATTTAAAGTGGAATTGAAAGCTAATCTTTACTTGACGATTGAAATAATTTAAGGAAAAGAAAATGCACCAGTTTGTACCTGGCTGGTTATATTTCTTTATATATGTGGTAATATTTTATTTATTATAATGCAATTTAAAATGACTTTCATTATTTATAAAATGTATTCAAAGCAATATTTAAAGCCATCTAAGTTACACAGTCACTGGAAGCTGGAGTTTGTCAGACTCTAGCCAGCTGGAAGGGAACCTTGCCATGCTGACACCTCTAGATCTTGGACCTGCAGATCCAGGATCATTAACCATGGCTGGGACCATCCATCTTCAACAAGACTGTAAGCAAGGCCCAATAATCTCAGCAAAACCTGTTTTGAACCTCTTGTTCAACATTCCTCTCCTCTTCCTTTCACTTTGAACCCCTATCGTGACTCTAGGTGGAAAAACAAAAACAAAACAAAACAGTTTGGGCTAATTGTCCTCTCTCCTTGTTTTATCTCCTTTCAGCTCTTCCTTATCCTCCAATGGTGCGTTTCCCAAATGCCTCCAAATTTCCTAGTTTCCTATTCTCAAGGATGCCCTGAAACTTTCACAGAATGCTCAAGTATTCTCTTTGCCTCCTTGGTTTAAGGGAAATCTTCTTTCCCCAATGATACCACTTTCTCTATAACCAATGAGTGAGACATGTTCATTTTCTTCACGCTACCAACCCTCATCCTGGGGCTGCTACTGGATTTTGATTCCCACCTTCCTCTGTTGGAACCTGCACCATCCTGTTTAATCATCTTCTTTCCATGCTTTCACCTGTCAGTCTCGAACTTGGTCCTCCAGCATTTCCTCTGTCTCATCATTTATCTTTTTTTTTTTCCATATGTTTGTCTTTCACTATCACCCTGGGTGGTTTTTACTTCCACTGTAATCTTATACCTTATCCTTACTCAGTACCTTATTCCTCTAGCAGCCCTTTGTTTCAGAAATTGTAACCAAAAGAAAAATCAAATGTACAAAGGGAGGTGTTCAAGAGTAACTCATTATTCATCAAGAAACTGTTCTTGAGAATCAAAACACATCATCAAATTAGAAACAATAGTGCTAGCAAACCCATGAGCAAAACAGGAATCATTCAGTTCACAAATACTTACTGAGGGTCCCATTTGTGCCAGGTACTCTGCTAAGCACTGGAGATGGAGAGATTAAAAATTAGACACCCACTGCTTTAATGAGCTCATTCTGGGGAGTGAGGAGCAAAGGGGCTGAGAGAACATGGTAGGAACTGGCCTTTCCACTGTTTCGTATTGTTCATTCCATAATTCAACTCAACTGAGCATCAGTCAGATGCCACCTACACTGTTATTTGTTCTCCAACCTGGACCCCTTTTCATGTGTAACGACAACAGGTAAAAATAAACAGCTTAAGTGAAATCAGCCGTTCTCTATTAAAATCAATATTTTAAACTTTTTCTTTTTCTTTTTTTTTTTGGATCATAGTCTCATTTACAAAACTAATGATATTTATGGTTCCTCTCCAAAAGATAAAAGAAAATGCACATGCACACTGAATTCTGCATACAATTTCAGGGCCTTCAGAATTCTGGAATCTTGACTATGATCCCAAGTTAAAAACTGATGCTAAGATGCTAATCCAAGCACATATCTTTACCCAGAATCATAAGGGAATTTATAGTACAGAAATGGTAAATGTTTGCACAGACCGGTCCTTAAACAGTGACTGCTATAGGGGACAATATTTGAAACAAGGCAGGTACTGGATTCTATGGATAGAAAGCCTGAGTGGATATGGGGAGGGTGTCCCCTGACTACACCGCACATCTACTTCACCGTGAACCGGCAAGAGGTTGACAGGCCCAGAAGAGATAAACATCCCTTCAAAATCAGTCAGCACATGCTGTGATCTTTTCATAAGCCTTCTTGATAGCTAAGTCACTCTTTCACACAGAATTCCCAGTCTGAGTGATTCACATTGTGCCATGGCAAATTACAACTTATTACATGTTCTGGACCTTGGGCTTATATGCAGTGTACATGGAATTTCAAACGTTAAATCTGTGATGGTTTAACGTTCTTGACTATGATTTCATTTATGGGATTTGGGGATTGATTGACTTCTGCCTCTAATACTTAAAGTGCATTCCTTCCTGAGCCCCTGGGCAAAACTAACTAGAAGTATGTGACAAAGATGTACTATAATCAGATTTCTTAGTTCACATTTTTAGAATTGCTTATATTAGACAGTGATGATTTAATCCAAATATCATCTCTGTAAATCCTTGAATCCCATCCAGATCCACCAAATGGGCATTGGTAGTGTGGAGATTCTCTAGGACAGAAAATTTAAATGATGAAAATTTAAATGATGAAAATGATGAAATTGGCAGAATGTTCATAATGTCTGATTTTAAGCCACCTTCATAAAGAACTATCCAAAATCATTGGGCCATTTCCTCCCATAGTATGTGCATCATTGTCATCTCCTTCCATCTCAATTTTCACTAGACTTCAAAAACCATGGTCTCTGCATGCTGTACAAGTAAGCTGAAATTCTCATGATCACTGACATGGCTACAAGTATATGAAGCTGTAAGAAAGAAGGCCAAGTCAAAACACCTTAGGTCCTCTGCTTGATTTTTACCAGCTTCGTTTAGAGTAGATACTCATATTTAATTGACTGAATGAGTAAGTGGAAAAGCCCAGCCTCTTGCCCCATTGTGCTCCACCACATTCCCTCCCAAAGGAATGTGAGCAAGTGGGTTTTTTAAATAGTTACATGCAGAAATAACCAAAGAAACTGTACATTCATCTAGTCATTTAGTAAATGTCATTTTATAAATATCTGTAAATATATGAATGCTCCCTGAACTATATTTTTAATAAGTAATTGAAAGGAAAGGTTTTTTTTTTTAAAAAAAAAAACATTTATTTTTCAATTCTATAATAGATCACTTACTCAATCCTATATGGCACAATAAAATAGTCCCCGATGCAAAAGAAGAAATCTTTCTAATCAAAGCTGCTCTTGGTCTGAACAAGATAGAGATTTCCTTTTTATTCTGTTTTTTTAAGGTTTCTGCCATAGCACCCTCTCTTCAGCCCTGAGCCATATCTAATCAGTGATGAATCTCACAGTTTTCATGAACCCAATGTTGCATGGAAAAGCACATGCTTCCTGACAGGTAAGAGTTTTTTTTTAATAGTCTTTTTTTTTTATTTTTTTAATATTATATTCAAAAAATATGAGGTCCCCATATACCCCCCATCCCTCTCACCCCCTCCTCCCCCCATAGCAACAATCTCCTCCATCATCATGAGACATTCATTGCATTTGGTGCATACATCTCTGAGCACCGCTGCACCTCATGGTCAATGGTCCACATTATAGCCCCCACTCTCCCACGTTCCATCCAGTGGGCCATGGGAGGACATACAATGTCCGGTAACTGTCCCTGCAGCACCACCCAGGACAACTCCAAGTCCTGAAAACACCTCCACATCTCATCTCTTCCTCCCGTTCCCCACAAGGTAAGAGTTTTTTTTAAACCAGTGGTGGCATATACCCCTCTTTTTCCATATTACAAGGGGACTACTTCTACTATGTTTGAGGACACTCAGGTGATGCAACTCTAAAAAAATTCTGGAAATGACCTCTTCACTTGGAGGCAATCACAGCAGATTAAGATCACAGAATTTAACAGCTCTTCACAGGGGAATGACAATGGGAAACCAAACTATAGTTTCATAATCAAATCTATTCGTTAATTTTCCACAGATAACCTTCTTTTGAGGAACGAGCAAATTACAGATACAAAAAAATTGTTTTCATTTATTTGTAGAGATGGAAATACATGCATGCATGCATCAGCTGGATGCAGAAAGGGATATACAAAATAATGGATTCATTTTTATCCCTCTACTCCAGGAAATGGAGAATCAATGCAATTTCTGGCTCTGATTTGTCCTTGCCAGAAAGGAAAAAGAGAGAAATGTCTGAGTGCTTGGTGGCTGGTGTACAGCAGAAGGCATGAGTGCTGTGGAAGGAAAAGGAGCCAGGCTGTGCTATTTGTTTGTCTCACTCTGCCGTCTCCAAAGCATTGGTCAGTGGTGCCCCTCGAGGAAGTGCATGGATGGACGGATGGGCACAAAGATTTGGAGCTTGTAAAGTGGGGGGTCATGAGTATTGACATTATTCTATATACTTTGCACTGTGAAGTCAGCATCATTCATATAAGCCTATATTATTGCCACAAAGGGTTGAGACCAGGAGGCAGAAAGACATAAAAAGGATTAGAAAGGGAAGAGTGAAAACTCTGTAATCCTTTTGATAAATGTGATATGATTTGTCTCACTCTGCTCCCATATTTTTGGCCTGAAAAAATAGTGAAGCTTGAGGGTCAATTTTTAATTTACCACAGTGCACTCTTCCTCTACATTCTTGTGGTCATGCTCTAAGTGGCCTGAAATACAGAAAAATTGGTTGGCTTTTTTCCCCCCTTATTTTTCAAAGCAACTCTCTCATTTCCCAAATCCAGCTAGCATATCTTACCCTATTATTTTACAAAGCAATGGACCAAAGAATTTATTTTATTCCCTCCACCTGAATAATTAAATCTTCAATGTGCTCATGCATCTAGACTTTGTCTTATCTTGATTTCCGCATTTAAACCCAAACTCTTGTCAAATTTTCATCTTTCCTTCTAAAGGAAATGGCTGTGTACTATTATCAAATGTGTCACTGAATATGTTTCTACCATTATCTTCAGTTTTTGTAAGGATGCTAATGATGACTTCTTAGAGTATGGGGTTTTTACTGGAAAGACTTATATGGTCATTGTGCAAACATGATAGTCATTTGGATTGCAGTGGCTAACCTTTCAGAATCTGGTGCCATTTATTTGTCTTTATTCTTTGCAGGCTTCTGCATATAGCTTGCAGCATATAATCAAAGTGGACTAGAATAGTTGGATTAACCCTGTTGTCCCCTACAGAGGCTTTTGCTTTTATTTTTTATTTTTTTCCCCATCTCTACTTTATTTATTTTTTCCAAATTCTACTCAATTTATTCATTTTTTAAAAAGATATTACATTAAAAAATATATATATGAGGTCCCCATTCGCCCCCACCACCCCACCCCACCACTCCCGCCACAGTAACACTCTCCCCCATCATCATGTCACATAAACAAAATAAATTTTAAGAAGAATAAACAAACAAAAAAACAATAAAGGCTTTCACATTTCAAGCCTTGATTTAAGGATTTCTTTAGCATGGCTTTCTGGTCAATGCTCAAGAGACACATGGAATGATACTATATCCATTCTGTTTGTTCCTACCCTGAATAGCTATCGGACAATATTGCCTTAAACCTGGCAAAGTCTGTATGTGTATGTGTGTTATTACTGGTAATATTATATCACCATTTAAAATGTCCAACATTAAACACTGATGAAATGGTGACATTCATTCCAGGTTGACACCCTATAGAAACCATCAATCTTCAGAGACTTACTTTTTTCTAGCTATGCTTGAATAAAGCAACATAATTTCAAAAAAAAATTAACTTTACCTTTCTTGTTCTCATTACTCAATCTCATCACAAAAAGAGGTTATATGAGGTGTAAAGAACCTGCTAAAATATGACCAATTTTCTGGGCAAGAAAAAGACCAGAAAATTTACTGAACCAAATTGCATGCTTGCTGACTTTCATAAAAAGCTGGCTAGGGGACTGCCAGGATTATAAAACTAAGTCTTATGTCCCACTTCAGCTTAAGGATCACTGTAATTTGATTAGCATTAAAAGAATAAATGAAGCAGCTAATTTATGGAAACTACATTATATGATGGACAAAGAAGAATGACAGTCTTAATGGTGGGACAAATTTTTTTAAAAGATGAAAATGGAAATAAAAAAGGTAAGCTCAAAATTTTATTTCTCAAAATATGGAATATTTTCCATTTTCAATTTGGATGCACTTTTGAGCTTGGATGTTTTCCTCTTGTTTTTAATATTAATACTTTCCTGATCCAAAAAGAGTTTTAAAAGCACAAGAAAACCAAAAAGCTTAATTACTCTGGTAGCAACTGCATTAATATGAACTGTTAAATGTACTTCTAAGACTCTAAGCAATGAAAGCTAGAGGAGGGCTGTTAACAATACCCATATCTAGGGAAATGGACTTGGCCCAGTGGTTAGGGCGTCCGTCTACCACATGGGAGGTCCGCGGTGCAAACCCGTGTGGAGCTGGTCCATGCGCAGTGCTGATGCGCGCAAGGAGTGCCGTGCCACGCGGGGGTGTCCCCCGCGTAGGGGAGCCCCACACGCAAAGAGTGCGCCCTGTAAGGATTGCCGCCCAGTGCGAAAGAAAGTGCAGCCTGCCCAGGAATGGAGCCGCCCACACTTCCTGTGCTGCTGATGACAACAGAAACGGACAAAGAAACAAGACGCAGCAAATAGACACAGAGAACAGACAACTGGGGGAAGGGGGGGGGGATTAAATAAATAAATCTTTTTAAAAAAAACCAACAATACCCATATCTAAAATCTAAGCTATCTGCTATATTTACAACATCACACTTTACAATATGCCAGAGGGGAAGGTTTAGTGGTCTAGGTATCTGATTTTGAATTGCTATATTCTTTGAATCACACAATTTAATTCATCTCTTAATCCTTGTAGGGGTTCTTGTAGAGGCTGGCTCTGCAGACAAGTCATACCAACACCTGTGGGCTTATTCACCCAAGGTGTTTCCACACTGATAGTGAACAATGAGCTGGTCCTAGGATCTTCCTGTTGTCTTCTATAAAGTCATCAGTCCCCATATGAGTGGAGAACAGTTTCTCTCTCCATGCTTCAGGAGTGCCTCAAAGATTCCTTCCATGGTAGCAAAATATATAAAGTAAAAAAGGATTATTTAAATTTGTCAAAAATATCTAACATTCAAAATATGGTCATAGTAATTAAAATTTTAAAATTGTATTAATTGGAACAAAATAGATGTAAGCTCAGCTCAAACATGCAGAACTAGTTACAATTGGATGTCTGGCTTCTGAGGAAATACAAAGAGGCCTCTGTGATTGCTGCCACATAAACTACTTATTTACTTTCTCTCACACACATATACACATTCTATGTGCATCTTTATGGAAAATAAAGAGGTCACAAGAGAGCCCACTTATTATAGAATGTTCCTGTCAAGTAAATATGTCTGTACTTTGGCTTTTCAAAATGCTTTACTTCAATACCTATTTTGTAAAGTGTATTATTTCTGCAATATTTACTGTCACCTGGAGAAATAAAATGATAGGACTTGTTGAAGTCTTCACTAAAATAGGAAATTAATTGAGGTTAGAAATGTCATAATTAATTAGACTAGCACTCCTTCACTTTAAGGGATAGAAACTATACTAAGTGGTAGTAATCTGTACCTACTAACAAAACAATGCAATCTGTATTAACGACAGCATCAACGCAAGTTGCACAAAGTATCAAAATTTATCTGTTTTGTTTTCCAGCACTACAGGCCCTTTCCTGCAATGAACAATTCTGACCATATTTTAAAGATCACATTAGAATATATTTGTGTCAATTCAATCCAGTCTTTCATAAATACCACAAAATAATGGGAAAACATGCTTTTATATTCCATTCGTAGGATAAACATAAAAAATTAAACAACTTCAGATATAACTCAAATGTAAAATGTAAATATATACTGAATACCAAAATAGCATTAAATGTTTTATGGTCAGTCTTTTGAAAGCAAATACTTAACAACAGTTTAAGTGATACTTAACTTGAAGTTTAAGACAAAAAGTGCAAAGAAGATGGAAACTTCAATGGTTACTGTTTAAAATATTTAAATGTCAAGGGGAAGAATAGTTTTAGATATTTTACACTTAAAGCAAAAAAAAAGTCATATCATGGATAATTCACAAGATACTTAAGAATTACCATTTATAATAGCAATAATTTATTTTAAATAAAAATAACCTTAATTAGTGTTTTAAAATTTTTTATTTTAGCAAGAGTATATTCTTTCTTAGAAAAATTTCTGATGATTTTTTGTTTTTTAAAAAGAAAGAACAGTTAAAAGCAGAGATCCTTAGATTAAAAAAAAATAATTCTATGCTTTTGTAAGAGGCATATTTAAAACAAGACAACACTGAAAGGTTAAAAGGGCAAAAAACAGATGAGTAGATACTGACTAAGAAAGTCTTATACATCTATGTTACTATCAGACAAAATAGACTAAGTAACAAAAGCAATACTAGGGAATTAAAGGTCATTAATGATAAAAAAAAAAAGAACAAACTAGAGAATGATATAATGATTAGCAAACTATGTACCTAACAACATAGTTTCCAAATATAAAACATGTATGGAATTCCAAGGAGCTTGATAAATGCACATCCTAATGAGAGATTTTAAGACATGTTCTTAATATCTACTAATAGTTATTGAAGACTAAAGGATATAGGGTATTTAAAAAAACATGTCCCATGACATAAAACAAATAAAATCAAATTGAATGCACAAAATATACATCTTGTTCTCTGGCCACAATTAAGTTAAAATCAATTAAAAAAAAGAACAACAACAAAGTTTTAACAAAGATAAAAACCCAGTACTAGAATTTGTTTTTAAAAAGCATATATCTAAATAAATCATTTCAAGAGCAAACTACAGTGGAAATAAAAAACACATAACTATAATAATAAAAGTATTACATAATTTTTGTAGAGCTAAAGCACTAGAAAGAAATCAGAAAATCCAATTGTTTATATTACAAAAGAAAGACTGCAATAGATGATAAACATGTCACGTGATGGGTGATGGAGGATTTTATAAAAGAGAGGTTAGGTGGCTGTCACCTGAACCCCGATGATAAATCTTAGCAGCAGTAAGACATCATGTTTCTCAGTATGTGAGAGCAAATTCACAGCACCACTTACAAAATATCTGTGCCTAAAGATTTGATCCTATATCTCCACTCCACTAGTGGACACAGCCATTCCAGGTCTGCAGGATGGAGGAATAGAATATGGATTAGAGTGGACTTACTGATATTTCTATTAATGAACTATTGTGATTAGTAATCGAAGAAAATGTGGCATTGGTGTGGAGAGGGTAGCCATGGTGGCTGCTGGGGTTAGGGAGTAGGAGGAAGAGATGAGATGTGGGGGCATTTTCAGGACTTCGAGTTGTCCTGGGTGGTGCTGCAGGGACAGTTACCGGACACTGTATGTCCTCCCATGGCCCACTGGGTGGACTGTGGGAGTGTGGGCTATGATGTGGACCACTGACCACGAGGTTCAGCAGTGCTCAGAGATGTATTCACCAAGTGAATGAATGTCTCATGATGATGGAGGAGACTGTTGTTATGGGGGGAGGAGTGGGGTGAGGGGGTGGGGGTATATGGGGACCTCATATTTTTTTAATGTAATATTAAAAAAATAAAGACAAAAAAAAAAAAAAGAATTGATCCTGAATCCAATCAAGCCTTTAGCTCTAGCTATAGAAAATTTGGGAGATGAAAGGACAAGTTAAATGATGCCATGAAATGTATGGGACGTACAGAAAAATATTTACATACCAATGTTCATAGCAGCATTATTCACAATAGCCAAAAGGTGGAAGAAACCCAAGTGTCCAACAGGTGAATGGATAAACAAAATGCAGTATATACATACAATGGAATTTTATTCAGCTGAAAAAACCAATACAAATTCTGGTGTATGCTACAACAAGAATAAACTTTCAAGACACCATGTCAAGTGAAATAAGCCAGATACAAAAGGGAAAATATTGTGTGACTTCACTTACATAAAATAACTAGAATAAGCAAATTTACAGAGTCAGAAAATAGATTACATGTTACTAGGGGCTGGGGTTGAGGAGTGGGGATTCATTGCTTAACAGGTACAGAATTTCTGTTTGGGGTGATGGGAAAGTTTGGTAATGGATTGTGGTAATGGTATCACAACATTCTGAATGTAATACCACCAAAGTATACTTGAAAATGGTTAAAAGGGGGAAATTTAGAGTTGTATATATATTATCACAATAAAAAAAGTAAAAAAAAAAAAAGGGAAAGAATTGCACATCAAAAGACTTCACATAGACGGTGAAAAACTCAGCCACAAACAGATATCTGCAACAAGTATCTTTGACAAAAGGGTTCTCAGTTTGCCACAGGGCTGAAAATGCAGAGTACCAGTAATGGGTTAGCTTTTATAATGGGAATTTTATTAGGGAAAATCTTCAGCTCTGAGGCTGTGAAATGTCCAAATCAAGACACCATCAGAGATGCTTTCTGCCAAAGTCTGCAACTGGTGATCTTGGTGTCCTGCCATGTGGTGAAGATGGTGGCCAATCTCTGCTGAGGTCCCTGCCTTCTCCTCAAGGCTCACTGTCTCTAGGACCCCAGCTATGGGTGATCAGACATATGGCTTGTCTATTTCTGGGCCTCCTCTCTCAGCCTCAGCTGCTCTTTGTCCCTGAGCCAATTGTGGGTGACCAGGCATATGGCTCATTTCTTCAGCTTTGAGCTGCTCCATAGGCCTACTTTGTACTTTAGCTTCAGCATCCTCAAGTTCTCTCTCACACATGGCTGGGTCAAAATGGCAGAGCTCCCTTTTCTGTGTATCTTACTCTCTCTGTCTCCAGTGTCTACATATGCACCAGTGAGAGGGCAGAGACCCAACCTGAGCCATACCTCACTGATGCAGTCCAATCAAAAGCGATCTAGCCAAGTGATCTAAGTAAGGTCCCTTTACTGCATCTACTGGAATCAAAGGGTCTCACACCCATAGGAATGGATTAGTTGAAAAACAATCTTTTTTTAGGGATTCACCAAATTCAAACTGTCACAGGTTCTTATCAAGAATATACAAAGAACACGTACAAATAAATGAGAGAGAAGAGGGAAAGAGAGAGAGAATCCAACAGAAAAATAAGAGGCCTGAATAAGCATTTCACAAAAGAATACAGAAAAATGGCCAATAAACTTATGAAAAAGTAGTCAATCACATTAATTATCAAGGAAATGTAAATAAAATTCTAATTTGATTCCACTACAGAACAAAAATAATGACTAAAATGAAGCAAGCAATAACTGCTAGTAAAGAAATGGACCTCATACTCTTTTTTTTTTCATTTTTTCATTTAATTTTTTCATTAAATTGTCTTTTTTTTTTAAAGATATGTAGATCACAAAAAAATGTTACATTAAAAAATATAAGAGGTTCTTATATACCCCACACCCTCACTCCTCCCACATCAACAACCTTTTTCATCACTGTGGCACTTTCATTGCATTTAGTGAATACATTTTGGAGCACTGCTGCACCACATGGATCATATTTTACATTGCAGTTTACGCTCTCCCCCAGTACATTCAGTGGGTTATAGCAGGATATATAATGTCCAACATCTATCCCTGCAGACTTCAATCTCTGGATTGGCCAAGTGCCAACTGGGCCCGAGCCTCAGCAGAGTTGTAACTCCTATTCTCCAGTTTGCTGGACTTAACCATGTCAGCTAACAGGGAGGTAAAGATGGTCAACCACCACCCCAGGGAACCAAGAGTGCCTACAACTCCAAGCAGGAGAATCCCATCCATCAACCATGTGAGCTCCAAGTCCCCTCTCGAAATAGAAGTGGAATGGACATCACCAACCCAGGGTCCACAGGATGGAGGAATAAAATATGGATTAGAGTGAGCTAGTAATCAAACTACTGTGACTAGTAATGGAATAAATTGTAGCACCCATCTGGAGAAAGTGGCCACGGTAGTTGCCGAGGGCAGGGAGAGGGAAGAGAAGATGAGATTTGGGGGCATTTTCAGGACTTGGAGTTGTCCTCATACTCTCTTATACTGCCTAGTGACAGTATAATTTAGTACAGTCATATGAAAAAAAAATTTGGCATTATTTACTAAAAGTGAAAAGAACATACAGCCTATAACCCAGCAGTTTAACTCTTAGGTCTGTAGATTCAACTCAATGTGTATGTATATCTATGCTTCATAAGGCATGTATAAGAACACTCATAGGAACATTATTAAATATGCATGAACAATTGAACATAAAAACAAATTGTGGTATAATCATATAATGAAAACAATGCAGTAATGAAAATGAAACAGACTATTCCTACATACAGAAACTTGCATGAATCTCAGAAATCTAATTTTGACTGATATAAATTAGACAGGGAACACATTTTATTATTCCATTCATATAAAATTCAAAGCAGGTGAAACTAATCTATGTGTAATATAACCTTTGGGAAGAAAGAAGGCAGTGACTCGGCAGTGGTATGAGGGGCAGGGTGGGGGTGGCTTCTGGGATAGGGGAAATGTTCTGTGTTTTGGCCTGGGTGGTTAGTATAAGGATAGGTTCACTTAATGATGATTTATCAGTGTGCACTCTAGTCGTTCGACATAGTTATGAATTCCAAAAATAGGTATTGGATTATGTTTATAAAGTGGTCTGTACCTGGGCATGATTAAATTATGATTAGGCTTTGATTGGGCCATGTCAGTAGTGTGTTGGGTGGGGACTCACAGATAAAAAGCATGGCAAAGGACAGAGCTGGAGGGTGTTCGATATTGGAGTTTGGTACTGAAGTCTTAAGCTGGAGCCCCAGGAAATAAGCACACAGGGGAAAGAGAAGCAAACCCTGGGAAGAGATGAACACTGCACCTGGAAAGAAGAAAGCCCTGGGAAGAGAGGAATCCTGAGCCCAGAGAGAAGCAAGACTTGGGAAGAGAGAGAGGAACCCAGGAAGCCTGAACCCTGGCAGGCATTGACAGCCATCTTGCTCCAATATGTGGAAATAGACTTTGGTGAGGGAAGTAACCTATGCTTTATGGACTGGTATCTGTAAGCTCCTACTCCAAATAAACACCCTTTATAAAAATCAACAGGCTTCTGGTAATTTGCATTAGCACCCTTTTGGCTGACTAATACATACACGTTTCTTATATATCTTTTATTTTACCATTAAAAAAATAGGAGAAGGAAAACAAAATTCTCTAAGTTTATTACCTCAATTTTCTATTTGAAACACTTTCTCCAATAGATACTTTAGCAAAACAAAAAAGAATCTCAGAACTTCCTTCAACAATATGGATGAACCTAACTAATATGTTGAAGGAAAGAAGCCAGAAACAAGTATACGTGGTATGATTGCATTTACATAAATCTCAAAACCAGGCAACACTAATCTATGACATTAAGTCAAGAGAGTGGTTACCCTTGGGAGTGTAATGACTAGATGCGGGAAAGGCAGTGCCTCTGGAATGTTGGCTACACTATTTTCTGGGTTCAGGCTATGTGTATCTATTCAGATTGTGGTAATTCATGGAGCTGTTCACTTATTTATTTTGGAGGTGCCAGGGATGGAACCTGGCTTTATTTTTTAAAAATTTATTTATTTATACACTAGCTCCATGGCTTTATTTTTTAAAAATTTATTTATTTATAGTTTTTCAGGAGGTAATGGGGATTGAACCAGGGACCTTGTACATGCGAAGCAGATGTTCAACCACTGAGCTGTACCTGCTCCGCCATCTATTTTTCAACTATTCTATATTCATGCCAAATTTTAGAAAAGGGATCTAAGAAAGGATATATGTGAAATCTTATAAAGAAAATAAAAAGAAAATGACAGTAGTGTACCACATGAAAAAATGAAGGAAGACAGAAATAAAATGAAAGGATATATTAGCACATGAGGTTTGATGATTCTTCTTTGGGGTTCAAAGTCTTAATGGCATGGTTCAAATCATATCTGCTTAACAGTGAATAATAATGAAATCACATTTTGAATAAAACTTACTGGATTCTATTTTTATAGCTAATCTATCCAAGAATGGAAACTTAAGAGTTTATAAAAAGAATATAAACATTCTGGATGAAAAATAATAATGGGTTATCATAAATTCAGTGATAAATTAAGGATGAGAAGGTAAAGGAAAAGGAAGTATTCTAATTCCTTCCTTTTGATAAGAAGGAATTATAAGTATTGACTAAGGTGGGTAAATCAAGAAATATATGCTTAAGCATATTATTTAAAGTTATAAGGCAGCCATTAGTCTAACGACAACCATTAGACTGAAAATTTTAACAATCAGGAAGTAGAAGAGGTTAATGGAAGGTGGGAGGCAACTTAAGTGTATGAAATTCCTCATCTATGGCAGTAAATAGTCAAGAGTAGATATTATATGACACTGACAGATCAATAAGGGAATCTATATAATATTTAAAGTTATAATGATAACCACCTCCAAAATTTAAAAACAGCAACTATGAGCAGAGGTTACCTCTGTAATTGGGACCAAACAGGTGTCAGAGAGACTGACTTTTCATTTTATTCTTTTTTTTTTTCCCTGCCATTTGAATTTTAAGTACCTGCATATGTTACCCCTATAATATAAATATTAATACTATTTAAAATGAAACATGATTGCCTGTGATTTTATAATTCAATGAGAATTAAACTGTATATCATATTTTTACTTCAGCATCAATTCACATTTTTGTTTTGAAATACAAATGACAAAAAATTTTAAAAAAATAAAAATTTATGATTTGTCAGCATATTATAACCTTATGTATATTATAACCTTATGTATAGTTAGAAGACTATATTTCTCGGACTCGCTCAAGACAACTAACAAAATGATGACAATGGACAATCCCCATCCCAAAATGCAAACAGCATCTACAACTGCAAGTAAAACAGTTCCTTCCATCTGCCCCATAAGATTCAAGACCCCTTTCAATCTGAAGCACAGCGGGCATCATCATCCCCAATCCTCAAGGTGGATGAACAAACAAACATAAGGGGGGAATGCAACCATGGAACAAAAGAGACATTATTATTGTTGTAACAGAAGAATTTGTAACATTGACATAAAGATAGTGGTTACCAGAGGTTCTGCGGGGAGGCAGATGGAAGACTAGGTGCAACATAGGGCATTTTTAAGGGTTAGAATTATTCTACATGATAATGCAATGACGAATACAGGCAATTATATCTTTTGTCAAAAACTTATAAAATTGCACAGTATCAAGGGTAAACCATAATGTAAACTATTTTTTAAAAGATGGTACTGAGGATTGAACCCAGAACTGAGCTACATCTGCTTTTTTTTTCTTCAGGATTTACAATTAATATATTCTTTCCTGTGAATAAAACAAAACAAACAAACATGGTTTGTTTGATTAGTATCCATGCTTCAATGTCTTCATCAATTATAACAAATTTGTACCACAGTAATGCAAGATGTTATTAATAGGGGAAAATGTGGGAGGTAGAAGGGATGGGGTGCATGAAAATTCCCTATATTTTCTATGTAACTTTTCTATCTAAAATGTCTTTAAAAATAAAATTAATAGGGAAGTGGATATGGCTCAATTGATTGGGCCCCCATCTACCATATGGGAGGCCCTGGGTTCGCTTCTTAGGACCTCTTTGTGAAGGCAGGCTGGCCTGCGCCCACAGAGGGCTGACGGCTTGTGCCTGCAGAGATCTGGCACAGCAAGATGACACAACAAAGGGAGACAAGCAGACATAGAAGAATGCACAGCAAATGGACAGAGAGAGCAGAGAACAAGCAAGTGGCAAGGGGAGGGGGGAATAATTTTTTTTTAAATTAAGGGGAGTTCAAAGACTTAATAGATAAATAAACCAAAAAAAAAAACAAAACTTTTAAAAATGTTAATATATTTTTTTCTGAACCAAAAATAAAAAACACAACTATTTACTAATTTCTAAAGATCGTTCTCACAAGGGATTATATCACTATATTTGGTTTAGCTCTGCGAGATAAAATAATCCAAAAACTAAAAATCACCTATTAGAATATATAATATCATGTAAGAGCAGATTTATGTAATTCATTGAACCTAGTTCCTATTCTGGTTACTATTGCTATGTTATATTAATAAATTATCCCAAAATTTAGTGGAGTGGTATAAAACTATTATCTTCTTAAATTTTTATTTTATTTATTTACATATTTATTTTTAAGTAAAATTGTGTGGATGAGAGATTTGAGAAGGGCTCATCTGGGCAGCTTTCACTTAGGGTCTCATGTAAGGTTGCAGGCAGTTGTTGGATAGAACAGCAGTTTAAGGCGTGACTAGTCTGGTCATTTCAAATGTCTCACTCACTCGCTTGGCAGTTGAAACTGGCTCTCTGCTGGGAGCTCAAAGGGACATGGCCTCTCCACCTCAGTGGAATCAGGATAATGGAAATTCTTACATAGCAGCTGGCCTTCCCCAGAGGAAGTTGCCTATGAGAATCAGGTGGAAACTGTGTGGTCTTTTCTGGCCTAGCTTTAGAAGTCATACAATGCCTGCCACATACCGTTAGTTACAAGAGAGTCGCTAATGCCAACATAGGTTTAGGAGAGGGGACATAAATCCTAACTCTTGATGGAAAGGGTGTCAAAGAATTTGTGGACATGTTTTATAATCACACTATTCTATGGATTAAAAAACAAACAGAATACATGAATTTATGCAACATACTACAATTTTTTATTAATGAAGTCACATTTATTTTTAATTTCTACCAGTGCAGAATAGTTAAGTGAGCAATATTGGATTAAATAATATTCACCAGGGGGAGGGAAATTACTAAGAAAAAAAAAGTGGATCCTGGGCATATCTTTAGAAAAAAAGTACTCTCACCTGGAAAAAATAGATACTTTCACCTGTAAGCATAAATGGTAAACTGTGCAATTGATAAAATTTTGAAGAAAGATGTAGCAATAACTACCAAGTGAACTTAATATACTACTGTCATATCTAATAAAACAAGGAAGTCTAAATTATGAACACCCAGAGTTTTCAATGGCTTATTAACTAAATCCTCATGGCCCCTTAATTAGTTCAGAACCATAGAAAAGCACCTTTTCATAAATAAACCATATTTCACTCTTAATTTTGTATAAGGTCTTTTTTGAAACCCATGTATGTTATACATATATAAACTAATTCTCAGGGATTAAAATCTCAATGAAGTAATTCCAAATAATCAAGTCAAGGATCAGAGGGTTTATGATTAGGTGAGCTTAATTTGTAACAAATGCAAATTACTTTTAATTGAAGGAGATAGAACAAGGTATTAGGTGTCCTATTCCTTATACACCACTGCAACACTAAAATCCCTACTGTCTTTACTGTTTAATAAGCAAAATAAAGAGCTATGAAGGTGATTAGTAACAATGTGAATGTCCAATAGTACTATCTTTTAAACAAGTGTTAAACAATGTTCCTTTTCTTCTAAAGACAAAAAATCCCCAAGATTATCTTTATCCTGAGCTTTGCTACTGCTATTATTTCTCAATCATCTCTCCCACACATTCTCTAAGAGATCTTCAAACTGGTTTCAACTTAACTTGGAAATCAATTAGCATTCCATGAAGAACTAAGATTTGGGGGGCCAGATGGGATGGTTCCTCATTCTTGGCTTCTTCAAATCAGAGGTGACTTACAGAGTTAGAGAACAGTGAATTAATGAAGTGCACTGTCTGCCTTTAAAGTCACAACCGTGCATGTCAAATCATACAGCCAACACAATATTAAATACATCACGCACGAGGATGCTGACTGAATTGTTCCTACTGATCTTTTATATCTAGACCCTAGTTTTGAAAAGAAAGGAAGAAGGGAATGGGCAGGGAGAGGAGGGGAGGGGAGGAGGGGAGGGGAGAAGGGGTAAGAAGAGAGGGGAAGAGGAGGGGAGGAGAGGTTGAAGAGCAGGGGAAGGGAGAGGAGTGGGAAGGAGAGGGGAAGAAAGAAGAGGGGAGGGAAAAGAGGAGGGGAGGGGAGGGGAAAGAAAATAAAAAACACACAAAAAAGTAACTTAATCTTGAGACACGGAATTCCAAAACATAAAGGGAGGTTGCCTGATAACCTCAATTGACAAAAAAGCAAAACAAGACCAGGAAAAATTCTTCAATTTCTTCAAGGCTCCACAGGAACCCAAATCACTGGATTCTTAGGCCCTTTCAAGAACAATGATTTTAGACATTTCTTAGGAATGGCAATACTCTTTCTTCCCTCCTTACTTACTTGCCTACCAAACTAAATCTAGGTATTAAAAAAATAATAATGAACTAAATCATATGTGGTTGGTAGGCTAGATTTTGGGTTGATTTCCACTGCTATAAAGATATGGGACAAGAGCAGTACTTCTCACAACATCGTCCATGGGATAATTAGCAGATGATTAGCAGATGGTGCTTTCAGAAAGTGTTCTGTGGTCAAATAAATTTGGGAAACACTAGTTTAAATCAAACAAAATTCTTAATTGCAACACTTCCCAAAATTTTCAATTTGCTGTTTTGTGAATCCTCACGGAGGGAATACATTATAAAGTACTTCCCTATCTTATTTGACCTGGGGTCACTCTAGAAAACTGAAAATCTGTGGAATACCTACTGGAAACCCCTAAACTACATATACTGGACTTGAAGTATATTAACAACTACTGAGCTGAAAATAATATGGAATCCAATCTGTAGCTCTCTAACATATGATCCTAAATATGGAAAGGGTAATTAACATAGCAAGATACAATTTATTAGCCAGTAGTTTGGATTTCTTGAAATCAATAGCCAATTATAATGGAGTTGTTTTATGTATTGATGTCCAATACTCTTGACAAACATCAGTTATTTTGTTATATGCATGCATCTAGTTATGTAGTACAAGAATAAGCCAAGTGAGATTGTAGTTAACCGAACAGTTTTAGAAAACAGCCTACACTGCAGTTCCTGATACCCAAAATCCCAGGCAATTTAAGGTATTAATCTAATTTGAAGATCACATTTGAGTTTTTAACTTTTTCATTCTACTTTATAGAATTTTACAAGACAATTTCCAACAGATCATTTAGTGTCATGAAATTAGGTAAAGTTGAAAGAAAATTTATTCATAAAACACAGTACACTTAAAAAATATTATTCAATGTTCACTGAAATTTATACAAATAAATTTTCATACAATAAAATATTGTTATATAACTTCTTAGCATTTAAAAATTATAACCAGCTATTCATTATTGGCAGAGGTACTTTTACAGATATTTACTTTATGTAAATACTAGAGTTTTTTAAAGTATGAGGATTCTAATCACGGTTAAATTTTTTTCTTCCCTTCTCCAGATCCTGCTGTTTTGTTGCCTGTATCCACTCACTGTGTGATCTTCTGTGTCTGTTTCTTTTTGTCTTCTCGTTTTCTCCTCTAGGCTTCATCAGGATTCCATCTCTGATGCGCCACCTCAGTTCCTGGTTTCTGCTGCGTCTTGCCTAGACGCTCCCCTGTGTCGCTCTTTTGTTGTATCATCACTTTGCTGTGTCACTTGCTGCATGGGCCTGGCTCGCCAGGCACACACACCTTTACCAGGAGGCCTCGGGGATTGAACCCGGGTTTCCCCATATGGTAGACTGGGAAGCCCAATTGCTTGAGCCACATCCGCTTCCCCATGGTTAAAATTTGATCCGTAGTTTGATGGCATGATACAAAGAAAAAGTGCCTATGCTTATGAGAAAAGTTTCATTGTAGGAGTCAAGTAAAAGGTTACTTTTCGATTGTTTCTTGGGTATTTCATTATATCAAAAAAACTATCACTAATTCTTATTAGTAAGGGAGCTAGGGGTAACATCTTTCAGTTTTTTCATTATAGGAAAAGTAAAGATATAATTTTGCAACCCAAACAAGAGTCAAGTTTCTCATTTTCTTGGAGATAGGATGAATTTTAAATTCCCATAGGTATTGAAATGTTCATTACTATGTGTTTCTGATTTTCCCTTTATTGGTGTGAATTAAAATGTTATTGAGCTAACTTGCATTTTCTGAATATAAATTTTAAACATTTTTTTCATCCAGGTGTGCTTAGTCATTTTATTCAAAATTTATTAAAAATCTTTCCATCATGATCACTGGAAAGAAATCTGTACAAATAGGTAACTAAAGATTACTAATACAGAACTCTAAATTTAAGGAAAAATGAAGTGTAAGATAAAAATCGTTGACTTCCTTGAAATTTTTAAACATTACTTCATTGTGAAATTTGATGTAAAGTACCTTTAGGGTGATAAAGAATTGCCTCATTATAATATATTATGTACAATGTCCCATTTAAAGCCATGTCAAATTATATGTAGTAATGTTTTTAAAAGGCCATCCCATATAGTCCTCTATTCCAGAGTCATAATGAAAAAATTATTTATTAATGAATTTGAATTATAAAATTGTACCCATTGCAATTTTTGCCTTAGGGCATTAAAACAAAGTTAAAAACATTCCGGGAGGTACAGAACACTTAACAATTTAAAAAGTACTCATCAGCACCATAAATCACAATTATTCCAAAATGATATGCCAAAAACGCAATTTAAACTAATAATGTATCATTTAATTATATTTTGATGTAGAGCAACATTTGTCTAAATGACCTAGGGAAAAAATTGAGTATTAGAAGATTGTTATTATTAAGGAATAAACTGGAGAGCCGGCTTTGTTTTGAGTGTGTATGAAACTGAAGAGCAGCCTGCCATTTACAGCTCAAAGAAAAGCTATGTGCTCAATATTTGTACGTTTTGTGACATACAATGAAAGATAGGATGCTACTGTGTAACAGCTGCTGCTGAGTTTTAATAAACCTTCTTGACACACCACCAGACAGCCATGATGGCTCAGAGCTCACCTGACTACAATGTTTTCACCAGGAAGTACATGAGGGCAGAGCAACTAAATCAGAACCATTTTCTATGAAGACAAATCACTGTTCATCCTGAGTGGAACAGGCAACAGATGACACAGAATAGTTTTTCTCGCATAGTTACATAAAACAATATTAAGTTCTACTTCTGAATCCTTCAAGAAAGAATTAGATAATACCCTCACAAATTAGCAACTTTTAAGAGTTCAAATGAATGGAAAACCCCTGATACCTGAAAATATGGTACACAATATATTTTTTTAAAATTTTCAGCCTAAAAGTCAACAAAACAAGAATCCTTTCAAAAATATATCCTTGTAACGAGTAACTCCATGAATAATTTTTTCAATGAGAAAAAAATCCACATTTAAATAAAAGAAAAAATGTGGTATTTAGAATAAATAAGCATCTAAAATGAAATAGCCTTCCTGTCTGTCTCATGGGATTGAAATGCATTTTCTAAGGATCCTGTTAATGAAATAAAAGAGGAAAATTGTGGGCCAGGTTGCTCTCATGTATGCTTATCATAAGCACTGCCTCTGTAGCTACAATTAGTTGTTTACAACCAATGAAGCTAAAAGGTAACAGGGATGATTGTTCATACTCCTAACCTAGAAATGTTTCAGGTTTTGTATTCAACATGTCTTTTGAATCATAGTACAAATGTCATATCTGGGCCTAGGGCTTTTTGAAATTATTTCCTGTTCTACTAGTTGGTGTGAATATAAAAAATATGGACTATCTCTTCCCTTTTAGGAAAAGGGGGAAAAGAAAAACAAAGAAACCTAATCAGGTCTAAAAATGAGTTTATTCTACTTTGTGCAAAGAAAACAGAAAGAGTCTGAGGAAGATAAACTAATTTCCACCAGTTTCTGCCTACCACATATAAGCTAACTCAATTCAGATTGATCTGATAATGTCTACAGACTTACTACCAAGACACAAGATTACTATATACATTTAGACTTTTCCTTTTTTTTTTTCCAAAAGTATCATGAGATGAAATGTTGTCTAAGTTCCTTTTAATTTCATTTTAGTTTTATCTTGGTTTCTATTTCAAAGCAAATAAGTTTTTGACATCATTTCAAAATTTACCATAGAACCAATCTTCTCTATGTAGAATAATACAACTTTAAGTCAAAGGATGATGACTTTAAGAGAGACAACTCCTGATTGATTTGAAAACTGCTATTTATGCAGGAAGCAAATAAAAATAGTTTTATTTTACACTTAAATTTTTTTTAAGAAGTCGATCTTTACATATAAAAATAACCATTTAGTCAACTCTGGGGCAACAGAGAGGCCACTGGAATAGTAACTAGAAGAAATAAATTTTAGTTCTTTCTTTACCACTATTAAGTCTTTTGTTAGTATATTTAAATCGTAATGACAGGTTAAAATATCCAAAAGATATACAGTGACTCTTCATTATTCAAAGATTCCAAATTTGCAAATTTGCCTACTCACTAAAATTTATGTGCAATCCTGAAATCAATACTTAGGGTGCTTTTCTGGCCATTTGTGGACATGCAAAGAACAGTGAAAATTTTGAGTTAGTTGACACATATTTCCAGCTGAGGTTGAATGAACAAGACAATACTTTGCCTTCTTGTCTCAGCATTAATACTGTAAACAAATGTCCTTTTCTTAGTACATTTAGTGCCATATTTTTTCACATTTTTGTGATTTTTGTTCATGATTTCACTGTTAAATGCTATTTAGTGCTCCTAAGTGCAAGAACGCTGTAATGTGCCTTTACAGAGAAAATACATGTTACATAAACTTGGTTCAGTCATAAGTTACAGCATTGTTGGCCATGAGTTCAATGTTAATGAGCCAACAATACATATTAAATAAGGTGAATAAACAGAAACACATATAAAACAAGGTTGCATACTGATCAGTTGACAAAAATGTTGTGATCATAGGATTGTAGGAACCTAACTCTCTATTTCCTCCTGAAGCAATGGTTTAGTATTTGCTAGTAGTCTTCATGGCAACTTTATAGAACATAACTACTGCAAATAAGATAACTGACTATATATTCTTAAATTTTAAAATAGTAATCAGAACTTGGGAAAATCACTTAATCTTTCTGAAACCTAGTTTCTACAATTCAATATTTATTAAGCAGTTGCTATACATCATACATCAAACAAAGAAGATCAGGGCAGCATTTCTATCCTTAATGAACTAAGTTTGGTTCCCATATAAAAACATAATTTTAGTATATATGATTTGATATTGTTTTTCAAAAGTCTAGATCATCACAGATACCAAATAGAATTAGTATAAGAAAGAAAAATTTCACAGCAAGTAACATGAACCAATTTTATGTAAATAAATGCTAGTATAGAAGGTTCTTTTTTCCCCTCCCATGTTCCATTTTCCTATTTATACTAATTTTTACAAAAAGAAGAAAATGTTATTTACCTAAAAATACTAGACTGTAAATAGTTTCATAGCTGTGAGCCAGTGATATAAAATATCTATTGTTACCCTTTAATAAGTAGCCCAAATTATTTTTTTAAACCCAAATACAATTTTATAGATATGTAGGCCATCTTTAATTTATAACTTTTGAATAGGTTATTTAACATCGGTGATTAAAGACAGAAATATAGTCTTCAAAGTAAGTGTTCTTTATATTTATTTATGATAACAAGATGGGATAATTAAAAGTGCAAAGTGTATAATCATGTCTGATACTACATATCTTCATAAAAATAAATATAAACCAGAATGCACTCAAGATTTATATCTAAAATTTTATTGAAGATCAAAAGTATAAATGCTCTATACAATTAAAAACAAGTTCCTTAAGAAGTATTCCATTAATAAAGTTCAGTATTCATTCCTTACTAAAGGAGAAATTGGAATAATCTTTTCATTGCTTTCATTCAAAAAAATATTAGAAAATTTCCAGCAAAGAAGTAGCAGAACAGTCAGTATTTGATGCTGCCTCTGCTTAAAACAGAGAAAGAAAGATAAATATAAAAAGAAGAAGAAATCCCAACAGACAAGCTTGGCTCATAACAAGATAAACATCATATAGATCTAAACTTAAACAAAATTTCAATGGTGAGGGGTCCTAAGCAGAGACTTGCTGGGCCCGAGAATAGGTTGAGAGGTACCGATGAATATCTGAAAAGAATGCTAGAAGAAAAATCAGTAAACAGAGAGTATATAAAGTAACAGATATGTTTAGGAAAACAGAAATTCTGAGTAATAAAATTTAAATAGTTACTATGACTGGGTGTCTCTATACACAAACATACAGCTACAGCAGCACCCATAAACCATGAAGTAAAAATATTTATTTCAAATGATTTTAGATAACACCACTTTGAGTGTACCTCTGGTTATTTTGAAACATTTTAAATTATAAGATAAACCAAATAATTAGTTATTTTAAAGTTAACCACAATCAAGACTTTGTGAAAGAGAAGCAATTCAAAAAAATCAAAGGATTTAAACTCTGAATGTTAAAACTGAATTAGTCGTAATTCTGCTGAGACTCAGGGTCCAGCTTGCACATGGCCAGTCCAGAGATTCAAGTCTCCTGAGTATACACTAACCCCAGGTTCAGTAAAAGTGACAGAAGATGCATGTGTAAAAAGGTCACATCTGAGTCCAACTCCATCACACTCAAGAATGCAAATCCCAAAGTAGGGCAACTGAAAAGGCACTGAACTCCAGAGCCATCTGCCATGACCATAGAACCTGTGTGTCTCCATAGCCCTCAGGAGCACCAGTACCTTGGGTTGTATCTACTTTGTCTCTGGGATCCTGCCGAGGTGTGCGTAAGCGCGGCCGCTCTGATGACCTCCTACTTTCCTGTTCATTGGACTTAACTCAGGTCAGGTAACAGGGAGGTGAAGATGGTCAACTACCATACCAGGGAAACAAGAGTGCCTACAACAGCAAGCAGGAGAATTGCATCCATCAACCATGTGGGATCTAAGCCCCCTCTCGACATAGAAGTAGAATGGACATCACCATCCCAGAATCCACAGGATGGAGGAATAAAATATGGATTAGAACAGACTTACTGGTATTCTACTGTATAACTTTTGTGACTAGTAATGGAAGAAACTATAGCATTGATGTGGAGAAAGTGGCCATGGTAGTTGCTGAGGACAGGGAGAGGGAAGAAGCGATGTGATGTGGGGGCATTTTCAGGACTTGGAGTTGTCCTAAATGATACTGCAGGGATAGATGGTGGACATTATATATCCTGCCATAACCCACTGAATGTACTGGGGAAGAGTGTAAACTACAACATAAAATATTACATTTGCAGAGCAGCAGTGCTCCAAAATGTATTCGCCAAATACAATGAATGTGCCACAATGATGAAAGAGGTTGCTGATGTGGGAAGAGTGGGGGGAGTGGGGGAGTGGGGGTATATGGGAACCCCTTATATTTTTTAATGTAACATTTTTTGTGACATATGTATCTTCAAATAAAATACAAATAAATAAATAAGAAAAAAGAAGAAAAGAAAAAAAAGACTCATATTATAAAACATTATACTCAGTTATTATTTTATTTCAGGTTTTGTCAGTAAAAAAACAAAAAACAAAAAACTAAATTAGCAATATTAACTTGAATTCAAGGTTTTAAATACCTAGAAGCATATGTTTTCTAACTCAGTCCAGGAAATAATGTAGAAGCAATGTGTTCTCAGGAATAATGTGCTCCCATAGTACCTAGATTTTAGTATCTAATATCATTCTCATCAGAGAGATGACTGATGCCAAGTCTGAGGCAAGGAAATTGATCTTGGAAAATCTTGGTGTTCCAGAAAGCAAGGAAGCTTATGAAAATTAACAGAGTTATGTCAAGGATAACCCCAAAAGCTAGTCTAAGTAGACTCCTACTGGTCAAATCTAAGGCATCAGAAATAATAATTGTAATTGATAGAAACACACTACATCTGTGAAAGTCTGAGTCTATTGTGGAATTCAAAAAAGAAAAATCCAGAAAAATCCTAATTGTTATCATTTGATACTTCTTTGAGACAATTACCGACTTTGAAGATTAATTCTTTAAAACAAAAAGTTAAGTATTTTTTTCTACATTACCATTAGAAACTATATTTTAGGTAATCAATTAGGGAAAGAGCTAGATTGTTAAAGAATGCTAGCAAGCAAAGGAGTGGTGAAAGGATCAGGAAAGTATCATATGGCAATCCTTAATGAAATTGTTGTTTCAGGATAAAACCATCAAATGTTTCTAAAACTATTGACAGTAACTAGACAAAGTACCAAATTTAATCCTCAAAAGATTATTTCTGGTTTCAAGTAGACAAATTCATGTTTGCAATGGAGGGATGAGGCTGTCACCACCTTCATCCAATAATCAAATTTAGGTCACTAATGATGAGAAAAATAATATTAAAGAGATGCATGTCTTCTGATCTGACTCTTAAGGAGTACATAACACCTATGACGTAATGTAAAAATGTCTAGTTTGAATTTAATCAAGTCTTTAGCTATAACTTTAAGCTAACAAAACCTCAGGGAGTAGAGGAACAAGCCAAATGACAACACAAGGAAGCAACAAAATTCATATTTTAAAAATGACCAATAAAGGACAATAGGTTGTTTTTCTGCAAATTATATCATGGACAATGAGCCTATTCTAGATTACAGAGATGTAAGAGTCAAAGCAACCAGATGCTATGTATGGTCTAGGATTAAATCTTAATTTAAAACAATATTTTGGGGATAATCAGAGAAATTTTAATATGGATTATGTATCAGAGAATATTAAATGTTATTGTTAATTTCATGAGGCATGATGATACATTTTCAACATGGGAAAAGATTTCTATTTTTGAGATAAATATTCAAGTTTTAGGGATTAGATGTCATTATTCTTATCTTACAAGGTAGGCCCTTTTGTGGTCCCCATCTATTGGGCAACAGTGCTTAGGCCAATTCTACAACCTCATATGCAGTGGGTTAAGGAACAGTCTTGGGAAGAAGAGAGGACACGGGTTCCCTGATCACCCCATTGACCCCAAGAAGGTCAAGCAGTGGCTAGGTTGCTCTCCTGGAAATGTCATGGGAGGGCAATCAAGGAGCAGGTCCTTACTCCCTAATGTACTTTTTAAAGGTCTGGGATAGAATTGTCAGTGGGGAAAAAACAAGAAGCATGGCACCAATCAGTGCTGAGTGTGGGTATCAACTGCTTATGGAAGTGTCCTGCAAAGGCTAGCTGCCCTACACTTGGAGACCTTGGGACCTGTGGGAATCTGCCTTGATGGCTTCTGATGCCAGGGAGGTACTGGCCCCAGGGAAGGTGAGTTCAAGGGTAGCCCTTCCCTCTTAGAGGAAGGGTAATGGCTCTGGTACTAGCCAGCTTTCTTAAGGGTGAGCCCTAAAGATCGTTTCAGACACTTCTTTCTGCCTGGTATATCACAATGTTTATAATCTACTTCAAAATTCTTCAGCATGAAATAATAAAATATACATATGTTAAAAGTAATGAGTAAAGAATACAAATACAATTTGTAGTTTTAACAAGAAGAGATAAATGAAAAGAAAAACAACAACTAGTCCAATGGTATTCAGAAATAAGATCAAACATGGCGGCTGACTTGGCCCAGTGGTTAGGGCGTTGGTCTACCACATGGGAGGTCTGCGGTTCAAACCCCGGGCCTCCTTGACCCGTGCGCAGCTGGCCCATGTGCAGTGCTGAGGCGCGCAAGGAGTGCCGTGCCATGTAGGGGTGTCCCCTGCGTAGGGGAGCCCCCCGCACAAGGAGCGTGTCCCGTAAGGAGAGCCGCCCAGAGCAAAACAAAGTGCAGCCTGTCCAGAAATGGTGCCGCACACATGGAGAGCTGACACAACAAGATGATGCAACAAAAACACAGATTCCCATGCCACTGACAACAACAGAAGAGGACAAAAAAGAAGACTCAGCAAATAGACACAGAGAACAGACAAGGGGGGAGGGGATAAATAATAAAAAAAAGAAATGAGATCAAACAGATCAGTAATACATGTAAATGGATTAACCTCATCTATTTAAATTAAAAGATCATCAGGCTGGATTTAAATAAACTCTATTTATATGCCCCTTATACCTTATAAGATATATGCCTAAAGCAAGACCACAGCAAGAGATAAAGACTAGAAAACACATCTGGTCAATAATATCCAGAACGAATTAATGGTGACAAACATACCAATCAAAATAGAATTTTATGAAAAATTATTTTAATAAATAAAACTTTATAAAATAAATTATATATCTATAATATATAAATAAAATGAAGACTTGATCAAGAAGATATAAAAATCATGAACTGTAAACATCTAATAACAAAGACTCAGCATACATAAGACAAAAACCTTACAAAATTAGAATGGAACTTGACAAATCTATAACCATATGGGAACTTTCAGCACACCTTTATCAGAAAGTGGTAGACAGGAGAGCCCAAAAAAAAAAGTACATAGCATATTTGAACATCAAAATGAGCAAGTCTGAGGGAACACAGCAACAAGTAGTAGTAACTATGCATTCATTTTAATTACATATTAATTTTTTATAAAAATTAGTTATACACTAGATCATAAACTATCACCACAAATTTCAAGAAATCAATATTATAAGTCTCTCTGTAAATAATTCAATTAAATTAGCAATTGGTACAGAATCATAGGTTTTGAAAATTTGGAATGTATTACTAAATAAATTATAGGTTAAATTAGAAATCACAATGGAACTATATGCATTTAGAAGTGAATGGCAAATGAATATACTGTGCAAAATAGTAAAGGATGCAGCTATAGCAAAAGTCATATTTTGATTATATGCAAACTCAAAATAGAAATCAGAATCTCCTAATTCCCAGTCTAGGACACATTTGCCACTATGGTTTAACTTGCACACGTTCTATTCTTAACTTACATAGAAATAACTCAAATTATCTATGGTTTTGGGGTTTTCTGCCTGGCTGCTTCCTCCATCAGTCCAGCCTTCCAGATAGTCAGAATATTGCTACCTTTCAGGGAAAGGGCACCTATCTTAGCTGCTTTACTAGAAATAAATTTCTTTTCATGCTTGATGTTAACCATGTAACCAAATGTCAGAACTCCTGCCAGATGAAGAAAATTTTAAGTGTAGGTTGTTCTGTTCTACACAATCAGATTAGTACATTAGCTAAACTGAGAGAACGGTATGCACAGAAATTTCATGGGAAACTTTATCTGTTCTTAAATTTTGTGAACGTCAGTTAGTTACTTGAGATATATTAATGTTTCCAGACTCAAGGGAGTCTGTGCCCTAAATTACTGCTTCTGTGGCCTATCTAAATCAGAACCCCTTTTTCTAGGGTGATGGTGAGTGGCGTGTTTGTGTTTGTATGTACTTGTTCAATGGGGCGGATACTAAATATAATTTATTAAATGGAGGATTAATACAAATACATTCTTTAAGTTATCTATCAGCTCAGAGTATCTTTATGGTCGTATCAAATTACCCTATTGAAAAAAAAAAGCACCCTTTGTGTTTTATCACTCCTTTCCTCTTCAACAGAATGTCCCACTTTTCTTTTTCCTGTTTTTACAACTTCACAATTTCAAGCAAAATGTTAATCAGTTTTTCACAACTACAGTGTGTTTATTAATTTGTGAATTATATTGTGATCTTTTCACTCTATCTGCAGCATCTTTGAACAAATTCACTGAGATAATGCTTCTCTGGGTTTGTCTCTGCACCAATGCTGAAGGCTGACTGCACCCCTGGGGCCCAAGCAGTTGACCCGCACAGGCCTTTCTTTATAACCTAATTTCACACTATTCTCCCATTGCACTAGAGATCACATATCACAAAAGGGTATTTATTTAAGATGTAATTTCTTAGGACTCTGCTCTCAAAGATTCTGATTCAACAGACTGGATTGTAGCCCAGGAATTGGCATTTTTTTGCAAATTCCTCAGGAGTTTCCAGCCCAGTCGTCTTCTGATTACTCTGTGAGAAACAGTGCCTTCAGAAGTCTTCTACTCTAGCTAGAAAGGTCTGCCTCCAACCAAACACTACGTGTGTATCCTTGGGTTGCTATGAGTTTTCCCACTGAATTCTCCATGTCTATTAAATTCCTATCCTTCCTTTCTAGTAAGCCATCTTTCTCCTTGAAGCCTCCATGACAATTTTGGCACAGAGCTCTTGTCTGAACTTAACAGCCACATGTTAAGTTCCCTCATTGCCACATGGAGGGAGTGTCTGCTTGGTCGTCCCCCTGGTGGGAGCTGCTCTTCCCTCATTGAGACCATGTGCCAAACTTCATGTTATCAAAGACCCCTCCCTCTAACCCCCATTGCCATGGCTGATTTAAAGAGTCACAGCTTGGTTAAAATAACCAAAGGACTAATCAAACTTCTTCCCTGGAGAAAAATTATTTCATCCCTGGAGATGGAAGCTGAAGATGGGAAAATGGAAGTTGTCAGCAGCCCTGTTTCCCATTTTTGGGGGAAGTTGGTCTGAAGTTTCATCTAAAGAAAGCTGTGAAAGAATGTATCAGATGCAATTACTTGAATCTCTGGTTTCAGTGTTTCCTGAGGGTCTTTGTCACTTTTCCTATGAATCATACTATAACAAACTTCTAAGTATTTTTCTGCATCTACTGGATGGTACTTAATCCTTCTACCACACAAGTTCCAGAAGGATAAATTTGCAAACTTGAACTTGTGAACCCTCTATGTAAAACTCTTTGGTGATTTTGCATATCATATAGGAAAAAATTTAAGCTCCTATATATGGTATATATGGTCTGTCATGGTTTGGCCTCTCCTAGCCTCATCTCTCAACAATCCCTCAGCAAAAGTAGGTGTTTGTAATTCCTCTGGAAATCCATAATATTTTCTTGTCTATGTCTTTATTTTATTTGACTTTTTCTACAATTTGGCCTGGTTGTCTTCTCTCATACATTTAAGACTCAGCATTTCCAAAACAGCTTCACCCCTCAATAGTTACTGTTGAACTCTCCATTTAACTTTCCATAGAATTTCCTTGTGCATCAGATAGGCAGTACCATGTCTCATTCATCTTTTTATCCCCAGGATAAATCACAAGTTTTTGGCACAAGTGAATACCCAATAACTGCATGTTAAATGAAAGATGAAATTATGCACGATTTTGTAGCTTCTACCCAAGTTTAAGGATGAAAGATCTCAGAAGACCACATAGTCAAAAACAGGAAAATATTGTGATTAACAAAGCCTTAATTTTCCATAATCATCTGGAGGTCTAATATCAGCTGACAATTACTCTTAATATATTAACATATATCACTCTTATTTGTATAGCTAAAGGTGTACAAAATATTTCTCCAACTTATGTCACAAGAATTTTATATGGAAATTAATGTCTAGATTCATGGAATTGTTCAATTATATGTGACCCTTGACCTACCAATTTGAAAATCATCAATATCTTTAAAACAAAAATTCAGTTTGGCAACCCAAGGCAAATTATTTCAGAGTAAATGAGTCAATAAATCAAACTGTGTCTGGTAGGAAAAAAACAACAAACAAACAAACAAATCATTCTACCCCCAGAGTTTCAATCACGTGGGGCTTAATCACACAAGAAAATGATATAGCATGGTTCCACAATTTTTCAGTCAAAGACTAAAAGTAATTTTAAAAGAAAAAAAAAATGGAGCAGGAACATTGGAATAAATATTTATTCTATTTGTTGTTTTATGGAAAGTAGTTCATGGATATTCACATTTCATTTCTGATTAGACATTTCCTTATATGTTGAGTATAATGTATTAATACTTGTACAATGCTTCTAATTTCAAGTTTTAACTCTTCATCATATGAAATTTAAAGAATCCAAAAAACCTCAAATTTTGATTTTAAATGTTAATTTTTATAGGTTTTATAATTAGTCTTCCAAATATAAAGATTATATTAAATTATATATTTACAAATTAAGAAAGTACTAACCAGAGGCTGAACATGAACTACTACAATTATTTACAAAGAATGCTCCTCTCATTGCTAGCATGTTTAAAATTAAGGAAGCAGAAAAGTGATGGGAAGGAATTGTGTTTGAAATAAATTATAAATGCAGAAATGGCATAATACTCCCAGAGGTCTGTTTGTTCTGTTTTCATTTTGTGATATAGACATGGATAAAAAATTCATGCCAAATGATTCAATTAATTTGTTTATTATGTAAAAGAGAATACAAAAATATAAGTACTATACCATACATTTCCTTCAAAAACATGGTTCTTGGAGTGAGGCTACCATGATAGTAGAGTGAGATGCTCCAGGATTTTTTCCCCCCATAGAAGCTTTACACATTAAGCATAAACTAGCAGAACCATCTCCCTCATACTCCAGAAAACAATTAAAGGGTTTCAGTAACTGGGCAAATGACAAATCAAGAAAATGGCAATATAAAAAGGTAGAAAAATCTTGTGGTGCCCTTGCTAGCTCTTCTTCCACCTCTTTCTTGGCTTGGTGTGGAGCTGGCCAACGTTCCCAGTAGGGGTTCTGATCCTAGATCTGGAGAGAGCATAGTAATCTTTGTGCACATACTGGGTACAAATATGTCAATACTAACCTGTCTGGGGGCAGCTGGAATGACTGAATCAAGACACTTGTCACAGGCTTGCCTTCCCAGAGTCTGCCCTTTGCATGGTGGGGGCTTGCAGGCAGCTGGACTGCTATGGGAAAGCAGTTGTGTCATGGCTGTCTGAGGCAAAGGAATTCCAAATTTAGGATGTGCAGTGTGGTACCTGGAGCCAGGAAGAAAGAGTTTCCTGGGCGAAGCGAATGTTGAGATCAGTGCAGACAGGGAAATTCTAGTACCATGTGTGCAAACTCAGGACAAGACACATGCACAGGAAAGACCAAGGAAGACTACACTTTTGTATGAGTCTGTCTTTTATACATTTTGCTAGGTAGCCTAGGTTCTGAAGGAGATTACTAACAAAAGCTAATTTGCAAAGACAAGGAGAGGTGTGGTGTTTTTTTTTTTTTTCCTGTTTTTGTTTTTTTTTTTTCTTTAAGCATATATTGTTAGCTCCTGGTATTCAGGAAAACTTATGTCATAACAATAGCTGTATACAAGTTTAAGGAATAGACATCTCAGTGATGAAATCCCACAGTTAAAACATTAAACTATTAAATTGTCTAGTAATAACAAAAGATTGCTAAGCATACAAAGAAACTGGAAATAATGGCCCATGCAAATGAAAAAGAGAAAGCATTAGAAACCGTCAATGAGTAAAACCTGATTTTGGACTTACCAGACAAAGACTTTTATAAACTTGTCATAAATACGTTACAAAAGTTAAAGGTAAACATGGGCAAAGATATAACAGAAATTAGGAAAACAATAGATGAACAAAAAGAGAATTTCAATAAGGATAAATATCACAGAAAAGGAACAGAACGGAAATACTGGAGATAAAGTAAATTTTGAAATTAAAAATTCCCTAAAGGGAAACGGACTTGGCCCAGTAGTTGGGGCGTCCGTCTGCCACATGGGAGGTCCGCGGTTCAAGCCCCGGCCCTCCTTGACCCGTGTGGAGCTGGCCCATGCGCAGTGCTGATGCGCACAAGGAGTGCCCTGCCATGCAGGGGTGTCCCCCGTGTAGGGGAGCCCCACGCGCAAGGAGTGCGCCCGTAAGGAGAGCCGCCCAGCGCGAAAGAAAGTGCAGCCTGCCCAGGAATGGCGTTGCTCACACTTCCCGTGCCACTGACGACAACAGAAGCGGACAAAGAAACAAGACGCAGCAAATAGACACAGAGAACAGACACTTGGGGACGGGGGGATTAAATAAAATAAATAAACCAAAAAAAAAAAAATCCCCTAAAGGGATTAAAAAACAGAGTTGGCAGAATATTCAAAGAATTTGAAGATAAGACAATTAAACTTATTCAGGCTGAGTAGCAGAAAGCAAAAGGAATGAAGAAAAGAGAACAGAGCTGAAGAGACCTGTGGGACACCATCAAGCATATCGATATATGCATTATGGAAGTCCAAGAAAGAGTGAAAAAAGAAGAAGGGTAGAAATAACATTCAAAGAAATAATGGTTGAAAATTCCCAGATTGAAAGAAAGGCATGAATATATATACCCAAGAAGCTCAGGGAACTCCAAACAGGATGAGCTCAAATAGACACATACTGAGATACAGTATAATCAGACTGCTGAATAACAAAGAAAAGGAGAGAATACTGAAAGCCAAGAGAGAGAAGTAATGGGTCACATACAAGGCAACCTAAATGAGATTAAACGCAGATTGTTCATTGAAAATCATGGAGGAAAGAAGAAAGGGTGATGACATATTTAAAGTGCTAAAGAAAAAACTCCCAACCAAGAATTTTATATCTAGCAAAAGTGACTTTCAAAAAATGAGGGCGAGATTAAGATATTTCCAGATAAGCAAAAACTGAGGGAGTTCATTACTACTTGACTGGCCAAAGCAAGAAATGCTAAAGGGAGTTCCTTATATTGAAAGAAAAGGATACTAGACAGTAGATTGACGCTTCATTAAGAAATAAAGATCTCTGGTAAACAACACCACATGGGTAAATATAAATGCTAGTACTATTGGCTTGTATATCCACTTTTAATTTTTTACAGGATCTAAAATACACAGCATAAAAAGTAGTAAATTTATGGTTGAAGACACACAAGGCACACAATAAAGATTTAATTTGTGACAAGAACAACAAAAAGGTGGGGAACAGAGGGATAAAGGAATATAGTTTGCATAAGTGGTTGAAGTTAAGTTGGTACTACATCAAAACAAGATGGTTATAGATTTAGGATGTTAAATCTGGAATACCATAAATATGTGGAAATTAAATAACATGCTCTCAAACAATCAATTCATCAAAGAAGAAATCACAAGGGATATTAGGAAATATCTTGAGATAAATGAAAATAAAAACACAACACACCAAAACTCATGGGATGAAGCAATGACAGTGTTCAGAGGGAAATTCATATCTCTAAATATCTGCATTAATAATTAAGAAAGATCTCAAATCTGTAACCTAACTTCACACCTGGAGGAAATAGAAGAAGAAAAAACTTCAAAGTGGCCAGAATGAGGAAGTATTAAAGCTTAGAGCAGAGATACATGAACTAGAGAACATAAAAAATAGATTGAATCAACAAAAGGTAAAGTTGGTTCTTTGAAAAGATCAATAAATTGACAACACCTTAACTAGACTGACAAAGAAAGAAACAGCAAGGACTTCAATAACAAAAATCAGAAATAACAGGGGAAACATTATTACCTTAGAGAAATAAAAAGGATTATAAGAGGATACTATGAATAATTGCACACCAACAAATTGGATAACCTAGATGAAATGAAAAAATTCCTAGAAACACACAAATTACCTACACTGACCCAAGAAGAAATAGAACTCAAAAGACTAATAACAAGTAAAGAGATTGAATAAATAATCAAAAGCCTCCCAACAAATAACAGTCCAAAAAATGAAAGTTTCCCTGGTGATTTTTTCCAAACATTTAAAGAAGCAGCAATATTAATCATATCCACATTCCAAAAAACCTAAAGAATTGAAGAGACAGAAGACTTATTTATTTTATGAGGCCATTGTCACTCTAATACTAAAACCAGATAAAGATATCAAAGGAAAAGAAAATTACAGACCAATTTCCTTTATGAATATAGACATAAAAATTCTCAAAAAAATACTAGCAAACCAAATCCAACAGTACATTAAAGTGATTATACATCATGATCAAATGTGATTTATCTAAGTAATGCAAAGTTTTCTAGCTCAACATATGAAAATTAATCAATGTAATAACACATGATCAACTCAATGAATGCAGAAAAGGGCATGTCACAAAATCCAGCATCCCCTTCTTGTTAAGAACACTCAGAAAACTAGGACTAGAAGGTGTATTAGTCAGCCAAAGGGGTGCTGATGCAAAATACCAGAAATTGGTTGGTTTTTATAAAGGGTATTTATTATTTGGGGGCGGAGCTTACAGATACCAGGCCATAAAGCATAAGTTACTTCCCTCACCAAAGCCTATTTCCATGTGTTAGAGCAAGATGTCTGCCAGTGTCTGTGAGGGTTCAGGCTTCCTGGGTTCCTCTGGGCTCAGCTCCTCTGATTTTTCCACAGGATCAGCTGTAGAGTATGAGGTTCTCTAGGCTTTGCCTCTCTCCCCACAAGGTCAACTGTAGACTGTCAGGAGAATGGCTATGTCTCTCTCCCTGGTGCTCCTGCTTCAGCATCAAACTCCAACATCAAAACTCCAACATTAAAAGCCCTCAACTCTGTCCTTTGCCAGGCCTTTCATCTGTGAGTCCCCACCCATCAAGGGGCAAGGACTATTGAATCCCTAATGACGTGGCCCAATCAATGCCCTAATCATAACTCAATCACGCTCAGGTACAGACCAGATTACAAACACAATCCAATATCTATTTTTGGAATTCATAACCATATCAAACTACTACAGAAGGTAACTCCGTAAATGCAATAGAGGGCATATATGAAAGTTTTTCCATTGGATCAGAACAAGAATGCCTTTTTTCACTCCTGATCTTCAACACTGTACTGAAATTCTTGGAGAATTAGAAATAAAGGGCATCTGAATTGGAAAGGAAGAAGTAAACATTTTTATTCAAGGATGGCATGATCAAATTCATAGAAAATTCTGAAGAATTGATAAGAAAGCTACTAGAGCCAACAATGGAGTCAACAAAGTGGCAGGGTATAAAATCAATAAACAAAATCAGTGGTGGTTCTATACCCTGACTAGGAAAAATCCACAAAGGAAATCAAGAAAACAATTCTATTTACCATCTCAACCAAATGTATAAAATATCTAGCAATAAATTTGACTAAGGATGTTGTGGCACCTGGAAGCAATGCATTGAAGAAGAACGTTATTAATCCCTTCCTTTTGATAAGGTTACTTCAGTTAAGGTGTGGCCCAAATGAATCAGGATGGCAGGCGGGTCTTAATCCTTTTTCCAGTGTCCTTTATAAGCAGAATGAAATTCAGGCACAGAGAGAAAGCCATGGAAAGGAGCTGGAATTCAACAGTACCCAGAGAAGCCATGAGAGACTGTCATGTGCAGTGCTTTGTGCCACAAAAGCCAAGGACCAATGAATACCAGCAGCCAGATCCAGAATGCCACAGTCTTCTGGGAGAAAGCATTAACTTGATGAAGCCTTGACTTTGGATATCTCCAAAATCTGAGAATGGTGAGCCAATAAATTTCTAGCCTGAGAATGGTGAGCCAATAAATTCCTTTTGTTTAAACCACTCAGAGCATGGTATTTGTTTTAGCACCCTGGAAACCAAAACAGATGAAAGGACTTATACATAGAAAACTAAAATTACTGAAGGAATTAAAGAACTAAATAAATTGAAAGATATTTAATGGTTTAGAAGATTTAATATCATTAAGATGTCAATACTCCTTGTGTTTGTTTGTCAAAGGGCTGCCAATGAAAAGTAAAAGAAATGGGTTGACTTTTATAATGGTGATTTTATTTACAGTGAAAGCTTAGAGTTCTTGGGGAGCAGATATAGCCCAGTGGTTGAATGTCTGCTTTGCATATACAAGGTCCTAAGTTCAATCTCCCATACCTCCTTTAAAAAAATGCTAGAGTTCTGAGGCTGTGAAATGTCCAAATCAAGGCACCATCAGAGATGCTTTCTCACCAAAGTCAGCTACTATTGATCCTAGTGTACTGACTTCTGGTAATCAGACAAGGTGGTGAGCCTGCTGGTCTCTAATTTCTCCTTGAACTCAGGTGTTGCCAGTCATCCCTCTCTGGGCCTCAGCTCCTTGAGTCTCTTGGGCTTCTCTCCTTGAGCTTAGCCTTGGGCAAACCTGGAGTTGTTTCTCTCACATGGCAGGATCAAATATGGCAGAATTCCCTTTTCCTTTGTGTGTGTGTCTCTCTGTGTCTCTGCTTATATCAGACCGAGCAAGAGGGCAGAGACCCACCCTGGTTCACACCTCACTGACATAATCCAATCAAAAGCCCTAAAGCAATCTTATCAAGTAATCTAACCAAAGGCCCCTCAACTGGATTTAATGCAATCCAAGTGTACCACACCCACAGAATAGATTAGTTTAAGAAAAAAAATTTTTTGCCTGGGATTCAAAAAATAACTTCAGACTACCACAGTACTGAAAGTAATTCAGAGATTCAACAAACACCCAATCAAAATTACAACAATCTTCTTTGCAGAGATGGAAAAGCTAACTATCATATTCATATGGAAGGGCTAGGGATCCCACATAGCCAAAACCATTCAAAAAAGAAAAACAAACTTGGAGAACTCACACTTCTTGATTTCAAAACTTATCACAAAACTAGCATAATAAAAACAGCCTGGTACTGGCACAATTACAGACATATAATCCAATGGAATGAGAGTTCAGAAATAAACCCATAGATCTATGGTTAACTGATTTTTTATGAAGTTGCCAATCCACTAAATGAGGAAAGAGTATTCTCTTCAACAAATAGGGCCAGGAATGAAGGTGGACCTGTACCTTACACCATATATAATAATTAACTCAAAATGTTCGGTGACCTAAATGTAGGAGCTAAAAACTATAAAACTCCTAGAATAAAACACAGGGTAATATCTTTAAGATCTTGCATTAGGCAATGGGTTTTTAGACTTTAAAACAAAAGCATGCAACAAAAGAAAAAAAGAGATACATTGGACTTAATAAAAATTTTAAGACTTTTGTACATCAAAGGACTTCATACGGAAAAGAAAAAAGCAGCTTACAGCATGGGAAAAAATATTTGGAAACTATATATATGATAAAAGTTTACTACCCAGAATACCTAAAGAACTTACAATTGAACAAAAAGGCAAACACAGTTTTTAAAAATGGGCAAAGACTTTGAATAAATATTTCTCCAAAGGAGATATATGAGTGGCCAGTAAGCACACAAAAATTGGCTCAACATCACTAGGAAAATGCAAAGCAAAAACACAATGAGATACCTCCTCACAAATACATGAGCAGTTATTACTAGAAATTGAATTGTATATTAGGGGCCTGTTGAGATGAGAAAAGTTTATGTTTATAAATGTAACCACAAATTAAGAAGACAGTAAATTGAGAGGGGTCTTAGATCCCACATGGCTGATGTATAGGATTCTCCTGCTTGCAGCTGTAGACTCTCAGTTCCATGGTGTGGTGGCTGACCATCCTCACCTCCCTGTTAGCTGACCTGGGTAAGTCCAATGAACCGGAGAGCAGGTGTTACAACTGTGCTGAGGCTCAGGGTCCAGTTGGCACATGGACAGTCCAGAGATTCAAGTCTCCTGAATACATACAAACTCCAGTGCCAACAGGTTCAGTAAAAATGACAGAAGAGGCATGTGTAGAGAAGTCGTGTCTGAGTCCAACTCCATCACACTCAGGAGCATAAGTTCCAAAGTAGGGCCCACTGGCAAGGCACTGAACTCCAGAGCCATCTGTCATGACTGCAGGACCTGGGTATCTCTGTAGCCCTCGGGAACACCACTACCTGGCCATCCCAGGGTCCTCAGGATGGAGGAATAAAGTGGACTTACTGGTATTCTGTGATAATTATGACTCTAGCAATGGAAGAAACTGCATCATTGATGTGGAGATAGTGGTCAAGGGAGTTGCTGAGGGCAGGGAGAGGGAAAAAGATGTGTGATACAGGGGCATTTTGGGGACTTGGAGTTGTCCTGAACGATACTGCAGTGACAGATACAGGACATTATATATCCTGCCATAACCCACTGAATGGACTGGAAGAGAGGGTAAACTACAATGTAAACTATAATCCAGGCTGTGTTGCAATGTTTCAAAATGTATTGATCAAATGCAATGAATGTGCCGCACTGATGACAGAGGTTGTTGATGTGGGAGGAGTGGGGGGGTGGGGAGTGGGGATATATTGGAAATTCTTATATCTTTTAATGCGATATTTTGTGTGATCTATGTATCTTTTTTAAAAAAAAGATTTAAAAAAATAGAAAGATAGTAAAGAGGCAATGACAATTAAATGTAAAACATGATCCTGGACTGGATCTAATAATAGAAAAGAAAATGCCTCAAAGGGTATTGTTGGAATTACTGGAAAAAACTGATATGGACTATATGTATTATATCAATATTCAGATCCTTGATAATGATAGCTGTCTTAAGGTGGTTACAGAATGAGTGGCCTTGTTTTCAGGAAACGTACACTTAATAAATCTAATACGAGGGAAATGATGTCTACATACAACATACTCTTAAATGCTTAGAAGATGTATGGATAGGTAGATAGATAAATGGTAAAAATGTGGCAAAATGCTAATAGTTGGTAAATCTGGCTATCAGTGTGGTATTGGGGTTCTATTGTTTCTGCAAATTTCAAATGTTTGAAATTATTTTAAAATAAAGTTTTAAAAAGAGTACTTTATTCTTAAATGCTGCTTTTAAAGTCTTTTCTATAGTAAAAGAATAGTCTGCAAAAAAATCTAAGATTTGTACCTTTTCCTTTCCATTTCCTTGCCCAGTAATTAGTTTATTCATTCAGTATGTCCGTTTCTCATTCAATAAATAGTTATTAAACACCCAATAATATGTACTAGGTTCTAGACTATGAAGATAACACTGTCATCAGTACATTTCACTCCAAAGGAAGGAGGTAGACATGCAAACACACACCTGTTCCCACCTTTCACAACAGACATATGAACCACTCTCACGACGCTGGGGTCAGTGGGGGCAGGTTGTACAGACTGAGGATGATAGGATTTCCTCCACCTGTGCACACAGCAGCGCATGCCAGGGCTCTGTCACTGGGTGGTCAGGGAACGAGTGTGTGCATGTGAAATGAGAGGTACCCATGCTTTGCTCTGTGTGTCTCTGGTCTGACCTCTTGATGTTTGGGTCCTATTTAAAACACTGCTTTTTCCAAACAACTTATTTTACTCAGGCTCTCAACAAACGTCACATCATACATTCTTTTTAAAATTATTTTGAATAGTGTCACACTTCTGGCTGGAAGTTGGGTATCAGGAAAGGACTTAAAAAGGGTGTGGCATAGTCTTAGTGAATGAGAAGGTGTTTGTGAGGTGAGTCAGGCAGAGAGAGCAGGAAGGAAGAGCCACCCAGAGGAGCGCAAAATGGCAGAGTGCTTTCAGGAACCTGCAGAAAATGGATGACTGGTCTGAACCATCTGAAACTACCTCCTTTCTTAATAATCTCTCCTTTCTCTTTCCTTCTAGGTTCTCAACTTAGACAAAATGTTCACAAAGAAAACTATTTTACATCAAGAGAGGAATGTCAGGGCTAGATTCCAGGTCTAATGTTCATTTAAGAAATGGTTTGGGAGGCATGTTTTTTGTTGTTTAGTTTTGTTTTGATTTTCAAATGAAAAGAACTTGTAAGGGTCTCTATAAGAAAAAGACAATCAACATACATGTAATGCTCAACTTTGGAATATATATTTTTTTCCATAGCTGTGTGCTAAGCACCCTCCTTAAAGCTAAACCAGATCAAATTCTGCTTTAAAAATCATTACTCTCAGCCATACTACTTTAGTCCACCTTACCATCCTTGCCTCCTATATGTATAGCACAAATCCAACACACATATCTAACAAACACATAATGCTTACCATACATTCTAAGAATTTTTATAAATAATCATTTATTTCTCAAGACCATCTTGTGAGGTAAGAACTATTATTATCACCATTGCACACGTGAGAAAAGACAGACCAAAAAAAAGGAAAATACTTGGTAAAAATCAACCGGCTAGTCAGTGCAGAATTAGATTTGCACCAGGCAGTCTGGCTTCGGAGTCAATGTTGTTAACCAGGCTAGCCTGTTGCCTCTCACAGGTCACAGCTTGCATCCACCACTACAGTACCCTATGAAACTATAACCTTAATTAACCTCGAGTATTTGAATTCAAAGGACTAATCTCCAAGCTGAATTTTCAGGGCCATTATTTATGATTATTGTTTTCTCTGTTCCTCCTATATTTTTTGTAAACCTTCCAGACAGATGTCCTTGTTATCCATTTGTAGGATGGTGCCCAGCTTCCAGTTAAGTACTTTTCTCTCACAGTAAAACTCATAGGGAGTAATACAGAGTTAACTCATAATAATGATGTCCCACCCACAACTTCAGAAAGTCAAGATCCAATTACAAAAGTCCTTTGAGGCTTCTCATTCATAACCATGTTTTTCAACCTAAACAGATGCCTTTCTAGCTTTCTAACCCTGTATAGGTATCTCCATACACAACCCCAGTGAAACTGCCATAATTGGATTTGTTAATCCTGGATTCACTTTCATGATGTTAGTTAAGAAGCTAAAAATAAACGTGGTGGCTAGCTTTTTGTATGCATGCATATTAATTTAAATCATTTTTCTTTAATTATATTTAATACACATTAGACATTTAGTAATTATGAAAGACCTTTAATTATCAACATTCATTATTATCACTATTAACATATATTAAGCACCCACAGTCTGCTAAATGCTCTTCTCAAGATAAAAGGCATTAACCTTGTAATTCCACTGTGACCAAGATAGAAGACAATCTTCTTCTTCCAGGCAGAGAACAAAATTATACTTGCCCAATTTGACAAAGAGCCAATGGATGAGTCAGGGATAAAACATAGTTGTCTTAACCATTACAAAAATGAATAAACAAAGAATGGCTATAAAACTCTGCTACTTTAAACACATCTGAATCTATCTTTCCATAAATATTTTTAATGCCTACATCAAATTCTTTTGTGGTGGCAAATCTTTCTCCTTCATTGGAGTATCTGAATTATCTGAATTATGTAAACAGTCAAGTCATTTGAGACAAATTCTACAATATAAATTCTGGCATCAAATAGAATGATGCCATTTTTCATGGGAAAATAAAGTGTAACTCTAAAGTAATGAAATGGATTTTGGGGAGGCTCATAAACCGACTTTTTAGGTAGTTTCATATGAAGTTTGCCAAGAGCACCGGCAGCATCACTGGGACAAATATACTCAGGGAACTGCTTCAGACGCTAACATTTGATCTGAGTGTTAGAATATAAAGACTACACTCTGGATTAAGACAAACTTGAAGTCCAATCTTAGCACTGCTACTTATTAGCCATATATTCTGGGGCAAATGAATTAATTCATTTGAGCCTTAGCTCCTTCATCTGCCAGAGGCAACAAAGCCAAACTTGCAAATGTACTCCCCTGGATATATTTCAGCTTTCATGGTTATGGTGTTTTACAAGCCAATCTCACCTATATGTTTAGCATCATCTCTAGCCATACTATGTATGCTATTGACAATTTCTCCCACATGCTTTAATGTTTCTGTCCATGCGTCCTTGTCCAGCTGTTATTCTTCTGAGAATGTCATTGGTCCCTCTTTCCCCTGGTGGGATGTCTAGTCATCTTCCAAGACCCAGTGCAAAGGTCTCTTTCTTTACTATTCCTTCTCTAAACTTAACTCTGTTCCAGTTAGAATTAGCCACTTCTCATTCATGGCACACTGAAAAGCTGAAAAGTGACATCATTAGGTATTGGAAACACACCCAGGTATATGCAAGGCATCATTTTATTCATGAAAAGAATCACCTCATGCAAGTAACACTCTCATTATACAAACTATATTCCCTTTAACTAAATAATCCCTATAATTAATGAGACTGTTCCAATAAGAGTTTGACTAGATAAATGTATAAACTATTGATAGAATTCTGAAACCTTTTTATCAATTATAACAATATCAACTACTTTGATGTCTATTTGTTTATCTTTTGGCTCTTCTTATGAACACAGCTGACTTTCAAACATATTGTATTTAAAAATTAAAATTAAGAAAGCTATTGTTTTAAAATATAAAATTAAGCAAGGTTGGGTGATTCACTCATTGAAATTAAAGGCAGAGAAAAGAGACAATATAGGTTTTTTATGCAAGTCAATTTTGACTTTTGATGTCTTAAAATCTACCTTTCCCTCTTAAAAAGGAAATATTCTTATACGATTTTTTTTTTCCAACAATTGGCACTTACCCATTCTCTGCTAAAAGTTAGGGAATTTCATGTGTAAAGAAGGTACAGTTAGAAAACATCAGGCTATGTCAGTCTAAGAATCTTCAGCTGGTTGCCAGATTAAAATAATTTGCTAAAAGTAGACATTTTTACTGGTTTAAGTCTCTCAGAAGGCTTTGGATTCTCCAATACCTCACACCAGTAACTTCAAAACTAACTCACTCCAGATGTCCCTGATCATTTCATCAGACATCAAAAGATGTATAGTGACAAACTCACATGCTGCTTATGAGGACAATATATGTTTCCACAAGTGTAAAACACACAGTAGCTACTTTTAAAATATGATTCATCTAAACCAGCATTCTATTTTAAAGTAGAGAGTTATTAAGAAAGGAGGCACCCTCCTGAGAAGGAAAAAAAATTCTTTTAAATGCCTGTACAGTGTCATTCTACGACTAGATTTTGAAAGCAGAAACCAAAATGAAACTTGTAATTCTGAAGAGTTTATGTTGTGGGAGAAATATCCCCCATCAGAAAAGATTTCTAAGAATCAAACCGTGTTAAAGGGGGGTGGAGCGGGAAGTTTGTTTTTTTTCTCAATAATAATTGTCACACTTCCCTTTAAGGTGAACTTTCATTAACCCTTTCCTTCCATGCCATCAATCTTTACTCAATGTCCACAAATGGAAGATAAATATAAATCAAAACATGAAAAGACGGTCCATATTCCTGAGCTTTCCCTTGAGTAACAAGATCTACATACACTTCAGTCTTCAGATTCATGTAGTGGCCCATCCAAAATTTTAAGTATGCATTTGTATGCTTATGTATATTTTTGTTTCTTTTTTTTTTTTTTGCTTTACATGTATTTTTAAATATTGCTCTATCATCCCTTAAGCAGAAAAACATATTGTTGATGCTCTGTATGGGAAGATAACCTCTTTCATGAATACCTATGGATATTAAGACATTTAAAGGAAAATTTAAAATTGTATTTATACAATCCAAGTTAATAATTCACATCTGGATTCCTGAAGTTACTAGTTTGGATGTTTGGGGTCCTAGAACAACGGGATTTGATTATAGGATTTCTATTCATTATTTCCTTCAGGTTACACAAAATTTCTGAGGAAATAATCCACAATTTGAATCATTTTCTCAGGGTCACATAGCTACTAAGGTACCAGGGCATGGAATATTGATCTTTAAGATAAAACTACTTGAAACATAGTTTACTCTCTCTACCAAATTTCGAACAACATTCTCAAGTTACCTCTGCCCATACTTCTAAAGTGAGATGTTTACAAGTGTTTTGCCAAAAAAACATCTTGTAAATGTTCCCATATTCTTGAATCAATTCACATCCTGGGAGTATTTTAATTTTCCTCTATATCACTTAAAACCAGAAAAACTTCTTAAAGAAGATGTAGTATGAGAAAAATTTAGAAGAAATCTTTAGATGTAAAAGGTATCCTATCTAGAAATTTCTACTCTAATGAAGTATTTTCTAAAAATTTAAACAAGTTATTAGATAATTCCAAAGCTGTAACCACCTAGATCACTAGGTGATCTTTTAGAAAGTTTTGTTGAGACTTCTATAGAACCCAGGTAATCTGGTTCCATTCTCTGTGAATGATTTGTGTTTCATACATTCACACATACATGCATATTTTTATTTTCTTTTCAAATATCAGAGTCACTCACAAAATCAGGCTCTATAATAGTTCATAGCTAGAATTATCAGTGTTTATTCACTTTATATAATTTCTATTTTACCACAGACCGATTCTTATGTTGGAGTCATTGCTACCTATGGATATTGAAACATTTAAAGGAAAATTTAAAGTTGTGTTTATACCATCCAAATTAATAACTGGATGAAAGAAAGATGAAATAGATCACACAATTGAAACTGCTGACCTCAGCCACCAACCCACATGTTAATTCCAAGTGGAGAATTTGTTTAGGCATGTTTCTCCCCTTGACAACGCCAAGAAAAACAGACAGCATATTGTCCTAAAGCATGAAATTCTAAAGTAAACCAATTGGGAAATACAATGGTACATTCAAATATAATTTCACAAACTTATATACCTTTACAAAATGAGTTTTAATCAATTAAAAGCTGCTGAGTTGAATTCATCTTGCCCAGCTCTGAAGTAAAAGTTCAAATGTCTAGTCATGTTTATGTGAACCTATTACGTATCAGGCACTATGCTTGGCAGCTAGAACATAAAAATCGATATACCAGCCCATGCTTCTGAGGAGCTCACAGTCTAAAAAAGAAATGCAAACATGTAAACAAGGAGTTATATTTCAGTGAGATAAGAGCTAATAGGGAAACAGATATGGCTCAAGCAGTTGGGCTCCCGTCTACCAAAGAGCTAATAGAAATGCTGTACGTGACAATTTCCTTGAGGGGTTGGGGAAGCTGAGCAAAGTGTTGAAGTGCAGACTAACGGCAAAAGGCACTCACTGTGATAGATCGAAATGCATTATTAATCATTTGATACTCAACATAGATTGCTAGGGTTGCTTAACTGCAAAGATCTGGTCTTCATCACTAGGTTGTAAGTTTCCTGAGGACAGGAACCATGTCTTATGCTTTCCAGATGGCACATAGCAGAGCACTTCGATATCTAAGGGATCACTTTGTGTTGATATGAAAGCAACAGACTGTCTATTTTCATTATCTGCAGGCCAAGTCTAAAGAGCCAAAGAAGACATGCCATGGTTACTATTTTCATTTCTGAAACCGACCTGTGAACAGTGATCCTTCTTTTAGACTTTCATTTTCGGACTAGAGTCAAGATGAACAACGGGATGCACACACCTAGTCAGGGGTTACATTTTCCAGGTTCCTTGATTATAGCCATGGAGCAGATAGTCAGACAATCTAAATTTGTTTCACCAATTTCTGTAGGACATGGTGAAAAATGCTGTTGCAGAGTAAATTGGGCTTTTGAAATCCACCACTCTTTTCCCCACCCCCCAGATCTCTAGGCTTACAAGCATAACTACTTCGGAAATTAAGCTGCCTAAACTTGCCAAACTAAGTAAATATTTGGCCCCACGAAATACTGGATGGCAGCTTTATCTCTTAAAAACAAAGCCATATGAAAACCATAGTTACTATGTGTCTCCAAGCTCTGGTCTTATCAGCACACAGCGTGAACAGCTGGAGTTACAAACACCAGAACTATTATTAAATCACTGTGTCAGGGGAGGAAAAAAAAAGAAATCTTTGTAGGCTTTCGTATCTTTAAATAATACAATTATATATTACATGCTATTTCTCCCTCACTTTAGCATCCATCTCTCCTCTTTGGAAGACAATGGAGTTATTTCCTTCCATACACATAGGTATCTACACAAATTATTTTAGTTTGGTGTTTCTTCAGCTATTTAATTGTATATTTAATGGATATTATGATTTGGTCATTTTGAATTTTTCCTGGATTTCTTTGTTGAATTTTGACATTCAGCAACCTATATTAGAAAATCCTCTGATATCTCAGTGGCAATTAGATAATTCTAATCCTAAAAGTCAAGCTATATATATATCTCTGTAATCTCTCCATGATTTATTTCATGAATCTGAGAAAGTTTAATCCAGGAGCATCATTTACTATAATTTGACTATATACATGCCATACATGTTCTTTGAAAAAGAAGATTTCCCCAATCAATATGCAAGTCATACAAAGAAAAACTTCAATTCACAGGAAATATTTCTCTCCTTAGCAGCTCCCTCTCACTATCTTTGCTGTTAAAATATCAAAAACTCTTTAGAGCCAACACAGTATTTTATATTTTTACTTCTTTTCTCTGTTGAACACAAGGGCAACTGGAAACACTGCTACTTAAAGTGTCTTTCACATCTTGATTCCTTTACCTTCCAACCTTACTGTTGCTAACAATTGTGTTGCTAATAACTAAAGAGTTATATTTTGACCTTCCAATGCAGCTATCCACAAACATATATTTACCTTAAAATAGAAGGGAAAAATGAAACCATGATAAAATAACCTACATTATTTTTTTCCAGGGGGTGACAATTATCACTTTACTTTACTTCTTAATCTCTATCATTCATCATACTTTTAAGAATTGGCTTCCCAACATTATTTAACCCTCACCTCCAAAATGGTGGCAATTAATCTTTTAGTCTGCTTTGAAAATTTGATGTGTGATGGGATCTCTTTCTCACACACACATACACAGACTCCATGGCATAAAACTTCAGAGAGTTCACAGATTCCCTGAAATCCACCTATAGATCTTCAATTTAAAAATCTCAAATACTGGAAGCTTATTTTTAAAATGAAATGTATATATGCATGCAGTTTTAAAATATAGTAAGATTTTATTAGCTTGTTCTCATGATGTAGGACAAATAACAGTTTTGGAACAAACAATGATTTTTAGTATCTGAAAACACCCATAGCATTATCATTTTCAGGAATCCATTTTTGAATTTACTCACTCTGCAGGATCAATTTGCCTTGGGGTTAAATGTGAAACCATAAACAATCATTAAAACACTAAACAATCACATTAGTTAACCGGATATTAAGGGAGAAAAAATCACATCTGTTTTAGAGTTCTCTTCCATCCACAAATTTGGGACATCAATTTCAAGAAACTGGTTTTATGGCATGTCCTTAAGCCAAGAGCACCAGGTTATAATCAATCCAAGGAAGGTAAAACTACACATCAGCAGATTCTCAATGAAAGAGCCTACCACCAGGATTCTCTTTCTTTAATTCAAAAGCCTCAGTAGAAAAGGATTTGCTACTGTTGAAAGATAAATAGATACTATGATTTGTATATTACTAAATGTCCTATTTTGAATAATTATAAACGTTTATGAAAAGAAGAAGAAAGGAAAAAATTTTCATGCTGCCCATTTCATAAGTAGCAAATACTGAAATATGGGGGCTTCTCAATCTACAAAGAATTTGAAGTTTGCAGAAAATCTGATTTTACTCATTTAAATTCTTTTTGAAACTCCAGCATGTTTGAGAGTGTACATCTTAAATAACCAGTTTATAACAACTTAACCAGCCAGAAAACAAGTGCAATTTTTCCAAGTTTTCAAAAACACATATCAAAGAAAACTGTCCCCTCTATAGAAGGCCTAATGAAGTACAACTGAAAATAACAGTCATCAACTGTGGTTTTAAAGGCAATATTTCAACATAATCAAATGTGTCAAATATTCATCATGCAGCTTCTTATGCTGTGGGTTATAAGTTTCATTTCTTGGGAATGAGTTAATATAACCCACTTGGGGCTCTGCCATCTGTGAATTACTGACATGTGAATACTCCATTTAAGAGTGGAAATTTTGATTGTTTTTTCCCCCTTTTGAGATCAAATTGAAATGCAACTGAATGTAGCTTTTTAAGCAATTATTTTTCATATTAGTTGCTGCATGGTTACATTATCACATACTCCCCAGATCCATCACTATTTATCAAATCATAGGGATCAAATATGGCACAGATGAATCTGTGTAGGAATCGTCAAGTAGAATTATGGAATCTGAGAGATGGAAAAGAATCTCAAGTCTTTGAGTCCATACTCCCTGGTCAATATCACAGAGAAACCCTTCTGAGTGTGTTCCAGCTTAAGAATCGTGGTTATGTTTCCATAGTTTCCCTGAAAGGCTGTTGCTCTTATCACTGAGCAAACAATAAAAGTGTTATAAACAGGGTACCACAAAATTTATCATCCATACCTAGACACTTCTGAGAATTAGCAAGAACACTATTGGTGCTTATGCCAGGACAACAGGTATGACTCAGGACTGACCCAGGCAAACTTAAACATGCTGCCCTAGTGTCTCAATCCATTTCATTAATGCTGTAGTCAATATTACTTCCCCCTAGAACTGTGGTGACCAATGGATATAGAATACGAGCCACAGATACAATTTAAAAATTTCTAGAAGCCACATTAAAAAACATAAGAAAAAAATTGAAAATCATTTTGATTATATTTCTTATTTAGCCTATTATCCCAAACATTATAATTTCAGCATGTAATCAACATGAAAATTATTAATAGGAACTTTCATATTTTTTTCTTATTTCAGACTTAGAAACCTGACGTGCATTACACTTAAAACACATTTAAATCTGGATTAATCACATTTCAATTGTTTAATAGGCACATGTGGCTAGTGGCTACCACAACTGATAGTGCAAGTCTACACAATCCACAAGTATAGAAACACAGGGATATATGAAAAAAGGTTATCATACATGTGATACTTGCCTGCAATAATAATATAATACATGCAAATAAGTAGTATAACAAACACAAATGTATTTTCCTTCTAGGTAAAAAGAGAACACCTAAATGTTTTCACTTGTAATTTCACCTACCCTTTGCACAATAGGGCACTTAAACTATCTGTTACTTGGCTAGGATGAATCAGAACTTGAGGCAGATCAACCTTTACTTAGTATACTTAGTATACTTAGTTTATTTGTTCAGAGGGATAAAGAATGACAGAGTCAGAGTAGCTGGGTAATTGCTGAGAACTTCTAGGAATTCTCCCAGACCAATGACTCTTGCATTCTTAAGTCTGGCAAACATACACTGAGCATCTTCCATGTACTTGGCACCACAGATAGAAAGATAAATAAGGCACAATCCCTGTACCTTGGAATGTTAAGGGCCAAACCATTCATGGAGATCATTTTACAACTGGAGAAACAGAAGCTTAGGATTTACCACTGTTTTGGGAAGGCAAGGACCAGACTCCAATTCTTTGGGTCTCAGTTCTGCACTTCATCATCCACAGAAAACACTGTGAAGAAAGCTGCAAATATGTTTTTCCTTTGCACTGTTGAGACTTAGGGACTCAGCACATATTTGATAACTTGAATTAGCATATGCAGCTTTGTTAGTAGTAATATATACCTTTTCCCTACACCCCAACTGGGAAACCACTGATATATTTTGGTGAGGCTAAGAAATCTATCTGAAGGACAGTAGCCTACAATTCCTCTAAGCACAGAGCCTAAGTGATAGAATTTGGAAACTACACATTGGAGGTTTTTGTGCATGCTAAAGATGGTAACCTATTAATCAGACATTCTCTCATTTTAGGGTATATTGACATGGTAGAAATAAGCAGTGAATGGTAGTTCTCTCATATAACTTTTACATAAATCTTATATAATTTTATCTTTCTTATACATAGTTCTTTACTTCCCCAATCCAATATATTCAGGCATAAATAACATGGTCTTAATCAGTGTTTAAAAAAAAAATCATGCCACATACTGGCTTTGTTTGTACTCATCATTAAATTAGAAAACACACATCTGATTTTTAATAATGTTACATTAAATATCTTTCCTTAAAAGGATAGTGGATAGTGAGAAAAACATTACATCTAAAACACATTCAGAATACTTGTTTCCTTGTTGAAGAAAAACAAATATGCCAAAATATTGCTACAAATCTATTATTAAATACCCAATTATTTCGTATAATGTCTCCTATCTCATACACATCAGCACTAGTTCTTGATAAGAATGTTATATACCAGGTAGGGAGAGTCTGTTTAGATTCACTGTCCTATATAAGCTAAAAAATGTTGCTTCTTTCTAAAGGCACTATAGACATAGAGACTTAAAATGGAAAAGAACCTTGCTTTTAGGAAATGTTTTAATGTGGTTACATTATTGAAGATGACCTTTTACAATGATATCTAACCATTAACCCAAATCTAACTCTCAGGCTATGAATGGATGAAACACAATTACAGCTCTTCAAAGCAACTCAGAAATTAGCAGAAAGAGTCCAAAGCCCTGTATGAAAGGAGGATATTGTCTCTTCAGAAAATTCTTCTATGTATAACTCATCAGTTATAAGTGTATCAGTTATATCAGTTACATGTATATATAATTATAAGCACTTTTAGCATATAATTTTCTTTTTCTCCAATTAGAATGTTGAGCTTGAGAAACTTAGTACTGGCACCACACATCCATGCTAGTGTTGGTCTACAACTGTCACCATCCATGAGGGTATGACTTTCTAAAGCATTGCCTTAACAGACCAACATATATAAACTACAACCTCGGGCATTATGGAAGCAGAGGAATGAAGGAAATCCAGCAGTAGAGTGAGCTGGTTAGGGGACTTTGAAGCTGGATCACCTGCCTTAAATTCCTGGTTCTGCCCTTTAATAGCTATACATCTAGCAACTAAGCAAGTCATTAAGCCTCCCTCTGCCTCAATTTCATTAACAGTAAAATAGAGGGAAAAATGTGTGCTTACCTTAATATGGAAGTTTACATAAATTAATATAGCTAAAGCACTTAAAACAGTGCTTGACACATAATAATGGTTATCACTATAACTAGATACAAATAATAGCTCAGACTTGGCTATTGTAACTAATACTATATATCCAATCAAAAGATCTCTAATTATCTACTTATTTAAGATTTAAGAGTTCCAGGTAGTCTATGGATAGGACACTTTGATCTTTCATTAGAAATGCAAACCACAGGATACCTACTGGAACAACAGGTTTCAGAGTCTGGCCACTGGGGTGTGAAGCGCTCTGCTGGATGTCAGCAGGTGGGCCTGGTGGTGGGTCACTGCTCCTCCTTACCAACAGTGGAGTGCCTGCAGGGCAGAAGAAGAGGTGAGGGGTCAACAGAACCCTGGGGGGAAGAAAGCACACTGCACAATGCAATTTAATTAAAAAGGTTTACAACATGTTTTTACCAAAAAACATCTATTTCCAAGGGTGGTTGTAAAATTAATCCATTCAATGCTCTTTGGCATCTCTTTAGAGAATCACACAGAAACAGAATCCTTCAACTCTCATTTAACCCCACTAGGATTTCAAAACAAGCCATTGCAGCTAACAGAAAACTGTCAGGCACAAGCAAAAGTTGACAACAGGCCTAAAACTCATCTAAAAAATGAGTATTAAAAAACTTGATTATCCTGTAGACAAGCAAAGATGGCCACATAGTCAGTACAATCTGCTATTCAGTAGAGCCAGTTTAGTTATTGCTGTCATTTGATGCTTCCCAAATCTTTTGAGGGATGATATATACTGAAATAAATTATTTGCTGCAGTTATAGCATTAATGTGTATTTAAGTATACAAAGAGATTGGTTCCATTTTCTTCTTTTTTCCTTAAGTAGATAAAAATGATAAGGAAAATAAGTTAGTTCTTCTAAAAATATATCCTGATTCCTTTTTAATTTAATGAAAGCTTCCACTATTAAATATTTGAGTCAGTTATTAAATTCTGAAAAAAGATCCTACTGTTAGAAAGTTCAAATGAAATTCAACCTTAACAGAGCTAGCAGCCTAACTACTCTGACTGCAATTAGGCCCAAAATAATTTATTTCATACAAAATTGGCCACTATAGAGACAAATTTTTAAAACTTATTTATGAGTTAAAAATCACTCTCAAATAACAATTAACTTTTTATTTGCATATTTTTGGAAAATAGTCCTGCAACCCTCAAGCACTTGATACTATAATTTAAAGGAACATTTTTCATACATCATTTTACATAGTGATGTTTTAAAAAGTAAATTCAGGGAAAGGGATGTGGCTCAATCAGTTAGGCTCCTGTCTACCAAGGCCTCCTGGTGAGGGCAAGCTGGACCATGCAGAGTGCCGGCCCACGTGGGAGTGCCGCCCCCCGCCGGAGTGCCACCCTGCGTGGGAATGCCGCCCAGCATGGTAAAGCCGCCCCATGCAGGAGTGCTGGCCAACGTGGAGAGCTGACATAGCAAGATGACACAACAAGAGACACAAAAGAGAGAAAATAAGAAGACGTAGCAGAACAGGGAGTTGAGGTGGCACAAGAGAGTAATCACCTCTCTCCCACTCCAGAAGGTCCCAGGATTGGTTCCTGGAGCCCCCTAATGAGAATACAAGCAGACACAGAAAAACAAACAGCAAATGGACACAGAGAGTGGAGAATGGGTGGCGGGGGAGGGGAGTGGATAAATAAATCTTAAAAAAAAGTAAATTCACATTGTAACTTGCTTATAAACTTGATTTTTATATGTTCTCCAATATTGTTATTCTGTGTACAAAGCATAAAATTCTTAATATTTTTCATACTTCATCTAGAAGTTGTTTCTCAAAAAATAACTTCCGGGGAGCAGATATAGTTCAGTGGTTGAGCACTTGCTTTGCATGTTTGAGGTCCCAGGTTCAATCCCCAGGACCTCCTAAAAACAAAATAAAACAAAAAACAAATAAACAAAAGCAAAAAACTTGTTTCATAAAAGAAATTAACATGTTACTTAGGATGCAGACACCATGCCAAAAGGTATTACGAAGTCCAAGTTCACATTCAATTATTTATTTATTAATAGCCACTTTATTATTTCCCATACCCTCTATCCTCATCTAACAACTTTAAGCATTTGACATATCAATAGTTGAATGAGTATGAACTAAAAATAAAAAAACAAAAATAGCAGAAATGAAAGAAAGTACCAAAAAATCAGAAGACAATAAGGTTCCAGTCCCATATCAGTGTTTTTTCTCTTACTCAGGTGAACTGCAGAACACGCCCCTCTCAAGAAAAGCCCTTGAATTACCATTAACAGGAAGTGAACCAGTCAGTCTCATCTTTAAAAGTAAGAAGAGAACGGGAGCGGGCGCGTACTCCAAGAATCTCTGGTTTGTTTCCAAAGGATTTAACCCAGTCCAGTGCACGGCAAGTCAATTATCTCAAATTGGGAAAAACAAGCAAACAAACATACAAGCAAAATCCCAAATAAACCAGTAAAGAAGAGCTTGAGTTACAACTTAAAGACAAAGAAAGATAGGGCCTACATACAATAGAAGAAAAGTAATGAGAAGTATTGAAGATGATTTGGGCAAATACTTAGATATATAATAGAGTAGAAGTCACACCTCACAAGCAAAGCTAACTGAAATGAGGAGATTATAATTCCATCCAATTTTATGGAACCTCCTGTGGAGGGAAAAGTGTAAATAAAACATAACTTCTGCACTGAGGGAGCTTCTAATGTGACAGTAAACATTCGTCAATAGCACTAATAATTATCATGTATTAGTACAATAGAGAGAACTATGAGTTTCGGAGTCAAATAGACTGAACATCTTTCCAGGCTCTGTGATATTGAACTGCTCTGTGGCAGAGTCCCATAAATTAAAATCTGGTGGTAATAACAGAATTGAGCTGAGGTTGAAATAAAATAAGGCATACATTGGGCATTGCACTGTCTGACAAATAATATCCATGTAGGAAATGCCACTCTACACCCCACACCCCCACAAATGAAAAAAAGAGAGGGTAATAGAATTTGCTCTACCTACCTCATTCAGTTCAAAAGCTGAACTCCTAAAAACCAAATTATTTTTCTTGGGATGGATAATTTTATGATAATTTTATGATAAACCAGATATAGCCTTACTATAGAATGAAAAACTTTTAAGGAAAAAAAAAAGAGTGGGAAGGGAATTTAAAATTGAAAAAAAAAGTTAGACATTTGTATTTTTTTTTTTCAGTTAAGGAAAGATGCTTATTATTAGATTCTAAAGGCAAAAGCCATCAATTAAGTTCAAGGAAGTATTTTCCTTGGAACCATAGTTTAAAACCCAATGGCTGCAAAGGCCAAATAAAACACCAAATATTAAGTAGCCTTTAAAGGAAAAAGTGTTTGACAATTGCAATGTATTTTTCCACACAGTTCAATATTTGAGGACCTTCTACAAGCCAAAAACTACATGGAAGGGAAGAATTAAGAGTAGTCATGGTACATACACTTGACTTATCTTTTAGAGAGGAGATATGGGGACAAAGAACATTTCAGTAGGCATAAAGGTATGCATCAGAGCAGTGATCCAGGCAGGACGTATATGGATTATTAGAGAACTCATATCAAGGCACACACACACATTACAGGCTGCACCAAGTCCCCATTTTATTTAGCCAGACTCATAGACATGTAATGGAAGTAAAAAAGACAGGAGGAACAGAAATATTATCCTGTCACAGCTGCAGAATCTCTGATCAGGAGTATGGCTGTTCATGACTGTCTTCCCGAGAAAGGGTCTTGCCACATGAGGAAAAGTTCAATTCTTGCTTCATGGCTGCCAATGTATACTTGGGGTATATGCCACACTCAGGAGCAACTTCCCCAATCCTTCCCTGTGCTTCCCTTTAAGAAGATGGCAGGGCTTGTTAGCTTTGCCCAGGCCTTGAGTCAGCTACCAGAGGTAAGTTATATCTTCATCAGGGGAAAAAGTAGACTCAATTCCTAGGTATCTACGAATGATGGCACAGCTTCCAATTGCCAAGCCATCACCATTTTATTGATGGTGAAACTGGGGCTCACAAGAATGTATTAATTTGCCTAGTGTCCCCAATCAATACAACTAAAGGTGCCCAGATAAGAGCCATCTAATCCAGTTCAGGGAAAGTATTTTTGAAAGAGATAACAACTATTTAAAAATCTCAAATTGGTACACCAATGAATTAGGTAAGTTATAACGGTCTTCAGAAATGTAAGATATTACCATATAAATATAAATTTCTCACACACAGAGGACTGGATTTTCTCCACATTTGGAGGATATATTTGAGATGGAGTCTGCTTAAATAACTGATGATGTGTTATACATAAAAATATATGCTTTGAGGGTTTTGAAGGATGCCTTACAAAGACAGACAGTTATAGAAACTGAAACTAGAAAGATCTAGAGGAGTCAGACCATATGACAAAGTTGTGGGCAGAGAAAACAAGCAATGGTTTTAAACATGAGCCCCACATCAAAGGTCAGAGAGATACATGTTCTAAAATGTGTGTTGATTAGCAGCAGGGTTTTATTTAATTAAAGATGGCAGCTGAGTTCCTGCCTCCCACATGGGAGCTCCTGGGTTTGGCTCCTGGTGCCTCCTAAAGAAGAAACAAACACAATGAGCAAAATCAATGAGCAAAAACAAGGAGGAAACAGACAAGGAAGCCCTCTCAGGGGAGGGAGAGAAAAAAAAAAAGGGTTAGTGATTCTCCTGAGCAAAACCAGAAGGTGAGCTAGTTACTTACCCCTGCTATTTCATCCTAAGGTGACACCATTGACATCTGGTGAGCTCTAGGGGTGACAGTTAAAAGTGCTCGCAAGGCATTCTACAGAAACAAGAACTAGGAAAGGCTGGAAGAGCAATGTAAAGGAAATGAATGCAGTACCAGGAGTCACTGGTAGAAATGGAGAGAACAACTAGAGGAGGACACAGGACAATTTGGCAACTGACTACACACATAAAACAAACAAGATGGAACATAAAACAGAAACTCAAAACCATTTTAATGTTTCTTGCTTTGGGAAGAGCCATGGTGAAGTTTAGGAACTGCTATGATTTGGTTAGAGAAAACACAAATTTTGGCTTTAGACAATTTAGGATTAGAACAGTTTGCTCTTAATCTAAGATATCTTATTTGGGGTGGGAGATAATAGACTAGAATTTCCACTGGGCATTGATAACGATGAGATTGTAGTTGGTACCAAAAATCATATTGGCTCCCAGAATGAGCAGGTAGAGGCAAACAGGAGGTGAATAAAGGAAGAGAAAAGAGGGAGAACGAATACAGGTCTAGTATCAGCATTGCATATGAAATAATGGGAAAGTAGAGTTTTACATTCTCACTGTATGTTCAGAAAGAGAATATCTAGAAAGATGAAAGATAAACAGAGCCGAACACAGAGAAGTTCTGAGAAAAGATGGGTTAGAGAGGTAGAGAAAAGTATTTGAGTTAACATGAGAATCTATCTGTGTAAAGAGGGATAAGAGCTCAGTTTTCTTCAGATTTAAAGGATTATTTCTGTATTGTTGCATTATCAAATCACCAAAACATGAAGGTTAAAGAAAGAATACATGTTCTCCTTTCAATGCTGCTGACATTTAGGATAAGATGACTATGAACAGGAAACATGCTATTAAAGAGCTTATATTTTAAGGTAAATTGCTAAATCTTCCACACTTATAATGCAAATGAATTGCATGTGGATAAAGAGGTATAGGAATGGGGGAGATGCATTCTAGCAGGTAATTGATGTAAAAATATAAGTTACATTATACTGTAATGAACACCTTAGTTTTGTAAAGTATATGGCCTTAATAGACTGCAACTATACAACACCTAGAAAAATGCCTTTCAATTTACTTGCACTTCAATATTTGTATAATGAATGGATTTGATATTAAAATATGGATAGGTTCTCGAGATATATGGCAAAAAGAGACTGGGCATCAGGAAGCCTGCCTTCCAAAGCTAGCCCTGGCAGGATATAACCTGAAGGAAGACATAACACCTCACACATTCCAACCTTTCCTCATTGGCTAAATGCGCATGTTAGATAAGCAACGCCAAATCCCATTCCAGATCTATAAAGAGATAGTTCTATGATTTATATAGCCAATAAGGAAATTGAAGTCTAGATAAATTAAGTTCCTAAGTCTTTTGGATTTGATTTCTAACCCAGTTTTATTCATTTGACACTTTTCTAGTGTGGGGTCACACTCTATGTGAGTAACTGGATAGAAGCAAGGGAATGGTATCTGTTCGATGCTACAATGATTCTTTTAATCTAAAGAGGTCAGCAGAAATAAAGATTTGGATAGAAAAGTACAGATAAAAGGAAAGGGTTGTGGGAACTGCTTAACTCAGTGGCCAACATTAACTCACAATCACATGGGCATATCTGGCAAGATGCTTGACCCCCTGCCTCATTGAGGGATGCTAACTCCTCTCCCACAGTGCATGGCCTCTAGAGCAGATGAGCTGCATGCCTGGCCAGCACTCCTTTCCTATTACCCCATCAAAACCTCAATGAAAAAGACTAGTGAGAGTGAACATCGATTGTTTTTGGAGACAACTAAATTTTCTTTTTTGTGTGGATTTATAGGCATCAGATAGGACTTTTCAACTGATGCCTAACAAACTCCACAGAACTGAAATCTGGAGACCAATAAAAAAAAATTGGTAATGATATCAATAGCAGCACAATTTATGGCAAAGTATCCATAAGAGAACACTTTCACTGCAGGAGTGCTGACCCGGTTTGATGCCTGGTCTGTGATGAATGCAGCAGCTGTGGCCTGCTTTCAGACACTGTAATTAGAAAACCACACAAGAGAAACCAAGTCACATTTTAGCAGATTTTAGCAGTCCAAATACTTTAGTCTTAAATATCACTCCATAGGAAAGACACTCCAGTATTGCCATAAAAGGAGCAAGAAGTTCAAAGATGACTAACACTTGGTATCATTTTTCAAGTTTGGTTTGCCAAAACCGTGCCTGCTCAACACATGAAGGGACAAATATCTCCATAATGCAAGCAATTCACAGAGTAGGCATAGTAACAAAGGAGATATGAATGAACAGATACACAATAAAGTAACTCTTAGTATTTGGAAAGCTGCTTTAATTGGATTGCCACTGCTATAAAAACAAGTGAGGGGGATTTTAACTGACATTTTTTAGGAATTATAGTTTTCTCAGAAAATGGTTATGACTTCAACTGGAAGTAATATGTTGCTGTATTCTGGAGGATACATGTCCTTTTTTCTATTAAAGTTTTCACATTTTATCCAGTTGATATATACAAATCTATGTTTTTGTTCATATTGTTTAAACTACTTTACTATATCAACTTATTCATGCTACTTAAGGTCAGTTTATGCCATGTCTTAGACAAACACTAAGTCCCACATACTAAAAACAATCACAAGCTACAGAGGAGTTTCAGCACAAGCAAAAGTCCTGATCTTTGAAAGACATACACTCTAAAAAAAGGAACAAACATTAACAAACACAAAAAAGATAAGTAGATCACCAAACACAAATAAAAGTTTCTGACTCATAGTGGCAAAGGGAAATAAACTGATGCCAGCATGTCAACCGGCAATTTCTTATTTTGGTGTTCAAGGAACACACTGGTTTTCCCTCCCTCACTTTTCTGATTACCTCTTGCCCTGCATTCTTTGCCAAATTCTATTTGGTATTCACCAATTGGAACCTACATCCATTCCTTAAATTAACCTGTACCCTGTGACCTCAGTGAAAATTCTGGTTCTACCCACTAAATTACCATTCTCTAACATGGCAATCAGTTTTGATTTCATACATTTTAAGATCTACTCCCCACAGTTATAAACAATCTCTCCTTTAGAATACTCCATACCCACATGCAGATTTGCTGTGAGACAATGCAGCGTAAGTTTCAGAGCCCCTCATTTGCATGGGCCCCTTACAAGATCCCAAGAGAGGCCTTAACAATATGATCACATGATTTTATGTAAAGCTTGTAAAATTTGCAGAAATAAAACATTTCCATTGCCATAGGTAAATCCTATTACCTCTTTCAATTCAAACATCCTCTCCTCACACTCTTCTCCTCTCAAATGACACTGGAGTGGCCAAGGGCATTTCTGGGATGAAGCTAAGGGAAAATTCAGTTGGAGATATATTTAGCTTGAGTATAGTGGAATATATTTATGCAGTTCACAGATATTCCTGTGTATAGTTAAGTTATTGCCAGTCATCCCTAGAGAATAGCTTCCAGGAATATCACCATCATGTACTGCACAGGTTTATCCAGCTTCAGGACACAAAGGTACAGAGTTGTAGGTGACATCGTGGTATGACTGTCCTTTGTGTACCCAGAACTGGAAGATTGAGAGTACTGGAAGATAAACAAGATTCACAATGTAAGAAGTCAGAGTCTAGTGTGTGGAAAATTCTTTCATTCACCAAATGCAAAAACTTGTAAGCAGATAATTCAGTTCTCACTGATGCCCTGACAAATGGGAATTTCTTTCCTATCCATAATACACTCCATAATGAAACATATACAATAAATGTCCTATACTTTTTTTTTTCATTTTGGTGGGAATTATACAATATAGAATTAAAATTCTTGTGCCAGTAAGACAAAAACCTGTAGCAGTTTCAAAGATTACAAGTATGTCTATGTGTGAAGCACATGTTTATATAGCCTATCTTTAAACAGAAAAAAATTAGATTTATCATGCTAGAGCAAAGATAGAGTTGTCCTTTTATTCTACCTATAGAAAATGATATCGCATTTGAAAAAAACTATTAAAGAGTATGCAGCCAAAAAACTTAGGAAAAAGTATAACAGATATTTTCAGGTAATTAATAAAATATTTATTTTTCATATTATATGGCATTTATAATAAACTAGATTCAGGAAATTTGTAAATTGTTGTGATTTTCCTCTCATTCTAAACAAGCATTCATTTTTTACTCTCTTTGCACTAAACATTTGGTGTTATTTTTCTTAAATAGTTGGACTCTGTATTAGTCTGTCAATAGGGGTGCAGGTGCAAATTTGCCACAGGTTGAAGCAAGATGGTCGCTGCTCTCTGTCTAGGTTTCAGCCTCAAGTCCCCTCTGGGCTTCCTCTTCCTCTTAAGGCTCTGTGGGCCAGCTTCTTCTTGATCTCAGTTGTAGGCTGGCATAGGGCTTGTCTTCCAGGGCTTCCTGTATCAGTCTTGACTCTCTTCCCAAGGTGAATGGCTCATCTCTCTTCCTGAGGCGCCAGGATCAACAGAGCTTTCTCTCTTCTTGAGTGAGTGTCTATTTATATCCGCCCACCAAGGAGGCAGGACTCAACCTAAGTCACACCTTACTGATGTGGTCAAATCACAGCCCTAATATTAACAGGTAATTTAATCAAAGACATCTCAGGTGAATATAATACAATCAAAGGGTATCACACCCAGAGGAATAGATTAGTTTACAAACATAATCTTTCTCTTTTTTGGATTCATAAATAATCTGAAACTTCTATAGACCCCCCTCCCTCCGTCCACATATACATTAAGGCACCTTTTTAGGATATGTCACATTCTGCTTTGTCTTATTGTCTCCTCTTAATTCATTCACTTAACCAACATTTACTGAATGCCTAAAATATGGCAGGCAGCCTTCTAGGCACTCTCCATACATCAAGGCACAACACACAAAGGTTCTCTCCTGTAGAACTTGTGAGCTTCTGAGGGAAGACAAACACTAAACAAGTAAATAAATGCAGTCATTCAAAAGAGTGTAAAACAAGTTGTTAAGCAGGAATGAGGGAGCGTGATGGGGAGGGGACTGTGGTGGGGAAGATTATGTATGCTCTCTGAGGGCAAGCCACTCACCTTAGTCAATCACTGGGGGTCCCTCACAGAGTGGTCACTTAACAGACGCTGAATTGAATGAAACAGAGCTATAGGCCCCAAGATCAACCTCTAAATTCAAGAACCTCTGGAACCTGAAATGTCCCAGACAAGGGGATTTCTTGGTTCGTTATAGGGGGCCTTCTATATGTAAATAAATTGCTACAGTCAGGTTTGTTTCTCTTCACCTAACACTTATTTATTCAGCATCAACATTTATTTTAAAACAAACACTATTCACACCAATGCAGCATATGTTATCACCCTTGCAACTTAACGATAAATGAGCAAAAAAGTGACATCAACACCAATGCTAAATAATTCCAGAAAAGGCTCTGAAATATTAACTACAATCTTGTCAATTACGGTGGTTTGTGAAGCAATCTATTGCCCCCTCAGTTGATCTTTCAGTGTACTATAGTTTACAATCTTAAAGCCAAGATATTTATGAGGTTAATCTATACTCATGAGAATTATAACAACCCATGGAAAACTAGAAAGCTAATAGTTGAGTTACCTGAAAAAATTCTTTGGAAGAGATGGATTTTAAACAGAATTCTGAAATGCAGAAGAGATGTGAATTGATGAGTTGGCATAAAATGATGACAAAATATTTATGGTAGGCAGATGAGCATATGGCTTTAGAGGCTAGAGATGTATATCCATGCAGGGATACTAATACATTCGCTCAGTCAGAAGATAGGCATGAGCCAAGTGAATGTAGGAGGAAAGGTACCGAGGAGGCTAAGCAATCTAGTTACATTGTTAAAAAGTCTTAAAATGGGAGTTTTAAGATACTCTAGTTTAAATTGCATTGAGGTTTCCTAAGGGAGACAATCTATAGTAATTTTTTTCAAATACTGAGGAACTGGTTAAAAAACATTTTGGAAAAGTCATGCAGAGTTTATGAATATATGGAAAACATCGACAAAAAGAATAATGATCATTGATCCAAAAGGATCTTTTCCTCATGGTTTCTTTACCAATAAAAAACATAATGGTAAATCTTAGTATGTGTATGATCAGGAGGTTTGGACTTGGGAACATAGTTTGATTCAGAATAGAGCACATTTAGGGTTGTCCTTTAGCACAGTGCTGTGGATCTATACCAAGTGTTAATGAAACAGTTCTTCTGTCCTAAATTTTAGGTTACAGTTCCCAGTGAGCTGAGTGGAACAGCCTCTCAAAGACTACCTCACCAGCTCTTTCAAGAAGAGAGAGGGAGAAATCAGCAACGCCTTCAGGCCATTGGGCTGCAGTTGCAAACAATTATTGGCAACATCAAAGTACTAAATTCAAATCACCAAGTCCTCCTTGATAGATGAGAAACATCCACGAGTCAATTTAAGGCATCCTGGGCACAAATCTGAATGATTTATCAGCTGCATTTGAAACCTTTGATCATTACATTTTATTGGATTGTTCAAAGTCTGGCAGGACAGAAGAAGTGATCTGTTATGGAGCCACTGTTACTTCTTAGGAACACTCAAAAGATGCATTTATGCTAGTGACTGTGTGGCACAAGTACTGTTCTCTGCATAGTTGCAAAGGGACCTACTACCTCTCAGGATGCTTTCTTCTGCTGCTGGGAAAAGCATAGTTTCTATTAACAAAACTTATGATTCTAAACAAGTGTTAATTAACTGAAGCTAAATAAAGAAAACACAGAATCTATGCTTCCCTGGCAGGGAACATTCCTCAAGAAAGTGTCAGAAAAGCTGGACCCTCTCTTGCATGGAGACTTCCAACTTCTATAACTGTGACTTGATACCTCATTTGTTGACCTATACCTGCTCTTGGAATCCAAGGATCAGTTTTGACCCCAGTCACCTTTTACCTTTTGCATCCAGTAGGAAGGGGTTATATTCTGTGCAAAAGGTGGAACTGGCCCCATCTGTCCAAGTCTTTGTGACCTCACATTAGATAAATGAACTCTAATCCACTTGAAAGTATCCTGGTAGACCACCCAGGTATTTCATATGGCTCCTGGCATGCCACTAAGTAGGTTCATTACACAAGCTGGAGCACATTTCCCCAGCACACTCATTCACCCAGTGGCACAGCAAGGCAATGATCCAGAGATCATTACTGACTTTTCCATGTCACTTCTGGCATCAAATTCTATGTGCATCAAAATCCAGAGGCCACAAGTACATAACTAGATCATGTTTCCATGACTCTCCAGGAAAAGAAGCAACATGTTCTTACTAACTGCATTACATTCTCACGTTCAAGGGAAAGACATTTGAACATAGAGGGCCTGGAATTGCTCAGTACAGGGCAGACAGAACTTGGTTTGAATTTAAAATATTCTCCACAAATGGATTTTTAAAAGACATGGGGATTACTGGTGTTGTATCAATTTAAATAAATTAAATAAGCCAAAGTTTGAAAATCCATGACTATTTTAAGGGACTCTCAGAAAAGAGAAGTTTTTATCACCATCTGTAATTTTTTTCCCACGTATCCTAGGAATAAATCAAAATTATATCAGAACATGAGACATGTACTAACTTATAGGTGATACCTGTTTTATCTAGCTTATACCTCAAGCCCATTCAACTTCTAATTCATTACCCATAAGTATTATATTATAGTAGATTAGCATTTATTGTAATTGAGTATCATGAAGTATGCAATCTTGAAAAGTCACAGAATAGTGATTTAAAGCATAATGTACAAAGACCAGAGAAAAATGTGAAAACAGAATTTAGCAACATAGACATACCACCTATGAAAAGCATTAAGTTGAAGTACTGATAAAATGTCAGTATCTAAATCAGCGTTTGAACTTGCCAAATGGTTTCTGAGACAAGTCTCCTTTAATTTGAGATGAAGGATCATAATCTCATCTTTCAAGTCTTCTCAGGACAAGCAAACCAATACATAGTGCCTATTTTCAAAAGACTGACACAGAAGAGGAGGAATTGCCCTTATAAGCTGTACATGAAAGCTGGGATGCTATCAGAACTGTCTTTGTACTAAGCTTGTCTAGGTCATCTCATTCCATGTTAGCTATTGCGATTGGAAAACATATAAAGAGTTTCTTTCACAGAGGAGGTATTTGGGCCTCAAAATAAAATAGATTGAATACTCAAATATGTCAGCAACAATGCTAAATCATTTAGCTTGTCCCTGCCGTGCACATGCCTAAGTGGGTTGTGTGACAGTCATCTTCCTAGTTTGTGACAATCTTTGTGCTCTTGAAATACATCTAACATTTTCACAAAAGACACATGATGCTCCTTGTCCACAGCCCCTGATCCCTTTTAAAAGTAATTTTTTAAGCCTTAACCCAGTCTATCCCCTGGTCATCTGTATTCCAGATTCTGACTCAATGAATCTGATTGTTCCAATTACTTCATATGGGTGAGACCATATAATATTTGTTCTTTTGTGACTGGCTTATTTCACTCAGCATGATGACGTCAAGACTCATCCATGTCACATGTATCAGAACCTTATTCCCTTTCAAGGCTGAACAATGTCCCATTGTTTTTTGTTTTTCCATTCATTAGTTGATGGACACTTGGGTTGCTTCAATCTTTTGCATCTTTTGGCAACTGTAAATAATGCCACTGTGAACATCACTATGGAAACATCTGTTCAAATCACTGCTTTCAAATCTTTAGGGCATATACCTAGAATTGGGATTGACAGGTCATATGATAATCATACACTTAATTTTCTGGGAAACTATTAAACTGTCTTCCACAAGAGCTATACCATTTTACATTCCCATCATCAATGAATGAGTGTTTCTATTTCTCCACATTCTCTCCAAAACTTGCAAGTTCCCATTTTAATTTTTTTAATAGTAACCATCCTACTGGGTGTAAAATGGTATCTCATTGTGTTGTTTTTTAAAGATTTATTTTGTTTATTTCTCCCCACCCCCTCACTGTGTCCTTCTGTTGTGTGCTCATCTTCCTTTTTTTAGGAGGCACCAGGAAGCAAACCCAGGACCTCCCATGTGGTAGGCGGGAGCTCAATCGCTTGAATCGCATCCGCTTCCCTCACTGTGGTTTTAATTTGCATTTACCTAAGGACTAATGATGCTGATGATCTTTTCATATGCTTTCTGGCCATATGCATATCCTCAGAGAAGTATCTATTGTCCATTTTTTTTTGCATTGTCTTTTTGTTGAAGAGTTATAGGATTTAATTATATTCTCGATTTTAAATACTTATCCAAATATTTACTCCCACTGTGCAGGTTGTTGTTACACTTTCACAATAATGTCCTATGAGGCGCAGAAGTGTTTAATTTTGATGAGATCTCATTTATCTATTTATTCTTTTGTTGCTTGTGTTCTGGTTGGAAAGTCTAAGAAACCATTGCCAAACACAAGGTCCTGAATATGCTTCCCTACATTTTCCTTGAGGAGTTTCATGGTTCTGGCTCTTATATTTAGGTCTTTGATACATTTTGAGTTGATTTTTGTATAAGGTTTGAGGTAGGGGTCCACTTCCATATTTTTGCAAATGGAGATCCAGTGTTCTCAGCATTATTTGTTGAAGAAACTATTTTTTCCCAAATGAGTGGTCTTTATCCCCACATCAAAAATCAGTTGGCCATAAATGTGTGGTTTGATTTCTGATGTCCCAATTAGATTCCACCGATATATATGTCTGTCCTTGTGCTGTACCATGCTGTTTTGATTACTGTGGCTTTGTAATAAGTTTTAAGATTAGGAAAAGTGAGTCTTCCAATTTTACTCTTATTTTTCCAGATATCTTGGATTCAGGGCCCATTATGCTTCCAAATAAATGTTCTGCAAAGAAGGTTGTCAGAATTTTTATTGGGATTGCATTAAATCTGCAAATTGCCATGGATAACAATTCAGAATGTCCTTCCATTTATTTAGGTCTTCTTTGATTCCTCTTACCAATGTTTTCTAGTTTTCCACATATATGTCATTTGCATACTTGGTTAGATTCTTATACCTTTAATTCTTTCAGTTGCTATTTATGAGATGTAATTTTTTCTTGGTTTTTCTTTTCTTATTGTTAATTCCTGGTATACAGAAACATTACTGAAATTTGGGTGTTGATCTTGTACCCCACTACTTTGTTGAATTAATTTACTGGCTTCAGGAGCTGTATTATGTTTTTTTCCCCCTATATATAGGATGTCATCTGCAAATAGGGAAAGTGTTACTTCCTCCTTTCCAATTTGGATTTTTGTTTTTGTTTTTGTTGTTTGCTTAATTGCTCTGGCTAGAACTTCCCCTGCTATGCTGAATAATAGCGGTGATAGTGAGCATCCTTGTATTGTTCTGGATCTTAGAGGGAAAACTATTAGTTTTTCAACAATAAGTATGACGTTAGGTGTGGGTTTTTCATATATGCCTTAATCATGTTGAGGAAGTTTTCTTCTCTTTCTCATGTTCTAAGTGTTTTTATCAAGAGAGGATGCTGTACTTTATCAGATGGCTTTTCTGTGTCAATTGAGATGATGATGTCTGTTTGTTGTTGTATTTTCTTCCCCTTCATTTTGTTAATGTGGTGTATTACATTGATTGGTTTTATTATGTTGAACCCACCTTGCATATCTTGGATAAATCCCATTTGATTATGGTATATAATTCTTTTAATGTGCTGTGGGATTCAGTTTCCCAGTATATTGTTAAGGATTTTTGCATCTATATTCATAAAAGGTATTAATTAGCCTGTAATTTTCTTTCCTTGTGATATTATTTTCTGGCTTTAGTATGAAGGTGATGATGTTGGCGTATTAGGATAAATTAAGGAATGTCCCTTCTTCCATTTTTTGTTAAGTGTTTGAGAAGGACTGGTATCAATTCTTCCTGGATTGTTTGGTAAAATTCCTGTGAAGCCTTCTGGCCCTGGGCTTTTATTTTTGGGCAAGTTTCTGATTACTAATTTAAACTCTTTAATAGTTATTGGTTTGTTGAGATCTTCTATTTCTTCTTGAGTCAGTGTAGGTAGTTTGGGTGATTCTAGAATTTGTCCATTTCACCTAGGTTATCTAATTTATCTCAGTGGTGTTGGTAGTAATGTCCCCCTTTCATCTCTGATTTTAGTTATGCCCTCATTTTTTTTTTCTTTGTCAGTCTAGCTAAAGGTTTGTCAATTTTATTGTTTATCTCTAGTTTTGTTGATAATTTTTTAAAAATCTCTATTTCATTTACCTACTCTCTAATCTTTGTTGTTTCCTTTCTCTTGCTTACTTTGGGTTTAGTTTGCTCTTCTTTTTCTAGTTATTCCAGTTTAAGGTTAGGTCTCTGATTTGAAAACTTTCTTCTTTTTTAATGTAAGCATTTATAGCTATAAATTTCCCTCTCTGAACTTCTTTGGCTGCATCCCATAAGCTTTGGTATATTGCATTTCATTTGCCTCAAGATATTTCCTAATTCCCTTGGTGATTTCTTCTTTAACCTATGGTTGTTTAGGAGTACCCTCTTTAATTACCACATATTTGCAATTTTTCCATTTCTCCCTCTGTTATTGACTTATACCTTCAGTCTGTTGTGACCAAAGAAGATATACTGTATGATTTCAATATTTTTTTAATTTATTAAAACTTGTTTTGTGACCTAAGATATGATCTACCATGAAGGATAATCCATGGGCTCTCAAGAAGAATGTGTATTCTGTTGCTGTTGCATGAAGTGTTCTACACATGTCTGTTAAGGCTAGTTGTTTTGTAGTATCATTCAGGTCTTATAATTTCTTATTGAACTTCTGTCTAAATGTTCTACCCATTATTGAAAGTGGTATAATAAAATCTCCTACTATTAAAGTAGAACCATCTGTTTTTTCCTTCAATTCTGTCAGTATTTGCTTCATAGACTTTGGGGTTCTGCTTTTAGCTATATATATATGTGTGTGTGTGTGTGTGTTTGTGTATATATATATGTATATATATAATTGTTATGTCTTCTTGTTTAATTGACCCCTTTATCAATTCAATTGACTACCTTTGTCCCTTTTAACAGTTTTTTAACTTAAAATCCATTTTATTTGATATTAGTATAGCTACCCCAGCATCTTTTTGGTTACTACTTGCATGGTATATATATTTTTCCTTTCTTTCACTTTCAACCTACTCATGTCTTTCAATTTAAGTTGAGTCTCTTTTAAATAGCATATAATTGGGTCATGATTTTCTAAACCATTCTGCCAATCTCTCCCTTTTGACTGGAGAATTTAATTCATTTACATTTAAATTAACTAAAGGGAGTTCTGGGAAAATGGTGTCAAAATACGTATGCAGAGTCTGACACTCACATAGAAAAGAACAGAGAAAAGTCAGGGCATATCAGAAGGAGTTCCTTTGGATATATATGGAACTGGAGGGTACTCTGAGTCATCTAGGAGGGTACTGGAAAGATATAGAAGCCAAAGGAAAACTGTGAGTTGCCAGCTCCAGTGGCTGGAAGTGGTACATATACCCTGTTCTCAGGGCAGGTGGTCTTGGTAGAGGCCCTGGCTCACTTCTGCCAAAAGCCTGGGAAGGAGCATTCCCTGGGAGGGAGAGGGGTCTGATGGAGGGTGGAGAGTGGTTTCTTTGTGGTGAATTTGGCCAGCTGAGCCCCTTTGAATCTTGGAAGGACCCTGGGGAAGGGGATCTGCTCAGGCAGGCTGTCACACCCAGCCTCCTTGGGAGAGAGGAACTAGATTAGAGAAGAGGCAGATGCAGGCACCTAATCAGCAGGGCTCTGGCAAACTGTAAAGTCTAACATTCCTGGGAGAAAGGGGGCGGATAGAGCCAGATAAATTTTCTGGAGCCTAATTAACCTCTGGAGGCAGTTTAGCTCAATGGAGGAATTCCTGCCTTGCATATATAAGGTCCCTAGTTTGATTCCTGGATCTCCTTAGAGAAGTGACCCAGAGAGTGAACCACTGGGTTATCAGGCACCCAGCTGATACCTTATGACAGGAAACATAGATATTTGTTTGTTTTAGGTTTTCTTGGATGTGTTATTTTTTATCTTTTAAAGTTTCCTTTTTTTTCCTCCTTATTTTACTGGCTAAAACCCAGTACATTACCTACAGAGGACAGGCTGCAGGGTGATTGATTGATGAACACAGGCAGCCTGAGAATCTCCTTAGGGGTCTAACAAGGAAGGCTGTTTTCCTTTGGTTGTTTTATTTTACATTTCTTTGGTTGTTTTATGTTTTATTCTGTTTTGTTTCTTGTTTGTTGTGTTTCCCCTTTCTTTGTTTCCTTTACCTATTTTTCTATATTATTTTCTACATTATTTCTTTTCTTTCCTTCATTTTTCTACCTTCTGTTTTCTGTTGTTTTTCTTTCATTCCACCTCTTTTTGTTTGGTCTTCATTTTTTTTTGTTTGTTTCTCTCTTTTTTCTGTTTTCTTTTTTTTTTCTTTCTCTTCTCATCATTCCAGCCTTTTAATTCATTCTATACATTCTTCTCTATTATGTTTCTTGTTTCATTTTTTCTATTCTATGTTTTTACTCATTCCTTTGTATGTCCTATGATTTTTCAATCATGTTAATTATTTATTTTCCTAGGTCTTGTACAGTTCGTCTTCTATTTAAAAAAATAAATTATTACTATTATTCTTTTTCTCTTCTTATCTCTTGCCTTTTCTCTGGTCCTAATTTTTTTTTTTTTTTTTTTTTTTCCTGTCAAGGGAACAGAGACACAAGTGCAAGGAAATAGAATAAGAGGAATAAAGTGTCAAAGTGAAACTTTACTCCCCCCACACAAAAACAACAAAATAAAACCCTAGCGTAAAAAGAGAAGCAAATCAACTTGAATAAGCCCATCAAGATAAACAGATGCCTAGATACCAACAAAAAATTATAAGCCATACTAAGAAACAGGAAGACATGGTCCAGTCTAACAAACAAACTAAAAAAAAAGGAGGAGATGCAGGTCATAGAACAACTAATCAGAGACATCCAAACAAATATCATGAATCAACTTAATGAAGTGAAGGAAGAGATTAAGGATATTAAGAAGACATTCCAAGAACATACTGAAGAATTGTAAACATACATAAAAAGATAATAGATTTGATGGTGATGAATGGCACAGTGCAATAAATCAAAAATACACTGAAAGGGGAAGAGGATGTAACTCAAGTAATTGGACTCCCATCTACCAAATAAGAGGTCCAGGTTTCGAGACCCAAGGCCTCCTAGTGAAGGTAAGCTGGCCTGTGTGGCAAGCTGGCCCACTCAGAGTGCCAGCCCATGTGGAGAGCCACCCTGCGCAGGAGTGCCAGCCAACACGGAGAGCTGGTGCAGCAAGATGATGCAACAAAAAAAGACACTGAGAAGAGAAAATAAGAGACTTAGCAGACCAGGAAGCTGAGGTGGTGCTAGAGAATGATCGCCTCTCTTCCACTCCAGAAGGTCCCAGGATCAGTTCCCAGAGTCACTTAATGAGAATACAAGCAGACACAGAACACACAGTGAATGGACACCGAGAGCAGACAATGGAGGGAAAAATAAATAAATAAATCTTAAAAAAAAAAATACACTGGAAGCATACAACAGCAGATTTGAACTGGTAAAGGAAAGAATCCATGGTGTGGAAGACAGTACAGCTGAAATCAGACAGATAGTAGAACAAATAGGAAAACTTCAGCAGGGACTTAGGGATTTGAATGACAATATCAAATGCACAACATACACATTATAGGCATCCCAGAAGGAGAAGAGAAGGGAAAGAGGGCAGAAGGAGTGTTGAAGGAAATAATGGCTGATAACTTCCCAGCTCTTTTAAAGAACATAGACATACATGTCCGGGAAGTGCAACACACCTCAAACAGTATAAATCCTAACAGGCCAACCCCAAACATATACTTGTCAAATTGTCCAATACCCAAGACAAAGAGAGAATACTGAAAGCAGCCAAAGAAAAGAAATCCATCACATACAAGGGAAGCTCAACAAGATTAAGTGCTGATTTTTCATCTGAAAACTACTTTGGAATTTATGCTCCCCAGTATGACAGAACTGAACTCATTTGTGGTTTTCCTACACATGGCTCTTCTGCCCCTTCTATTTGAACCTATAATTAGTACTAGACTTAATAGGTGTATGTCCAAGAGACTTAAATCTTTGGGCTGTCCATGTGCCGGTTGGGCCCTGAATCTCAACAGAGTTGCAACACCTATTCTCCAGTTTGCTGGTCTCACCCAAGACAACTATGAAGGAGATGATGATGGACAATGCCCATCCCTAGGAACAGAGAGAGTCTGTAGCTGGAAGCAAGAAAGTCCCATCCATCAGCTCCATAGGATGTAAACCTCCTCTCAATTAGAGGCAGAGTGGACATCACATTTCCAGAATCCTCAGGATTGGGGAATGAGCAATGGACTAAAGTAGACTTATGCTTACTCTAGCAAAGACTTACTGTTTATTCTAGCAATGGAAGAACTTTTATCATTGATGTGGAGTCGGTGGCCACCAGAGGTTCTGAGGCAAGGGGGAAAAACAGGTATAATATGGGGGCATTTTTGGACATTTAAATTGTCCTGAATGATGTTGCAATGATGGATTCAAGCCATTATATATTTTGTCATGAATTACATAATTATATGGGACAGAGTGTAATCTATAAACTATAATCCACACTTAGTAGCAATGCTCCAAAATGTGTTCAGCAATTCTAACAAATATACCACACTAATGAAGGATGTTTTTAATGTGGGAAAGTGTGGAAGGGGTGGGGAGTGGGGCATGTGGGAATTCCTTATATTTTTTATGTTACATTTATGTAACTTGAATTATTAAAAAAAAATTTTTTTTTAAGATTTATTTTTATTTTATTTAATTCCTCCCCCTCCCCTGGTTGTCTGTTCTTTGTGTCTATTTGCTGCATCTTGTTTCTTTTGTCCGCTTCTGTTGTCGTCAGTGGCACCAGAAGTGTGAGCGGTGCCATTCCTGGGCAGGCTGCACTTTCTTTTCACGCTGGGTGGCTCTCCTTACAGGCGCACTCCTTGCACGTGGGGCTCCCCTACCCGGGGGACACCACTGCGTGGCACGGCACTCCTTGCGCGCATCAGCACTGCGCATGGACCAGCTCCACATGGGTCAAGGAGGCCCGAGGTTTGAACCGCGGACCTCCCATGTGGTAGACGGACACCCTAACCACTGGGCCAAGTCCGTTTCCCTAAAAAAATTGTTTTGAAAACCATTCAAAATTTAAAAACAATAAATTCCTCTGGGTATGATACCCTTTGATTGTATTAAATTCAAAGGTTTTAAGTTACTTGATAAAAGATTAGGGCTTTGATTTGATCATATCAGTAGGGTGTCACTCAAGGTTGAGTCCCCATCCCCTCATAGGCTATATAAATGGACACTCACTCAAGAAGACATAGAGGAAAAGAGAGAGTTACATAGATGCCACAGGAGATCACTTTGTCATGTGACAGAAAAGAGAAGGCTCAAACAAGTAAAGCCTGGGAGAGATGAACTATTTGCCTAATAGTTCACAGCTGAACAGAACAGAGCAGCTGAACATCTAATGGGGCCCAGAAGGAAAGGAGCCCAATGCCAGAAACTAATATAGGAAGCCCTGAGAGGCCAAGCAGAGATCACCCACCATCTTGCTTCAACATGTGACAACAGACTTTGGTGAGAAAACAGCCTTGACTTGGACTATTCAGGGCCTTGTAACCATAAGCTTTTACCTCAAATAAATATCCTATATAAAAGCCAAGAGATTTCTGGTACTTTGCATCAGTACTCCTTTGGCTGACTGATACAATGCTATACCTTTTTTGTGCCTTAATTCTTCTGTAAATGCCTACTCTCACATTTTTTTCATTTTTTTATTATATTATATTGAGTCCCTTCTCATTTATATCTGGGTATATTTTTCATATATTTTTCTTTGGTTACCATTTAATTTGTTCCTCCATGTACACATCTAAGTGTGTTGTATGATGATATCTTCTAGTTTGTGACAGTCTTGGTTGTATTCTTGAAATCTAATATTTTCACAAAATACTTGTTTTGTTCTTTGTCCATAGTCCCTGGTCATTTTCAAAAGTAATGTTTAAATGGTCTTCAAAGGAAAAAAACAAATACCATTTTGAGCTAGACTTATATACCACAAGAAAAAGAACATGAGTAACACATTTCAGCAAAAGAAGATTCTCAAGTGAATTGTCCATTCTCTTGCTCTAATTTTAATCATTATAAAAACCTTCATTTCTCAAACACCATAAATAAACTAAATGGACTGACATCATCCTGATAAATTAGCAAGTGCTTTTTCCATAACAAGGCCAGATATTCCCATATCTTTTCTTATTAATGTGAGTAACCCTAGAAATTGCCATTTTAAAGACTCTTGTCTTAGTTATCACCAATTCTCACCTTTATTTTAATGCACATACAAAAAGAAAATCCAAAGTATCAGAAACTTATCATCACTACACATTATTAAAATAAAAAATAAGTAATATTTCACTTCTCAAAGTAGCTTCGTTTTAGATTATGCAGAGAAATCCTTTCTGGTATAAGGCGGTGTATAAGTCAAATAAAGGAGAGGAACCCTTTTCCATTTCACTTGTCTTCTCCATCATTTATCTACTGGTCCATAACAAGCCAACCCCCAAACTTGGTAGCTTTAAAACCATATACATATATAATTATCATTATTCTGTGGTTTGGCTTTATGGGTTCTCTGCTGGTTTTACCAGCTCAGAGATGTGGCTTCATTCAGCTGGGAGGTGAGCTGCGCTGAAAGACTGGAGACAGCCTAATTCATGTTTGTAGTGATGCTCCCTGCTGGCTGGAGTGTCTCATTCCCCCTCAACCAGCACTTTCATCCTTCAGCAGGCAAGACTGGCTTCCTTACTGGTGGGTCTCTGGGCTGCATTCCAAGAAAGTGAAGGCAGAAACAGCAGCCTTGGGAGTCACACCCCATTTCTGTCACATAACATTGGTCAAAGTAAGACAAAAGGCCAGCCAAGACTAAAGGGAAAGGAAAACAAATTACCCCTCTGGATGGGAGCAGAAACAAAGTCACGTTATAAGGAAGCATGCATAGTAATTTGCAGCCATGAAACTATATAGAAGAACGGCTTCTTCTCCTATATACTGACTTCATAAGCCCTTATGTTTAGAATAGATTTTGTTCCCTATCTAAAACAAACATATGGCACCAAACAGTCTTTTAATGCTCAGATTTAAATTAGTTTTAAAGAGATAAAAAAGACTGAAATAGTTCTTCTATTTGTGCACACTTAATGATAGCAATATTTATATAAACATATTGGCAGAGGCAATGTTAAGATCCCTATATCATAGTGGACCCAGAGTTTCATTTTAGAAGACATTTACCTCAAACATTTACAATGTTATATACGAGTAGGGCAACTAATGACTAGTGGGCTTACCTCTACCAACTTTGCAACATTAAAACAATTCAATTCTAAATTAGAAAGCTGACCCCACCACACATTGGTGGCTTGCTTTCTTAGCTTACCTGATAGTCACTGTTAGTTGTGGTGGGTTTTTTTTAAGATTTTTAATTTATTTCTCTCCCCTTCCATGCTCCCCTCCCAAGTTTTCTGCTCTCTGTGTCCATTCGCTATGTGTTCTTCTGTGTCCACTTGTGTCAGTGACACCTGGAATTTGTGTCTTGTTTTGTTGCGTCATCTTGCTATGTCAGCTCTCTGGGTGTGTAGTGCCATTCCTGGGCAGGCTGCAATTTTTTCGCACTGGGTGCCTCTCCTTATGGGGTCCACTCCTTGCACGTGGGGCTCCCCTATGCGGTAGACACTGTGTGGCAGGGCATTCCTTGTGTGCATCAGCACTGTGCATGGGCCAGCTCATCACATGGGTCAGGAGGCCCTGGGTTTGAACCTTGGACCTTCTATGTGGTAGGCAGACGCCCTATCCGTTGGGTAAAATCCACTTTCCAAGCCACTGTTAGTTTTGTGCAAATATTCGACCAACAGCTAGAGTGCACTCAGGCATCCTGAACATCAGATAGACTGCATGTTCCCTTCCACCTCCTGTAACTTAAAATGATGCTGCCTTTCTTGAAGTTCACTTCAGGCGAACTGCTTGATCCTCAAAAGCAGTGTGTTCTCAATCTGTGGGTTTTGACCCATTTATGGGTTTTAAAATCAATTTGGGGGAGGGGTTATGATCAGCATTTGTATTAATGGAGTAGAAGAGTATAGAAAATATAAGACTGTGTTACACATAGTAAGACCACACATTTTGCTTTACAGAACTTTTGTTTCAGTTATATATGTGTAAACTGGGTTACAGTGCAAAATGCAGTTTTACTTTAAGTCATAGTCAAGAGTTTGGATGGGGGGTGGCACTTTAACACTACTTTCCCAAAGGATGTCCAATTGCAGTTCCATCCCTGGACTGATTCAGGAAGTCTCTAGGTCCTTACAAACTCCTTAAGGAACACACCGAGTCCAAGATTCTGTTTTATAATCCAGTCTTCCTTTTTTTGAGTTTTATCTTCTGTTTAACATTTATTTTGCTCAGGCATTTACTGGAAGTTTACTAAGTGCTAGAAACTGCTAAATCCTGGGGAAACAAAGATAAATATGACATAGTCCTCGACCCTGAAGGACTCTGAAGAGACTTATGTGTACACAATCATGTTTAAGACAATGGCACTGAAGTTATCCATGCTGTCACCGTGAAGTCGGAACAAGAGGGAGAAATGTAATTGTAGTTGTTGAAGAAGGTTTCACAGTAGACCTAACATCTAGTGGTGTTCTCATATTCATTCATTCATTCATTCATTCATTCATTCATTCATTCAACCACCCTTTCTTTTCCTACTAAAGTTCAAGGCAGTGAGCTTGAAGCTGGGGGAAACAGATGACTAAGACTAGGGGACTGCATCAGAAGAGGCCCCAGTACGTACATATGAGAGAGAGACTTAAAGCACAGGATAAGGAGAGCAACAGAAGTAGTATGTACCAGGTAGAGTCATCAGGACGGGTTACTTTTCTCTGTTGGAGCTACAAGGGCTTCCTGCAAGGTCAGGGAACTGTGGGTGGTATGGCTGGTTGTGAATAGTGAGAAAGGCACTGATATCAGAGACAAAGCTGGTCCATATCATGAGACAGCAAAATAATGAGTACATTCATATTGGTGAACATGTCTAAAGCTAAATGCCAAAAACGTGAGGCAGAAGCCAAGGTAGGGACCAGTATCCTGGCACTGGAGATCATGCTTAAATCAAAGAAGCTGAAACAGACATAATGTAAATCAGATTTTATTACTTCCCTGCTACAAATTTGAGCTCATGATTATTTCAATGAGAATAAAATCAAATCTTTACCAAGATCTACAAGACCCTATGGGATCCTGCCTTGTCTCTCTCTGATCTCGTGTGCCTCTCCTTATCCTTGCACACTATACTCCAGCCACCCCAGGCCTCCTTTATTGTTCTCGATCTTTCCAAACTCATCTAGACTTCCCTCAGATCTTTACACTAGCTGGTCCTTCTGTTTAGGTCGCTCATCTGTCAAATTTCACAGGCTAACTCCTTGTCATCTAGGTAAGCTACTTCTGCAGAAGACTCGCCCTTTCCTTTCACAATTGTCCTCTGATAGTTACTCTGTATCCCTTTACCTTGTTTCATTTGTGTCATTACATTTGTCACTATCAGAAATACTAGTGTGATTTTGTTTACTTGGGTAATTTCTGACCCATCCAGAGTGTTAACTCCTGGAGAGCAGTGATCTTACCTACATTTTTGCTGTGGTATGCCTAGATCCTAGCAGACGATGGGCACATTATAAATATTTGTTATATTATAGAAAGAATCTGAGAAGTTGTGGCAGGGGTTGGTTGAGCAATCAAGCAGGGTTACAGGTGGGTCTGAACCAGAATATACAGAATATACTGGAGAAAAACAAATCAGCAACAAAGGGTGTTGATTTGAGATAGAATGCCAAGTCCTTAGTGTAGTTGGGGTGGTTGAGCAGGGTGGCCCAGAGTGGGTGTCAGTTTCAGACCCCAGAGCCAGGTTAAAGCCAGAGAGACACACAGGACTCAAGTCTTTTTACATGTCTGCTCAGCAGGAACCAGACCAGTGAGCTGTCTGGCTCCATGGATACAAAAAAATCAATAAGAGTTGCTGATTTTCAAGTGTGCACTTAGTCAAACCATTAGGGGCATCTGGAAACCAGACTGCCCAAGAGAACACAGTGGCACAATTTTTGCCAACAGTTCCAAAATAGCAGTTAAGAAAAACAACAACAAACAAACAACAAAACATTTATTCTAATTCATTCTTTAAGGGACTCACTGTAGCAGATGACTCCTCCCAGAAAATACAATTTATCCGCAATGTTAGCAGCAAGCTATTTAGCAAAACTAAAGGGCACCATCGTGGGTGTCATATGGGCCCATATGTAGGAAAAATGCTAACATTTTTTGGCAATGACAGCCAGTCCAAAAGGAAAACACTGCCACAACAAACCCATCTAACGGCTGCTGCGAAATCACCCTGATTATGAGCCACAAGCATGCAATCACTGGCATACAGAAACTCCTGAAGAATAGCCGTGAGCAGTTTGCCTTTGCTATCTAAGTGTCACAGACTGAACACACTCTTGCCTGACCTAAACTCGGCATTAATACCTGAATCACAGCCTGGGGAAGCTCAATATTCCACTGCTGGAAAGAAGATAAACAGCAACAATGCAAAGATGCAGCCCTTTTTAGTGCCGCTAGTTAAATCAAATGCATTTAATCTTTCTCCTGAATCTAAAATGTCTGTCATCTTCTCTTGGTAGAATGAATGATTTTTAAACAATTCTGCAGAAAGTCAGTTCCTTGAAGGCTTTTCCACACACCAAATGACAAAAAGAATAAAAGGCTCTGGTTACACTCAGCATGATAGGACACAAATCATTAGGATGCCTGAGGGCATTGATGTTCATGGTTCTACAACCAGAGGAAACCACATGATCATCAGCAATAACACCTATTTATAGCTCTGAAATACACAACTAATTTCTGTAGTATAAGATGCATAATCTGTTTTGGAAACAAATGCTGTGCTTCATTAACTATCATGATATAAATGTATATATATTTATAGGGAAGTCATCCCTACCAAATGGTTTCTTCTGACATTGGTCTAGCATGTCAAAGAATTAAATCATAGTGTCTTACCAGAAAGAGTTGATCAAACATCTGGACAAATGTCCACTTTATCACCACCTCTATCACCACCACACTTCTAGCATCATACTTACTGAGTTCTATAATTGGGGGGTGAGGGGAGAGTAAATGGATAGGAGCAACATTTGCGAGGAAGAATAAACCCTGTAAAAAAATAGTGGCAATGCAAGCACAAGCATAGTTGACCCTTATCATGAGCTCCCTGGGAACTGTATTATGTGCTTGTTAATCTTTATAGTGATTCTAAGGCTTAAGGATGATTATTACCCCATTTCACAACTTAGGAAAAGGAGAAGAAGAGACAGTAAAGTGATATTCTCCTGGCATCACACCTAGTATATAGTAGAAGTGGGATTAAAACACAAGCAGTTCCCTTCAAATGCCTGAACTCCTACTCCCATGCACAATGTCGTCTTCCTTGGGGAGACAAATCAAAGTAGTGCTCCCAGGCCAAAGTCCAGGATACACTGCTATAAATCTATACCTATTTTCTTTGGGAAAGACAGTGCAGAATTACTAAACCCCTGAATAGCTAAGCCCATCAATGCATCCTTTAAATGGAGAAAGCCTACAATCTCTGAATACCTTTAATTCAAGCTGCAGAAGAAATATCAAATTATCACAATATAGACTCCCCTTTAGCAAATACTTCCTTGCTGCAGTGCAGAATAGAGAATTCTGGTAATGGCTAGAGCTCCATAATCAGGGTCCTTAGGAACTGGAAATGGGGTCAGGCTCATGGTATTCCTAGTCGAAAAATTTTTAAAAGTCACTGTTGATAAAAAAATAAATAAATCATGAAAATAAAAATAACGTAGCTGATTTGGGGAAGGTATGGGCACCATATAAGATGACAAACTGGCAACCAGTTACCAGAGGCAACTCTTCAGCTTTTCCTTTCTTCCACTTTCTTTGCTAGGAGACCAAAGGTGGGATCTGTCTAAGCAGCATTGCTGCCATGTACAATTATTATTTTAATCGACATTGTGCTGTGTTAATGAGTGCCAACCATGTGACAGATGGTGTCGAAAACAAAGCCTTTGCTGCAATCTCGCCCAGTGGGATCACCACCTCTTCTCTCTGTGAAAGCGGTCACACATGTGGTAATGAGCTAACTCCAATGCAACCAAACTTCTAATCCCCCTGACACTCTCTGACTGGGCACTGCACCAAGATTTGGCATAGAAAAGGCACCTGGAGTGCTGTCGGATGATCTCTTCAGGGATAATGGACCAGGGAACTGAGCCTGTAATGATTTCATATCAGTTTGTTCAAGTTCAGTTGCTATTAATTGGGTTCAAGTTCAGCTCTAGTTCACTCAATCTAAATACATAGCTGTTGAAACCAGCTTAGTGCCTGGCACAGTATGCATCTTTGTAACTAACAAGAAGCAAGCAAAAGAGAGAGATGTAGAGGGACGCCTAGCATAGATGCTGTCTGCTTTTCACAGTTTGCCTAGTGGACTTGTGAAGTAAGGGGTGGGAGAATCCAAGAAATAGCGTTCTGGCTTGTTACAGTGGTACACAGGTATATTGCTTAATAAACGATCATATTCAGAAGAACTGAGCCTGAAACAGGTTACACAGTAAAACATAACACGTGATTCTTGAGAACAGCTATAGGCAAAATGCCAGCTTGAAGTTAAAATAGTCTGGGATCTGGATTTTCTCTATAGTTCCCATCCACCTTGGCAAGTCTAAGAAGTTAATTATATTGTAATCTAACTAAAATCTGAAAAAAAGAAAAGTTTTAGACAAATTCATTGCTAAACAGAGGAAAGGAGCAATATCGTGGGAAAAATCTATTTAAAAACAAGGCTTTGCATATTTTATGGGAAAAATAAATCCAAAATCTATTTTGTTCTAGTCCATTAAGATCCACTCTTAAGTTGGTTTCACTAGAATGAAATTTAAAATACATTTCTAAGGATCATTTGGAGAAAATTTTGAATAGCATTTCCCAATTCAATGCTGGATGACAAATTTGGATTTCTGTAAGAATTCAGTTATAGACATGCTTAAAATCAGACTGGCTTGAGAAGATACTGGCACAGTTATTTCATAAAGTAATGAATTATATATTGAAGGCAATATGTGCAGGTAATATTAGACAGGATAGATAACACACATCCAATTTCTGTGGTAATATATTATTTAAAATACAATGTATTTAGCTGAATATAATAATTTGATTTATGTTTCCCACTTACTTATAATATTAAATCAAAATAATAAAATGTGGATAATTACTAAAAAATAGAAAATTGTGGAACTATTGATAATATGAATAAAAGACTGAATTTATTTGGAAAATGTAATGCCTGATGTTTTGGATTTTTGTTCTTTTGGTTGTAGTTTTATTTTCTCTGAGTAAAAGCATACATAGCATGGTAAAGCACAAGAAAAACAAACAAAAACATGAGCTAGGGAGTCAAAGGAACCCAGGTTATCTGCATTTCTGCCATTTATTAGATGAATGAATAGGCCAAGTTCCTTGACCTCCTTGGGCCTCAGTTTCCTGATATTTAAAATAGGAATTAAAAGAAGTGAAAAGGCACAGGGTCACTGAAAAGACTGTACAAGTAAATGCCTAGCACAGAGCCTAGAACATAATAAGTGATCAATAAATGCCCCTTTTGCTAGCCATATACGAATCGCATACCTGGCTCTACTTTGTAGTCAGTCCTTCCTAAGTTGCCACTTCCAGGTATAGTCTGGCAGATGCTAAGAAATTAACCTTAAAAAGTGAGTCACAATAATTTGTGGCCTAATGCTGGCTTGGAATCAGGAAGATCAATAGTAAATAATTGACTTATCATTTACAGTAAACTTTATTGTTTTATAACAATGTCTTGTTATTTTCTTCTAATATTCCAACTACTCATAGTCTGTTTCCTAAACCTTAGGGGAGATTTAAAAATGGGAATTGGCCAGTGTGCATGTATTTCTACCAACTACAGAAACAGTTCTCTTCAGAATTCCAATTGCAGACCTAGTTATGTAGGTTCATGAAACTGTTCACATTTCCTATACATATTTGCTGTATTAGAAATATGCAGTTTTGAGGTAATACATAGGTAACTGTACTTTCTCTGTCACACAGTACCCCATCACCTTTCTCTGTACTCTGCCACCTTTTCAGCTGACATTGCTTAGAGAGCCCCTTCCTGGTCAAATTTCCAGTTCAAAGAGTCTTAGGTCTCTGAAGGGAAGAGCTCTAGCGGGATCTGGCTTCAGGCTGATGACTTCCCATCTGTTTACTATTAGCCTTCTCATATTAACCTTTGCCTTGTTTGCTTGACTTTGCCCATCTCTAATTTCAGACTGAGAGCTCAAGGAAAGGAGTAGAGTGCAATTTCTAAAAGACTAGCCCTAAGAACACCAGAACAATAAAATCCTTAAAGTAAAGTGTCCCATACCCATGGCCCTAGCATTTTAAAACTCTGGGTGAAATGCCACCTCAATACCCATCTGACATTAACATCCCGACAGAGGTTTCAAAGATAATTTTTTACCATATAATAAATTCCTGCATAGATTGCACCTCCCAGATCCTTCATAAATCATTCATTCCCTCACCAAAATGTTATAACTACAATGCAATCGGAGGTGGAAATAAACTTATTTTTATCTAAAAAAAAAAAAAAGCTCTTGTTTTGTTTCAATGAATTTCATAAGGGTGATTTTTCCCAAAGTCAGAGAGAACCAAGCTATAATTATAAAATTGTAAGGACAGTTTAGATAGAAACAGAAGAATAGCACTTTGATTTAATTCAACAAATGTGTACTAAGCACCTATAATATCTCTAGATTTTAGGCAGTATTAAGTAGTATATACCTATTCCTTTCCCTCCAGAAACATTATTATTTCCTTGAGGAAATAATGATAAAAGTGCAAGATAAATTTATCACCCAAGTGCCCAGTGTCATGATGCAAAAACCTCCTAAGTGTTGTACAAAGTCTAAAAAGAAATATAGCCAAGAATGCACAAAAGATTTTGCCAGTCTTGAAGAACAGGATTGGGATGGATATAGAAAATAGGGAAAGTCATTCTAAGTGAGGGAAACAACACACAAAAAACAGAGCAGCAGAAATGGCCATGGCATGTAAAGTTGGGGAAGAAGGGCTGGGTCTTAAAAATGAGAAGAGCACTCTGACTGGGATGAAGCAGCAGCTTAGTACTGGAATGACAGCTGTGTGAGAATAAGCTACATGCATACACGCTCCCCTACCATTTCTTTAAAATCTATAACTTTACCATCTTTGAGGCTTGTGTTGTATTATGAATGAGAAAACTAAATTCTCTGGAGCATGGCCCTGCTTGCCATGATATTTTCTTGGCCAGTTTTGTAACCAGCTCTGACTTCTATGCTTCTATGTTGAATATCTCTTTATCTCCTCTATTATTTTCTCTAAGTTTCTTTTTCCCTCTGTCAATTTTCCTTCAAGAACTATCCATTCTAACATAGGGAAATAAAAAGCAAAACCACAATGAAATACCACTTCACAACCAAACTGATGGCTATCAGCAGAAAGGTAGTTAATAATAAGTGTTGGCGAGGATGCGGAAAAAGCAGAAGCCTTGTACACTGCTGGTGGGAATGTGAAATGGTGCAATTGCTTTGGTAAACAGCCCATCAGTTTATCAAATGGATAAACAAAGAGTTACCATATGAACCAGAAATTCCACTTCTATGTATATACCCAAGTGAAATGAAAATAGATGTTTATGCAAAAGCCTGTACACAAATGTTCATAGCAGTGCTATACACCCAAAAGTGGAAACAACCTTAATGTCCAGCAACTGATGAATGGATAAGTAAAAGGGAGCATATATCCATTCAATGAAATATTTAGTAATAAAAAGTAATCAAGTACTGATACTTGCTGCAATATGAATCTTGAAAACACTGAGCTAAGTAAAAGAAGCCAGGCAGAAAGGACCATGTATTGTATGATTCCATTTACATAAAATGTCCATAATAGGCAAATCAACAGAGAAAGAAAGATAAGTGGTTGGACAGGGTTGGGATAGGGTATACGAAGAATGGGGATGGCGGAGGATTACTAAGGAAGTGAAGGGTTTCTTTTTGTTGTGAAAAAATGTTTTCTCTCTAATTGATTAAGATCATAGTTGCAATGCTCTGTTAACATATCAAAAAGAATTAAATTGTACATTTTAAATAGGTGAATTGCTTTGTATCTGAATTCTCTCTCAATAAATCTGTTAGATAAAAAGGAATTATCTATTTGATGACTCCAGGTAAAATTACCTAAAACATGTGAGAGTCATAAAAGTTGCGGTATCTTAGAGCTTTAGATGTTGCAGGTCTTGGCTAGTGATCAAAATATTTTAATAGCAGAACTCACTGGCCACGGAAAATATTGCATGAAACACAGTAAATAAGAGCATTTCATTAATTAGAATGTATAGTTTTAGTTAAAAAGCTAAGTCAAATTTGTAACCTTTAGTCCAAGTTAATGATATTTAATTATAAACTCAAGAACAGTGAGGCTCTCTTGATGAAGCAAATTTGGGGTATATAAAACATTAAAGAGTGCATATTTTAATGGTTGCAAAGGTGGCAGGGGAGGATTACTGGTGTGGGCTATAAGTTGGGGGGATGTATGGGAAGGATGCACCTGGGAATATGAATGTGTTCAAGTGGTCATGGAGTGCTGTCTCGGTGGGTGGAGACCCACACAATAACTGAAAGAATATTGAATTCCCATCCTGGGGAGTCCTGCTATATCCTCTAACGGAGTGGCAAGAATCCCTAGAGTACATATAGAGTGCCTAGTGAAGGAGGATAGACCAATATGCTACACCCTTGATATTGATAGCTGTACTTATGAACGTTGCTCTTATAAAATTGAAACTTGGCCTAGTATTATATATTACCGAAGAGTTACTTCTTGAAAGCCTCCTTGCTACTGAAATGTGGCCTCTCTCTAAGCCAAACTCAGCATATAAACTCATTACCTTTCCTTCACCGTGGGACATGATTCCTGGGGATGAACCTCCCTGGTACCAGGGATTAATTACCAAACACCAGCTAATGATGCATTTGGAAAAAGTCCTTAACCAAAAGAGGGAAATACTAAATACAGATATGTTCCTATGGCTAAGAGATTTCAAAGTGAGTCAGGCAGTCATTCCAGAAGTTACACTTATGCACATCTCAGGAGGATATCACTGAGCTGCCACAGTAAAGAGTAACTCAAAGGGGGGACTCATGAGAGCTCTAGAGACATCAGGACACTATAGGAAGGGCAGACAACCCCAGGAATCCAGCACCCTGTCAATGGGCCTTACCTTGGAATATATGATAACCCATCTCTCCAATGTATTAGAGTTAGACTCATTTATAATTTTTCTACACATGGTTCTTCTGCCCCTTCTATTTGAACCTTTAATTAGCACTTTCTCCATTAAATATGTGTCCTGGACAGCTACCATATGCTAGATGAGCCCTGAATCTCAGCAGAGTTGCAGCCAACACCTACTCTCCAGTTCCCTGGACTCACCCAGGACAACTAACAAAAGGATGATGATGGACAACACCCATCTGAAAAAAACAGTATCTACACTTGCAAGCAAAACCATTCCATCTGCCCCATGGGATCTAAGCCCCCTCTCAATCAGAAGTAGAATGGGCATCACCATTCCAAAATCCTCAAGATTGAGGGATGAGCAAACATAAGGGGGAAATGCAAGTAAGGACTAAAGTATACTTATTATTCTAGTAACGGAAGAACTTGTAACATTGATATGGCAGTGGTACCAGATGTTCTGAGGGGAGAGAGAGGGAAGAATATGTGTAACAAGGCGCATTTTTGGGACACCGGAATTGTTCCATGTAACACTGCCAGTGCTAGATACAGGCCATTATACATTTTTTCAAAATCTTTAAATTTGTGTAGTGCAAAGTATAAACCATAATGTAAACTATAGTCCATGGTTAGTAGCATTGCTTCAGTATGTGTTCATCAATTGCAACAAATGGACCACAGTAATGAAAGGTGTTGTTAAGTGAGGGAGGGAGAGGGGTGAGGCATATGGAATCCACTATATTTTCAATGCAAAATTTATGTAATCTAAAGCTTCTTTAAAATAAAATTTTAAAAAATTTTAAAAGAGTGCATATTATTTTTATTATACTTTTAAAGAGCATTTAAAGTCAAACATTTGTGGAACAGATGGAGAACCACCTGATTCTACAAGAGATTGTTTGAAAATACTAATCTAGAATAATGCTCTTAGTTAACTGAGGTTTAGAACAGTTGCCTTAGTCATATGGCTAGTAAGTAGTAGAAAGTTGGTCTCCTGTCACTCATCTTCCCATATTTAATGATATTTCTGTTCTGCATATTAAATTGAAACAAATATGGTATGGGTAAATTGATCGATACAAGTATATCGATGTATCACACCTATTTATTTCCCAGAGAGTGAATGCCTTAAAGGATTGCAAGTCACTTCTCTTTGTACTCCTAGGGCTCTACATGGTGCCTGGCAACAGCATATGTTCCCTGAACATTTCAGGAATGAACTTTATCTTCTAGTATTACTAAAAAACATAGCTTTCCAAACTAGAGCTCTAGTTCCTTATCACTAATCTCCTAAACATAACCTCTGCTTAAACTAACTGTGTCATGAATCACACTTATCTTTTCCGTCTGGTCAGCTCCCCTTTTGACCCCAGCATTTCTGTCACTGGCCCATCCTTCCGCAAGCCAGTGATAAGGCCAGGGTTTGGACGGTACCTCAACAGGACCACTCTGTTCAGGTCATTGGGATTAAGCAGAAAAGTGATTAAGCAAGAGCCATTGACGTGGGTGGTGGAATGGAGGAAGGAGCCGGGTAAGCAAGGGAGCACCCTGGAAGAACAAGTGAGCAAAGCCAAGGTAAAAGGCTGGGATGTTATTCAAAAGAGAAAGCCAGGCTGAGGGAGAAAACAATGAGTGAAAAAAAAGGCTTTGTTAAGGTGACCTAAGAATTTGAGGTCAGGAAATGGTTCCGCTGTAAACGTTGAAAAACAACTTATAATGGATGACTTCAGTCATCTGCCAAAGTGTCCTTGACTGAGAAACAGATGGTGGGACAACCAAGGCCCACCAAAATAACAAGGGGGGATCTTCAGAAGCAAGAACTGGAATGTGACTAAAATAAAGAAAATTTTAGTTCATTCAATCATGTATTTTTCCTGGCAGGGCAAGGTATTTATGGCAACAATAAGTACCAGGTATGAACTTGTTAGTGAGGATATAATGGCCCAGCTCCCCAAACATCTGCAGCTTTACATTAGATATCTGTACAGCAGGCACTCCTTCGTGTGCTTTGCATCACACATTGCCGGTCCCCATAAAAAGCCTGTAAAGGTAGATATGATTATCCCTGGCATAGGAGGAACCTGAGACACCAAAAAGATACATTATTTGCCAAGATCATGGTTGACTGGCCTAGGCAGACATGTATTCTATTTTTCCAATTTTTCATTTCCTGACAAATGAACTTAGGTATAATTGTTGGGTTGGAGGCCTTAGAAGGATTATAGAAATGATCTAGCTAGGCAGTCAAGGCCCCAGGTTTCAGAGATGAGTAAAAAGGTTTATATAATGAGGGCAGAATAGGAAAAATAAACCCATTCCTTCCTTCAGTAAACCCTTGTTTACTGAAAAGCTATGGGCCAGGCATTATGCCAATACTGACATGCAAAGTAAAATAGAGCTAATCATTCAGGATGAGGCAAGAAACCCCACTATATAAGATAAACAGACAAAAGGAAAAGGTTTCCAACAGCTGGAGTGAGAAAGTACGAACATGGAGGACAAAGCAGACATCAGCGTCTTTTATTGAATCCTCCAATTTATTCATTTAATGTTTCATATATTTCAGTCATCCACTCACCCAATTTCTTAAATTTTATTCAATATCAACTTATCAAGCTAGAGCAGAGGTTCTTAACCTTTTTTGTTCCATGAACTCTTTTGCCAGTCAGGTGAAAACCATGGACTCCTTACTAAGTCCACACTATACTGTATATTATTTAATAAATACATCACACCTGCACCAACACATCTCCACAAGAATAATGTTTTTTTAATTTTCAATTCAAGCTCATGGACCCTCTGCCCTGAAATTTTTCCATGGATCCCTGGTTAAAAACCTGTGAGCTACAGACTCAGTTATAGCAAGATGAGTAAGACACATGACTTATCCAAGAACTAAGCCTGCCTCTTACTGAGGAAAAAGATGTGTTACCATGCTAGTGAAACGTGAGGTACTACGATAAAAATATGCAACCACTAAGTGGGCATGGGACATTGAAAAGGTGACCTTTGCAGCCTGCTGGACAGCCCTATGCCATAAAAGCCCTTTAAAAGGGACATTCCTTCTGCCTAAAATGCACTCAGCTTAAATTTCACTTTTTTACAGAGGTCTTCCCTGATCTTCTAATTAAATCGGGTTCCCTGAGAAGTCTTGCCTTTATAGCACTTCTCAGAGTTTGTAATCCTGTATCTGTTGAATGTCTGCTTCTTCTGAAAGACAAGGCTACATGAGAGCAGGGGTTGAGTCTGCTTTGTTCCCTGCTGTATTTTTCCTGTCTAACATAGAGCTTGGTATAGAGATGATGCTCAAAAAATAAATATTTTCTGACCAAGAGGTATTTTTGTCCAAGATAACTTAAATTGCGAGCACATTTGCTTAGTATGTGGAATATCCTAGCAGGAAAAAATTATTTGCCAAAACCTAGAAGTATACATGGATGAGTAACATTACCCAGGCACCATCCATCTCAGCCCACAAACAAGGGCACCCCAGGTGTGAATTGGATATGCCCCCCTTTGCTGCAGCTCTTCCTGTAGGCTCTGTGCTATAGACAGGGTGGTTCTAACCTATGGTCTTCAGTAACTGCACATGTGACAGTCAGACACCAGAATCACCAGTGTAGAATGACAGAGATCTACTTGCACCTGGGGAGAGGTTAACACAGCTGTGGTCAAAGTCCAGTAGTCAAAAAATTTTGGGTTTTCACTGACTTATTTGGAAAGGACATAAAAGACTGGGTTGATATTAGTAACAACATATAAATGAAGCTATTTTTTATTTTACATACTGTTCTACTCTTATTTTCAGTTAAAGTACCAGCATGCCATGAATGAAGCCTTCCCTAAAACTTCCCCAAAGTTTTTGGGGAATTTGGTTAACAAGACAATTTAGAGAGCTAAGTCTGCAGCTGGGCTATTGGCAAAGTGACTTTATAGACACACAGAGAATGGAAAGATAAAAAGAGAGATGAAATGCCTTCTCAGTCTACAGATTTCACAGTAGGGTGATAAACTGTCTAAATTGTTCCAGGGTTTACTTCTATCCACTGTGGAACTTTAACTGTGACAGTATAGGTCAGGTCTCTTCCCACATTCCAACAGTAACTCAGGTCCTTGGCCCCCTGTGGTACCTTGAGAATTGCTCATTTAAAATGGTTTCTATCTTCTGAGGTTGACCAGGGACCCGCAGATGTTCATTCACAGCACTGTCAATCATGCCTCAAGAGTAGTTGGAGGCTTTTAAAATTTCTCTTCTTCATCCCTCACTTTCTATGCATTCCTGAGACTTGCAGTAATACTAAATTTATAAGTCTTCTCCACTTATCCTGCTCCCACCTCCAGTATTAAGCAACTGATCTCAGGTCTTTTCCCCAAGTGAGATCTACTACACCTATGGGATTATCTCCCACCTCCATCTGCATGTCGTATGGCAATGTGCAGAGACATTTTTGTTTCACAACCAGGGGTGGGATGCTACTGGCATATAGTAGGTAGAGCATAGAGGCCAAGGATACAGCTAAACATCCTACAATGTACAAATCTCCCCACAGAATTTTCTAGTTCAAAATGTCAGTAGTTCTGAGTTTGAGAAACCCTGCACTTCACCACAGGATATCCAAGGAAAAAGAGAATGCACTCTCTACTCACAAATATTATACAACCTCATTAGGGATAAAGATATTTATACAAAAGACAGTGTGGGAAAGAAACAATTTCAAACATGAAAAATGAGTTATTTTGAATAAGTTATAGTTATCAATAATGAATACTAGAAGATGACAGAGATCAAGCAAAAAAAAGGAGCATAGAAAGCAACTAAGAATTGGTACTTGGAGTATGAAAAATACAAACAACCCAGGAAAAATGGTTTTGTGGCCACATGGGCAGGTCCCAGATCAGAAGCCATCACCTGACCAAGGGAAAGTACATTTGGTGCTAAACCCATGTCTGAATGAAGAAGGGTGAGGCAGTAGACAGTTCATATAGGCAAGAGTCAAAGTTACAGAAACCACTATTTAGAATTTAGGTACATCAGCGAAAACTTTAAAACCTTAAATATGTCCTATTCGTTTGCTTATTTTAGACAAGTAGAAGTTACTAATTTTAGAAAATGCTGCATTTTGGAAGCACTTTCCATTTGGCAGCATCCAACAGTTTCTCATGTGTCTGATACCTAGCAGTGTAAAACATTACCCATGGAAGGACTTCAGTGTTTTCACCTTGAGGTATTGTAATAAACATTTTTAACATGTTTATAGATTCCTTTCCAAGATCTCAACATTATAGGAAAAGGCAGGTTTAAACATCTAAAAGTTAAATCAGATACAGATGTACTTAAGTTATACATGAGGTTAAAAAGTTACCTTTAAGGCAGTTTCATTTGTTATCGTGTTTTTTTGTGTGTGTGATTAGGACTTTAAAGAAGAGTTCAAGATAAATCCCAAATTTTCAGAACTTTAAACTGATTCTCTAGACATTATACTGCTGACCACTTCCACCTATTTTTTCTTTCCTTGTAAACCTATATTCTAAGGTATCCACAAATCCAAGGAGTCATAGAAAATAAAATCCATTCTATTCTCATCTCAAAAGCTTTGGCAAGGATAAGCCGATTAGTCTGTTAACATTTTAAATTCTTCCTCTAAAAGTAAACCTTGGAGGAAATACTATTTATCAAGGTATATATTGAAATCATAAAAGCAGAAAAAAATGAAAGTACAGGCTAAATGGTAAGTTAAATATAGAAATTCATCCATACTGTAACTTCCTCTTAAAGTCAGTGAAATAATAAAAAAGGTATAAACCCACCCAAACAAAGTAAACTGGAGAGGAAATGAGAACAGATGAGCAACATCAACAAAATGTTGGAAGATGGGAAGTAGAGGCCCAAGAAAGTGGTAATTATCCCAGCAGACAGGAGAAAGCTGAAGCCTAAGAGCTCTCAGGGGTAGGGAAGCTAATCTAACTACAGAAATCCAGCAAAGTCAAGAATTGGGGAAATCAGGCACTTTTAAAGGCCCGAGTATGACTGATGATAAGAGGGTTAATAGAAAGCCTGCAAAATGCCCAATTAGACCTTGCTCCATTTTTTTGGCTCAGTCTCTGCATGCTGGAGATGCCTTTCCCCATCTCTCATCCTAGCACAAGTCAAGAGTTGTAGTCTCTGAAGAAGCTGATCAAAGAGGATCTAAATTTTGAGATGCCTGGAATAAGCACAGAAGGTAGATATAAGGCACTGTACACTGAAAACCAAAGAACAAAGTAAAAGTCTGAATACTAAATACTGAGACACCCCTTCACTCTTCCAAAGGTTACCAAAACATTGACATTCAGGCTTAATGCTCCAGGAAGAAGCAGCCTGGAAGTCTTCTCTTGGGAAACCGGTTCAGAAGATGAGACTCCTAGTACTGCCTCCGGGATGGTCCCCAAACATTGCCCAGTTTTGCTCTTCACACTCTGTAGTTACCTCCTGTACCATACCAGGGTTAGTCTACTTTGTGAATAAAATATTAAGGGATGGTATATCACTTGCCAGAAAAGTTATAAAAGACACTGTGACTTCTGAATTAGGTGAGTGCCCATTTGCTTCTACTCCTGACTCACTCATTCTAGGAGAAAACCAGCTGTCATGTCATGAGCAGCACTACGGAGAGGCCCAAGTGGGAGAGGAACGAAGGCCTGCCAACTAGCACGTGAGTGAGCTTAGGGGTGGAGCCTTCGACCCCTAGCCAAGTCTTGAGATGATCATGGTCCCAGCCCTCAGCTTAGCTACAAACGCAAGCCACAACCACATAGCTAGGCCACTCCTGCAATCCTGACCCTCAGAATTTGTGTGAGAATAAATGTCATTTTAAGCAGCTAAGTTTTGGTTAACTTGCCATGCAGTAATAGGTAAATAATATGATAGCTATGGATAAAGACACTCAGTAGGCCCCAGTGCAAGGGCTTGATCCTTGTCCACAATCAAATGAAGGGTACCGCCAGTCTAGGGGATGTTCCCTTCACTGCAGGCAACATTTCATCTGTGTGTGCTAGGAAATTCCCCTTAAATATGCATAGACACCTGAGATAATAGGTAATTGAGAAAAACCTCTAAAATAAAGGACAAAAACAATCAGATATAAGGAACTCAGTAGTAACACAATGTGAGTACAACTGAATACTTAAATGCTTAGAAAATTAGATATTGCATTCATAATATAAAAATAGTATGATATGAAAAGGAGCATTCAGAGAACAGGAGAGTTCTTAGAAATTAAGCATAAAATGGCAGAAATAAAAAACAAATAAATATAAAAGTGCTAGGAGATAAAACAGAGGCATCTACTAAAGATAGTACAAAGAGATGCAGAGATGGAATATAAGAGTGAAAACATAAGAAAATTAGAGGATTAATGCAGAAGTTTTAATCTTCAAATGATACAGAATTCCAGAAAGGAAAATATGGAGAAAGGGGGATTAGTTGTTTTAGTTTGCTAAAGCTGCCAATGTAAAACACCAGAAACAGATTGTCTTTTATAAAGGGAATTTCTTAGGGTAAAAGCTTACAGTTCCAAAGCTGTGAAAATGTCCAAATCAAGGCATCATCAGAGATGCTTCCTCATGAAAGGTAAGCTGCTGGTCACATCCTGGGCTCCTGCCATGTGGCAAGATAAAATGGTGGCTCTTCATCTGGCTTTCTCCCTTCTTCTCCAGGCTGATTTATCTCAGAACTCAGCTGTGGGTGATCAAGCACATGGCATGGCTCAGTCTCTCCAGTTTTGATCTGCTCTGTGGACCTAGCCCCTCAAGAGTCTCTTTCCATGCCTCTGTGCTCTGCTGACTTAGAGCATATACAGCCTTCAGCCTCTAAGACCTCTCTCGGCCTCTCAGAACTTCTTTGTCATTCTGTGACTGCAGGTGATCCTCTCTCTCACATGGCAGGGTCACAATGGCACCTCTCTTTCTCTGAGTGTTTCTGCTTCTAGTTCTCAGTTTATATAAAACCCCAGCAAGAGGGCAGGGACCCAACCTGGGTCAAGCTTCACTGACACAGTCCAACCAAAGGCTGTACGATTACTGAATCAAATGATCTAATCAAAAGATCCCTTAACTGAATCTAATGCAATCAAAGGGTCTTGCAACCACAGGAATGGATTAGTTCAAGGAACATGATCTTTTCTGTGTTTCACAAAACTTCAAACCATCACAGCTGTCAACTAAGTAACATAAAAAAGGTTCCAAGCATTGAAGTATTCAAGTTTATTGATAAAAAGTCCTACTTTGAGCCCACCATATTGAAAACAATCAAGTTGATAATGCAAATCACTGTGAAATTTCAGAACATTAGGAATAAAGAGGAGATTCTACCAGTTACCAAAGAGAGAGAAAAAAAATCCATGCAAAGGACCTGGAATGAGAATGGCACCAGAATTTTGAAAAGCAACACTGAGGGCTGGAAGATAAAGCATTGGCTTCAAAATTTTTAGGTTAAGCAATTTCCAAGCTAGAATTATATGTGCAGCCAAACTATAAATCATGTGTGATAGTAGAATGGAGGCATTTTTCATAAATAGGAGCTCGCAAATTTTTGCTCTCATGCAATCTTTCTTACAAAGCATCTTAAAGGTGTGCTTTACTAAAGTGAATCAACGGACCAAATGTGAGGAAACATGAACTCCCAATAAATGGGTACTCAACCCAGGAGAAAGGTAAAGTGAATTTTCAGTGTTAGACCTGTGGCAATGCCTTGAGCATAGGTTGAAGGTGCCTGTAGGAATGCCTTCAGGAAAGAACTAAAAGTGGTAGACTGATAGACTTGACCATACTGTAATCATTCTTCCAATATTTCTGTTGGAAATTTTGATTTAAAATTTCCTCTTGATAATGTATTAATTACATAACTCCAGAAACAAAATATAAGGAAATGTGATATGTGCTCTACAGTACATGCACATATATATTTATATATACACACATACATATATAATCACATGGAAAAAATAATATAATTACAGAGTACAGATTGCACCCAAATCTTTCTATAAATATATTGGGAAAATGGGGTAATTAGATGGAGGGTGAGTGAATGAAAGTTTAGGTTATCTTCCATAATCAGGAAGATAAAAGATTATGTCCCAAATAGAAAAAATAAATATCAAGAATGACACAAACATTTTATTTAGAAATAGGTCAGTACCAGAGAAACAGCCAGAGGATTTGTGACTAGCTCTGTAGAGAGCAGGAATTAGGGCAGGGGACTACTTTTTTTTCATTGAATCTTTGAGATAGTACTGGACTTCTAAAATTTTCTATATTTTATTGATGAAATTTAAAAATTGAGACAAAGAAAGATTGGTTAAGAGATACAAAGCACACAAAAAAGAGCATAAGTGAGTAAATGTAAGATTAAAAGCACTAAATACTATAGAGTAGAATACTAAATAATAAAAGGTGACATTTAGCAAAAAATAAACCACAAGGAGATGTAATAGTCTTGAACTTGTATGTAGTAAAAAAATAACATTTCTGTTGTTGTTGTTTTTAACAAAAAAGCTTCACACAAAAAAAAAAAAAAAAGAAGAAGAAGAAGAGAAGATATACCAGTACATCCTCATGTCAGCACTGATTCTAGAGTTTTCAAGGGGTAAGATTTGGCTTTTAATTCAGTGGCACCTCATGATGTCAAGTAAAATCTTTCCTATCTTTCTTGCCATATATTCATCTTATAATGTATTAAATAACTTGTAATATTATAAAGGAATGCCACAGCTGTTTTGTAAGAGCGAACTTTTTTTTCCCTTAAAGCAAGTACAGCATTCACATGAAAACCAGCCCTTCCACTGAGAAACTTTCTTGGCTTCCTTTATTTTGAACATATGATGCATCACCAGAACTTAGGACAAGAGGAAAAGTAATAAATCCTACATCCCTCTCTTTTTGCTTTTTTAAAAAATTTAACCTACAGAAAAGTAACTTCCTCTACCCACCATTCCACTGACCTTTGACATACTACTAATACTTTTTAAAATGCATTTTTGAAAGGTCCATTTCCTCCCTCTGCCTTCTGTTTGATTGCTCCACTATTGTATTTTATGACACTGAACAATAAATGAAAATTGGCTTTATACATCCCTAGACTAAATAAACCAAGAGATAAAAGAGATATAAAAGCTAACAATCCTTTACCTATAGAACTGGGCAAAAATTCTTTCTCTAATAAACGAGTTTAAGACTTGGCCAGAAAGGATAAATCAGAAGAACAGAACTTAAAATCTCTTACTGCAATATTCATGATTTCATGTGATTCATGTGTATCACATACATTATTTAATGTAATTCATGTAAAACTTAGTACCCATTTTAGAAACAAGAACTCTGTATATCAGAGAGGATAAGTAATTTTTTCCAAGATGACACAGCATCTAAATAGGTCACAGAATTATTGTTATATTCAAGAAATAGGTACATGAGTGAAGCCTCAGAAATAGAAATTATCATCCAAGCTACATTATGACTAATCATAACAAAAAGAGATTAAAAGAAAAAATAACCTTTCAAAACATTAAGTGAAATAAAAGACAGTGCCTAGTATATAGTAAGAACACAAATATTTGTTGAGTGAATTTATTTATATAGAGCAAATCAAAAACATTTATGTGACAATGTTTTTGTATGGTATGATTGTTCTACTTGGCTACAGCTTTTCATTTTTAAGGAAATGAAGACATTTTGGGATGTTCATTGAGATTTAATTAAAATTTTAAAACTAGTACCATCTATGTATTTAACAATTGTTAAATGACCATGATGGAATTCTCAGTGACAGTTTCCCTTCCAAAAATTGTAGAAGAAATAAACTGATAGTCTTAGGATATATATACTGGGGGGAAATATATTATCAAGACAGGGGAAAAAAATCACAGAGTTTAAAAGTATCTTAGACACACCAAAATATTAATATGTCATATGCACATTTAGTTGTGGGTGTGAGTTACAGCATTTTCTATTTCTTCATTTTGTTTACCAATTTAAAATAATTTTTTTCTACAATGCAACATATATTACCTAATCATTACCTGTTAATTTTTATGATTGAATGGTACAGAATTTGAACCTGGATCCTTGGGTGCAGGTTAAATACTCCTTTCCACTCCTGGTGCCAGGCAACACACAGCTCTTTATAACAGTGTCGCCTTCGTTCTTCACCATAACACATGAGGTAACATTTATTTCCCATTTCACAGGGAAAATGAAGCTATGCGTCATATTTGAAAGTTTAATTTTAGTGAGCCAATATAGTAACATTCTCTAAGCAGGAAATTTTAAGCAACAATACCATTAACACATGAAAATAAATGCAAGCAAGCAAACAACTTGACTGTTAAATGAACAGAACTTAAAACTAAAGTTGGTTGTGCAGTGTGAAAGGGAGGCTTAATAAAATTATACTGACTTTCCTACTAATTCTCAAAAGAAATTCTGCTTCAGGAATAAGTACAGTATCAGCAAAGAGTACAGCAGAGAAACTGCTAGAGTATACCAGGGGGGGAGAAATTGAAAGCCTGAAATAAACGTGACGGGAATCTTGAGAGTATATCAGGTTGAACCAATGAATAGCACACCTCTCATTTCAGCTGATATGCTTTAAGTCTAATTTCTGGTTTTAATCCTAATAGTTGCTCACACATATTTGAAATGATAATAAAGAGAAATGCAATATTTATTTGCCACATGTATCTTAATTTAATTTATGAAAATATTATCACTATGACATTGCCTTGGCAACTTAACATTTTTCACAATGGACATGCATTACCATCATTTCATTTCATTTCCTCCTGCCTTCATAATATTACCTTAGCATTGTCAGAAAGTTCTCAGGATAGTGATGCAAATCAAAGCTTCATTACAAAGCCCAGTGAAATAGCATTATTGCAAGAACATTTCATGAAAGGTAACTACTGTGCATGCTTAGAGCCTGAATTGAAATGATAAAATACAGATTTCATTTATTTTTATAACAAAACCTTATTTTAAAAAATAACACCTGGTCTTCCAAACCCTCACTCCTCAATTCATTTACTCTGAAGGAAAAGAACTATTGCTGAAGCAGGAGCACAGGCTAGAATATACAGGATATTTCTCATCATCCACACTGACAATGTACTGAATGATTAAATATTTCCTTCCATAGTTCCATCCATGAGACAAGAACAAAAGATCCCTCAGGGCTGAAGACCTTGAGGGGGTAATTTCAAGAAGCAATCTGGTGATACCCCAAGTTTTAATAAGAATAGAGGCATTCTTTCCCTGCCTGGAAAACGTAACCCACCTACCAAGTTACACCCGGTATGAAACTGCATGAAAGTCTGCTTAGCTCTGTTTCTGGAATCTATTCTAGATTGATAAAATGAGAAGGACTCCATGCCTCCCCCAGGACCTTACAGTAATTCATTCTGACACATACCAAGTGCTTACAACATGCAAGTCCTACTCCAGGCACCACAGCAGGCCCCACAGCAGGCAACATCATCCCCTCCTTGTGAGCTGTGGGGAAGATCTGATAGCACAGAGTTATATTTGTTTTTATAAACTATTTACAGTTCTCTCAAGAATTAACCCAGTTCTCAAATATGTATTGCTTGCCTACTACGTGTCAGGCACTCTTCTAGGTGCTAGGAATACAAGAGAAAAACAAAACAAAAGACAGAGATCCAAGCTGTCCAAGAGCTTACATTATAGATTTTAAAAAGAAACCTTAAAAACAAATTGTTTACTGTGGTAGACATTGACACACAATGTGGAAAAACAGAAGCAGAATAAAGGGCTAGGGTGAGCTGTAACTTTAAATAGAGCCGTCAGACTTCACTGAAAATGTGACTGGTTCAGTAAAGGCTGAAAGGAGGAGATATAATTAGCCATGCAGATCTCTGGAGGAAGGTCACCATCAGGACAAAGCCCTAATGTGGGAGCACAGTGGACATTTTCAAGGAAGAGGAAGGAGGCCTTGAAACCAACAAACAGGAGTGCATGGGAGAGTATAGTAGGGCATGAGGTCAGAAAAGTAACGGGCCCGATTATGAAGGCCTTGTCAACCACCACAGGAGGCAGATTAATCCCCTGCACCAGAATAATCCCCTGAACCAGGGAATACACAATGTTACATGGCAAGGGGAATTAAGGTTCATATGCAATTGAATTTGCTAATTAGTTGACTTTAAAATACAACAATTGGGGAAGCAAACTTGGTCCAATGGATAGGGTGTCTGCCTACCATGTGGGAGGTCCGTGGTTCAAACCGGGCCTCCTTGACCCGTGTGGAGCTGGTCCAAGGCGCAGTGCTGATGTGCGCAAGGAGTGCCGTGCCACACAGGGGTGTCCCCCGTGTAGGGGAGCCCCATCCGCAAGGAGTGCGCCCCGTAAGGAGAACTGCCCAGTGCGAAAGGAAGTGCAGCCTGTCCAAGAATGGTGCCACACACACAGAGAGCTGACACAACAAGATGATGCGACAAAAAGGAAACACAGATTCCTGTGCCACTAATAAGGATAGAAGCGGTCACAGAAGAACACATAGTGAATGGACACAGAGAGCAGACAATGGGGTGGGGGAGGGAGGGAGGGAGGGAGGGAAGGAGGAAGGAAGGAAGGAAGGAGGAAGGAAGGAAGGAAGGAGGAAGGAAGGAAGGAAGGAAGGAAGGAAGGAAGGAAGGAAGGAAGGAAGGAAGGAAGGAAGGAAGGAGGGAGGGAGGGAGGGAGGGAGGGAGGGAAGGAAGGAAGGAAGGAAGGAAGGAAGGAAGGAAGGAAGGAAGGATCTTTAAAAAAATAAGATACAACAATTATTCTGGATTATTCTAGCAGGTACACTGTAATCACAAAGTCTCTTAGAAGTGGAAGAAGGAAGCAGAAGAGTTAGTATCAGAGTGATACAGCATGAGAAAATCTCCATCAGTCCTTGCTGGCTTTGAAGATGGAAAAGAGGCCATGAGCCAAGGAATGTATGCAGACTCTAGAAGCTGGAAAAGGCAAGAAAATATTCTTCCCTAGAGTCTCCATAAAGGAGTATGTCCCTGCCGGCACCTTGATTTTATTTCAGTGAAACTCAAGAACTCTAAGGTAATAAATTGGTGTTGCTTTAAGCCACCCAAGTTTGTAGCTATTTCTAAAAGCATCAGTAACAAATGAATACACCCACTATGAGGAATTAGTCTTTCATAGTAAATGGAATGGGGATAAATTGGATGATTTGGTGATGTGACTTATATTTTAAAGCTCATTCTTATTGCAAGTTAAGAATTAGGCTGTGGGGGGAGCAGATGTGCCTCCTGAAAAAAACAAAACAACAAGCAAAATGAATGAGAAAACCAACTCAGGGAACCTGATGTGGCTCAGTGATTGAGCGCCAGCTTCCCACATATGAGGTCCTCCGTACAACTCCCAAAACCTTAAAAAAAAAAAAAAAAAAAAAGAATTAGGCTGTGGAATAGTAAGGGAGGAGGCAGAAAGACAGGAGGGTTTCAGGAGAGAGAGACTTGGAGCAGGATTGAAGAGGGAGAGGTAATGAGATAAGAAATGGTTGGAGAATCGGGATCAGGAAGACATTGATTGCTATAGAACAGCAAAGAGAACTTAAAGAAGATGCCATGAAAAAGGAAGCATTGGATTTGGATCTGGCAAGACCAAAGATTTCCTCTATGTAAAGATGCTAGTGGGAGAGGGGATGGGGTAGGAAACATTCCATATTGAAGAAAGACGATTAAGAGCACAGATACTAAACAGTTCAGCACAAGCTCTGCAACCATTCTGTTTGAAATGGGAGAGCCAGACTATGGCCTGTTTAAAGGTTTACTCTTAAATATAGTTTATAGTCTGCAGGGGGTGGGAAGAAGCTATGTGAGACAAGGCTAGCTCTTATTTATAACTTGTTTGGCTAGTAGACTAGGAACATACACTTTCACCTTATAAATGCTGTCTACCACAAGACTATTCACAAGCTGTACGGGAAGTGATGGATGGTTGGGTTTTGAAACTACTCACACGAGTAATAAACGTTACTAGTAACTAGTTATGTTAGGAAACCAAATAAATGTATTTTTGTTTGGGGGCCTTTTCAAGATTTATCATGGAATTTAATCCATAACGGTGTCCAATTGAATTTATTTATTTTTTATTTATCCAGCCCCCCCCCCCCCCCCATGGTTCTCTCATCTGCTCATTGTTTGCTTGCCTTCTCTAGGAGGCTCCAGGAACCAAACCCGGGTCCTCCCACATGAGAGACCAGTGCCCAATGGCCTGAGCCACATCCTCACTCCCCACAGGCTGTGGCATCTGCTGGCTTATGGCACCTGCTCGTTTTAGGCATCTGCTCATTGTGGCGGGTGTGCATCTAACTCATTGTGGCAGATGTGGCATCTGCTCATCTTCTTTAGGAAGCACAGGGACCCAAACCCAGGACCTCCCATGTGGTAGACAGGCGCATAATTGGTTGAGCCACATCAATTCCCCAATTGAATTCCAATGTATTTCTCCTTCTCTCCATCATTCAATACTGCATATGAGATATACTAGGTGAGGACATCTTCCTCAGGAACCTTTTACATGGTCCTTAGTAAACTTCTCATATCTTGGGATCTCTCTCAATTACTTTATTTTGAACAAGGACCACATCAGCCTGAGTCAATCCTCACCGCTGTGAGTTCTGGGTGTTGTAGGTCAGCGTTGCGGTGCTTACCCTGTAGCCAGTTTCCTCATGGACATTTTGTGGTGGATTCTGCTGCCCCATGGGCATTTTCATTGATGAAGTCTGATTAATAGGTGAAAAACAGAAGCCATGCATGATCCTTCTGAGCTGAAGTTTTTACCTGTCTATATGAGACCATCCAGAGCTATTATTATTCCTGTCACGTCAATCAGGAAGGCTAGGTATTCCAGATGGTACTGGTATAGAAGATAGTGGCTGTCACCCTGGATCACTGAGCTACCACATGGGGACAGTTACTCTGAAGAGCCATCAGGACCAGCCACATGCTTTGTACAGTCTCGATGAGATACAGGGGTTCAGCCTATTCAAACACTGCTGTCTATAGATTAGCAGTGGAGGAAAAAAAGAAACTCAACATAGAGTCACTATTCCTGGGGGTTGAGCTGACAATTTTAAGTTTTGGATATATTTGTAAATAAGCATTTAAATATCACTTTTAAAAGGAATGTATTTTATCTGGAGATCTCAAACTTAAACCTTTAAGAGGATAAGAAGAAAGAAAGAAAAGAAAAAAATCTCTAAGATTTCCCAATCCTTATGCAAAGGATTATTTAGGAAAAAATTTCCAGTCACAGCATCAATGCAGATTCAAGAAGTTCTACACCTCAAACAGTTTAGATGGAAGTAAGGATGACGTGCTCAGGAAATCAGTGTAAAATGATTAAAATAATTTGCCCTTAAAACAGTAAGGCATTAGTATCACTGTTAAATGTGATGAGTTTGAATAAAATGATTCTAAAATGTGAGTGAAAAAGATCATTTCTCAAATTTTACATTTGTGGTTATGATAATGTGTGTTTAAGTAAATTAGTAAATTAAACTTAAGTAGACATTTGGATAATTTACCTATTTCATTAGAAGTTTTCATTTCCTTATTGGGAAAATGGGAAGATAACCTTATATCTGGCTTTGCCAAATATTCAGGCACATATTATAACAAGTCTGGAATTTTTAGAGAAATGTAATAAAAATCAGAAGGAAGAAGGTGAAGCTACTTCTCTAACATGAACTACTACCAAGCAGAAGCCTTATCTAGTCCTCTACCCTACAGGCACTCAATAAATATCAGCAACAAGTTTTATATGTGACACCTGAGCAGGCTCGCTTGGTATAAAAACACAAGGCCATGGCCAAACTGCAAACATAATTTAGCAGGCCTAAAGTAGCAAATCAAGCTGTGCAGTACTGCTCCCGTTAGGATAGGAAAGGGCTTATTGTTAATGTTGTAGTGTCCAGAACTTCTTTAGCATGTGGCATCTCTTCCGGCCAGAGATTTATATAATAATGTTCCACTAACTTTAAGTACTAGAGCATAGAGTTGCCTAATTTATACTCATAAATATACACAGTTTATCCAAAAAGGCAAAAGTGAAAGAGAAATGTATACTTTGATTTGAGCAATGCTTGTATTTCTCATTGTTAACAAGCCCGCAGACCCCCCAGACTAAAAGAATTTGAAACCCTTGCAGCCTCTCAATAAATAGACCTTTTTTTAAAAACAGTTTTCAGTTGAAAAGAAGGGATCCATGAGCTTGAATTGAAATTCAAAAAAACACTATTCTTGGGGGACATGTTGGTGCGGGTGTGATATATTTATTAAATAATACAGAATATAGTATGGACTTAGAGGGGTCCATGATTTTCACCTGACTAGCAAAGAGGTCTGTGGAACAAAAAGGTTAAGAACTTCTGCTTTAAAGTTCCTCTGGTCGTGAATGCATGCTGAACATTATCCTTATCTTCTAAAAAGTTCAGGTAAATGTATCATGTATTACTTTCCTTCTAAGAAAGACTGAATTCACTGAAGTAAATTAGGTAGTTCTCAATACTCCTTTTACAGGTATGATACCATTGCTTACCTGAGAGTACTCCGGTTTCATTGGTCTCCTTGTGAATATTATAGCAATTAAGAAAATGACTTTAATGTTTACAGGAAAAGGGAAATGATTATCAATGGGATTGGTACTCCAGAATTAAGTGTAAACACCATAGAGAAAATGTTCTTATATCAGTGGCTGGAAGAGATTTTGTGCACTGGGCATTAACATGAGAGACTAAAAAAGAATATGTTTAAAGTTTAAAACTCAATTTTTAATAGTTTCTTTGAATATTATGTAACAAGTTACTGAGATTGGTAGAAAATATTTCACAAATTTATTTCAGAAAGTATGGAGCCCTGGGAAATCCTGAGTAATTTTTTAAAATCATTCTTATAATAGAGTAACATTTTAAAATACACTTCCACTTAAAAGGGCCTCATAAACCATTCCTTCCATTTCCTATCCTTCCTTAGTACTTTTCTAGCAAACGATGCAGATGATGATGGCAAAGTTAATAGATCATAGAGCCATCACATTTTAAGGTTGGAAGGGACCTTGCAAATCATCTGGTAACCAAGAATTCTTTGTATATAATTCTTATAACCAAGAATTCTTTGTAACATCCAGTCTATGAATGAAGTACTTATCTTCTCTTGTTCACCTCCAATTTATGTACAATACTAGTGATAAAACTCAAAACTAAGCAGACCTCTTCCCTGATCAAAAATTTTCAATGGTTTCAGGTATACATGGATATTTATAAAAATTAACTTGGTATATGTAAATTATAGGAAAGTCTCATATCAAAAGTATCAATTATATATAGATCATAATCTTCGACTAAAATGCACTTTAATTAGAAATTACTACATGAAAAGATAAAAAGAGGATATGTGATTAAGACGAAAGTTTTGAAAAACTAAGGAAAATTGATCTAACATAAATCTTAGAAAACATATCCAAGAAGAACTAGAAATTTATTAAGCATATTAAACTTCCCCACAAAAATCAAAACACCTGAGTGGTTTTACCAATGGACTTTACAAAATAGTCAAGAAAAAAATGATTTCAATATTATATGAATAATTTCAGAATTTTGTGGGGGATAAACTTCTCAATTCATCTTAGGAAACTAGAGTGACCTTGATAGCAAAATTAATCTCGGTGAAAGGCTGGAAATTATAGGACAATCTCACTCAAAAACATAGACAAATAGTCCTGAAGCAAATATTAGCAAACTGAACATAACAATGCAATTAAAAAAGAAAATAACACTTCATGACAAACTCTGGCTTACTCCAGAAAAGCAAGTTTGATTAAAATTTGACAATTCAACATATTAACAGGTTAAAAGAGAAATATTTAATCATCAGTGGATGTAGATAAAAAGTTTAGTAAAATTTAAATTCATTCATACCAATAAATTTTAGTGAACTACGAATGGAATTGAACTTCCTTAACCAGAAAGAAAATTCTTTTAGTTACTCTCTAATCCTCATATTTGTCTTTCTTGCCTTACTATGCTAAGACATCCAGTACATTGTGGAAGAGAAGTAGTGAAAACTGGAAATCTTATTCAGAGTCTTAAGATTTGCCCAAAGTTTCACCCTCGTTGTGATATACATATACATATATGCACACACATACACACATATGTATCTATAAAATAACAATATAAACATGTATATTATTAACATTATATAATATATATATCAATTAGGATAAAATACTTATAAAATAAAGAGATTCTATAAATATAAATTTACAGAAATATGTGCATGCATATACTTTCTTAAGAATATGATTGTTAAAAAACTCCTAAAAGAAACTCTAGTTAAATTATCAGAGTTCACAAAAGATTTTAAGAAATTTTGTTGCTTAAAAAATATTAATTGAATGTCTGCGTGCCAGCAATACAAAATAAAATATTTTCATAATATTCTTTGTAATTAATCACAAATATCAGACATTTATAAATAAATCCAAGTAGGTACAATAACTTTTTGAAGAGATGAGCAACTATTACTGAAGGATATTAAAGAAGATAAATAAATGGAGAGAGAAAGCAGCATCATTGATTTGAAGAATCTATAATTATAACCTTGTCAATTCTCCCTAAACTGATCGATGCATTCAATTCAATCCCAATCAAAACCCCAATAAATAGATTTTTGTGTTTATGAAATTTGATAGGCTGATTCTAAAACTGAGATTTAAGAACAAAGGAGCAAGAATAGCCATTCCTGAAGAAGTTGAACAATGTGGGGGACCTGTCTATATTTTTGTCATGAAATATAATAATGCTGGAGCAATTAAGCAAGCATAGTATTAGCATAGAAATAGAGCAGGGGTTCTTATCCATGGGCTCACAGACACCCAAGGGGTCTGTAGAAAGATTTCAGGGTGTCTGTGAGGTTGAATTGAAAATTCAAAAAAACATTATTCTGGGAAGCGGATTTGGCTCAATGGATAGAGTATCCACCTACCATATGGGAGGTCCAGGGTTCAAACCCAGGGCCTCCTGACCCATGTGGTGAGCTGGCCCACGTGCAGTGCTGATGCCCGTGAGGAATGCCATGCCACGCAGGAGTGTACCCCATGTAGGGGAGCCCCATGCACAAGGAGTGCATCCCTCAAGGAGAGCTGCCCTGCCTGAAAAAAGTGCAGCCTGCCCAGTAGTGGTACTGCTTACATGGTGAGCTGACACAAGAAGATGCAACAAAAAAGAGACACAGATTCCTGGTGCCACTGACAAGAATGCAAGCAGACAAAGAAGAACACACAGTGAATGGACACAGAGAGCAGACAATGGGGTGGGTGGAGGGGGAAGGGGAAAGAAATAAAAAATAAATCCTTAAAAAAAAATTCTTGTGGGGATGTGTTGGTGTGGGTGTGATATATTTATTAAATAATACACAGTATAGTGTGGATTTAGTATATTTTTATTTTGATGTCGTGTGATCTGAGTGAGTCACATGATCTGAGTGTCACGTGATCTGAGTGAAGTAGATAACTGCCTGCAAATAGGTAGGTAAGGATGGCAGAGATGGTTTTATGATGCCATAGGAAAACTCAAATTTCTAAATGTTTGCTGAAAATGACCATTTAAACAGATGTTGAACTATGTAAGGTCATCAGGTATTGAAATATGGGAAAGTTGTAAAATGTAATTTTGAATAATCCTAAAATTTAATTTAAAGACATGCTGATGTTGAGTGTCATAAAACTATCTGCTGCTACATTCTGAGAAGGGGTCCATAGTTTTGACCTGACTGGCAAAGAGGTCTGTGAAAGAAAAATGGTTAAGAACCCCTGAACAGAGAGAATGGTAAATGAAATAGTTTAGATGGTCCAGAAACATAAAGGAAATGGAATTTTGATAGAACTGACTTTGTATGCCATTGCAATAAAAAACTTATAAAAAGTAACCTCAGGTAAATTAAAATTTTAGAAAGACAAGATTATAAACCTTTTACATAACAATACAAAGGAACATCTCTATGACCTTTGGGTAAGGAAGGATTTCTTAAATGAAACAAAACGTCCACAATAAACAAAAAGGTTGATAAATCTGACTCCATTAAAATGATTAATGCCTGTTTATAAAAGGACACACAGGAGTGGAAAGATAAATCATCATGTGGGAGAAAATATTTGAAGCTTACAAATTATTAGTGTCCTATGTAAATTACTATAAATCAATAAGCAAAAGTCAAAAGCCCAGGAGCAAAATGGGCAAAAGTCTTCAACAGAAAAGTCACAAAAGAATAAATCTGAATGGTTAATAAATACATTAAAAAATACTCAAGAAGCGGATGTGGCTCAAGTGATAGGGCTTCTGCCTACCATACGGAAGGACCGAGGTTCAATCCCTGGGGCCTCATGGTGAAAAGAAGAAGAGAAAGCATGCCTGCGCAGGAAGCCAGTGCCCAAGTGAGGGGACCACGCAGTGAGCTGGTGCCCACGCAAGCGAGTCACGCAGCAAGATGATGACACAACATAAGAGAGATGAAGGGGAGAGCCAAGGTGAAGCGCAGCAGAAACTAGGAACTGAGGTGGTGAAGGTGATAGGGATCTTCTCTCCACATTAGAGGTCCCCAGGATTGAATCCCGGTGAATCCTAGAGGAGAAAAAAAAAAAAAAAGAGAAAAGACGACAAAGAGAGAAATAGATGCAGAAGATCACACAGTGAATGGACACAGACAGCAAAAACAGCAGGGAGGGATAGGGGAAGAAAAAAATATACTCAACTCCAATTGCTAATTTTTCATACACGTGAATTGGCAAAATTTGTATTTAAAATCTTATATTAAGTTTTGCTGATAATGTGGAAGTGTAACTCTATTACCCTAGTGGTAGAAAAATGTTAAAATTACTGAAGTAAATAATTTGGTATTATTTACTACGTTTGAAAAATGGCATATCCCATGAACCAGGTATATTCTTAGGTGTACTTCCTAGAGAAAACTGTCATACATGCTCTTCAGAAAATACACAGAACATCATTTACAGCCATGCTGTGTGTAAAAGCAAAAACCTGAAAATAAAAATGTTCATCAAAAGGAGAATGGAAAACTATACGGCAGTTTAAATGAATGAAATAGCTGCATTCAGCAACATCGGTACTTCCTAGCAATGCAACATTAAGAACAAAAGACAAGTTGCAGAACAATTTTCACAGAATAATTCCATTAATAAAGTTCAAAATCATACAAAACTAAATAATTCCTAGGGATATATACATTTGTGGTAAAATTATAAATAAAAGATCCCATCTCCCTCCTTGGTTATCTTGGCCCTTGCAGACCTGGGCTCCTCCTGGCTTCCAGCCACATCTATTCATACTCTTATTTCCTGCTTCCCCCACCCTATATTCCCATGGCAGTTACACCTGCATTTCACCCCCCATGTCCATGAACATACAATTATTCACTTGGTCTGGAATATTCCTCCCACTTTGGCTTGTCTGGCCAGTGTCTCATTCCCTTTGAGAAACCTTTCCTGAACCCCAGTTTTTCTGCCTCCCCATTTTTTCTTAGGTTAAGGGAACTTGCCTGAGTTCTCATAGTAGCCACTGTTCCCCTTATTATTCCACTTAAACCCTTTATTGCTATTACATTTTTTTGTCCATCATCCCTTAATAGGCTATTTGCTTGATGACAACAAGGACCAGTTTAATATTTCCCACAGTCCACTATGCAACTATTGCCTGAAACATAAAAAGCACCTGATAAATATTTATTAATGAATAAATGAATAAACTAGCCAATGGACGAACCAATTCCTTCTGCAGCAGCCTAGTCTTTCTATTGTTAGATAGATCCAATTGCTAAAAAATTATTTCTTATATTAAATAGGCCTCATCTTCCTGTAACTCCACTGATACTGCTTTTGCCTGAACTATATCACAGGATAAGGTACATGACAAGTGTTTAAAGTTGGTAGAAGAATCAGCCCTGAATCAAGAGTAAAGAGATCTGGTTTCTGGTATAGAAACATAGTTTGATTCAACAGTAAATCCTTTGGTTTTGTGACAAAAAGGGAACACTGTTCTTTTTTAATTTGTTTTTTAAAGGAGGTACCGGGGATTGAACCCAGGAACTCGTGCATGGGAAGCAGGCGCTCAACCACTGAGCTACATTTGCTCCCAATGAGTTTTTGTTGTTGTTGTTTGTTTTTAAGAGGTACCAGAGACCTAATCCCCATTCCTTTTAACTATCTTCCTTCAACATGGATATACCATTTCCTACAAAGTGCCCTGATTTTCTGTTTTTCTTTTTCCATTTACTTTTTCTTTTTCCATTTTCTTTTTCCATTCTTTTCCATTACTGATTTTAAGTGTGAGTAAGAAATAAGTTCAGGAGTGTGATAGGAAGGGCCATCTTTAAATTTGACATTCATGAGTAAAGCTCTTCTCTTTTTCTGTCAAGTATATTACCGCAATTCACAAATTTATGTCTTAAGAAAATGAAGGCACTGCTTAGTCCTCACTTTGAATTTTAATATATCCAAAATGACCAAATTCAACTAGTTATGTGGTATGGTTTATCAAACATGAAGTGCCAATCCAAAACAACTTTTCTTGCTTGATCATACTTTGTCTCCTTTATATCTCTTGATCAGTCTGTCATTTTTCTCTCCAAAACTTCTCCAGAGACCCACTCCATGTCCTCTCCCTCCTTCCATGAGGCGATTGTCTTCACTGACTCTACGTGTATCTTTTTGTTTTTCTGTCGGTCTGTTTGTTGCCAGATCATCATCTGGCATTTTCATCTCTTTCCCTGAGCCTGTTTTTCTTTCCACTTCAAGAATCCCACTCCCTTCCAGTCTTTTGACTTGACCCTTTGGGATTCTGCTTCTCGGCTGGATAAACAGAGACAAACACACGGACTTCTTAGAAGCTAATAAAATGAAACCACTTCAGTACATAGAAATCATAGATAAAGTTTCTTTTTCTGACACATGTTTAACATTCTTGTTGAATAAAAAAACAGTGAGGTAGGATTAATATTCCCAACTTGAAGAGAGTGAATGGAAAGACCTCAATCTTGGAAACTGGGGGGAAAACGTACTTTAAAAAAAAGATGAAAGTATATTTAGAGGTTAATTTACTCATCCAAGTAATTCATGCATTTATTTAGCAAATATTTATGAGTGGCCATACACACAAGGCATTGTCCAGGGACTAAAGATATAGCAGTGAACAACAAATCAGAATTATGTCCAGCCCTCATGTGACATATCTTCTAGAAAGAGGGGAAGACAAACAATAAGCACATAACAAAATAGATTGTTTCTATAATTTTTCCAACCAAACTGCAGAAAAACTTTTCTTTTGTGAAGTTAACACTATAAAAAATATTATGGCAAAATAATAATACTGATATAAGTACTCATATCTTTATCAATCAACAAGCATTCCATTCTAGTGATACTTCCAGAATTCACAAAAAAGTATCTTCTAAGATGATTTTATTCTCAGGAAAAATATTAGTCCTTTAAATTTGCATGTGACTTCAGGGACACATTTGAAAATTTATTTGCAAATTGACTGTCTTCATTTTACCAGTAAGTGCCTTTCCCTCCGCCCCCTTTTTGGATATTTTAACAAGTACTTCATAGACCATATTCTTTCAAAGTCAAAGCTATTCTTTTGTAAGAAAAGGCACCTTTGGAAGTTGTGTTAACTCTTATAGGACACTAGAGTGCCATTAAGTACTATTTAGCAACCTTTGAGAGTCCCTTACACACCTGGGAAATTTGATTCAGCACCTGTACTATTGTTTTAGAATAACTCCCTAGAGAAGGCATTTTCTCCAAGTAATGAAAAAATACCTTGAAAAGAAAGAGAGGCTTCAAAATTTGAAGAACTGCACTTAGGGAGATATGCAACAAATGACTATTGAGACTCTTATCATTTGAGTTAAATTTTTGCTCCTGCATTTTATGGCAGGAAGTAAAAGGTTGGCTGAGAGATGGGAGAAAGCTGTCCATCAAGTGTCTGTCAAATTATCTACTGAAAAGGTCATTCCATTGACAATTATTCTTCTAGCTGCTGTTATAAGAGGAATTCTCATCAGATTTTTAAACTCCACAGACTGAAAAACTTTGAACAATCCTCTCCCTGTGAAATATAAAAATCACTTCGGAATACTAATAAAAATATACAACATTAATTGCATAGTTTAGAAATATAAACTTGCTAAAGATAACTAATTGCTGGATGACTTTTTTACTAGGAAATAGCCAGCTGACACCCACAAAAAGAAATGTTATTTGAGGGCAGTCATACTAGTCTATACATTTAGTTTGGTGTATTATAAAACTAGATTTCAGAGCTTAAAGAAGGGTTATCATGATTTATTCTAGGGAAAAGCACTGATTATGACAAATTAATAATTTCCAGTGCTAAGAAAAATCATAGTTTAGAGTTGATTTGCTCTTGCCACAACACGCTGTAGCTCCACAGCATGTTTTAAAGAATAATCATTCAGAATATTGTTTTGATATCATTATTTCCTATGCAATTTCGATACAGTTGCTGACTTATAAACCTGTAGCTTCTGAGGCTTCTTTTGTCAGTAGTGGTACCTGACAAGCTTAAATGAGGTGAAGTGACCAACATTTGATTTGCCAACAAAAGGTCACTATCAAAGTCAGTAGAAAATGCAACAGATGTGCCATACCTAAGAAGGTCCCAAGTACACAACCCCATTTATGCCCTTTTCAGCCCAATCCAAAGGCTTCTCTTCTAACACCTTTTTTCTTTTGCATTCACCTCTCCCAAGTTCTTCCCTGATCTTCCTCCCAAATGAAGTCAGGTTGGTACATGGGCTTCAAGACTTGTTTTTGCTTCCTTCAAGTGGCTTTTCACATTTCACTATGCTGACACGAGGCGGGTCCTCTGTAACTATGATAAGGCAGAGTGGTAGATACTCAGTTAAGTTTCAGAGGACCTTCTGGTCCACTTGGTCAAACTCCAACCATGCTGATGTCAGTGTGCGTGGCATGAATGCAAACATTTTCAAATTTCCTCCTCTTGGTTTCTCTACAAGTCTCGGTGAACTGTATATGCTCCTTTGAACTCAACACCTTCATATATTCTATTTATATCAATCTTGTCAACTTTCCTGTCCAATGTAAGAAATCCTCTCTTTTGACATAAACTGTTTACCAAATCATTTAAGCTTTCAGTTCTGTTACACACATACATAAAGATGATTATTCCTCAGAAAGGTGAGCATTAGGAGTTAGGTAATTTTCCTGCATAAACCTTAATACATAGTTGTCAAAGGAAGGAAAGGAGGGCTAGATGGTGAAAGGGAGGGAAGAAAGGAAGACAGAAGCCAGGAAAAGAGGGGAAAAAAGGGAAGAAAGAGATAGAGGAAAGGATGGGAGGAAAGAGGAAGAGAGAACAGGTCCACATGGGTCCTTGACCTGGTAGCCCCCACTGTTATCACTGATTTGGGGGCAATCCCTTCATCTGTTATTAAATGTTCGAAAGGTGGCAGAGAAGACTTTTGTTGGTATCAGAGCTGTGTAGAACAGTTTGCCTGAACGCCTGGATACCTGGGCACAGTAAGACACTGAGAAGTGATCTGAACTGAGGGTGGGCAAAGGTGGGTAGTAATTCTTTCCCCCTATGATTATTTCATGCCTCATTTACATGACTACTATCAGACTTAAACTCAATAGTTACAAGGGGCTCTCAATTTATGAATCCACACAACTTACCTAAGTGCCCAAGTGGGTGAAAGGGGAACTATGGCCTTGCACATGCAGTGCAGAAAGGGTTCTCTTTTGCACCACATCACCTGTGTTCTCCACACTCCAGGCAACTCCATTTCCTGCCCCTGAATTAAACACTTCTCAGAATAACAGACAACTCAAATAATAATAACATTCCTTTTTTTTTTTTTTGAGGTACCAGGGCTGGGGATTGAACCCGGAACCTTGTATGGGAAACCAGCACTTAACCACTGAGCCACATCAGCTCCCCTGAGTTGGTTTTTTTCATTTGATTATTGTTTTTTTTTTTTTTGTAGGAGGCATGGGGACCTTCCATGTGGGAAGGAGGCACTCAACTGCTTGAGCCACATCCACTCTCTTTTATCTTATCTGTGGCATTTATCTTTAAATATTAATGTTATTCAGAAAAGAAACTCTTACTTATCTTAGGGGCCTGGCCATCATTAATCTAAATTTGAAATCCTTTTGCCAGATCTTACCTTATGTGTTAACCCATTTTCAGTGCATACTATTCTCAGCATGAAACACCAACAATTTCAGTGACAGTCACAACATTTATATATCCAAAGATATGTGAAAACTGTTTTAGTTATTTTCAACTGACTAATGAGAAGATAAAAAATTCTTGACTTTTATGAATATGTTTCAGCAAGGATCTATTAATACTTGTCAAATAATACAAGTCAAGTTCTTTTAAAAAGAAATTTATGTTTTACTAATTCTTGTACTGTTTTACTAATTCTTGTACTAATTGGGTTACTAAGGTGTAAATACAATGCCAATTTTATTCAATTTTGAAAGGAAATATTTTTGATTAATTTGATTTTAGATGCTTTGTAGGTAATAAAAATCTGAGAATTTTCTCCATGCAGGTGGAATTATCTAAGTCCATTAGTTGAATTTAAGACCATCAGATTTTCTTTTTTACCTTCCTCAAAGAGAATTCTTTTTTTTTTTTAAAGATTTATTTATTTATTTAATTCCCCCCCTCCCCCGGTTGTCTGTTCTCTGTGTCTATTTGCTGCGTCTTGTTTCTTTGTCCGCTTCTGTTGTCATCAGCGGCTCGGGAAGTGTGGGCAGCGCCATTCCTGGGCAGGCTGCACTTTCTTTCACGCTGGGCGGCCCTCCTTATGGGTGCACTCCTTGCGCATGGGGCTCCCCTACGCGGGGCCCCGCGGGGCGCGGCACTCCTTGCGCGCATCAACACTGCGCGTGGGCTAGCTCCACACGGGTCAAGGAGGCCCGGGGTTTGAACCGTGGACCTCCCATGTGGTAGATGGAGGCCCTAAGCACTGGGCCAAGTCCACTTCCCCTTAAAGAGAATTCTTTTCTCCCTCTTCCTATTCCCTCCCCTTTTCCCCACAAGCACATACACAGGCATGTACACACACATTCTATTCTAAAGCTTCACTGAAACTCCATGAGTTTCAATCCACGATACATACTCAGTTGGTTATGCCCACAGGAGAGACTTAACAAAATAGTTTAATCAAGTTATATCTATTTGCTTAAGATTTAGTAAGACTAATACTTACTTTAGAATAACACTACCAAATAAAGAAATTCTTATATAAGGTCAAAAATATCATCTGGCCCACAACCAGATGGACAGCGAAAATTACAATGGCCCCACCTGCAATTTCCAGTATCAACACCCTTTCAGCTTTAAGTCACTATACTAAGAAAATGCAAGTATCAACCTCCTAGAAAATACTCAAGCTGTGTCTACTTACACTAAATCAGGTGGAAAATGGAGGCAATTATCCAGATAATCCAAGCAAAACAAGACAAAAAGTACCCCAATTATTTGTATACCTTAGGTGAAGTATTTTTAGTTGTTCTAGATTTAGATAATTATATTCATTATCCTTTCAGGTAGATAATTTAAAATTCTCACCTCAGGTAAAATCAAACAAACAAAAAATGGCAAACCCTAAAGAGGATATTACAATTTATAAAACAGATTAATTTTCATTAGATACAATGACTAATTCCTCTTTAGGTTTGTCCTGATTTAAGCCTTGAATAAATCACATGGTCTATTTAATACTGAATTGTTATATAGCTTTTACTGCCAATTATATAATTATTCACTCATTTTGAAAGGTTTAATTAGAAAACTTTTTTGGTGGGAGGGACAGGGGAAAGAGGTCATAAATCTAATTAAAATCTTTAAACTTAGACCTTAAAGATTGTGAGAAGTGAATTGGTTTTGGTGCAAAATACGAGCCAGTGCATTCATACCAGAAAGCAACTTGGGCAGTACACTGTTTCATGGATTTGTGGCAGCGGAGATCTGTCACAAAGGCCTGCACTGCTGTGTTTCACTGGAGGTGAGGAAGGAGAATCAGAAGCTGTGCTGAGAGCTGCCTACGCCCACCTCAACCACTGCAGTTAATCCAAAAGTCACATTCCCTAATGAGCTACCCACCCTGACCTGTAGGTTGGAGAAGAGGAGTTCCTCCAAGTAGCTAACATGTATGTCACAAGCAATTCCTTACCAATAAAGTACTAAATTATTCAATTTCTTTTTTACCATTTTACAAATGGCTAACTTTATAACAGTAAAGTACATATGCAAAAATTATTTCATAATTTTTGAACTTAAGTAGCATCAGTTGACTCTGCTCTGAAGTACAAGGAATTTCACTCATTTACGGTTCCTTTCCTCTCTTTCAGGCAATCTGCACCACTTCCTTAAACAAACTTATTTCAGGTGGCTGCTGGGGGTAGGGAGTGGGAGGAAGAGATGAGATGTGGGGGCATTTTCAGGGGTTGGAGTTTGTCCTGCATGGTGCTGCAGGGACAGTTACCGGACATTGCATGTCCTTCCATGGCCCACTGGGTGGACTGTGGGAGAGTGTGGGCTATGGTGTGGACCACTGACCATGAGGTGCAGCGGTGCTCAGAGATGTATTCACCAAATGCAATGAATGTCTCATGATGATAGAGGAGGTTGTTGTTATGGGTGGAGGAGTGGGGTGAGGGGATGGGGGGTACATGGCCTCTTTTCCCACATCAATGCCACATTTTCTCGATTATTAACCACAATAGTTCATGAATAGAATATCATTAAGTCCACTCTGATCCTTACTGTATTCCTCCTTCCTGTGAACCTTGGCTTGGTTTTGTCCATTCCATATCTATGTCAAGAGGGAGTTTAGATTCCACATGGATATTGGATGCAATCCTCCTGCTTTCAGTTGTAGGCACTCTAGGCTCCATGGTGTGGTGGTTGACATTCTTCAACTCCATGTTAGCTAAGTGGAGTAAGTCCAATAAATCAGAGTGTAGGAGCTGAAGTCTGTTGAGGTCAGGGCCTGGCTATCATATTGTCAGTCCAGAGATTCAAATCCCCTAGGTATATCTTAAGCCCCAGCACCAACTACAATTCCAGTAAAGTAGCATGAAAGGCTTGTGAAAAGAGATCCCATCTGAGTCCAGCTCCATTACGCAGAAACACCAACTCCAAAGAAGGGCCAACTGACATGGCACTGAACCCCATCTGCCATGACCATAGAACCTGTGGGTCTCTTTAGCCCTCAAAAGGACCAATACCTGGGGTTGTATCTACTTTATCTGTCTCTGAGACTCTGCTCAGGTGTGCATAAGGGCAATCCTTCTGACAACCTCCAGACTCTTTTGTAGAGACTCATAGCCATATAAACTCATTTGTCCTTTCCATTTCCCCTGCTGCTGGGTGCGGGGAAGGGGAGGAAGAGAAGAGATATGGAGGCATTCTCAGGACTTGGAGTTGTCCTGGGTGGTGCCCCAGGGACAATTGCCGGATGTTCTATGTCCTCCCATGGCACACTAGATGGAACGTGGGAAAGTGTGGGCTATGGTGTGGAACACGGGACATGGGGTGCAGCGATGCCCAGAGATGTACTCGCCAGATGAAATGGATGTGACATGATGATGGGGGAGAGTGTTATTGCGGGGGGAGTAGTGGGGTGGGGGCAGTGGGGGCGAATGGGGACCTCGTATTTTTTTAATGTAATATCTTTTTAAAAAATGAATAAATTGAGTAGAATTTGAAAAAATAAATAAAAGGTGGTTAAAAAGTAAAAAAATAAAGACAAAAAAAAAGAAAAATAGGCTTACAGAAAAAAATTGGGAAGATAGTACAGAGTATCCAACTTCTCTTAATGTTAACATCTTACAACTATGGTATGTTTGGCAAAACTAATATGTAACATTTAGAACTTCATTAACTATAGACAGGCTTCATATGGACTTCACCAGGTTTTTCTTTTTGTAAGTCTTTTAAAAATTTATTAATGTTCTTTTCTGTTCCATGATCCTATCCAGCATACCACACTGTACTTAGTCAGCATGTCTCCTTATTCTCTGCAGTCCAGGACGGTGTCTCAATCTTTCCTTATTTTTTATGACTTTGACAGTTCCCCTCAATTTGGGTTTATATCTTTCTTCTTCTCCTGATTAGTCTTTGGTTATAGACTTTGGGGAAGACTGTCACAAAGGTGAAGTGTCCGTTCATCACATCATGCCAGGGCTATATGGGAGCAAGTGACTTACCACAGGTGTTGATAATCTTGATCACTTAAGGTAGTGTTTGCCACTGTACATTTACTATTTTTTCCCTTTCTAAATTCTGTTCTTCATAGGTGAGTCACCAGGTCCTGCCCAGACTCAACGAAGAGAGAGTATCTACATATTTTATTTGGAATTCTTCTGTAAGGAAGATTTGATCCCCCCTTTATTTATCCAATCATTTATTTATATCAATATAGTATATGGATATTTACTTTATACTTCGGGTTATAATCCAATACTGCATAATTTATGATTTTGGCTAAAATTTGCATTGTGATTTTAATTTGCATTTCTCTGATGACTAATGAAGTAGAATACCTTTTTAAATGTTTACTGGCCATGTAGATATTTTATAAAGTGCCTGTTCAAGTTCTTTTATATTTTTCTACTGAGTTACCTATTTTTTTTTATGATTTGTGGTAATTCTTTATATAGGCTGGACATTGCCCTTTATATACACACACTTCAAATATCTTTCTCCAGTCTGGCTTTTCTTTTCTCTCTTTTAATGGATAATTCTTTAACATAATCCAATTTTACAATTTTCTTATGGCTAGTACTTTTTGTTTTCTGTTTTAAAAATATGCCTATTCCAGGGAAGTGGACGTAGATCAACTGATAGAGCATCCACCTACCATATGGAGGGTCCAGGGTGCAATACCTAGGGCCTCCTGACCAGTGTGGTAGGCTGGTCTATGTGCAGTACTGATGCACACAAGAAGTGCCATGCCATGCAGGGTGCCCTGTGTAGGGGTGCCCCACGCGCAAGGAGTGTACTCTGCAAGGAGAGCCACCCCACGTGAAAAAAGCGCAGCCCAGCCAGGAGTGGCGCCACAAATATGGAGAGCTGACACAGCAAGAAGACGCAACAAAAAGAGATGCAGTTTCCAGTGCCGCCTGACAATGCAAGCAGGCGCAGAGGAAGACAATGGGGGAGAAGGCGAGAGAAATAAGTAAATCTTAAAAAAAAAAAAAAAGCCTAGTCCAAAGTACAAAAATATTCCCATGTTATCTTTCATAGGTTTTGTTACTCCTTTCACCTTTAGATCTACAATCTTTCTAGCACTGATTTTTGTATAAGGCATAAAGTTGGGTTAAGTCTCAGTTTTTCTATGTACATATTGAATTGACTCAGTGTTTTCATTTCCTAGGCTACTCAAGCAAACATTGTACAATGGTTTGGCTTAGACAATGGAAATTTATTAGTTTATGATGCACAGGCTAAAAGAAAGTCCAAATCAAGGTGTCATCAAAGTGATGCTTTCTTCCCAAAGACTGTGATGTTCTGGGGCTGGAAGGTGGAAATCCTTAGTCCTTAGCTTGTCTCATGTTTCCTGGTCTCTCCCTTCTCAAATAGGTTCTGTTGATTACAGCTTCTGGCTATTTCCTTTGTGGCATTCTCTGTCTGAATTTCTTTCTACTTATAAAGGACCCCTGAAATGGGATTAAGACTGAGGTGGGCCATACCTGAACTAAAATAATGTCAACACAAGGTCCTACTTAAAATGGGTTAAATTTAAGAAGATTTTTTTTTTCTGGGATACATAAAGCTCCAAACTACCAGTATCAACCTTTCCTCACTGCACAGCAGTTAACACATTTTAACATCTTAAAAAACAACAAAATTGGTGACTGTATCTATGTGGGTTTGTTAGTGAGCCAACCCTTACTGAATTACTATAACTTGATAAATCCTGATATCTGGCTATGTAGGTTTTCCAACCCTTTTGTTCTTCTCCAATATAGTATTGTCAGTTCTACCCTAGCCTCATCTTTTGAGTTGTTTCCCTTTAAAAGTATAATTTTTGGCTCCCCATTCGTATTTCTGAATGAAGTACTTGATTGCTTAACAACAAGCAGCTTTGGTTTCTCCTGGCATTGTGGGGGTCTTTCCTAAACAAACCTCTCCACTATCCATTAAATTGGGGGACTGACAGGTCTCGTTTTCACAAGCACGTGCAGGAATGAGGGAGGCAGGCTATCCATCCCACCCCAGGTAACCCCTCCATGCAAAAGGAGGTTTAGGGAAGTGGCTGTGGCTCAATCAGTTGGGCTCCGTCTACCTTTTGGGAAGCCCTGGGTTCGCATCCTGGGGCCTCCTTGTGAAGGCAGGCTTGACTGCACACCGTGGAGAGCCACCGGCCCACAAGTGTCACAGAGAGCCAACTCAGCAAGGTGACGCAACAAAAAGGGAGACAAGTAAAAACACAGAAGAGTGCTCAGCAAATGGACACAGAGAGCAGAGAGCAAGCAAGCCATGGGGGATGGGGTGGGGGGGATAAATAAAAATTAATACAGACACACAGAAGAATGCACAGCAAATGGACAGAGTGCAGACAGCAAGCAATCTGTAAGGTGGGGGAGATAAAAAAAAAAAGGAGGTTTAACTATATAAGCAGTCTAGAATTTGAGTCATCTGTCAATCTGATTGCAGTCATTTGACATTTCCTATGAACAAGTGAAAAACACTTTCTCTCATTTCCAGTGCTTTAATCTACTACTCCCTTTATGTTAAACTTTTTTTTTTGTAAACTGAAAGCTGGTGTGCTTTACTGATTGCATAATAAAGGTGGTGAAATTTCATTCAGCCAAAAAAAGGAATATTACATAAAGGTGGGTACTACCATGCCTATGTGTTGTGCACGTAAATATCATTATTCAATATCCCAATTTAAAAAAGGGAACGTATGAGAGCCTTTCACTGAATTGTGAATGCCTTGAGGGCAAAACTATACCTTGTTAATTTCTATATTCCAGAAGATAAACTCTGTGCCTAACAGACCTAGATAATGACCTGCTTTCCAATTTTAACTCCATCATCTCGGTGTTTTTACTTACTTCCACAGATATGCAAATCAGATATGTGACTGGTTATGCTCCACATTGCTACCCACTCACTTTGCAGTATTCTGGGCCCTGATCTGGTCCCCAGGATGCTGACATCAACTCAGCACATCCCATAGGCCACTCTCCTTTCTGGTTTCCTCTTGGCCTTGGTCATTAGGAGGGAACAGCAGCTGATCAGAGAAAAGGAAGAAAGGAATACTGAGGTGCTTTTTACCCCACTCTGTTCTCTCTCTGCCAGGTCCAGCTTGGAAAATGGCTGCATGTGAAAACCTTCAGTTGCAGGTTCTGATCCCATAAGGTGGTTCTCTTCCACATCTGCAGCTCTCACCAGGTTGGTGAGAATTTCCTCCACTTGCCCCTTTCAGGCCTAAGCTGTTAAAGGCTCCCCCACTTTTTTTTTAAAAGACTTATGTATTTATTTCCCTTCCCCCAATGTTTGCACTTGCTGTCTGCTCTCTGTGTCTGTTGTGTGCTCTCTGTGTCTGCATGTCTTTTATTTATTTATTTTTTAAGGAGGCACCAGGAACTGAACCCACGACCTCCCATGTGGGAGGCAGGTGCTGAGCTGCTTAAGCCATATCTGCTCCCCAAGGCTCCCCTACTTGTTTCAAAAATTGGGTGCTTGTGCTCTTTATTGCCGTAAGTAAATATGCATTATATAATACATATCCTTTTCCATCCCTTATTTCTTTTGTAAATAATTCACTGTCTACTTCGTCAAGATATTAAATTAGAGATTATCTCAATTAACTATGTTCAGAGTATATTCCAGGCACTGAGGATAGAACCTATTTTTAAGAAGATGTGAATTATAGATGACTTTTGCCTAGCCTCACATAACTTTTCCTCTTGTAAAGGAAGAGCATTATCATATTAAATTCGTGAAAACTACTAAATATTAAGCATTATTTTAAAAAAATAGAGCAATAATGCAGTTGATGAACATCTTATGAAAAAAATGAATTGTGAGCAAGCTTTTTGAAGAAGGTGATGATTGGTCCGGAAGGGGTAAAGACATGACACTCATTCTCCAAACTGTCTAAGGAATTCTTCTAAGATGGTTAAGCTGTTCCTTCCTGATCCCCTCTGCAATATAGAAGAGTACATATATAGTCCATATGCATATAAACCATGCTTGTACAATTTGGACACCCAAACAGAGAATGGTACTTTGAATCAGAGGAACAGAGGGAGTGAAAAGAGGATTTTCTTAAAAATCTGTCTGCATTGTGAGGTAAAAAATAGATTGAGGTATAGCTTACAGGTTGAGAAGAAAGGGTCCTCCTTGGAAGTCCAACAAGAGAGGACCTCAGTAAAAGGGAGGCAAGGAGGAGATAGTCAATATTTACCTTGTATCTAGGCAAAACAAATTGTTTGAAACAGTGCACACACTGAACTCACCAGGGCAGAAGTCTGGTCTCCAAATTGACTATCTAAATTAAAAGAGTACATTTGACTAGAGTGTCTTTAAGGAGAGTAATGGATGGACAGGCAGAGAGATATTCATCCAACAGCCCCTTAGATCTTTGAAGACAAGGTTTGGGCATTAGCAGGCACTAGTGGTGGTAAAGGCAGGACTTGGAATCCTGGTTATTTTTTCCTTTTTCCTTACTAGGAAATTAAACAAACAGTGTCCAAACTAGAGGGTCAACACAGACTACTGAATCACCAACAGCCTAAAAACTTGAGGCTTTTGTCATTTCCGTATAGCTCTCCATCCATGGACAACTCAAATAAAAAACAAAATTAACTAAGCCATGGGGAGACACTGCACATGACTAATGGCACACTCATGAAGCATTAATGCACACCTAAATTTACTTATGAGGTAAGATCTATTCAAACTATTAGGTTTTGCAATTGTATGCTCTGTATTATTATAAGAGTTGTAAATTATAAAAATGGAATCCTAACCAAGTTAAGAGACTCACCCAATAATTTACTTTGAGTCAAACTAGATTCCCAGCTGTTTGGGAGTAATTTCATGATTTGTGCTGTTTTATATTCCTCTGGTAACCTAGAATAACTTCAGATATACTGGGCCCTCAATAAATAATTATTGATTAACTGAAGTCATGGACAGGCATGCCACCATTTTCTCGAGCACTGATTCCAGATCTGCTGAGTCCTACAGCTACAATCTTAAGCCCAATTATCTTAAAAAAGCAGATGTTAGCTGGGCAAATGCTGAACTCTTCTGCCATGGGGACAGTTAACTGTGTGACCAAACTAAAGCCATGAGGTCAAAGGACATTATTCCTGACCTGTGACTAAAATAAGAAATTTGCCTCATGCTTTCAGATCTCTGGGGTGGAAAGTCTATTTGTTTTAAAAACACAAGGAGAGTTTAATTGATCATCACAATTATGCAGAACCAGATGATGCAAGGCCATGCAGCTTGCTGTTATCCATGCTGTTTTTTAAAACGAGTACAGTTAAGTCTCAGGAAATATGGACATTGAAATAAAGGCTTCTTTTAGTCTACATCATCTTAAAACACCAAATACAAGTGTTATAATTTTAAATAGATTATGGTAATGCAAAAAGCTTATTCATTTACTTTCCTTGACCAGGTATATTCCACATACACGCAGTAAGTAACCATATCCAAGCCTTCCATATAAACAGAAAGATACACCACATAATTTCCTTTATTCCAATTTTACACACAGAAAAAAGTCTAAAGTCCCAAATTTCTTCCATCTGTAAAAGCATTTGAAGAGTTTAACATGTCTCATATCTATACTGAAGAGTAATCAGAATTTACTCGGATATTTTTAGAGGGTTATCTGAATTTTCTGAAGATGTCCCTTTTAAGCCAATGAATAAACAGAAGGAGTACCTCATTCTGTGTACAATGTGATAGATGTATTGTGTCAAAGGCAAATTGACAAGGTGTGGTGGTGATATCTAGGAGGTAGTCTTTTTTATCTAGTAAACATTAAAAAAAGGGTAAACAAAAGACAGATAGCTTTTCTTATGGCAACAGCTAAGCAAAGGGTGTCACCTTTTCTTATCACATTGGAATGTGAGAATGAACAGATCAAGCTGTTGCAGTATTTCTTCCTTTCATTGGGCCAAATCAAGATCTTAGTAAAATTTCAAATAGGATACCGAAAAAGGAAATAAATGTTTGTCTATTCGAGCATAATTCATCATATGACTTTATCAGATAAAGCAAATGAGAAAATCCTGAGCTAGTCATAAAAGCGTGTCCAATTCTGAGTGACTTGTCCTTAAGATGGATCTTCTGTAAATAATTAAATTAGTGGATTTTCCTGCCCATGTGGGCTGAAAGAGTCATACATACACCACACACGCATGCACACACACACAATCCAAAAGCTAAACCTTGTTACTAAAGTTGTCTGTGCAAAAGACACTTTACCATACATCGAATTTTTAGCATGATTCCTGAATTTCAAACTGGAAAAGAAAATTGGTAAGTATAAGTAAATTGTTTTGGTGTAATAGCAATTTATGAGAAATGTAATCTATTCTATAGCCACAAAGACTTACATGCATAAAACTGTGTCATATCTTTAAGAAATTCTTAATATATATAAATAATTCTAAAACATTTAGTTATAAACCTGGTAACCCCTATTAGGCTTTGAAAAGTAACACCAATAAATAGAGAATGGAGAGGAATCATTTGGCTGGGTCTTAGCTGACTCAGAGTATCTGAAACAGAGAAAGTTGGAGATGAGAGAAAGGAAAAATGGAGGTTGTAACAGTGGGTGGGAAAGGGAGAAGGGATTGAGAGCATGTGTGTGTGTATGTGTGCATGTGTGTGTCTGTTATTCTTTCTTTTACTAAAAGGACAAATCTCAAATAATTTTATCAGTGGTTCAGGGAACTACAAGAAGGTGAATATGACAGCTTCGCTGAAAATATTTTCACTACTTAGGTACTAGGCCTCTGCAAACATGGCTTCACTGAGCTTACTATTAAAAGCAATCTGCAAAGAGGCTTAAAAACCCGGGGGTCTAATATCAAATGAACAGTAGGAAAGGTGACCTTTCATTCCGTTTGTTTATGAGAGGATCTGCAGATTCCATCTCAGTGTGGGTCCAGCATTGGTAAGAGGCCAAAGAGGAGATGGTGAACCCTGTATTTTTTTAGAGGTCACATTATAAACTTAGAAAATACAACTGAAAAATAAAAAAGTGTAAGTTTGATATACTAGACTATATTTTTGGTAAAATGACTAAATGTAAATTTCCTTTAATAATTTTCTTTTAGAGTTACAACCAACTCAGTACCAACTTAAGTACTAAATTTAGCCATTAATTATATTACACAAAATTTTAAAAAATACACATAAAGGAGAACTGAAGCAGGCAGAAAAGAGAAAATGGAAATAAGATTAACTTACAAAGATTCACTGGATATAACATAGAACATGGATATAAAAATGAACATAGTTGTTAGGATGATGGTAATCTTTGCTTTCTGAATTTTAATATATCATTTAATAAATAATATCTCATATAAAAGACATTTATAATAATATAGAATATTTTCAATCAAAACTCATGTTAGTTTTATAAAATGGCATGTACTAATCATCTGTGAAGCTTGTATATATCAACCATTCATCTACAGTTGCTCAGAGGAGGCAAAGCCAGATATATTAAAAAGTCATACAGTCAAAATATTTTTAACATTTGCACTTAATAAAAACAAAAATTACTCCTGCATGGCAATTACTTTTTTACCTGTGTTAGGAGCTGCTTATCATTAGGTATTGGTTTTATTTTTTCATTTAATCAATTACTTTAGGTCCTTTTCCAAAGTACTAAAAATAATAAACATTCAACGTATACTTTGACTTGTTCCAAAAAGCAACACTTCACCTACCCTGAAAACAAAAACAAAAATAAAAACCAAAACCACAGCAAAAGAAGAGTGGTGCCAAAAATAGGTTAGAAATGTTGCCACCTCCTTAGTATATGATTTAGTTACCGTCATAGCAGAAAGCATGCACACACTTCATTGACTATATGGCTATGACTGATTGATGATAGCCTAGCAAGGTTACCATAGCTAATTACCACATCATTCTTCTAAGCCTGTGTGTGTGGGGGGGAAAATACTAGGTTCCTAGAGATGAAAAAAAAGAAAAGAAAGCTGTTCTATTGCTGTTGACTCTTGAATAGTCAGCCTCAACAGAAAACAGAATGACACTCAATAGCCAAATTATGACTTATGGATCCACCCAAGCAAATGACCCCAGTTCCCTGGTAATTTCAGCTCTGACTTTCACAGCCTAGACCAGAGACCTTCCAGTAACAAGGAACCCTCACATATTTGCATGCTTTGTAGTCAGAATTCAAAGACTCCATTAGCAGCACAAACCACAGCTGGGCTTTAGTTCTGCTATGTGTGTGGTGGGAGTGTGTTTGTCTAGGATCAGATGCCAATACTTAAAGTCACATTATGGGCACAGCAGCTACTTGCATACTGCAGCCTAATTAAAGGAATAACTTCCCCCTCTTTACTTTTTCCTAAGGATCAGTGCTGTAAAGGGATTTGGTTTCTTGAAAAAGTCAGAAAAATGTTCCCATATGTTTCCTTTATGCAGTAAATTAGTCAAAATCAGATAAAGAATGGTCACAATCTTCAACAATAATCCACAACTATACAATATTTTCTGAGAACTACTGAAAATAGAGGAGACTGCAATGTTTTGAAAATAATTATATTATTACAAAAGCATAATTTCCATTTCAGTTTTGAAGAAGCACAATCGCATATGGCAACAATAAAGTATCTGAGGTACCTTTCAGCTTTCAAGTTTCAAAAACAAGAATCACTTTCAAATAGAAAGTAACTCATCTTCAAAGTTCAATACACAAGAGGAGAATAAAGCTAATACTGCTTCAACTCCAAACTTTTATCAAATTGCTTTATATCTGGAGAATATAGATCACAAGAGTGACAACAGCCAAGTTTAAAGTACTGTTTATCCTGTAACACTGATTAAATTGCATGGCTAAAATAATTATAACTGAAGAAATATTTTCTCACAGAAGCCTCAACTCAAAATAGCAAATTTCAATCAAGAAGAGTAGTATTAAGGCAAATTATCAAAAGGTACAAAATAAAAACACTGATTAATTGAGGGCACAGGAGGGAAATTGACAGGAGTATGAAGTCAGATCTTATTTCAGCTTGGAATTAACGAACTCCTCTGGAACAATCATAGCCCATTAGAGCAAGAACTATAGTTGAGGAAACTGTGGCCCAGGGAGATGAGGTGGTCACACATCAGGGAGTGACCTTGGTTCAGAAAGCTAGTTCTCTTGAGACAACATACCATGAATCCCAATTTTTTTTTTCAGTTAGAGAACTTGTAGGTTTACAGAAAACTCATGCAGAAAATAGAGAGTTCCTATACCCACCCCCGCCCCCCACTCTACCGCCACAGTTCTCCCTATTATTTACACTTTGCATTAGTGTGGTACCTTTGTTACAAAAGATAAAACAATATATTATTAGAATTATACTATGAACCATAGTCCATGGTTTACATTAGGGTTCACTGCTTGCATAGTACAGTATTTTGTTGTGGGTTTTTTTTTTTCCATTTTTATTCTAGTAACATAAATACAACCTTAAATTTTCCTTTTAGCCAAGTTCAAATATATAATTCTGCAGTATTAATTACTTTCACCACCATCCACTACCAAAACTCTTTCATCACCACAAACAATTAAACATTAACTTCACATTCCTTGGTATCTTAGTTTGCTAAAGGTTGCCAATACAAAATATCAGAAATAAGTTAGCTTTTATAATGGGAATTTACTAGGGTAAAATCTTACAATTCCAAGGCTGTGAAAATGTCTCAATCAAGGCATCATCAGAGATGCTGTCTCACCAAATGTTGGATTCTGGCAATCCTGGACTCATTCCACGTGACAAAGCAAAATGGCAGCTGGTCTCTGTCTTCTCCTCCAGGCTTACTTTCTCCTTGAGTTCAGCTGTGGTTCATCTCTCCCCTCTGGGCTGCTCTGATTCCAACCTCTGGGGCTTCTTTTTCTTTCTGCAGATGCAGGTGATCCTGGAGTCCTCTCTCCCATAGCAGCTCTCTTTCTCTGTCATCTCCTCCATTTACATAAGTAGGAGGCCAGTAAAGGATTAAGAGCCATCCTGGTTTCCACAATCGAATCAAAGGGACTCTAATGAAATGATCTAATCAAAAGGTCCCTTAAATGACTCTAACCATAGGTCCCAAATAGAATAGATTTACATGCACAGGAATGGTTTAGCATAAGAACATAATCACCTGGGGTCCACAAAAAGTCAAACCAGCACACCTCATAACCTGTGTTTTAGCTTCTGGTTATGAATTTGCTTATTCTAATTATTTCATATCAGTGAGATCATACAATATCTATCCTTTTGTGTCTGGCTTATTTTACTCAATACTGATTTATTTTTTAATTTGGGAAAAATGTGGTCCATATAGAGATGGGTTAAATGATTTGTCTAAGGCATGCAGCTAAATCAAGTACTGTAGGGTTTGGGACCAGCTCTACATCACTAGTATTCAAGGGGACAAAGATAGGACCAACCTTGGACAATGGATTCATAATCTCTTTGGGGAAACAATAGAAGGTCAGGACCACTGACCAAAAAGGAAGCATAGGGTCCAGTGGGGGTGGGGGTGGCTAAAGGACTCTCATTCTTCTAAATATCAAAATAATTGTCCTCACAAATTGTTTTATTTACAAAAGTTTCTATTTGTGAATACCTGAAATGTCCAAAAAGGTACAAAAATATCCATACTACAGAAAAAAAATTTATCTAGGTATTTCGTTAACACATTGGTTTTTATGCAACTTTCCCACAAATGCACACAGAAATGTACCTGGGCACACTCAAATAGCATGAGACAAGAGCATGCTCACTTCTGAAACTTAGTGGAAGATTTAAAAAAAATTTTTTTCCACCTTGATTTTCTGGTCTTTATACCCTCATTAACTTTTGACTTAAGGCGTCTCATAGTATCTATTTATTAATTTACACTCTATCTCAGTTCCTAAAGGATATGTGGTGCTATTTTGTTATATATAGAATTAAAAGACATAGATAATTTGGGAAGCAGATGTGACTCAAGCAGTTGAGTGCCTGCCTCCCACATGGGAGGTTCCAGCTTGGGTTCCCAGTGCCTCCTAAACAAAAGAAACAAAACAGACAACAAGCAAAAAACAACAAGCAGATCATGACTAGACAACAGGCAAAAACAATGAGAGACAACAAGCAAAAACAAGCAAAACAACAATGAGCAAATAGATGAGGGAACCAAATCAGGGGAGCCAATGTGGCTGATTGGTTGAGTGCCAGCCTCCCACATATGAGGTCCTGGATTCAATCCACAGTGCCAGTACTGCAAATAAAAAAAAAAGAGACATGGATAATTCAAATCTATAATCCAAAAGATGTCATGTAGTTGAAAGAGCGCTGTACTAGAAGTCAAGAGGTAAAGTTCCAATTCTAGCTATTACTAGTTCTTTAATCAACTAACTATTTGACATCAGAGCACAAACCAACTCTAAGCTGTTACTTGCTCATTTGTAAAATAATGTCAGCTGGGACAACCAGCAAGATGGTGGCAAAATAAGGAGCTCCTAGAGTAAGCTTGTGCTACAGGGCAATTAGTAATCACCCAGAGCTACCTAAAACACCTGTTTGGGGGCACCAGGAGACCAGAAGACCATCCTGCAACATCCTTGAAAGAATGGAAGGAGACTGCCCATCTGTAGAGAAGATTCATGAGTAGAGCACTCCATGCCACAGAGGCCAGTGCCCATCCTCCACTGGCAGCAAAGCTGACTCGGGAGCTGTTCCGTGGCTGGAATTGGAAGCTCCACTTTCCAAAAACAGGGGAGGTGGAGACAGTTGGGCAACAACTTCAACTACTCATTAGGAAACTTGGCTGGCTAAAGTTTATTTCTAAGAACAGCTAATGTTTGAACCTGTCCAGGTCAAAAAGAGGCTGGAAGCCACCAATTGAAGTGAGGGGAAGCAGGGCAAGTGAAAATCACCATGACAGTAGGGACCAGCTTCTGTCCATCCAGCTGGATTGCAGCCCCACCTCCAGTGGGAACAAACCTGGTGGGGGCCTGCACCCACCTTTCTGGGAAACAACAGCCCACACCACAGAGGCTGGTGATCATTCTACTCTGTTGGCACAAGCTGCCTCAGGACCTGTTTTGTGGCTGGAGTTGGAGGCTCCATTTCCCAAAAACAGAGAGAGAGAGTTGGCTGCTGATGTCAGCTACTGATTGGTGGGTTCAGCTGGCTGGAGTATAACTCATAGAAGAGCTGGGGTTTGGGCCTGTTGGGGTATTGGGGGGCTGATAGCTGGCATTTTGACTCTGCCTCTGGCATGAGGGGAGGCTGAGCTGACTGAAAATCACAGTGAAGGTAGGGACCGACTTCTTTCACGCAGATCAGCCTGCAGCCCTAGCCTAGGCTTCAGCCCCACCTCTAGTAAGGGAAGCCCCACCTCTAGTAAGGAGGAGGCTGGCAGGCCCTGCACCAGCCTCTCCAGGTAACTGCAGGTACATTTGGATGGCACATACTGAATAGTCAGAAGTCTACTGGGGTAACTGTGGTCATTTTGGACCCACATGGCAAAGACAGCTGCTCATACCTGCAGCTCCATCCCTACACAGGCAGGAAGGAAAGGGCATGAGGCTTCATCAGTCTCTCTGGGCAACTACAGCCTAGGCCTGCACAGCCTGGATTAGTGCACACAACTGTGGCTCTGTCCCTATCCCTGGCAAAGGAGAAAGTTGGGAGAAGCTTCATTTGTCCCTTGGGCAATGCAGGCAGCTTGATCCTCCATCGCTTGTATCACCAACTGCATCCTCGTCTCCTATTACACAACTAGCAAGGGGAAAAAAGCAAGAAAGCCCTAAAATAAGAGAGAAACTGCACCCAGAATAAATACATCTAGTGAGCCAGATGTTAAGATGCCAACAAAAAATTACAATCCATACCAAGAAACAGGAAGATATGGCCCAGTTAAAGGAATAAGACAAGCTTCCAGGTGATATAAAGGAGTTGAGATAACTAATCATAGATGTTCAACAAACCTTAATAAATTCAATAATATGACTAAAGAGATTAAGGATATTAAGAAGCCATTGGAAGAGCACAAAGAAGAATTTGAAAGCATACCCAGAAAAATAGCAGGTCTTATGGGAATGAAAGGTGCAATAAATGAAATAAAAAATATCCTGGAATCATATAATAGCAGATTTGAAGAGGCAGAAGAAAGGATTGGTGAGTTTGAAGAAATGGCCTCTGAAAGCAAACATACAAAAGAACAGATGAAGAAGAGAATGGAAAGAATTAACAAGGTTTCAGGGAACTAAAAGACAGCAAGAGATGTGCAGACTTACATTTCAAGAGTGTCCTAGAAGGAGAAGAGAAGGAAAAAGGGGCAGAAGGAATATTTGAAGAAATAATGGTAGAAAATTTCCCAATCCTATGGAAGGACATGGATATCCATGTCCAAGAAATACAAATACTCCCATGTGAATAAATCCAAATAGACCAACTCCGATACACATACTAATCAGAATGTCAAATGCCAAAGACAAAGAGAGAATTCTGAGAACAGCAAAAGAAAAGCACTACATAACTATAAGGGATACCCAATAAGGTTAAGTGCCAATTTCTCATCAGAAACCATGGAGGCAAGAAGACAGTGGTATGATATATTTAAGATACTGTAAGAGAAAAACTTCCAGGCAAGAAACTTATATTCTGCAAGATTGCCTTTCAAAAATCAGGGTGAATTTAGAATACTCACAGATAAACAGAAACTGAAAGTTTGTAACCAGGAGATCAACTTTGCAGGAAATACTAAAGGGTGAGCTACAGTTTGAAAAGACAAGACTGGAGAGAGAGGCTTGGAAGAGTGTCTAGAAATGAAGGTTATATCAGTAAAAGTAACTGAAAGTCTCAGAAGAGGGATGAAAACAAAACATGACAGATAAAACCCAAAGGTCAAAATGGGTGAAATAAGAACTGCCTTTACAGTAATAACATTGAATGCTAATAGATTAAACTCCCCGATCAAGAGACACAGACTGGTAGAAAGGATAAGAATATATGAACCACCTATATGCTGTCTGCAAGAGACTCACCTTAGACCCAAGGAAACCAATGAATTGAAAGTGAAAAGCTGGAAAAAGGTATTCCACAGATTCAGTAACAGAAAAAAAAGAAAAGAAAAAAAAGAAAAAAAAGAAATCAAATGAATACCAAAAAAACCTAAGTATCTATGTTTATATTAGATGAAATAGACTTTAAAAGAAACTAGCATGCACAATCTGAGGAGGAAGTGAGGGAAAAAAAAATTCCATTTACAACAGCCACTAAAGAAACAAATACTTAAGAATAAGTTTAACAAATGATGTAAAGCACTTGAATTCAGAAAAATATAACTCACTGTTAAAAAGAAATTTTAAAAGGACTAATTGGAAGAACATTCTATGCTCATGAATTATAAGACTAAATATCATTAACATGTCAATTCTCCCTGAATCGATATACAGATTCAATGCAATCCCAATAAAAATTCCACCAGCAATTTTTAAATAAATGGAAAACAGGATCATCAAATTTACTTGGAAGGGTACGAGGTCCTGAATAGGCAGAAACATCTTAAAAAGGAAAAGTGAAGTTGGAGGACTCTCCCTTCTGGACTTTAAATCATATTACCTTGCTAGATTGGTAAAAACAGCATGGTACTGGCATAAAGACAGACACATCGACCAATGGAACTGAACTGATGGTTAAAAACAGACCCTCACATCTATGGTCAAATGATATTTGATAAGCCTGTCAAACTCACCTAGCTCAGACGAAACAGTCCATTCAACAAATGATGCTGAGAAAACTGAATATCCATAGCCAAAAGAAGGAAGAGGACCCCTATCTCATACCTTACACAAAAATTAACTCAAAAGAATAAAAAACCTAAATATTAAACAAGAATCATAAATCTTCTAGAGGAAAACATAGGAAAATACCTTCAAGACCCAGTGGTAGGTGGTGGATTCTTAAAGGAGGTAAGAGATGGACTACTGATGTTTAATATATGCAGAAGTTTTAATTAACTTTACTGTAAAAGTGTGGAAATGTATAGACTTGATAACACATTTTTTTTAAGATTTATTTTTATGTTTTTATTTACCACCCCCCATGCCAGCTGCACTTGTTGTCTGCTCTCACTATCCATATGCTATGCATTCTTCTGTGTCTGCTTGTCTTCTCTTCTCATCTTCTCTTTAGGAAGCACCGGGAACTGATCCTGAGACCTCCGACATGGGAGAGAGGGACCCAATTGCTTCCGCCAGTTCAGCCCCCTGGTTTGTTGTATTTCTTGTTGTCTTTCCTCTGTTTTTTTTTTGTGTGTGTGTGTGTCACCTTATTGCATCAGTTTGCAGCACAGGCCAGCTCTCCATGGTACAGGCCAGCTTTCCCTTCACCAGGAGGCCCAAGGAACCAAACCTGGGACCTGCCATATGGTAGACAGGAGCCCAATTGCTTGAGCCACATCTGCTTCCCAATGGTAACACATTATAGTGAGTAGTAACTGGTTTATAAATTGGAATGTGGCTGAAAAGGGTAGTCTAGGTGTATTAGTCAGCTAAAGGGGTGCTGATATAAAACACCAGAAATATGTTGGTTTTTATGAAGGGTATTTATTTGGGATAGAAGCTTACAGTTGCCAGGTCATAAAGCTTAATTTACTTCCCTCACCAAAGTCTATTGCCACATTTTGGGGCAAGATGGTTGCTGATATCTGTAAAAGCTCAGACTTCCTGGGTTCCTCTCTTCTCAGGTCTTGACTCTCTCCAGGCTCAGATGCTTTGTTATCTCCAAAAGGCTAGGTGTAGACTCTTAGATGAACAGCTTGTTTTTCTTCCTGGGGCCTTCTCTCTTTCCTCATGACCAAGCTCCTCTGTGTGCTTACTTCCCAGGGTTCCAGCTCAAGACTTGGGCATCAAAACTCCAACTTCAAAGCTCCAACTCTGGTCTTTGCCATGTCTTTTATCTGTGAGTCCCTACCCACCAAGGGGCAGGAACTAAATACCCTACTGTCATAGTCCAATTAAAGCCCTACTCATATTAATAATTTAATGATGTCCAGGTACAGACCAGTTTACAAACATAATCCATTATTTCTTTTTGGAATTCATGAACCATATCAAACTACTACATTGCCAGCTGAAAGAAAGCTGGAGAATAATCTAGGGGCTGAGCAACACAGTAAACCCAGAGGTGGATGAGAATTTTGGTTGATGGTACAGATGCAAAAGTGTCCTTTAAGAGCTAGAGCAATGTGGGAATGTAGTGGGAATGTGAAGAAGCATGGGAAAAATACAAATGGAGTGACCTGGGGACTGTGGTTAACAGATATAATGTAATATTCATGTGTCTAAACCAAAGATGTACTGTGTTGATACTGGGGGAGTATGGAAAAAGTGTGCCAAATGTACGCTATGGACCAGAAATAGTCTGATGATATTGTCTCATAATCTGTAACAAACGTTCCACCATAGTGTGGGGTGTTGATAGAGGGGTGTTGTATGGGAATCCTGCATATGTGCATGATTGTTTTGTAAGTTTACAACTTCTGCCATAAAAATATATTTAAAAAATAATAACAGGGTGAGTTGGGGAAAAATACACCAAATGTAAGATAAGGACTACAGTTACTAGTAAGATTTTGACAATATTTTTTCATTGTTTGTAACAAATGTCTCACAATAATGCAAGGTGTTGGTAGAGGGTTGATGTATGGGACCCCGTATGATGTTATGCATGTTTGCTAAATAAGTTTGCAACTTTTACTATATACTCATTGTGTATGTATGTTCGTATATAAGTAATACAATAATAATAATAAGGTGGGTTGGAGAAAAATACACCATATATAAGACACTTTGGTTAGTAGTAATATTTTGAGGATGCTCTTTAATCATTAGTTAAAACTATTTCACAACAATGTAAGGTATTTTTGGTAGGATGAGGTATGATGTCCCTGTATGATGTTACATATGTTTGTTTTGAAAGTTGTTTTGAAAGAAACTATTACTATACATTTATTGTTTTTGTATGTTTATGGATGTGTGGTATACTTCAATAAATTTTTAAATGCAAAGAAAACAATAATAATAATGTGAACTGTCAAGAAAATCACTAATTTCAAGGTCTAAGGAATTGTGTTTTTCTAGACCAGCATTTCACAAAGATTGTTCTGAGGGCTGATAGCCCTTTTGAGTTGGAGGGTGTGTTCCTTTGCTGTAGGACTTCTAAAAAACCTTCTGTACCCTATTCCTCCCTGCCAGTATAACCAATCCTATTTGTCCAGAGAGTAAACATTAATGAATTAAAATAGCACCTAGATTCTCAAAAATGTAGCCACTCTCTAAGCCAAACTCAGCATGTAAATGCATTATTTTCCTCCCCAGTGTGGAACATGACTCCTGGGGATGAGCCTCCCTGGTGCTGAGGGATCACTACCATCACCGGCCGGTGATGCAACTAGAAAATTTCCCCCTTGAATAGAAGGGGGAAATGGTAAAGACGAATGAGTTTATATGGCTAAGAGACTTCAAAATGAGTCAGGAGGTCATTAGAGGGGTCACACTTAACGCACGTCTCAGCAGGAGCCCAGAGACAGCCAAGGTAGATATAACCCCAGGTACTTGTGCTCCTGAAGGCTACGGAGACACACAGGTTCTACAGTCATGACAGATGGCTTGAAGTTTGGAATTTGTGCTCCTGAATCTGATGGAGTTGGACTCAGATGTGACCTCTCTATACATGCCTCTTCTGTCACTTTTACTGAAGCTGTGGTTGGCGCTGCGGTTTGTGATGCTCAGGAGACTTGAATCTCTGGACTGTCCATATGCCAGCTGGGTCCTAAGCCTCAGCAGATTTGCAACACCTAGAGAGTAGCTCCATTTCATTGGACTACCCAGGTCAGCTAACGGGGAGGTGAGAATGGCCAACCACCACACCAGGGAACTGAGAGCTTCTACAGTTGCAAGCAGGAGAATCACATCCATCTAAGGATCTAAGCCCTCTCTCGATTTAGAGGTGGAATGGACATTGCCATCCCAGGGGCCACCAGATGGAGGAATATAATATGGATTGGAGCAGACTTGCTGTATTCTACTATAGAACTGTTGTGACTCTAGCAACAGAAGTAATTGTATCATGGATGTGCAAACAGTGGCCACAGGAGTTGCTAAGGGCAGGAAGAGGGAGGAAGAGGTGTGAAATGGGGCATTTTCAGGATTTAGAGTTGTCCTCAATGATATTGAAGGGACAGATTCAGGACATTGTATATCCTGCCATAACCCACTGGATGGACTGGGAGAGAGTATGAACTACAATGTATACCATAGTCCATGCAGTATGGCAGCACTCCGGGGTGTATTCACCAAAGGCAATGAATGTGCCTTACTGATGAAGGGGGATGCTGATGTGGGAGGAGCAGGGGGTGGCATGAGGAGTGGCATATATGGGAACCTCTTATGTTTTTTAATGTAACATTTTGTGTGATCTATTTGTCTTTTTTAAAAAAGACAATTATCAAAAAAATAGCACCTAGAACTTAACGCTCAATAAATGTTATCCATAATTAAATATCATGAAATATCTACTGAAGTTCCAAAATATGTTCAGAAGAATCATACAGTTATACAGGAAAGATATGGAAAACCTTTGAACTCAGTGATTTTTTTTTTTTAGGAGTTGCCAGAAATTGAACCTGGAACCTTGTACATATGAAGATGTCCCTCAACCATTGAGCTACACCTGCTTTGCTGAGCCAGGTGATTTTAAAGATAAAATGGACTCTGTGAATATGATCCTTTGCTATCATACCTAGTATTCTGGCCACTATGCTTCTTCTTTTAAAATGTACCTTAGGTTAGAAATCTCTAGGCCACATGGTAAAAAGCACTGGCCAATTTCAGAAACAGAATCTTAAAGTATTAGAATGATTTGTTATTAGGGCTAAGTCAGGACTTAGTCACTTGGCATTACATTTGAAAATTCATTATAAAATAAATGGTAGAAAATAATTTAGATGAATAAAACTGGAATAACGTTGCTGCTTACTTGACAAGTCCTTTTAAAAATTTAGAAACATATATCCCACTACCGTAGGGCATGAGACTATGAACACCTTCAGGTCAGAAGATTTCTTCTATTCACCATTGTAACCCTCTACTGCTGAATGAGAAATTAGGAAATGTATTAATTATACACCTACTGTGTGCCAACCACCAAGACACCAGACTAGAGATTTGATGATGTCAGGGTTACTGGCATCTCGGTTGAGAAACAGACACATGGGCAAATTATTACCAAGTGATAGTGTCTATAAAATGTACACACACAATGGCAAAGGGAAACAGAGGAGGGGATAATCTCTAATTCTTCTAATTCTTTCTAGAAGGCAATACTTTCCATCAAAAATTGGCAGATAACTAATTATGTCATTTAATTGATATCGCTAAATGAAAAGAAGATTTGTGAGCTAAAGAGTTTTAATATTTTAAGGTTTGGGTATATTAAAAACATTGACTACATGTAAAAATTCTTGATAATGTTTCACAATCAAGGTCATATTTGAACCTGAGCATAAGATGTGAATAACAGTTAAGGTAGGAAGGAGGAAAGGAGCGAGCCAAGTGAAGGGACCGGCATATACAAAGGCACAGGTGATTGAAAGAAAGCAGATTTGGGGAATGGAGGGACTCATAAAAGCTGCAGGTTATAGTGATTGCATGTAAGAGTGTCCAACAATAAAGTTTAGCAAAGAACAGGTAGTTATGTCAAGAAGAACCTATGAATATGAATTTTCTGCATTTTCTGTCTCTGGGTTTTCACCTTGAGAAATAAGGAAAGCAGAAGAGGGGTCAACCTCTATATGTCTGTATGTGGAGAAGTTTCTTGATTTTTTTAAAAAAACATTATTTGACCATATGTTGTACTGGAAAAACAAAAATTATACTGAACACTGACTATATTTTTATTTCAGAAATAAGTAAATTAGAAAATTTTTGGTGATCAGCATGACCTGATCATGAAATGATCACTAGATTTGAAACTAGAATTGAAACTAGAAATGTTTAAATTTCTAGTATTTGTTAAATGATTTCTCCTTACATAGATAAGCATTTGAGTCAATGGTGATTAAATTCCCTATTCCCTGAGTACGTCTTAAGAGTGAGAAAACCAATGAAAATTAAGCTCTTCTTCTGCAGTACCAGTCTGGGCTAATGATTCCAGTGAGAAACCAAACCAGTTCCCATGGTCCTATGGAAGAAAGTGGGTAGCAGAGGTGAAGGACTGGGACAGTGGCAGCTGGCATTTTATATGTACCCTGTTATGATGAATCTCTGAAACACATATTCCACTTCTCCTCTGACCACTCCCTTTCAGGACCTTTCACCCAAATAGGATCTCAGGGTGGGTCTGACAGCACATCCAATTCATACTCCCAGAAGAGACATGAACATTTATCTACTGCCAACCAAATTCATTCATCCTAAGAGGACAAATGTTCAGCCTAGGAGCACAACCTGCTCTACAGCCAACAATGAGACGCCAGAATGAACAGAAACTAAAGTTGATACCCTTGCTTCCTTATTCAACTTCTTTAATCTAAAAAACTCAATAAATATGTTCTTTCTTCCCCTTTTAAAGTTCCCAAAATAAAAAGTACTCAATCTGCTAGAATCAGATAGGTGTGTAAGGGATGATTTTTTCCCTCATTCCTCCAGATAATTCAGAGGAATAATCAGTATCAGTATACCAACAAATTTGGACATGGTCCTAGGAGTAGTGAGGAGCAATTGGAGATAGTTAAATAGAGAAAGGTAACCAGATCTATGATTTAGAAAGGTAGCTGGCAGGAGATGGAATTGAAGAAAGCAAGCACTGCAAAGAAAGAGGTCAGTTTGAGGTCTCCACAAGAATCTGGTTGATGATAAAGCCATGACCTACTGCAGTGACAGTAGACATGGAGGGGGAAGCAGTGACGGAATGTAGAGGTGAGGGGAAGAAAAAGGAAGAACAGGGTATGATGTCTTTTTTCAGACCAAATGGCTGGAAAGCAATACTTTCTACCAAAAACTGACAGATAACTAATTATGTCGTTTAATCTATATTGCTAGATTTGTGAGCAAACAGGATTTGTGAGTCAAAGAATTTTTAAAACATTTTAAGGTTTGGGCATATATTCATAAACTACGCCCAGGAAAAGTATACTAATTTATTCATCTACCAATAGTATATGAGAAGCTACAAAATGTTTCCTGACACTGTAGCTAGCAAAAATTCAAATCCTGGTTGTGTTACCTAACAGCTGTGTGCTTTTGGGTGAGTTATTTAACCTCTCTTTGCTTATTTTCTTACCTCTTAAAGGAAATGACTAATGGAACCCAACTAATGAAGTATTATAAGGCTTAAATATGCTATTATGGGTAAAGGATTTGGAATATTTGATCCCTTGGTAACATTACCTTGATCTCAGAGTCTGGCATACTGTCACCATTTCTTTTTTTTTAAATCTCTGCCAATTTCAGAAGAAATAGAAAGTTCACTTTCAGAGAAGGGGAATCTCAGCTTACTTTTCTTCTTGTATTCAACATTATTATATATCTCAGGTGGTTCAATAAAAGAAATAGTGAAAATCTGAAGAAAAGCAAACTTTTCCCCTGAGAAAAAGAATAAAAGGAGAGGAAGACCACAGTGCTTGCTGATAAATAGAATATTAAAACAAGCAGGAAAAAATTTCCTCTTTCGTCTTGTCTTCTCCTATTGACTAATTTTCTTCCCATACTATTTGCTTAAGGGACAAAAAGTCATCTGTTACACGAGTGAACGATAGAGCTCTGCTGTTGCTGAAGCTGCACACCTCGCTCGGATGAAGACAGGCTGCCACGAAGACCTCCAACATTGGTGTTCCAGCAGGCTGCTTCGCCAGCTCAGTTTCCAAGAGATGGAGGATTACCATGAACAGTATCAGTCATTAATTTCCATTTGGTTTATTTCAAAAGGGACACTAAGGATGCTTTTCAGATAATTAATACAAAATATAGATATTGCATTAATGTGGCACATAAAATATACCTTATAGTATGAATTTTATTTCAAATGGAAAAAAATAGCAATGTGTACAACTTTAAAAATTTTAAACATATGCATTGCTTTAAAAAGAATATGGTTTCCTTTACAACGTAGACATACCGTGTTCTTCTAGCTTGAGAATTTACCTATAATAGCTTCCAAGAACAAGTGTTAAAATGTCATGCATATATTCAATAAGAATAAAAAATGTTTTAAGAATAAAAATACTAGTGAATTTTCAAAATCTTCATGCTGTTAACCTGACAAATTAATCTCTAAGAGGTATCACCTAAACTGACATGTTATTTTTCTTGAGTTGTAAACTTACTGAAACTTTAAAGGAATATTTATTTGCTCTTTCTACCAAACAAATATAACCAAAAAGAATTCTGAGTAAAATCCCTGGATGAGTATTTTTGCTTTAATAAGTCAGCAGGAAAGAACTTTAAAATTAACTTCAAAATGTTTTCCCCAAACTGTGAGATATATGTTTGGGGAGAAAAGGAAGGCAACCAAGAACAGAAGGTGACCTTTATTTCCTTTCTGGATTCCTTGATACCCCTTAGCATTTTCCCAATAACTTTTTCAAGGACCTTTTTTTTTTTTTTAAGGGATCCAAAGAATACAGACCAATGTCATCATTTACAGTACCATTCCTCCCCTATGCTACTTTAAGGACATACAATTCTGAACGGCCTTCCACACAAGAAAAAACAAAAACAAAAGTGCATCTACTACTTGAGCATCAGCAGCTGCAAAGAACTAGTTAAACAACAATAATACTAATTTAGAGAAAAGACAAATCAGATTTTTTAAAAATTAAAAATCAGGATAAAAATCGAAATCAAAGCAACACATTGTCAGAAAGATGATGTACTGTCACTCAGGTAAAAAGCATACCGGTCAAAATACACATACCTAATTTCAGAGCAGAAGAAGTTACTTCAATTTCCCCACCAACTGGTTTAAATGCAGCCAGTTGGGCAGCCACTTCCGTCTCAAAAGCATCCGGGCTCTGCCGATCAGCTGGGTTTCCAATGGGGCTCTCAATCTTGTGAAGTGGTTCTTGTTCATCAAACACAGCAATCAGCTACAAACAAATCCACCAACTCTAATTACTTTTTAGAACACGCAGATCACATGGACACTATATCTAGCTGACTTTTATCTTTATTTCATTTCAAGAAAATGGCCTTTTAAAACTTACACTGTATCACTGATCTTCAGTCTTTAATAACATTATGTCTAAATGCTAAAAGCATAGGAAATAATTAATGGTTTGTTTGTATTGTCTATTCTTCAAACAGACAATCAGTTTTGGCTAGCTCTCTTAAAGGAGGGAAATAACTGACTCCTCCCCACACCACCTTTTCCTATATGCCTAAAAGGACTTCAGAATCCCTTTAATTGTACCCCAAAATGAAAGTTGAATATGCAAAAGCTGAATATGAGACTTACATATTATAAAGGCACATTCCAGGCTCACATTATAAACACATTATAAAACCCCTCATTGCATCCATCCTTCTATACAAAAATATAAATTAATCAATTAATTGTGTGTCTCCATACAATTTGAGTTTATCTTGGACAAATAGATATCTAATTTTTGAACATGGCTTTGTGTCCTTTTCCTTCATGAATGACTCTATGTCAACTGGTTTAAGTACAATGAATGTTAAGTCCAATGAGGCTAAAGATCAGTACTTTTAATCTAATTATTCCCACCTTTTCTCAATTTTATTCTATACAAGACCTATGGTTATCATTAATATAAAAACTTTAAATTTTCCACTGACAAGTGATTTTTCAAAGAGTAAGGGCAAAGTGTATGAAAATATTCAATTAATCATACAAACAGTATTCTATAGACAATGAAGGCAGCCCCACTGAAACTGCATTTTGGCCAGCAGATTATAGGACCATAGATTAATTTAAAATGTTTATTATCAGCTGATGTGTAAAAGTCCGAATGTAACTGCAACAGACAACTCAGGATGCTGTCAATCCCATGAAGTGCACTGTGTGCAAATTTGAGAACCGTTAGTAAATCTTTGTATATTTTTCATTCATTAAATAAAGCAAACCTAGTTAATGATTCAAACACTTATTCAAGAAAGGCACTCAAAGCCCCATTCATAGGGGAACCTTGCTGGCAAAAGTAGTAATAACATAAGTGCAGGGGTAACCAATCAAAACATCATAATTTCCGAGTACAGTCTTTCAAAAGAAATGAATACAATTAGGGACATGCAAATTAGCTATTCAAAAATAATTTTCATAATTGACTACTCATTTCCAGTATGGAGACTTCTTTAATTGGAAAATCCAACAATCCTCTCACCACAAGAAAGAAATGCTACTCCCAAGGCATTATTTTTAATTTTTGAAATTGAGCACATACATTTTCTGTTTTTAATTGGTAGCACTGATGAACTGATTTAAGTCTTCGAAATAAGACTTAAATGGATTAATAAAGAAAGATCATTCTAGTATAAAAATAAGCAGTAGAACTATGTCTTTCTAATCATCTGGCCAAAAACAAGAGTTTAACACTTTAAATCCTGAAAAAGAAAAAAATTTCAATAAAAAATGGTAGATGTGTTTTATTCATCACTTCCTATACCTAATAATTTTGATTTTTCACCTTGGTGAACTCTAACATATTAATAACAGTCATTTTAATAAAACAACTAGATAAAGTTGTTACAATGGTATCCATAAAGTTTTGTGTTAAGAATAATCTCTTTTCTGACTTGATATATCCTTAACTCTTAGTATAATCCTTATACCTTGAATATTAGGAAAAAGAGAAAATAAAATATCAATCAGAAGTATAAAGGAAAAGCTTAAAATTGATCCTTCATAAGATATTTATGGCTTTTATTCTTAAGATGTTTTAGTATGTTGCATATTATATTAACACAAACTTATAGCATCTGCAGTTAATAAAAAAATACCTGTTTATGAAACAGGAAAATGGAGTTTAGAGATTGTTGGTTCCCAAGGTTACAGGTCCTAGAAACTAGTGTTTAAAGCCCAGGGTTTCAGACCACCCTGTAACAGCCCTCCACAAAGAAAACTGTAACTACAGAAGCTACGTTGTGGAATACTTGTAGCGTGTACATGAGGTTGCTACACACTAAAAAATGTGAACTCCACTCTTGGAAGATACATGACTATTCTCGGAGATGATAACAGAGAGGCTTGAAGGCTTCCCAAATTTCATAATCTCTTCATTTAAATCATGTGTCATAGATCCCTGTTAACAAGATTATCTGATTCATTAGAACACCTACATTACTGGGTAACAGAGTTCCTGGCACATAGTGATACAGGGGTACATTAGTTAACATAAACCACCATTCTGGTCCCTTGACAGAAGGCACACTGGTTTCCAAAGTGTCCAGTGCTTGAAAATAGCCATCCCTCACTGCCTTTAAACCAATTCAAAATTACCTTTCCCAGAGATATGAGTTGGACATGAAAAGAGGAATTCCATTTTTTGTTTGCTCAGATTAAACTTCCACGGCATGTAGGATATTTTTCACTTGACACTTTAGGAGCTGCAGTAACCTAAACCTTATGCAAAATGCATTCAGGCAATATTTGACTTGAATGCTGCCTCTTTTGGTGGCCCTCTGTTCTCCTTCTGTGATGCAATATGTTCATGTCACCCTCGACAGCCCTGACATTCTTCAAAGACCCCATGATCCAAAATGATAATGTTCAGGCAACCTTTACTTCCAATTAAAGCCCCCATCCCCACAGATCTCTTACAGTGTTTAGCCACCTAAACCCAAATCACACAGGGAGGTCAGGCTATAAATATGTTAATTCTCTGATTTAAAAAAAAACAAGCAGGGAACCAATATGGCTCAGTGGTTGAGTGGCAGCTTCCCACATACAAGTTCCTGGGTTCAATCCCTTGCCCTTGCCTCAAACAACAATAACAACATAACAACAACAAACAAAAAATAACCTTCTCAGGACCAACTCACCCCTCTATGTCCTCTATGTAATCCCATTTCTCACCTTCCCTCTAAATCAAAACTACTTTCAAGAGCAGTTTACACTAATACACTAGCTGTTTCCATCTTTGGAGCCACTTTAATCAGACTCTTCCTCTCTACTACACAGAAACTGCACTCATCAACATCAACAAGTCAATCATTGCCTCCTCCTTGAAACACTTTCTTCACTTGACTTCCAGAATAGCGCTCAGTTTTCTCTTTAACTTTGTGGTCCCTCCATTAAGTTTCCTTTTGCTTATTTCTCCTCATCTCCTGGATTTGATCTCTAAAAATAGATCTAAATTTTCTTGGTTATCTCATCGGTCTCATGGCTTAGATTTCTTCTATCTGCTTATAAAATCCAAAATTTACATCACCAAACCAGAACTTTCTCCAAATTTCAAGCACATATAGTCAGTTGCCTAATCTAACATCTTTCAAAGCTCTTTCCATACATAGTCTTTCACCTCCCAATTAATAGCAATACGTCCTTACAGTTGCTCAGGCCAAAAACCCTTACAGTAACCGTTGATCACTCCCTCACCCCTCCAAGACATACACCCCACATACATCTAATTTGTCAACAAATTTCAAAATAATTCCAGATTTTATCCACTTCTCACTACCTCCATTGTCACCATCTTTGACGCAGCTACTACAGTGTTTCTCATGGATCAATGAAATGATCCCACCTCCTTTTTTTCATTAAAGCTCCTTTTCAATCTATTCTCAACACAGCAGACAAGGTGACCTTTCTGTAATATAAGTCTGATTATGTCTCTCCTCTGTCTAGAACCCTGTAATGCCTTCCCACCTAGCTAGGAGTAAAGCTTAAATCCTTGCAATGGCCTTAAGTTCATTGGCCCCCAATTACATTTCTGACCTCACTTTCTACTTACTCTTCTCTTGTTCTCAGACCTCTACCCAGCTACACTATCTCCTTTGTACAGGGGTGTTTTTGTATTTACTGTTCTCTCAAGCTGAAACAGTTTTCCTCTAGATAACCACATGGCTTGTTATCTCTATCCCTCAGATCTTTACTCAAATACCAGACTCTCCCTGACCATAATATCTAAATTGCAACATTCCCCACTACTCATTACACCCCCCCTCCTTTATTTTTCCTTATAGCATTTATTACCCTCTAAATGCTCTCTTTTCGTATTTGTCTTATTGCCTATCTTTCCACTCCATTAGAATATAAGCTCCAAAGAGACAGTGATTTTTATCTATTATGTTGATATCTCCAGTCCCTACAACAGTGGCTATGACATAATAGATGTTTAATGTAAATCTGTTGGGAAAAAATAAGTGAAATATGAGGCAAAACAAATAAAATTTAACATACCAACCAAATAGAGGTTATCTAGATCATTCAAGTGTTTTTAGAATGAACATTCAAATTAAATATTTTTAAATGTATGACTATAAATGGCCATTACATACTAATAGGATGCTCAGAGTAGTATCATTATCCTTATTGTTTTTGCTTTTGTTATTACGGTGAAGGAATTCCTCATTTTTTAATTCAACACTGAGGGAAAATTTTTCCACTACTTCCTATTCCAAAAATGCAGATAATGTCTCTATTCTTTTCTCTACCAGCTCATTTTCAAAAGGAAGAATCTGCTTCTCTGCACTCTGAAAGGAGTGGAACTGTTGGAGTAAGAGGATAATGGAGAGGTGGGCAGGGTTAGCCACATGCACTGCCTTACTTCCTTTCTCCCAATACACCTCTTTCATTTATCTAGTGGAAGCTTCTCAATGTCTCCCTAACATACCCTAGGAACAGAGGTGAGCAAACCCTCAGGGCCAGTAGAGACTACTCTGAAGGGGCATGACATAAGCTCAAAAGTAAACTCCACAGCTTTATTTCAGATATGTGAAAATTCTATATTCTATACTCTAGCAGCTTTCTGAGATCATTTTAATATTTTTTTAAAAGTTGGTCTTTCCAAATGCCAGTAAAATTAAGGTATCATGAAAATGTGCCATGTATAGCCTATGCTTTTCTACCCCTGTATAAAAGGTTGAGGTGAAACATATTTCTCAGGAGCATGTGTTATCATATAAACATGAGTCAGGAAAACACATGAAAATAAATACATTACTGTAGTACATCTGAATTATTTGCAATAACTAGATTTCAGTTACCTATGCTCATGGTGATCCCAGTTCAAAGATCATGCACTAGCACCTTCCCCAAGCCCAAAAGTATCTGGAAGGAATACCTGAAACTAAGATTCTCACAGAAAGAAATACCCACAAACTTTATTTTAAAGAATATTTCAATCTTTTTTAATTGTAATGGTCAAAAGAATTTTATTAGTCATCCAAAGGGTACTGATGCAAAATACCAGAAATCTGTTGCCTATTATATAAAGGGTATTTATTTGGTGTAGAAGCTTATAGTTACTGGGTCATAAAGCATAAGTTACTTCCCTCACCAAAGTCTTTTGCCAGATGTTGTAGCAAGATGGCTACCAACATCTGCCAGGGTTCAAGCTTCCTGGGTTCCCCTCTTTTCCCAGGGCTTGCTTCTCTCCAGGCTCACAGTTCCTCTCTTCGCAGGGCTTGCTTTTCTTTCCTAACTAACTCCTCTGTGTGCTTACTTCCCAGGGCTCCAGCTCAAGACTCCAGCATCAAAACTCCCATTCAAAACTCCAACTCTGTCCTTTGCCATGTCTTTTATCTATGAGTCCCCAGCCACCAATGGGTGGGGACTCAATACCCTACTGATATAACCCAATCATAGCCCTAATCATAATTTAAGCACACCCAAGTACAGACCAGTTTACAACATAATCCAGTATCTATTTCTGGAATTCATGAACAGTACCAAACTGCTAAGCTACACCCTCTGAATTCCAAAAAGACATACAATATTCAAAAAAAACCTTAAATCAGTAGCAATGCTATGTAAAAAATCACATTGCAATCAGTTTAAAGAAATTCAGTTTGTCTTGGGGCAAAATGCCATCTGCTATGAACTCTGAAACTTATGAAACAATTTATTTGCTTCCAATATGCAAATGGAGAAAGGATAGATATTTTCATTATAAGGAGAAATTGGGAATGAAATAGGAGTTATAGGTTCAGAACAGTTCAGTACACCTACAGGGCATCCTCCATTCAATTTCAAATTCTGAGAGTCATTCTTAAGACATGGTTTCTTCTCCCCACCCTTTCCAAAGCTTGCCCAATGGCCATTTTCTTGGTTTCACCTTCATCAAGAATTTGGCTGTCAATCAAGCTCTAGATCTCACCCTCCGACAGCATTGGGTAGATTGCCACACCTTACCCTATCTTTCGGTTAGTGTCTTAGCCCCCCTAGCACAGTGAGGTGAAGGCAACATTTTCCCTAACTTTTGACGTACCAGCTCAACACTCTCAGAGCAACAACTTGAGCACGTGGCCTTCCCTAATTCATGGGGGCAGGTCCATCCCTCTCAAACCAATAGGGTGTCAACCTCAGCCTCCCTAATCCTTGAGGAATGTGCTCCACCCTCTCTCTACCCTGGGGAGGCAAAATTCTCCCTGAACATTGAACATCCACCACCCTCTTCAACTGCTGGGGCATACTCACCCTCTCTGTGCACATGGGTGGGGTTGCTCTCTTGGCCCAAGGTGATATCTTAATTTCAGATCTCAGCTTCCATGGTTTTCCTCTCAAAGCTGTTTCTCCTTCAATCTCTCCTTTCCATATCCCTTTTAGTCTAAGCTGACAGTGGTTTTGTTTACACAGCTCTCTCAAAAAGCTTGTTGGTTTAGCATGCAAGAGGGAGGGGTCCAAGCCATCAGACAGTAAGACTTCCACAAGTCTTTCCAAGATAACTGTATCTTCAATCCTGATTTACAAGTTCCAAGTTTAGTTAGGTTTCAAATGGGACACTATCTTCTGGGGACTTGATTTCCAGTGGCTTGGAATTTCTGGAATCAGTTTCTTGTTTCTTTGTGCTCAACAATTCAGTCCTCAGCTTATTTCACTCATCTAGCATTTTGCTATGAACTGTAAGGAGAAGCCAAACTGCATTCTCTAAGTTTACTTTGGAAAGTTCTTCAGTTAAATGCCCAGGCTCACTGTTTTCAAATTCTGCCCTCCAGAAAATATCAGGAGTTAATCTTGCTAAGTTCTCTGCAACTTTAAAACATGGATCCCCTTTCCTTCAGTTTCTAATAATAGTTTCATCATTTACTTCTAAGGCATCATAAAAAGCCTCTTTAGCATTCATATTGCTATCAACAGTCTCTTCAAAGTGATCTAGGCCTTTTCCATCAAGCATTTCACAATTCCTCAAAAAAATAGCCCCACCCATGTATAAAACTGTTCCAGCATTTTGGTAATTGCAAAAGCACTTCCTTCCTCCTCGGTACCAAGTTCTCTATTAGTCAGTCAAAGGGGTGCAGATGCAAAATACCAGAAATCCATTGGCTTATATAAAGGGTATTTATTTGGGATAGAAGCTTACAGTTACCAGGCCATAAAGCATATATTACTTCCCTTACCAAAGTCTTTTGCCATGTGTTAAAGCAAGATGGCTGCTGATATCTGCCAGGGTTCAGGCTTCCTGTGTTCCTCTCTCCCCAGGGCTTGCTTCTCTCCGAGCTAAGGGTTCCTCTCTTCCCAGGGCTTGCTTCTCTTTCCTCACAGTTAAGTTCCTCTGTGTGCTTACTTCTCAGAGCTCCAGTTCAAGACTCCTGCATCAAAACTCTAACATCAAAACTCCCACTCAAAACTCCAACTCTGTCCTTTGCCATGTCTTCTTTCTGTGAGTCCCTACCCACCAAGGGGCAGGGACTCAATACCCTACTAATGTGGCCCAATCATAGCCCTAATCATAATTTAATCACACCCAGGTACAGACCAGTTTACAAACATAATCTAGTATCTATTTTTGGAATTCATGAATGATATCAAACTGCTACAAGAATGAAGAAGTCAATAACAGCAACAAAAATCCAAAACATAAAAAAATAAGTAAAAGAACTTTGGGTAATGTACCTGTATGACCCTGAGTAAAGACCTGATCAAAAGTGCCATGTGTTCACTGCATTTACACACCATCAGTAACCCTTTCAAGAGATCAGACTTGTTTATAAACTCAAACAATAGGCTATTACAATTAATATCACTCATAAAGGTGCACATGTGTATGAGTACGTGTGTATATTGGGGAGTGAATATAGGTGAAGATGGAATACAAGCATACCCCATTTAATCATGCTTAGCTTTACTGCTCTTCATGGATATTGTTTTTTTTTTGTTGTTTTTTTAAGTTGAAGGTTTGCGGCAACCCTGTGTAAAGCAAGTAGGTCAGCACCATTTTTCCAACAGTATGTGCTTTCTTTGTGTCTCTTTGTCATGTTTTGGCAATTTTCATACTATTTCAAACTTTTTCATTATTATTATATCTGTCATGATCATCTGTGACCTTCGATGTTACTATTATAATCGTTTTGGGATGTGACAAACTATAACCATATAAGGCAGCAAACTTAACGGATAAATGCTGTATGTATTCTGACTCTTCCACTGAAGGGCTATTTACCCATCTCTCTCCATCTCCTCAGGCCTCCTTATTCTCTGAGAGACAATATTGAAGTTGGGTGAATTAATAACTCTACAACTGCCTCTGCACGTCTCTCACTTTAAATCAAAAGCTAGAAAACTAGATTACGCTTACTGCGGAAGGCATGTCAAAGCCAAGATAGGCTGAAAGCTAAGCTTTCAACTGGTTAGCCAAGTTGTGAAGGCAAAGAAAAAGTTCTTGAAAAAAATTAACAATGCTCTCCAGTGAACACACAAATTAATAAAATGAAACAGTCTTTTTGTTGATATGGAGAAAGCTTTGGTCTGTATAGAAGATCAAATAAGCTACAATATTCCCTTAAGTCAAAGCCTAATCTAGAGTAAGGCCTTAACTTTCCTCAATTTGACAAAGTCTGAGAGAGTTGAAAGAGGTGAGAGAGGTGAGAAAGCTGCAGAAGAAAAGGTCAAAGTTATCAGAGTTCGGTTCAAGAGTTTTAAGGAAAGGAGCTGACTCTGTAACATAAAAGTGCAATATGAAGCAGCAAGTGCTGATGTAAAAGGTGCAGCAAGTTATCCAGAAGATCTAGATAGGGTCATTAATAAAGGTGGCTACATGGAAAAACAATTTTCAATATAAATGAAACAGCCTTATACTCTATTAAAACAAGATGTCATCTAGGACTTTCATAGCTAGACAGAACAAGTCAACACCTAGCTTCAAAGCTTCAAAGGACAGGCTGACTCTCTTGTTAGGGGCTAATGCAGCTAGTGATTTTAAGTGGAAGCCAATGTTCATTTATCATTCAGAAGATTCCAGGGCCCTAGGAATTAAGGTAAATCTACTCTACCTGCACTCTATAAATGGAACAATGAAGCCTAGATGACAGATCTGTTTACCACACGATTTACTGAATATTTTAAGCCCAACATTGAGACCTACAGCTCATAAAAAAGATTCTTTTCAAAATAGCACTGCTCATTCACAATGGACCTGGTCACCTAAGAGAAATGACAGAAGTATACAGAATGAATATTGGTTTCATGTCTGCTAACACAACATCCATTCTGCAGCCCATGGATCAAGGAGTCATTTGACTTTCAGATCTTATGATTTAAGAAATATATTTTGTAAGGCCATAGCTGTCATAGAGAGTGATTATTTTAATGGATCTGGGCAATTTCTCTGAAAACCTGGAAAGGATTCAACATTCTGGATGCCAAGAACATCAGTTGTGATTCCTGGGAAGAGGTCAAAATATTAACATTAACAGGGGTTTGGAAGAAGTTGATACCAACTCTCATGGATGACTTGAGAAGATGAAGACATCAATGGAGAAACTAACTGCAGATATGGTAGAAAGAGCAAGAGAACTAGAATTAGAAGAGGAGCCTGAAGATGTGACTGAATTGTTAAAATCTATGGTAAATTTGAATGCAACAGGAGCTGCTTCTTTTGGATAAGCAGGCAGTAGTTCTTGAAATGGACTACTCCTGTTGAAGATTCTGTGAACACTGTTGAAATGATACCAAAAGATTCAGAGTAGAGATTTAGAGTAGTACATAAACTCAGTTGATAAAGACAGGGTTTGAGAGAATGGCCTCCAACTTTGCAAGTTCTATTGTGAGTAAAACGCTATCAAAAAGCATCTCATGCTACAGAACAATCTTTCATGAAAGTAAGAGTTGATCAGTCACAAACTTCACTGTCATCTTATTTTAAGCTATTGCCACAGCTAACCCAACTTCAGCAACCACCACCCTAATTAGTCAGCAGCCATCAACATCAAGGCAAGATTTTCCACCAGCAAAAGATTATGATTCTCTGAAGGCTAAGATGATAGCATTTTTTAGACATAATGCTATTGTATACTTAATAGACTACAGTGTAGTGTAAACATATTTTTCTATACACTGGGAAACAAAAAAATTTGTGTGACTCATTTTATTGTGATATTTGCTTTATTACAATGGTCTGGAAGTGAATTTGCATTATCTCCAAAGTATACCTATATTAATTTTCTCGATAATATCCCTGGAACATACTTAAGTGTTTAGCACAGAACCTGAAACACAATGGAAGGCTAAAGGTTAATTCCTTTTCTTCTGACAGCTAACATTCCCTGGCTTCCAGACTGAGACCTACTTGACTGTTTATCCTTATTCTTCTTCTACCTTGTTGCTTCTCTTTAATCTCTTCATCACAGGGTTGACAGAGGAACACAGAAAGTACCAAGATCAAACACTTCAAATAGGTAATTTTTGTTGGTGGTTGTTTTTTTTTCTAATGCTCTTCATCTCACAAGAACACAAAGCCCTTAGACAAGTAGTACAGCTCTTCTACCCAGCAATACATGATTTGTGCTGTCTGTTCTATTTCTACCATAACTGGAAGCAATATACCAATGCTTTTCGCTTCTACACTGACAAGTAAACATTTTAACAAAATAATGACACAAAGTGCATTATTGCAGAGTTCCTCAATATTCATGATGTAGGTCAGTCTCTCACCACTTCTATAGTCAGTTTTTATAACCTACTGCTATTATCTGTTGACTAGAGAATTTTTAAAAATCCAAAAGCTCATAGAACATAATAATCTCTATTTATAAATTATTTTTGGATTAGTAATTATACTGAGTAATATGAGGCTCTATTTTAATCACATGTCAGTTGAACTAATATTCCACTAAGGAAATCATATTTGCCCTATTGCATTCTTTGGGTTAAAATGTTGAATTTAACATTGTATTGCTATTTTTCACTCTGTCATGCATATTCTATGTTGCCAACAACTTTCAAGTAAAATGAAAAAAGCAAAGGAAAAAACAGTAGTTTACAAAACAAAATTGGAATCATTTGTCCCAAATCTTAATAAACACAATTAAATCTAAGTAAGGCTGTGAAATTACAACAACTTCACAAGTAGAGGAAAACACATTATCACCTTTGGGAAGAGAGTGAAACACTGCAGAATTTCATTTAAAAGTATGCATCTGCTTGTAACTAAATAGAAACTGGCTTTCTGAGCTAATTGTATGCCACTTTAAACAAAGGTTTCAAAATAGGTTCTCATCCTTCACAGAATTTTGACAGCTAGCTAGGAGTGTTTAATCCTGATTTTAAAAATTAGCCGACTTACATTATCGTCTTTATCAGATGATAATATCAGATCTAGATCTAGCATCTTCATAGCAAGTATTTAAGAGCTCCTGATTCTCACAAAGTTCAACTGACATTCGGTAAATGAGATAAAACCAATTTTATTTCCTCCCTAAACTCAAAATCCATAATAGGGACCTTTATAAACATTATAGTTTTAAGCTTCATTCTAAAGAAAATGGCATAACTTATTTGATTGGACTAAGAATCCTAATTATCCCAATCACATTTTTAAACAGGCAGCTTCCTAAATTGCCTAATAACAACAAAAAAATATGCCTATTAAAAAACATATTTCAGTCAAATATACGTTTACCTTCTTTAATTACGTAGTATGTCCCTAAAAATCCAGGGACATTTTATGTTGAACCATAACTTCCTTTTAACTAGCTTGAATTAAAATTTCGAAGATGATATGTTGCCACTTAAATTTAGGAGAACCTTGAGTTGTTTTTACTGCATTTTTTACTTTCTTTAGAAACAATAGCTCACATATATTAAATAGACTTCACAGCTCATATCTAATGTACATAGGGGAAACCTCAGAAACCAGCTCCCCTGTACCCTTCCCACCCATAGTAATGCTCAGGCAAAGAGGCCCATGGAGGTCAAGTGGCCGCCAAGAAGCCCTAATCTCAGGGGACTCTGCAGGGGAGTTAGCGGAAAAGCAAACAGGTGTGGGAGCAGGGAGAAGTCTGATGTGTTATCTGGATAACAGGAATATAAGCTATTTTAAAGACTTAATACCCCTGCCTTGTCAGTAAATGATACCACCCCTGTCCCTGAATTACATATTATAAAAGCAACGGACACATGAGAAACTAGAAGACCAGAGTACTTGGGTTTAATTGGCTGCAACACTCTCAAAAATGATCTCAATTCACTGGGCGACTGTCTGCCAATTATCCAGCCTAAAAGTGGATGCCTCCTCAGGTCATGGGCTATCCGAAGGGGCTATGAAGATCTTGGGAGAATGTACAGTATTGGAAACGAAGACACAATACAACGTGGTATGTTTTAAAATGCACAGGCACATGTGCATACACTTTTTTTTCTTTAGGTGCCTGGAATTGGACCTGAGATTTCGTACATGCAAAGCAGGTGCTCATCCACTGATCTTCACCCACTCCGCTGTACACACGACTTTTTCTTCAAGTTATTCCTACCTAAATCACACACAACTAATCAGCATTTTTAAAGGAATATTATATTTGAAGTATACTTAGACCACATAAAATAGCAGATTGGGAAATATTTCATCATTTATAAAGCATTACATACCTTTATAACTGTTGTAACACCTACACTGAATATTATTTAAATGGATTTAATTTTATTGTCTTTACTCCCCTACAATTTCTATTGTCTAATCAAACCAAAGCCATAAGGAACAGCTTGCATGGTCATCACTTAACCAAGCCCCAGTAGCACTGCCACTGCCAATCCAGAGGGAATAATAGATCCTGATGGCAAGAGCTTTGTGGGACCTAAGGTTCATGTTGTGTCTCTCTGCACGGTATACTCCTATCACAACTCAGTGTGGCACTGCCTCTGGCTAGGACCCATGACCCTAGGAGCTCTATGGGGTTCTCACTGGCTTTTTTTAAATTTATTTCTCTCCCCTTCCTTCCCCACCCAGTTGTCTGCTCTCTGTATCCATTTGCTGTGTGTTCTTCTGTGACCGCTTCTATCCTTATCAGTGGCACCAGGAATCTGTGTTTCTTTTTGGTTGCGTCATCTTGCTGTGTCAGCTCTCCACGTGTGCGGTGCCATTCTTGGGTAGGCTGCACTTTTTTTCATGCTGGGCGGCTCTCCTTACAGGGCGCACTCCTTGCGTGTGGGGCTCCCCTACATCAGGGGACACCCCAGAGTGGCACGGCACTCCTTGCATGCATCAGCACTGTGCATGGGCCAGCTGCACACGGGTCAGGAGGCCCGGGTTTGAACCGTGGACCTCCCATGTGGTAGGCAGATGCCTTTTCTATTGGGCCAAGTCTGCTTCCCCTCACTGGCTTCTGATTTCGACCCTGGCCACCTGATACTCACCCACAACACTACTGAGGAAGTGGTCTTTCCACCATACAGGTATGATCAGGGTCTTGCTCCAGCTTAAAAGTCTTCATTATATATTCTCATAGCTTCCAAAATAAAGTTCAAATCTTCCATATAAGGATCTTCACGAGGCTTTCTAATGTTCCCACAGCACTATATGCATACATCTGTCACTTCCTGTCACTTGGCATGAGGATTCTTTTTAGTTAATTTTCTTCACACATAAATGGTAAGTTATTTGAAACCATGGGTCACATGATTAAAAAATACATATTTAACACATTTGTATACAGCTCTTATTATGTGCCAGTCACTGTTCTGAATGCTCACATATTATATTTCATATGCACAAGGAATTCTGTGATAGTGGTATTCTCATTTTATAGATGAAAGAAGTGAGGTTCAATTGACTTTATATTCCAAGTTCCTTTTATTCCAAGCTTGGTACACAGAAGAGGGTCAAGTAAATGAGCACGCTAAGTTGTCAGCTATATCCAGTCAGGAGAAGACTGGTATATGGTTGTCTATATTTTATGTGGCCACCTATTCTCCTAGACACAGCAACGTATCTTCTGCCTCTATCCTTGAGCTGCAACTCAAAATTTATGTTTTACAATTTCCTCATCTGAAATCTACTTAGTAAATTGTGGTCACAACCCTTTTTTCTTGGTGAACTAAATCCAGGTATTTTATTTACTTTCAGAGGAACTCCTTTGAAATTATAAAACTAATTTGTGCATTACAATACCTAACTTTGAAACAAACACAATTGTACAGTGTTCTCCGTTACATCTGACTGTTAGAAGAACCCTGCTTATTTGTACTAATGACTGCAATCCAATGTGTATTGCTTAATTTTGTGGATTAATGAGTAAGCAATCAAATGTGATTTTAAGTCATGAATATAACAAACATACTATTCATTTATTTTGACAAGTATTTTAATTTGAGACTTGGCTACAAATAAAGCAGCCTATTTTGTAAAAGGAAAAAAAAAAAGAAACCTTTCTATTTTTAAGACAACCCGACAGCACTCAGATGATAAACCTCTGCAGAGAATGATAACAAAGCCACCACCTTCTAAAGACAGTTAAAGAATTGATAGATTGTTAGAAAAAACAATGAGATCTTACTATATCAATTAAACATTTCCAAGAGATTGCCTTGTGCAAGTACATGAGCTATATGCAGAATCTTTTGGGGTTGCAAACCATGTAAAATACTAAATTAAAATAGGTCAGTGCTGGCCTAAGGCAGGTGCAATGGGCATACCCGTCCCCTTTTATGTCAACCTGGCAGTATAAAGCAAGTTTCAGCAGTTTCACGTGTCCCTGAGGTGGCCCCATATTCAAGGCTAGAGTTCCCCGAAGGCGAGGTGAAGCAATGAGTGGACTGCAAAAATGGGGAAGGTTGCAACTCCCTGAAAATTAGCTGGTGATTACTTGGTACTACACCTTTCATCACACTGGTTAGGGAACAGACCCTTTAGCACAGACACATTTAGCAAATTGGCCTGAGCACCGGCTGACTGACCTCATGACAGGTCCAATGATGTCCTACCTTCTCCAGCATTTCATGACAACCGAGCAACTGGTAGAGACTAAGGAAAGGTCAGTGTGTGGCCTGACTGATGGATGAGGAAGCACTTTGCTTAAATATTCTGTTTAGACTCAGACCTTTCTTGTGATGGGTGACAAGGCTTAGAAGCCGATATTTTTAAAAATTAACACTGCAGTTGCAGGTGGATTTAGCAGCTGAACTCCTTCCCTCTGAGTGGTAGAGCTAACCTTTTCCTTTAGCTTCTAATTGCTCTACATCTTCTTAACTAGGGATAATGTGGCTAACCCAGCTGGCATGGGTGTTGACTTTGGAAGCCTCTAAATGTCAAGATTTGTAATTATGATTGTGGGCATATTAAACTCTTAGAGGACTACGCCTCGCTAATTGGGGCCTGAGGACCAGAGCCTGGGGTTCTTCCTCCTTCCTCTCAGTCAATACTATGTTTCCAACAGTAGATGTATTTTTGGTCATTGCTCCTAATTATAAGATGGGCTTTGCCTTCTCTGCTCAAAATCGTTCAGACTTTTAAGTCAGTTGTAAACTTAACTGTTTAGTGCAAAAGGCTTTTCTAAAGCAATGAAAATATATTCTGTAGACAGAAATTATGATTTCTTTCTGAACCAAAAACTTGAAATTAGGACTGGACCCGAAATTCCAGGTTGCTGTGATCATCAGCAATCTTGGGTTTTTAAAGCCAGTCTTCACACTAATAATACTCCCCAAGATTGCCTCTTGCTTTTTTTGCTAAAGAAAACTGTGGGGGCAAGAAGATAGGACCACAAACTCCTCCAGTTCCCTCCAGCAAATTGCATATGTGCTTGTGTGATATATATGTATTTGTAAATAAATACAAAACACATTATATATTTGGTATTTTATACACACACACATATATAGACACATACACACACATATTGACCAAGAGAGCATACAAGAAAAAGCTCAAAATTCAATAAGCATGTACATAGGGAGACTTTGGGAAGCACATAGTACTAAAGACAGCAAATGAATCACCTGAAACTGCAGAAAACCACTAATAAAACTCTGGTGTCTTTAACCAGTCTTCTTTTCTGTGCATATGCATATCTCCCTCTTAACATTACTGAAGCCATATTGCAAACAAACCATTTTTTTTTTCTGATATTTTCACTTAGGGTTTTCTTATGAGCAAGTTTGTCTAATTTTAATCCTTTAAAAAAATTAGAATGTTCATGACTGAATACTATTCCATAATATATTTAGCCCTATCATAAATAACAAAACTGTTCTCTCATTCTGGACATATGAAAAGTACAGATTATCTTTGCATAGTCCCAACATGAAATGATTTATTTTTTAACAGTTGCTAATTTTGAAAACAGGATATATTCTACAATTAAATGTTCAATTATTTGGTTGCTGATGATACTGAAAATAAGTTTATGAGCCTTTTTACCTTTGCAAACGTATTTTTTTTTGCCAGTTTACCTTTCAGTTTTGTTTATGATACAAAATTTTTCATTGCATAGTATTCCATTCACTCAAAACCCTCTATTAAATATTCAAAATTCTAATGTAAATAGATACTCACCTGGAACCAGTAACACTTTGTGATGGGCAAGTAGTAAAACAATGTTGGTTTCACTTAATTTACTACTTTGATGCGCCCTCGAGAGAGAGCAGGTGGGAAATGTTTTGATTGATTGGACTTTGGTTTTTAAATCATACATTCATCAGCATAAGTACTAATGGATAAAAAGGTATTTCAATAAAGAAATCCACACATTAAATTCTGATATTTCAGCTGGTTATGTAATCCAAATGTTTACCATTATTTTCTGCAAAATTTTTCTCTTGAAATTCCATAAAATCAGTCTATTAATTAACATGGAGAAAAACTGTTCCCAAAGTTAGCTTAAGTAAAACAAAACAAAAACAAAACAAAAATTTTCATATGATTGAAGACTCTTGATTCCCTGTTATCTTCTGTACCCAGACAATATAAACCTACTTCTTTTAACTTTTCTACAGACCCTACTATCCAGTCATCAATCATTTTGTTGCTTTCCTGTAAACTATCTCCCGGTCCCTTAAATTGCCAAAGATTAAAAACTCAAGAAAGGATCTGACCAACGATAGTGATAGGTAAAATATGTGTGTATCCTTAGCTCTCACCCAGGTCCTCTTTCCAATGTTTACTTAACAGCAGGCTTGCTCTGGCCCAGCTGGCCTTTCACACTGATGACTACTGGGTTCCACCATCTTACCAATATGCTTTGGTTGTCTAAATAAAATGGCCATGGGCTTTGGGCATTGCCAGAAGAAGACCCCTTTCAGAGAAGGCATTTTCCAGAAGACAAAAACATTTGACCTGCAGTGTTTTTCTGAGAAAATGAAAAGTACCCTACAGAACTACAGATAAGCAACATCTGTTGATAAAACCATTTCTAACCAAGTAGAGAGAGTTTATCAGATTGGGTAGTATATTAGTTAGCCAAAGGGGTGCTAAGTCAAAATGCCAGAAATAGTTTGGTTTCTATAAAGGGTATTTATTTGGGGTAGGAGCTTACAGATACCAAGCCATAAGCATAAGTTACTTCCCTCATCAAACTCTATTTTCACATGTTGGAGCAAGATGTCTGTGAGGGTTCAGGCTTCCTGAGTTCTTCTTTTCCAAGGTCTTGCTTCTCTCTGGGTTCAGGGTTCTTCTCTTCCCAGGGCTTGCATCTTCCTGAGCTCAGGGATCCTCTCTTCCCGGGGCTTGCTTCTGTTTCCTCTGTGAGCTTACTTTTCTAGCACTCCAGCTTAAGGCTTCCACATCAAACTCCAACATCAAAACTTCAACATCAAAAACTCTCAAACTCTGTCCTTTGCCATGTCTTTTATCTGTAATAAAACACCCTAATGATGGGGCCCAATCAAAGCCCCAATCATAACTTAATCATACTCAGATTACAAACATAATCCAATATCTATTTCTGGAACTCATAACCATATCAAACTGCTACAGGTAGCATACCATACTAATCAACGTATATCTGCCTCCACCTTGTAAGACAGTAAAACATAAAGTGCAAACTTTATACATTGCCAATCAGAACATTTCCTCACTTGCTCCTGCATTTACTCTATGAACTTCCCTTTTTTACTTCCTCTGTGGATGTCCCTTCTACATTCGGAATGGGATGCTGCCCGATTCATGAATAACTCAATTAAGCCAAGATCCTAAATTGCATGAAAAGTTTTTTAAATCATTTATAGAGTATCATCCAATCTGCTCTGCCAAATAACTTCACTTTCACTCAAATTTCAAACAATGCTATTTATTTCACCTACAACATACAGGTAATTTATGGGAGGTATCTCTCAAGGAATCAGGAAACATGAATTCTCTCAGAGTTAATCTATTAAATAAACACATATGGCCTGATTAGAAACACAGGAAGTCAATTTAAAGAACAGCCCAGAGCTAAATTTAACTACTATATAAACAGGCTAAAGAAGAGGTGTGCCAATGAGATAAATGACAGTCACTAATAAAACCTAGGGAAATGGTGTCAGAGATGGAAATGAAGGTAGCCCCATTTTAAGCTGTCTTGGTAAAGGGATCCACTGGGTTAAGGATGAAACTTGCGGTCCCCTTAATAGGAAAACCCTCACTGTGACAATTGATGACCATGAGGATCACAGCACGGTGCCATTAAATCCTTAAATCTAGGGCTGGGAACATAACTTGTAGAGCCCATTGCAAAATGAAAATGTGGAGCTTCTTGTTCAAAAATTATTAAGAATTTCAGGATGGCGAAACCAGAACATTAAGTGTGGGGCTCTTCTGACAGCAGGCATCTGTATGAAGGCATAAGTCATGCACCAACAAAGCTGGCTTGAATCTTTTGACTTTGTACCTTGCTCTAGTTTCCAGCTCTGCAAACACCCACATCAAGCTGTCAACAGGGGGAAGTGGATATGAATTATCTAGTTCCCTTGGCAAGTTATATACATCTGCTTATTGTCCTGGTGAATTTTGCTAGTTGGAGTCAGAATCCTTGAGTCAAATTAATCCAGAGCAAGAAGACATTTTATGGAACTATAATACTTGGACCTGGATTATAATTTAAATAAACCAACAAATAAATAGGCTCAAGTTCACTGTGTTTAGTGAAACCTCTTCTGGAAGCACCCTAATCTGCAGGGATTCTCCCATTTGAACTTCTAACTCATATCTATTTACTGAAAATGTAGTTCTGGTTTAGAAGACAGCTTAATACAAAGGGAAATGTAGTGGTGTTTTGTTTCATTGAAAAGCAAAAGAACTGTAAAACAGCTTCCTTCTCCAGGACTCCCATTCCTCCAGGATAACATCTCAGTTTCTTTCAAGGCCTTACAATGTCCTCCACAAGTTGCCTGAAACCAAATTTAACCTCTTCTCCCTGTATTTCCTCCTCTAACTCCTTCAACCTCTCCACTCCTTCACTGCTAGCCTTTGCATCTGTTGTTAATGTTCCTAGAATCTTCAGAGATTGAGAATCCAGACTCTGAAGCCAGACAGTCTAAGTCAAACCCTACCTCAAACATTTATACTTTCTATATACAGGGAAGTTACTTAGCGTCTCTGAGCCTCAAATTCTTTCGTTTATACAATAGCAAGAAGGATAGCAGTTAACATTTATTAACTATTTACTATTCTCAAGGCACACAGTTATCAGGCTGTATTAGCTCACTTATTTCTCAAAACAGCCCAGGAGGTGATTACCATCAGTATTTCCACAATCGAGGACACTGAGAAAGTAAATCATTCACAGGGCCAGTAAGTGATAAATTCAGGATTAGAAACCAGGCAGTCAAACTGCAGCCCTCCTCACCATGTTGTGTCTACTTCTCCATTGTGAGGACTGCAGGAGCTAGGACCTAGAGTGCCTGGCACAAAGGAAGTGCTCCTTTACTGCCAGTTCTGAGCTATTATAATGATCATTATTTTTATTATTGATCAGAAGTCCTATTTATATCCTTTAGGAACCAACTCAATTTGTATTGTGGACAATACTTGGCATCTAGAGAGTGCTTAGTAAGTGAATGAATGAAATTATCCTACAATGGTCTAATTAGAAATACGCAAAGCCAATCTAAGGAGAACAAGTTACACACAGCAGTATGTGACTAAATATTTACTAATAGGATAGACTTGATTTATACAACTCGGGTTAACGCGGTAAAAAGACAGACCTTTTCTTAAGCAGAATGTGTACATATTTATTACATTAAAAGATAAATAACATTAGTAGATACATCACCATGTCAGGTGATAAGCATCCCATGGAGAATTAAAAGAAAACCACAGAGGCTGGTTTAACTGTACATAATATCTATTACACATTTTGTACCTAAAATTTCTACCCATAGGGTATTGATAATAGTATTAGGAGAAATAATTCCTATTTCCATAGAAAAATAACATAGTCTGTTAATAAGACACAGCTCCAAATAGACCCTCTTTTCAAAAGTTTGACTTTATAATAGCACCTTTGGATTAAATGGCAGTGAAGATGCCCACCATTCTATACTACCCTTTCATTCCTGTTCATGAGTAGAAATGCAGTACGGCATTTTCTCAGAAAGCACACTCGAAAGTTGGTACAGTTAATCAACTTTAGTTTAGAAAAGTCCCCATTCTTATAATTTATTTTGTTTTTATAGAAAAAAAGAGACTTGGAATGGTTCCTGTGAGACATGGAAAAATACCAAGATCTGTCAAAGATAAACATGTTTTCTTCCCTAAGCCCTTTAAGTCAGTGAAAATGGTTTCCATTAATGAATCACCAAAGGAAAAAGCCTTATTTCTTTTGGACTAAAAATTAATAATTTCTATGAATCAAGAGGACAAATGGAAAGTGGACGCAGACAACCAGTGGAGAATGCCTGATACTGCACTTAAAAAATCCCATCACATAAACACTGGAGTACTGGAGAAGGGAGCCTAGTGAGAAAGCAGGATGCTCTCCCCCTGACCTCCCTTGTTTTATTGATCATGTTCAGTCTCTGAGCACTAGTGGGAAAATGTGTTTTAAATGTGTTCGAAACTGAGAGCTGTTTGGCAAAGGTGAGCCCATTTATCTAGCCAAACCCATGTTGAGATCTAAAGCAAGCAGACTATATAATACGCAAATTATTCTTAACCAATGTAGGAACTTGAAAAATGTGAATTGAATATCACACATCTCTAATAGTATTGCTTCTAACATTAAAAGGGAAAAACATCCTTTATTTGTTGCTGCCAAATACTATACTCTCACTAATTTAATAAGCAGGCACCATTTTCCGTACCTCTGAAAATTTATGTTGGTGTTTGGACAGGTTTGGCTGCCTTTTTAAAACTAGTGGTCTGTGACCATAGAAGGCTTTAGCCAAAGGGAAAATGACTCCATAAATCCTCATAGGCTGTCTCACTTTAAATTATAGTTTGAAGGCCTCAGGACTATATGGAAAGTCTTTGAACAAGAAATATCAATGCACACCAGCACATATGTATTGAAAGTTACCCTATTTTACAACAGGAGGCATTCCTCAATCCTTACAAAGCATGTACTCCGAGAGTAAGATATCCACTTGACAACACCTGAAGAGACCTGCTACTTAATTATGAAAAGATCTGGTCATATTATATCATGAAAAGCACTGGTGTAACTAGTCATTTTTTATAACAAAATATGATTTTGATATTTCTGCTCTTGATATTTCACAAAACCATAGACCTATTTATTATAATGTCACTGAAAATCAATTATGTTGGGTTACTTTTGCTTCAGAGGATAACATGCCACTTTTCTTTAGGATTCACATCAGACCTCTCTAAATCAGCAAAGGTATTATCCCATAACCCTTTAAGCTTAACTGGCGGGTAAAATACATGGAAAAAAACTTAACATTAGAATTTAGCCATAAATTCTTTAAAAAAATAACTTAGGTCTGGAAAAAATCCAATGAATTTTCCAAAGTCATGAAGCTGGTTAATAGCTGAAAAAAGGAAGAGAACTTAGCCAAAGACAGAGCTTTGAAAAAATGAATGTACATGTCTTTAGTTTTCTATGCACCATAGTTCCCATCATTCTGGCTTGGCATGTATCCAACAAACTTTACTCAATTAATAATTTGCCTAGTCCTCTGAAGGCATTTAAATTTGTTTCTGAACTAGGGTCCAACTAGAATATGTAAGTATTTTTTCCATTCCATGCTTTTTCTGAGAATAAAATGCAGTTGATAGGGAAGTAGACGTGGCTCAAGTGATTGGGCTCCCATCTATCATATGGGAGGTCCAGGGTTCGATTCCTGGTGAAGGTGAAGCTGGTCCACGTGGCAAGCTGGCCAGAGTGGCGAGCTGTCCCACGTAGAGTGCTGGCCCGCACAAAAGTGCTGGCCCAGCAAGATGACATAACAAAGAGAGACACAGAGGGGAGACAATAAGAGATGCAGCAGACCAGGGAGCTGGGGTGGTGCAAGAGATTGACACCTCTCTCCCACTCTGGACACTCCCAGGATCAGTTCCCAGTGCCATCTAAAGGGAAGACAAGCAGGCACAGAAGAACACATATAAAATGGACACAGAAAGCAGACAGCAAATGCAAACAATGCAAGGGGTGGGTAAAATACGTAGAGCAGAGGTCAGTCAACAGGCAAAATCAAGCCTGTAGAACAAAATCTCAGACCCAGTTCTCAGTGTTCCTTACTATATATACACCTTTTAAGACAGTCAATCAGAAATCTACAGGCTGGAGTTGATTAATAGCAAAAACAGATTTACAGCAAGGAAAACTGAGGTGAAGCTGTGCTGAAAGGAAATAAAAACTCAAAAGCACATACGGAACTGAAGTGTCCACTCCAGTAGTGACTGTACGGAAGTGAATATTTGGAATGGAGCTTCAGTCATTCAGGAAAGGTTAAATTATGTTCAGCAGCGCACTATTCCATGAGGACTTAGGTGAAATGCCCCCCATTCCTACATCCCAGGTACCTTTTTCCAAGTACTTAAGTCAAGTACTGTGTTATAACCTGAGACTATTGTCCCCTCTCTCAAGAACCTTTCAGTTTAGGGGTAGGAAGAGCCAATGACTGTACCAATCAGTGTAAAGAAGGAAGAGCAAAATGCCATGGCAGGTAAGACAGAAGGAGGGTTTCTGTTTGTGAGGAGGAAAGGCTATTGGGGAAAGTATAGAGGGGAGATGACATTTAAGCTAGGTCTTAATTAGCATGATTTTACAGGACAGCAGGACTGGGAAGCACTTCAAGGCGGAAGGAACAACACACACCAAGGCATGGGAGTAGAAAACTGCAAATTCACTATTTAGAAATGCCAACCAACTAGTCTGATGTGTTTCGTCCCTAGAGGTTGAGAGGAAAAAGAAATAGAAGTAAAGCTGTACTATAAGATTAGAGACAGAATGTAAAGGACTTTGAATGTCTTTCCAAAGGATATGTTTCCTCAGATTTGTCCAGATTTTATATCTTATGATGTATGCTTGTGTCCATTACTTCCGTCTTCACAACACTCTGAAGACCACCTTAAATCTTTATGAGAATAAGATAAATGCAAAGGGACACACTATGTGAAAGTGGTATACTGTGTGCATATCTCACTCACTGCCCCCATTCCAGTAATCCCCCATCAAAAGATTAAAATCAATGGTTTGGGCACTTGAAGGAATAAATTTAAATGATCTAACAAACGTATGTTTGTGAATTTTTTTCTCACACTTGCAAACATTCTTGGACAACTGAAGTGTTACTCCACATGGAGTATGTGTGAATGAGTGATGAAATGTGTGTGTGTGCACGTGCTCAAAGCAGCCGCGGCGGTGGAAGGAGGAGTGAAGACAGTAGGTAGTCCTAACTGGGTAACAGGTATGATAACAACAAATTCATTCAACTGAAAAGCAGACTTCCAAAATGAAGCTTTTCTAAATTTAGAATGCTCACTGTTATTTTTAAGTTACAAATAACTGCTTATAAAATAACATTGGGTCTAAAAGTTGAATTATAAAATTAGAAAGCCACTGATGAGGATGGAGTGGTTAGTCAGGCCCATTGCCTTCACTGCCTGCCAGAAGGACACAGGGCTAAACGGGCATCCTTCCTCCAAAAGCCGGTTTCACAAAGGCAAGGAGATGGCTGAGGCAGCTTTCATGCCTGTGCAAGGCCACAGAGGTGGCGGCTGGCATCTTGATGAATTGCTATTCACTGAAGAGCATATTTCTTTGCCCTCTCAGGTGTCCTAGAGGGAGCTTGGGGACAGGAACTAGTGATGGGAGGGCCCCCTACAGTCCTGCATTACCCTCTACAGCTCAGCTCGCTCTCTGTCCTTGAAGAGCTCCACAGAGACCCCAGCCATGGAGCTGCCTCTTTTCAGGGGACCACTATAAAAATGCATCCTGCTTTTTTTTCCTATCCACATTTTCTTACAGGATTGATTTTTTTTAAAAAGTCAGGTGGTTTGGGTTTTGCTGTTGTTATACTTTATTTTGAATTCATGCCAGTTGTTTCTTTCTTTCTGTTTCTTTCTCACCTTTCTTTTTGTTAAAATCTTGGTATATAAAGCATTTGAATTGCTCTTAGCTTAATTCCCTCTTAATATCACTTTAATTGTTTAGCCTCCTTTTCTACTTGCCTTAACTTATTGCTAACATTCTTTTGAAAAATTAGCAATATTTCACTCTTCCAGCTTTATTTTTGTTTCCTCATGCTTTACCTGTTTAATCTTAATTTCTGGTGTTATATTTAACTCTTGGTTTACCAATGGTGGGTAGGAAATATAACCTAGGGATGACCACAAAGAGCGAAGCCTTTTCCACAAACAGGAGAGAATGGCTTTTCTTCCTAATTACAAAAACAGCCTCTATGACTCTCATTAGCTGGTTTCCCAAACACTTTTGTTAATGGTGAGTCCAAAAAAATAAAAATAATTTCCAAACTGAAAAACTTAAACTTTCTCAAATTAATCACTGTTTGCTTGTCCATGGCACATACCATTCGTTTCCATATTGAGCAGTACGTGGGATCTGAAACCTTGGCACATACAACCTTGGGCAAGTAGCAGTATCAGGCCAGGGGTTCGCCTCAGCCAAAGACGCTTAACTTCTCAGGTTAACATGCAGTTCCTTTGAGAGGTCCAGGGAAGGAGGCACAACAATGGCTTCACTTCCAGGATCCTGCATTCTCTTGTGGAGTAGCCAGCCTGCTTCTAACCAGAAAGTCTCTCTTCACAGGTCATAGATCTTTTTCATATAGTGTACCTTCCAAGTTACCTTCGTTGTAGGGAAGAAGCTGTTGGAGTGTGACTGTTTTCAAAACTGTGTATTTAAAAAAAAAAGCTAGTGGCATTAAAAAAAACAGGGATATTTATACAAAATATTTCTTAGTCTTTCTTAAAAAGGCCACAAATTTTGATTCTAAAGGAGTCAAAATCACTGTATAAAAAAGAGCATAAGGACTTTCTACGCATTTCAAATATTTATGCCAGTCCTAAATCCCATTACCATGGATCATAGGAAATTAGCCTTGCAGAAGAGTGTCCCTATTATCAGTCACTTGGACCAGCTCAATGTTTGTATTACCACTTGTCCTTTTTAAATATTGACTTTTTAAAAAAAACAAGCTAAAGCTTTGTTAAGATGTCCAAGTCTGTGGAAAGAGAAGGTTTTTCTCCTACTCTGCTTCTCTCTTGGGAATAACTTCAATAAAATTCAGAAATGTTTCCAACGTTCTCAAAAAGGCTTGTGATCCCTCAGAGTCCTATCAATAAATCAGTTCATAGAATCTGGTAAGGTTTATTTTTCTGACTGGAACTAAGGAATTTGTACTAAATCACTACATTTTTTGAAATATTGGTTCTCAAATGAAATATCAAAACAGAAAGAGAAAGAAAAAAAAGTATTCTGACCTGACATCTTAATGCAGCGTTACTATAAAAACAGGGAAAGTAAAAGTTACATTTCCAGAGATGGTAGTCAGTTTTAACTGCAAACTACCACCACCAAAAAAAAAAAAAAGAAGTCCTTCGGTGGCAGTTACTCATTTTAACAACGGGTGTGTAACAAGTATTCACTTGTTATATACTAAGAATGATTTCCATGTTGAAAAATCCAAATTAGTTCAGTGGTACAAAGTAGTAATTACTGAATAAAACACTCAGATTTTTTTCCTCACATATTTGAATGGTATCTGATATAAACATTTGAAAAATCTAAAAATCTAAACATTCCCTGAATCAAAACTATGTAAGACCATCTTAAAGACACACATCTCTGAATGGCCAAGGTCAAATTCTGTACTCACTTTTATGCCAAATGTGCCAGTAGTTATAATTGACATTTTGAATATGTACAAGGATAACACTTTTATGTATGTATGTATACATGTATTCAGAATGCTGTAGTAATAAGAACTCTAAAAAAATCAAACTCAGATTTCAAAGAAACACAAATTATTTCTTCAACACTCCTTGGTCTCTGGTCATCATGTACAGCATCTAAAAAGGCCACTGAAGGGAGAACTAATCTTTCAGGAAAATTTCTTTTAAATGGAACCACAGGTTGAAAGACCTACGTTGGAAACCCTGTAGCACAAAGGATTCCAATATTACCTTGAGCAATTTACAGTAAGCATTAATTTACCCCATTAGAAAACATGATCTTCATAGGAAAGGTGCAGCAATAATAAATCTCACTTGGAAGTGCAGGAGGGGAAAACAAAACAAAATGTCATCCACTCTTGGTACATTCACACTTTCAAGTCAATAACAGCTATGTAGTCAATTATGTTTTCAGGGCATTAAATACCATTCTCATACATTAAAGTGTTAGAACTTCCCAAAAGAGTGATTTAATCTATGATTAGCAGTGGGAATAAAGTTTTTAAAAAAATATTTAACATCCTTTGGCATGTATGATATTGAAGTCTTACTTTTTAATTTGCAAATCTTGGTGAATTTTAATGTTAATTTAATACAGAATGTTGTATACATCTTTTAAGGTTACTGATTTAAAATAAAAATTCCATGGCTAAAGCTAAACATATGGAGATAAATATATAACAAACTCCAAGGTTTATCAATGACTAAGACGTTAGTTTTAACTTTTCCCATGTTAACTGAACAGAACATATGACATCGAACATCTGCTACTCAATCAACTAACTTTGAGATGATTAATTTGTTTGTAGCACTTCTTTTATAGCTCTTCCACTATTCCTAAAATTTTTTTTTCCTCTTTGCTCTAAAAAAACTATAAGATCCTTAAGTCCAAGGACATTAACTTATTGACACTTGTGTCCCCTGCACTGTGAGCACTATATCTTGAATGTAGCAGGCATTGCTGGAATGTGCACTGTGGTGGTTGTGGAATATCAACTGTCACTTCTCAGCAACCCAGACCTAATGTCTAATTTCCAAGTGGTGCTCAAAACCACTGTGAGAACAGTATCAGCCTTGGAATATCCCGACATACTTGGGTGCACTCAGTGAATTGTTTTCCAAGTCTCTAAAGTAGTATCTTCTAATAAGAGTACTAATTAATTTTGCTCCTGATCTTAGAATTGCTTCACTGTAATTTCATTTGCAATGATACTCATTGTACATGAATGATGGAATCAATTCCCAGACACAAAACTTCTAGGTAAAATAAGTGAAAAAACTTTCAAGTTATTTAATATAACTGACCAACTGTAGTTCTGCAGTCATTTGTCAATATCACAAGTTGGAGACCCCCAATATGCACTACAGAACTGTCATTACTGTTTTTTGTTTATTCCCTCCCCTTGCGGCTTTTTTGCATGCTGTCTGCTCTTTGTTTCCATTTGCTGTATGCTCCTCTGTGTCTGTATTTATTTATTTTATTTCCCCTCCTCCCCCGCTTGCAGCTTGCTTGCTGTCTGCTCTCTGTGTCCACTGGCTGCAGGCTCTTCTGTGTTCTCGCTCGTCTCCCTTCCTTTCGTTGCGTCACCTTGCAGAGTTGGCTCTCCAAGGCATCTGCAGGCCGAGTGGCGCTCCGCAGTGTGCAGGCAAGCCTGCCTTCACAAGGAGGCCCCTCCCATATGGTAGACGGGAGCTCATCTGATTGAGCCATAGCCACGTCCTTGTCATTACTTTTTAATATTTCTACAGTGACTTGAATAAACTAAAATCATAAATTTTAATTAGACACTGGTAAAATGAAATACTCCTTATTTCCTTTTTTTTTTAGGGAGTATCTTTTCAAATATATATATACTTTTAGCAATTTTATTCACACCCTGTACAATCCATCCAAAGTGTACAATCACTGTCTCTTAGTATAATCAGAGTTATACAATCATCTCAATCAATTTTAGAACATTTTCATTACTCCAAAAAGAAAAATCCCATTCCCTTTCTACCCCACTTTTACTGACCCTTAGCAATGGTATAATATTTTTGCTATAACTGATGAAAAAATATTACAATATTACTGTTAACTATAGCCATAGTTTGCATTAGTTGTATTTTTCCCATATATACTTTATTATTAAAACCTTGTAATAGTGATATGCATTTGTTCTAGATATGAAAGAACATTCTTGTATTTGTTCCATTAACTGCAATCATCACCCACAAGAGTTCACTGTGTTATACAGTACCAAATTTAGCCTCTATCTTTCCTTCTATTGTCATATATGACCCTAAACTTCCCCTTCCCACCAGTCATATCCATAAATTAGTGCTGTTAATTATACTCACAATAAATTGCTACCATGACCTCTATCCATTTCCAAGCATTTACAATCAACTTTATTAAAAATTCTACACACATTAAGCATCAGCTTCCCCTTCTCAACCCTCATTCTATCTCCTAGTAATCTGTACTCTAGGTTTTAACTCATTAATATGAATGAATTATAATGAATTATATTTCATTCATATTAGTGAGATCATACAATGTTTGTCCTTTCATGTCTGGCTTATTTCACTCAACATAATGTCCTCAAGGTTCACCCATGCTGTTGCATGCATCAGGACTTCATTACTTCTTACAGGTGAATAATATTCCATTGTATCTATATACCACATTTTGTTATCCACTTATCGGTTGATGGACACTTGGATGGTTTCCATCTTTTGGCAACAGTGAATAATGCGGCCGTGAACATCAGTGTGCAAATAACTTTGTGTCCCTGCCTTGTCAGTGGGCCCGACTTTGGATTTGTGTTCCTGAGTGAGATGCAGTTGGACTCAGATGTGACCTTTGTATACATGCCTCTTCTGTCACCTTTACTGAACCTGTGGCTGACACTAGGGTTGGTGTATACCCAAGAGACTTAAATCTCCAGACTGGCCATGTGCCAGCTGGGCCCTGAGTCTCAGCAGAGTTGCAACACCTATGCTCCGGTTCACTGGACTTACCCAGGTCAGCTAATAGGGAGGTGAAGATGGTCAACCATCACACCAGGGAACCAAGAGTGCCTACAACTCCAAGCAGGAGAATCGCATCTGTCAACCATGTAGGTCTAAGCCCTCTCTCAATATAGAGGTGGAGTAGACATCACCATCCCAGAGTCAACAGGATGGAGGCATAAAATATGGATTAGAGTGGACTTACTTTTATTCTACTATAGAACTATAGAATGTAAGAAACCGTAGCATTGATCTGGAGAAAGTGGCCACGGTAGTTGCTGAGGGCAGGCAGAGGGAAGAAGAGATGTGATGTGGGGGCATTTTCAGAACTTGGAGTTGTCCTAAATGACATTGCAGGGACAGATGCTGGGCATTATATATCCTGCCATAACCCACTGAATGGACTGGGAGAGAGTAAACTACAATGTAAATTATAATCCATGCTTTCAGTTCTTCTGAATATATACTTGTAGTGGTATTGTCAGATCATATGGCAGTTCTACATTTAGCTTCCTTAGGAACCGCCAAACAGTCTTCCACAGCAGCTGCACCACTCTATAAAACATTCCCACCAACAGTGAAGCAGTGTTCCTATTTCTCCACATCCTCTGCAACACTTACAGTTTTTCATTTTTTAAATAGTGGCCATTCTATAAGGTATGAAATGATAAGCACATTGTACTTTTGATTTTCATTTCCCTAAAAGCTAGTGATCTTGTCATGTGCTTTTTAGCCATTTGTATTTCCTCTTTGGAAAAACTGCCCATTTTTTAATTGGGCTGTTCATCTTTTTGATTACTGAGTTGTAGGATATCTTTATATATCCTGGATAATAAACCCTTATCAGATATGTGGTTTCCAACTATTTTCTCCCAAAGAGTAGGCTGCCTTTTCACCAACGTGACAAAGTCATGTGAAGCACAATAGATGGGGTCCCATTAATCTGTTTTATTCTTTCAATGTTCATGCTTTGGGGATAAAACTGTCATTATTTTTGATTTGCCCCTTTGAGTCTCAGATCACAATCCTGCCAATCAGGATATCATATTTCTTACTAAGGAAGAAAGAGACTGTACTTTAGATAAACATAAAACAATATGCCTGAGATAGGAGCTAGAGTTTATTGTTCTACAATTGGCCTTGTGATTAATCTGAACCAGTCACTAAACACTTTAGAACTCTTCTCCAAAAGCATAAATTGCCCTACATTCTCTTCTGATGCTAGTATGACGTGAAATTTAAAATACCCATAGTAATAAGCTCTCAACAGAGCCTGGCAAACTCGTGTGTGTGTGTGTGTGTGTGTGTGTGTATTTCCCCCCCATAAAAGGAACAATGTAAAATCAGTGTTTGTCTTTTCCATTTCAGAAAACAAATTGAAAGTATAATATTTCAACTTAAGGATTTGTTTCTAATATGTAGTAGCAGATGCTATTATCAGAGATATCAAGAAACAAAACCAGGAAGTGGACTTGGCCCATTGGATAGGGTGTCCGCCTACCACATGGGAGGTCCGCGATTCAAACCCCGGGCTTCCTTGACCCGTGTGGAGCTGGCCCATGTGCAGTGCTGATGCACGCAAGGAGTGCCCTGCCACACAGGGGTGTCCCTCCCGCATAGGGGAGTCCCACGCGCAAGGAGTGTGCCCCGTAAGGAGAGCTGCCCAGTGTGAAAGAAAGTGCAGCCTGCCCAAGAATGGTGCCGCACACACGGAGAACTGACACAACAAGATGATGCAACAAAGAGAAACACAGATTCCCGGTGCTGCTAAGGATAGAAGCGGCTACAGAAGAACACACAGCGAATGGACAGAGAGAGCAGACAACAGGGGGGCGAGGAAGGAAAGAGAAAATAAATAAAAATAAATTTAAAAAAACAACAAAACCACAGATATAATGGTAATTTCTGTGCATTTAGGGTCCATCAATGGTCTTAGGAAAGCATGTAGATTGATAAATATTGGCATAATAAAAATAGGAATCAGCTTTTGGTTATTATAAATTTCTAAATCTAGGTGGCGTTTCCATAAAGAAATACTTTATCAATTATTTTTAATAAGTTACAATGTCCTAATTACAAAACTTATTTAAATTGCAAAAACAGAGAATCCTGGGATAATAATAGCTCTCTTCATTTCTTCAAGATGTTGTAAGCACTGCATTATATACTGTGTGTACAAGAGTCTTTAACCCATAGCATACTACTGTATTATGATACACTTTGCCTCTGATTTCTGTTTCTGGATGAAAAAAAAAAGAATAAATCTTGTTGATATTCCATTTTATTTTCTGAAATAATGAATGTCTCACAAAAGGTTAAATTTTTAATGTCAGAATAGAACATGACATTTATTTTCAGATTATAATCTCTTGATTACTGTTACTTCATTGGGTTTATTTAAACATAGGCATAATGAATGGAAGCCTCCGTAATATATTGTCCTAAATTTCTCCTCTAGCCTTCTGCTGATCTATTATACAGCTCAACAATTCCTCAGAAGGACAATGCTACCTCCCTTTGGAAAAAATATATCACCCACTTGTTATTAAATTTGGGTTAATGAGGAAAGAATCTGGTACTATTTTCACAAGAGGAATTTAAAATAAAAGAGCCTTTTTTACCCCTTGTTTACATGGAGGGGATGGTGGTGGTAGTTGTAACTAATTTGGTTGGGTCTCTATTATTTACACCATGGATCATGCATATTTAAATTTCCAGTAGAATGAGGGCAAGATGCTGTAGTAATAAACTTGAGGAATAAGAGTAAGGAATAGGGGGAAAAGAGCAGCTGTGATTTGAGAAATGTGACTTTTTTATATAAAATATCAGCTAAAATGCATTTTCTTAAAGAGAATCAGAAGATATTAATAATATTTTTGTAAATATGTTTATCCAGCCCTGAAAATGTAGAATGGGTCTAGAACTTGGCTGTTTTATATTTTTCTTGGCATTCCAAATAATGAGTTGACAGAGTTCAGGTTCACTGGCTATGAGTTCATTTTTTCATCTGAAAATGAACTGAGCTCTTCTGTATGTGGAACACTGTGCCTGGGAGTGGGTATACGTTGGTCAAACACAGTCCCTTCTGGTACTCAGGGTCTGCTCCAGTGGCTCTCAATCTTATCTGTACATTGGAATCACTTGGGATAATGTTTTTAAAATGCTGATGCTCAGCTCTGATCTCTGCTTCAATTATTCTAGAATGACTTATGGGCAATGACATGTTTTAAAAATCCCCCAAGTGATTTTAATGCATAGCCAGGGTTGAGGACCACGTCTAGCGACTAGGACAGGCATGAGATAGAACCATAATTGTAAAATTGTATAAGTGCTGTAAAAGAAAAGTTTAAGAAGCTATCAGTGATAAAGAGAATCAGGAGAATTAGTCAAGAAAGACTAGTCTGAATCAATGATATTCAAGCTGAGATCTAAAAGGTGATTGGGAGTTAGAGAAGTGAAAGAGTGTGGGGGCGGGGGGAGGGGGAGAAATTCCAGGCAGAGGGAACAGCATGTGTAGAGGCTGATATTAAAAGTAAGGAGAGGGAAACGGACTTTGGCCCAGTGGTTAGGGCGTCCGTCTACCACATGGGAGGCCCGCGGTTCAAGCCCCGGGCCTCCTTGACCCGCGTGGAGCTGGCCCATGTGCAGTGCTGATGCGCGCAAGGAGTGCCCTGCCACACAGGGGTGTCCCCCGCGTAGGGGAGCCCCGCGCGCAAGGAGTGCACCCGTAAGGAGAGCCGCCCAGCGCGAAGTAGGGAGCAGCCTGCCAAGGAATGGCGCCGCCCACACTTCCCGTGCTGCTGACGACAACAGAAGCGGACAAAGAAACAAGACGCAGCAAAAAGACACAGAAAACAGACAACCGGGGGAGGGGAGGGGAATTAAAATAAATTAAAAAAATAAAAATAAAAAATAAAAATAAAATCTTAAAAAAAAAAAAAAAAGTAAGGAGAAAAGCCAGTGTGGCTGGAGGGCAGGGAATGGGAGGGGGGGTGGAATAGGATGTACTTAGAGAGGTAGGCAGGTGGCAGGTGAAGGGCTGTGATTTCATTTTTAAGTGCAGTGAGAAGCTATTTGATGCAGTATGTTTTTCTTCTATGAGTAACATTGAGATTAAGAGAAAACAATAATTTTCCCCATCTGTTTAATATTTCTCATTAAAAAGTCTAGTAAAAGTCTAGATAGCCAGTCAGTCAGGCAGAAAGATAATGGACAAGCCTCCAAGAGGTATCTGGAGTTCAAATTCCTTCTGGCAGATGGCAAGGATGACAGCAGTTATAAAACCTGAGGGCAGGCTTGGGACACTCAAAGCCTCTCACTGCTCTCCATGAATACCTCACTTGCTCTGACTCTCACTGAAGAAGACCTCCACTTTTGACAAGGTTGAATTGTCTAAGCAAGCAGGCTTTGCAATGGGGCAGATTCCCCAAATAGGCCTCTTACAAGGAAAGTGTTTTTATTTTTCCATTACAAAGGAGAAATAGGATTTATAAGATATTTATTTGGGGACCCAGTATTTAAAATTTATTAAATTGCCTGTATATAGTCTCAGGATCATGGAAACATGGGGGGGAAAAAAAAGGACAATGAACAGACCTAGGCTGAGCGGACCATGACAGCTGTTACCATATAGATAAAAGGACATGTTCTATCCAAGAAGAAAGAATACGTTGGGCCCCACAGAGTTCCTCAGTCACACCGACACACATTAATCAAAATGTATATTCAGGAAGGAAGAACCATGGTATATTTCAAGAATCAAGACCTAGGAACATTCACAGATAATTTTTTGGTAATAACTTCTTGGGCAATGCCACTTAGAAGTTTCAACAGTATATGAAGCCAGTCAACACATGACAATGTCACACACGAGAACCAAGACCAAGAGCTGCATAGTCATAAAGCTAATAAAGAGGAAAATATAAATGTACATTTGCAAACTTTCCTGCAAAGAGATCTAAGAACTATATTCAAGTCCCAATCAAGGATCTGCAGGCCAGCTGAATAGGAGGATTGGTGGTGCTGAAAACATTTGCTTATAAAATAAGAGAGAAGTAAAGGGTGAGCATGCATAACTAACCAAAAAGGAGAAAAAAAATCATAAATGATGAAAGTTAGAGTATATTCGATGAGGACTTAGGCAACCAAGCCAAAGCCTTTCTTTCTGTACTGGTCCTGGTACCCTATCAGGCCAATGGTTGCCTTCATACTTTACACATTGTTGGGTACTCCAAAGGGTTTTTGTTTATGTGATCTTATGCAAGTTACTTAAGCACCATGTCTTTGCTTCCTTGTCTATAAAATGGGGATAAAAATACCTAATTCTTTTGACTGTTTTCACAACCGCTGGTTATATTATCACAGTGCCTATCACATTATAATTGTGCAATACAAATTAGCTATTATTTTTTACTGAGAAACATTCCATCTTTCTCAGATACTAAATTCCTCTGTTTTTTATATCAGTTTTTGTACTTTTCATTCTCTTTCTTTGATTTACCAAACTATGTTTTATTACCAAATAGCAGTTTTAAAGATTCATCATTTTAATATGTGAAGCTCTCTGAAAGGGCCCCACGTAGCTATTTAATCATGATTAACACATGACATATTTATGTTCATTAAGCTCATAACAAAGTAAAAACATTAGTTTATGTTAGTGGTTAAGACTATAGGCTGTGAAGTCAGAAAATCCTCATATTAGTTCCTGGTTCTACATCATACTAGCTTCTACAATTTGGTTTGTTTCTAAGATCTCTAAACTTTTGCTCACTCATCTGTAAAATTGGGACAATAACATGACTTTCCAATGGAACTGTTAGTAGAATTAAGAAAGCTGGGTATGGTGTCTGGCATCTTGTAAACAATAAATGTAATATTTTAAAAAGAAAGAGAAAAAAACCACAAAGGCTGTGAGGAGATAGTCCAAAGCATATGAGAGAAGGGAGAAAGATGATAGCCTATTGTTTCAATAGATGATCTACAAAATTTTATCTTTCTCAATTTAGAAGTTATACATTCTTTTGAAACCATAAATGAAGAGAAAATTGAATAATTCATCTTGTGCAAATATGACTGCTACTAATAATAGGCAGAGAAGTCACCAGATGTTTCCACTGATGAATCTCTGGACCAAGTGTCATGTGGCCCATGAAGAGCATTAGATGGGAAAGCTCAAAGCATGTAGCAGGGAACACATCAGTTCACACATGGGCTGTGGAGTAAAGCTGTGTTCTGGAATTTCAGGCTGAACAGTCAAATTGTGCAGTCCTTTTCCCCTGGAGCACCTTGCGAAAATAGAGCTGCAAATAGAATATCTATGATCATCTTCAAAAAATATTTTGTGTAAAATTAAACTTTCTGTTTAGAAGGTAAAAGCTGCATGTTTATTAATATGTGGGGCCTTCTCAGAATCTAGCATGCAGTATATGTGCAATTAATATTAAATAAGTTGAAATTTGCTTTTAATTGCTTTTTCTGTAAAATAAAAATAATAATAAACTACCCTACATAGTTTCAGCTATTATTTTACAATTTGTACTCATGGTATAATCAAAATTATAGCAATGCTGTGATTTAAAATAGTGATATTTTAAACCAGGGAAGCTAAAAAACTGTTCCTATTAATTTCTGAGGTTTCTACAGACATCGTATTTTAAATAATATATGATCTGCTAATGGTTAAGCATCTTACATTTAAAGAATATACATCAGTTACACATAATATACTTGACCAGAAAACATTTTACTTCCTAAAAACAGAAAAGTAAACACTGGTCTGTGTTTTTTGTTGCTATTCTTAACACATTCTTAGAAAATTCTGACAAGGAATAGTGATCTAGTATGAAAAGGACAAAGAAAAGTAAAAAGAAAATATAGGAAAACAACTAGAAACAATGAAAGAAAAAAGTGAAAACTGTGGGATAAAAATCAACAATGTAAGTCTGTTCATGATGTTATATTTTAAAATCATATAACAAATGAGGATTTCTAAATGAGGACAAAAGGAAAAAAATAAGATCTACTGGCCACCAAATTATATATCATTGTTAATAAATCTATGGTAAGGACAATTAAATCAGTTTGTCCTATTATTAAATCATTGGGTCATATATATCAGAAGCAAACATCATGGGAAAATCTTGATGGATATACCCTTCAAGTCCTTTGCCATTCTACTAAGTACATCTAAATAAACAGACTAATACCCACCCCAGCTCCCATTTGCTTCCAAACTCTGTCATTCATTCAGAAGAATTGGAAACAAATGTCCAGAAAGGAGATACAGTTTCACATCTCAACCTGTAAAGGGACATAGAACATTTTAATTGAGGAAAGAAAAAAAAAAAAAAAGCATCGCGAGTATGTCACATTGCTACCTACATTTTAATAAGGAGGTTTTTAGATATAATATATACTAACTGAATCTCAAACCTCTGACTATATATTTGGACAAACGAGCATAAAAATACACATCTGCTAGTTCAGTGAATAGTTCACTGAATATAATGCACTAATCACCTAATTGATCATGTTTTGCTTCACTTGGCACACATTTTAAAACTATACCAGTAACTCCTAGTTCTTTCATCATCCAAAAGCATCATTTAGTTAAACATGAGTCCCCAATTTCCCCCAAACTAGTGATATTCATCAAGCAACCAAAATCCAATAAAACTAATTTACCTGTCCTCCCCATAAAGTGTAACCATTCCTCTCATGCTGCATTAAACATTTTTAAACACTTGGAGTATATCTGTTCCCTTTAGCTAATCTTGCAGTAAAATGATATTAAGTAATTAACAGCATGACAATAATGGAAACAGATGTCACAAGTAAAAATATGGAGACCAAGTGGTGTAGAAGATAGAAAACTGGTCCAGAATCAAGAGAACTGGCTTCCTTCCCATCTATATCACTGATTACAGCTCTACCCTAGGCAAGTCATTTAACCTGGTTATACTTTAGCTTTCCTTTCTCCAGCCATCTGCTTTGCTCATAGGAATGTTGTGACAATTAACAAGAGTGCCTATAAAAGTGCTTTGAGCTCACAAGAGAAAGACTGCATAAATACCAGATATTATGACTGTGATTATAAGGAAGTATCAAGCAGATTCCTGTACAGGCTGTAATTATAAGAGAGAGTGATCCACAATGGCAAAAGTAATACTGCAAATTATAATCTATGTCATTTTTCAGATACTTATCATTTTAGGCAACGATATTAGAGATACACCAATAGAAGAAACTCTGAGTGAGATGCTGAGCAGAGCCAAGAGCTCCAAGTGACTAAACTGGAAAACTTGTAACACAGAGCCATTTTAAATGAAAGTTTATACCCAAAGTGTCTAAAAGGTGAACTCTGATGGCTTATCATAAAGCATTGTGGTTTGGTAGTCCATGCACAATGCTCAAAGCTCCATGGCCACAATAATAATTTCTAAACAGCACTTATTTTTAAGTATAAAATCTAAGTCCTCAAATATCAGTGTTTCTTTTCAGTGAAAGATAATTGTTAATAAGTTCTACATAGCATTTTCTATAAAATGAGCAAAACATTTAATAAAGCCACACTTCATTAGTTAAGCCTCCTTTATTTCCAATTACCGATATTCCAATCTGCCTACATTTTTATTTCTTAATTAAAGTCCCTCTGATATATCAGGGTGTCATCAATTAAAATCAAACATGAATTAATTGTGCCTCTGGATCCCTTACCCATACACAATTTTCATCAGCCAATATTCTACTCTTTCTTGAGAGTTTCTGGGTAGGTTTCATTTATCTTTGGGAAGTAATTTTATAGAGGCGGCTATGCAGGATGTGCACAAAACCCTATAAATTCTATTAATTCTAATGACACAAACAGTTACTTATATAAAGAATTTCAAGTACCATCCTTACATATATCTCAGAGCATATCTTCATACCAAATCACATCTTCACATGAAAATTATCCTAAAATGTCCAAGACAGTGGTTTCTTAGAGGCTCTCACAGCCTGGGGAGCCTTGAACTTTGCTGTGTAGGATTTAAGGCTAGGGTAATCTACTAATAAATACATAACCTTCTACAGTTAATTCTTCACAACCCAAACAAATTAGGCATAGGAATAGCTGCATCAACTTGCATTATCAACATCAGCACAGACAGCCTGACAAACTAGAAATGTAATTTTTTTAATGCATTATCATTGTCTACCATTAAAATGAGCAACACAAGTTTAGCCACAGTTTTGGGGGAAGAAAGACCAGATGGCTTGTATGTGTTTATTTATGTATCTTTCTCTTAACAAACATGCTTCCTTATTTTGTTTCATCATTAAATATGTACAATACTATTATCTAGTTCCTATGTACTTTTTATATCTGATCAAAGAATGTTCATTAACTTAATCAGAAATGAAATCTTTCTTAAAGTTATTTCAGATTTCTGTTCTCTGCCATGTTAAAAAAAAAAAAGAGGAAATGAATATTCCAAGTAAAAATTATATTCTGCCTACTTTAGAAAGGTAGTTGCTAAAAACCAAAATGAGCCTTTTAAGGATTAAAGTGAACAGAGACCATTCAAAGGTATATTCTGCATATTTTTTGGAGGTGTGGCAGTTTGATATTATTTATGAATTCCAGAAAGACAGATTTGATTATGTTTGTAAACTGATCTGTTCCTCTGGGCGTGATACCCCTTTGAGTGTATTAAATTCAGAGTTTTCACTTTAATTTATTAAATCAACATTAGTGTTTTTATTCAACCATGTCATTAGGGCATGCAGGGTTAAGTCCCCACCCCCTTGGTGGGGTATATAAACAGAAACTCAATCAAGAACACAGAGGTAGAGACACGGAGAAGAACACAGAAAAACACATGGCAGACGAGAGAACTTGGTTTTGACCGTGGAGTCCTAAGGAGAAATGATACATTTGCCTGGTAGTTTATAGCTGACCTTGTGAAGAGATCACAGCAGCTGAGAAGCCTGAGAGAGTAGCTTTATGCCAGCCTTCAGCTGAGAAAGGAAGAAGTTGGGACCATGGAGCCTTAAGAGGAAGAAAGAAGTCTGAACCCTCCCAGACTTAGCTCACTGTCTTGTGGCAACATGTGGCAATAGACTTTGGGTGAGAAAGTACCTCTTATGGTACCTTGAGTTGGACTCTTTAGGCCTTATAACTGTAAGCTCTTATCCCAAATAGACAACATTTATAACAGTCAACAGATTTCTAGTATATTGGCTGACTAAAATATAGGAGGGGAAATTAAGTGGAACTGTTACTTTTACTAAAGGAGATAAAGGAAACTGAAATTAGAAGGTTAGGCTCATTTCAGAGCTGAAAAATACTCAAGTGCAGGGGAGAATACTGTCTGGTATTAAAATGTGGACTATGGCAAAAAGGTCTTTAATGAGAACCTGAGGCAGTCAATGAAATGCAAGGAATAGGGCTGTATAGTTCTTAACTCAGAAGCAATAGAACAAAGCTTCAGAAAAAGTGCTTGATAAAGGGCATCTAGGGTTACAATGGCCTGAGAATAGGTCACAGGATTTGGCCATGGTAGTATGGTGACTACCTTAAGAATCAAGTTTCCTTTCTCTAGAGCAGGGGTTCTTAACCGGGGGTCCAAGGACCCCCAAGGGGTTCATGGAAAGATTTCAGGTGGTCCATGAACTTGAATTGAAAAAAAAAAAATCAATGTCTTATCTTTATTTGCTCTGACTTCTAAATAAAATCTAGCATTTCATTCACTTATGAATGTATGCAATAAATAAATTACAGTAGCATTCATTTCACCTGTCTGGCAAAGGGGTCCATGGAACAAAAAAGATTAAGAACCCCTGCTCTAGACTATGAGGGAGTCAGGTAGCCAGGGAGCTTGAAGGCTGGGTTTCTAGGTTAAGGAGAAACTGAGTGGTAATGAAGTAGTTGGTGAGAACAAAATACTCAGGAATTCTGGACAGGAAATGAAAAAGATAAAAACATAGGATGTAAAGAATGCAGTTTGTGTTTTTCAAGAATAAAGAAAATTGATGCTTTAAGTCCAGGAAGAAAACACTGTTTATAGTCAGGAATGAGAAATGTAATAGAGAAAAAGTATTTGAGCAGAAGTTCCAGAGAATTGGGGGGGGGGGGGGGGGGAGGGGGAGGGGAGATTATGTTTAAAATAAGTAAAAGAGTTGGGCTTTAAAGATGAGAATTATTTCTTACTTAGACACAATAAATAGAAGTGAAAACAAACCAAGATTTTTGTGTCAAGGGAAGAGGAATTAAGGGAGCTAGATTTGAGTAGCCTCAATATTCTTAGTATATTAAAAGTTAATGCCATCCTGCTAACTGTAGTGAGAGAGGGATAGAGTTGGATTTGGGAAGCATTAGGTTGTCTGGAGTAGTCAAATTAGCAAATGAGAAAACAATTATGTTTTATGAGTAAAGACATGACATTTGTCTTGATTTTCTATTTTTCCAGGATTATAGGGTAAAGAACTTTCCTACAAATGCCCACGTCCTGGGGAAAGAACCAACACTTATTTTTATAACCGTTATCTCATTTAGTTATCTTCTGATAATCCATAAAACCAAAAGAAAATGTATTTTTTGTTTAATTCAATTCACATCTATTTTATCTTCTAAAAAATTTGCTACCCCAAATTTTTTAGATGTCCCTCACTGACATATAAAATTCTGCATAAAAATGTAATTTAAAAATGTGTATTTTTGTCACTTTAGAACACTTTCCCAGTCATTTCTTACCCATTTTATTATCAATTTTTAAATTTTATTTAGCCAAGAGTAATATTAAGATATTTTCTTAATGTGAAATAACAAATGAGCTGTCTTGGTCCACACTTGAATTCATTAATATTGGCAAGTTTGAATTATTGGGACTCTTTATAATTTAATGTTAATAGAGCATTATTGTGCCCATTAGATTATTTGGCTGGTCCAACAAAATTATCCATATGCTGCTAAATTGCAGAAACATTAATGTAGATATCTTCCCAAAAATGCACTCACCCTATGATATATGTGTGTGTGTGTGTGTGTGTGTGTGTGTGTGTGTGTGTGTATGGCCATTTTATTAACAGCAAATTCAGCATAAGCATATTGGGAAGAAGTCGATGCAATCTTACTGAAAATACTTTTGCTTAAGTTCAGGAATATTAAAAGGTAAAGTACTCTGTTTAAGAAATCCAGCTGTGAAGAAGAGCCATTCACCAGGAGGGTGGGAGCATGGTGAGCTGGGGCCAATTGCAGATTTTGGAACAACAATCCAATAAATGTTTCCATTGTGAAAAAGGCAACCAGGACAGAGACCATGAAAGTCATTTTCCAATTTCAAAGCAGCACGTTTCCATCTAAGAAGCTTGCCTGTGTGGAAGACAGACTAGACCATTCTCACTTGCTCCACTGTGTCACCTGTTACATACAACTTCAGCCATTTCACTCTAACTCTAGTTATTCTTGAAAAAAAATGGCTCCAATTAATCCCCTCCTTGAGTCTTTTCACTTTGCAATATCACCTTAAAGCTTCTTTCATCAAAGGAACAGTCTTTTCCTCATTCCTTGAATCTAGGCCTTGGGTCTTATTTTGCCCAACAGAATGGGGTAGCACTGACATTGTGCTGTTCCAAGTCTAGGCCCTTATTGGCCTTGCACTTTTCTGCCTGGTGCTTTAGAACTCTGCCACCGCTATGAGAACAAGGCTGGACAAGCCTGCTGGAGATTAAAGAAGCTCATGAAGAAGAGTCTAGCCAGTTACCCAAACGTGAGGCATCAGAGGAGATCACCAGAGCTCCAGGAGCTGCAGAGCTGCTGCCTGACCTGCAACAGCCCACAGACATGAGTGAATTCAGTCTAAACCAAACTATCCAGTAACATGTAGGTTCATGAGAAATAAAAGGTGCTTATTGTTTTAAGCCACTGAGTTTTGGGATAATTCATTATACCACATTACTGCAGCAACAAATAACTGATACACGCTTTTACTCCTAGATACAGGCTTTTTATAAAAATCATATATGTTTTTCTATGTTCCTATTAATGTTTTATTTTCATAGTTTCCAAAGGATTATTAAGTCTTATTAAAGAACAGAAATAAAAGACTTGTGACTTGTAATCAAAACTTCACTTTAGGGAAGTGGCTGTGGCTCAATCAGTTGGGCTCCCAGCTACCATATGGGAGGCTCTGGGTTAGTGTCCTGGGGCCTTCTTGTAAAGGCAGGCTCGCCTTCAAGGACCATGGAGTGCTGCCCAGCCTGTAAGAACCGCAGACAGCCAACTCAGCAAGTGACGCAACAAAAAAAAGGGAGACAAAGCAAAAAAAATACAGAAGACTGCACAGCGAATGGATACAGAGAGCAGACAACAAGCAAGGCACAAGAGGGGGCGGGGAAATAAAAATAATAAATACAGACCAAAAAAAAAAACTTCATCATCTTAGAATGCCTTGTAGCCATACTTCTTTCTTAAAGAATGTATTCCTGTCTCAACCCAAAATATTGGTATATGATTTTTAAAGGTATAATTATAATCCAGAATAAAGGAACACATTCTCCAAATGCAAATTCTATTATATCATTAGTGTTCATTCATCTTCAGTAATTATTTATTCTTTCAGTATCACCAAAGCATGCCATTCTTCAGTCTTAAGGTAAAACCTCAAACTACTTTCAGTCTCAGTTCTGGGTTTTCTTTATATAGTAATAATTCTGGCTGAATTAAACTATTATCTTTCTAAGTTTAGTAGGACAAAGAAGGAATCTCATACATACTACTGGAGTTTATAATTCCCCTTTTAGTGACAGAAATCATTTCAGTATGATCTTGGGTTTCAGGTGACAAATATAGTTTTGTAACTTATTTTAAGTTGTCACAGTTTAGAAATGATAGAATAAGGCAAATATTTAATATCGAAAGAATTGCCATTCTTCCTGTAATTGCAAAACTAGCCTGAATTTGCTATGCAATTGACTATTTAGAAATTGCTGTTAAAATCTATCCTTGGGTTCTGGGATACTGCACTGAAATTCAGGCATTCTGTGGTCCATAAGAGACAGTTTTTTTTGTTTAATGAATAAACTTAAAAATTGCAATGGAGACCTATTTTACTTCAGATGCTTTTACAGACAGAGCTCACATACTATTAAGAGAGTCTGTGGAAGCACGGCATGGTGTAACACTGTACTGGGACTTCTAGCTGTGTAGTCCCCTAGCAGAGTCATTATCATAATTGGAATTGGGACTTAATTAGTAATATTCGGGTTCTGTTTTTAGTGGTGAAGGGTATGCTATTTTCCTTGGAGAATTATTTCACCTAGAAACTCTTTAGGGGAAAGGAAGTTGTTGCTTGATAAATATCGTATCAGTTTGATTAAACTGATAAAAAATAAAGGCTGCTTTAAATATCAAAGACTCTTGTAAAAATTGGCCATACTTACCACACAAGCTCCAAGGATAATGTAGTGGATATTTCTCAATGGTTCTCTAAGCAACACCCATTTTCCTTTTCTAAAAAGCACCTGATTTCCTCTAGGGTCTTAGCTCTCCTTCCCCTTCTTGTGCAGTCTTGCTGGATGACAAATCCAAGTGCCTGGTTTTTACTACCGGAGTCAAACTAGATACAGCCTCTCACTGGCTGGTACAAGACAGGGGTAGGAATGTTACCTAAACTCAAAGTCAAGAGTTTATCTCCTGGAAGGTGAAATCTCACTGAACAACAACAGGGTGAGGAAAGAATGGTGTTTGCTTCGTGGAGAACTGCATCCTCATAGACTATTCCTTCTATAAAGGAGTTGTGAGTCCTCCTTCTTCACTTTGCCCTCTCCATCCACTCTTAAATTATCAATTCTCAGCCTCTTTGATTTTATGAGCCCTCACACTTTGCCAATATATTATATTTCCTCTTGCTTGAGGTCACCAGAGTTGTTTTTTTGTTACTTAGAATCAAGATACTCAAATACATGATGACTACACACAGGGGCAGGGGGCACACGTTAATCCCAACTACAGAATTTAACAATACAAAGATCTTCAATAAAATATTCAAAAGTGATTTCTTTCTTCTTCATATCTACCACTGTCATAGAGAGAAAATTCCCACTTGTGTCTTGAGATTTCTAGCCGCAAAGGTTTAGATGAAGTGAGTAATACTACTTCACCAGTCTTAATTCTTCCCAAGATTTTCTACCTACCCAACTCAAGGAAAACTGATCACCATACCCATATCTGAATAAGCTGTTAACTTTGATTCTGCAACTGTTTTATATATATTTCTTAGACATAACAGATTTTCACCATTCTTCTATTCCAATTTACACTGTTCTTTAAATTTTTAAATACATATTTTTATTTTTAAAAAAACTTTAGGCTACATAAATGTTAGATAAAAAATAGGGAGGATTCCCATATGCTCTATCCCTTTCCCCTCCCCCACTTTCCCCATTAACAACATCTTTCAATAGTGTGGTATATTTGTTACAATCAATGAACACATATGAAAGCATTGCTACTAACCACAGTTTATAATTTACACTATGGTTTACATTTTGTCCTACACAATATTATAGATTTTGACAAAATGCATAATGGCCTATATCTGTCATTGCAATGTCATGAAGGACAATTCCAATGTCCCAAAAATACCCCATGTTATACCTATTCTTCCCTGTCCCTCTCCTTAGAACCTCTGGTGGCCAATGCCTTTGTATCAATGATATAAGTTCTTCCATTGCTAGAATAATAATAAGTCTACTTTAATCCATAGTTGCATTCCCCCTTTTGTTCATTCCTCAATCTTGAGGATTTTGGGTGGTGATGCATGCTCTGTTTATGATTAAGAGTAAGAGAGGGCTTAGATCCCATTGGGAAAATGGATAGAACTGTCTTTTAGAGAATGTAGTAGGACTTCCCAGGATGGGAATTCAGTATTCTTTTGGTTATTGTGTAGTGTCTACCCACAGAGACAATGACCCATAACCATTTGAACATATTCATATGCCTTAGAGGCATTACCCAAGTGAACCCCTTCCTAACATCCCCCCACTGACACCCATCAATGACCCTCCCTTGCCACAGTTGTGACCCTTCTGTGATCCCAAACCTCCCCAAAAACAAAGCAAAAAAGTAAATAAAAATAAGAAAATAAAAAATAGAATATAAAAATAAATGTTCATCGTGTCTTTCATCACTCTAAGATCTGCTGTCTTTTATGTACAGTAACAATTTCTTCTATATGTTCTCCTGGTGTATTATTTTTTTTGCTTTATCCTCAAAGAAGCTTTAGTTTGTAGAAAAGTCATATAGAAAACATAGAGGATTCCCCTATACCTTTCTCCACCCTCCATTCTCCCCTATTTACAACATTTTACATGGGTATGGTACATTTGTTATAATTGATGTATAACTATTGAAGCACTGCTACTAGCCATGGTTAATGGTCTACATTATGGTTTACATTTTGCACATTTTATAGGTTTTGACAAAATTTATAATGGCCTGTATCCATCATTGCAAGATCCTGCAGAACAATTCCAATGCCCTTAAAATGCCCTGTGTTCCATGTATTCTGTTCTCCTCTTCTTCCCCAAACCCCACCCCGGAAGCTATGGTAACCAAGGAGTTTCAATTTTTGAAGAATAAAATGCACAGTTACAAGAAATAATACTGAGGGCTTGACATATTGGTCTGTTTTCTCTTATAAGGCACTGCCAATGTTTTCGAGAGATTCTTGTCCCCCTAACTGAGAACTCAGCAGGACCCCCCCAGGATCAGAGTTTAACATTTTCTTGTTTATCGTGTGGGTCTCCACCCAAGGAGATAACACACTATAACAAGATGAACATTTTCATATCCTATAGAGGCATGCCCCAGGTGTGCCCTATCCCACATATTCCCTCACCCCTGGCACCCTGCACCAGTAATTCTCCCCCGCCATATTTGCTAAAAGAATATTCCCACCATTGTAGTTTTAATTACAGATTTACAAAGCTGCAGGGTTCTCCTGTTCCTTCCCCTAGCCCTCCCCCTCGTTCCATGGATGGTCCAACCCAACCCTCCCATCCCCTTTGACCCCTCACATTCCAGCACCATGTTCTCTTAATTGAAAACCCTGTTCAAAATTCAGTTTCTGGGAAGTTGTCTTTTATTAACCTCTCCATTAAGGGAAATTCAATTTGGCACTGATATACATAGTTTACATTCCATTTTTACTTATTATAGCTTGTGAATAATTTTTTTTTTAATTTTCCAGCTTTTCCATTAAACATCAAGCTACCCAACGCTGGGAAGAAACCTCGGTATTTTTGTTTGTTTTTAATCCCAAAGTAAGTATTACAGAATTCGGCACACACGATCATTGCTGAATAACTTTTCACAGAGATTTTTAAAAGATATTTAAGAGGGAGCTGTATCTTGCAAAAGACTATAGATGACTTTAATTGTAACGAACTAATATTTTGATAGCTTACTATGACATGGAATTGCTTTATATGTATATATATGTATATATGCTTGTAACTTTTCCTTTCTAAAGTTAAAATTTTAAAACAAAAATTATCTGTGAGATAATGTCCACTTATTTGAGAATATCAGTTTGGAATTTTACAAAGAAATTTCAAATTCCAAAAGGAACTACAAACACCTACCAGCATTGTGTATCAATGCTCCATTACCAACTGCATGGGAAGATTTCACACCACTAACATTTAACAGCTTGAAGAACAAAGCATCTTTCCCCATTGAAAGTTGACATGTTTTTCTTTCAGGTTGTCCCTGGGTAATTCCGAGAATTCCCTGCAGATTGATGTTCAATAGGATTGCTGTTTTGGTTGCATAGTCAAACCACACATTTTCCATCCTTTAACTGCTTCAAGACAACACTCATGGGATCTGATTGCTTAAGGTTCTCCTTCACTAACTGGTTTTAGCTCTTGTGCTATGACTTCCACAGAGTCCTTTTGAGTTTAATAAACTTTTTCTCAAAAATATTATACATCAAATACTATATTACCAAGGTAAAAAACACATTTACAACATATCCTTAGTGCCTAAAAATTCTAGATTTTAATAAAATCGAGTAATTAAAACTTGATAATTAAATTTTGATTTGCAATTTAGATATTCCAATCTCTGCTGGTATGACTATCATTTCTGTGAATCAAAATTACCACTGGGTATCAAAATTATCAATCAATTTATATATTCTATAGGTATTTGTGTCTCAAAAGGAAGTCTTCTTTCTCATTCTTTGTAAAATCAGCATCATTAATGGTGTCACATTGTCTAAAAAACTTCATAGAAAATAATCCATTTAATTTGGGACAAAAATTGAGCAAATATTAAGATTCCTCTATCCTGGTATTTTTCAACCAATTTTTCATTATTGTCTCCATTGTCTTCCTAATTGCCACCCCTCCATGAAATTTTAATACCCCAGATATATTGAATATCTGTTTACATATTGTATGCAGATCTGTGCTTTCTACATAAAAAGAATATATGTAGGCTTAATATATGGCTTATTCTTTTTATTCAGGACAGGGTTAAAAATGACTAAAAAGGTTTGTGTAAAAAGTTTAATTAAAAATTAAAAAGTTATTAACATTTCACTTAGCTTTGTAACTATTTGCTGAGACACTTTTAATGTAATTTATTTATATCATTGTAATGTATTAAATTTCATATGCAAGCAATAAACATGAATACATAATAGCAATATAATCAGATTTCTTTTTAAAATCATTAAAATTGTTATTTTTTCAGGAAAGATAAAAACAAAACATTTTATGAATTTCTTAATATGTATTTTTATTGAACTTGATATAAGAAAATAATTTTAGCTAGCTGCTAAATAATCATTCAGATATTGTCAACATTTTTTTCTTTTCAGCACATGACAAAGTTGAGTTGAATATCTTTCATAAAATTAAGTGACAAAATGTAAACTATTTTTTACTTATTTTTCAAATCCTAAGTCACAAACAAAAGCACTGAGGATCAAACATAAACAGCATCAGTAAGGCAGCCAATGGCAGCCAACAGGCATTCACAGGTCACCTCCCATGTTACAGCTTTCAGATCCAGCAACTGATGGAGAAAAAGTCCTCCAATTACAACCGTATATTTCCCATTGTTTCGAAGCTCTGATTTTACAGACATTTTGTCTATCTATCATGAATTCAGTCAATGCTGCTTGGGTGATTCCCAAGAAAATCCAGTTAAAGAAATTAAATACTAAAGGGTAAGACTTTTCAGATACAGTGAGCTTTGAGACCACAAACCTCTGTAAGAGTTAAGATATTTTTGACCTCCAATAACCAATTTTCATTCCCTTAAGGGAGATATCACCCCAATTAAGAATGTGTGCTTTATTAAAAAAAAATAATAAGAAAAGTAAAAGCATGTTATGTACTCAAGAGCCCATCAAGCTACAATGTTCTTCCTTTTTCCCCTTCACTTATTTCTTTGGAAGAACTGTCAACATCACCTGCCTCAAATTCTGCACCACTCCACTCATTCACTCCTCAATCAAACATAACGTGACTTCTGGTTCTACTGATCCACTGAAACTGCCTGGCACTTGGTAAACACTCAGTAAATATTTCCTGAATAAAAAATAATGTCCTACAGTTCTTAATTCAACAGTCTCTTCTAGGTTCTCTTCTTACTTAGGTATTGTACTGTATTTGCCAGTATTCAGCATCCCCTTCTTCCCACCAGCTTCCATAGCACTTCACTATTCTGGATAATTGCTTATTTCAGTCTTTTTTTTCAGCTTACTTTGGTACAATGTTCCCCTTTAGGTGGCTGAATCCCCAAGATGACATCATGCATCTTCTTCTCTTGTCTTTTTATTTTCTTCCTCAAGTTAACTGCAGCCATTCCCATGATTTCAATTATTTGTTTTATAAGTGAAAATGACCACCAAATATCTCCAACTTTTGACTACTGCCCATTAGTATTTGAATGTCCCACAGGCAACTCAAATTCCATATAACCCAAACTGAATTCATTATCTCATCCTACGTCTACTTCTCCTGTTCATCTTCTCACTTAAAACCATCTCAATCCATACCATTCCATTCCCCAGACATTCAGGAAATAGTTTTGTACCTTCTTCTCTCCCTCTCCATGCTATTCCCCATCCCGCTATATTCCATAATTTGCACAACGCCGTAGATTTTAGTTAGAAATGCCTTTTAAATTTGTCACATCTTTTTCAATTATACTGCCACTATTCTAGTCTGTACCCTTATCTCTCACCTGGCCTACTATAATGATTTTGTATTTGACGTGTTTGTTTCTTCTCTAATCCTCTTTTCCATACTACCATCAGATTTTTCTATAAATTCAAACATAATCATGGCATCCCCTTTGTTCCAAAAATAAATAAATAAAAGGTTTATCTCTTGTCTACAAAATGAAGACCATTCCCCATTTGCTTCTGAATTGCTTTTCTTAGTCTTATTCACAACCATGACAGACAACTGCTATGTCACAGAAAAAAATGATGTACTTCCATGCTCTGATTTTTCTCATGTTTTTCCTTGAGTGCTTTCCAGATTGTCAAAATGTCTAATTAGACTTCAAAAAATAAACAATTGCCTCCTATCCCAATCTGCTGAAATCCTCCAATCATACTCTATAATTCTGTCTTAGATGTTCTGATGGAAAATCTAGTTTAGGGTCTCATCTGGGTTAGAAAATGACTTATTATTCTGTAAATAGGTACCTCTAGATTGTTAGTTACCTTCATTCGTTTGAGAAAGCGTGTGATCTTAGACAAGAATATTCTTCAACATTAAAAAAAAAAACACCACCTAAAACTTCCTTTTAATGAGAAAAATACTCCTCACTCCTTCATACATGGACAATGAATGAATTCTATTAAAAATGCTGAAGAGCTAATGAACCAGCACTGATTATATAGTCTCAGGTTTATATAGTGATATTCAGAAATGAAATAAAATTCATCAAAGCTTAGGAAAGATCACCAGTTTAGCCTCACTTATCTTTTGCACATCTGCCTGACCACATTATCTTAGTGCTTGAGCATCATTTTTGCATTTCAATGTGGCATTCTATCAGATTAATGCCCAAGATATTCCAGCTGCACTGCAAGTGAGTGAGTGGACATATAGGAATATTATGCATGGCTTGTATCATTGACACTGAGAAAAGGAAATGTGATTAGCACCAAATTGCATCTGACAGGGGAATCAGAAACCTGTCAAACACAATGACATGGATCCAATGTTTAGAAGGCAAAAGGGGGAATAAAGGAGCAAGGCAGTCTGGCATGGAGACAGCAATAAAACACAACAGCAATGATAAATTAATTCATTTACTTATGAAAAATTAGAGGCTTCCACACACAGCTCTCATTTATAATCTTGTCAATCTGGCTGAGTAAATAAAAAGGCTCTACAATATTAGCTAAAAACACAAGCAAGAGAGAGAGAATGCAAAAATTAGATTCTTGGCCTCACTTTTAATTAAATACAATTCTTTGGTCTGAACCACAATGGTCTTTGAAAGAAATTTTTCATACAAAGATACATCAGACCACCTTCTATTGTGATCCTCTTCCAGGGCTTAAATTTAGAGCTGTGAGGCTCCAAGGCATAAGACTATCACTGTGTCCTAAGCTTTGTGCTAGTTAGTCACAAAGGGTATTTAGACAAAAGAGCACATATAAAATGGCCTCAGAGGTTTGCTTCTTAACATACAAAATTCAGACTGGAGTCTTCTGATATTAAGTGGTTATAGACAGTTATTATAGCTTCACACAGAAGAGTGATTGCCAGAGGTAACATTGAGCTCAGGCTCAAAAATGACTCTATCTGGCCTTCCTAATAGAGATCTGAACATCTGGATGGTTCCTAGTCCCAGGATGAAAGCTTTGATGAACCTTAAGGCTTGTTGTTTTGCTATGCCCTAAACTGAAGGGGGAACTAGACACAGAACTACCCAAAACTTTCTAATTGTTCTTCAAACTTACTTCCAAGAAGGGTTTCCTCTATTATGTATATAAAGAGGAAATTCTCTATTATCCACAAATTACCATGACTATGGGGATAAGTAAGAGCTAAAAAGCAGAACTGGCAGAAAAAATTAGATGTACTTGTACGAATGGAAGACCTCTGGCAAATAAGTGACTGCCTGGTAGAGGCAACTAAAGAAAAGATTTCAGGTCACAAAACATTCCCTAAACCTTTCATTTCATGTCTCTGAGAAGTCTCTCCTTATATATGAACTGTTTTTAAAAATTCAGATAAACTACATTTATATTATATTTATGAGGATTTAAACAAGATGGAATGATTATATGATCTTTTGGGAAGAGGCAGATTATTTATTATATGAAAGATGAGTTGTATTTTTTAAACTATGGCAGGTCATACCAATTTCATTTAATAGGCCAAAACAGGAACTATACCACGTATCCATTGACAGAAGACTAGATAAACCACCTTTGGACTATTAATGCAATGGACTGTTACTGAGCATTAGAAGGGCACTACTAATAAAGGACGATCTCCAAAACGTTATGCGGCGTGAAAGAAGCCTTACACAAACTTATCCATGGTGGGAAAATGCTTTAACAGTGGTTGCCTTTAAGAGCGCAGGGGCAAGGATTAACTGGAAGGGATGACTTTCTAAAGCAATGGTAATGCTTTATATCTTGATAGGGGTTTGCATTACACAGATGTATACATTCATCAAAATTGATCAAATGATACTCTTGGGATTTGTGCATTTTATCACACAAAAATTGTACTTTTAAAAGATCCATAAACAATACTGAACTCTAGTTAATGATATGCTCAACTGCTTAGGGGTGAGGTACACTGATATCTGAAATGTGTCAAAAAATGCATCAATGGCTAAAGGAACAGAAAGATGAAGCTATGTGATATGGCAAAATAGTAAAATGATCATTATAAAACTAGGTGTTAAATATATAGGCCTATGTAGCAGTTTGATATTACTGATGAATTCCAAGAAGAAATATTCGATTATGTTTGTAAACTAATCTTTTCCTCTGGGCCTATGAGATTATATTGGATCCATAGGTTTACTTGACTAAGTAATTATGTAAACTCCTTGTGCTGGTAGGATGTGGCACAAGGACAGACATGGCAGCGGACAGAGTTGGAGGGTTTCTGATGTTGGAGTTTTGATACTGGGAGTTTGATGCTGAAGCCTTAAGCTGGAGTCCCAGGAAGAGAGGAACCCTAAGCCTGGAAAGAACCAAGACCTGGGAAGAGAAGAACCCAGAAAGCCTGAACCCTCATAGACGTCGGCAGCCATCTTGCTCCAACATGTGAAAACAGACTTTGGTGAGGGAAGTAAATTATGCTTTATGGCCTGGTATCTGTAAGCTCCTACCCCAAATAAATACCCTTTATAAAAAACAACCAATTTCTGGTATTTTGCTTCAGCACCCCTTTGGCTGACTAATACAGCCTACAAACAAATTTTTTTTCTATAATTGGAATTTTTCTATGTTTAAAATTTTTCATGAAAAGTATTAAAAAGGAGAATGGGGTGAAGTCACAAGGATCACTGAACCAGGAAAAAAGTCACCAGGGGCAAAGAAGAATTTGCTTCATACTTGGTACTGTGTAGAACACAGGCAGTTGCCAGAAACCCTTCAGCCAGGGAAAACTGAAAACATCACAGATTCCTTCATAAAAGGACAAATGGCATGTCAGAATTTTTTTACATCTTATTTTTCCATATCTTTTTGCAAATTTTACACCACAGCAAAAAGCAGGTAAAAAGGTTTGTTGCATGAAGTTTTGAAGTGATTCTAACAACAAAATTTCTCTGGTAGGAGGGTTCTGATCAAGCATTATGATTTAAAAAAAAAAACAACAGTTGCCTATTTATAATGCTTAAAACCCAGGAGTTTCGCCTTATATTAAGAATGGTCTCAAAGGTGCATATTTCACATCTTCTGCCCATTTAAGTAAGCTTTTATTTCTTCTTGGTTTATTTAACTTGATTCCACAAAAACCCTCTCCTGATGTCAGAATGCCCATACAATCTTAACAAAAATGTATCAGACTACACATTTAAATATGCACTTTCCATATTTAGTAACTTAGTTTAACTGCTTTCACCAATATAAGCTCTTGTAAACTAAAATAAGGAAAACACCTATTTTTATTCCACATTGTAAATTCTAATACTTGGTTGGATTGAAAGAATGAAAATACAATCACTTTTAGAATCCCTACTGCCAGAGTTCACTATTAAAGAAAAAAATACCTTACTTTAGCCAATATCCACAAATTATTTACAGTAGTCCACAATAGCCTTTCAGATACTAAAACAATTAACTTTTATTTGAATCACAAATGAAATGTCCTGAATAAAAGAAAACATCTGTAATTGTCTGTCGTTTAATGCCCTTCTGATCCAAATAAACAGAAATTGTAAAATGTTTTACTCTATCCCTAGTGTACACAGTAAATGGAACTCTCTAAAATCAATTCCTGATACCTTCTCACCCAATCTGCTCCTCCTTTAATCTTCCCCAGTTTAGTAAATCAATTCAACCAAAATTGCTCAGGACAAAAATCTTGGTGCCATTCTTTAATTTTCTTTCTTTCACTACCCACACCCAATTAATCAATTAATCGGGTATATCTGGAATTGAAGTCACCATTGTGTTTTGCCTGAATTACCGCTAAACTTCCAGGCTAGCCTCCGAGCTTTCATGCTGCACAAGCCCCTACAAGATACACTCAGATCATGTCACCTTCAGCTAAAATATTCTTCCATGGTTTCTCTTATTGCAGAATAAAAATCAAAGTTCTCAGAATAGCCTACAAGATCATACTAGATCTACCCACCAATCCTCATTACCATCCAGGCTTCAAATATCACTTTCTTAGTATGACCTTCCCTGATAACTTTAAATTGCACCTCCCCCATCTCAACCCTTCCTCCTTACTCTATGTTATTAATACATCTACCTTCTTCATGTTTACTTACTTGTCTTTGTGAGGTCTTTCCTCAATAAAACGTTAAAACCAAAAGAACAGTGATTTTTATCCATTTGGTTTACTGCTCTATGTATTCCCAGTACCTAGAAAAATATCTGAAACCTCGTTGGCACCCAATAAATATTTGTCAAATAAAACAAGCACACTGAAATTTAATTCTTACGCTAAAAGTTCAGAAAAGAGTGATTTAATAGCCTGCTTTCTACCCATATCTGAAAAAGATTATTTATGTAAATGGTCAAAAATTATAAACAATTAAGATGATATGATATTCTTACTCATTAAAAGAACTCCATGAGCAAATGGAAAAACTAGTTCTAATTAAAGTTTCCCACACAATCTTTTTTTATTAAATATCTACATCTTTAGACACTGAAAATATTTCCTAATTAACTTTTCTTAAAAATGAACTCTTCTGGATTATTTATCACTTAAAATGTAATTGCGCTGATGGAAAAATAATGTAAATTATAATAAATCCCCATAGTACTTTAAATTCAATATGCTAACATACAAATTGGGCAGTTCACAAATTATTTTATCCATTACTTTATCCATTCTTTGAGTTAACGAAGGAAATTTTAAAATAGTACATGCTTTTTAGAAAATCTTTTTACTATTCTGTGAATGCACCAGAAAATATTGCATATGATTAGGAAATAATAGGGAAATAAATCAAAAAATGACCTATGTATTTTTAATAAAATTGGCATAGTCAATGAAAAAATGTTTGCTGTTTCACGAATGCATAAAATATTCTTACATGTGAATGAAAGTGTTTCTCATGCATAACTAAAAGTGTGTAGGTGTATACAAACTGACCCTAATTTCTTTATCTTGGAAAATAAACAGTCAAGTATATTTCCCTTCAATGATTATTTTAAGTTATTTTCAACAATTACTTGCGCTTGTGCAGTGTAGAGTTATTGCACTATACTTTAAAGCTTTCCAGTCTCCCTTGATGGAAGCCATCTATAAAATATGACCCGGGCAGCTACCAGTCTTGGAATCAACCAGACAAACCTATCAAGAGCACTTATGGGCCCGGCACTCAAATTCTCAGCCACAAACCACAAATGAATTTTTAATTATTCCATGTTTGATTTTTACAACGCTTCGAGACAAGCAATTACTGAAGGCATTCTATTTGTCTGATGTCATTAATATACATCAGTGACAATGAAACCACAGAAAATTTAGTGAACAGGGGTGTCTCGAGGATTAATTAAAGGTTTGCCCCCTAACTCTGAAGATAGAGTTTTGAGCAAGCTCCAAGTTTTGTTATTATTTCAGACTACATGGGCATGTAATTTCTCAGAAAGTTAAACTCTCTAAAATATTTTCATGTTTACTTATAGGTTTTTCCATGCTGAAAGTTTTTATTTAACTAAACATTGGTGATATATTTTCACATATAACCCAGAATAAGTTATGTTATATATTTTAATATATATACTTGATATAATTTATAACTAAAATTTATATTGTAAAATAATGACAACTAAAACATTCTTAATTCAAAATTTTACTTAAATGATGCTGAACAAATTTTGGCATTATAATTATTACCAAAGGAATAATTGAAATTAATCATAAACTTAAAATTAAATACAGCTTCATTTTGAGAGAATGTTTCTCTAGCAAGGAGACCTTCCTAAAATTAAAATTAAATTTTATTAATTAGATACTTTATTAAGTATAGAATGGGCTCTTTGATGAAAGGAAAATAAAGTTATATACTTTAACTTGGAGAAAAAAATGGCTAGGAGAAGAGTGCTAAAAGGCTATAAAAGTTCATAAAGGGATATTTATAAGGAATTAGTTAACAATATTTTCTTTCTGTTAAGGAAATGCTTTACAGATGTGACGAGTGTTTCCATAGGCCATCCGCTTAGAGGTACAAATCAAGGTGCAAATTAAACAGAAGTAACTCAGCCCCTCCAATCCATCCAGGGAATAACCCCTAAATGATAACAGAAGGGCAGTGAGGATGAAGGATGTGGATTCCCACAGGTTCCTCTCCTGACTGTTTTCATGGTTATGTTCTCTCTCCCTAGATCCAAGTCAGGCAGACCTCAGAGAATGGTAAGCTGGCCCAATCACTCCCCTGTGCCTGGAGCTGCCGCAACCCCTCAGACCTGGCAGCTATGGACTGCAGCCAAAGTAACTGCAGTGCTGGGTCAAAGGCACAGCTTCTGCACCTGAGCTCATGTGGCTCCCTTGCCCCGGGTACCACCTCCTCCACGTCCTTATTGGAGGACTTATCCCTGCCCCTCTATCTGCCACTCAAGCCTTCCTTGTTTTTGTTTTTGTTTTTGTTTTTTTCCTCCTTTCTGTGCAGCTGCTCCTGACCTGGGCACCTCCAGGCTATGTTTATGTTTTCTGCTTTTCAAGTTGGTTGGGGGTGTCTGTAGAAGGTTTTCGTCTGGTACCCTGGCTCTTGCTCAATTTCTAAATGATAAGTAGCGCTGCACCCCCCAGCCTTTTGCAGGAGGCAGTGCCTCATCTACTCCTCCTCACTGGAGGCTGCTTTCATTTCCATCCTTCTAATCAGATGCCCCAATTTCCATCAGCAGATATATTTATTTAATTTTCTTCCTTCTTTCCAATCCTTCCTTCTTTCTCTCCTTTTCTCTTTTTCTCTCCCCTCTATTAGACAACAAAAAAAGAGTTAAAATGACTGGAGGAATTTTGGTTAAGGTTTAGAAAATGGCTTCTGATTTTTAACCAACACCAACAATAATGAACACTTACTGAGGACTAACTACATGCAGGAGGTAATGCTAAGTCAGAGGTTTCCCGACTTTCTTGGTTTACAGCGCACGTAGCATCTCAGTAATTTTTTCACAGTACCTATAGGCCAAATGAAATACCTGTAAGTTCTGTTCATTAAGTAGTGAGGTCCAAACAATTATTTTTGTCATAACTATTAGTAGCCATTTGAGTAAATGAAATACATAAATGTGCATAAAATAATATTTTTACTTAATTCATAATTAACCACAATAACTAACTAAAGTATACCTGTTAAAGCACCATACAACTTCTTAAACTAGACACCACAATCCGCATTTCCACATGATTTATACTTGGTACTTGTTGCTTTTAAATTTTTTATTAAAGAAGTCGTGAACTTACGAAACAATCATGCATAGCATGCAGAATTCCCATACATTGCCCCTCCCCCAACACCTTACATTGTTGTGGAACAATTGTTAAAGATTATCAAAGAACGTGATCAGACTATTACTACTAACTATGGTTCATAGTTTATACTTGGTGTATTTTTCCACAACCTCCTAAATTTAACACTATGTATTAGCATTGTATATTTGTTATAATTCATGAGAGAACTCTCAGATTTATACTGTTTATCACAGTCCATCTTCCACCACAAGGTTCACTGTTACACAGTGAACACTGTACATTCTCTCCAAAGTGTATACTCATTGGCTCTCACTTTCATCACAGACCTGTGCAGTCATTGCCCCAATAAACCTTTTTAAGTTTTCCTTAGGCCAAAATTCAAAAATCCCATAACCCCCTATTACTGACCCTTAGTGTAGATATAGGTACCTGCTTTTTATCATAACAACTGATGAAAACCCAGCTACCTAAATATATGACATCACTGAAAGAAACAGAGCATGATCTAATGTTGAAACTGATCTATAAGGAGTTAGTAGTTCATGTGGTCTCTGACAGAAATTTAAAATATTATGCCATGTCCCTGTGTACCTCAGAAACCATATTCTAAGCACTGTGCATGCATTATCTTGCAGTTCGCACTATAGACATATGAAATTATTAATGTGACCAGATGCAGAAACAATTAATACCATACAACTTTTAAATGTTGGGACTAGGATTCAATCCCAGAGAGTCTGAGTCCAGAGCCCAAAATCTTTACCAAGCCATAATGCAGAGAACACATACAACCGAGTGATGTAATAGAATATTTCCATCAAAAGATTATGGAATTTTGTTCAATGAATATTTTTAACAACCAACATCTAAATTACCATCTTTCTATGATGGTTAAGCATAAAAGTTATAGACTGATGAGGTAAAGTCTCTCTTGTGAACATAATGTTAAATGCAATATCACATCTTTAGGAAACATTTTGAGAAAGGAAAACATTGGAAAAATTAATTTTATAAGCGTATGATGTTCATTTTACCTGTAGGTTAAATTACCATTATGGGCTGAATTCATTTCCATGATAAATGATAATATCCCCTTTGAAAGAAATCATTTTAATGCTTCTAAATACCTATTAGCTTTTGGTAGGATATAGATTAGCCAGGTAAACACAGAAGAATCCTAATAAATGTAAAGAGAAAAGCAAAAAAATTAAATAACAATAATAGTATCTATAATAATGTTGGAGATGTCTCAAAACATTCACTTATTCCTTAGGTTTTCATGTAGTTTTATATTTAGCAATTTCCAGGTGAAACACTCCAGACATTTTTTCCCCTTGCTGCTCAATAATTTGATGACTTCCTAATGTTCAATATAAAAAAGGCAAACAGACTTTAGACATGCTACAAGGTCAATTCTTAATTGTCCTTAATGAGCATATCTATTTAAAATAAATCTACTGCTTGAAATGCACTTAAAATCTGCATACTTCGCACCTTTAAAATTTGATAAAACTAAAGTACACTTATTGTTAAAGGATTATTATAAAGATACTATGAAAATCAAGACACAATCCATATGATATTTATTATGACATAATAAGGTCAACTATATATTTTATTCTATTGGGATATTCCTTTAAAGCACTATAGGGAAATAAGGCTCCAAAGGGATAAAACAAAGTGACTAGAAGATTAAAATAAGTATCTCCCAAAGTGTATAAATAATCAGCATCCTTCTGAATTCCCATTAATCTTTTTATGTTCTACATTAATCTATTAAATTTGCTTTGAAATTATGTTTCTAGAACATTTAAACCTAACTACTCCATACGCCTCTTCTAGCAGAAGAAACTAAATGAATACCTCAAATGAATACTAGTCTAGAATATTGGGAGCATTTCTAAAATGGCCTTTTCATGACCCAAGCCATCTTTGAAATTTGAAATTTTACCCTAGAAATTCAGGCAAATTTTGTACTGTACCCAGTAATATATTAACTTGTGTGTGAATATATTTTTTTTCTATCTTGTAGATTTCTTCAAGTAAACTGTTACTATGAGCAGATGCCCCCTTTTCCTAACTGTGGCTTTCTGTTGACCTTGGCAAACTGTTGCACATGCCCTGCAGTGCAAATACCAGGAGTTGGAATACACATTTACTGCATCATGGGAGAGGACTGTTGTGGACTGAAATGAAGATTTTTCAGAGTTCAGAAGCAAATTTCCAGTAACATTCTGCCTTTATGAAAAAAATCTTTGGAAATTTAAAATAGAAAACTTTTCTGAATTATTGAAGCTATATATGATGAACTCCTGGCTCTCAATGAAGTAGGAACAAAAGCAAGTAGTATTGTGGCTTCTGGTCAACAATGTTCTGCAGGTTTCTCTGCAGGCTGGCAAACACCACTGATGAAGGTGAAGCCGACAATGAAGACAACGATAGCAGCTCTTAAGCACTGTGTGCTTACAGCGTACCTGGCATTTCACATACAAGATGCTACTGACATGTTTAAGTTCCCTTCCAACCTGGAATCAACTGCTCCCTCTTCCTGCTACAGCACAACTGGAAGGAACTGTCTCACTGTAGTGAGCTGAACAGTGGCCCCCAAGAAGGTAGGTCCACATCCCAGAACCTGTAAATGTGACCTTATTTGGAAAAAAGGAACTTTGTTGATGTAATAAAGTTAAGGATCTCAAAATGAGACCCATTCTGGATTACCTGGGAGACCTAAATACATTGACGAGTGTCATTATATGAGTGAGGCAGATAGAGTCTAGACAGGCGGGGATAGGGGGATGTGAAGATGCAGACAGAAACTGGGGTAAAGTGGCAACAAGCCAAGCACACAGGAAAGAAGGCCAGGTGAAGACAACGACTGGAGTTACATAGCCAAAGCAAGGAATACCTGGAGTGACCAGAAGGTGGAAGATGCAAGAAAGGAGTCTCTCCTAGAATGTTTGAGGGAGCACAGTCCCACCAACATCTTGATTTCTGACTTGTGGCTTCCACAACTCTTAAAGAATACCTTACTGTTGTTTTAAACCACCTAGTTTGTAGTCATTTGTTGGGGTAGCCCTAGGAAACTAATGCACTTCACATACTCTCTTGTTTGTTCGAGTACTTGTTTCTTTAGTCATTCAATCTCGGCACTCATTCATTCATATTCAGCCATTATTGGGCTCTTCAATGTGTGCTTGAAAAGCTCACAAGACACACGTGGGGAAAACACAAATACCAAAATGATTATTTTATGACCAAAGCAGTAATATTATTAAAATTGTCACTTTTGCCTGCTCTCAAATTATTAGTTCTGTACTCCTTTTACAAACCTCTTGGCCCATTTGGGAAAAACAAAACAAAACCCACCACTAGTCTTATAGCAATCTTACTTGTATCTATAGACTAGCCTATTTCTCTCTCAGAAGCCAGACATCTCTGGTAATTTCTGATTCATCAAAATCTTTTAGTCTGTTTTTCAGATTTCCTTTCAATCCTCCCCAATAGTTGTTTTCTCTTCATCTAGACTATCATCTTCCTTAGCTTGAAAGTACAGAATATTTGTAAATCTTGTACCTTTATTTGTCCCTCAATTCTTCCACTAATGCCTACCTTTATATTTATTTAATTTTTTGTGTTTTATCATATTGAGTGCCTTCTCATTTATATCTAGACATATTTTTTATATATTTTCCTTGTGGTTACCATAAGGTCAAAATTTAACATTTTAAAAATAGCAATCATATTTAGTTTGATATCCATATGATTTCATGATACTTTTCCAATAATCCTCCATTCCCCCCTTGTCCCCTGTAAAAGTTCTAGAAGAAAATGTAGGGAAGCATCTTCAGGACCTTGTGTTAGGCAAAATTCCTTAGACTTTACACCCAAAGCACAAGCAACAGAAGAAAAAAAGATAAATTGGACCTCATCAAATTTAAAAACTTCTGTATTTCTCTTTCTCTCTCTCTCTCATCTCTGGACCCCAACTCTGGCTGCCTTCTCCCCCACTTGGATTACTACACAAGTCAACCTGGAGATTTATAGTCTATAATGGGAAATTGTAGCCTGTAAATAAGCCTGCTTTTATTATTTTTCAACCCCTTCCTCTCTATATGGGAGCCATGATCTGTTATTTTCTCCCATTTCTCCTCTCTCCCTACCTGAATAAATTACTGGCCTAACTCACCCAACATGTTCTTGAAGCAATGATCATCAGAGTAGTGTAAGTAGAACTTAAACACAATTAGCATTATGAGCAGCTCCCATGGAGAGATAACATGTAAGGTATTGCAAACCTGAAACTTGAATCTATTAATTGCAGCTCAAAGAGAAACTTACGCATTGGGTATGTACTTTAGTAAGTACTTAGGTACTTAGGTAAAGTACATAATAGGTAAAGTACTTTACCTAAGTACATAGTAAGTACTTTACCTATATCCTATTCTAGATATACCCCTGATGATTATGGTGTTATCTTTTTTAAATCACATGCAGAGGGATACTGAACATGTTAAAAGTCCTTGTAAACTTCATTTTCCAAGTAGTTAATGAACGTGCATAACCCAGGTATTCCCTCCTAGCCCTTATTCCAGGTTCACTCATACCCTAGGGATGACTAGCAGACCCACATGCCATCCTACCAGGGCTAAATGACTTCCCACCAAAGGGAAACAGCAAATGAGGTGAAGCAGCTAAGACCCACTTCAACTTAGCCCATTTGAGACTGTCCATAAACAACCTTTCCTCACCTGGGACCTGCAAACCAGGTTCTGATAAAAACTTGGCAAGAAAACAAGCCTCGTTCTCAATTAGAACCAAAATTTAAGGAACTTTCCTCTGTAGTTCTGATCACTCCCACAGCTATTAAAGTTAAAGGAATTTCCAGCTTTGTGCACTAATCCCAAGTAAAACCAGTTGCCTAAGAAAGTGCCAGCTCACCAGAAGCACCTGATAAAATGGATGAATGCCAGTCATTGGATGTCCAGAAATACCTTTTCAAAAGAAAAAGCTAAGTAGTGTCTATGTCAAAGTCAGCTGTTCCCTCTAACTCTAGCCCAAATGCCCATTGCTAGGAGGAGGGCAAACCAGATATCCCTTTTAAAAAAACCTTGTCTGTTTTCACGTCATTCAACTTAACTAAAAAGGGAATGCCTCTTCCCATTCAACTGAAAGAAGAATACTCTTTCCCACCAACTTTGGGAAAATGCAGCCTTTATGGTTCTACTTTAGTGGTCCAGTATCCTCTTAGTGGGACCATATATTCTAAAGATTCTAATCAAGTTTAATTCTTCCAGAAATCAACATCTTATTAGCCACATGGGAACTTCATCCAACTTCACACAGGATGCCAGATTCATCTTCCTCCAAGATAGACTAGCAGGAGGGTTTTACACCTTGTCAGGTAGGGCCTATTAACCCTAACCAGCAGGAAGTAGCTGCAGAAAAATGATCATCTCCCTTCAGCACTCTTAAGAATAAAGACATAAACTCTCTGAGGGGGAATGAAGCCAGCTAGTAAAATAGGGAATCAACAGATGGATCTGGAACCTCGCAGAGAGTTCACGTGGACACAATAACCCCAAGAGGGCTGCGAGAGGACCCTCCCCAAGTTTCTGCCACTCAAAAGAAGACTTTCTCCAGAAGCCAGGAGAAGCCCTGGCTATTCCCCCAAGACTTTATCATTGGGCCCTCATGGGAGATTGATAGGAGAAATAATCAATCAAAACAGCAAACAGCTGGAACTCCTCCCCTGCCATTAGCAAAGAGTAGAATAATAACAGTTCAAAAAGCCAGGTGCAAGGCCTGAATGAGCTCTCAGTCTCTCTTGCCTCTGGACCCCGTTTTGGCTGCCTTCTCCCCCACTTGGATCACTATGCAAGTACACCTGGGGATTTATAATCTATGAGGGGAAATTGTAGTCTGTAAATTAGCCTGCTTTATTGCTTTTCAACCCCTTCCTCTTTACCTGGGACCTGTGATCTGTTATTTTCTCCCATTTCTCATCCCTCCCTGCCTGAATAAATTACTGGCCTAATTCAACCGACATGCTCTTGAAATTCATTACTGCAGCAGAGTCAAGAACCTAGAAAAATCTGGTAACAGTAGAAGTAGTAGTAGTAGTAGTAGTAGTAGTAGCAGCAGCAGTAGTAATACCAACACAGTTTCTTTTTTTAAGGTCTTAGCCCAGATTCACATTGCACTAAGGAAAATAAAAACACTCAAAAATCTTTGATAAAACCTTCAAATCCTGGGAAAACTTACTTTTCTTTATAACACTTTACTATTTCCCAAGTGCCTTCTCTTCACCCAGTCCACTGCCACATATTTTTTTTTTGTCATTCATATCTTTCATTGTCCATGCTTCTTCCTAAGCAGATATTATTTGCAAGGCCTTCTTAGCTTTGGTTCCAATACTTCTCCTCTCTCACCACTTAGTCATCTAAATAGCTGATACATTCTATATTCCCTTACCCTTCGGTAAGGTCATCCCTGCCTCCACAAATTCATTCATGCTGTTTCTTCTATTTAGAATGCCTTTCCCTCTCTTCTATGAATAAAATTATTTTAAAAATCTAAATTGCAAGCAGTAAAAGAAATATTGCTTTAAATTTGGCAGATCAATGTACTCTGATATTGTGTAACAAAAATGATTCCAAATTAAAATCACTTATATTTCCACCACTTTTAAAATTATATAAGCTAAGTAAAAGTTCCAGAACTGTGATTTCCACCCACCAACAGCCCCCACTCACTCCCAGTGTAATCACTACTGATAATTCATTAAATAAACTTCCAGGCAGGTACTATAATTATCCCCATTGTATGAGTAAGGACAGACAAGTTAGGTGGCATGCATGAAATCACAAAGCTAAGAAATTAAAAAACCTCTCACAAAATCCAGTAATATGGCTACAGAATCTATAAACACTGCATTGCATAGTTCATGATGGACATTTTCCAAGATGAATGCACATAGATTTACCTTTTTTTGGGGGGGGGAGGCTGAATAGCATGAAATATAGCATACATTTTCAAACACTGTAATATGAACTACATGAATGAACATTTGACTTTTTATTTTACCATTAAAACAGTGCTTACATAAACATCCTTGCATACATTTTAAGTTTTTTCTTTTGTTTATGTAGAGTGGATTCCTAGTCACATAAAATCTGTGTCAAAAAGTATGTGGATTTTCAATTTTAATATAATCCAATTAATTTTCCAAATGTTTGTACCAATTTATACCCTTGCCAAAACTGTATTGACAGTACCCATTCCTTGTTTTAAGGTGTGATTGTGCATATTTTTCCTGACTGCATAATCTCTGAGCCCTCCAAAAGACCCTTGAGGTCCCTAAATTCCTGTTAATAAATTCCTTTTTGTTTAAATTAGTCACACACAAAAAAAATTCTGGCAAAGAATACAACTGATTAATCCACTCAACTTTTATCACCAGACCAGACTCATGTCTTCACTTTATCTGGGTCAGAAGGTAGCATGTGAATTTTTATTAATTTTATTTATTTTTTATTACAGTTAGGCATAGAGAAATGGTTAAGATTAGTTACCTCCCTCCAAGTCAAATATGCAATCTCTATGGAAATGCTTTGAATAAGTAATATAATAAAACTACAGAAAAAGGAAACAATTATTCTGGCTTTGGACTATTGGTAGCTAATAGGAAGCATCAATTTCTTTAGGTGCTGCTAATCCATATGGTTTAAAGGGAACTGGAGACTTGAACAAGTTAATAGTAAGCCCAGCAGAATCCATTACAACATTTTCCCATCTTGACCAGTCTTTTGTATGTTTTTGTATCTCCTAGGGCTTTTATTCTTTGGTAGAGAATTACACACATTAAAGTAACGTATTTTTGTATGAAAAAAGAATGGTAGCAATTACTTCCAATATGCAATCCCAAATGTTTTTTTTTAATCTTCCCACTTGGTAGAAGAGTTTAAAAATAGGGAAACGGACTTTGGCCCAGTGGTTAGGGCGTCCGTCTACCATATGGGAGGTCCGTGGTTCAAACCCCGGACCTCCTTGACCCGTGTGGAGCTGGCCATGCACAGTGCTGATGCGCACAAGGAGTGCCGTGCCATGCAAGGGTGTCCCCCGCGTGGGGGAGCCCCACGCGCAAGGAGTGCGCCCCACGCGCAAGGAGTGCGCCCGTGAGGAAAGCCGCCCAGTGTGAAAAGAAAGAGCAGCCTGCCCAGGAATGGCGCCGCCCACACTTCCCGTACCGCTGAGGACAACAGAAGCGGACAAAGAAACAAGACGCAGCAAATAGACACCAAGAACAGACAACCAGGGGAGGGGGGGGAATTAAATAAATAAATCTTTAAAAAATAAAAAATAAAAATATTGCAAACATTTTACAATCCAGGAAGACTGATGCACAATAAAAATGGACAAAATGAGATCTGGTGTAGTTTAATTTCTCTCACTTATTTTTTGTATGAACTTGGGCAATTTGTATGAGAATCAATTCCATCTTCAAGATGTGATCATTATATTTAAGTATATATAAATATTCTAGTTCAAAATTTCTGAGTCATGATTAAGAAGTCTTAATGTGTTCATATTTCCCTTATTTCTTGACTAATACTATTCCCTTACATTAAAAGTTCAAAGAAGGACAACATGTGTCTGTTTAACTCATTTGTTATAGCTCAGTACCAAGGGGATCAGAAAGCACTTTAAATTATTATGATAGGCAAATAACAATATAATTTGTGCTGAATTCAATGGGTGTCAAAAGTAGAGAAAAGGAAACTTTTAAAGAACTCTTTATAGAAACAAGCTATTGTCTGGAAACAATATAAGTCAAGACAGTCCTACAATATCAATAAAAAGACACAATTTTATGACCAGACACTGATTAAACTCTGAATCCCATGAAAATAAGGCCTTGGCTGAGTCCAACATGTTCCTTCTGTTACTACGAAGAGCTACAAAGGTAAATTCCTTGAAAATAATACATCTTCTGCATTATCAGGAGTGTGTTCTAGAGAAATCAGCTGTACTGGGGATTTTTCTCAAGAGAGACATTATTGCATAATATAATTTACCTAAAATGAAAATGAAAAGTAGAAGTTATACTTTAAAGACATGAGCTAGCATAGCCTTGTGAATTAAGATCATGTCAAAGGACTAGTCAGTGTTTTCACATTTTCCTAGATGCCAAAAACCTTAAATACTTTCACTTTCAAAAGGAAATCTCTTCTTTGTTTCTACTTTTTAAATATATCCAATCTCTAGAGAAATGCTATAATTTCCAGAGAATCTTCATTATCTGTAAATAGCAGATATCTCCAGGGTAACACTTTTAGCCCCCCAGTTCAAATGATTTAGGAAATTGTGCAGATTAAATAATCCAATGTAAAATGTTTAACAAAGTAAACCTGAGAAACACATGACTCAGTGACCATTACCGAGAAAATTTCCTCCATAGCTGGAAATCAGGCTATATATGACAACAAATTTTGAAATTATTCTCTTTACAAGTGTTAGCTAGTATATTTTTCAAGCTGCCATCATTAAACAGAATAGTTGCTACATTACTAACATAAAAGAACACCCTGAAACTAAAGCTAAACTGCACAGTGAGCAAAAGAAATGATTAGCAGTAAGAGTCCAAATATCATGTGTTCTCTAGTTAATAGCAAGGTCTACTGCCCATATACTATACGCAACTGGTATGGGAGGAGAATTCTCTCACTCTCCTATATTCATTCCTACACACACACACACACACACACACACACACACACACACACACACACACACAACAATGCAAAGAAAAAACTAAGGGGGAAAAAGGCTTTGGTATTCTGACTGCAATTTTTGCTTTTTATGTGATTGTCTTATTATGGTGTTTTAAATCTTGAAAGGTCTGAGTCTAAAGAAGTTGCATTCTGACAGGGAAAACTAGTTCAAATTTGTATACAGAGAACATAGGAGCAGGATAAATTTACCTTTTGGATCAAGGTACTGTGACTTCCAAATAATACATTTCCACCTATAAATTAAATCTTAGAAAAAAACTTTTAACTAGGTATTCAAACCAGGTGAGGAATAAAAGGTAGTACTATATGAATCACAAATCGCATCAGTAATTCTTACTAGCCCAATATTTAGCAAAATCTCTAGCCGAAGCAGAGGAATGGTCCTGTCTTGTTCCTTTTGCTTTCTACTACATTCTGAAAGGCATCTGAATTTTTGTTTTCTTAAGTTAACCCCTACAAGGTCTTACACATTTTATCCTTGTTTGTTTCTCCTCCCACTGACTTAGCTGCTTTTCATTTCCAGGAATGTTTTAAGGTGTTGAAATCTGCTGGATGGCTGCCACCCGCCCTCGAGAAATCTTTCTTTTTTTTTTTTTTTTTCCTATTAACCCATTTAAATTGTGTGCTGAATTCATTCATTTTGAACTCTCCAAGCAGGGAGCAGCTGCCCAATAAAATCTAATTTTAACACACACACCCTTATTCCACTTCTGTTCATTATGCCCACTGGTATTTTTCCACCGTGCCTACCACATGCTCGATCCCTCACCTACAGCGGAGATTTGAGTCTCTTGTGCCTCCTCGAGGCTGAGGATGCCCTCTTCTGAAAGTCCTTCCAAAGGGAAAACAACCCCCCCGTTTTTTTTTAAACTATTAATGCATCCTGTAAAAAGGTTTGTAAAAAGTCATTCAGTGATTTAGTGATGGAGAGTATATTTATAATTGGAAACTTAAATATCGTATCTTTAAATGGTAAGGGCCACTTTTCTTTCAACAGAAATCTTAGAATGAACCACAATTTATGAAACAATTTAAATAAAAAATGAGAGAAAGCGATGCCAATTGAGGCCAGGAAGCAGGGCTCTCCACTCCTTCCCCTTCCATCCCCCATGCTACAGGGCCTAGCACCTCTGCTTGCCAGGATGGCCTGATAACCACCGCTGAAACCATCAGATGCTAGGCAGGCTCTGCTTGCCACAATCTAATCTTTGCCTTCTCTTTCATTTGGTTAAAACAAGGGAGGAAGGAGGAACATTTAAGTACTGCAATGTTTTAGGGATTTCTCTATACTCTCTCTGTTAATTCTCGTAACAACCCAGGAATTTAAAGTGATTTTTCTCAGACACATAGAGAAAGAAGATGAAAAGCCAGGATTCAACACTCAATTTATCTTATTCCAAAGCCTATGCTCTTTTTACTTCATTATGCCACCTCTGCAAATCTTTAATTTTAATAAACATCAACAAGCTGCTACTTTCACTACAGCAATGCTTCAATAGCACACATACAATCCTACATGCAATAAACTTAAATAATTTCAATGATTAAAATTAATATATCTGTGAACCCAGTATCAATTCTGAGTAAGAAAGATGTGAAGAACATAAATTAAGTAAAAGCACAGTAGATTAACCAGAGCAATGTCTGAATTTTTCTTTTTTAATGAAAACTAGATAATATATGTACAATTTCAATTCTGATTTAAAAATCTTTCAGGTACATTTCAGGATTTCTGAAAAATGAGAAGAATTTAAAGAAATTGTTATAACTATAATTTATATATAAGTATAATCTGATAATATAAAACTTGTTTCTCACCTAAAAATGTTTAAAATTAATGAAAATAAAATAAAACAAGGGTGACCCATAGGACGCAAATTACACAAATTTTCGAAAAGTTCCTGGAAAAGGTTATAAAGGAAAATAAATGACCCCAGGTTGTGGTGGAGACCTGGGAGGTATTAACAGGTTAAGAGAAAGAAAAATCAGAATTAAGGTCCATGGCCAGGCCCTCCATCATGGTAACAGTTAATAGTTAGGGTCAATATTTCAGCTAACATGCCTAATAATGATTATAAAGTACTTTAATATCTATTGGTTGAGTAATAGTAAAGCTTTATTATTTTAATCAGTAAAATCACTCTGGACTATGTGAAGAATGCCGAAACAGTTCAACAAAAGAAAGCAACAAAGATTTCCTTTTTTTTTTTTTTAACCTAACTAAGGTTAGGATTGAATTTAAAGAATTATATACAGCTGTTGTTTGAAAAAAAAAAATCAGAGCCTCTTTTATTCTAAAGATGCAAATTCTCTGATGGGAAGATTTCAAAACTCTTATGTGTGGTATAGATCAATGATTTTCTTTCAAGTAGCATTCAATAGCTGTACTTTAGCACAGAGAAAGTACATTTAGTAGTAAAATTATACATTGACAGCATAATTAATAAACTCAACATTGAGTAGAGACTGGTCACCTAATTTTAAAGCAGGTTCTTTAGAGACTGAAAATAAAGCTCTATTTGTCATAGGCTCTTTAAAGTTTTAACTTCTACAAAGCTAAATTATGGTTAAAGGCAAAACAAGGTTTTCATACATAAGGCCACTACAAATGATTACCTTTTATTTTAATGAGAAGGTAAAGAGGAAAAAATGAAGATAATCGGTTATATTAATTCTTCATTTTATTCCAGATCAACAACAGGAGAATGAGGACATTTTTTCATGAAATTAAAGAACAGAAAATTTGCAAATCAATTAGGAAGGCTTATTCTACAAAAGTAAAAGTATATTTGGTTTGTGGGAGTCACACCATCAAGTTATCAATATAAACAACATTGTTAGCTTTCAAAAGAGAGGACACACTTCAGCACATTATAATGGAAAATAAAATACATTAAAATGTAATAAAATACGTGTTTTAAGGCCTGAATTAGTCAGTATATGTGGGTAGAAATTCATATACATAACCTAAGTAAAAGTTTATTGCTGAAATTTCAAATGTTGGCCTGTGCATGGTCATCATTCATTACAACTAAAAAGAAAAAATACTTTATACTTAGAACAGACTTGGGTAATAAGAAAGAACTATTTCATTTAAGTTGTTACTAATTAGTTTCAAAATCTAAATTCTCTTCCATTTCTTAAGTGTTTTGTGGCTTTGCAAGTTCAGTTAAGAGAACAGCAACTTTTCTCATTTGATCTCACTTACAACTATGTGTATCACAAAGGCCTGGAGGAATTATGTATATGACCTTCACATATAAGAACCTAACAATTCAACCAGTACTTGTCCATCTCTATTCCCTAAGAATTCCCTATCCCAATCCCTCAGCATCAGCCAGAGAATAAGTTCTTTGCATCATCAACACCTGTCATTTCCAAGAATGTGGGAGCAGTAGCCAGTCAGCAGCCCGTTGAACAGCAGCCAACCAAGGTCCTAGAAGTACTAGGGAAGGGTACACAGAATTCAGGAGGCACTGCAGGCTAGATACCTTCATTTCATTCAAATACACCAGGAGAAGATAAATTAAAACTTTTTAAATTTTCTTTAAAAAAGGAGGATTTAACTGAAGAAATACTTAGGAACAAATAGCAAACTATTATTTATACAAGTAGCATATGCAAGTAGTTATGCAAAAACATCACACTACTCAGAAAGTACCGCTGGTTCCTTACAGCCCAAATTTATATACCAAGCCTAGAATTTAAACCCTAAGAACATGGGTGAAGAACACTGAGTAATTAATTGACAGAACTATTCAAAACATGCCCTAAATTTCAAATAGCTCTTTAAAGAAAAGTACCCTTTCTGTGTAGGAAAAAAAAACTATATTTTTAAGAAGAAAATTATGACCTAAAATAAAGCTCCTCAACTGTAGTTGAAGGACAAGAAACAGGCAATGGCTCTGAGTTAAGTTTTTCCTTAGTCCTTTATTATCTACAGAAATCTGTTGATGGTTTGACTCAACCAAGATCTATCAGATATTTCAGGGGTTTTATTAATTAAAAGAGTTATCAGAAGTAGTCTTTTCTCTACTGGTGGTTGTCCCTTGACAGACTACCATAACAAATACATTTAAGAGGCAGAAGCTAACTTTCTTAATTTCTGACTTCTTTGAACTAAACTCAGTATTAAGCTGATTCCTGTGAGGTGACTGTATTAGTCAGGGTTCTTTAAGGAAACCAGAGATATCTGTAAATAGTTTGAGATTTTATAAAATTCTCTCACATGACCTTGGGGATGACAAGTCCAGATTCCACCTGCAGGTTGCAAACCAGGGGCTCCGTCCCAGCCCTGAGGCAGGTACCCACCAAAATAAAGCCTTCACTGCCCAGCCTCTGGCCTGCCCCAGGGAGTCTGGACCTCCTCCCAGCACTGATCCAGGTACCAGTCAAATTCTGGCATGCACTGTCCAACCTCCACCCTGCCCTGAGGAACCTGCCTTCCAACCTTTGCCTGAAGAGATTAATCCTGTCGCACCGGCTGAAAATGCAAAGGAATGTCCTGAGGTCAGTAGCTTGCAAGGCATTTCTAATCCTTCTCCTCACCCACCCTCACCACCCCTCTTCTCTTCAAGGCCTATTACTAGACTAAAATCATGACAAGCCCCCAAAGGTAAAATACAGAGTGTGACCCATGAGGAAGTACACTATACTCTGAAAAAACCACATGACTTTTTCAACTTATATAGACAGAAATCAGGGGAATTCGTGTGGGAATGAATACTAAGGGCATGGGATAATGGTGTAAGGAATAAAAAGTTGGATCAGGCTGAATTTGTTGATTTGGGCCCATTAAGCAGAGATTCTGGATTCAATATTGTAGCTCTAACATTTTGTTCAGGTGGCTGACATAAACATGGACCAAAAGATGGCCTAGCATGTCACAGGTTGAGATGCCCATTTTGCCCTGGTATACAGTAGAAGAGGGAATTCAAAGGCTTAAAGAGATTGGACTGCTAGAATGAATTTACCATTTAAGACCTGCTTACCCACCCTAGGAATGGTCAGAGGATATACCTTTAACCTGGATTGTGAGTAATAAATTTATAAGACTAACTCCATTCTCCATGAAGAGCTCTGTGGTTGCTCATCTCTGTAGACCAGATATTACCATAGGGAGGGCTGTAATGGAATTAGAACCCTTAAGTATTACGAGGATGATCGGCTTTCAGGCCTGTAAAAGTCAAGTGCATTTAATCACCAAAGACAAGGTGGGTGTGGCTACCGCAATGAAAGGCAGACTCAAAGCAGCAATCAAGAGTCTGAGTCATGTGAGTTACAGCATTGGCTAATAGATCATGGGGTACCTAGAAGTGAAATAGATGGGCAGTCTACCAAATTCCTTCTGGATCAATATAAGCAGAAGAGTTCTAGGTAGAGTGAACAAAACCCTAATTTGAATTACAGATGCAGAGAACCATAGCCCCTTAATCAATTCCCAGACTTGAGCCCCTTGAATGAGGAGAAGGACAGTTCCCCTGGGAGAAGGATCCTGTTAAACTGCCAAAACGTTGTACTGTTAATTTTCCTCCCAGCTTTCCCCACGGAGACTTACTGCCTTCTACCAGAGTAACTGTACGTGGGGGAAAATGAAATGATCAGATATTCTGGGGATTACTAGACACTGGCTCAGAAGTGACATTAATTTCAGGAGACCCAAAACATCCTGTGGTCCATCAGTCAGAGTAGTGGCTTATGAAAGTCAGATGACTGATGGAATTTTAACTCAGGTCCATCTCACAGTGGGTCCAGTGGGACTCAGGACCCATTCTGTGATTATTTCCTCAGTTTCAGAATGCATAAATAGAACAGACATACTCAGTGTATAAGTCAGCCAAGAAGGTGCTGATGCAGTACCAGAAATCTTTTGGCTTTTATAAAGGGCATTTATTTGGTGGTAAAAGCTTACAGTCACAAGGCCATAAAGTACAAGTTACCTCCCTCACCAGTCTGTTGCCATGTGTTGGAGCAAGATGGCTGTCAGTCTCAGTGAGGGTTCAGCCTTCATCTTCCTCTTAAATCTCCATGGTTCTAGCTTCTTCCATTCTCAGCTGTAGACGGGCATTAAGCTAGTCCCTCTTCCTGGACTCAGGTACTCTGCTTTCTCCACAAAGCCAGCTGTAAACTATAAAACAAACAGCTCCAGCATCAAAACTCAACTCTATGTTCTCCTTCTCCATATGTACTTCGAGGGAGCATTTGTTTATATAGTCCACAGCTGTAGGCTAGCTGTAGGTGGGGACTCAAACTGAGTCGCCCAAATGACATGGTCAAATAAAAGTCCTAATCTTGATTTAATAAAGTAAAAGTGAAACCTCTGAGTCTAATAGAATCTAATATGCCCAAAGGAACAGCCCAGTTTACAAACTCAATCCAGTATTTATTTTTGGAGTTCATAAACAATACCAAACTGCCACACTCAGTAACTGGCAGAATCCCCACATTGGATCCTTGACTTGTGGAGTGAGGGCTCTTATGGTAGAAAAAGCCATGTGGAAGCCACTAGAACTGCCCTGCCTAACAAAATAGTAAATCAAAAGCAATGCCAGATTCCTGGAGGGATTGCAGAGATTCGTGTCACCAACGAGGATCTGAAGGATGCAAGGGTAGTGATTCCCACTAGATTCCCATTCAACTATTTGGCCTGTGCAGAAAACAGATGGATCTTGGAGGATGACAGCAGATTTGAAATGCAGCTACTGTTCCAGATGTGGTTTCATTGCTTGAGCAAATCAACACATCCCTTGGTACTTACTTTGCAGCTATTGATCTGGCAAATCCTTTTTTTTCAAGTGCCATTTTAGGACCACCAGAAACAGACTGCTTCCAGCTTGTAAGATCAGCAATATACCTTCACTGTCCTGTCTCAAGGGTATATCAACTTTCCAGTCCTATGTCATAATATTGTCTTCAGGGACCTTGATTGTCTCTCCCTCCTACAAGACAACACACTGGTCATTTATGTTGATGATATCATGCTGAAAGGACCTAGTGAGCAAGAACTAGCAAAGACTCTAGACTTATTGGTAAGGGATTTACACGAGAGAGGATGGAAGATAAATTCAACAAAAATACAGGGGACTTCAACCTTGGAGAAATTTCTAGGTGTCCAGTGGTGTGGGGTATGTATGCTGAGATATTCCTTCTAAAGTGAAGGATAAGCTGTTGCATCTGGCTCCTCCTATGATCAAAAAAGAGGCACAATGCTTAGTTGGTTTCTTGGGATTTTGGAGACAACACATTCTTCATTTGGGGGTGTGCCCATTTACCAAGTGACCAGAAAAGCTGCTAGTTTTGATTGGGGACAGGAACAAGAGAAGGCTCCATTAGACACCGCAGAGACCTGGAAAGAGAGATGAGCTGATAGTCTACAGCTAACCTAGTAGAGCAAACAGAGCATCTGAGCCCAGAAAGAAATGAGCCCCAGGGAGAAGGACGACTCTTATGCTAGCCTATAGGTGGGATCAGAAGAAGCTGAGATGATGGAGTCTTAAAAGGAAGGAGGAAGGCTGAACCCTCACAGATGCTGCCTGCCATCTTGCATCAACATGTAGCAACAGACTGTGGGTGAGAAAGTACTTCTAATGGTACCTTGAGTTGGACTCTTTAGGGCCTCGTAACTGTAAGCTTCTACCCCAAATAAATGCCCTTTAAGAAAGCCAACAGAGTTCTGGCACTCTGCATCAGCACCCCTTTTGGCTGACTAATACAGTGACTTAGACATCCAAAACTAGCATTCCAACAAAAATTTTTGAGGTGATGGAACAGTTCTGTATCTAGACCATATTAATGTTAACATCTTGGTTATGACATTGTACAATTGGAGGTAAATATGTAAAGGGTACACAGGATCCTTTTGTATTATTTCTTAGAACTACATGTGAATCTATATCTCAAAATTAAAAGTTTAAATTAAAAAGTCAGACTTTAAGGGTACAAGCCAATTCGCTATTTCTTTCTACTTTCATCCTCAGCTCTCCTAAATTCTCAAAAATGGTAACTAAAAAAAAAAACACTATTTCTATATTTTTCATGGCTTATAGACTGTAATACATGAAATATATTTATGCAACTATTTTCCAACTCTTAGTTCAATGAAGTACGGAGTCAGGGCCATTTTACTAATGTTCAAATGAGAAACTACTAATAAAATTTTAAAAGATACAAGTCTCCCTGAATCCACAAATTCTCCGGCTATGGGGAATTTCATGAATATAGGCCCTTGTAGCAAAAGCAAGACTTGGAGAACTAGACTTGGAGAAATAATCATGTAAAGATTCAGAAATGTTGTTTAGAATAGTTATTAAAATAAAGAGGAAATGCAAAAAAAAAAAAATCTATGACATTGCACACATGCTAATAGTGAGGTATTTACAATTAATTTCCTTGATCATTCTATACTTGTTAAAATCTTTTTAATCTCTCCTTTCCTACAGATGTAATTAACTACTAATAAAGTCATTTTGTTTTGTTAGAGATTATACATATCAGTCAGTAATTTTTACTTTTAAACAAAACATAACACCTTTCTTATTTTTTGATTGCCAGACAATTAGGACCTGCCTTGGTCTCAGAGACTCAGAGTAACAAGGATGTTAACAATAGTTATAGTTTTAGATAACCTTTACTTAAAGTCCTGGATTTAGAAGAATAGATATTTCTCAACTCCCTCCTTAATTAACAGGGCTCTAGAACTTTACATATGTCTCTGGTACCTACCTCTTAAACTGCACTGTCATTAGTTGGTCTGACAAATAGAACAGGTGATAATAAATTTTAAAATGATGAAAAATATAATAGATAATATTAAGCCATTACAATATGCCAGGAACAGAATAAAGTAACTCACGTACATGATATCAATTAGTCCTTTCAAATCTCTAGAGTAGAGTAGACTTTAAAATTGTCTCTATCACAAACATGAAATTATTTTCAGTGGACTAAATAAATATGTCCAAGATGTTACCACTCATAGAGGTGCTATTCTAGCCCAGGCAGTCTGACTCCAAGCCCCTTGGGCTTAACCTCATCAGGAAGCAGCACACAGTCTTTAGTTAACATCCTACTACCTGACAAGAGACAGGAGCACAATGGGGAGGCTAAGGCCAACTTTTGGTTACCGTCATTTACTGTTGCTTCAATACAAAAATCCCATACTTTACTGACATCTAATTCACTCTGTAATTATCTTATTTGCTAATTCTCCCAAAGTGGAGTCATGAGTAATCATAAAAGCAATTTCAGAATCCCATTTCTCAGAAAAAAAGCAGCACTGTACAAGAGTACAGTGCCAAAGATCACCCAGCTAAAAAGTTCAGTTCAAATACTGAGTGGAAAGCTTGTACATTCCAAAACCAAAACCCTCCTGGTTGAAGAAAAGTCATAAGGAAATTATACTCATATTTCAGTTAAGGGGATTATTTACTATAGAGCTAAGTCAACTCTACTGTTCTTCTTTAGTATCCTGTCTACATTTCCAGAGAATGTTTGCAAAAGAAAAATTTTAAAAAGGTGGTACTTCTATTAAGGTGGACTCTCTATATAGCTTAATAAAAACTATTTCCTTTAATGTAACCTACTGCATTTCTAATTCCTTTCCTACTGCTTCCTTTCATGCCTATATTCTTGCAGTTCCTACAGTCAATAAGCTGTTGGAAGAACTGAGTTTAAACAGCGAAAAGGAAGTATACCTACATAGAATCTGATTAAGAAGAAAAAATATCCTGACGATAAAGCACAATAAAGTTGATATTAGTTTTTTTTTATTCATTTTTTAAAAAAATATTACATTAAAAAAATATGAGGTCCCCATTCACCCCTGCCACCCCCATCCCACCACTCCCCCCACAGCAACACTCTCTCCCATCATCATGACACATCCATTGCATTTGGTGAGTATATCTCTGGGCATCGCTGCACCTCATGGTCAATGGTCCACATCATAGCCCATACTCTCCCACTTTCCATCCAGTGGGCCATGGGAGGATCTACAATGTCCAGTAATTGTCCCTGCAGCACCACCCAGGACAACGCCAAGTCCCGAAAATACCTCCACATCTCATCTCTTCCTCCCATTCCCCACACCCAGCAGCCACCATGGCCACTTTTTCCACACCAATGCCACATTTTCTCCATTATTAAGCACAATAGTTCATGAATAGAATATCATTAAGTCCACTCTGATCCTTACTGTATTCCTCCTTCCTGTGGACCTTGGCTTGGTTGTGTCCATTCCACATCTATGTCAAGAGGGGGCTTAGATTCCACATGGATACTGGATGCAATCCTCCTGCTTTCAGTTGTAGGCACTCTAGGCTCCATGGTGTGGTGGTTGACATTCTTCAACTCCATGTTAGCTGAGTGGGGTAAGTCCAATAAACCAGAGTGTAGGAGCTGAAGTCTGTTGAGGCTCAGGGCCTGGCTATCATATTGTCAGTCCAGAGACTCAAATCCCCTAGGTATATCTTAAACCCCAGCACCAACTACAATTCCAGTAAAGTAGCATGAAAGGCTTGTGAAAAGAGATCCCATCTGAGTCCAGCTCCATCACGCAGAAACACCAACTCCAAAGAAGGGCCAACTGACATGGCAGTGAACTCCATCTGCCATGACCATACAACCTGTGGGTCTCTCTAGCCCTCAAAAGAACCAATACCTGGGGTTGTATCTACTTTATCTGTCTCTGAGACTCCGCTCAGGTGTGCATAAGGGGAATCCTTCTGACAACCCCAGACTCTTTTTCAGAGACTCATAGCCATATAAACTCATTTGTCCTTTCCATTTCCCCCTTAATTTAGGTCAAACAGCATTTTTAACTCCTGTTATTATATGTAGACAGGGATATTCTGCAGGTTCGCGTTGAACCTTTAATTCAAGGTCATTTTCTAGTTACGTCATCAGCTGGTACTTGGTAGTGATCCCTCGGTGGATATTAGTTCTTTTCTTCTGGAATTCACTAAGTATTAATATGTTTACTTGAGTAAAACAATAAAATTTCAATATATTTTCAGTAAAGAATTTAATGTAAGATTAATATTTTTTAGCTTTTATTCCTAAAATACCATTTTCTAGTATGAGTTTTTGTAGAATAAATGTAAGTTTAGGAAAATGACATGGAAATGACATTTATACACACGATAGAGTTAAAAAGAAAGTTTGACTAGGAAATAACATCAGTATTTAAAAATTATTTTATATTCTCAGTTTTCAAAGGGCTAGTTAAGCCAAAACTATAACTTAGGACATGGTTGTTACAGAAATATCAACACCCTCTTTTTTTTGTAAAGTTTCGCTAAAATGTTTGACTTTAAATTGCAAAATACATTCCAAATTAACCTTTTTATATAGTTTATTCTAAAAGCATACCAAACAGGATTCCCAGACAACACCCTACCACCAACAGCTTACATTGTTGTGACACATTTGTTACAAATGATGAAGAATAGTCACAGTATTGCTTCTACCCACGATTCGTAGCTTATATTTGGTGTATTTTTTTAAATTCTGTTAACACCATGTATTAATACTGTATATTTGTTATAGTTCATTAGAGAATGTTTCCATATTTGTGGTTAACCCCTGTCCATCATTCACCACCGGGTTCACTGTGTTTTTTTTTTTTTAATTTATTCCCCCCGACACACACTTGTCTGCTCTCTGTTTCCATTCGCTCTGAGTTCTTCTGTGGCCACTTCTATCCTTATCAGCGGCATTGGGAATCTGTGTTTCTTTTTGTTGTGTCATCTTGTTGTGTCAGCTCTCCCCCTGTGTGGCACCATTCTTGGGCAGGCTGCACTTTCTTTTGTGCTGGGCAGCTCTCCTTATGAGGAGCACTCCTTGCACCTGGGGCTCCCCTATGCAGGGGACACCTGTGTGGCACGGCACTCTTTGTGTGCATCAGCACTGCACATGGGCCGGCACCACACGGGTCAAGGAGACCAGGGCTTTGAACCGTGGACCTCCGACATTAGGCCAAGTCCACTTCCCAGTTCACTGTGTTTCGATACACAGTCCCTGCCTTTTACAATCCATCCAAAGTGTATACTCAGTGGCACTTATTTTCATCAGAGTTGTGTTGTCATCAACTCAGTCCATTTCAGAATGTTTTCATTACTCCAAAAGGAAAAATTCCACATCCTCATTATTGACCTTTAACATGGATATAGTAACTTCTTTGCTATTGTTGTAATAATATTAAAATATTACTTTTAACTATGTCTATGTTATATTAGTTGTATTTTTCTCATGTATCTCCATATTGTTAACACTTTGTAATAGAGGACATTCTTGTATTTGTACTATTAACCACAATCATCACTGACCACCAAAATTACGTTAGTCTCCAGATTATTTTCTAGCTTGATTTCAATGGACATTAACCTCCCTAGACTGTCCTATTCAGCCACAGTCACATTTATAAATCGGCAGCATTAGCAATCCGAATTCATTTCTTCTTAAAGCTAAATAGTATTCCATAGTATGTATATACCACATTTTGTTTATCCACTCATCAGATGACGGATGCTTGGGTTGTTTCCATCTTTTAGCAACTGTGAATAATGCTGCTACAAACATCAGTGTACAAATGTCTGTTCACATCCTTGCATTTAGTTCTTCTGAAAATATTCCTAGTAGCAGGATTGCTGGATCATATGGCAGTTCTATATTTAGCTTTCTAAGGAACTGCCAAACTGTCTTTCACAGAGGCTGCATTTTACACTTCCACCAACAGTGAATGCATGGTCCCATTTTCCACATCCTCCCCAGCACCTGTAGTTTTCTATATATATATTTTTAAATAATGGCCTTTCTATAAGGTGCGAAATGGTATCTCATTGTAGTTTTGATCTGCATTTCCCTAATAGCTAGTGATATTGAACATCTTTTCATGTGCTTTTTGGTTATTTGTAATTTCTCTTTGGAAAAATGTCTGTTCAAGTCTTTTGCCAATTTTTAAATTGGGTTGCTTGTCCTTTTATCATCGAGTTGTATGGTATCTTTTTATAATAGAGAGATCAAACCCTTACTGGATATGTGACTTCTGAAAATTTTCTCCCACTAAGGCTGCCTTTTCATCTTCTTAAAGTAATCTAAAGCACAAAAGTTTCATTTTGAGGAGGTCCCATTTATCTATTTTCTTCTTTCATTACATGTACTTTGGGTATAAGGTTTAAGAAACCACCACAAGATCCTGAAGATATTTCCCTTCATTTCTTCTAGGATTTTTAAGGCTCTAGCTCTTATATTTAGGTACTTGATCCATTTTGAGTTAATTTTTGTATAAGATGTGAGATAGGCATCCCCTTTCTTTCTTTTAGTCATGAATATGCAGTTCTCCCAGTACCATTTGTGTTCTGATCCAGATGGGTGGGTCTGCCAACCTTGTCAAAAACAACGTGACCAATAGATGAGAGGGTCTATTTCTGAACTCTCAATCAATTCCATTGGTCAATCTGTGTATCATTATGCCAGTACCATGCTGTGTTTTGTTTTGTTTTTTCCATGACTATAGCTAAGTAATATGCTTTAAAGTCAGGAAGTAAGAGTCTTCCAACTTTGCTTATCTTTTTAAAGACATTTTTGGCTATTTGGGGCCCCTTTTACTTCCAAATAAATTTGATAATTGGCTTTTCCATTTCTGCAAACAAAAAGGCTGTTGGAATTGGGCCTGCAATGAATGTGTAAGTCAGTTTAAGTAGAATTGACATCTTAACAATATTTAGTCTTCCAACTCAGGAACATGGACTGTTCTTTCAGTTTCTTTTAGCAATGTGTTATAGTTATCTAACTATTCCTAATTAGTTGATTCTGTTAGTTGCTATTATAAATGGGATTTTTTTCTGACTTCTTCCTCAAATTGCTCATTGTCTATAAATCCTAATGTTTGTGTATTAATCTTGTATCTTGCCACTTTGCTGAAATCTTTAATAATTATAGAAGTTTTATTGTGGATTTTTCAGGATTTTTTAGGTTATCAGCTAATAGCTGAAGTTTTAGTTCTTCCTTTCTTATTTGGGTACATTTAATTTCTTTTTCTTACCTAATTGCTCAAGCAAGAACTTCTAGCACAATATTGAGTAACAGAGGTGACAGTGGGCATCCTTTTCTTGTTCCCAGTCTCAGCAGGAAAGCTTTTTTTCTTTCACTGTTGAGGACAACATTAGCTAAAGGTTCTTCATACATGTACTTTTCTGTGTTGAGAAAGTTTCATTCTACTCTTAACTTTCAGAGTGTTTCCATCAAGAAAAAATACTGTATTTTGCCTAATGCCTTCTCTGAGTTAATTAAGATAATCAAGTGATTTTTCTTCTTCAATTTATAATGTGGTGTATTATACTAATTGATTTTCTTGTGGTGGACCACCCTTGCATACCAGGAGTAGAAAAACCACTTGATCCTGGGGTATAATCATTTTAATGTGTTTTTGGATATAGTTAGCAAGTATGTCATTGAAGATTTTTGAATCTATATTCACTAAAGAAATTGGTCTGTAATTTTTTTCATTGTAGTCTCTTTATCTGGCTTTGGTATTAGTGTGAAGCTGCCTTCATAGAATGAGGTTGGCAGAAATCACTTCTGTTCAATTTTTTAAAGAAATTTGAGCAAGAACGGTATTAGATCTTCCTTAAATGACTGGTAGAATTTACCTGTGAAGCCCTCTTCTCCTTGGCTTTTCATTTTTAGGAGGTTTGTAATGACTGTTTCAATCTCTTTATTTGTGATTGCTTTGATGAGGTCTTCTACCTCCTATAGGATCAGTACAGGCTGTTCGTGTGCTTCTAGGAATTTGTCCACTTCCTCTTTTCTTTTTTTCAGTGTACAGTTTCATAGTATCCCCTTATGATTTCTCTTATTTCTGCAGGGTCAGTGGTAACATCCCCCCTCTCATTTTTGATTTTAGTTATTTGCATCTTTTCTTTTTCTTTGTCAGTCTAGCTAAGGGTTTGTTGATCTTCTCAACTATTTCTTTCCTTTGGCTTGGTTTGGGATACATTTGCTGTTCTTTTTCTAGTTCCTCCTGGTGTGTAGAGTTAGATACTCAATTTTAGCTCATTTTTCTTTTTAAACATAAGCATTGAGGGCTATAAATTCCCCTCTTAGCACTATATCCCATGCATTTTGATATGTTGTGTTCTCATTTTCACTCATTTCGAGTATTTTCTGATTTCGCTTGCATTTTTTTTCTTTGACCCACTAGTTTGAATGTGTTTAATCTCTCTATATTTGTGAATTATTCCTTTTTCTGTTTGTTATTGATTTCCAGTTTCATTCTATATCCATTTGCTGTGTGCTGTCTGCTCATATTCTCTTTAGGAGGCACCGGGAACTGAACCTGGAACCTCTCATTTGGGAAAGAGGTGCTCAAATCGCTTCAGCCACCTCTGCTTCCTGCTTTGTTCTCGCTCTCATTTTGTTTCCTTTTTGTGTCTCTTGTTGCATTAGCTTGCCATGCCAGTGCATCACGCCAGCACTGTTTTGTTTGTTTTCTCCAGAAAGCACTGGGAACCAAACCTGGGACCTCCCCTGTAGTAGGCAGGAGCTCAATCACTTGAGCCACAATTGCTTGAGCCACATCCACTTCTCTCTTAAGTATTTTTAATGTCATCCATGTGTCTTTCATCCCCATAAGCTCTGTTCCTTTTCTTTGCTGGCTTTCAAATTTTCTTGATGCTCACCCAGTATCTTCTTAATATCCTTTATCTCTTTAGACATATTTTCTTTCAACTCCTTGGATTGATTTGAGAGACTTGTATGAACATCACTGATTAGTTGTCTTAAATCCTGGGTCACCAGGATTTTTGAGTTTTTCGTTTGGCAGGGCCATATGTTCCTGTTCCTTAGCATGGCTTGTACATTTTTGCTGATGTCTAGGCATCTGATTATACTGGTGAATTTACTCTGACAATCAATTTCTCTCTCTTGTCTAGTGATTTTGTTTCACAGTTCTTCTTTGATTTTTATTTCAACTTATTTCAAATCTTTAAAATTTAATTTAATAAAACAGGGCCAGTGATATACTAATGGGGTACAGACCTGATCCAAGGGTCCTGTGACACAAGAGACTCCAAAAAGTTTTTCCTCTTGCAGTTTCTCAGCCTGTCTGTAGGTGGTGCTCTTTGGCAAATCTTTCCATGGAGTATCTTTTAACCTCTACTTGCTGGTTAGGGCTGAGATTCAAAGCAGACTCTGCAGGCCAAACTCACTGAAGAGAAACCACTCTCCACCTTCCACTGTATCTTTCTTCTTCCCAGGGAGAAAGATGGCCATTCCCCAATCAATTGGGCAGTAGTAAGCCATGGATTTTACTGAGGCTGTTTGCCTTGAGGATGTGGGATGGGTGCAAGTACCTCATGGTTTTGTTTTGGCCTCTTTGTCTCTCTATACCTCTCTCTCCTGGACAGTATGGTGTACTTTCCTAGTCCTCAGATCCCCAAAGCAGCTCCCTCAGACAGTTTTTTGCCCTTACTCCATTGTTTTTGTAACAGAGTTGAGTCCTGCCAACCTACTCTGATACTGTCTTCCTCAACGTCTCTCTCACAGCTCTGCCTTGTATCTCTTTATCCTCATTGTCTAGTAGAGAGCTTGGTAATAGCAAGTACTTTTACATGCTGTGCTAATTCATTTAACCAGGGAGAAAAATAATTCCATTAAATAATTTTAAAAAGTAGTTAACCTGTGTGACACTAGCTCAAAGGGCAACATTCCATAGATTGGAGAAAACTATGGGAGAAGATTTCATGGGGGTGATGGGATGTGAACTAGACCTGTGAGAAAAAAGGGGCTTCTGTGTTGGGACATACCCAGGCATTTTTCCTTCTTTTTTGAGCCAAAGGCATTCTGTCTTTTATAGCTGTTTATAGAAACTATTTATCTTACCTCACTTTATCTAACTAGTCTACAGATATATTTAATGCTTTAAAAATCTAACAAAAGTAAAGCTGATAAATTAGTTTATGAAATCCACTTTAAATATCCATCTCTGAAAAATCAACCTGGGAATGGTCTGGGCTTTAAAATGTTTATTTCATATTGTCATTAATGGATGTGAACATTTGTAACCATCAGTTTTAATCTACCTTAACCTTGCAATTTCCTATAATAAGCTTCACTTCAGAGAATCACAGAATTGTCACATCTAAAAGAGCATTTAGTCTAGCTTATCATTTTAGTGATGAGAAAACTGCAGCCTGAATGTTGGACTTTCTGAAGGATAAAAAGTTAAGAGAGAGTGGTGAATGTAATATGGCCCTGTGTTTTTCTAACATTCCTAAAACTGAGTTTCAATATATTCCAACCCTCTTTGTACTCCATTTTCTGTTCTTCCTCACTTTAAACTATTTGTTTAAAGAAAATGTCTGTATAACATACAACCTTACAAAAATGCAATTCCATTACTACAATTTCAACAGATTCAAGTAGAATACACACTTTCCTTACAAAGGAAGCCATTAATCTCTGAGCATCAACATGCATATTTCATTTAAAAAAATAAACACAACGCCTTTTAAGTCACCCACAATTTTATAAATGTTATAAATAACCCAAAGTCAATTTCAAATTTTACTGCAAAATAAATAAAAAATAATAATTTAAAAAGAAAAATTTTAGTGCAAACCATACCATTGAAATGGCAATTAACTTTTTTTTCCCTAAAGGAGAAACAGTTTAAGGAGCTGGGCCTTTGAAAGGGATGCAGACATTTTAATTTAAAATATTAGTTTTTTCTTTACGCATTCATTTATAAATGCAACAAATTACTATACTTATTTTACTTCTTATTCATTTTGCAACAATTCTTATAAATTGTATATGCTGAATAAATTAATACAAATAATAAAAATTATTCTGCTTTCCTCTTAACAATTCTTTTCTATTGGAGAGGGATAATTTCAGGAACTGTACTATCCAATATGATAGCCACTTAGTCACATGTGGCTTCTAAGCACTTGTAATATGGTTACCATGAGTTGAGATGTGTTAAGTGTGAAATACACACTGCATTGCACAGAATTAGAATGAAAAATATAACATCTTTTCAATAATAATTTATTCGAATGATAATGTTTTAGATATAAATAAAATATATTATTAAAATCAATGTCATTTATTTCTTTTTAAATTTTAATGAGGCTACTATAAAATTTTAAATTACATATAAGGCTTGTATACTACTCCAGCACAGCTTTAGAAACTTTAAGTAAGTGCATTTATTTGCTCTTTTATTCAGTGATCCATCACAGAAATACCATTTATTTAGCTACCCAGTGCTATCTTGTAAAAATCCCCCCTTTACTCCCATATTCTCTGGCAGGTTCTTCCACATTACTCAACTTTAGGGCAAAACCCTTTCAATGAGCCAATTCTATTCAATGCCTCCAATCTCCTTCTTCTCCTTCTTCCTTGAACCCACCCCTAACTGCCTTTCATTCTCACAATTTCACTGGAACAGCTCTTTTAGAGGCATTATCAAATGCAGTTGCCATTTCTCAGTCCTCATCTTACACATTTTTAAACAACTGATCATTCCCTTCATCTTGAAAGACTTTCTTCACTTGCCTGTCAGGAACCTCCTCCTTTGTCAGTGCCTCCATTTTCTCAACCTTTCTTAGATACTTCGATATTGGAGTGTTCCCCCAGGCTATGTTACAGACCTACACTTGATTTCACTCAGTCTCATGATTTAGGCTGACACCTAAATTCATTTCTCTCTATGGACTTTGCTAAAAACTCCAGCCATTTTTAACTGTCAAATGGATATTTTTGCCCAGATGTATAAGAATCTCTAGCCTAACACATACAATATTTATTCATTGACTTTCCCTTCCCCTAAGCCAGCTCCTTCCACTGAGTCTTTCCCATCTCAATAAATGGGGTCTACTTCATAGTTTCACATACCAAAATTTTTAGAGCCACCTTTGCTTCTTTTCGTTCTTATTTCCCCCACATCTTATCTATCATCAAATCTTCCTGAGGAAGCCTTCAAAATATATCCAGAATCTGGTCATGTCTTCTCCTCCACTGGCATCATCCTGTCCTAAGGCATTGTCATCTCCCACCTTTATTCATGCCTCCTAATTAGTATCCTTTTTTCCATCCTTGCTGCCTAACAATATGTTATCAACATAGCAACAACTGAGAAGTTGGATGTGGCTCAAGCAATTGAGTTCCCGCCTACCACACGGGAAGTCCCTGGTTTGGTACCCAGTGCCTCCTAAAAAAGACAGCGAGCTGGTGCAATGGGCAGGTGTGGCAAGCTGATGCAACAAGGTGACAAAACAAGAGACACAAGAAGAAAAACATAATGAGAGACACAACAAAGCAGGGAGTGGAGGTTCCCAGTGCCTCCTAGAGAGGCCAAGCAAGACAGAAAGCTGATGCAACAGGCAGGCATAGCAAGCTGCAACAAGAGACATAGAAGCTAAACCATAATGAGAGACCCAAAAAAGCAGTGAAAGGAGATGACTCAAGCAATTAGGTGCCTCCCTCCCATATCAGAGGTCTTAGATTCAGTTTTCCCTAAAGAAACAAGGAAGACACAGTAAGTGCAAACAATGAGGTGGGGGAGGGGGTAGAAATAAGTATATAATAAAAATATATATATATAGCAACAATAGTGATCCTATTACTGACATACAAATGAAATGATTTCACTTCCCTGTTCAAAACCTTCTCTTTTAATCTAGTAGGTCCCCAGTTCATTCAGAGTAAAAACCAAAGTTCTTATGGTGGTCCAAAGGCTCCACAAAATCTTCCCACCCCATGTGACCTCACCTCCTACCATTCTCTCTTCACACTCAACTCTGGCCACAGATGCTCCTTGTAACTTCAACAATCCAAACATGCTCTAGTCCCATAGACTTTGCATTCATTTTTCTTCCCATCACTGCACCTTCTCAGTGATGACTTCCTCTTTAGCCCATATAAGATAGCATCTAACACCCTCCCTTCTCCCTGCTGATCCCCTTTTATCCACTTATCATCATATGTTACATATTTATATTTTAATTATCTCTCTCTCCCTCCTCCAGAATGCAAGCTTGATGAGACACACAGTACATACGATATGTTAAGTAAATAAGGCATGTTAAGTACCCCATTGGTTGTCATGTACATGCTTCAAGTATACCTCACTCCATGAGGGGTAGGGGTGGAGACATAAACATGGAGCTATGAGTTCTATACCAGCAGTCATAGGTAAGGCTCTAGGGATACTCAGAAGAAGGCATTCCTAACTCCTGAGGGTAGAATGATGAGCAAATTCAAGAAAACCTTCCAAAGGAGAATATTTATTGCTGAGTATTGACTGCCAAGTGGTAGCACTCAGGGTATGGTGATAATAAGAGTTGGGGGAGGGAAGTGGACTTGGCCCAGTGGTTAGGGCATCCATCTACCACATGGGAGGTCCACAGTTCAAACCCTGGGCCTCCTTGACCCGTGTGAAACTGGCCCATGCACAGTGCTGATGTGCGCAAGGAGTGCCGTGCCACATAGGGGTGTCCCTGCGTAGGGGTGTCCCCACATAGGGGAGCCCCACGCACAAGGAGTGTGCCCCATAAGGAGAGCCACCCAGTGCGAAAAAAAGTGCAGCCTGCCCAGGAATGGCGCCGCACACACAGAGAGCTGACACAACAAGATGATGCAACAAAAAGAAACAGATTCCCGTGCTGCTGACGACAACAGAAATGGACAAAGAAGAACATGCAGCAGGGGAAGGGGAGAGAAATAAATAAAATAAATAAACCTTAAAAAAAAAAAAAGTTGGGGGAAACAGCTGGAGAAAAAGGAAATAACATACTTGGAAACCCAGAATGATAAGAACAGAAAAACTTAGAAATAAGTCTTATATCCAGATGCAGTATGAGGTACCTATGGGGGAAGGGGAAATGGGAGTGGAAGAGATGGGGGAAGTAAAAAGAAAAGCAAAACCACAATAAGTCCCATATATACCAGGGTAAATATAAATAAATAATATATATACAAACACATATATGTATGTGCAGGTTGGTATGTGTCCAGGTATACTTGAATTTCATGTGTGTTTGTGTGTATACAAAAATGATGAGGATGAATGGTGGAACTCTCAGGAATATGTAAGGTTCTTCTAGTCTTATCTTTTATTTTTTTCTATTGCTAGGTATTTTGATCTTAATAAAAATTTCTAAGTCCACAAGACTACAAATAGGAAATGAGATCATCTTTAACCTAACATTTTCAATTCCCCAAAATAAAAAAAAAGAAAAATGAGAAGTAACCTTCTAACCTTCACTTCTATTTCTTCCATTAGTTTACAGAAAGAGTTTGTAGAAATATGTAGATACCAGGATTAATGGCTAATGTCAAAACTAGATCTTTTTCTAAGAATGTCCTCTGTTCACTTTATCTTAGCAAAAGGTTCCATAAATTTACACAAAATGTTCCCTGGCAGAGACTCCCTTCTGTTCATCACGTACTGCCAAGAGCCAACTCCCAAATGGTGGCCGGCTGACTCTTCTTCACCCATAGAATCCAAATCAATAAATGATGTTTAGCAAAAAATATATAATCGAAGTGAAAACAGATACAATAAATAAAATTTAAGCTCCATTTAGAGGTGTGAATGGCAAGAGGGTGAGTTGCACAAAACTCCAGGATAATTTTTTTAAAAACATGGGATGCATTATAATAATAAAGTAACTAGAAGATGAAGTACAGAGAAGAATGTGGCTGGTTTTCAACGAGACTGCAGTAAGCTTTCCACTGCAGTGTGGCAAGCCTCTCTTAATAAAGCAAGATTAAAATCTTTCCAGTGAAAATATTTGTGTTATTTTGAACGCTGATTAAAACATTTTGTGCGAGCTCCAGCACAGGAGTGCCATATACTATGCAAGACCCACTGTGGCACTTGGCAGAAAATAAATCATCGAGCTCAAAAATCTGCTGTGGTTGCTGTCTTCATTACAGAGACCTTGCACACTGCATACCAAAACATCTATAATGTTTACGGCACCTGGATGCCTGCACTATTAAACATCAATACAATCTGTGTTCATATCATCTCCATGCTAATCAGATCGATTACTACTGATATAGTGTCTTGTCACAGTATCGTAATGCTAATCAAACAAATGGCACTATTGGGAGATCCTTGAGATATAAGCATTCTGTAAAAGAAAAAAAAAGGAATCAACAAAATTGTATATAGTGAAGTTGTGTTATGGGCAAGCAGACTGTCATCAGGTGTGGGGGTAGTGTTGCTGTAATTTTGTCAGCAGTCATTAAAAGGGGAATATAATACAGTTTGATGCCATAAAATGGACTTGAAAGGGAAATGAGATTACTGCTGCTGCTTAACATGGAAGAGGTAATTAGTTGCACAGGTAATTAGATACAGATTCCTAGCATATCCTAGCAGAAGTAGCAGATGATGGCAAAAGATAATATCTCTTGCCTGTTGAAAAGGATCAATGTCACAGTTGTTTTAGATCCAAAACAGCATCCATATCAAACATTCTAATCTCCCAGACTACAAAGATGCTGTAGTAGTTGTAGTAAAACATACTATCACTTAACAAAATTGAACAAGGGAGGAGGGTACGGGAGGTAGAATAAGGAGGGACATCCCTCCCCCTCACTGTAGCTAACAGGTCTAAGATCATGTGAATTTCTGTATCAGTTGTCACTTTGTGACACTCCTGTTTGAGAGTAAATTTCATTTATAGTAAAGTCCTCAAACAAAGGCAAAATAGGGGAAATGATCAATGATAGTACCCAAAATATGGAAAACCCTTTGATAAAATATTCCTTTAAATAATTATCCAAATAATTTAATATATATTTTAATATACACACATTTTGGCCAGAAGCATATATTTTATCAACTGATATACTCCTATCCTCGGATGTGGAGGCCAATGGGAGTTTTTGACTGAGTGACTGAACACTATTTTTTTCCTACTATTACAGAAGCAGAAAGACTTTCAATACCACCATGCTTTTGGTGCTCTGCCATTTTCTGCTGAAATGGATGCTAATGAAAAAATAGAAGTCCTCTATTAATTTATTCAACAAATATTTGTGAAATGCCTACCATGTATGCAATGCTGAGCCAAACCATACCTTCCTCCACATACGTGGGCCCCTCCGTCATTAAGTCATCACCCAGACTGCCACCTGGCAGCCATATGGATTGGAAATGTGGCAAGTGCTACCTGTGGGCCCATGGAAAATCCAGAGCAGACACAGTTAAGTCCTGAATTCAGCTACAATATAACAGACAGTCCCAGAGTATATATGCTGAATGCAAAATTAATGGGAAGAAAGAAAGGCATCTCATTATTCAGAGGGGTTTTTTTTTAAGTGATTTTTAAAATTTATTTAATATTTTACCCTCCCCCACCCCCTGCCCTGCTGTTTTTGCTGTCTGTGTCCACTTGCTGCGTGATCTTCTGTACCTATTTCTCTTTCCATCTTCTCGTTTTTCTCCTCTAGGATTCAAAACTGGGTACCTCTGATGTAGAGAGAGGTTACCTGTCAATTGCGCCACCTCAGTTCCTGGTCTCTGCTGTGCTTCACCATGACTCTCCCCTCTGTCTCTCTTTTGTTACGTCATCACTTGCATGGGCACTGGCTCGCTGCATGGGCACTGGGCTCACAGCGCATGTACAATTTTCTCTTTTTCTTTTTCTTTTTACCAGGAAGACCCAAAGATCGAATCTAGGACCTCCCATATGGTAGGCAGAAGCCCTATCACTTGAGCCACATCTGCTTCCCCAGAGGGTTTTTGAATCAGCAATTCTAGATAGTTGGAATGTTTCCCAAAGTAGTGTGGATAGTAGAAAACTGGTTCATTCATTACACTGAAAGAGTCTTAAGGTCTCCAATTTTTCCTTTACCTTCCCTGTCCACTTTATGGATCAGTAGGAGAGAGAATGGAAAAAATAAGATACTATTTTGAACATTGTTAAAAGACTATCAGAGGTAAAGGGATATTATCCTATGCCTATCCAAGCCTGTTGACTATTGGAAATAAGCTGATATCATGAATGAACTTCAATCAGCAAATATTCACTTTTTTGCTTAAGTGTTCATAATACAACTTTGCATTCACGTTTACTCTTAAGATGACAGAATGGTTTACCAATCGTCCTGCTGTGTAAAACAGTCCCATAGACAGATAAGTTGTTGTGCAACCTATACTGCCACAGAGGGCCCCATGATGGGTTTAATGCTCTGCTGTTGCCATGTTGAAATTTTTAAGTTTAAAACAAGAGGTCATGCATTTTCATTTTGCACTGGACCCCACAAATACATAATTGGTTCCACCCATAGAGGGGGATGGCCAAACTAAACATCCTTCCTATATGGAAGAAAGGCCTTTATAGAAGAAGACATGGCCTGATTTGCCACGTCCTTTTCTAGAAAATCTTTTTGCACCTTTAATTCTTAAGAATTAAAGAAGACTCAGAGATGATAAAGAAAGAGCAAAGATCTTTGGAGGAAAAAATACGGCTTTTACCACGATCTGGCCCATTTTGGAAAGAAAGGAAGAGATGCGGCTGTGGTGGGCTCAACTCTGGACTGGAATGGCCCTGAAGAGTCAAAGGGCCTGGGAAACAAATCTAGAGTAGCTGGCTTCTGTCACCACAGAGGAGGCAAAATGAAAGGAAAGCATATGATTCCATTTTCTCTAAAATACTGTAACATCATGGACCTCTGGGTCTGCCCACATTTGCTCACAATATTGCTCGTACAGCCTTGTGAATGTTAGAATAAACAAGCCTATTGAAAGTATAACCTACCATTTTTAAGTTTATAGAATCTACCAACTATGTTTCACAAAACACTTGGCTATTCTGTCCTAAACCACCCAAATTTAAAATCCCTGCCATTATATGGATTCTCAAAAGTTTCTACTGTCATGACGAATGGACTTTTCTCACTTATTTATCATCCTTGCCCCTCCACACCTTTTTTTAATTTTTTTTTTTTAAGGAGGTACCAGAGATTGAATGTGGGACTTCATACTTGGGAAGCAGGCACTCAACCACTGAACTATACCTGCTTTCCTTCCCTCCACACCTTTGGACTCAATTATGTTCCCTTCTTTGCTGATAACAAAGGCCTTGTCTTTTTCCTCTGCTTGTGAGATACAGTACTCTCTCTCCATTCTCTGTCTACTCTCTGACTGCTCTTCTCCTCATACCAATAACTTGACACTCTGCTCCTCCACCTCTGCACCTCCCAACCAACCACTCAAACCCTCAGTTTGGAAGGCATCAAGACTGGGACACTCAGTATCAGCTTATTGTCAGTGAACCTCATTACATATCCACAAATGGTTAGCAGGTATTTCCCACATGGATTCCAGAAAAGTGTTGATTTTTCAACACTTCTAAAACTTCTTCCCTCTCTGCAAAACAAGCAGTCCCTCCTCTCATCCTCCCTCTGCCATTTTGATCCCAGCCTCCTTACTGCCCTCCTGCTTTCCATCTCTCTCCTGAGATCACAACATGTACCTCCCTGCCCTTCTCAGAGCAGCACCCTCTCTGCTGGAATGCTGGGGCTTAAGTGCTCAAGACCACCTGCCTGTTCCTCAAGAGTCAGCTCAAATTTGACCTCCTCTTTGAAGACTTTTCTGGCTACTCCAATCCACAGTGAGCTCTCTGCATTTAAAACCTGTGACAACTTTAATTCCTGAGATATATACTATCTTGTCTTATGCCTCTTGTTGGATTGGTTGTCTTGCATTTTCATTTAGTTTTTCCTGTGAGTTCATTTCATGTCTATAATTACATTATATTCTGCTTGAGGGCAGCTATGTGATTTTGAATTTGGTGAAACCCCCAAAGGGTATGGAACAGAGCCACATATATAATGGTGCTCAATCAATAATGTTAAAGAAAGAAAGCAGCATTCTCATCTGCAGTTTTTTGGCCTTCTTTTGATTTTCAGAGTAGTTTACCACCATTCTCAAGTAAATTAATTTTATTTTAAAAGTATCACAATTTCTGGAGTGTTTCACTTTTAAAACTTGCTGTAACTGGCCAACATGCCGAAGGGACATCCCAGAAGTAGTTGGATTGTCATAAAGAGGAGGTACCACAATTTCCCCCATGTAAATCACAAACAAAATGGCTTCAGCTTCAGTAATATTCCGCTAATGCTTTTTAAACAAAGATATATGCAGGTGGCAAGTGACTCAGCTTCCAAAATAGGCTTAAATAAAAATAATCACATTGTTTTAGAACAGAAGATTGTGTTTAATTGGTAATTTGTGGGTTCTAAGATGGAAACACACTACTGTGGATTCTAATGTTCTGCTAATAAATGAATTACAGTAACATAATCTAATTACTATTCATCTCAATTGAACAGATAACTTTCCCTAAACAAAAAACAAAGGAACCAAAGAGATCCAGTTTACCTATTTTTGAACAGATGGAACTGAAAACTGATTTTAAAAAATAATGCCAAAATGCCTCCATGGGCTTGCTACATAAAAGGCTTAGTGTAATGATACATACCCTGTGGGCCTTTAAAAATGCCTCAACTGCCTGCCAGCCACCAGTAGTGACTGTAAAGCAGTCACAGTCATTAGGCTAAAACCCCATCTAAAAAAATTGCCTTTCTATGATGCCCTGATGTTAAACAGACCAACTGTCTGACAATCCCTCAAAGGACAAGAATCCCCAAGTGTCCTCATCTCCAGATCATTATCAGTATACAGAAAACATTTTTATTCTTTAGCAGTCCCAGCAAGTCTAAAATGAAACAAATAGATTTTATGGGGCTCGCCTTGCATTCAAGAGATATTATTGATTATATTTGTCTGTATAGCTTCATATGTTGCCTGGGTACCAATCTCATTTTTTTTTTTTAATTTCTGTGTGTGTTCTGCATCCCTAAAGCAGATCCAAGCATGTCCTTCTTAATAGTATTGAATACTTTCCTTCTTAAAAACTAGTATTTAACTTATAAACCATTAATCAAAATTGTCAAGTGTCATAGAAGTATATAGGGTACACAATAATTCATAAAACATAGAGATACAAAAGGCACTGGCAGGCAACACCCAGGGATTCACCAAATGAGAACTCACAGCACTGCCAATTTTTACTGGAGAGTTTGGAGCTAGAGGAATGGTGACAGCTCTCTTGATGTTCCATAATAGGGGTAAAATGTCTATGCCATGACAGCATGATTTACGATAAGAACTCGTAAAAATAGGTTGGGAACACACAGCTAATTTTTGACTCTGGTTTATGGAAATGCATGCTGCTAAGCCTCACCTCCTCACGGTCATGTATGAAAATGGAGCCAACCCACTAAGGCAAGAAGACTCATTAGGTGACTGAACCTTCTCTTCTTCAACAGTTGGCACAACTGGCAAAAGCTTGGTGAATTCTGTAAACAAAACCAGAGGCTTCTGACTAGTTGGAAGGATTGTTTTACTAAGGTTTGAAATTCTGGATGAGAAGAGAGCTATGGAAAACTGAGTTTGCAATTTGGCTCTTCTCTGCGCATGGCTAAGTGCACGCTAACACCACTTAGAAAATGAACTTTAGAAAACAGGTGAACCTGGTGTGGGGATAACCATCACACTGAGCAGCTATTTTCACATGTAGCTGATAGTTCAGGGGAGCAGTTAAGTGATTCATTCTGCATTCATTTCACAAACGGTTCCTGAGCAACTACAAAGCTCTACTTGAGGTATAAAATAGCTCTTGAATCTTCAAGGTTTTCACAATCAAACTTCAAAATCGGGCACATACGCAAGCAACTACACACCTGAAATATGGTATAATATAGTCTCCCTGATTAATAATCATGGTCAAAAAACTCTGTCTCCAATTCTTGTTAACAGTCATTCTCTAAGTGGAACAAGCATATAACTTGAGCAAAGTTCTAATGGTACAAATCTCAGACTATTTTCTTATCTTAAAAATATGGATAACACAATCTACCTCACTGGACTTTCATGAGGGTGAAACAATCTACATACATGTCAATAAATATCAGTTCTCTCTGGAAAAAAAAGTTAACATACATATACAACTGCTTTGTTTGAAGAACACTCTACTATTTTCAGAAGGAGAGTTTCTATTGTTTACGGTTTCATGATTTCTTAAAAAAAAAAATTAAAAAATAACTACAGGAGGTTTTAAAAAATAAAAATAAAAACAAAATGCTACCTTATTAGTTACAAAGCCACAATCCTATTTACAAAATATTTAAATTCCAATTAAACAACTTTCCCTTTATTCATCCTTAGAAGATGAGCCTGTTTCATTTGTTTTAACAGTTGCATCTCAAATTTGTTGACACATTCTATTAGTACTTTGACCCTTGTCTCATTAGCTACAGGCTCATTTGAGGGGTCATGAAGGAATAATTGGCCTCTCAGAAATTCCTATCTGCTGCTACCAGAAGTTAAAAAGCTTTACATTTGATCCTAGAAGAGATGGGAAATATAGCCACTATCTTTGTATGAATCCCCACAAGAAAAATGTCAGATTTGTGTATCTGAATACAGACAACACATCAATTTAAAAAATAATACTTTAATAATTTATGTCTCAACAGTATTTTGGAAAATAAGACAGTAATATAATTACCATTGGAAGTACTAAGTATTCATGAGAATGATGATAGTGAGAAAAAGGAGTGTGAAATAGCCATGATGGTGGTAATTTCTACCATTTCTTGGATATATACCATGTGTAAGGTATATCCATCTTCTCAAAACATTTCTTGGCAAATTCTTAAGCTAAAGTGAAGCAGAGAAATTGTTAACAATTTTTGCCCTGAGTCCCATTTTACAGTTGAGGACAGAAGTTCAGGGAGATGAAGTAACTTGCTCTAGGCTAATAAGCAGTAAATCCAGGATTTAAACCCAGTTTTTAATTGGTTCCAAATTCCAGACTCCCTTCATTACTTTACTTTGCCAAAATAATAAATAGCTGATGACAACGACAGTGCAAAAACCATTTGGAAAGTTATTTTTACTAGCACTTCCAGGGATACTGAGAAAACATAAAAATCCTTGTTTAAATGATATTCCAAATAGAATAGAGAAAATTAAAGATAATCCTTCCTAGGCATGGACTATAAAGTCTCTTACAGAACCATGGAAAGCTCATTTTGCTCATAGAGAAGTTCATTCTGTTGCACCTATCAAAGCAGTCTAGAGGAGGATGGAGTTTGCATAATCTTCAAAGTTGTACCAAGACTCCAAAAGCCATCCTGAATGGATGTCATGGTATTGTAGGTCAACCCTCAGAGGTTCGATCGTAGCATTTTAGAATATTTGGTTATTCACAATCACCCAACCTCCTTTAAAAGTCTTCTATGTCAGTACTGGGGGAAGGGCAATATTTTGCATTTCTGAGAAGCTCACTGATAATGCCATGCTTGTCCACACACCACACACTGAGTAGCAAGGTCCTAAACCACAGTCATGATATTGAAGAGAGCGTGAAGCAGGATCCCTGGTTCAGGGCCCAGAGAATTACCTATACTTTTCAATGTGGATTTTTTTTTTCAAGAAAGAGTATGAATACCAACATAAGAAGAAGAAGAGCTAATGTATTGGCAGCTACCAAAGATTACTCACTAGTTTTGTCCTTCGAGGAAATGGGGCAATGTTGCAATTTTTTAGACATGGGAAGCTACAAAAGTATTTTTCTTGATTACATGAAGTTTTAAAAGTAGAACCAAAGCGAGTCATTGTACTTCAAGTCAAAGTTGGTTCATCAGGCAGCTTGGAATTTGATGCTTCCGTGCAATGAGTCCTTGCTCTTTTCCTTGCTAGAGTGAAAAGGAATAGTCAAACACACATATGAGTATACTGAAGAAAATTGTGATACCAAAATGAGTCTCAGAGATGCTTCAGTCAAGACTGTCAGCTATCCCCTGGACCCTCTGAAGAGAGAAAGCCACAATGTGCTACCAGGTCTTGGGACCTAGATCTAGTTTGCCCCTTCCTGCATACCCCAAATTCTACAGCAGGGTCAGTGCAAAAGCACCCACTTGTAGCTCTGGGGGAGGAAGAGTGATGCCTGAATGATGATAAATGACGCTTGCTCCACAATGGCTGTACTCCTCACTACTAGTAACAAACTCATGCTCTTTCGTGGAACAATTCACCACCACCACTATATTAAGAGAGGGCTCCCGAATAAAATACACATAGAGCCTCAAAGTTCCTCTATTACCCTGATCTGAGATACACCAGGAATTTGCTTTTGGAAGAAGGCTATTCACAGTTTAGTGTTAACAAATCACTGTCCATGAAGTTCAAGAGTTTTTCTTATTTTTCACATTGAGGTATACAAGTTCAGACAACTTATTTTCCTCAGTCAGTGAAAATGACAATGGTGAGTTGTTATATGAGTAAAAGAGAAAAAAAAATGTTAAGTCTTCCTGTTCTCTAATGTTATCAAGCAAAATTTCAGACTCAACTCTATCAGCATAATCAAAATTTTGCCTTGAATACACAGGAACCTAGTAAGAAAGGACCATCAATTAAGGCTTACCACTTGTAGATGCTGAGCCTCATCAATCTACTCAAATGGTATTCAGCCAAAGGGGAAAAAAACACTACGTCAGTTACTGACACTTTTATTTTTTTTTAAGATTTATTTTATTTATCCCCCCCCCCCCCCCATTGTCTGCTGTGTGTGTGCATTCGCTGTGTGTTCTTTCTGTGTCCACTTGCATTCTTGCCATGCAGGACTGGGAAACTGTGTCGCTTTTTTGTTGCGTCAGCTCTCCATGTGTGCAGTGCCATTCTTGGGCGAGCTGTGCTTTTTTCACATGGGGTGGCTCTCCTTGCAGGGCATACCCCTTGCTCATGGGGCTCCCCTATGTGGGGGACACCCCTGCATGGTATGGCACTCCTTGCATGTGGCAGCACTGCGCGTGGGCCAGCTCACCACACGGATCAGGAGGCCCTGGGTATAGAACCCTGGACCCTCCATATGGTAGGCGGATGCTCTGTCAGTTGAGACACAACTGCTTCCCTTACTATACTTTTAAAAATAGTATTTTACATACACACACATCTATACACATGCAGATGAAGACCAGTTAACCCAAATAAAAGGAAATATTAACCGTATTGGCATACTTAGAAAAAAAATAAGAAAATATTAAGTATGTAACAATAACATGTAATAAGGTCATATTTTAAAAAGCACAGAACTCAAGAAAATGCTTTCCTCTATTCAATTTTGAGTAGGCATCTATTTTCAGCATTGTGAATTCAGTTGTCAAGAAAGAAGTTGCACAGAAATTCTGTAACCTTACACAACAGGTAATTCTAATGATCTTGCTTCTGAGCCTTCTCTGCCTGATTTTTCTTAATGAAATATGATAAAACGTTAATTCAAGATGCCAAGAGACATACATAAAGAGAAACATTGCAGCATATTTGTTCTAATATAATTACAGGATGTTGATTCCACTCCCAGGTAATTATTGCATTAGTTAGCTAAGGCTCCCTATAGGGTTATGCAATTTTTAAGGTAGTTAGACCAGATACTCTGTCCTTGGAAAAGTCATTTGTGTTCAGCTCCACACCAGCTGTACATTTCTGGGAGATAACAAGGTGTTTGCCTACTATGCTGTATTGCAAACTTTGTACATACATGGAACTATCAGGCAACATGTTAAACAATGTTAAATCACAAACAAATATTTCAAGTTTTCACAAAGAAAACTTTTTCTTTTGCTGGGCTTTGACAGTCCCTTTGAAAAAAGAGAGATGAATCTTTTAGAAAAGGGCATCATTTTATAGCACAATTTCCACATATCAGAGGCTGGCAGTTTGGAAAAGAAAATCATGGATCTAATCTATTCATTTTGAGAAGCACAATCCCAGCACATCAAAGAAATAAATCCTTTAGAACAGTCACATTATGTCTGATCAATATAAAAGGGTGCTCAGCTATTTCACACTTAATAAAACAATCAAAGTGAAAAGAACCCTGCCTTTCTTTCCCACTGAAATTCTACTAATCGTCAGTTAGAGTCTATTTAAACCTGAATGGAGTCTGGCACTTGACTTTTGTTGGCCAGTGAATCCAACATTGGCAAAAAGAATAAGCCCAGCGATATCTAGGATCTGTAAACCTAATTGAGAAACAAGCTATGAGCTGTAAGTACAAAAATTGATTAGGCACATGTAAGTACACAAGCCAAAACACCTCCAACCAAATAGTCAATTCCCTCATTTTCGCAATGGTGATAAAAGGTAGTCTTTAATCGTTTATAAAAGACATACATTGGGAGAAATCAAGTTATTTCAGAATCTTGCACTATGCCCATAGCCCATCAAGACATTTGCCTCCTAATATAACACGCTGGCCAAAATTCCTAGAAATTATCCATTTTTATATTGGTTTCTTCCATGAGTATCACAGAGTCACAGAATCTAAACAGTCTTTGAGTTGACCCCTGTCATTACGTAGATGCTCAGAGAGGTGAGGTGGTTTGACCAATGTCGTAAAACCATGATTTAGGATGAGGATTAACACCAGTACCCAACTACACCTTACTCAGTCCTTAACTCTATGACTTGGCTCAGTTGATACCTTAAAGCTTCACTTTAAATAAATTTAATATTTCAAAATAAAAAATTCAGGGAAACGGACTTTGGCCCAGTGGTTAGGGCGTCCGTCTACCACATGGGAGGTCCGTGGTTCAAACCCCGGGCCTCCTTGACCCGTGTGGAGCTGGCCCATGCGCAGTGCTGATGCGCACAAGGAGTGCCACGCCACGCAGGGGTGTCCCCCGCGTAGGGGAGCCCCACGCGCAAGGAGTGCACCCATAAGGAGAGCCGCCCAGCGCGAAGGAGGGAGCAGCCTGCCGAGGAATGGCGCCGCCCACACTTCCCGTGCCGCTGACGACAACAGAAGCGGACAAAGAAACAAGATGCAGCAAAAAGACACAGAGAACAGACAACCGGGGGAGGGGAGGGGAATTAAATAAATAAAAATAAATCTTTAAAAAATAAATAAATAAAATAAAATAAAAAATTCAAAGAGCCATAAACATGCCCTAAAATTTTGCCACTTTAAACACTAAAGTCAGCTAGTCTGCTGGTTGCCCAGAGATGCAGAAACTGAAAGCCTTATGAACCAGGCTAGTACTGTGTTACAAAAATGGGTTAATTTCTTTTATATTTGCAATTTTTAAAAACTGAATGGTCATCATTATAGAATGCTACAAGCAATCATTCCTTCATGCACCTTTCCTACAAAACAGCTATAATTGAATCATTCTGAAGTGATGACAATTACAGGAGTAAAACATTTATAGCATACATCTTTACACATCCCAAATAGCTAAGGGCATCTAAAGCAACCAGCAATTACAGCTTTCTGCTTTAAGTACTGAACCTTCCGTAAAGAGAGAAAAAAAAAATCAGTGTCAATCTTATAAACCTAAATAACTACTGTATGCTTCAGTTCTTTCTTCCTGTGTAGCATTCCTATAATTTACAATTTTCCAAAAAAAGACATCACTAATAATCACATACATTCTGTCAAAGCTAACAATAAAAAAAGTTCTGCTCTTAATCCTTATATATACAAAACAGCAATATTCACTTTGCATTTCCCCTTGATATGGTACCTCAAAAGAAAGAAAAATTTATACACTTATACATATGCACACACACACACATATATATACATACATATACATACCAATAAAATTGACAGACTTGGATAATTTGTTACCTTTAAGAAAATAGTGCTTTAATTTTAAGGAGCATATTATAGTACTAACAGTTCTTATAAAAGCCTGCTATACTCTTTTTTTCAACAAAAAATAAAAACAAATGATCATAAATGTCAAAAAAATAAGAGTACATTTAGAAGGAAAAGCATAGAGAGAGATTCAATTTAAGATTAGACTATCTCTGCAGTCCAAACCATCATTTTGGTTTTTATGTTCAACAGTTTTTTTCCCCTATATTATTGGCCAGTAACATGTCAATTAGCTAAGTCTAATAAGAATGTAAAGAATTTATATAATTATACACCTAGTTTTATTGCTTTGCCTAAGTCTATTGTCACCTCCTATAAAATACTTTTCATTAAAAAAGGCAATTTCTTCAGTCCTTTGATGGGACATAATTAGTTTTCTGACATATCAAAGTTACCTTGCAACACTAACTCTATGCTATAACACTAAAGCCAGGTGTGTCGTTACATGACTTTTTTTTACTTTACAGTGCCAACGGAACTGTTGATGGATGTCTCTGTAGTTTAACATCTGACAGTAGGTGCAAGTAAATAACATTTTTATTTTAAAAACTATAATACACTGTGATGATGAAAAGCAGAGGCAGCTTTTTCATTTACAACCTGTCTATAAATTTTGGCAGGAAATTGAAACTAATTTAATAAGTGCAGTCTAAGGAAGTTACTCAGTTCTAAGAACACGCAAGAAATAGTTAAATTGCTGTAACTAGAATTCTTTCTAAAATGAACAAAATAACAGAGTACAGCTCCTAACTGGTGTTTAAAAACTTATACATGTTATTTGGCTAGTCTTGAGTAAAAACACAGAGTTTCCTGCCTGCAAACTCATTACAATTATTACCATTACTAAATAAATCTTAATTTGATGCCCCTCCACTACATGCAAAAATTACTAGGATTTTTCTGTTCCAATTCAGAAAGTCATCAAGTATTAAGCCTTCATGAACCAGTGACTCCTTTGGTGATATTTTTGGTAGAGTTTACAGTAGGTATAATATACTTCACTTTAAATAAACTCACTAAACAAACTTTCTATAGTGGAAAGCTTTGAATTACATAATCTGTATCCCCAAATCACGGGCTTTTCAATCAAGATTTCAGACAAGGTAATGCAGTGGCCCCTACTGACAAAATTTAATACCTATTACAATTAAAACTTCAGTAAGAATTAGAAATGATTCTTAGAAAACTAATCCAAGGAAGCAAGATTCTGAGTGTCTGGAGGTAACTAGGTCTTGAAAAAGGGCTCCACATGCATGAGGATAGAACAATTCAGAATAAAGGCAAAGGCACAACTTGTTAAAGGAATTAAAAGTTTAAACACCAAGATAAATAGTCCCCTTTGTGTCTTATTTGTTAGGCCTACATACCTAGAGCAGGGTGGCTGCCTTTCTGCTTTACAGAAAAATCAAAGTCCTTTAATTTTGCTTATAGAAACATATTCCCAATTATTTCATTGATAAAGAATAGAAAAACAAAAAATGTGGTTCTCTACAGAAATGTGTTTTGTAACAGTTTAGAGGAAAAATTACATTTAAACTACTGGTGCCTATATAGTTTCTATAAAGCACTGAGTCAGTTAAGGCTATTGTATTTGCAAAGAGAGCTCTTTAAATGAACCTCTGGATTATTATACTTTATGAGACTTAAGATTTAAGCCAAAGTTAGTGTTTTCAATGTAATTATTTAGTTCAGTAAGTCCTTTATGTTTATCATTTAACTAACAGCCCACTACCCTAAGGCAGGAATAGATATTGCTGTTTTCAGAGGCCCAAGCCAACACCTAACAGCACCTCCACTGCCATGGTCCCCATCTCTGTGTACGAATTTCTCTTCGCCCCAAAACCTCAAAAGACTTTGGGAGAGGCCAATGAGAGTGATGCGAGAATTTGAAGGAAGAACCTGTGAATTGCTCTGAAAAACTCCTACTCAATTGTTAACTGGTTCCCAATGGCACCTAAAGGTTTCTCCCTGTAGTTTTTTCTTGCTCATTCTTCAGCAAGGTCCCTAGGGAGCTATCAATAAACTAATAATATGCTGTAAGATTTTAAGCCTTTTCCTTAATTCTACCTTCAAAACTCCTAAAACCATTCCCTTTTCACATACTTACAAATACATGTTATAAACTCTTTAAAAACTCAAGATGGATTAAGAACTGCCCTGAGAACAAAAATGTCATATAAATCATCATATGAAGAAGGAAAAAAAAAAAAAAAAAGCACTAATAGTCCATGGCATGAATTGGGAATAGAGATACACAAAATATTACCACTGGATTCTGTAACACAAATGCTTATAAGAGGCAAGACTCTGGATGACAGTGTATTTGATATTTGATAACTTAAGAGTTTTGTGTAGTTAAAAAGTATAATATAGTGGATGGTTGTTTCTAAATATGCTAGATACAGTTGTTAAGGAAAGCTATGAGCTCAAGACTTAAAATTCCAGTGCAGGAACAGCATGGAAGACATGAAAGCTTCTAGGTGTGCTCTGAAAGAAACATTTCTTGTAGCTGCAGTCTTGAGATTTCTGAAAAGCAGACCCAGAGTATCATTGTGTGAGTGGCTGAATAATAACATAAATTGATTTACCAGCTTTTCCAAGTGTCTGCTGTTAAACTCATGAGAAGGAAGGAGTTCCTGAAAATTGGATATAGGACATATGGGTTGATAATGATGATTGGTGGGGACACTGAATGCCTAGCTTATGTTGAGTCTCCTTTGACAGAGAAAAGCATAATAGTCTGTCCTGAGGAATCAGCCACCCTCCAATCTGCCCTGAGGAATTAGCTACCCTGTCTCCCTGAAAAGATTAACCCTCTGGGTGCCTGTTAAGCTGTAACTGCCCCATAAGGAAACAAACCTCCTACCTCCATTTGAAGAGATTAATCCTATTCTACTAGATGAGGAAAGAATGGAAAGCCCTGAGGTAGGTGACTTGCAAGACACCGCTAATACTCATTATAATCTACCTCCAACACCCCTCTTTTCTTCCAGACCCATTACTGGATTGAAGATCAAACACGTCCCAAAAAGTGAGGTACAAAGTATAACCCATGAAGAGGTGTGCTATACTCCCAAAGAACTGTATGATTTATCCAATTTATAGACAAAAATAGGGAATATGCATGGGAATAGAGATTAAAGGTTTGGGATAATGATGGAAGAAACAAAATTGGATAAGGCTGAATTTACTGATATGAGCCCACTAGGCACTGAAAAAGGACTCTAACAGTTTATTCAGGAAGTTGGCTGAAGTATGGACCAAAAAGTGGTCTGCATTACCTGAAGGTCAAAATGCCATAACTGCCCTGATATAATGTAGATGAGGGGATCTAAAGGCTTAGGGAGGTTTGAATGTTTGAGTTGTTCTATCCTAACCCAGGAATTTCCAGAGGACAAACCTTTCACCAGGACTGTAAGGAATAATTCTGTGAAGCAGCTCCATCATTCCTAAAGAGCTTTGTGTTCCCTCTTCTCTGTAGATCAGGTACTACAGGAACTGTTGCCACTGAGCTTGGATCCTTAAGCACAAATGAAGATGATCAGATCCCAGTATGGCAAGAGCCACAGGACAGCACTTAATCCCCAGAACAAGGCACTTTGTGTGACAATTCTGACAGCTGAGTCAAAGCAGTAATCAGAATAGTATGACTCACAGAGACTTATGACATTGGCTAATAGGTAATGAGGTACTTAGACGTAAATAAATAGACTGGAAGTCTATTAAATTCTTACTTGCTCAAAACTCTTCTGCTTATTCAGAGGAAGTGAAAAAAGTTTAACTTGAATTAAAAAAACAAACAAACAAAAAAAACAGATAGTCATGGACCTTCTTCAATTTCCAGGCTTGAGACTGTTTACAGACCCAGAGCCCCTTGAATGAAGGGAAGGCTGGGTCCCCTTGGGGAAGGACCCTGTTACACAGCCCACAATTTATACTGTTAATTTTCCTCATAACCTTCCCCAAAGGGATGTATGGCCATAATCAGTGTGACTGTGCATTGGGGAAAAGGAGATGATCAGATGTTTTTGGAATTATTAGACACTGCCTCAGAACTGACATTAATTCCAGGAGACCCATACATCGCTATGGTCCAACAGTCAGAGTAGGGCCTTATGAAGGTCAGGTCACCAATGGAGTGTTAGCTCAGGTCTTTCTCACAGTGGGTTCAAGGGGTCCCAGACCCATTCTCTAGTTATTTTCCAGTTCTTGAATACATAATTGGAGTAGATATACTTAGCAACTGGCAGAATCTTCACATTGATTCCCTGACTTGTGGAGTGAGGGATACTATGGTAGGAAAGGCCAAGTGGACTGCCCCCATCTAGCAAAATAATAAACGAAAGTAATATTGCATTCTTGGAAGGATTGCTAAGATCAGTATCACCATCAAGTACTTGAAACATACAGGGGTGGTGATTCCCACCACATTCCCATTCTACTCTCCTATTTTGCCTGTGCAGAAAACAGATGGCTCTTAAAGGATTATCATAAACTTAACCAGGTTATGACTCCAATTGCAGCAGCTGTGCAGATATATATCACCATTTGGGCAAATCAACACAAACCCTGGAACTTGGTATGCAGCTATTGACCTGGTAAATGTTTTTTTTCTCTCTCAATACCAGTTAGTAAAGACTACCAGAAGCAGTTTCCTTTCAGGTGGCAAAGCCAGCAATACACTTCACTGTCCTACCTCAGGGTATATCTACTCTTCAGACCATCTTTCCCTTCTAGAAGACATCACAATTGACAACATTACACAGATTATACCTAGTGAGCAAGAAGTAGCAACTACTCTAGATTATTGGTAAGTCATTTGTTTAAAAGAAAGTGGGAGATAAATCCAACAAAAGCACAGGATTCTTCTACTTCAGTGAAAATTTTAAGAGTCTAGTGGAATGGGGCATGTTGAGATATCCCTTACAAGGTAAAAGATAAGTTGTTGCTCTTGCCCTTCCTATAATCATAAAACAGACAAAACACCTAGTTTTCGTCTTTAGATTTTATTTTTTTAATATTTATTACTGCCCCCCCCCCATTCCCTCCATTGTCTGCTCTCTGTGTCCATGCACTGTGTATTCTTCTGTGTTGCTAGTATTCTCTTTCGATGGCTCTAGGAACCCGATCCTGGGACCTTCCAGAGTGGAAGAGTGGCAATCATTCTCTTGCGCCACCTCAGCTCCCTGTTCTGCTATGTCGCTTATTGTATCTCCTCTGTGTCTCTTGTTGCGTCATCTTGCTTCACCAGCTCTCCACGTCGCCCAGCACTCCTGTGTGGGGCAGCATTCCTATGTGGGGTGACACTCCCATGTGAGCCAGCACCCTGTGTGGGCCAGCACTCCACATGGGCCAGCTTGCCTTCACCAGGAGGCCCTGGGCATTGAACCCTGAACCTCTTATATGGTAAATGGGAGCCCAACTGCTTCAGCCATATCCATTTCCCTCCTCTTTGGATTTTAGAGGCAACATATTCTGCATTTGGGTGTGTTACTCTGGCCCATTTGCCATGTGAACCAAAAAGCTACTAGTTTTAAGTGGGAACCAGAACAAGTAGAGGTTCTGCAACAGTTCCAGGCTGCCATGCAAGTTCTCTGCTACTTAGGCCCTATGACCAGCAGATACAATGGTGCTGGAAGTTTCAGTGGTAAATAAAGATACTGCTTGGAGTCTTTAGCAGGCCCATTTAGGAGAATCACAGTGCAGACCCTTAGGATTTTGGAGCAAAGGCCTGCCATTCTCTGCAGGTAACTCTTTTCCTTTCAAGAAGAAGCCTTTGGCTTGCAACTGGGCCTTAGTAGAGACCACAAGCTTAGCCAAAGACCACCAAGATATCATAAGGCCTAAGTCATGAACTGGGTGTTGTCTGGCCCACCAAGCCATAATGTTGTGAGTGCACAGCAGCCCTCCATAATCTAATGGAAGTTGTATATGCGACTGGGCTCAAGCAGACCCTAAAGGCATAAGTTACATGAGGAAGGAGTCCAAATGCCCATGGCTCCCAATGCTTCTCTTTCCCAGCCCACAGCTATGGCTTCTTTGGGAGTTCCCTATGACAAGCTAACTGAGGAAGAGAAAACCCAGACCTTTAAAAGACGGTTCTGCAAGATATACAGGTACCATTTGAAACTGGACTTCTGTGGTATCAAAGGCCTGAAGGACAGTGATGAAGGGAAGTTCAAGCTATGCACCTGGCTGTTCATTTTACTTGGAAGGAGAAATGACTGGAGGTATTATACATTTGTAGACTGATTCATGGGCTGTGGCCAATGGTTTGGATGAATGGTCAGGAACTTAGAAGGAAAATGAAAAGTGGGGACAAAGAGGTCTGGTGAAGAGGTATATGGAGAGATCTTTCTCAATGGGTATGAAATATGAAAATATTTACATCCCACGAGAATGCTCACTAGAGAATGACTTCAGCAGAGGAGGATTTTAGTCAAATTGACATGATACCCATTCTGGGGATATCAGTCAGCCTTTTTTCCTAACCTCTCCTACCATTGTCTAATGGTAGTCATAGTGGTAGGGATGGAGGTTATTCTTGGACTGAGCAACATGGACTTCCACTTATCAAGGCCAACCTGACTATAGCCACTGCTGAGGGCCCAATATATCATCAGCAGAGACCAAAGCTCAGTCATCAAGATGGCACAATTCCCCAAGGTAATCAGCCTGCTACCTGGTGGCAGGCTGATTACATTCACTGCCATCATGGAAGGGGCAGAAATTTTTTTTATTATTGGAACACATACTCGGCATACAGATTTGACTTCCCTGAATGCAATGATTCCACCAAAACTAACACACAGCATTGATTCTTGTCAAGAAACCCACTTCACAGCAAATGAAGTGCAAGAACAGGCACATGCTCATAAATTCCCTGGTCTTACCATGTAGTTTCCTATCGCAAGCAGATTGCTTAAAGAGTGGACAGGTCTTTTGAAGACTGAATTACAGTGCCAACTGGGTGACAATACCTTTCAGGGTAGGGGCAATGCCCTCCAGGAGGCTATGTATGCCCTATTGGCATCAACTCTATGGTGCTCTTTCTTCCTTAGCTAGAATTCATAGGTCGAAGAATCAGGGGTAGAAATGGGAGCAGCACCACTCAGTATTACCCCTTAGTGATCCACTAAAAAACATTTCCTTCCTATCCCCTTCATCTCTGCTGGTCTACAGATACTAGTGCTAAAAAGAGGAGTGCTTCCACCAGGAGACACAACAATTATCCCATTGAACTGGAAGTTAAGGCTGGCACCTGGCCACTTTGGGTAACTCATGCCTCTGAATCAACAGGCAAAGAAGGGATTTACCATACTTACTGGAGGAAATATGGGGAATGAGACTATTAAGGGGAAATTGGACTGCTACTACACTTGGAGTAAAAGTCAGAACTTGCCTGGAATACAGGAGGACCCTTAGTTTCTCTCTTAGTACTACCATGCCCTGTGATTAAAGTCAATGGAAAACTGCAACAATCCAACCCAGGCAGGACCATTAATGGCACAGATTCTTGGGCCACCCCACCAGGTTAAAACCCAAAACCAGCTGAGGTGCTTGTTGAGGATTAAGGGAATATGGAATGGGTAGTATAAGGTAGTTATAAATAGAAATTATGTCCACATGGCCACTGCAGAAACAAGAGCTATGAGTATTTCTTCTTTGTAATATTTTTGCATGTATTCAAAAAGCAAATATCTTTATTTTCATCCCTATCTTACCCTCTTATTGTATAACATAAATTCTATTAACTTTATATCAAAGTATTTAAGTTACAAGATATCAAGTTCAAGAGTATTAAAAGGTCTTGCATCCTATTTTGGGAAAGGAGTTAGTGCTTTTCCAGTTGCAAGACAGTTGAATTATGTTAGGCCAAAGTATCACTGTTATTGTTTTTTTCAGAGATTAAGTATGGCCTAAGGAGATGTATACGGGTGTCGAGTTGACAAAGGGTAGACTGTGATGGTTAAATTCATATGTCAACTCAGATAGGTTATGGTCCCAGTTCTTCGGTCAAGCAAGCACCTGCCTGATTGTTACTGTGAGATTTCATGGATTTAAATCATCAGTAAGTTGACTGCGTCTATGACTGATTACATCCACAATCAGTGAAGGAGACAGCCTTCAGTAGTGAGAGACTCTCATCCAATCATTTGAAGGCCTTAAAGGGAGAACTGATGATTTCAGCAGTCAGAAAGAATAATTTCGACCACTATTTCTGCCAGCCAACTTCTCCTGGGGAATTCATCATAACCTTCATCAGAGTTCTCAACTTGCAGCCCACCCTATGGAATTCAGGCTTGCCAGTCCCAATGGTCACATGAGCCCTTTCTTATAATAAATCTCATATTTGCACATACATACATATATATACATATGTATGCATATGTGTGTACATATAGTAAGCTATATAGATACCCTATCTATTCTGTTTCCCTGGAGAACCCTGACTAATACAGTCCTTTATACCTCAATTTAACAATAACAACAAAAACCTTTCTCCATCCCATATATTCATAGACACTGGATGTCCTTTAAAACCTGGGAACTACAAATATCACAGTTGTATGTCACTTCTCTGTCATCTTCATTAACTGTAGTATTCTATTTAAATGAACTTTCTAAGCACCAGTTTAAGCACCAACACTTTATTCTAAATTTATTTTCTTAAAATTGTTCACAAATATGTTCTTGAACAGAATTACTGAACATAATTCACCTCTTTTTCCTTATAACTCACTTTAATCAGCATGAACATCAATTACTGTACTCTGCTATAATATTGGGCTTTCCTCTGAGGCATTTGTGTTTGAAGGGGCTATGGGTACTAATAGTACAGTTCCTACATTCTTAGTTCTGTTTTGTTTTAGTCCTGCTTTACTTTTTACTATTAACTTGCTTCTTCTCTCACTACAAACTGTCTACTATCTTGTCTTTCTCCTATTTGCTTCTAGAATCATAATGTGGACTTGGATGCAACTTTCCCAGACATACCCCATCCAACCTACCTAATGTCATTTCTAGTCTTTCATATCCTGCTTTTTCTCCTTTATCATCACAATATTGTTATATTACCTTATTTCGCTTTTTATCTTATTCTTCTAACTTGTTTATGGTATTCTACCCTCATAAGGATATGGATTCATAAATGCACAGATCTCTCAGTCTCATTTACCATCAAATGCTCAGCAACTTATAAAGTATCAGATACAAAATAAACGTTTGGGAAAGTGTTGTAAATGGATGGTGGGACACCTGGCTCCACAAATGAGTAAATGACTGGAGAAGTGCTGACCTTAGAATTGGAAAACTGAGTCTAAATTTGCCACTTTTTCTAGCTATGGGACTTTAGACTAGGGGCTTGGACCCACTGAGATAAAGTTTCTCACCTGTTAAAATGGAACTATGAGCTTTAACCATATGTTATTGCTGTGAGGCTTGAATGCAATAATGCAGGAGCCCGTGACCACAAATATAAGCTCCTTTATAACCTTCTGTAGGTAAATAAGCTGATAATCATGCCTAATCAAATTGTGTGGAAAGAAAGAACAAGTAAATCCTGAATAAAAATCTGCATATAAAGGACATAAGCTTTAGTGCATACACTTCTTATGCATATCTTAGCTGCTCAGGGGTCTTCCAGATTCAAAGCCATCTAATAAATAAGATATTCTATCCTTAGGATGAGGGACTTTTGAAAGACACACTGTTTACTCATCTCTGGATTTAAGAAGCAAATAAAGACAGAAAAATATAGGGGAAGATTAAAGCTTAAGGAGATGCAATTTCCAAAAAGAGATCTAGGTTAAAGTCTATTAGTAATTTAAAAAGCAAAACAATGAAAATGTGGCGTTCAAATAAGTAATGAAAAATAAGTAATTTCAGTAATGTTTGCCAAACTAGGCAAATGAAAAGCATCTACACAATTATCCAAATATCTGAATATCATAGAGCTAAATCTATACCAATTAGAGAACCACACAAAAGAATTTATTTAAAAATCAGTTTTTCAAAAAAAGCAGATGACCTTTAATATTTGTATGTCGTAACAGATATTAAGCAGTAAGACAGCAGTCTGGGCATATTTCTCAAGACTTGAACACACTGAATAACAAGTCAAGACAACTGCACAGCTGGCCCAAAAGAGAGCTGAGTAAAAAACAAACACACAAAAAAACTAAAGCAGGGGAAGTGGCTGTGGCTCAGTACGTTTGGCTACCGTCTAACATACGGGAGGCCCTGGGTTTGTGTCCCAGGTCCTCCTTGTTAAGGCAGGCTCGCCCACACACTACGGGGAGCCACCCCACCTGCAGACACAAGAGCCAACTCAGCAAGGTGATGCAACAAAAAAGGGAGACAAACAAAAACACAGAAGAGCACACAGCGAATGGACACAGAGAGCAGAGAGCAAGCAAAAAGCCTTGTTGGGGGGGTGGTAAAAAAACAACAACTAAAAACTAATAGCAATTTCTCCCAAAGCATTCTGTAGGCATGGACAAGATCCACTGATGAGACTGTCTAAATGTCTTACATGCACGGAAATTGTGAAAGTCACCTACCTCTAAACTCTAATCAAAACCTTTGAGGCAAAACTTTAAACGTTCTTTGCAAAATATTGTCCACAATCATTCATATATATTCATACATAAATACATACATTCATTATATGTATGTATGTTTATGAGTACATATAATGTTTATAGGTATGCAATTTGGCAGATGAGTCCTGAAACAATTGCCATATATTTCCTTCATTTTCAGTACTTCGTGGATTTCTGATAGATTTATACTGTTTGAAGAAAGAAAACAAAGTAAACGTCATTTTTAAAGACAAAGCATTTAATCTGGTTTTGAGTTAAGACAGGGAAAGTGTAGGCACATCTGTAGCTTGTATTGTTTTTTTCCCCCATTTTGTTTAATAGTTTTTGTTTTGAGCTTCTCAGTAAGAAATGATCATTACAAAACTGTGTAATAGTAACCATCCATTTTATGATGATGTTAAAAAGGGGCAAGACTTTAAAATGGGTATTAGGCTACTGTCAAAAGCAGACTTGCATACATTCAGAAGAGATCCCATAGCTCCATCTAGCTCCAGATTAGGGAATTCAGGGAATAATATAAAATTATGCCCAACATTACTATCAAAACATAAAAGGGAAATCAGGAACAAAGTGCAACCATTATGCAAGCACTGAGTTTATAAGTGCGGGAAATTTGTCAATTATAATAACACTGATTAAAAAGAATATTCATTTGTTAACTGACACTTGGTTTTCTAAATAAATTGTTCATATCATTATTTACTTTCATAGGACTTATTTTTCAAAATTAGAACAGATACATGAGGAGGGATGAGTAGTGATTTTTTTTTTTTAGTCCCCACTGAAAATGTTCTTCTCTTATACATTGTTCTAAGTGTTCTGAATTCTGCCTTGAGCTCAGGATAACAAAGAGGAAGCCACTTCTAAAGTTAAATCTGATGGATAAATCAGGATATGATGCAGAAATATGCCATGATTAGTATTTTTTATTCAAACAATAGGGTCTGTTTTGAGTTGTTTATAGTCTACAATAAATCAAAAGAAAATTTATACAAAGTCCACAAGAAGGGAGTTCATTTTAAAAACATAATTGTAATTCATGAGCATTCTACAAATATCTCTTTCATATGAAAACACAAAAAGAAACAGGAAAATGCTGAACTATTAAGAAAGTTCAGCTAGGAAAATAGCTTTGGGCCTAAAATTAAAGGAATGCCAGGAAGATCATCTATTCAAAACAGGATTTATCAAAGTAAATTCAAATCACATCATGCTACATCAAAACACAAGGAGTTAGAGTTTGCATTTGATATCAAAATTAAACAGCATAATTCCTTTAGTATAATGTTTAAATGTTTAAAGTTAGAAACTAGAATCTAGATTAGGAGGAGCCAGGGTAGATGTGGAGAATGGGAAATTAATGAACAGTTTCCACAGTTTCTCTTTGGGGTGATAGAAAAGATTTGGTTATGGATTGGTGTAGTTACACCAATGAATTAACACCAATGAATTGTATATTTGAAAGTAGTTAAAATGGGAAAATTTAGGTTGCATATATGCTTATAGAATAAAAACCTTATAAAAATCTCAAAAATATTTTAAAATATTTTTATATGGCTAGATAATTCCACAGTTCTCTAAATAGTATTTGTTTTGAGCAACTCAGAAACATTTTTTTTTTAAATCCTGAAACCAAAACAAACTGGTATTTAAACTAATTTGACTAGTTATATGCCAACCAAAAGACACCAGAGAAACATTAGATTTCTTTCTTCACTTTAAACACCTAGTTTTTTGGTGTTATTTTTATTCAAGTGAAGTACAATAAATTTCTAATTTTATATAGTTTAATAATAAAAAGGTATATTTAATTATTTGGTATCATTGTAAACTCCTCAACATGAATGCTCTTCTTCCAATTTTCTCTAACAAAGTGATCAGATAACCCTAAACAAGGACTGTTCTAGCTTGTAATGCTCTCTACCAAGTGAATCGGTCCTTCAGGATAAGTTCTAACCGGGGCTACAAACAGGCCCGTGTAGGGCACCTAGGCATACAATAAGGTGGGCATAATTATGATTTCCAGCCAAAGCGTTTCCACTCCCTTCTAAGCTTTAATTCCACTCGTGTTTTTCTTACCCTTGACAGATTAGTATTATAGTAAAAACTAAATTTTTTGCATGTATGTTTATAAACACATACATAGTATATGTACACATATGTATATATTTAATTTTACTTCTGCTTGGTGGTATCTCTGTTGCACTTGACCAGTCTTTGTGGTCTTGGTCAGCCACTAAGCTCAGTCATTCATCTTTCAGATCTCTCTCTTCTTGTCTATTCTCTATGATAACACCCAAGGTCACACATTTCTTATCTCAACCCTAGATTTTTGCAATAGTCTCTAAATTGGCCTCATCAAATCTCTACTATCCTTACCCTCAGCTACAACCAACAAATTTCCTTTTGGTTAATTCCAGTATTTTCATGGATGACACTTATCCAAGAACATAAAAATGCTTCCCATTGCCACCATGTAAATTCTAAGCTTGTGAGCATGAATTCAATGTTTTCCTGAGGTCTCTTATTATTTCCCCATCTTGAGCTCTGTCCATCAGCTTTGATCAACTTTCTGTCTCTGCCTTGGCTTGAGTATATTCCACACCTAGAATGGTCTCTCCATTTCTTTTGATCAACCCAAATCTCCACTGCCCTTCACACTTCAATTCATACTTCAAAAATTACATTTTTCATGACACTTCCAGCATACTATATTGTCTCCTTCCTCAAAATCCCTATAAGGTTTATCTAAATGGCTCATTTGCCCCTTAAAAGTACAGAGTCTGGTTTTGTGTGTGTGGTTTCTCTCTGATGCTGGAATATCAACTCTCCTAGACAGAAGTCATAGTTCTATTATTAGGAATATCAGCAGCATTGCCCTACTCTCACCTTCCAACCTTGCCCTATTCAGAGGTTAAAAAAAAAAAAGAGAGAGAGAGAGAAATCGATAGCCTTTGGATATAGACTGATTATGTGACCTTCAATTTCCTCATCTGTGACATGGCAGCATGACCACCGACTTCCTGGCTAATTCCATGAGGATTCAATCTCTACCATAAGGCTAGAAATTCACTAAATATGAGCCTTTCCTCTTGCACACAATATCAAAACCTAGCATCCATACAGTACACAGACATTTTGTGGGCACTCTAGGAATATACAAAATATATTTTTTAACCTCAGCTTGAGATACATTGAATTATAGCTACAGTAAGAGGTATTTTGGTAGTTATCCAATTAATAGTCATGCTTAGCACTGTATTTGGCTAGAAGCCTGACAGTACACTAGGATTTACTTGCTTTTCAATCTAAGGGGACTTTCCCTATTACTCTGATGAAAGTGTTCATTTGGAGGAATTGGAGGGGAATGGGGTCTGGAGAAGTGGGGAGCAGGAGAAAAGGGGGAGAGGGAGAGGGGAGAAGGAGAGAGAGAAGATTGCTAGGGAGTATTGAATGAGTGGCTTCTACATCCTGCCCTCGTATTAGTGGTAACCCTAACAGAAAATACCTTGCTGACCAATGACTAAAAAACAACAGAATAGAATTGATCGGATGTTATTCACCTACAGCCATTATGAAAATAGGGACCTTCTGACATTTAATTATAAACGAAGCATTAAAAATAATATATGCATATCTTTAAACATAATTCCAAAACACCTGAGGAGCGACAGAGGGATTATAAAGAAGTTAAGGGTACCAGCAAGAGAGAATATCCATGTTGTTTTGTTTTCTTTCACAATTTTCAGAATTTTTTGACCCTAGAGAAGAAAAATGTTATTCACTTTCAGATCTTAGGCCCATGTTCCAAGACTGGTTAAAAAGACTCAAAGCCAACAGAAACTGTCTACCTGAAAGATAAAACGTGTATTGCATCAAAGAATTCATCAGAATATTTTGTTTTCCTAGGTTTCTGGTATTCTTAGAGATGAATAAGTGCAGCCCTAAGTTTCCCATATTATTTGGCAGAAAATAAAAACTGTCAGCAGCCTAATAAGCTAAATATTTCTTTTCTTGATGAAGGATATTTAGAGGAACCTTCTTCTTCCTACCTGTAACTCAGCATTTCTTGAATTTTGGTTATGAACCACATAACACCTCTTGGGAAGGAAGTGAATGCTTGTTAAAAGCATACAATCCTAGGTCCCACTGCAGAAATTCTAAAAAAGAATCTTTTAAACATGGTCCTAAGTGGATTTCCCAGATAAGTGAAATGAACCAAAAAGACCCAAAACACTCACCTCTAATGAGGGTATAGAGCTCCAAATATCATGTCTTGCTTTCACAAATCACATTTGATCAATAAAAAAAAAAAAAAATCAGGTAACTGGTAGCAACACAAACCTTTATAAGGAAAGAAATAAATCAACATCAGGCAGCCTAAAAAGTAGGTATCAAAGTGGCCAGGTATAGGCAATAGCCCATTTCGCCTTTCTAGTGGTGATTTATGTATTTTATAGACAGATAGTTGGAGAGTCATATAGTTTGGTTCTCTGTTGGCTTTTAAATGCTAACTGGTTACTGGCAGAGTCACAACTCTTCCCACCTAATCACCATTGCATGGATCTCTGCCATAAATGCAGGGCCTAGAGAAATCATCCCAATTCAACTGGCCCCAAACTCAAAGCAATCTGCCCCAACACAACAAACTAAAAAACTCTAATTTATCAATGTATACTCCTATCAATGACCTTTCTGAACACAAAGTTCTCATACTTATAATAAAGTAACATTAATACAAAATACAATTAGAAACAAGAGCCTTTCTGAGAAGTTTCTAAAGTAACAAAGCTAGATCAAGGGTTTTATTTATTTTTTTAAAGAAGCTTTAGATTATATAAATGCTACATCAGAAATGTAAGGGATTCCCATATACCCTCCTTTTCCTCCCACATTAACAACATCTTTCATTACTGTGGTACATTTGTTACAACTGCTGAACAGATATTGAAGCATTGCTACTAACCATGAACTATGGTTTACATTATAGTTTACACTTTGCCCCACACAATTTTATAGGTTTTGGCAAAATGCATAATGGCCTGTATCTGTCACTGCAATGTCATGCAAGACAATTCAATGTCCCCAAAATGCCCCCATGTTACACCTGTTCTTCCCTCTCCCTCCCCTCAGAACCTCTGGTGGCCACTCCCTTTATATCAACGATACAAGTTCTTCCCTTGCTAGAATAATCATAAGTCTACTTAAGTCCATAGTTGCATTCCCCCCTTATGTTTGTTCATTCCTCAATCTAGAAGATTTGGGGATGGTGATGCCCATTCTATTTATGATTGAGGGAGGGCTTAGATACTATGGGGCAGATGGGTAGAACCATATTGCCTGTAGTTGCAGACACTTTCCACTACCTGGGATAGGTATTGTCCATTATCATCCTTTTGTTTGCTGTCCTGCGTGAGCCAAATGAACTGATGAGTAGGTGTTTCAACCAGAATATGAACAGATAGAAGATTTAAGTCTGTATTTAACAAGTATAGTACTAATTACAGGTTCAAATAAAAGAGGCAGAAGAGTCGCATGTAGGGAAATGATAAACGAGTCTAACTCTGTTACACTGGGGAGCACATATTCCAAGGTAAGACCCACTGACAGGATGCCAAATTTCTGGGATTGTCTGCACCGCCTATAGTGTCTGGATGTCTCTAAAGCCCTCAGGAGCCCTGCTGTTTGGGGCACTGTTTACTGTGGCAGTCAATGACATCCTGCTGAGATGTGCGTAATGGTAACTTCTAAACTGTCCACCTGACTCATTTTGAAATCTCTTAGCCATAAAAATTCATTTATATTTAATATTTCCTCCTTTTGGTCAAGGTCATTTTCCAGATGCATTGCTATTCAGTGCTTTGTAATAATATTCTGAAGGGAAACCCAGAAATAATCTGGGCCTCGGGGTCCTCCTCATCTACAGCATAGATGATGGTAGACAGGGGGAGAGGAAGACTGAATGATTTCTAAGGTTTTCTTTTTAGCTTTGAAATTCTATGACCAAGGCATGATTGTAGCCATTTCATTGTTATTTTATCATATATCATATATCAGAGAATCCCTCTACCAAGTTCCACCATTTATTGGCACTAAGACTGTAGCCAAGTTATGAAATCTCTATAAATCCCTATCTCCCCTTCATAAAATAAAAATCATAATGGAACTAAGATTTACCAAGTGAAGTTATTGTGAAGGTTAAAATCAAAGCTCTTAAAGCACAGAATACTGTGTTTGGCTCATACAAATTCTCATTAACAATAATAATTATTTATATATCATCTGATTTAAACTCTTCTCAGCAAAATATGCCAGATTCACTGATGGTTAATTACAGTCCCTATGCATTTATGGAGTCCCATTTGGCCAAGGCCATGGAGAGGGCTAATAACTCACCTGAGGAGAGAGCCACGTGACACAGTGCACCTAAGCCCAGCAACATCCCAGAAGTGGGATGTGGAGAATTTTTCACAATGCTCATGCTTCAATGAAAATGGCATCTAGTATGTTCCTCCCCCAGAGTACTCGGTCTGCAGGCTTAAGTCCATCAATCCCCAAGACCTAATATACAAAAATGCCTTGGTGGCCCAAAATACCCACTTCCTTGGTTATACTTTTAATAGCAGAGGGTCTAGGTTAGGCAATTTCAACATAGTTAAAGAGTAACAAAGCATTGGAGCAATTTTTTTTTTTTTAACAACCAGATAACACCTATTCACAACAGACAAATGTCTGCTAAATACATTCCTGGGAAATGAAGGAAGTTATGTGAAATGAAGTGGTAAAACGTATAAAGTAGTCAGGGATTTCCCTTTCATTACTGTTATCAAATTTCAAAATTAAAAAGTCAACAGAGGTATAGTATTTATTCAAGGGACACAAAGCACATGGACAAATGCTCAAAGGTGCATTTTAGTGACCTTCAAACATGTCAAGGGAGCCAAAGCTATAAGATAATAAAAATACTATTACAGCCCATTAAGCATGTTGTAATGGTGCTCAGGGATGAAGCAGTCATATTTTACAAAAACTTATTTTCACCCATGTCCCTGAGAAGAAGTTCAGTACAATCCAGAAGTTCTCAGACAGGAAGACACAAAAACAATTTCCAGACAATGCAGAAATGTATTTTATCACCAATGCAGACATTAAACACTAATTTGAGTGTTCACAGTGCTCAGAAGAAAAACTAGTAAGGAGTGCCAAACCTTTTTTATTTTAAATGCCTAAATCACTCTAATTTGTCATGGGCAAAACTCAAAGTTAGTTATACCAAAACTTCAGGCTTTCCATGGGACTTATAACACAGGAAATTCAGTGGTGAAAAGAAGGGTTGTGTTTAACAGAACAATGAGAATGTTCTTTCACAAACTGTAACAAACATATAATACTAATATAGGGTGTTAATAATCAGGTGAGTTGGGGTGAAAATACATCAAATGGCTATAGTTAGTTCATGGTTTATAACAAATATTTCACAACAATACAAGGTGTTGCTGGTGGGATGATGTATGGGAGCTCTAGATGATGATAAAAGATCACAAGTTTTACTACACACTTATTGTTTATGTATGTACAGTATGTATGATATACTTCAATAAAATTTTATTTAAAAATGAAAAAAAAAATCCCAATTAGGAAAACAAACAAACCAAAAAAAGAACAGGTTTTCAAAATTTTTCATTTCTTTTTTTTACTGAAAAATGAGTCGATCCCCTACCAGATGGTGGGACACCAATGTTTTGAGTAGGAAATCATAACAGTGCAAATGATCATGCCATGAATTATCCATTCATAAAGTAGACTGATTTTCAAATATTTTAACCTACACACAATTCAGTGGAGAACATTCCCTAAAATCTCCATCACATAATGGTAAAAATGGTATTTCTATCTAAAAATAAAAAGGGAGATATGTATTCATTAAAGCATTGTGCTTTGTGTTGGAAACTAAAACTGATATCAAGTTAAATAGGAAAGAAAAGTAAAAAATGTAAGAAAGGGAAAAAGGAGGAAAGAAAAGAAGAAAAAAACATAGCATGCTATTTTAAAAAAGGAAGGGAGAGGAGAGGAGAGGGAGAGAACCCAGATATAACATGGCCCATACCAAGTATTGCCTGATGACTGCTCAGCTCATCACCACTACCAAAAAATGCTCTATGGTAATACTACTAATCCATCCACATGCAATAATATTCAGCATCAAAAATAAAAGGAATTAATGAAATTAAAAGAGATTTCCATTTTGAGTAAGAGTTAACAGTGATAGACTATCTCATCTCTTAAAGAAGAGCAAAACTTTAAAGAAATCGGTAAACACAGAACTTCAGGATTCCATCTTTGACTTTTTGTTTTCCCCTTAAATTATAGGATCTCTTTTGAAAGTTCATATTTATCCTACTTAAGCAGCCTTTCCTCAAAATGTAAGCCTGGCCCTCTATTGTTTCGTTTGTTCCTGAATTGAATTACTCCTGGAGATAGCCTCCTCCTTGGCTATTAATGCCTGGTTGGCTTCTTGTCTTCTTCACATTTCAGGTTACAATATTTATTCTACCTTCTAGTATGTGTTTAAGAGTTCTTTACACCCTCAAAAATTACTGTATTAAATAAGTTTGTGCTGACATTAAATAATTCCAGCTTTTATTATTGAAATGGAGTGAATCCTGATAATCATTTTTCTTAATGTTTTCATATGATTGATGCTAATTGCAGGTTTTTTCCACCACTCTGTTTCCAAAAACTAGAACAGTGTGGCAGGCACCTAATTAGTAGGTGATCAATAAATTTTTTTGAATGGGCATTTATTCAATGGTCACCCATATATATGTGGATGTATGTGCATATACGTGTATGTGTGTATATATACACACTTGTACATTCACACACGGACATACAAACGTGCACACATACACCAATGGTTTTTGAAATTTAAGAAAGGGGAAGAGCTCACATATATTAAGTACCCAATCTATGCCCAACTCTGTTCTAGTGTTTCATTTATTCATACAATCCTCACAGTAACCAACAAAGTTCATAGCAAATAAGCAATCACAATATAGGGTCACAGAGCTAATAAGTGATAGTAAATGGATTATAACTCTGCATTTTTTTTCCTCTTCCCTTCCCCCCTGCCCCTCCCCCCCAGTTGTCTGCTCTCTGTGTCCATTTGCTGTGTGATCTTCTGTGACCACGTCTATCCTTATCAGCAGCACCGGTAATTTGTGTTTCTTTTTGCTGCATTGTATTGTTGTGTCAGCTCTCCGTGTATGCAGCACCATTCTTGGGCAGACTGCACTTTCTTTTGCACTGGGCGGCTCTCCTTACGGGGCATGCTCCTTGCACATGGGGCTCCCCTATGCGGGGGACACCTCTGCATGGCACGGCACTTCTTGCGCGCATCAGCACTGAGCACGGGCAAGCTGCACACGGGTCAAGGAGGCCCGGGGTTTGAACTGCAGACCTCCCATGTGGAAGGCAGATGTCCTATCCATTGGGTCAAGTCTGCTTCCTGATAACTCTGCATTTTTTGATTGTTAGCACTCTACCATGCCACATTGTGGATTTGCTCTTTCTTCAGTGGAAATAAGTAATGATCATCAAAGAGAGAAATAAAATCATATAGCAAAAGGTTAGAAATACTGAGCATCTCAAAGAACCTTTGTTCTACACAACACATCTTGATGGAACTGAAAATAGTCCAGATCTGGCACAAGCCCGCACTGAAGACACAGATAAGGATGAGTGAGGAGTCTGTATCTGTGGGGTTGAGAGGTTAACTTTGGCCATGGGCAGAGACTGTACAGAAAGTAAGGGCTTCATACTGGTCAGGACCTCTGGAGCCATTTCATCATCATAACTCAAAGCCAAGGCTCTGAGATTAGGCAACACACAGCTCACAAAAGGTGAAAATTATTCCCTACATATTTGTGTGTGTGCCACAACTACTCAGTGCATTACAGCACTGTTGCAGGATCTTTTTGACTCTTACCGTACCTATACTGGGATCCATTCTTTTGCCATTATCAGTGTCTCTCAAACAGGGAAAAGTTTTAACTCCTAGAGACATTTAGCAATACAGATGATATTTTTTGGTCATCACATTGGAGAGGTCGCTACTAGAAACTAGTGGGTAGAAACAGGAATGTTGCTAAATGTTCTTCAATGCCTAGGACAGCCCCCGATCACAAAGAAATATTTAGCCCAAAATTTTAATAGCGTCAAGACTGAGAAACCCTGACCTACATAATCAATAGCCAGTACTCAAAGCATTCATTTGTTAATTCATTTAAATAGCCAAGTGTCTACCATGTGTCAGATACTGTTCTAAGCACCAGGGATATGGTGGTAAGCAAATCAGAGAATGCTCCCAGTCTCAAAGCTGACATTCAAAAGTGGAAGGAAGACCTTAGGTCTTACCACTCAACCAATAAAATTGGTTCAGATGGTAATAAATGCTGTGCAGATGGGAAACGGACTTTGGCCCAGTGTTTAGGGCATCCGTCTACCATATGGGAGGTCCGCGGTTCAAACCCCGGGCCTCCTTGACCCGTGTGGAGCTGGCCATGCGCAGCGCTGATGCGCGCAAGGAGTGCCGTGCCACGCAGGGTGTCCCCCGCGTGGGGGAGCCCCACGCGCAAGGAGTGCGCCCGTGGGGAAGCCGCCCAGCGTGAAAAGAAAGTGCAGCCTGCCCAGGAATGGCGCCGCCCACACTTCCCGTGCTGCTGACGACAGCAGAAGCGGACAAAGAAACAAGACGCAGCAAATAGACACCAAGAACAGACAACCATGGGAGGGGGGGAATTAAATAAATAAATAAATCTTTTAAAAAAAAAAATGCTGTGCAGATAATAAAATGTGGTTGGTTAATGTAGAGATAGGAAAGATATGGATTCAAATATTAGACCTATATTAGAGAAGATGGTCGAGGAGGCCTCTTTGAATAGGGGGACTTTTGTGCAGACGCTTTAATCACAAGAAAATGTTGGTCATATAAGCAGTACAATCTGGACATGCTTAATCAAAGAAGCACTATGGTTCCAGATGCATCAGAGAAGTAGGCTGGGGCCAGATCATTTAGGACCTTTCAAATCGCTGGTAAGAAGTTGATATTTTATTTTAAGTCAATGGGTAGTAAATGGAGAATTTAATCATGGAAATGAAATAAAGTTTTTGCATTTTTAAAAGCTCCCCTTTGGCTCTCATACGTTAAATTAGAGGGTAAAACAAGGATGGAGTCACGGGGACCACTTCAGAGTTTACTACAGTATTCCAGGCAAAAGATGACAGTGACTCAGAGATACAGAAAATAGCAAAAAAAGCAGAAGTATAAAAATAGAACAGGAGGAAATCCATTTGCTGTCAAAAAGTTTCCCCCGTGAAGTACTATTAAAATGAAAGGATCTCTCCATGGGAAATAAAAAAATACAGATGACAGCTTAATTTCTTTAGAACTATAAACAATGAGGATTGGCAAAGTTTGTAATAACGAAGTCCTTACTGATAGTTTTCACAAAATTCAGCTTTACTTCACTCTTGTAATAGATATATTCTAGAAAGGTTTTGCTTAATGTGAAAAATCTGTGCATGTGGGAAAAGCCAATGGCTGATATGGGGAGAGACTCTTTTTTATGATATAGGCTAACAACTTCTCTTTAAAGCACTGCAAATTTCACGCACGTCAACATCCATATTTCTTCAGATTTGCCCTTCTATATCTAAAGCCAAAAGGTCATTCAGCTTAAAAATGGGTTGCCTTAAAGTTCAACGCAAATTATTTCACTTGGAACCCAGAGTACACATATCCTCAGAGAAGCAACATTGTGTTGTGATGGTTAGGTTCCTTAGCAGATGACAAAAGTTTGTCTAAGTCACATTGTATCTGTATTAAAATACTTCCAAAGTTAACAACAATTTTAAACATTAATTCTATGGGAAAAGAGTAAAAATTCCAGGTCCTAATGAAGGGCTCTACCACACCCTGATACCTGCCTTAGTACCAACAGGGGTTGTGGTGCTCTCAAGCCATAAGGGTGACTATGGGCCAGGTTGAGAAATGTAGTGGAAGGACAGACAATCAAGTGGAAGCTGAAATACCGGGACTCAAGGTATAGCTAGGATTATCTGCATTAATTCATTCAGTAAGTACCTGGCAAGAAGTTGGAGATGTGATATTGAATAAGGCAGGCCTCACGTCTCTCCTCCTGGACTTCGGAGACTAAATTTATCACAAAAGGAAGGAAGGAAATAAGGGAGGAAGGGACCCAGGGAAAGAAGGAGGTAAGCTCTGTTGACACTAGCAGGTGTGAGGTCCTACGGAGAGGTTTTTGGGGAAAAAAGGAAAAGGGCAGAAATCATGATTTTAAAAATCATTCTCTCTTTGATACAGAAAACATTCACAGATTTCATCCAGCTGGATCAACTCTCTCATTTCACAAAAAAGGAAAACAGATATTAAAAGGCAAAAGAGTCTAGTTGTAAATTTGGTTTAAGACTCAAAATGCTTGATAATCAAACACGTATTTAGTAAATGCCTTCTAGAGTTTTACTTTCCTTTTACATGGTTTCAAAATAATCAATACCAATTTTTTCCTCCTTTTTATAAGCTGTACGCAGGAATGAGAGGAAAAGCTTCAGAGTTAGCAAAAGAAAGGACATTTAAAGCCAACTCCATTATTTTGTAGGTGAGAAAAGAAAGGTCCAGAGAGGTAATATGATGTGACTTACCTAAAACTAACGCAGAGTGAGGGTTGCCTGGCTTGTGAGACTCAGCAATCATTTCTTCCACCACCTTCATCATCAAAATGAGCAAGAGGAGGAAATAGCATTTCTGGGTAGTAGATATTATAGGTACACTATAAAGGCATATTCCCCTAAGCAGAGATTTCAAATACAATTTCCAACTTAGATAAATTGTGAGTGTGTGTATATGATTTAGAGTCTATCTAATATAAGCATATAAAGAAGTTTCTAAATAAGCAAATTTTCAGGAAGCAGATTTGGCTCAACCGATAGAATGTCCACCTACCATATGGGAGGCCCAGGGTTCAAACCCAGGTGACCCGTGTGGAGCTGGCCCACACAGTGCTGATGAGCGCAAGGAGTGCCGTGCAACGCAGGGGTGTCCCCCGTGGAGGGGAGCCCCACGTGCAAGGAGTGCATCCTGCAAGGAAAGCCACCCCGCATGAAAAAAAAAAAAAGTGCAGCCTGCCCAGGAGTGACGCCGCACTCACGGAGAACTGATGCAGCAAGATGACACAACAAAAGAGAGACACAGATTCCGGGTGCTGCTGACAAGAATGCAAGCAGACACAGAAGAACACACAGTGAATGGACAGAGAGAGCAGACAATGGGGGGGGGGGGGGAGGAGAGAGAAATAAAAATAAATCTTTAAATAATAAGATTTTCCAGAAAATTAATGTTTGCCCTCTACGTGTCAAATCTTTTAGCAATTTTTTTTCAGAAATGACTAAGTAGTTTTATGGGTTCTCCCTTATGTTAAGCTATCAGCTGTACCTTTTATTACCATGCTTCCCTCTTGTAGCCCTCCAATTCCAATCAGAAGCTTCTCCTTTTTTTGAATTGAGAAATCAGATCACAAAGACTGACAGTGTTTTGTGAAAAGTAACAGCCCTCAGGTTTTGAGTGAGGGCTTCCTAAATAATCATTATGATGGTAATTTGGGGGGCTCAGAAGCATCTCCATGACATCATTCTGAATATATCTTACCTATCTCTTTTAATCCCAGTTCAGCAGCATTTTAAATTATATCCAGAACCTCAATAGTTTTCTGAATAATTGAGAAACCAAATGTCTGGACTTTAGTGAGCTGGGGATAAATAATTATTAATAATATATTTGGTTTTGGTGTATGTAAGCAAAGTGCTTTGATTTTAAATTTCATTTTAAACACTTAGTTTTTAACATCTTCTTGATATATTAAAGTAATTATTTTAGAACACCCATGTTATATATTTCAGTTTAAAGTGCTACCTGTGGATGAATGTCATTAGGGAAAAGTCATTAAGATTAATTCTGGAAACACAATATTTAACAGAGGTATACAGGGAGAGACATTAGTTAGCAATAGGTTAAAAAGCCACAAATGAAAAATTGTAACAGCTCCCAATGAAATCATTAGGAACTAAAGCCCTATTTGTTAAAGGTGGCTTCAACAGCTCAAGAAAAACATGATACATGTGGTAACTACTATAATCCCCATAGTAAACCAGTAACAAAAATATGTACATCCTTTGTTGATAAAATTTTAAGTCTTTATATCATGTAAGCCAACCCTGACTCTACCACACCTATTTTAGCACTCCAAGCACTGGCCAAGAGTCATTTTAACTTGAAAAACAAGAATAAATATTAATCCCTACTATGTTCAGCTACATATTTACTATAGAACATGAAACATGAGAAATGGAGTGATTAAAAAAAGAATTTTTAAAAACTGTTAAAAAAGAAAAGTACATTGCACATTTGTAAATAAAGTTTTGAAGAGGTATCTCCCCAGTAATAAAAACAGAAGGAGTGTGTCCGAATATTCAGTCAGCACAGCTGGTTTAGATGATCTCTAAAGGGCCCTTCCAGATGAAACTATGTTCAAATCATACCAGAGGCAGCCCTCTGTGAAACTTAACAACTCTTCTTCACTTCCCTTGCAGTTAACAATTGAGGATCTTTTATCAGTCTCCATACTGCCAAAACGTTTTCTGTATACAAGCTGGCAACACTGGAGGAGTTGACTTCATCTTTCCAACTCTTAGCACTGGTAGCCAAAAGAGTCTTTGTAGCTCAAATAGTCCATGCCATCTGCCAGCAGTTTCTCCATCCTGCATTACCATCTGCCAGGCTCTCTGCTTCTGAGTCCAGGCCATGTTGCTGGTATGCTATATTTCAAATTGCTCTTTCACCAGAAGAGAGAACAAGCACACCAGCACCTTCCCATTTTAACTACTCTTGGTAATCATCCCAAACAACTGTCTTCTAACAGACTGGTTCTAAAGAGCACAAAGAGCTCAGCAATTTAAATGGAAACAATTTCCCTTGATTTTTTTTTCTTCCCTGTTGGAATAAGGAATTAGACAGCTATAGAATGTTAATATAATCAGTCATTAATATAACAAGTTTTTATGACTGTTTTTTAAAGGTATTCTTAATTATAATGAATTATTCTTTGAATAAAGAAGCAAAGAGGGGAAAACAATCCTTTTATTCTACAGTTAATCCTGATTATTTCAAAAGCAACTTCTGGTAGAAATTAATAATTCAGTTGAATCTTATTAACAGTATAATGTTAACTTTATGCTGCACTGCACTGTTCTTCGTTCTAATCTACTTAAAATTCCTGACTTTAAAGTAGAAACAACAAGGGCTGCATAACAGTCTCTTAACGAGGTTAAGTCTAAAGAGTTCCATTAATATCCTCCCTAAGGCCACCAGGAAATTCCTTAAGGCAAGAAAATTTCAGGGTTTGCGATGGATTACGCTCAAGGGTTTTTCTTTCTGACTTTGTTACTGGTGGGAATTTATCTACTGTCTCCATCACTGCCCAGACTTCAGAGGGAGACCTCTTTATTCCCAATCACTCCTCAGGAATCCCAGGATAACTCAAGTACCATGAAATTTGGGTGGTTTTGCTATCCCAGTACCAAAATTAAATTATCATTTAAGTGACTGTCAGGAATCAACTCCAGCCATAAGAAAAGATATCATTCTATTCAAATGTCAAAAAAAAATTTAAGACAATATCTGAGGTTTCACAATCTTTACAAACAGATGGTAAAGTTCTCCCTAGGCGTGCCTGGTCTCTATAAATGGTGGAGAGTTCCCCTTACTGTATTAACCTTCACATTTCTTTGAAATCTTTTTGCTTTATAAACCACAGCTCTTGATGTTAGGGCATATGGATATTCTCAATTTCTAAAAATATAGATCTTTTCTAGTCCAAAATGTGTGTAATAAAAAGTTCCTAATTTTGATTTCCCAAGTTTGTTTACAGTGGAGCAGCATATATTATAATTGAATACTCATGATATTTACTAAGTAAATTCCACAATTGCTATCATTAACCATACTCTGCTTACCTAGCTTTTAAATTGTGTTCTTGGGAAAAGGACTTGGCCCAGTGGTTAGGGCGTCCGTCTACCACATGGGAGGTCCGCAGTTCAAACCCCGGGCCTCTTTGACCCGTGTGGAGCTGGCCCATGCGCAGTGCTGATGCGCGCAAGGAGTGCCCTGCCACGCAGGGGTGTCCCCCACGTAGGGGAGCCCCACGCGCAAGGAGTGCACCCATAAGGAGAGCCGCCCAGCGCAAAAGAAAGTGCAGCCTGCCCAGGAATGGCGCTGCCCACATTTCCCGTGCCCCTGAGGACAACAGAAGCCGACAAAGAAACAAGACGCAGCAAATAGACACAGAGAACAGACAACTGGGGGGGGGGGGGGCAAATTAAATAAATAAATAAAAATTGTGTTCTTAAACATCAAAAATACTTTGAAGCAAAAATATTTTTAACAAAAATCATATCAAAACTGTATTTCACCTTTAAGATTTTATATTCCAATTTTTAAATACAATTTTATTGAAGTATATCATTCATATATAACATACATAAACATAAGTGTATAGTAAAAGTTGTGGACTTACAAAACAAACATGCATATCATCATGCAGGGCTCCCATACATCACTCCACCACCAGCGGCTTGCATTGTTGTGAGACGTTTGTGAAAAACTGTCAAAGAACTTTGTAAAAATAGTAGTACTAACTATAGCCTATATCTTATATTTGTGTATTTTCCCCAAACCACCCAATTATTAACACCTGGTATTTTTACTGTACATTTATTATAGTTCATGAGAGAAAGTTCTCATATTTGTCCTGTTAGCCACAGTCTATCTTCTACCACTGGAATTCCTGTGTTATACCCATGCTTTGTATAATCCACTCAAAGTGTATACTCAGTGGCTCTCATTTTCATCACTGAGTTGTGCTGTCACCATCTCAATTTTAGAACATTTCCATTACTTCAAAAGGAAAAATCCCATACTCCCTGTATCTCCCAATAGTTGGCTCTTAGAAACCATATATCATCTTCTTTGCCATTCCTGCAAAAATATTACAATATTACTGTTAACTGTCATCTATAGGTTACATTAGGTATAATGTTCCCATGTATTACCATATTCTTTATACTTTGTAAAAGAACATTCTTATATTTGTACTATTAACCACAATCATTATCTACCACCAAAATCACTATGTTGTACATTCTTATAGTATTCTCTAGTTTCCTTTTCAGCCACAATCACATTTATAAATCAGCAGTGTTAATTATACTATGTTATCATTAATTCTATTCATACCCACATTTTTACAATAAATTTTTTTATTAAAAATTCTACATACATTGAGCATCAGCTCCCATTCTCAACTTACACTCTATTTCCTAGTAATATATACTCTAGAATTTACATCCATAAGTTTACGTATAAAATAACTTATTTAAACCATAACTGTAACTTCTTAGTTTTCATTATGTGGTATCTAATTTCATTTTAAGTAGCAGAGAGTACTACCTAGTTTTAAAAGATGACATTTTAATGCTATCAATTAGATTTTTAAAAACATTATATTTCAGATTAGTTACTATTCTTAACCTTCATAAAATCATGTACTTTTCTCATTTTTATAATATTCTGTGTAAATTTTCTGTATTTGAAGTAAGTTGGAAGTCTTTAAGAACTTTTCCACCCCTAGATTTTAGTAAAATAAGGCTTGAATAGACATTTCTCCAAAGAGGAAATAAAATGGGCAAAAAGCACATGTAAAAATGTTCACTATCACTAGCTATTAGGGAAATGCAGATCAAAACTACAATGAGATATCTTTTACTCTTTAAAGAATGACCATTGTTAAAAAAACACACACATACAACGGAGAACTGTAAGTGCTGGAGAAGATGTGGGGAAATAGGAACACTCCTTCAACTGTTGGTGGGAATGTGGAATGGTGCAGCCTCTGTGGAAGACAATTTGACAGTACCTTGAAAAGTTTGATATAGAACTGCCATATGATCCAGCAATCCCATTACTAGGAATATATTCAGAAAAATTGAAAGCCAGGATGTGAACTGACAATGATGTTCATAGCAGCATTATTCACAATTGCTAAGATATGGAACCAGCCCAAGTATCCATTAAATGATGAATGACTAGGGTAGTGGTTGTGGCTCAACTCATAGAGCATCCACCTACCATATAGGAGGTCCAGGGTTCGATACCCAGGGCCTCCTGACCCATGTGGTGAGCTGGCCCATGCACGGTGTTGCTGCGTGCAAGAAGTGCTGTGCTATGCAGGGGTGTCCCCTGTACAAGGAGTGCACCCTGCAAGGAGAGCTTCCCCACGTAAAAAAAACGCAGCCTGCCTAGGAGTGGCGGCGCAGCAAGAGGACGCAACAAAAAAAGTGACAGAGTTTTCCGGTGCCGCGGGACAACAATGAAAGTGGACACAGAAAAACACACAGCGAAGGGACACAGAGAGCAAACAACAGGGAGGAAGGGGAGAGAAATAAAACAAATTTTAAAAAAGTAAAAATAAGTAAAAATCACAAATAAACAGCTATGATAATGGTTATCAAAAGAACTATTTTTAAAAAATTAAATGATGAATGACTAAACAAAATGTAATATATATACACAATGAAATACTCTTAAGCTGTAAGAAGAAATGAAATCAGGATGCATATGACAACAAGGATGAACCAAAAGGATATTATGTTGAGTGAAGTAAGCCAGAAACAAAAGGACAGATCTTTCTATGGTCTCACTAATATGAACTAAATACGATGCTATATCTCAAGCACGCCAATCGCTCTCATTCTTTTTTTAAAATAACAAATCAATTTTATTGATACATTCAATCATTCTTAAAGGTGTTGAATGTTTGCTATCCCACCAACATTACACTTTCACTGTGGAACATTCACCTAAGTGCACTTTCTACCTGTCCTTGGTGGAAAAATGGCTTCAACTTTAGAGTCTTCAAAAACTTTCCACTGCAAACTCATACTTCCTGCCTCATTTTCTTTCACCAGATCATCAAGACTGACTTCCCTCCCATATCTCCTCCTTTTCCAAACTAGATAACCTTCAAGAAAATCCATGATGCATTATTCTTCTAACTTCATTCTTAGGATAGAAAAATATTCTCATCATTTCTACCAATCCATCTTCCTTATTGCATCAAAAAATCTCCTCTATAAAAATGTGCATTTTATTAGTAACAGAACAAACAGTCCCCATTCCATCTCAATTAAAGAAATTTTAGCTTAGTCACTGAACCTTTAAAACTCAAATAAGCACTTAAAATGGAGTAATTAGAACTGCTTTTACAATTAAGAAACAAGACACTCTGGAGCACTGCATTTCTGTAGAATTATTCTATGTCTTAAGCACATTAAGACTGCAACCAGAGGCAGAGTGCCTCAGCCTCTTGGGAAATACACTAATCCCTAGAAATCCACTGCTTAAAGCAGCTTGTTATTGTATGGATTTTTTTTCCGGTATTTAAATATCAACTGTAATAAATTTCTTGCTTAATGTTTATCACATTACTCCAGTTTGTATCTTGAAAAAATGTAACTGCCCTCTCTTTTAAAATGGGCACTTAAAATATTGGACAAAAGGTATTACAAGTCATCATAAGCTTATTATAAAAATTACTTTCCTGTGTTATCCTATTAAGTTGTAACAAAACTTAAATAGAACTTTACCTATATATAATATGCATATACATATATACACAATATTTAGCATAATAGCAAGTATGAAAATTAAAGAGTCCTGTTCGCCACTGAAATTTAAAAGCAGATCATCTAAAACGCTATTGAAGAAAAGTCTCAAAAAATGACAAACTTTTTGTCAAGCGAAATTTGTTGCAAGAAACCTAAAAGAATAAACAGCTCCTAAATATGCTAAAGGGCAGTCATTTGTAAAACACTATTGTCATTTTAGCAGTATCTCCTCTTATGTCACACCAAGGGAGTTGTAATATTTAAGGCTCAGTTTGTTTTACCAACCAAAACTACCTATTTTTTTTAAAAGATAATCAAATGCTACATCTGTGAGTTTTCTTTTTTGAAATCATTATGTTGACCAATTAGTAATGGGAATTTTATTACAGTGTCCATTTACTATTGACGATGCAGGACTAAACTTGTTCATCTACTTCACCTGTGTAAGATATTTAATGGCAAATTCAAATAGAGATTGATAGTCACAAAAATGGTAGTTACCAAGGAGTTTTAGTTAAAGTTAATAAAATCCTATAAAATAAGATTTTTAAAAATTCAGAATCTAGCTTAGTTACAATGCTTCCCACTTGTGCTGAAAACAGATTAGTCAACTTCATTCCATCTATTCCATTCCATTCTAGTATCCCAATGTACTAACAGTCTCCTAATAGTCTATAATTTCCAGTCATGGCCAAGTCATGTGGGTTAGCAGAAGGAGACAGAAGATAATTACTTCTTATCAGACTCTTCCAGATCTTGTAAACAGGAAAATTGAATAGGCATGCACAACAGAAATATTTGTTGTTTAATAAATCTTTATTGGTGACAAAGGAGAAAAAGCAGATGAACAAATGGGAAATAATGGAGACCAGTGGTATAAACTAGGGTAAGTCACTATGCTTTGTTTTCTAATGGCTGGAATCACTGATATTCCATTTGGTAACATTTACATTACTCAGAGTTTTCTGGCCTTTAGGAACGTTTTCCCCACTCTAAGTAAAATTCCTACCAGAAAAAGAAGCACAGTCTATTAACCACATGCAAGCCCAATTAAAATACTTTGGGGAGAAGTGAGAAGTCCAATATACTTTTGCCCCTTTTTCTCTCACTTCATCAGATGGGAACAATACAATTCCTTGTACAGCACTCAGTGCAACTTGCCAGTCGTACTGGTCAAGCTATCAATACAAAGACAGCATATATCCCTTGTGGAGTCCTATAAGACACTAAGAAAAAAACTTGAAACCTACGTTAAGTCTAGCCCCTGCCAAATTCAAATATGGACTCATATATTTCAGCATTGGTCAAAAGTAGCTCAGGTGATGAAGAAGAAATGAGAAACTCCCTCTAGTAGCAGTCAGGGATTCTGTAAGACCTCCCTGGCTCTGCCCACTGGAATTAAACAAATACAATGAACTCATGACACAACACTTAAAACAGAAAATTCCTGCTGAGCCAGAATCACCGAATGGAGTAACGTCATCAGCCTTTTACATGCTTACTTTACATTCACCTCATTAATCATGTATACATGACCATACTTTGACGAATAAAGGCAGTTCACCCAAGTTCACTTCTCAAATGTCTGTAAGTCCTATTCATGGTCACAAATATTAAGGGGACACGGTGGCTTCAATGGCTTCCTTTCTGCTGGAAGAATGAATTCAACAAGATGGCTCTTTTCGCAAATTCTATTTATTTAGTAGGAAAATCAGAAAAGAAAACTACCAAAACAAATATCACTTTACCAAATTTCATATCACATAGTGTTTCCAATGAAACAAAACACAGAGACAAAATGCAAATTAAGCTTCAAGTAGCAAATATGCAAGCACCAAATACAGGAATTTTGCCAAGGCAAACCATCAAAATTGTTTAACATTACTGGCTACCATTCGAGACCTGGTCTAATATGTGCCAGCTCAAAGGGAGTAGTATGTGCACATAGCACAGATATATGTGCATATATAATATTATTAGTCATTCAGTAATTAGAAAAATAAATACTAATTTATTTCATTTACTATGCCCTAATTTTCAACTGTCCATTACCAGAAATCATTACCACTTCCAGAAACATGTAATGACAATTTTCTCATCTTTTTATACAAAATACTCATTTAACTTTGAGATTTTACTGATTACTTACATTTTTTAAAATTCTAATTTAAATATAGTTCCTAGCAATAAGCAAGTATATGCTCTCCAGTATGTTTAAAAAAAAAAAGTGTTTTAAAAACTGTTTTTTCTTTGAGGTTTGTCCCATTCTTATAAATGTTAAATAATGCCACTAATCAGTAGCACTAATGTATCATTTATCAGATGTCCATGAAAGCCTAATATGTAGAAATAGTGTCTTTTAAAGGTTCTTTAAAGTCATGTTTTAGGATGATAACATTGTACTAACATTTAAATTTCATGAAAAGGTTCAGAAGTTAAGATTACAAGGATGTCTGCACTTCACTATTCCCTAAATGCCAACATGCTTCTCATATTAGTTAGAATTCAGTGCCTCAAACTGCATTCATTTAAAAGGTTGCAAGAAGGTCAGTATGAAGCCTAGTCATATGCTGAAACAGCAAACCAGAGTGGCTGAGTTTAAAAGTCTTAATTATAAATATATTTACCTAAAGAGCCTCTATTTTTAAAGAATATGCATAAAGTAATTTATGAATTAGACATAATCATAATTCTCAGGAGATTCTGAATGTCCTGTTCGTCCTACTGAGCATTCATTTATTCTATCTGCCTGAAAAATGACAGCATTCTAATTATTCTGTCAAGGTTAATAGACCCCAAGTTTGACTCTTAAATCTCAGTGGACGTCTTTTTCAAATAGCCACTACGTCTCATTTGTGACATTTTTCTCCCTAAAATTATGTACTGCAAGATATTCACAAAATCAATTTATAAGCCAGAGTAACCCCTAAATCAAAGAACTGGAGTGAAACAATCGTGAGACAAACAAATGATAAAACAACCTTAAAGAATCTTAACACTCACTTTAAAAAGAACCTTAAATATTGATCTTAAAAATTGTTAATGAGCATAAAACTTCAACTTCTAATAAGATGAATTAAGCTCTATGAGAAAAAGCAAACAAATCCAGATCATGTTTTTTAATTTTAAAAAATGAAACAATGAAAGTTATGAATCAAAGACAAAATTAGCAAGTACTAAAGCCAGGTTTTATTCTGAGAAAAGCTGACAAGACTTATTACCCTTGATATTACTCATTTGCAGAGGGTATAGGAGAAACGAAATAATTCCTGGAGAAGGTCAAAGGTAAAGAGTTTCTAGTAAACATTCATAAGAAGTTATACCCTCAATGCAATACTGTTCGAAAAACAAATCTACCACATAGAAGGGACTAGAAAGGAGACCTCTCTTGACATTGGCAATGGGTAAAAAGGGGGAAGCATATTTCAATTTATGCTTTCTGAATTCCAAAAAAAATCCAAAGCTGAGGATTTAGTTTAAAATGAGTCTGGGTAGTAGGACTGCTTCCACTTGGCTGGCAAAACAACACCACTACCACAAATCTCAAATAATTCCCACAGAGTTCCAAAGAACATTAGCTTAAATTTTTTTTTTAACAAAAGGCAGGATGAGTGAGACTGCAAAAACAAGACAACAGAATCAGATCTAAAGGACATCATATATTAGAATGTTAAGACTGAGAAAATAAAGTAACTATTATGTATAAAATAAATTTAATGTATTAAAGGAGTAAAAAGAAAGCTTAGAAATAAAGAAACCATAAACCCATAATTGTGCCCAAACTGGCCTTAAATAGAACAAAGGGGAAAATACAATAATAGAAATAAAATATATGATGGATATATAAAATAGCATATTCAACATTGCTGAAGGAAAAAAAAAAAAAAAACGAAATGGAAGGTAGAGCTGAAGAAATAATGCAGATGCAGCCCAAAGAAGCTAAGCAGTGAAATACATAAGAATATGAGATTGAGTTATGGAGTATAGAGGACATAAAACTTGAATTATCCTCTAAACCAATTAGATCTAAGGCACATATATAAAACATTTCACCCAATAAAACCGGAATACTCATTTCTCTCAAGTGGGCATGGCTCATTCTCCAGGACAGACCATATCTTGGGTCACAAAATGAGCCTCAATAAATATAAAAATCATGAAATCATACAATGAATATTCTCTGACCACAATGAAATGAAGCTAGAAATCAATAAGAGTAAGAAATAGAAAGTTAAAACATATCTCAAAATTAAACATACTATCAAGCAAACAATGTTAAAGAGGAAATTAGTAGAGAAATTAGGAAATATCTTGAGGTGAATGAACATGAAAATACAACATACTAAAACTTATGAGATGCAGTGAAGGCAGTGCTGAGAGATTAATTTGTAACTCCAGTTGTTTCATTAAAAACAAAGAAAGACTTCAAATTAGAGACCTAACTTCACACTGTACAAAGCAGAAAAACAAGAGCATAGTAAACAGAAAGTGAGAAAGAAATAACAAAGGTTAGAATGAAATGAAATGAAATAGAGGGAAGCCGACTTGGCCCAATGGATAGGGCATCTGCCTACCACATGGGAGAGGTCTGCAGTTCAAACCCTGGGCCTCCTTGACCCATGTGGAGCTGGCCCATGCGCAGTGTTGATGCGTGCAAGGAGTGCCCTGCCACAGAGGGTGTCCCCCGCATAGGGGAGCCCCATCCGCAAGGAATGCACTCTGTCAGAAGAGCCGCCCAGTGCAAAAGAAAGTGCAGGCTGGCCAAGAATGGTGCCATACACACAGAGAGCTGACACAACAAGATGACGCAACAAAAAGAAACACAGATTCCCGGTGCCACTGATAAGGATAGACGCAGTCACAGAAGAACATACAGCGAATGGACACAGAGAACAGACGACTGGGGGGGTGGGGGGGGGGAGAAGGGGAGAGAAATAAATTTTTAAAAATCTTTAAAAAAAAAAAAAGAAATAGAAAAACAAAACAAAACAAATTGAATCAACAAAACCAAAAGGTTTTTCTTTGATCAACAAAACTGACAAACCTTTAGCTTGCAAAACTACAATGAGATACGATGTCACATCTATTAGATGAATCACTCTTAAAAAGTCAAAAAACTGTAAAGGTTGGAGAGGATGTAGAGAGATAGGAATGCCTATTCACTTTGGTGGGAATTTAGAATGGTACAGCCACTGTGGAGGACTGTTTGGCAGTTCCTATGGAAGGTGAAAATAGAATTGCCATGGGATCTGGCAATACTATTGCCAGGTATGTACCCAAAAGAACTGAGAGCAGTGACACAGATAGCTGCACATTAATGTTCATAGCAGGGTTATTCATGATAGCCAAAAGTTGGAAATAACCCAGGGGTCCATCAACTGATGAATGGATAAACAAATTGTGGAGTATACACATGATGGAATATTATGCGGCAGTAAGAAGAAATGACATTGTGAAACACATGACAACATGGATGAACCTAGAGGGCATTATGTTGAGTGAAGTAAGTCACAAACAAAAGGACAAATACTGTATAAATGCCCTATTATGAACTAAACGTATTATGTGAAATATATATTATATGAAATACGAATGAGTAGAATTGCATATATGACAGTTTTTCTTTCAAGATGAACAAATATAAGCTAATAGCACAAAATGTTAATATTAGACAAAAAAAAACACATTATACTAAGTGAAGGAGACCAGACACAGAGTTCTACATATTGTATGATTCCATTTATATAAAATATAAATATAAATCAATTTATAAAGGTAAAAGATTAGTGGTCATGTAAGTCTGAGGAAGGAATGCTAAGGGATATGGAGTCTTCCTTTTTGGATTAATGAAACTGTTCTAAAATTTTTAAGATGATGAATATACAACATTGTGATTATACTAAAAAAGCCACTGATTATACACTTTGGATAGAACAGCCAAAAACAAAAGCTATGTACAATGGGGAAAGCATAAAGGGATTGAGAGGTGAGGAATTTTCTTGTTTGTCTGTTTTATGTTTTTATTATTATTGAAATAATGAAAAATGTTCTAATAATGATTGAAGTGATGAATGCACAATTATGTGATTATAGCAAATACCCTTGATTGTATATTCTAGATGAATTGCATGTTTATTAATAAAATTGATTTTTTTTAAAAAAGCCTTTATCATCTTTCACCATCAATACAGGTATATGAGAGCAACAACTTTCCCACACCAGCATGAGGAAGCCAACACTAGATACTATCAATCTCCCTGAATTCTGCCAATCTTAGGAAAGCACTTTGTTTCAATTTCCAATTTCCAGATAAACAGAGAAAATAATATTTTGCCATATGTTTGCTTTTCTTTTCTTCTATAAATTTACTATTCAAACCCCTTTTGTTTTTTTTCCTTTCCTTTTTTTCATGAATTCCCATTCTGGTTAATAACAACATTTTTGATATCCTAGATATTAATCCTTGGACTATTAAATATGTTGCAGATGTTCTTTCCCACCCAATCATTTTATGACTATGCATGATGTTTTATTGCATACGTTTTCTACTTTTGTATAGGCTTATATATTAAAGTTTTCTATAGGTGAAATGGATGATAAAATAATAAAATATTTTTTCAACTATAGTATCAGTAAATATAGTTTGGAGAACAGTTTGTTGTTTTAAACAGTAAATCTCTAATAAGGAGTTTGAGACCAATTATGTGATGGTTACAGATTTATGTGAAATAAAATCAGTTGAAATCAGAATCTCATCACCTATTACCTATGTAAAGGAAAGGATCTTCTATGCAAGGTTCTCAGAACTGAAATAAATCATATTCTTAAAGTCCACAAAAGAGCAATCAGATTTAATGTATATGTGAAATCTTTAAAAGAACTGTTTTTCACATATTTAAAGCATAAATTGGTACCATCTAGGTGTTAAAAAGGAATTTTACTGCTGTCCCTTACAGAACGATGTAATTTTTAGTGTGAAATCTTGATATTAAAATATAATTCCAATTGGTATTTTCTGATTTGTATAATAACGCTTTTTGTAAAAGAAAATTTTTCTAAGCATTGTGAAAAACAAATTATACTCATCTAAAGTTAAGATTTTCCAAATGAAGAAGTTGTTCAAAACAAGGGTAAATCTTAAATTATTATAATATCCAGCTTTATTCAATCTGATTATCTTAATCTTCACAGTTTCTTTTAAGCCAGCAGGAACATTGTATAACATAATAAGTGGTGGTCACATATACTTTTTATGCTTCTAGTCTATTCTCTTAGAGGGCAACATTAACACCTGTCAGATTATACCCCACATCATTCTCCTAAATTGACTTTCAGTTCAACACATGCTTCTTTTTCTAACTCTCATTTAACTATAGATAATCCTTAGTGTGTACCATATATTTGAGAGTTTAAAGTTCAAAATTATTCGATCTTCTTTGCCCTCAATAATGTGACTTAGTGTAGGATAAAGGGGTTGAGGGTAGAAATCAAACTTTAATAAAATCACAAAGATAAAAGAACTTTATCATATTTTAAAATAGAGCCAGAAGGAGAAATAAGCAATATAAGGATAATAACACATTTCAAATAAAATGAAAACATATTTGTTCAAGTTCTTATTGGAAACAAACACCTATAAAATTTTTAGTTTAAAAAATTACAGGTATATGTGGGCTAAAAAGAGATTTATGACTCAGAAAAAAGAATGCTTCCTCACATGTTCAAAATACTATTATCTTAATACAAGACACTATTCAAGACTACACATTTGATGCAACAATATATAACAAACAGCTTCTGTCAACAAGGTCCTTACAAGTTATTATCAAAGTTTTTACTTGAATTTAGTATACCTAAAAACACACAGGTATAAAGTGACATTTTACACATATGTACATTTTTCATATTTTGTGAAGATGAATTTCCACATAAACTATATTTACAAATCCAAATCTTAAATTAAAAAATTAAATATAGCATTTTTAATCTATAAAATGGCATTTAATTGCTAATCAATTTCATATGGTTATGATCTCAATGGCTTAGAATGAATCTCATTTTCTTTTCTGCCTGTAATTTGTTTGTTTTGATGGTAATAAATGTATTTACTCCCTTCGATATGAATAGGCAAGAAAGTCTCTTAAGAATGGTTAAGTGGGAAGCAATTTGGCCCAACAGATAGGGCGTCCATCTACCACATGGGAGGTCCAAGATTCAAACCCAGGGCCTCCTGACCCATGTGATGAGCTGGCCCATGTGCAGTGCTGATGCGCATAAGGAGTGCCGTGCCATGCAGGGGTGTCCCCTGCATAGGGGAGCCCCACACACAAGGAGTGTGCCCCATGAGGAGAGCCGCCCAGGGCAAAAAAAGTCCAACCTACCTAGGAATGGCGCCACACACACGAAGAGCTGACACAGCAAGATGATGCAACAAAACAAGACACAGATTCTGGGTGTTGCTGACAATAATATAAGCGGACACAGAAGAACAAACAATGAATGGACACAGAGGGCAGACAACTGGGGGGAGTACTGGGGAAGGGTAGAGAAATAAATTTTTAAAAAAAGAATGGTTAAGTGACATTTGAACAGAAATAATAATTACATAATTCCTTGACCCCAGCTTGGGTAAAAGAATGATGAGTATGTACATTGGAAAAGTAACCATTTCCTTTGCAACAGGCTTATTTGAAATTAGGTGAGATAATGTCAACACTGTTCTAATATATTTTATTGCCAACTAGTTGTTCATTAAATAATAGTTTTCTATCTCCACTCTGACGAACTGCTAAAACCATTTGACACAGTTTTAGTTCCTTCATCACATTTGTGCTTTACCACTACTCATACACAAAATTGCTATAAATTAACTAGCACTGCCTGACAGTGGAGATTATCAGGTCAGAACATAATTTTGGATATCTATGATATAAAGATATAAAAAACATTCAGAGCCTCTGAATAATATAAGTGAATGAAAAAGAAATAAATACTCTGGGAACAAAGCCAAAAGAATGTTCTGATGCAAAGATGTGGTTTGATCTGCTTGAGATCAGGAACAAGACAAGGACATCTGCTTTAATGAGTGCTATATTAACATTATACTACAGTCTTTGCCAGAGCAATTAGGCAAGAAAAAGAAATAAAGCTATCCAAATCAGAAAGGAGAAGTGATATTATCTCTATTTGCAGATGGCAAGGACTTACAAAAAGAAAAATCCACAAGAAAATTATTGGAAATGATAAATTTAGCAAAGTTGCTGGCTACAAGGTTAGCATGCAAATATCAGTTGTGTTTTTACACACCAAAGAATATTCTGAAATGGAAATTAAAAGTTCCCATTCACAATACCACAAAAATAATAAATTACCTAGGGATAAATTTAAGAAGTTGAAAGACTTGAACACTGAAAACTATAAAGCATTACTAAAGAAATAAAAAGATCTAAATAAATGGAGAGATAGCCCATGTTTGTGGATAGGAAGACAACATTATTAAGATGTCAATATTACCCAAGTCTTCAGCAAATTCAACATAGTACCTATCAAACTTCCAGAAGCCTTATTTGTAGAAATGGTAAAGCTGATCCTCAAGTTCATATGGAATTGCAATCAGCTCTAAAGAGCCAAATAAACATTGCAAAGAAAAAACAAAGTTGGACATCTCACATTTTCTGATTTCAAAACTTACTGCAAAACTACAGAAATAAAATAGTGTGGTACTGGCATAAAGACACAGAGATGAAAAGAATAGGTTTGAGAGTCCAGAAATAAATCCACACATCCAAATCTGTTTTTTTGACAAGTGTGCCAAGTATATTAATTGAGGAAAGAAAAGTATCTTCAATAAATGGGATTAGTGAAACTGGATGCAAAAGAAAAAAAAAAAGTTAGACCCCCTACATCAAACTTAACACAAAAATTAATAATAAATATGTCAAGGACCTAACCATAAGAGCTAAAACCAAAAAATGCACAGAAGAAACCATAGGAGAGGACTTTCATAACCTTGGATTTAGTGATGATTTCTTAGATATAACACTGAAAGCAACAAAAGAAAAATGAAATAAGATGGACCTCAACAAAATTTAAAACTTTTGTAGGGAAACAGACTTTGGCCCAGTGGTTAGGGCATCCGTCTACCACATGGGAGGTCCACGGTTCAAACCCCGAGGCCTCCTTGACCCGTGTGGAGTTGGCCCATGCGCAGCACTGATGCGCACAAGGAGTGCCGTGCCACGCAGAGGTGTCCCCAGCGTAGGGGAGCCCCACGCACAAGGAGTGCACCCGGAGAGCCGCCCAGCAGCCCCACGCACAAGGAGTGCACCTGGAGAGCCGCCCAGCGCGAAAGAAAGTGCAGCCTGCCCAGGAATGGCGCCGCCCACACTTCCCAGGCCGCTGACAACAGAAGCAGACAAAGAAACAAGATGCAGCAAAAAGACACAGAAAACAGACAACCAGGGGAGGGGAGGGGAATTAAATAAATAAAAAATAAATCTTTAAAAAAAAAACAACTTTTGTATGCTAAAGGACACTATCAAGAAAGTAAAAAGACAACCTACAGAATGCAAGAAAATAACAACAAACCATATATCTGATATAAGGGTTTAATATCCAGAATATATAAAAACCTTCTACAATTCAACAACAGAAAGAAAAATAACCCAATTAGAATATGGGAAAAGGGCTTGAATAGGCATATCTCCAAAGACACACAAATTGCCAATAAACATATAAAAAGATGTTCAAAACCACTGGTGAGAGACATGCAAATCAAAAACACAATGGCATACCACTTCACACACACTAGAATGACTATAACTTTAAAAAGATGAAAATAATAAACATTGGTTGTAAAGAAATAGGAACCCTTATAAATTGTTGGTTGCATTATAGAATGATGATACAGTCACTGTGGAAATTAGTTTGGCGATTCCTCAGAAAACTGAAAGTAGAATTACCACATGACCCAGTAACTAAACTTTTTGATATATATCTAAAAAAAAAAAAACTGAAATCAGTCTATGGCAGTTTGAAATCACTCAAAGATGTATTTGTACAACAGTGTTTACAGAAGCATTATTCACAACACCTGTTAGGTGGAAGCAGCCAAAGTGTCCATCCACAGATGAATGATTAAACAAAATATGGTACATACAAAGAATAGTATTCAGCCATAAAAAGAATGAAATTTTGATGCAACCTACCATATGGATGAAACTTGAAAACATCATGACTGAAATAAGCCAAAGGTGAAAAGACTAGTATTGTATGATCTTGCCTATATGAAATACCTAGAAGAACCAAACTTCATAAAGACATAATGGCTTATAGGTTACCAATGGCAGGGATAGTGGGGTAGAAGAAGGAATTATAGCTTGATGGATGAGTCATTTCTATTTGAGGAGATGAAAATGGAGGGCAAGAGATGGTAATAGCATAATTTTGTAAATATAATTAAAACTACTGAATTGTACACCTGAATGCGGTTAAAATGGGAAATTTTGTGCTCTATATAGATGACTGCAATAAAACTTAAAAAAAATAATTTAAAAGAGGAGGCTTGCGAGCCAAACTGAAAAAGGTTAAAATTCAGACATAATTGCTTCCCTGGGCATTCAACATTGTTAACTAAGAAAACTGAGTCCCAGAAAGGTTATTTTGTAACATGGAAGATTAAATTCAAGATTTAGCACAGTAACTAGTAATTAATAAATGGTAGTATGGTAGTTCCCAGTTCTCGTGTCTGTTCAACTGTGAAGCAGACTTAGACCTTGAATAAAAGGGGGAAATGGCAAAGCCAAATAAGTTGATATGGCTAAGAGTCTGTTCCAAAGAGAGTCGGGAGGTCATCAGAGCAGTTGTGCTTACACACACCTCAGCAGGACCCCAGAAAAGGCGAAAGTAGATACAACCCTAGGTACTAGTTCTCCTGAAGGCTACAGAGATCCACAGGGTATATAGTCATGGCAGATGGATTTGGAGCTCTGTGCCATGTCAGAGGGCCCTCCTTTGGAATTTGTGCTCCTGGGTGTGATGGAGCTGGACTCAGATGTGACTTTTCTACACATGCTTCTTCTGTCACTTTTACTGAACCTGTGGTTGGCGCTAGATATGGTCCATACTCAGGAGACTTGAATCTCGGGACTGCCCATGTGCCAGCTGGGCCCTGAGCCTCAGCAAAGTGGCAACTCCTACTCTCTGGTTCGTTGGTCTTACCCAGGTCAGCTAACAGGGAGGTGAAGATGGTCAACCACCACACCAGGGAATCAAGAGCGCTTACAACTGTAAGCAGAGGAATTGCATCCATCATCCATGTGGAATCTAAGCCACCTCTTGATCGAGAGGTGGAGGGGACATCGCCATCCCAAGGTCTACAGAATGGAGGAATAAAATATGGATTAGAGTAGACTTACTGATATTCTACGATAAAATTATTATGATGAGTAATAGAAGAAATTTTAGCATCAAGGTGGAGAAAGTAGCCACAGTAGATGCTGAGGGCAGGGAGAGGGTAGAAGAGATGTGATGTGGAGGCATTTTTGGGATTTTGAGTTGTCCTTAATGATATTGCAGGGTCGGATGCTGGACTTTATATATCCTGCCATAACCCACTGAACGTACTGGGGGAGAGTGCGAACTACAGGGTAAACTATTATCTGTGTAGTGCAGCAGTGCCCCAAAATGAGTTCACTGAGTGCGATGAGTGTGCCGCGATGATAAGGGAGGTTACTGGTGTGGGAGGAGTGGGGTGGGGGAGATATACAGGGACCTCTTATATTTTTTAGTGTAACATATTTTTGTGATGTATATATCTTCAAAAAGTACAATTTACAAAAATGATGTGGTGGGGGTGGGGAGTGTGTTATATGGAAACCTCTTGTTTTGTGTTTTTTAATTTTTTTTACTATAACATTCCTTGTGATCTATTAACTCTTTAATTTTTTTAAAAATTAAAAAATAAAAATCATGAGGCAGAGACTGTCAAACTTTTGGTCAACACTTGCCCTTTTTGTTCCAAGCTTCCTCTAGACTCTAGAGTCTAGAGCCACAATTCTTAAAGTGTATGTACAAATCTAGCAGTGTCAGCAACACCGGGGAACTCGTTGGAAACAACTATTCTCAGGCCCCAGCTCAGAACTACAGAAGCAGAAATTCTGCAGTTGAGGCCCAGAAGTCTGTGTTTTAATGAAGCCCTCCAAGAGTTTTTGATGTACCCTAAAGCTTGAGAATCACTGCTCTAATGGGTCTAATGCTGAAGAAAATTTTGCTAAGACTATTAAATGACCTACTTTTCACAATTCTAGTAATGACTCAGCTTCCCTTCAAGAAATTAAATAGTTGATAGGCGCTAAAGTAGCAGTAGTCAGTGAATCAGTTCTCAAGAAATTAGGAAAACAGGGCATGTCTCAGGCCTGTTTTACAGGGCAATTTTCTTTATCACAATTCGGGTTTTTCACAAAGATTTAAATGTTTTAAAATTAAAAACATTGTTTCAAAAAATTTTTTTTCCAGCCCGTTTGTTCGGAAATCCCAACCAACTGTAAAAGAAACCATTTTCCTACTTCAGCTAGTTTTTTTCCCCATAGAGAACTCTAACCAGTATTAAAAGTAAACATTTTATTATATAACAGGAGTTAAATTCTCTAACAACAAAACCAAAAGCCATTCTGAGCAGAGAGACATTTTTACAAGCAAAACTACCTCTCATTTTTCAGAAATATGACAAAATTAATGGTTAAGTGTACTCAAGGTATATTTAAAGATAAATTTAAATGGGAAAATTCCTGTAATTTTTCAGGCACATTTTAAAAAATTATTAGATTCTCTCCCTCCATTTTTTAGAAATATTTTATTATTTTCTGGCACAGATCCCTCTTATTGTTTGTAATAACTCTTCATATCAGATGTCAATAAATTGCTTCTCTATTTTTAAGGCTCTTACTAAATTCTCATTTGAGAAAACATTATTCTTTAAAGGAAAGGAAAGCAGTCAATACTACCTTAATTTAAATTCTGCAAAATATTTTTTTTTTCTTTACACTACCACCCATCCACTATGCAGGTATAAACACATCTAATATTTAGTAGCCACCTGGGAGTTTTATATCACTTCATTTTAATTGCTAGTGAGATTAGAGAGGGCCTTGAAAGACCTTTGCTTTGAACAACTGCTATTAAACATACACACATTCACAGACACACAAACACTAACTCAATAGCCAGCTGGAATCAACCCTAAGATAAGAAAACCTAAATAGATATGCAAAACTTCAAAACTTTCCATTCATTTTTAGTCTGATTGAATTTATTCAGATATTTAATTTTCTATGGAGCAACTGAACCTTCTGGAATATTACTACTCTAAATTCAGTTTATTATATTTCATATAGTCTTTCTAACTTCCTACCATATTATACTATTTTATTCTATTTTACATTTAAGTCATATCAACACAAAAAACTTACTTTTGCAGAAGTTTACCTGTTGACAATTTTCATTTTTGTATACTGTATTTCTACAGTGACCAAATGAATGGCACAAAAGCCTTGATAAGTTCAATTTAAGAACTGCTATAGTCAGACTAAAAGAGATAGAGGGAATATTGTTTTAGCCTGATGCAGGGAAACATAAATCACAGGAATGTGCCCTCATCATACAACAAAGCAAATCCAGCTCTCTCATGATCACATGAAAATCTGTATGTATTAGAAGCTTTGAATCTTGGGAAACAAGATTAAACCACAACATATTCAAACCACAGTTATTACCTTAGCAAGTACCAACAGTAGCACAATACCATCTATTAAAAGAATACTACTTTTTACATTTGTAACTCAAAGAAACCAAAAGAGTGGCATTTTTAGATTTAAAAGAAGTAAAATTTTAAAAGTAAAGTGCGCTGTTCTTGTAGGACTATTATGGGAAGAGTTTTTTTTGTTGTGCATTTTTTTGAGTAATGAAAATGCTCTAATATTGATTGAAGTGATGAATGTACAACTCTGTGATTTACTAAATGCCATTGTTTATTCACTTTAGATGGAGGCCTAGGTTTATAAATAAGCTTCAATAAAATTGATACAAAATAGAAAAATGTGCTGCCCTTACATGATACTCTATGTTTTCTAACACTGGGTAATTTAGCTTTTTTTAAGCACAGGATCTCATATGGGCAGACATCTCTTCAGATCTCTACTCAGGGATACCTCTAAGGCTAGTAGTTTCCATTCTGCTTCATTTTGAAGCTTTCAATCACTAGAAACATCCCCACTATCACATAAAAAAGGAGTCCTACCAAGTACAAAGGGAAAATAAGAAATGAGAAGCAGATAACTGCAACTTTAAACTAAGAAAGCAGCACTATAGAACAAGCTATTTTGTGTTGCCCTCGATAACATCCTAGTCATGGGCAAAATGTGAATAAACTTAAAATGCCTATCATTAGGAAAAGTAAGTCAAGATTCACACCCTGTTCATTCCCACTGTGGTTAGACGAAGCAAGCATACCTTTTCCCTTTGCAATATACAATTTTGTTCCCCTATCACACACTCAGTATTGTCTAATTTATTATGACTCTTTGTAGAGTTGAAAGTTGTATAAGGACTACAGGAAAAAGTAAAATCAACAATTTTACTTCTTTTTCACCAATTTTCTAACACTCATATTAAAATGGATAAAATTTAAAAGGGAACAAGTTAAGATTGTGGGTTACTTACACTATCTCAAACTGAGCAAGTGTGATTAAATGGTTCAGTTACTCCACATACACTACACATTGACAGTTTGTAATGCACAAGACCGATGACCTCTGGTAGATTACATGCCTAGAACTCTTCAGTACTCTTCTGAACATGACGAAATGCTTTCAATATCACTGCATTTCTAGAATTTACATTGACAAAAAAGATAATGAAAGCTACCTCTAGTTTAAGGGTGGTCAGGTGGAAGTATTGTTCTTCAAAAGAGAATACTGAAAAATATCATATTTAAAGGGTTTATCACAGAAAACTAAATTTTACCAAGCATAATTTCATTTTTAGCAAATCTCATACAGTTAAGTTTTCATGGAGGTAAAAAAATAGTACATGTTCTAAAGAATGTGAAATGTTTATCACCACCTCTATTTGGACTAGATATTTTTTTTTAAATTAACATGATTTTTAAAAAGTATACTTTTGTGAAACATTTTTTTAAAGTACTGAGTTTGGCTTTTGCACATGGTTTAAATATGAATGAATGAAACTTCTCCAAAGTAAAAATTTTATGCAAATAACACTAACAGACTTACCTACCCTCTACTTTAATTAACTCAATCTCTCTAGTGAAGCTGCATCACCTTCAAGATCAATTTCACCACTGCTAGTGAGTTACACATCCAATACCTAGGAGTCTTTCTAAAACTAGCTTACAGGAAATAAGCTTTTTTATTATTCTATAGTTGACATGGACATATATGGCCTATTTACACATTTGACCTTGACAGTGGAAAGTTGAGCTACTAACAAGCATAGACATGGTACTCTGTAAACTAGTACTAAGCTAAAAATAAGGGGTCATGGTTATTATAATAACCCAAAGTACCAAGTACACCTAATAAGCAAGATTACCAAGTAACCCCGAACAAAGCTGGCCTTGTAAACTTACGATAAATAACACATTCCTTAAAATTAAAGACAAAGAGGAGCCTAAAGAAAGAAATGAACTACAAATCTAGCAAATCAATGTTTTATTTACTATGGAGTGTCTAAAGCTAAGTAGCATATAACTTTGATGTTATGCTTAAAACATTCTTTCTTCAAATTATGACCTACACACGGCTAACACAGAAGGTTGGCCTAGGATCCCAGCACAGATATTTCTCAACAGGTCCAGGCCAGGCCCTTTTTTGTCTTTGTCAGTAATGTTGCCCTTCCTTCCACTCAAACTCATATTTGACTTCCAAAACCTTGTTCAACTATCATCCTCTGTGAAAAGCCTCTTCTTGCTTAACACTAAGTTAGCACCAGTCACTCTTCAAATAGCACGTACTCTTAATTTATTTACCTGCATAAGCGTCTGACTCTCCTCTACCACACTGTGAGCCCCTTGATGATGCCGTCATTATCATCTTGGAAGCCCAGTGCCCAGAGCACAATGCTGGAGACAGTGTTGTTGAATGAACTGAATCAGGGGCAAGGGGAAGGAGCCTTAGAAAGAAAAGTGAGATAGTTCAAACGATGGTGTTCAAAGATGTGTGTATTAGCTCATAAAATAAGAAATACACATCTGCTAGTGTTCCAGATATCAAATTATGGCCAAAGGGTAGTAATTAGAGAGAAACAGAGGTCAAGTGAAAAATTTTAAATAAATAGGTAGAGCTGCCTAACTAGGGGATGTGACCCATAAGGGTAGTAACACAGGCACCAAAAGGGTGTTGGCAAGACCTCTTTACAAAATTACTGGCAACCAAATTCATTATCTTACAAAGTCAGATCATTACGCCCAGGCAAAGGCCTCTGTCAGAAAGAACACAATTGTTATTTTGTTTGGTTTTTTTTTAGTTTTGAAATACTGGGGATCAGGGATTGAACCCAGGACCTCGTACATGGGGGAAACCAGCACTCAACCACTGAGCCACATTGGCTTCCCTGAGTTGTTTATTGATTGTTTGTTTTTCCATTTGTTTTTGCTTGTTGCTTTTGTTTTCTCAGCCAGCCCCTGGAACCAAACCTGGGACCTCCCATGTGGGAGGTAGGAGCTCAACTGTTGCGCCACCTCCATTCCCTCTCATTTCATTTTTTAACAGAAGAAAATTCACACACTTTAAATTCTTAGATCCTATAAGTTAATGATATCAAGCCTAGCTATTTTTAAAAAGTAAATTAAATGTGCTAACCACAAACATGTCTCTAGATTTTTAAAGGATGAGGCATCTTATAAAAGTAACTTTGAACTATTTATTACCTAAAGAATACATAAAAGGAAAAGTTAAAAATCCTTACATAATCTTACTAAAGATGAAAACTCACTGTATAACTTTGTCATTATCCAAATGCATGCTGCATTATAATAATTCATGAGAAAGTATGCCACATCAGGGGTCCAATCATACACCACTGGATGTTAATTAAATGTCTCCTGTTATTGAGGGTGAAATATCTCACCGGGCACCAAAAGTGTGATTTTAGAAAAAGGGAGGGTGATACTATTGCTATAGAAGTCTTAAATTTCAAAGAACAGAACTTTCATTTAACTTTAAGTCATTTAATTTTATAAAGAATGGAAAAACTTATTTTAAAGCATTTTTATGATAAGCATAGTATATGATTATTGTAGAAAATCTCTACAATAAAAACAATCTTAAAGGGAAAAATATCATCCATAATTATCTCCCAGAAATAACCAGTGTTAGTATTGCATTGCCTTCATTTAGCTTTTCATACAAATACACATATATACTCCTCATATGCTTGCTAACTGGCACACACATTTCTATATTCCATAGTATATTTTAATGTTATTTTAGAAATACACATGAACATTTTATCCATTCCACATTGTCCTTAAGTTACGCATAAATGGAATTTATATGTCTAATTATAATTCTGATTCACTTACATTTCACAGATATAAAATTCAATTTTCTGAGATGCAAAAGTATTCTGCTCTAAAACATAATAAAAACACCAGTCATTCTAATGCAATAGTATCTATATACTTAATCCTGCACAAGCCCAAGATTATCTTTGATTAATCATTGGAAGAAAGCCATAAAAAAGTTGTCAATGAAGCATTTTCTGTCATGCTGAAGATTTTCTAAATACATTGGGACCTGTATTTATTTCACCTCATTCTCAAATATGCCTTAATATTTGTTTCAAGATATTTTTAAAGGGGGTGGGTACATGGAGTACTTTATTTAAAAAATGAACACATTTCTCATTCCTTTAAAAAATTTGTGATTTCCAACCATCATAATCCTTTTTCAAAGCAAGCAAGGGAAGCAGGGGGAGGAGAAAAAAAGGGTGAAGCTAATGGAGCTGGGAGAAAAAAGGGGAAGAAGAGATAGAAACAGAACACCGAGAAGGGAGGCATGAGGAAAGGGAAGGAAGAGCATGGAGGGATCACTGAACCAAGAAAAAGAATGTCAGATAGAACTACACTCATCTTTCAAGATCCACATTAAATGCTATCTCCTCCAAAAAATGGTTTGCTGACATCCCAGTCAGGAGTGAACTTGGCCACATAAACTCCCTAAGTATGCTGTGCTATACCTGCGTTTTGACTATTTCTGCATCAAAGTACATTTCATTTTCCACATATCAGCGACCATGTAGAGTAGAATGTATGCGTGTCCAGAAACTCCCTCTAAACAAAGTATATTACTTAGATACAAATATATACATAAACCCAAAGAGCTCATTTCAATATTTCATGGAGTTTTACAAGTGCTTTCACATAATTATCATATTTGATATACACAAGGATTCTAGGAATGTATAATTTCATAAATAAAATCACCCTTGGTGAGGTTAAGTGACTTGTCCAAGGTTCAATGTACAAGTGGTGATACCAGAATTCAAATCCAGGTGTTCTAGTTTTAAATCAAGTTTTTTTTTTTTCAACCACACCACACTACTGCAATCAACACGGTACTTAGAATCAGGACTAAAAACAATTACTCATCAATTCATGAATTGCAGGTGTCTTTTTCAGCTCAAGGCTGACACAGTGGAAGTGATTTGATCACTTTAGGTTTATAGATACACTGCTGCTGAACTGTAGAAGATGATATGGGTAGGAAAAATTTCCTCTTCCACCACCTTTGAAGCTCTATCCCTTATTTTCCTTTCTCCAGCTTCAGTCTATTAATTCTCAAAATTCTCCTTCACTGAGGAAATGTATTCCTCTTAACAATTTGTCTCCTAATGAGGATATTAATGAACATGTATGCTACTTAAAATTTTAAACACTTTTAATATATATTTCTGCTCATCTTTGTAAGGGTCAGATATTTGTAATATTACCTGAAATATATTTTATCTAATAAATTTTGATGCAGCTACCATATAGGATCCCAACGTAGCTTAATAATCATTTGCTTGATTAAAGTTGAATTACTTCTGTTTCCCAGAATTATTTAAATCTTATTTTTAAAACCTTCTCTGCCTGTCTAAACACCAGTTAAGAAACATTCATTCATTGAGTCTTTATTGTGAGCTGGATTGGCTATTCAGCTGGGAACAAAATCGAATATTTGTGCATGAAGATCACAAACCCCCAGAGGGTACAGATTAAGCAATTACTCAGAATATATAATTATAAACAGTAAGCGCTACCACAAAGGAAAAGTATACAGTGTTATAAGTTATGAAAGATTTTAGTTTAAAAGGTCAAGAAAGGCAGAAGTCCTTCCTGAGGAAATAATTCCTAACATGAGAGCAGAAGGTTGTCGTCATCAGGTGGAGAGTGGGGAATGGGTTGAAGTGAAGGAACATCCCTGGCCAGGACGAGAGTCCTGCAGTGGGAAACAGAAGTGGAAGACAACTTCTGTGGTTGGGACAGGGGTGCAGGTAAAGGGTGATAGGGAGTGCATTTGCAAGGATAGTCTGGGCTGGACCATTTGGGGCTTGTAGGCTATGGATTTTATTCCAAGTTAATGGTTAGAAACTGAAAGAGGTTAAAGCACAGAGGGCAAATGAGCCAAAGCATGTTTATAGTTAAATTAAACCACTACCACTATTTCTTGGGAGGCCAGTGTCTTTACCTGGAGCTCTAGCTCTGCTGTAACAGCTGCCAAGGAACATGGGGCTACTCTTTAATGTTAGGGGAAAAGCCAAGGGACTGTAGGGGAAGAGGGTGCTTATCTAAAAGCTTTAAACTACAGTGCTCTGTCCTTTTAGGCAACAATGAAATCGTTGATTGTTGATGGTCAAACACTAATAGGGCAAACAAGCTGCATTTAGCATTTTTCATGAATAATGAAAGCATTGTTAGGTAACAAGTGAGAGTTTGAGGGTATTTTTTTTGTGCTATAAGTCTCCTGTATGTTTAACTGCCTGTTTAGAACAACCACATTCTCTTTTTCTACAGCGAAACATCTGTAAATCTCTTCTGTATTCAAAGCATATTACCTCTTTAATAATAGAGGCCAGGTGATCTTTTTCTCTTTATAGTGCCCAGCACATTGTGTTACATAAGTAAAAGGGAGTTCTGTTAATTGTTTTTAAGACAGTTAACAACTATCAGTTGGAGAAATCACTGAAAAGGATATGGACTGGAAAAAAAAAACAAACCTAGAAATAGCTCAAGTCCTATACACCCTCTACAAGCTAGAATTTAATAACTCTTGCAGATTGTTCTTACCTCATCTCTTTTACCACTCCTCTTTCACTCTCATCCACATGCACCTCCTCACACACAGCTGTTCCCAAATAGGTCATGAATTGCCACACACCTACTTTTTTTTTTTTTCAAATTGTTTTTTCAGTGTGGCATGATTATTTTCTCCTCCTAAAGAATTTAGCTACTTACCATATTATACAGTACAGAATGGTAAGGTGTGTGGCATGCAATGACCCCACTTTCTTTCCCTTTCTCTGTATGAATGATAGTTTGTCCATATAGGAAAAAAATTACTATAGAGTTAGTCATAAACAAAAGCAGGCATACAGAAGTCTTGTAGAAGTACACATAAAATAAAAATCACCTGAGCCCCACTCTGAGATGCTTCAGGGCTGTCCCCCAACAGAAGCTTTGAATAACCAGTTAAGAAATGGCAGAGCCATTTTTCTCAAAGCTCTAGAAAACATTTAAAGGACTGAAGCAACAGGACAAGGAAAAGGCTACTTAAAAGTAGATCAGACTGTACCCTGACTGGCTCCTTCCCCAGCCCTCAGTGGCATAGAAAGGATCCAGCCCGTGTTCCCAGTGTATATCCCTGGTTCTGCTACTGGAGGGAGCAGAGTAACTTTCGTGCATACTGGGAGCTTGTCTGTCTGGGGGTGGCCAGAGGGACTTGTCTCCCAGAACTTGCCCTGCCTGTAGAAAGAAGCTCACAGAGCTCTCCTACAGAATGATGCGGGAAAGCAGTCAAGTTGTGCTGCCTGAGGTAAGGGATTGCTGGCTTCAGGATAAGTCCTATGCTGGGACTATGAGCAAACTGTTTTCTCAGGAGAGGAGACATTTGTCTCCATGTAAATGGGGGAATTCCTAGGGCTACATGTGCCTGCCAATGACAAGATGAATGTGCAGAAAGGATCAGGGAGGCCTTTATGCTTTGGCCTGGAGCTATTCTCTAAACTCATGGTATAGATAAGCCTTAAAGGAGTAAATTTGCACAGGTTAATAGGCAAAAACTTGGAAAGGTATTGTTTTGTTTTCCTTTTTTAACTTTATTTTGTTATCCCCAAGCATTCAAGGAAAGCTGTGTCACAGAACTAGCTGGATACAAGCTTAAGGAAAACACACTTGGAGTTTACATACCAGGAATAATATTAAAATATCAAAATGCCCAGGTTTTGACAAAATATTACAAAACACAAAGAAACAGGAAGTGATGGCCCTATCAAAGGAGAAATTCAAAGCATTAGAAACCATCAATGATGAGCACAAGTTGTGGGACATACCAAAGACTTTAAAAAGTCATCTTAAATGTGCTGAAAGAGCTAAAGGAAAATATGGACAAGAGTCTAAAGGAAATCAAGAAAAAAGATGAACACAAAGACAATATCAATAGAGAGATGGAATATATGAAAAGGAACCAAATAGAACTAAAAAGCACACAAACAGAAATTGAGAATTCTCTAGAGGGATTCAATAACAGATTGGAGCTGACAGAAGAAAGAATCAGTGAACCTGAAGATAAGAAATTTGAGCTCATTTAGTCTGAGGATCAGAAAGAGAACAGAATGAAGAGAAGGGAGCCTGAGGAATATGAAAGACACCATCAAGCATGCCAATATATGCATCTGGAGTCCCAGAAGGAGGAGAGAGAGAGAAAGGGGCAGAAGGACTATTCAAAAAATAATGGCTGAAAATGTCCCAAATATAATGAAAGACATGAATATACACATTCAAGACGATCAATTTAGATATACACTCCAAAACGGATATACCGAAATAGGCCCACATTACAGCATATATAATCAAACTGTTGAATGCTACTGACAATGAGTGAATTCTGAAAGCTGCAAGAAAGAAGAAATGTGTTACAGACAAGGATGTTTGAAAAGATTAAATGCCAATTTCTCACTGGAAACTATGTAGACAAGAAGGCAGTGGGATGATACATATAAAGTGCTGAAAGCAAAAACTGCCAATCAAGAATTCTCTATCCCTCAAAAGTGTCTTTCTAAAATGAGGGAGAGATTAAGACATTCCCAGATAAACAAAAGCTGACGAAGTTTGTCACCATTAGACTGGCGTTATTGGAGATGCTAAAGAGTTCTGCAGGCTGAAAGGAAAGGATGATAAATAATATATTAAAGCAGTATGAAGAAATAAATATCTCCAGTGAGGGTAACAACATGGGTAAATATAAATACCAGTATTGTTTTATTTTTGGTCTGTAACCCCAGTTTTTACATCCTACAGGATCTAAAAGGAAAATGCATAAAATGCAGTGATAAATCCATGGCTGAGACTCAATGTATAAATGTAATTTTTGAGAAGAGTTACATAAAGGTTGGGGAGACAGAAGGATATAGAACATAATTTGTGTATACTATTGAAGTTAAGTTGGTACCACAACAAACTAAACTGTTATAGATTTAGGACGTTCCATTTAAGTGCCATGGTACTATAAAGGAAATACCAGAGAACACGCATGCTCACAGAGAAAGAAATTAGAACACAGGTTGCCAGGGGTGGGGGCAGGGGGAATGGGGAGTTAACGCTTAATGGTTGTGGAGTTTCTGTTTGGGGAGATGGGCAAGTTTTAGTCATGAAAGGTGGAGAGGGTACAATATTGTGAATGTGATTAATCCCACTGAATTGTACATTTGTTAGTGGTTGAGATGGGAAAATTAATGAGCTATGTGTGTGTATGTGTGTCCATGCGTGAGTATATATTCCCACAATTGGGAGGGAGGGAAACTAAGGAGTCAATGACAATTAAATGCAATACATCTTCCTGGATGGAACCTAAGGAGGACAAAAGTCTCAAAGGGACATTATTGGGACATATAGAAAAAAACAGAATATGTACTATAAGCTTTACATCAATGTTAAATTTCTTGAATTTTGTAACTGTCCTTAAAGTGGTTACATGAGTGAATATCCTTGCTCTTAGAAAACGTACATGACAGTAATAAGTGTTCAAAGAGCATGATATATACAACCTTTACTTAAGTGTTCAGAAAATAGATTGATAAAAAGATGTATGGATAGAATTATGGCAAATGTAGCAAAATGTTACAATTGGTAGATCTGATAATGATGGAAGGAGGGTGGTAAAGATATTATTTTTGTAAATGTCCTATAAGTTTGAAACTATTTCAAACTAAAAAGTTAAAATAAATATCATCCAGATAATCCAGACTATGAGACCTCCTATTATGTCATTAAAATAATAATGGGACTTCCCCCTCATGCTCTCCAAGTTAGCATCTGCAGATGCTCAGGAGTCCATGGACTAAGTGTGACAAGCCTGCTCAATACCATTTATATACTTCATAGAAAAAAATATTTCTGAATCTTCTTTCACAAAATCCACACATCTAGTTTACTGGAATAGTTCCTTCTAAAATCGGAAGGTCCTCTTTGTGCAAAGTAGAAACTACAAATGAGCCACCACAGTGAGCAGGCTTTTTTGGGTGTGAATAACATAGCAATTCCTTCCTTAGCTGCCAAAAGTCCAAGCATAAGCCAAATGCATTCAGCAAATTCAGATTTGATTTGGAAGTGGGAAACATACCGCTTCTTTTTAATTGTAATCAAACTCTGTTCTTACATATCTTTGGTCCATGACAATTTTCTCCTTTTCTCTACTCTAAAATTTGATTTTAATATTTCTGTTAAGTAGTACTTAAATAAGAGCAGTTTTATTTCTGAGCATGAGTTCTAAAACAATGAAATGTCTTTATAATACCTTCTAATGAAGACATGTGGACTGAGTTTGCACAGATTTTTATATAAATGCAATATTTAAAGAATGCTGTCCTCATTTTTAGATTCAGTAATAAGCAACTATACGGCTTTTCCAATTACTTGTAATGACCATCCAGATCACCTCTCAAATGCTTTTGATCTCAGCTACTTAGAAGAGTACAATTACATTTCCCTTTGAAGTTCAGCTTCCTACTTCTATTCATGGCAAAGTTCAAGCAAAAACTTTAAATAACATAGTATCTAGGAAAACAACTTTATTAGACCAAACGTAGAAAATTAAGGAGAATTCAGACAACACAATTTAGTTACCATTATTGCTAAAGCCTATTATTCCATTAAAAATAGAAATGGTAAGTATTAAGCATACGATTTACTCAGCTATTTAGATAATAAAAATATTTGTTGTTTTTATAGTATAATAGGTATATTCCAGCAAAGATAGCTGGAATTAAATTCTTTATTATAAACCCCATTTGCTCAACAAATCCAAATTAGGAAATTTGTTTCACACATATAACAAAGATCCAGTGGGATAGTGGTTCTCCTGAGGAAGTACACTCTTCCCTTGGGCTATACTCCCTTCTCTCCAGCCATGGAGGATGGAAAGCAGTAATGCTCTCCTTTCCCTTAGGAAATGGGACAGGAAATTGTTCCCAGCTGGACATTAACCATCAAGGGAGTACCGGCCTCATTTCCCATTTCAGTGACAGTGGTGGGGAAACTCATCACTTTATTTGCAGTAAACAAACTTCTTTCAAAGTTGTTTTGAAATGTTCATTAGTCTGAATTTTCAAATTATGGTAAGGTTCAAACCTTAGTTCATTAAAACAGTCTCTTAGAGATTTCTTTTGCTAGGCTAACATATTAATGAACCCTTTTTCTGTACAAACACTGTCATTTTTCTCATTTCTTGTCACCTCTTTCTCAAACTGTGGGATCATACCAATATAATTACTGAAAGTATGTTAATATGATATCCTTTAAATAGCAGAAATATTTTAGACTTTTTTAAGCCTCAATCCTATAAACAAAGTATTATTTAAACAACTTTAAAATCCAATGCTGAAAGCTACTGGACCAATGGCTGGCAACCTTTCTATTTGGTATCCCTTCTACTAACAACTGAATCTAGAAGGGATGCTAGAGGGAGAGCTGGCAGATCCAATTTATCCTATAATTCTTCTCAATTTATTTACAGACACTTAAATAGAGTACCAACCATGTTTACTGAGGTTCATGAAACGGAAATGCTAATGAAATAAAAAGATATAATCCTCTGCCCTCCAAGAGTTTACTAACTGGGTTAGAGAAACAGAAAAGATTTGAAGCCAGAAGACCCACGCTGGAATTCCAACTATCCCTGCAATCTGAAGAAAGCTGATGATATTGCTTGGTCTCAGTCTCCTCATTTTAAAATTGGAATCATACTACTTTATTTTACACAAGATAATATACATGAAAGTTCCCAGTACATATTGGTTGACTATGCACTTGTAGAAAATATCTATTATAATAGGTTATTCTTGCTTTGAACTTTCCTTACATTGCTGCTATAGCCACTACCTTATTTCCTAACTCATAAAAAATAAAAAAGTCTGCTGATAGAGAAAAGTTAGAATATAAGTACATATTCACAGATAGGGTATTAAGACAAGATCAGTCAAGATTTCACTTTATAGGTGATAGCCAAATGTAAAGATCACCTGATTAAATGCATTGTACTCTCCATAAGACTTGAACGGGGAAGATACCTATGGCTTGGAGTGGTCAAGGAAGACTTTGTGCAGAAGGTGAAAATGGTAGGCCTCCAAAAACCTGAAGCAGATTGCTGTCAGGAGCTGACTGATGGGTCTAGAGTTCTGAAGCTCCAGATTGATAAGGATTTTTAATGTGACCCTGTTAATGACAGAGGACATTAGCCTTTGGAGCAACAAAGAAGCTTACACTAACCTCACAAAAGAGTTAATTTGATTACTGTGCAAAGGAGATTGAAGGGAGGAAGAAAGAAGTAAAGAGAGAGAGGAGTATTTGGGGGACAGAAGAAAAGAATAAAAAGAAATCAGGAAGTAGAGCTATTTGTGGGGAAAGGCAGAGAAATATCCCTAAATGGTAATATCCTCTTGGTTAGCCAGGAGCAAGGAACAGGCACTGAAATGAAAGGCACTGCTAGTATGACAATAATCAGCAGAGACATAAATGAAATTTTGAGACACAAACAATTCCCTGGACTAGAGTATAAAAGTAGCTCTCAATCCTAGCTGTGCATCAAAATCACTTATGGAGCTTTTAAAATTTGTGTATGCTTGAGGCCTTACCCCAGAGGCTGTGATCATGACCAGGACTGAGAATCCCTGGAGTAGAGAAACAACAGAGGGCAAAGACAGAGCCTCAGGGAGCTCCCAGGGGAATGCCAAAAAAGGATATTGAAAAAGACAAATTTTACAGAAAAATAAGGAAAGCCAGGAAAATGAAATATGGCAGAAGGCAAGGGAGGAAGATTTTCAAAAAGAAATAGGTAAAAATAGCAAGTATTCTTCTGAAAGAAGATCCACAAAGCCAGCAAAAGGGGGGAGGCATGCCAAAACCTTGACAACACCAAGCATTGCCCACCCCACACCATGCCAAATCTTTTGTGTGTCCATGTCAAATCTTTTAAAATGCTATCCACAAATAAAAAATAAAAAGTTACCCAGGCCACATATTAAATATAAAATAAATGTGACTTTATTTGCAATCTAGCAGTTGATTGTTGCTATAACACTACATTTTCAGGCATTATTTAAACCTATTACATAATGTCAATGCTACAGATTTCTTTTCATGAATCAGAGCCCATAATAACTGCTCCTGGCCCCCCGGTGTCTGAAATATTTGGGTAAGCCCTAGACCTTGGGCTTAGACTATCAGACGTTTCCTGATTTTCAGAAAAACAAAACTCAGAGAAGTCAAGCTACTTGCCCAAGATCACAGCGCAAATGACTAATGGGGCTGGGAACTAAGGCAGGGTCTAATTGATTTCTTAGTGCTATTTTACAGATAAAGAAACCAACAGTCAGCACCGGTAAACTGCCTTGAGTAAAGGAAGCTGCAACAGGACTTTAAGCTTTTGGCTGGAAACCCCCATGGTAAGACTGTCTCAGTGCCTCTTTTTTTTTTTTAGCTTTTTATTTTGAAATAATTTCAAACTTACAGGATAGTTGGAAAAAATAATACAAAATCAATACAGAGAAAAATAGCAAGTGTCATTTATTTACAGGTCAATAGTGATGCACCTAAAAGAATGCCATGCTCCAAGGAACTGCTCAATAGGTATGTATTGCATAAATCAGTGCTAAGAAACACATTCTCCCTAGGTGTTCAGAGGCTCTACAGCAGAGGTTCTTAAACTTTTTTTGTTTTATGGACTCCTTTGCCAGTCAGGTGAAATGAATACTTCCATAATTTATTTAGATTTCAGTTAGAGATGACAGAAAATAAAGATAAGAAGTTGATTATTTTCAATTTCAGTTCATGGATGACCTGCAATCTTTCCATAGACCCTTATTAAGAAGCCCTGCTCTTACACAGTGGGTAGAGATTCACACAGCATCTGAGGAAGTGCTGAGGTCTGATCCTGGAGAACTCTGCTGCATTCCCCAATGGAACAGCAACAACTTCCCAAGTGCAGGGGCAATGACTAGTGAAGAAGGATGGTCCTTTGAGGGCCCTTAATACTGACGACTATACTTGTGAGCCTTTTGTGCTTGAAATTTCAACCTAGTGTTGCAGAGTGCCTAAGAGTTACCTCCTAGGGAAGCAGACTTAGCCCAATGGATAGGGTGTCCACCTACCACATGGGAGGTCCGTAGTTCAAACCCCAGGCCTCCTTGACCCATGTGGAGCTGGCCCATGCACAGTGCTGTTGCGTGCAAGGAGTGCCATGCTATGCAGGGGTGTCCCCCACATAGGGGAGCCCCACAAGCAAGGAGAGCACCCCATAAGGAGAGCCGTCCAGCGCAAAAGAAAATGCAGCCTGCCCAAGAATGGTGCCGCACACACATAGAGCTGACACAACAAGATGACGCAACAAAAAGAAACACAGATTCCCAGTGCCACTGATAAAGACAGAAGTGGTCACAGAAGAACACACAGCAAATGGACAAAGAGAGCAGACAATGCGGGGGGGGGGGGGGGGGAGGAGAAATAAATAAATCTTAAAAAAAAAAAAAAAGTTACTTCCTTGCTCAAATGTGGTCTCTAAGCCAAACTCAGACTATAAGTGCATTACCTTCCCCCCAGCATGGGACATGACTCCTGGGGATGAGCCTCTCTGGCACTGAGGGATTACTACCAAGCACTGACTGGTGATGCAATTGGAAAAAGAACTTGAATAAAAGGGGGAGATGATAAAGACCAATAATTTTACATGATTAAAACTTCAAAATGAGTTGGGAGGTCACTAAAGGGGTCATGCTTATGCACATCTCAGCAGGCTCTCATAGAAAGCCAAAGTAGATACTACCCCAGGTAGTGGTGCTCCTGAGGGCTTTGGAGAAACCCAGGTCCTATGGTCATGGCAGATGGCTCCAGAGTTTGGTGCCTTGCCAGTGGGCCCTACTTTGGAATTTGTGCTCCTCAGTGTGATGGAGTTGGATTCAGATGTGACTTCTCTACACATGCATCTTCTGTCCCTTTTATTGAACCTGTGGTTGACTCTGGGTTGGTGTATGTCCAGGAGACTTGAATCTCTGGGCTGTCCATGTGCCAGTTGGGCTCTGAGCCTCAGTGGAGTTGTAACACCTACTCTCTAGTTCATTGGACTTACCCAGGTCAGCTAACAAGGAGGTGAGGATGGTCAACCACCACACCAAGAAACCGAGACTACAATTGCAAGCAGGAAAATCCCATCCATCAGCCATGTGGGATCGAAGCCCCCTCTCAATTAATAGGTGGAATGTGCATCATCATCCTCAAGTCTTCGGGATTGGGGGATAAAATATGGACTAGAATAGACTTATTGTATTCTACTATAGAATTATTGTGACTCTAGTCAATGGAAGAAATTATATCATTGATGTGGACACAGTGGCTACTGGAGTTGCTGAAGGCAGGGAGAGGGAAAAATAGATGTAATATGGGGGCATTTTCAGGACTTGTAGTTGTCCTGAATGATACTGCAGGGACAGAAGCAGGACATCATATATACTGCCATAACCCACTGAATGGACTGGGAGAGAGTGTAAACTACAATGTAAACTATAATCCAGGCTGTGTAGCAGTCTCCAAAAATGTATTCATCAAACGCAATGAATATACCACACTAATGAAAGAAGTTGATGTGGGAAAAGTGGGGGATGTGGGGAGTGGGGCATATGGGAATCTTCTATATTTTTTCAAGGTAACATTTTATGTGATCTATGTATCATTTAAAAATAAATAAAAAATATATTTTAAGAAATAAGTAAAGCTACAGTGGTTAAAAAAAAAAAAGGGAGAGAGAGAAAGAAAAAAGAAACCCTGCTCTACAGCCTAGGGATTCTGCATTGGACCCTATCATCATGGGGCAGATGGTCTTCACCAGGTAAGACTAGGTTGGCAAAGCTAAGCTTGGGGCTGCCAACCACTCACACTTCTGAGACTCTTCTTTGAATATAATAATAATAAAACATTGGTTTCTGGTAGAGAAGAAATAACAGCATTCAAAATGGAAAACTCATTCATTCAGTCAATTATATATTTATGTACCCATTCACTCCAGGAAAGGTATATAGCACTTCAAAACAATCTTCAAGTCACACAGTTTACATTAATTTGTATATAATAACTATTCCAAAACTGTAGTAAAGCATATTGAACATACTTTTTAAATACTTAGAATTAATTTTGACAGTTTTTCCAGTGAAAGCCTATTTTTATTGTGCTCAGATTATTTTTCTTTGCCTAATATCTACACCACTGTTCTTCCACGTATGTCAACCTCACTAAAATTTTTATTATCCTAAAAGTGTCAGATTAATGGGTACTTTAAAAATTATCACATTAATGTACTTAAGGCAAATTTTTAACTTTGAAGTCATTTATTAACAAAAGAAAAGGCCAGATGTCTCTAACTAAACATGAACTATCTTCCTAGTTCTATAACTATCACTGCCATTTTAACAAAAATCTTAAAGAAGGGTGGTGGACTTGGCCCAGTGGTTAGAGCATCTGTCTACCACATGGGAGGTGCACAGTTCAAACCCCAGGCCTCCATGACCCGTGTGGACTGGCCCATGCGCAGTGCTGATGCGCACAAGGAGTGCCGTGCCACACAGGGGTGTCCCCCGCGTAGGGGAGCCCCACGCGCAAGGAGTGCACCCCATAAGGAGAGCCGCCCAGCGCAAAAGAAAGTGCAGCCTGCCCAGGAATGGTGCCGCACACACGGAGAACTGACACAACAAGATGATGCAACAAAAAGAAACACAGATTCCCGTGTCACTGACAACAACAGAAGTGGACAAAGAAGATGCAGCAAGTAGACACAGAGAACAGACAATGGGGGGGGGGAGAGAAATAAATTTATTTTTTAAAAAATCTTAAAGGAAACCATTTAAATTAATGTTTTCATTTAATACATGAATAGATAGATCCTCACCTCTGTCAAGTGGCTTCCTCTCCAGTATAAAAAGTTTCCTGTGTATTATGATTGCATGAATTTCTACAATTGCATTGATTTGTAAAACCTGTATATAAGGTATGATGTTGTCAATACTAGATTGCTAACATTAGCTCAAAACACAGTATTTCAACAATTGTAAATACGGATCATTGCTTTACTGAAACTTTACATGAATAATGACAATTACATATTATTTTTAATTTCATGAACATAATCAAATAATTTAGATCAAACACTGGAAACTCAATGAGCCTCACAATTATAGGACAACCAAAAGATATGGGAATAGAATTTTCAAAGCCAAAATGAAATACATTATCTGAATTTTCATATATGTGTATTTCTCACATATTATATGTGAAAACAGACTGAGGTTTAAAGAAAAAGTTTTCTACTTCCAAGGGAAAAATAATATCTTTCAATTTTTTGAAAAACTTCTTGAAATATTACTGAATTACTAGATAATTCTTTATATGTCATTTACAGAAATAACAAGAAGTTCTGAAAATCTGCTATACTTAAATACTGTGATGGTCCCCAGGTAGGTAAAAATAAGGCACAATTTGTGCCCTTATGAGCTCCCAGGACAATAAATATCCCATTTAACAGAATTAAAACTGAACTTATCTCAGTTTAACAACTTAAAATCTTTGTCTCAATCAAATGCTGGAGAGCAGTGGCTGCAGTTAGACCTATGACTGGATCAGTAGTTTGCACTGACAATTAAGCCCCAAGAGGCTTGAGGAGAGGAGTGTTTCTTCCACCCCTACCTACATCACATCCTTCAAAGCTACAGTCAAATGATAAATGTAATTTCTGAGGCCCCTCTCCTCCAATAAACACAAATTTCTCATTTGATTCATGCCTGGAATTCCTTTAAAAATAAAATAAAACTGAAAGTGGAGTCATTCTGCAGACTACAGGGCAGTGGAAGTGAATATAAACAGGTGGTTGATACTAAAGCTTCACCATACAACCAATTTTATGCTAACGTTCATAAGATATGAAAGAAAAGTGATGTGACAACCAAACAACTAGAAAACTAGGTAAAGTAAGAGTCAAGAATGCATGAGATGGTAACCACCCACTACTATATTCCTACTACATATTTTTTCTATATCCTCACTTGATGTAAGATGTAGTCAGGGTCTATTTCAAGTGCTTGACTGAAGTTCACAGCAGCTTCAGTAGGTAACTCTTAGGAGACCATAAGGGAATTTACAATTTATGACTTCACCTACAATTGATGCTTAACTCACACGTGGTCGCCACTCCCAAAATCCAGATTTTCAGATGAAAATAAGTCTCTCTACTTTGACTTCACCAGAAATGCTACCACCACTCTTTATTAAAAAACAGCTGCCAAACTGGTGACCTACCTCACATTAATGATTGACAAATCTCCTTCCCAGAAAGTAGCTGTGCCAAAACCACACCCTTAAAGTATATTTACAACTTATATGAAACAAATACACTGTGACCAAAAATATTGCAAGTATATTCCTGCATGCCTCAGTCCATCAGACTGTGAACAGAACTGCTCCAAGATGTGCCAAATTTGTCCTCCTCTGCTTGTTCCTCCCTTCCACCATCATTTCCTCCAGAGGGCCACACTTCCTCCAGCTAGAGAGGCTGACTTCTCTAGTTTATCTGCTATTCATTTGTTCGAGTTTCTTCAGATGATCAGTGAGAAAGTTGGCGAGCTAATCAATTGCTTACATTTTGGAGAAACTGATTACATAAATGGATAAGGGCAAAATCATATATGACAGAATTCTGACTCACAACCTCTACAGCAATCTGCCTAGAACAAACATTATTTGGTCAATGACTGCCAGTTTCCCTATTTTTTGCCCTGCTTCCAACTCAGGACCAACCAGAGAAAGAATATGCTCCCAAACCAGTCACGTAAGGTGTCTCACTTCTGGTTAGCATACCTCCAGTTCCAATCAAGCACACCTGAAGCCATTTTCACTATAAAGTTTTACTGCATGACTTTGAATATCTGTCAAATTCAAGTGAAGGGGCTGACTCCATTCTGATAGCAAGTGCTGAATAAATATTCTCTGTTCTCATTTGAGCGGTCTTCATTTATTACCACACGGTCAAAATTGGAATGCTGGACTGCTCAATGTCTTACTGCCAGAAGTCTTGGATGTGGGGAACTTAAAAACATTTACATCATTTTAAAACAAATAGAGAATGAGAACTGAAGAAAGTGGGAATAGGCACGTCTGAATTCTAGACCTGTCTTTACCATTAACTTACTTAGGAAAAGTTGACCTCTCTCTAGGACTCATTTTCATCATTTATAAAATGAAGTGGGTAGAAGACTTCATGATGGTTACATTCTTATAGCTCTGATTTTCTCACTATGCCAGACAGGGAGCAGATAACACACTCAAGGATAATTCAAGAAGAATTTAAAAATGGATTATATATAACTGAGTAGGTATAGGGAAACCACAAGGTAACAGGCAGTATCCCAGGGCTGATAACAGGTGAGCCATTATCATGTTTAGGCTTAAAGAAGAGGAGGAAAACATTACCAGACCAGGAAGCGGGGAGTTGAAAGGGCTACCTACAGATGAGCTGTGATCTTCAGTAGAGGAACAACGCCAACCCAAGAAAAGCCCTGTGGAAGGGAGCTTGGGCATAAATAGTCTAACTTAACTCTCCTCTGTCCCATGTCCAAAGGCTCTCCATTGAACAAAAGAAATTGGAAGCCATAAGAAAATGGATCTAGACAAATCGACATCCCAGTGCAAAAAGCAAGTAGAGAAGGATGGAGATTGGTCCTGGAGAGGAAAGAGCAAGTCATATGACAAACTGTCGTTCCTTAAAATTGCATGCTGCTTTGGCTCATGGTGCTTTCAAGTGTGGAGCACAGAAAATTCTAAGAAATTGCCCCTATCATCAGAACCCCATCTTTAGCTTAATTCCTTCCCTTTACCTTTTTCATTTCCATTATTTCTTTTTTCCTCTGATTATCCATACCGTAGGTTCTCATTTTTATTTTTTTCTGACCTTGATAAAATAAGTATCAGTGATAATAAGCGTCCAAAAGCATTTCAATAATCAGCATCTGACAGTCTGTACTACTCATTAACATGTATTAATTATATTATGTATGTACCTTCTGCACTGTAAGATCCATGATAGCAGAATTCTCTCTCATCTCTGTATTACCATTGCATATGTCATAAATGACACTCAAATGTTTGTTGAAAAAAATGTGGCATTCCTCAAAACTTGCTAAACATTTCTCCATAAAACACACCTTTTCTTGGTTCATACACTTCAGACTCCAGAAAAAAAATTTTTTTTGAGGTACCAGGGCCAAAGATTGATCCCAGGACCTTATATGTGGAAAGCCAGTGCTCAACCACTGAGCTAGAGTGGCTCTCCCAGAAATTATACTTTTTTTTATATATATATATTTTTTAATGTAACATTCAAAAAATATGAGGTCCCCATATACCCCCACCCCCCTCACCTCTTCCCCCCATAACAACAACCTCCTCCATCATCATGAGACATTCATTGCACTTGGTGAATACATCTCTGAGCACCGCTGCACCTCATGGTCAATGGTCCACACCATAGCCCATACTCTCCCACAGTCCACCCAGCGGGCCATGGGAGGACATACAATGTCCGGTAACTGTCCCTGCAGCACCACCCACGACAACTTCAACCCCCGGAAATGCCCCCACATCACATCTCTTCCTCCCACTCCCTACCCCCAGCAGGCACCATGGCCACTTTCTCCACACCAATGCCACATTTGCTTCGATTACTAATCACAATAGTTCATGAATAGAATATCAGTCAGTCCACTCTAATCCACACTCTATTCCTCCATCCTGTGGACCTTAGAATGGTTGTGTCCACTCCACATCTATGTCAAGAGGGGACTTAGATTCCACATGGATGCTGGATATAATTCTGCTTTCAGTTGTAGGCACTCTTGGCTCCCTGGTGTGGTGGTTGACCTTCTTCACTTCCATGTTAGCTGAGTGCAGTAAGTTCAATAAACCAGAGTGTAGGCATTGAAAGTCTGTTGAGGCTCAGGGTCTGGCTATCACATGGTCAGTCCAGAGATTCAGGTCCCCTGGGTATACACTACACCCCAGCACCAACTACAGATCCGGTAAAAGTAACAGGAGAGGCTTGTGGACAAAGATCACATTTGAGTTCAGCTCCATCACACAGAAACACAAACTCCAAAGTAGGGCCAACTGACATGGCACTGAACTCCATCTGCCATAACCATAGAACCTGTGGGTCTCTGTAGACCTCAGAAGAACCAATACCTGCGGTTGTATCTACTTTATCTGTCTCTGGGACTCTGCTGAGGTCTGCATAAGGGCAACCTCTCTGATAACCTCCCGGCTCTTTTTAGAGACTCATAGCCATATAAACTCCTTTGTCCTTTCCATTTCTCCCTTTTATTCAGGTCAAAAAGCATTTTTAACTCCTGGTATTATATGTAGACTGAGATAGTCTGCTGGTCCGAGTTGACCCTTTTATTCAAGGTCATTTTCCAGTCATATCATCAGCTGGTACTTGGTAGTAATCCCTCAGCGCTAGGGAGGCTCATCCCTGGGAGTCATGTCCCATACTGGAGGGAAGGCAACACATTTACATGCTGAGTTTGGCTTCGAGACTGGCCACATTTGAGCAACATGGAGGCTCTCAGGAGGTAACTCTTAGGCACCCTGCAGCTCTAGGCCTTGTTCTTATTTCAGGTGCACAGGCTCACAAGCATAGTCATTAGTATCAAGGGCTCATTGTTGGACCTTCCTTCTTTTTTGGTCTTTGCCATTGCACTTGAGGGATTGTTGTTGTTCCTTTACGGACTGTGATAAGAGCTCCCCTGGCTAGGAACTCAGCACTCACTCAGTTCTCATTTTTAATTGTAACCACTATGAAAATATCCAAATATTTTTATGTACCCTGGACATATGCCCTGGAGAACTTCTTGCCAACCATGTGTCCCCTGTCAGTAACATCCCACACCAGTATTCTTCCCCTGCCATTGCTGAACCACTCTGTGATCCAAAACTTCTTCAAAAATGAAGCCTAATATATTGCCAGGTTCCATTAATAGTAAAATGGAATACAGTGATGAGTTTAAAGGTTAGATATAGAATACATATTAACTTAGAAAAATTAAGGTAAAAATAAATTGGGGTATCAAAAAATTTAAAAATGCAAAAGCTTTATTTTTGATGTTTTGCCTTCCATCACTGCAATGAGTGTTGCCTTGTATGCAAATTGGCAAAGCAACTTCTTCCATCTTTTCCTCAGTGTCTATGTCCTTTTTCTTTTTCTTTTTTTTTTTTTTTACCTATTAAGCTCATCTTCACAGAAGTTTTAGATCACAGTAATTCATATATACAATATACAGCACTCCCACATACCCAACATAAAACCCTTTACCCTTCCACAGCAATAATCTTTTTACATGTTCATACTATATTTACAGAAACTGATGTACAGATATTGAGACAATAGCTTTCAAACAAGGTAACATTTGGGTGTACATTGTGGTTTATATTTTCGACTACATAATTTTCTAAATTTTTAGTTATCTTATGTTTTACAGTATGATTTACATTTTAGCCTATCAGCTCCTATACATGTTTGTTGTAATTTAGCATGTCTTATATCCATCCTTGCGTAATCTTGTGTAACACTTCTATTGCCCACACAGTTGCATTGATTCCATCTATTGAAATTTTTATTCTGATGGTCAGTTAAAATAAGAGAACAAGCTAATTATTTTTAAACAAATTTCCAAAGGACACATCATTCTGTAGTACAATAGAGGGATACACATCAAAACTACAAAAGATGCTGGCCGTGGGAAAATATAAAGAGCCTGAAATTTGTCCCAAACTTTAAAACCTGCTAACTGGCATTCAGAGAAGGAGGTGTAGATTTCAGAAGCAGTGAAGACAGTGGATAAGCAAAGGGGGAGCATTTATCAATATGCAGCTAAATAATACCATTGCCTACAACATGAAGAAAGTTGGTATTTGCAAAGCATATTTCAAATAGCAGAACTGCACTATGGAACACTCCATCACAGCACAATGCTTCTCTAAAAGGCAACCTTAGTGCTTAAATATTTTTTCCTCAATCGAGGAAGTAAGAAAAATTTGTTCTGCATGACACACCTTGAAACAACGTTGAAAGATTTTAATGAGTTAAATCTGTTTACCCCATTTCTAGTCTCTTAATGTTTACACAGTACCTACACAGTGAGGGGGGGGGGGGCATTGTATTCAAACCAAGAAAAAAAAAAAGGAATGAGTTGCACAACTACTTAAGAAACGTGATTATTTTACAGATTTATAGACAGACATAAAAATGCATTGGAGGAAATATTTCCTTATTGTATTTGAACTTTAATGTCCATTTATATGCCATTTGTATTTCATTTCACTGGAAACTAATTGCTAAAATAAGGCTAGAAATAAGCTTAAAGTAAACATAATATATTTTTCAAATGTTAGAATGGATTTAGATTTACAGATAAGCTGTGATGATAGTAAACTGCTCCAGCTCTGGTCATTGGGAATTCTTTCACTTGGTTCCTAAGTCCCTTTCACATACTTCTATCATGGTGGGTTTTCTTTTTTACCACTTCCTTAATTTCTGGAACTACAAGATGCTCTAGGCTTATCTTATGTATGTCCTATCCCAGTCCTAGAATCTGCTATCCCCAAACAGCCCTGGTTCTTTTTATTGCAGAATGATATTAGAAATCAAGATCTGGGAACTATATGTGCTCATAACTACTGAAGTGTCATCGCTTCTGGGCTCTCACAGCTGACAAAGCAATGTATGCACTACTATATACAACTATCCTATGAATATTCACATATATTTGTATATGTGCAGATCCATTTGTATCTGTATTAAGCTGAACATGAGTACACAGTGATGTCTCTGATTCTAATCCATTACTACATGGATCACTCTAACCTACTTTCTGTCTATAATCTACTCTCAAGCTTACTTAATTTAAACAAGTCTGAAAAAGCATTTCGGCACACATTCTGTATTAGTCAGAGTTCTCTCAGGAAACAGAATCAAGAAGGTATATCTGTCAATAGTAAGATTTATCAGAGTCTCTCATGCAGCCATGGGGATACACAAGACCAGGTTCCACAGGCAGGCTGCAACCAAGAGCTCCAATGAAAGTCCAATGAAGATTCTTGATGAGTTCTGGGAGATGCTGGCTGTCCAAAGAAGAGCTGGGAAATTCTCTCTCAATGCTGGAATTACTTCCCCTTTTAAGGGATTCAACTGATCGGGTTAAGCATCATTCATTGCTGATGGCAATCTCCCTGAATGATGTAATTATAACCAGCTATCTATGATTCACCACTGCAGTAAAGTCAATGGTGACTAAAGTCCATAAATGCCCTTGTATTACAGTTAGCCCAGTGCTTGTTTGACCAAACATCTGAGCACAATTACCTGGCCAAGTTGACAAAGACCTAACCATCACACTCTCCCACAAAAATAGCAAGATTTTTATTCAATTAATAGAGTGATCTTCTAGTTGACAGCTCATTCAATCCATGTATATAATATATAGGTTCAAAATTATATTATTAATAGTAACAAGAGACACTAACACTTATTTCATTCCTCACTATGAATCCTAGTTAGTCTAAGTTAGCACAAGCAGGGGTCTTAGCTGAGACTGAAATGTTCAACCTTCACTCAATGTTTCTCTTGGGGCAAGTTATAATTGGATGTCACACCTATTAACTCAATTCCATTCTAATAATTATTTAAAAATTCCCCCCATATTTCTTTTTACAACTGCATGTAGAATAGTATTAATATATGCAATGATAACATTTTGAGACATATGAGCTCCTTAATATTGTAATTACTTTATTATCATCCCACAGGAATCACTGACACTACACTAGCACATTTCATGTCAATATAAAACCATTAATTGCTATATTCTAGATCAAAAAGCTCAATGTTTCTATAAATCTTATTTCAAAAAGAAATAGTTGCATTAGGAAACACCTTATATCTTCAAAGTGAAATGTCAGTGTGCATATTTAATATCTACTTTTATTTGTACTCATGAACTCATTAAAACAACATTTCTACTTATTCCTCTGAGTACTAAAAATTACAGGTAAATAATAGATAATAACACCAAGCATTATAAAAGCCAGGACATACATTCAATTCCTTTTACTACATGCTCTCTTACAGAGGAAAAAAATTACTGGTTCAATGTTGTAACTCTAATCTGCAGATTCATAATCACTTGAAAGACTTTGTCAAATAATTCATTCCACATTCTAAAACAAATGTGTATCCGTCTTCTGGAAATATTCTAAGAAGTAGGCAGTTCATGCTTTTAGGATATACCTCCACTGATAAATATGAAGAGACAATTTAGAGTTGACTTTTATAAGCCAACTTCTTCCTTTTAAAAAGTATTCCAAGACAACCTTAGCTTCTAGCCAAGAGAAAGTAACAGGAACCCAATATTTAATCGATTTGCCTGAAATAAACAGAAACAAACTATATATACATATATATAGTTTTATATACATAAGAAACTACAGTTAGCAAGATACTCATCAGGCAAGAAGGACACTTAATCATTGAAACAAAAGTAATGAACAAGGCATTCACTGCCCTGAAAGAATTTCCAGGGTAGAGAGCAGAGATGAAAACCCAGGTGAAACTAGTAGACTTTCTGTATCCAGGAGATAGAACTAAGTACTTGAGAAATCCAAAGATGCAGAGGTAGTAGTGGGGGTGAGGATAGAGTTCATAGGAAAGAGGATAAAGCTGCACAAAGAACTCCAAAGATCTGCACAGGGTAACCCTCAAGTATTCAGCTGAGTGAATATTAATCAGCACATATCCAGTAGGAAACTCTGAAATGAACAGAAACAGGAGTGCTAACATTCACATAAGGCCAGGAATAAGTGCTCTCTTCTCAAAAATCAAACTGAAAAGCCACAAGACACATAGAGATCTGTACAGAATACACACAGAGTGGTCATGGCTCAGTAGCAGGAAGTAAACCTAGACTGGGCACTGTTCTAGTCCCACCTAACAAATCTTAAAACTAAGAGATGAAATGATTAAACATTTTCCAGAAATGTAACTGTGTCCACAAAGAAAATCAAGAGTATTTATAGGAGTAAAAAAAAAAATTACCCAGCCTCCCAAAAAGGAACAGTTACAATGTCTGTAATCCAATTTAAAAATTACTAGGCATGCAAAGAATCTGGAAAATCCAACCTATAAAGGAGAGATTAATGAACCAATCAAAACCAACCAAGGACTGAAAGATGTTAGGACTAGGAGGCAAGGCATTAAAAAAGTCATTGTAACTAAGTTCCATATGTTTAAAAATATAAGTATAGACACACAATATAAGAAAAGAGCCTGACCAAACTTCTAGAGATAAAAAACTCAATGTGTGAGATAAAAAATACACTGTGTGGGATTAGGATTAGATGTTACAGAAAAAGATAAGAGAACCTAAAGGCAGAGCAAAAGAAATTACACAAAAGAAACACAAAGAGAAAAGAAAATTAATGAACAGAGCATCAGTAAACTGTAGAACAATTTCAAGCAGCCTAATATACATGTAGTTGGAATTCCTGGAGGATGTTCAGGAAGGATAAAAATATTTCCAGAATAATGACCAAAAATTGTTAAAAATTTTAAGAAAATTCAATGTCCAAACTACTACAAAAGATACAGATTCAAGAGGCTCAATCAATGAACCCTAAGTAAAAGAAACAAACAACACTATACTAAGGAACGTCCTAACTGAATCATCCAAAACTAGTGGTTAAGAGAAAATAGTCAAATAAGAGAGAAAAGGTGCATAGTATGTACAAAAGAGCAAAGATAAGGATGACAGCACATTCCTTATTAGAAATAACTCAGAGATAAGTAGAGCAACACCTTTGAAGAACTGAAAGAAAAATATTACAATAGAATTCTATACCCAGCAAAAATATCTTTTGAAGACAAAGAATAAATAAAGACATTATCAGACATATAAAAGCTGCAAAAGTTGATCACCAACTAATCTACACTAAAAAAAATGTTAAAATATGTTCTTCAGACAGAAGAAAAATAAAACCAGATGGAAATGTGGATTCAAACAATGAATAAAGAACACCTAAAAGAAATTTTCTTCTTTTCTTAAATTTCTTTAAAAGATAATTGGGTGAGTAGATGGGGCTCAAGCAGTTGAGCACCAGCTTCTCACATACAAGGTCCCAGGTTCAATCCCTGGCCCAGGGTACCTAAAAAAAAAAATTTGACTATTTAAACACTAATTATACTAATATAGTATGAAGTTTATAACATACAAGTAAAATGTAGGACAATGAGATCATAATCATCAAAGGAGAGAAATGGAAGCATATGTTTACAAAGCTCCTATATTCACGGTGAAGTGGTATGATATTAACCTAAAGTAGACTCATAAGTTAAAAATGCATATTATAAACCTTAAGGCAACTATTAACATAATAAAGTGCTAGCTATTAAACCAACTAAGGAGATAAAATACAATAATAAAAATAATTAATCCAAAACAGGAAGAAAAATTAGATAATAAAATAAATTGTATGAAGATATATTTAGGTCTAACCAGATAAAGAATCACATTATGTAAATGGCCTAAATACTCCAACACAAAGTCAGAGATTATCAAGTCAAGACCCTGTACAGCCTGCCAAGTGAAATACATAACAAAGTTAAATATGCCTTAAGTAAAAAATATGGAGAAAAACATAACATTCTAACACTAATCAAAAGACCACTGGACTGGCTATGTTTATATCAAAGTAGATCTGAGTGCAAAGAATATTTCTAAAGATAAAGGTCATTTCATAAGGATGATAAAGGAGTTAATTCATCAAATTAACATAAACATGCTAAATATTCATCAACCTAAAAACAGCTAAACAATTAATGAAACAAAACTGATAAAGTGAGGAGAAATAACTCACAATGATAGTGGGATATTTCAATAGTCCTCTCTTACTATCTAATAGAAAATCATCAAAAAATCCATTATATTAGACTTGAGAAACAATATTAACCATCTTGATCTAGTTGATGTCTATAGAACAATTTATTCAACAGCAAATTACACATTCTCAACTGCATCCAACATATTTATCAAGATAAAGTATGTGCAGAGACATAAAATAAATCCTAATAAATTAAAAGTATTCAAGTCATATGAAATATGTTCTCTGACAAGAATGGAATTAAATTAGAAATTAATAAAAAGATCTACAGAAAAATCTAAAATGTTTGGAGAATAAATAACAAACTTCTAAATAATGAAGGGTCAAAAAAGAAATGAAAAGGTAAATTAGAAAAATATTTTCATTGGAATGGAAATGAAAGCAAATATTTGAGGGCTCCTGCTAAAGCAGTTTTTGGGGTGAAATTAACAGCATTAAATAAATGCCTATATTAGAAAAGAGTGGTTTCAAACTCAACAAATTCTGATTCAAACTTAAGAATATAGAAAAAAGAAAGGAAATTCATCCCCAACTAAGCAGCAAAAAAGTAAATAATAAACATGAGAGTAGAGGAGATTGTGGGAACATGGCTGTCGAGTCAGGCAGATATGGCTCAGATCTTGCTAAAACAATGTAGAAAGGGCTAAGGGATGCCTTGGGGACTTGCTTTGGGGTATAGCAGACCACAACACTGCTTCGTAACACCCAGGAGAGTAAGGTACAGAGAGAAAAAGAAGCCAAAACAACTGCTCTTGAGTTATTAAACCTCCCAGAAAGGTTTAATAACTAGAATAAAGGTTTAATAGCTAGAAAGATCTCCCCTCCACCACTCCCAAGATATTAAGAGAGGGTAAAATTTCCTGGCAAATTACATCTAACTGACAGGAGAGCGGACGTCTTCCTCCCTGCCATGTGATTTCGATATATATAGAATGGGAAGGAGTTCTGAGTCATCTAGGAGGGTACTAGAAAGATAAAGAAGTTTAAGGAAAATCATCAGTTGTTTCCCACTATGGCTGGAAGCAGCACACATACCCCACCCTCAGGGAAAACAGCACAGGTAGAACCACTAGCTCCCAGCTCTTAGGGAATGTGAAGGCAAATTCCCAGGAAGGAAGATGGGTCTGGGAGGGTAAAGAGTGGTTTCTTTGTGGTGAATTTGGCCAGCTGAGCCTCCCTTGAATATGAGAAGGGACCCCAACTCAACAAGGAGAGGGGAAGGGAATCTCCTCAGGCAGGCTATCACATCCAGCTGCCCAGGTAAAGACAGGAAGTAGATCAGAGAGGAGGCAGGGGCTGACAGATGCTTAATCAGCAGGACTCTAGTAAACTGCAAGCAATGTATCCTGCCATAGGGAAAGGGGGTGAATAGCCTTCTGAAAGGTTAACTATCCTAAGGAAATGATTTAGGTCATGGGAAGAATTCCTGCCTTGCATATCTGAGGTCCCTTGTTCCCTTTCCTGCTCTTCTTAAGAGAAGTGGTCCACTGGGTTATCAGGCATCTAGCTGAAACTTTATGACAGGGAACATATAGACATTCTCTTTGTATTAGCTTTTCTTGGATCTTTTTTTTTAAGTCTCCCTTTTAAAATTCTCCTTATTTACTCACTAAAACCCTGCTGAAAATCTACAGAGGGCAGGTTGCAGGTGACTGTGTGATAAACACAAGCAGTCAGAGAAGATCTTCAGGGGTCTAAGATAGAAGGCTGTTTCTCCATGTTTATTTTTGTTTTTTGTTCCTATCTTTCTTCTTTTTTTAAACAAGTTGCTGCTGTCTGGTTTCCAGTTTGTGTTTCCCCTTCTTTTGTTCCCCTGTTTCATTTTGTTTATCAATTTTCTCTACCTATGCTATTTCTTTTCTCTCAATTTTTCTATCTTCTGTTTTCTGTTGTTCTTTCATTTCCACCTCTTTTTGTTTGGTCTTCAATTTTTCTTGTTTTTATTTCTCTCTCTCCTTTTTTCTCTGTTTTCTTTTTATACTTTTCTTCTTTTTTTTCTTTTTCTCTCTTCTCATCATTCCAGCCTTTTATTTATTCTACATATTTTTCTGTGTCTTGTTGTTTCATTGTTTCTGTTCCACTTTTTAAATCTTATTCCTATAGACTTCTTACTCATGTCAATTATTCATTTTCCTAGATCTTGAAAGGTGACTCTCCTACCTTTTACTGTTATTATCACTATTATTCTTTTTCTCTTCCTATTTCTTTCCTTTTCTCTGGTCATATTTTTTTTCAAGGGAACATAGGCAACAGCAAGGAAATAGAATAAGAGGAATGAAGCATCAAAGTGAAACCTTAACACATACATAAAAACAACAAGAAAATAAAACCCCAGAGCAGAAGGTAATTAGTTGAATAAACCCATCAAGATAAACAGATGCCTAGACACCAACAAAAATTTACAAGTCATTGTAAGAAACAGGAAGACATGGCCCATTCTAATGAACAAACTGAAAACCAGGAGGAGATGCAGAATAGGGAACAACTAATCAGAAATGTCCAAACAAATATCATGAATCAACTTAGTGAAGTGAAGGAAGAGATTAAAGATATAAATGCATTACCTTCCTCACAGTATGGGACATGACTCCCAGGGATGAGCCTCCCTGGCACCAAGGGATAACTACCAAGCAACAACTAGCAATGCAATGGTAAAAGACCTTGACCAAAAGGGAGAAAAGGTAAAGACAAATGAGTTTATATGGCTAAGAGACTTCCAAGTGAGTTGGGAGGTCATTCCAGAGGTTATGCTTATACATGTCTCAGCAGGGTCTCATTGACTGCCAAAGTAAAAACTACCTCAAACAGCAGGGCTCATGAAGACTTTGGAAACATCAAGACACTACAGTCAGGGAAGATTGGTCAAGAGTTTGATGCCTTGCCAGAGGGCCCTACTTTGGAATTTATGCTCCCCCATGTGACAGAGACAGACTCAATTGTGGTTTCCCTAAACATGACTCTTTTGACCCTTCTATTGGAATCTATAATTGGCACTAGGGTTGACAGCTGTGCCCTGAATCTCAACAGTTACAACACCTACTCTCCAGTTCACTGGACTCACCCAGGACAACTAACAACAATCATCCCAAGAACAGAGAGAGTCTACTACTGTAAGCAGGAGAGTCCCATCCATCTGTCCCATGGGATCAAAGTCCACTCTCCCTAATTAGAGGTGGAATGGCCATCACCACCCCAGAATCCTCAGGATTAGGGAATAAACTATGGACTAAAGTAGACTTATCAGTATTCACTGGAGGTTGTGAGTGCAGGGAAAGGGAAAAACAGGTGTAATATGGGGGCATTTTCAGGACTTTTGAATTGCCCTGAATGACATTACAATCTTGCCATAGCCTACAAAATATAGGGCCTATATTTTTATGTAATTTATGTAATCTAAGTATCTTTTTAAAAAAATAAAAATTAAAAATATATTTAGAAAAAGATGAAGGTGTAAATCAATGACCTTAAAGCAGAAAGTAGAGAAAATCAATATTACGAACAATGTTATCACAATATATTCAACAATTTTTAATAAGAAAATTTTATTAAACAATACAAACTATTAAAGCTCATTCAAGAAGAAATAAGTAACATGAATATGATTCTATTTAAAGAAACTGAGTTTATTTTTAAAAACATTCCCACAAAGAAAAATCCATGTCCAAACAAGAAAGAAATACGATTAATTCAACATAACTCTAGCAGAAAATTAAAAGGACAAACTACTTCCCAACTCATATTATAAGGCCAGAATTCTCCAGATAATAAAACCAAAGAGGGACATTACAATAACAAAATTATGAAAATAACTGCAAACATTCTGAATAAAATTTAGCACACCAAATTAAAAAATGTATTAAAAGGATAATATATCATGATCAACTGGAGTTTATTCAAGGAATGTGATGTTGGTTTAACATTCAAAAATCATTCAGTGTAATTCACTGTATTAAGAAAATAAAAGAAAACCTATGAGATCATCTCAATAAAAGCAGAAAAAAAATTCATTCCTGATTTTAAAAAAATAACAAAACAACTCTCTGGAGACCAGAAATAGAAGGAAACTTTCCCAACTGGATAAAGAACATCTCTGGAAAACCTATAGCTAACTTCTTACTTAATGATGAAAGACTTTCTAATAAAAGAAACAATATAAAGACACTTACTTTCACCACTCTGTTCAACATTGTACAGGAGGTTCTCACCAATGCAATAAAGCAAGTAAAAGAAAAAAAACCATCAAATTGTAAAGGAAAAAATAAAAACTTTTATATAAAGAGGACAAGACTATATATGCAGAAAATTCAATAGAAAATATAACTAATGAGTGGTTTTAGCAAGGCAGATTACAAGATCAATGGAAGAAATCAATTTTATTTTTATATACTAGCAACAAGATAGTGAAAATGAAAATTAGAAGAGCAATACCATTTACAATAGAATAAAAAATAATTAAATATTTAGGTATACATCAGGCAAGTGATGTGAAGTAATATACACTAAAAATACAAAAGATTTCTGAGAGGAATTAAGGAAGAGCTAAATAAATGGAAATATATACCTTGTTCATGAATGAAAGTCTCAATATTTATGAGATGTAAACTCTCCATAAATTGGACTATAGATTATACACAGCCCCCTCAAATTCCAGAAATTTTACAGAGGTTGATGAGTCATTCTAAAATTCATATGAGACTGAAAAGGACTAGCAAAGGCAAAACAAATTTCAAATAAAGGAACAGAGTGAGAGGACTAATACTATCTAATTTCAAGACTTATTATAAATGAAACAATCAGAAGAGTTATAAGTCCAGAAACAAATGCACAGGTATATGGACAACAGATGTTCCAAAATGATGCAAAAGCAATTCAGCATCAAAAGGGTAATCTTTTTACAAAAGTGTACTAAAACAATTGGATTGCTACGTGAAAAGGAATTTTAAAAAAAGGACTTGGACATATACCTTGTATCATATACAAAAATGAATTCAAAATGATCACAGACGTAACTGTAGAACCTAAAACTCCAAAAGTTCTAGGATAAAAGCATAGGAGAAAAATTATGCAACCTAGCTTTAAGGAAAGGTTTCTGAGCTATGCCACAAATGCATGATCCATAAAGGAGTAAATTGATAAGCTTAACTTTACAAAAATGAAAACTTTTACTCTACATTCAACAACGTTAAGAAAAAATAAACCGCAGCCTGGAAGAAATATTATCAGACCTAATATATAAAAGATTAGTATCCAGAATATATATGAAGAACACAAACATTCAGTAAAAAAAAAAAGAATGAAATAAAGTTTTCAATAGGTGCTTCACCAAAGAAGTTATGTAACCATCAAATAAGTACATGAAAAGATGCTCAGCCTCACTGCCATTAGGAAAATGCAAATTATAATCCACACCTATTAAAATGGCTTAAATTAAAAAGACTAACCATACTAAGTATTGGTGAGGATGTACAGCAAATGGAACTCTAATATATTATTGATGAGTACATAAATTTGCAAAAACATTTTTGAAACAATTTGCTAATTTCTTATAAAAACTATATACCTACCTTATGACCCAGCTTTTCTCCTTTAATATACTTATCTAAGAGAAATAAAAGTATATGTCCATAAAAAGACATATACACAAATGTTCATAGCAGCTTTATTTATAAAAGTAAAAAACTGGAAACAACCAAATGTCTATCAAATGATAAATTGTGGTATATCTATATGATGGAATACTACTCAGCAATAAAGAGGAATGAAATACTTATGTACACTACAATATTGATAAAATTCAAAATAATACTGAGAAAAGCCAAACACAAAATAGCACATGCAGTACAGTTAAAATTATATAAAAATCTAGAATATGCAAAGTAATGTATAGTGACAGAAAACAGTTCAGTAGCAGAGGTAGGGTGAGGGGTGCAAGACAGGAAGTACATGAAGGAGTGATTATAAATTAGCTCAAAGAAACATTTTGGAAAATGAATATGTTCATTATCTTGATTTTAAGTGATAATTTCATGGGGATCTCAAAGAAACAAAAACATTCCAACATAACAAATGTTGTCAGGCAAAATGTCCCCAAAAGAGCCAACAGGGATTGAAACAGAAATAGTACAAAGAAAAAGACTTTAAAATAAAGGGAAAGATTTTTAACAGAGGTGAAAAGTCAGTTCGAGGCTAATGAAAAACTTCATCAACCTTCTTAAGATTTAAGGATTGACAGCTGTGCCACAGACACAAAATGTCTGAACAATCATACCATCTGGGGATTGTATCTGACTATGTTTCATTTTCAATTGATTTTTTTATGTGATACATTGGGAGCTATCAACCTATAGAACTTTTAAAATGTTTTATCAGAAGAAAGTTAATATATTTTAAAGCATCTGATTTTTTTCCCCAATTTTACCATGTGAGGTGCCATGCTGTTATATTTAAGGCCAGAAATTATAGTTAGTTCAAAATAATCCAACCAACATTACAGAGCAATGTTGTATTACAAGTACCTCTGTCTTTACAGGAATTTATCTATATAACTTCAGAAAAATAGTATGGATCGTGGTTCTAAACCAAAAACTAAGAAATGAAAATGCCACTTACTATTGATAGAAAACTAAATTTTAGCATTGTGATGGTTATTTTAATTTTTAGATATCTATATAGAAAAAGCCCATCATTTTAAATAAGAGTCTAATTTAAGAAGATACCCTTTATTGGTTAAAAAAAAAAAGAGGAAAGAATAACTTCTAGAGAAAGTTATTGAATTTTGGAGGTAAACAATACACACATATATGCAATTACACATATACCCCTGAGTACCAAAAACATAAGACAAAAGAAAAATGTAAGAAAAAGCTCAAAGGAAAAAGGAATAGGAAACTAAACATATTTTGAAATTCAGGCAGGAGAAAGCATAAAGGAAGAATCAGAGGTTTTACTTTCAACTAATTTGAGACCTTTTTAATTACGGAAATTAATTTCATCAACTACTTAAGAGCAGACAGTGTGAATAAAACTTCGACAGTGAAAGAAAGGAGAAAGAGGAGTCGGCAAGTATATTTGCAGGCCTGTGAACAAATAAAACTTCTTTAGCTGCTTGGATCCAATGCAGACCATTGTACTCCAGAGACCAGAACCCCACCCTGCCCACCCCCCGCCATATCCATGGACCCTTCCAATACTTCTCCATACCTGCCATTTGTGAACCTTTAAGTACCTAAAAATACATTTCACTCAGCATCAAATCCCATAGCATTAATGAGCCCAGACATACTTAGAATTTACAAGTCAAGTCAACTTTTATTTCTGTCTCTTTTCCCCAAACACTGTCCCGGGCATTACAGGAGACAAAGACTCCAAACACTACAAAGTCTACAAACCAAGAGAGTAGATGAACATGTAAATAAGGAATGAAAAGGGCAGTTTGTGTTAAATACTTCAAAACATTTTGTTACAACAGGCACAAATATCTCAATTTCCCCCTCCTGCTCCCCCCTCCCCCCCAAGAGAGAGGCCTGGGCAGACCTCTATGAATACAAATGGAAAGTTTCATACAAAGGACACATTACTCTGCAAAATAAGTATACAAATAGGTGATTTTCATCTCAGGTACTACAATAGAAATGAAAGTGGAAGCCATTTTCAATATAAATAAAACTGTTCAACAAACACAAAAGCAACCCAACATGTAAGAATTTTTATGAGTGTGAAAACTTAATAAATTTCCAGTAGAACATATTAGAGATAACTTAGATAACTTTGAATGTGAAGGTATCTCCCAAGATAATTAATTTTAAAATGGCATCCTTAGCTTTTTAAAGTCACCTAAAGAAATGGGTTTTCAAATTATATAGAGCATTTTTCCTATCTCATTGGGCCAATGGCATTCTTCCAGAAAAGCTCTTCTGTTGTGATATGACAGTAAACTTCATTTTAAAAATTTCAGAAATTTAAGATGTCTCATATGCTGATTTGAAATGCATTTATTTCACAAATGAGAGAGCTCAAGTACCTAGCAATAGCAGAGAGTTAAATAGGGATGTCTGTTTATAAGTTAGCAATTTTTAATGTACCTTCTGCTGCTCTCTTCTTTGTACCCACTAAAGGTAATTTTCCAGTAAGTCACTATTATTTACCGGTGTACTTTCCTAGTATGACATTCATTTTAATAACTTTATAGAAAATATCATACGATAAGAAAACAACCAAGGAAAATAAACGTAGCTAATGCTTTACAGTGCAATTTTTTTTTTAACCAATTACGTTTTCTTTCAGGTAATAAGCCTGTTTGATGAAATGTAAGAAATTATTTTAGTAGTCTATCTAAATGTGAAATAGAATAGAATGTTATACATGGTGTCATAAAACCAGATTTTAACTGAAAAAATCTCTCATATCCTTTAATTCTTTGTAAGTTGTTAAATTATTAGTGACATAGAAGCAGCTTATTTTCCTGTAAAGTTTTGAAATTCTATAGTATGAAGTTTTTAATCTAATGAATAGTTTAAAATTAGTATAGTTAAATGAACACGGCAAATATATCCAAATATAGCATAGCAAGAAGCATTAGGCTATTCAGAACATAATACCTGAATTCAAATACATGGGACCTGAAACTGGAAATCACTATCCTAACTTACACTGGCACACTGATCACTAACTGTCATCCAGGAATGGGATGGGATGGATGAAAACCATGCTGGAAATCAGAAAGACTTGTGTGACATGTCATGTAATTAAACTTAATTGCTGCATCCGTGATTCCCTGCATATCTGAATTTTTGTTAATGAGAATAAAGAATAATAGCTCACTGTTTCAATGTGGACTGTCTGTGTTGAGGAGTTCAGAAGGAAGAAGTGACAACTGGGCTTTTAAACTTTGAAATGGCTTCTTAGACTGATTAATAACATCGGGGTGATGAAACTCCTTTTCCTGGTCCATGTGCTTGATGGATGTGAGATTTCTGATCATAGAGTTTTCTAAGTTCACTGAATGTTTTCCTTACTTTGATTATGTGAGGGGAAGACTAAAATCCTTTTGCCAGGTAATATTTCTTCTCACTTATGATACTGGCCCTGTTTGTGCACTGCCATCCTGCTTCCTTGAAATACCAAGTTTAGCAGTTTGATATAATTGATGAATTCCAAAAAGAAATATTGGATTATGCTTGTAATCTGATCTGTACCTGGGCATGATTGAGTTATGATTGGGACATTGAGTTCCCACCAAGGGGTGGGGACTCACAGATAAAAGGCATGGTGAAGAACAGAGTTGAGGGTTTTTGATGTTGGAGTTTGATGCTGAAACCTTAAGCTAGAGCCCCAGGAAGTAAGTTCACAGAGGAAAGAGAAGCCAGCCCCAGGAAGAAAGGAACTTGAATCCAGAGAGAAGCAAGACCCTGGAGGGGAGGAACCCAGGAAGCCTGAACCCTCACAGCCATTGTCAGCCATCTTGTTCCAATATGTGAAAATGGACCTTGGTGAGGGAAGTAACTTATGCTTTATGGCCTGGTATCTGTAAGCTCCTACCCCAAGTAAACACCCTTTATAAAAACCAACCAATTTCTGGTATTTTGCATCAGCAACCAAGTAATAGTAGTTCTGAACCTATATGTTCAATTATGTCATGCCCCAAAACACAGGGGTCACAATGGTAGAGAAAGGGACAGAAAAGATAATGGAGACTTGGTAAGATAATGAAAATGGTAAATAGAATTACAGTCTAACAACAATAATTAACAGCAAGACTTCTATCACATCACAAATCTTATCACTACTTTTTCCATTAAAGCGTCTTTGGACTAATGTTATTTATAATACATGCTCTACCTTTTTGTAAAAAATTTGAAGTTACTTATAAGTAACAACATATTTTCAAGAGAGTAAAAAATCAGACATGTAGAGTGATTGGGAAAGAAGCCTCAGTCACATGTGCTAACAGAGACCTGCTAAATTTAACTCTGAATTCCTGATTACTAACCAATGCAAAAATATGACTATTAATATGTGATGGATTTTTATCTTAAAAAAATAAAACAAACATGAGCTTTAAGGGAAAGAGATTATTTCCTATTAGTAAACTCTTAACAAAAATTTATCACATTGGTTATAACACAAGAAATATTAAACAAGAAGAAAAACATTTTATATTTAACTGTTACTTATAATTGTTATCATTGTTCTCAATAAAAGTTAGGACTATTAAAACAAAGTTCAGGAAATGCATTTTTATGGCAGTCTCAGCTAGTAAGACTTCCGATGGTCCAACAGTTAAAAAAGGTTTGAAATTTCTCTTTGGAGAATGCTTGAGTTGCTAGCAAGTATTTGTGGGTGACAGAGGTGGCAAGACTGGTATCTCCTTCTCAGCCAACCAGCTTGCTCAGCATTGCCTCAGACACTTAAAAGGCACCCCCTGCCCCCTCTGGTATTTGCCAACAAGCCCCAAATGTTCCCCATTTCTGCCCACTGGCCTCAGAAATCCGTACTGGGCAGCACCAAGGGAGGATCACCTTGCTCTCTAAATCTACTCTGGTATTTAAAAGCATAAAGACTAATACAACCATACTAACTGCAATGGAGAAGGAATACCTACCAATCTATTTGCACTAAAATTGAAAGAGAAAGGGGACATGGTTCAACAAAATCTTATTTTAATCCATGAGAGGGATTACTGGACTAACCAGATGGAAAGGAACGTTTTTTTTTCCTAACCTCAGCCTAGGCAATATGAAAATGTATCAATCATCATTCAGTGCTTATATTTTGAATATGCCTATCTTTTTTCCGTGCCCGCCATTATCTCTCTTGGGTTTTAAGTTTTTTAGGGACAATGAATACCCATATTTAACTAACTTTATGCAGAAATAAGCATATTATCAAGCTAAGCAGCTTATTAAATCATTTATATTAAAGATGACAATAAAATAAATTTTCAAGAGAGAGCAAGCTTTGCCATTTTCGAAGGATAGGACAGTAATCAAAGCAACACATTTCATGTTTACAATGGGACTCATCGCCTCGATACATTTCCACTAGTATACTGAAGCTGGCTCATAGCAGCTCAGGAGGGCAGGTTATTAAATTTTCTGGTATATTATGATCCAGTTGTTAAAAACAGCTATTACAAAACATCTAATAATATGAAATTAGAATTAAATGAATTATATTAAAAACAAATGCAATAAAAACTCAAAACTCATCACTTCCTAATTATTTTTCTATATTTTACTATAATCCGTATCTTGAAGCTATTTGCAGCTATAGTATCTGCACAGCAGAAAGACTAAATAATGGCATGCTACTGCAGAACTCTTGGACTCTCTGTTCAGCAGTATCACATTGCTGTGCTAGAAATGACCATGCTGGGAGTATTTTCACCATGGTAATAAGCCCATGCTACAAATCACTCCCATCCTACCTCATCCCTACTCAGAGAGCCAGCTGTTGAATGTGTATCAGCACACCAGTGTAAACACCTAACCAAAATGAATTGAGCGCCATGTTAATGAACGATGGAAAAGAAGATGCACATTACCTCACCTCCAAATTTCAAATTTAAGGAAAAGATGTCCCAATACTATAATTCTTTTTTTCCCTTGAAGTAAAAATACATCTCCTTGATTAGATGGAATTCAGTGAGATTTGTTTCATATCAAAACCTGACTTGTACAAGAAAGTTCTGATTTAGAAAAAAAAGTAGAGCAGTATTGCATGGATCATTACCACCAGCATCTATAAGACCTCAATGTATCCATATTGCTCTAATTTACATCTAGTAACCACCTGTACTGTAGTAGCTTTAGCCTCTTTCAACCTTTCCTCTCTAAAATAAAATCCATCACCTTTAAATAACTCCATATCAGAATTACACAAGATATAGTGCTCTCCAGAGTCCTACAGTAAAGTCACAGAAGAAAAAGTTATAATTCATAACACTACATGCAAGCATGGCTCCATATAAATATATTCAGTGATCATAAAAAAATAAATATATATGCAGGTTTCATTAAATTAATGTGACATATCTAATGATAAACAGGAAAGAAGGGAGGGATTCATCCTAAAAGATCTATACAATCGTAAGGGCATAAGGAGACAACAGAACTTATTGGGGATACTTGAAGAATCCTCTTATTTAAAGGACTGCCTTTCAGATTTATAACTCTATGCATGTGTGTGTGTGTGTGTATACATACATATATACATACATACATACATATATTAGCACTGAAACGAAAAACAAAATGCAGGTATGATGAATTAAGGAGGATGCCCATTTTCAGGAAGAGTTAGGAATCTTTTACACATCAAATTAGGTAGAAGAGAATTGATAAACTGTTCCCATGATGATGAAGACAAAGGAATTCGGAAATAGTCCTTTAAAATATAAATGGCTAAAACTAAAACTTTGCTTCCATCAAAGAGGAAAAAAAAGTTGGAGTAGAGCAAGCCTCATATATTTTGCAAATGCAAGCCACTGTCAATATTAAGTCTGTACTATTATTGCATATCTTCTGTTGATCATCAGAGATTAAACAAAACCTGGTCTTCCTTTTTCCTTCCTTATTCATGCTCATGACAATCTGGGGGGCATAAAAAAGCAGCGAAAAGAACTCTAAAAGAATGTCAGTAACACCACTTGCTAGCAACTGTTTGTGGAGTGCTAAAAGATTTGGGAGATGAACAGCTCTATTTAAAAAAAAAAAAAAAAGCAAAACCTTATTATAATGTTCAGTAACCTTCATTAAGAGGGATGTAGGAGGTAATCAAGAATTTGTGTACAAGATATCTAAGAATTAAAATTACCTGAAACATACCAGGTTGTAAACACTCTGCATTAGAAACTAGAGGTCTTTCTAATTGATTATTTAAGAAAATCGAGGCCTTTATCATAGGACTGAGTTTGTATTTTTGGTAAGACATTTGAAGGATGGTGTGGGAAAAGTGGTATTAGGAGTGAAAAGGAGGACAGCAGTGAACATAGAATATGTGACTGACATATGTCAAAAAGTCCTAAATTCCAAGTTTGTTTGAGTGTTTTTTCCTTCATCTTCTCTAGCTTAAAAAAAATATTTCAAAGAGATACTCAGTATTTTGTCTGGTTTTCTTCATGATACACCACTATGAAAATAAAGGTTACATATTATTGTCAGTACAGAACTTAATAAAAAATACAAAAGCTCTGGTCCAAATGATTTCTTTTAAGATTTCAAGTTCAAAGCTGTTATTGCCATATTCTTTTACAAGCAAAAACAGTGAGGCAGGTTCAAAGGGATAATATTTTAAGTACTTTAAGAAAAAATATAAGATAGAAGAAATACAATATGCCCTGATATTTGTGCTTTTACCCATAAAGTTCAGCACATACCCATAACCAATCAAAAATCTAATAAATGTATATTTGCTACCAGAGCCACTATTCTGAATTTTTCTATTTACCAAATTGGTGAAGTCTTTCTAAAATAGATCTTTAACACCCTTGTGACCTTCATTATCAGGTTTCTCAAGGGTATGAGCTCCAAAGAATTTTTTTTGTTAAATGTAAAATATATAGTCTGGCATTCTTTCTGAAGCCATATTGCTGTATACATTTTAGTAAATGTGATAAAAATAAATTTCAGGTACTGTAAGGCACCACCAAGAATTACTAACATCAAAGAAACTTTTTAAAGCAACCAAGTACAAAGCTCCTAGTTCTCAGATATAAAGGGGAGAAGTAATGTGGATTAATAAATGAATAGGTACAGAAGTAGTGAAAACCAAGGTGGGATAAGTAAAGCAGCCCCATTTTCTATAGTATTAAATCAGAATATAATAACAGATTTGTAGAAGAAGGCTAATGAAATAATAGGCCTGACTCTGGTAAAACCCTGGTACAATCTTTAACTTATGAGAGTTGAGGCAAATTTACATATTCAAAAATGCAATGAATTATAATTCATTGAAAAGCAATGGCAAAAAAATGTAATAAGTAAAAGCCCTGGTATTTATAGTTACCACTGCCAAGAACTTGTTAAACTTAGGTGAGCCATTGAAACTAAGTCTCACTGTCTTCAACTGCAAAGCAAGCTTCACTAATCAAATGACTTCCAAGCTCCATTCAACTATTAAAACGCTCTGACTCTTCAAAATTTTTTTTTGGTCAACAAAATAGTGAAAAATATTTTAGAAATTCATTCAATAAAGTCATTTTTCACCACTGTGATAAAATTATTATGAAAGTCAGTTCTCTTTCTTACGAATATAAATAAAAGGGAATGATAAAATATGAGCGAAGGAACTGTTGATGGCAAACAATACTATAGAAAATGATATTGTTTGTTTATAAAGAAAATGTGGCCTAAATTTAAATCTAGAGTGAGTTGCTATAACTTCCACTCTGATCAAAGGACATATGAAAAGCTTGAATTTTAGGCTACCCAAGTGTCACAACCACCACAACCACCATCAAATGAATAAAGAGAAGCCTTTGAGCTTGCTCCAACTGTATAATAAAGGGAGTCTTAGTTTCCCTTTTTCTAGATGAGTTTTTTCTCTTATATAGTAAACTTAAATCATAAAAGTTAAGGACAAGTTTTTCTATTTTCTAGACCCTTAAGGATACTGACAAACAAGAAATAAAAACCTGGAGGCTATCACTTTAAGAAAACCTCATTCTCCCTTAAATTGATTGGATACCTCATGGGGAGCTTCATCTGTAGAGATTCTAAACTGGGAGACTCTTAGATGGTGCTTTGGGAATAGATGATGTCAACGATAATGCTGGAAGACTCTCTCAGTCACTGGTATCAAAATGTAAAAGATAATTACCCAGAGGTCCTAATAATATATCATATCCTTATCTCTTCTCCGAACTGGACTGCAAATGAAATAATTCCCAATACTTGGATTCATTTAATTACTCAAATGAATTTTGTTAAAAACAGGACTGTTACTTAAATGACTTCAGTTGAAGAGACACTAAAATGAACATTCTTGATGCATCATTTAAAGTAGAACTCTGGGCACCCAAGACTACAGGATAATTTTTAGAACAGACTCACCTGCAATTATATATAAATTACAAAACAACCAAGTTGCAATATAGAGTTTGTAGAAAGATGCAACTCAAGAAGTCTTCATGGTTCTGTGGAGTATTTTCCAAAAACTATTAAACTAAAAATTGGCCTTCCCTTAGTTGGAGGATTTGTATTAAGGATTAAAGGTGGCTGCAAGGTTCTTAAAAGATGAACATTAAAACAGTACTACTGACAATACCACAGTAGACTTAAAATTTCTGAGACTACATTTTAGAAAGGTATTTTCTCTAAATTATAAACATTTAATTTCATGGGAAAAAAAAAGACTAGGTAATTCCATTAGATAGCTTTTCTAGTAGTTCCTGCTTCATTACAGAATTAAAAATCAATCCCTTAAGATATCACTTTTCTAAGTTATATAATTTTAATGTATGTGATCCATATGTCTTTCACTATTTCTAAGGGACAAAATATTAAAAATCTTCCAATTTTTTTCAAAATATAGTTGCCATAATAACTATTAATTTTAAGATTTTTTTTACAGTTCTTTGTACTTTATTTTATTTTGGGGGGAGTTTTTTTTAACTTAATTTTTGAATTATCTTTTTTTTAAAAGTAAATAGATCGCATAAAACATTACATTAAAAAACATAAGAAAAAAAAAACATAAGAGGTTTCCATATTATTTTAAATACCAATACTTTGTCACAAAAATAATTTCACCTACTTAAAAAATATTCATTTTACAACACATAACAGAGCCCAGAAATATAAGTGAATTTATACCAAATTTGCCAAAAGTTCTAAGATTTCCTACTTTAAATTGTGAGAAACGTCAAAAGAGGAAATTTCTACATTGATTACATTGCATACTATACATTATATACCATACAACATATACTACTGCATATAAACAACTCTAAACAAAATATCCTTTCAAATATATTATAGACTCCATGTTTAGAAAATATATTCTCAATCATTTTGTTACTTAACCTGCATCATAATTTATGTAACGTCCTCTACCCTACTTATTTTTACATATTTATCACCTCCATATTTTTAGATGGGAAGCTGGGATCCAGGGCCTTTAAGCAGTTCATCCTGGATCATATAATAAGTAGGGAGAGATCTGGAGTTAGAAATAAGATTCATTGCTGGGAGGTTTTCTATCTAAAAGGAAACCTACTTCAGAAACGATGGAACATTCAGAGGAAGCTAAATTAAATGCATTCTACCTAAAATATTTGATACCAGAAAAGATCGTCTATACCTCAACTGCTAACAAAACCTCAAAGAACTTGAGTCAGATTAAGTATTCCACTGCATACATGACAAAATCACCCACAGTGTAATAGGCATCTTGTCTTAATTTTTGTACATTGTAAACTCTAGTTTCCTGTCTATAGCAAGGAAATTTGTAAGTCCCAACGAAGCAATGATTATGTTCTCTTGAAGAAAGAGAAGTCCTATAGATTTTGCTCAAGAAGAATGCCAGACTGAAGGGGGTTGGCTATTTCGCTGGCCAGTAGTTATAGTCAGCATAGCTCAGCCACCCGCCATGACTGGGGTGTTTTCCTTTCCTATTTAACAAACCCCATTAGTTTATGTGTATATGTATATTCCCAGTATACCAGTGTGACAGTTTAAAGCTGGGTGGATCCCAGAAAATTCTGTTCTTAAAGCTAATCCATTCCTGTGAGTATAACCTATCGCAGATGGGAATTTTTTATTAGATTCAGCTAAGGGACCTTCCTTTTAATTAGATCACTTTATTAGGGCATGAAACAGGGTATGTCTTAGTCCTCTAAGTCCTTTATAAACAGAAGAATAAAAAGCCACAGAACACAGGAAGGCTACAGAGACTGAGAGGAACCTCTAAGCAGGGAAAGTGCCATGAGAGCAAGAAGCTGAAAGCAACACAACCCAGAGAAGGTAAGGACTGGCAGAGCCACCATTGTGCCCTGCCATGTGGCAGGAGTCCAGGATCACTGTCAGCTGACCTTTGGGGAGAGAGTTTCACCTGATGCCTTGACTTGGACATTTTTCTCACCCTCGGTCAGAACCGTTCGCTTCTAAGTTGTTAAATCCCACTGTAAAAGCCAATTCAAATGCATTTCTGGTGCATTTCTGCCAGCATTTAGAAAACTAAAACAACTGGGTAAAATACAACTACAGATTCTGCAGATCTGAGATTCCCAAAAGCATAGGCATTAGGAAAGACAATTGCTGCCTAACCTGACACAATCATTATTAAAGCAAATTAATTGTACACCAGTTCATAGAAGTATTATTCACAATATTCAAAAGGCAGAAGCAACCCAAATGTCCATCAGCAGAAGAATGGATAAACGAAATTTGGCCTACATGCACACACACACACAATGGAGTATCATTCAGCCATAAAAAGTTATGAAGTTCTGATACATCCTATGGTATGAATAAACCCTGAAGACATTACATTGAGTGAAATAAGCCAGACACAAAAGGACAGCTACTGTATGATTCCACTTACATGAAATAGCTAGAATATGCAAATCCTGAGGCAGAAAGTATGTAAAGGTTACCAGGGGCAGGACAGGGGATGGAAAAAGGGGGTTGGGGGAGTGCATGCTTAATGGATGCAGTGTCTGTCTGGGGTGATGTGAAGGTTCTGGTAATGGAGAGTGGTAGGGGTAGGACAACATTGTAAATGTGATTAATCCCACTGAATTTTATGGTTGTGAGTGGCTGAGATGGGAAATTTTATGTTATATATATTTCTACAATTTAAAAAGAAAAAAATAACAATTAAATGCAATACATGGCCTGGATGTAATAACGTAGGAGAGAATTCCCAAAAGGATATTATTGGGACATATGAAAAAAATGGAATATAGATTGCAAGCTGTATATCAATGTTAAATTTCCTGAACTTGGTAATTGTAGCCAAGATGTTTGTATACGTGAATATCCTTGTTCTTAGGAAATACACCTTGAATTATGTGTTCAAGGACTATGGTGTATAAAACCTTTTCTCAAATGTTTAGAAAGTAGATATAAATAGAAACAGATGGACAAATGGACAGATGTATGGAACCATGGATGTAGAGAATTATTCAACAAAGGTGACAAAAATATTAGAAGTTGGTGGATCTGGGAATCTGGGTGGGGAAATATCTTGAAGCTTTCTATATGGGTTTTGTATTATTTTCACAACCACATGCAGGTTTAAAATTGTTACAAAATTAAAAAAATTTAAAAAGCAAGTTAATCCATAAAACAGGCTTTAAACATCTACTATAGATCAGGTACTGGTATAGGAAAGAAAAAATTATAGTCCCAATGTCAGAGGATCTCATGCTCTTGGGCTTAATGGAGAAATCCAGTTCCAAAAGCAATATTCTGTTAAGACAGAGAAATCAAGGAGGAGATCCCTAATGCATGGCCAACAGGAAGGAGAGGGAGAAAACTAGAGGAAGGGTTGTCTTGAAGACTGAGCAAGAGTCAAGCAGAATATCAGTCTATATATTCACCCCTGTCCATAAAGTTGGTGCTGGGGCTCCTCCCCAAAGCTCCTTTCCTGTAATGGCAACAGACCGTTAAATATGTTTATTCCTTGAAAAGTTATAAAAGAGAAGTAATTTTCATCAGTTAAGAATCAATACATTCTTAAACATGAACTGGCAACACTAAAATGAGAAAAAAGTTAAACAACTTCATTCTTTGTCCAAGGAAAAATAAGTCCTACTCTTAGCATCATATCTACTCTCCAGAAATCCTATTCACTAAGAGGTGATCAAGTTTAATTTGGTGAAAGTGCTGAGCCAGGCGTTGCCTTCCAGAATCACCACCTCCAATGGTACAATTGTGCTGGAGCTACTCCTTCCCTTAACATCCTTGACTGGACATCTGAGAATATTTAGGGATATTTTCTAACACACAAGAGATTGACAAAAGTTGAGGTTTTTTAAAAGGGGCAGGGATAGGATTATAAGTGAAGTATAATCAGATACTTTAATGGGTAAACTCCTGGGAAATTCTGAATCAGAGGATTAAACATGACCCAGGTGAAGTGATTCCTTAAACTAAGGTTGAGGAATTGCAGCACTCTAAATTGAGAGGTGTTCTACTAAACAGCCCATAAAAATGGGCCATTATAACAAATTCCCCCTTTCATCTCTGATGAAATGATGCAAAAAGCTATGTTAACAAGAAACACAGGTATGTTTAATTGATCTAAATTCCAAAGAAAGAAACATTGACATCATATGCGCCCAGAGAACTAAGCAGTTCCCTAAGTCACAATCATTGCAGAGTGGAAGACTGGCAATTGGATTTTAGTCTTATTGATGTTTTTTGTCTTTATTACATTGAGAATGGGAGTAAAATGCTTGCAATTTTCACAGCATTTGATGCTCAGAGTATCTATATTATGATGAATATAGCTTTTCATTGCATTGGTGGGAATGTCATGTACCATCTCTGAGATAACTTGTTTCAGATGTGCTTTATTTACTTGCTAAAGGAAATCAATGCAGATGATTCTTATTTTTAGTTTAAAACAAAAAAGCCACACACTTCATAAAGTCCTAAGGAGCCTAGAACAACAATGACAAGAGCAAAAAAAAAAAAATAGGCTCAAGACCTTATTAGCCAGACTACATTCCAGTGATCTCCTTTGGTACCCTGTGATGCAGTAATTTTTCAAATGTTTAACTTATTGCCATCCAAGGAGATAGCAGTAAATTCAGGCCACTGTGTGGAGTCTGAAGTGCAAGCAGGTCACCATTGCTCTGGGCTCCACTAACTCACAGAAAGAACAGAAGAAAACAAACAAATAAAAGGCAAACACAAAGCACCTAAGCACAGAAATGAACACCATTGGAACTCATTTTACAGAATGCAAAAGAACCCAAAGTAAGGAATTCAAAGAGCAGTAAATTAAGTCTATGTAAAAACAAAAGAAAAACAACCTTGACTTTTCCGAATTTAAGATTCCAAAGAAACACGTTGTACCCATCACCACATACGAGTTTCTATTGCCAGTTGGATAACTTGCTCCCTTTATGATTTATGCAATGCCCCAAATTAAGAAAGTAGCAATTTGTGAGTCCCATAGCCCCCACACACATACACACATTGTGATAATAATAATTAAATAATTACAGTTTAGAAAGTGTATCAGTAAAGATTCTCTAGGGAAACAGAACTGACAGTAGATATCTGTAAATATTATAAAATTTGATAAAATTGTCTCACATGACTGTGAGGACACACAAGTCCAGATTCTGTAGGACAGGCTGCAAGCCAGATGAAGGTCCTCACTGAATTCCCAGGAGACACTGGCTGTCTGAAGTAGAGATGGGGATTCTCTCGCTCCATGCTGAAATCGCTTCCCCTTTTAAAGACTTCAGCTAATTGAATGCAATTTCATTCACTGCTGAAGGTAATCCCCTCAGTTGATTGCAGATGTAACCAGCCATCTATGCAATCAACTTACTGATGATTAAAGTCTATGCAGGAAGCATATGTGGCTCATGTGATAAGGCCTCCATCTACCATACGAGAGGAATTGGGTTCGATCCCTGGGGCCTCCTTGTGAGAAAGAAGAGGGCCCATGTGGCGAGCCGAGTACCCATGTTAATGCTTGTGTAGTGAGCCAGTGCCCACGTGGCGAGCCGACTGTGTGTGTGGTGAGCGAGTGCCCGCGCAAGTGAGTCACACTGCAAGATAATGACATAACAAAAGAGAGACAAAGGGAAGAGTCAAGGTGAAGCACAGCACAGACCAGGAAATTAGGTGCCACAATTGACAGGGAACCTCCCTCCACCATCAGAGGCCCCCAGGATTGAATCCCAGTGAATCCTAAAAGGATGAGAAGACAAAGAGAGAGACACAGATACAGAAGATCAAACAGCAAATGTACACAGACAGCAAAAACAGCAGGAAGGGGGAAGGGAAGGAAAAAAACTCATAATTTAAAAAAAATTTTTAAATAAAAAGTAAAGTCCATGCAATGCCCTTGTATTACAATTAGCCCGGTGCTTGCTTGACCAAACAACTGGGCACCAATACCTGGCCGAGTTGACACATTAGCCTTAACCATCACAGAAAGACAAGAGTCAAAAAATAAAATAAAATGTTATTTATTCAACATATGCATATTTATTGAGTGCCTCCTGCATGTCAGGCACTGGGATGAAGTGTGGAATGAAATAATGAATAAAAAACAGTGTAATGGTCTAGTTAAAGAGAGTAATATGTGTTATTCTTTGTGATAAAGAGTATGGAAGGGCACATCTAAGTATTTCAGTAGAATTTGAAAGCACATGGGCAAGAGTATCCATCTGGCCCTGAAATGAGTATGGGTGAAGCATGTCTAGAAGGGATGGCCTGAGAGACCTTACTTTGAAGCTATGTCCAAGGAGCTGCCAAGCTGGGGATGGAGAGGGTGAGATAGCAAAGAGACAGGTAAGTGACTGAGGCCCATCAAAGTAACTGTCAGTGCTTAATTCTCTAAGTAGAAGTCTACAGTTCAGTGTGTGAGAGAGGTAGAGGGTTGCTAGAGAAAAATAAACCATTTTTAAGAGATGGAAAGAGATTAGATCACACAGGGTATGACAGGGAACATTTATATGTGTCCTAGGGAAAGGGGTGGCTTAGACAGAATTTCAATGAATAAGAAGAGTATTTCAACTTGTGAAAGAACCATCTTAGATTAATAGAAATTAGCAAAAACTGATACCACTTTTTGATTCTTAGAGTTTCACGATTACTGTCCTTGATTGTTTACTTTGTTAGAATAAAGTTATGCATTTGATTTTCACAAAGATTCCTTAACTTGGATGATTTTTATGGCCAAAGACTGAATCATATTATTGGTCAAAGTAACTACTGAGCAAGAGAGCTGACAGAACAGTATAAGTCCATCAGCACTACAGAAAAATATCAATGTAAATTTGTCAATGAAGAATGGGTACTACATAAGCAGTTATAAATGTAAGTAATATATTATGTTAACTTACAAATGGGTTGTATACCGAAGTTACATTTGTAAATCAGTTGCTTCCACTAGAAACCATCTACCCCAGAAGCAATGCTCCCCTTGGTACTTTGCTTCTCTGGCTAGTCCCCAAATGCCTATTTGTCCATAAGACAGCTAGGGATCAGTAAGCCACTGGACTTGGCAAACACCTCCACTTTCATGACTCAGCACAAAAAATGACTTTTCTTGTTGATGGTTTCTGATACCCCAAAGTAGAATTAGTTCTCTATTCCCAGTATTTAACACAGTGTGTTAATGTTTGCTTGTCATTTCCTCCCATTGAACTATGAACCCAGGACAAAGTCTAAATCCTAAAAGATAAAATATAAAATCTTGCTAAATTGTAGTCCCACTGGGGAAGTGGAGAAATTCAAGGAATATTCTGATCTCTGGCTTCCAATGACCAAAAAGGAGATGCGAGCAGAGACAAAGAGGGAGGGATCTACCGGGCTTTCCCCTCTCATATCTGTCTCTTCTCTCCTTTGCCTATTATCCATCTCATTGCTTCAGACCTTATCTTCAGAAACTGAACTGCAACAGAGTGAAGTACAAAATGGAGTTGGGGGGTAAACTGGGCAGAAAAAAATAGTAGAGGAGTGAGGCAGCAGAAGATGCTGCGGTGGTGAAAGAAAACAAGACAACATATCTGAGCAGGGAAGTAGCACCCCAAATCAGTAACCATGTATGGGTGAGTGAAGGTTGTAGACAACCTGTATTTTAGATATTTTCAGTACTATTCTTATACCAGAAAGACATAGGGTGTCCTTTAAGCATGCAGTTTTTTAAAAGAACCTGAAAACAAAACAAATTGCCTGAATAGGAATTCAGGAATCTAGAGGTCAAAAAAATATTCTCCCCTGGGGTGGGGGGTGGGGGGAATATATATATTCACACATACACTTTGCAAGGATCTGCCTAACTGGCAAGTTTGCTGGGAGCATATAAATTCCATACAGAGAGCCTATGTTGTCACCAAGTAGCAGGAACATAAGATTTATAACAAAGCACTTTCCATAAGGTAAAGCTTCCCTAAGTCAGGTAGGGAAGATAAGTCTCTTGCCATATACCACCCTTTATTTGCTGTCCTCCTTTTAATGATCGCTCACACTTAATGAGTGTGTGTACTGTGCATCAGACCCACATCCTTTTCATGTGTATTCTCTCACTGTGTCATAATATCACACAGTATCACAGTTAGGTAGTTGATTATGTTATCCCTAATTTCAGAAAAAGATACTTTTGAACCAAGAATTTTGGCTCTAGAATCTGCTCTCTTAACCATTACAAAAATGAATTATCAAAAAAAATTTAAAAAAAGCTGAAAAATAATTTTTACATCTGTCCAGGAAAGACAAAAGGAAACATCAATCTCACCTAATACTAGATTCAAAGTAAATTTAACGCGGAAGAGCTCTAAATATGCTGCTACTATTTCAGAGGCAGAATAATTACCAGGTAAGGACCCAGACTCTGAACCCAAACTGCCTGGTTTGAATCTCAACTTTGCCCCTTATTATCTGTGACCTTGTGTGAGACAATCTCATCTGTATAATGGGTTGTATGGAGGATTAAATAAATATCTGGCATATAGAAAGTGTCCCATACATGTTATCACTAATTATGATTACATTAGGATTTCCCACTCAAGTCAAAAAAGAGTTACCATGGTTTTTGTGTGTGTGTTTTTTAAGATTTTATTTATTTATTTCTCTCCCCTTCTCCACCCACCCCCCCACCCTGCCCCGGTTGTCTGCTCTCTTAGCCACATCCCTTACATATGGAGTTCAGATACAAGATCATTGAGAAAAAAATCAGTTTGCCAAGTAATTTAAATTGTTTTTCACTGACAGGCTGGCTTAGCATGGAAAGTAGAATTTGTGGCACAGACATCTGCTTGTTGAATACAAGCTAAAGAAAAATGCCACAACAGATAGATGGAACAGAAAGCTTCAATGGACACTCTTTTGAAAACAAAAAAGAATCACAAATCTGGAATCTCCATCCTTCCTCTCGTCAGATGTACTTTGAAACCAACCAGTATTTTATGGAGGTCTAAAAACTACTAGTAACCAGTATCATAAAAGTAAACAAATTGAAACACTGCATTAGAAATACCCACACTCAATCAAGGAGGGTAAGGAAATTGTAAAAAGGGATTAAAAAAAATACATTGCCTAATTGGGGAAGATATGGCAGAAAAATATAGTTTTGCAGAGTCATTAGAAATAGCTTTATTGCACTGAATTGCCTTTTCATATGACTGACTTAAAATAATTTACAAATGGATGACTGGTGTGGCTTTATTCAAGCAGATAAACAGCCAGGAGTATCTTAATATATATTTAGCAAACAGTATCATTTTAACAAGGAATGAAACTCATAAGTGATTTACTAATATGATGAAGCATTCTCTCATGCATATGTAGTGAGGAGGATAGTTATTTCAGAAACAAAAGGAAAGTCACAGCTGTAGCATGCCAGAGAACCAGAAGATTCTTTGATAATTAGGCTGATCAACATTCTGGCATAACGAAATCAGCGACATTACATTCTCCATCTCAGAGTCTAACACACTCTCAGCTCACAAAAATTTGTGACTTTAGTTATTTTAAATACTGATTTTAAATTAGAGGTTTAATTTTGTTTCTCACTGGCAAACTTTTAAAAGCATTATTAGCCTAGAAATTTGTAGAGTAAAAAAAAGAGTATTTATGTGCAGAGTCTGATTAAGCTAAAAAAAAACTATTAGCACATAGGAAGAGATTCAAAATGGCACAATTCATAACACTATGAGAACAAAAATGGCCTATTAAGCACTTTTCATTTACCAAAGCAGAATCATATATGTATGAACAAATAAATGTATTAATAGAAAATACTATTAATAGGTTAAGGTTAGGTATATCTCCTACACATGCCTATTCAACTTAGTTATTATGAGATTAGAACATGTGACATATATAAATCTAAAGAAAATATGGCTAATGTAAGTATTGCCTTGACAGTAATAACAATGTGTTAATGGATTAAATTCTCCAATCAAGAGACACAGATTGGCAGAATGGATAAGGAAATATAACCTATCTATATGCTATCTAAAAGAAACTCACCTTAGACCCAGAGATGAAAGGAGGTTGGGGAAAAAAAAGCATCGCTTTTCAAACTAATAAATTATTAATATCTATAGCTACTCACATTTCTGACAATCAAAATTATATGCTAGTTTTGGAGAAGCTTAACAACAGAAAGGCACTGTTGCCATCGTTGTACCACCAATTAAGTTGGTGCAGTATTATTATTGCCAAAATCTTTCATTTATCTTTTGACCTAAAAAGTAAATACTGGGAAGAGGACGTGGCTCAACTGATAGAGCATACACCTACCATATGAGAGGTCCAGGGTTCAAACCCAGGGCCTCCTGGTCCGTGTGTTGAGCTGGCCCACACAAGAAGTGCCGTGCCATGCAGGGGTGTTCCCTGCGTAGAGGAGAAATAAATAAAATAAAATCTTCTTTAAAAAAAGTAAATACCAACTTTATAGGTAACATTATTTGGTGATGCAGTCAGTTGGGAAAATAACCTTATTTTAAGAAACAGCTTTTATAGTATAAATGAGCAGCCAAAACAATTCAAATCTCAAATGCACATTTTTATTACAGTATCTTTTTTAAAAATAGAATTATTTAAGGTTTTATTTATCAATATTGTGATACTCTGGTTATATTACTTGCAATTGTACATAAAAGGCACTAATCTGCTGTAACAAATTTCCAAGCATCAAGACTTGAGCTATAAAGCAGATTAAAGTTCCAGTCACTATTTCCTCCTTGAAACATGCACAAAACTGAGGGAAAAAAAAAAATACCAAAAAAATGCGGCTTCTGATCTATAAATAAGCAGTGCACATGTTATAACATGAACACAAATTTTGTTTACATACCACTAAAGTACCTCTACCTATGAGAGCCGAGAATACATTTCAAGCACTGCCTCCTCCAAAGAAGATATTACCTGGTGATCTCTGAACGATGAAACATGAGATCAGTACAAAATATGACAAATTTTCACTTTCCATATGAATGGCTGCCATCATTCAGCCTAATCCTTGCTGAGCTTCATGTTTTAAAGTACAGTGACATGTCATCTTTTCTTTCTGGCTCAGATGGAATTTCTCAGAATAGGAAAAAAAATTCTCTTCTCCCATCTTCACTGAGGGCAGCAATGATTTCTAGAATACACCAGTGATAATACTTTGCTTTGTCAAAAATGCACTGCACATATAGTGTAAGCCCCCAAATTGCTATTTTCTACCCAGATATGTAGCTCCTATGCACTGAAAAATCTTATGGTCCTAAAACCACATGCGAGTCTTAGGAAATACCCTAGACTTGAGTTAGGATGATTCTAAACGTTTTGATCAAAACTAGATCATTCATGAGAATACTCTGTAACAAATATGCAAAATTGGAGAAAATAGGACTTTTAAGTTATAGACAGATATATTCTATAGAACACACTTCTATTATTTATAAATTATTTAGAACACATTTATGGTATGTATAAATTATTCAAAATCTTCGTTTCATGCACGCTTTCCTTTATTAGATGATAAGCAATTTTTTGCCCATAACTATCAAAGGCTAAAATGCTTTAAAACCAAATTCTGTAATTTTACATAATAACTAGTACTGCTAAGGTTTCTATAGTTACCCAAGAAAGGGTCATGACTGTCTGAAACATACACTCTCTGATAATTAACAACATCATGATAGACTGACAACACTTAATGATTAATTAGGCTAAGAACGTAAATCCTTAGCAGGAGGTAAAAGCACAGAATTTCATAATGTACTGAACACCTTCCAGAGAGAGACAGAATACAAATAGAGCTAAATTTTAAAATGCAGGTTTGCAAATTCAGTATTACTAATGTAAATGTCTCCTTGGGAGTCTCACAGCAGAGGAAATTAGAAATCCTCTGCTTGCCAAATACAGCCATACAATCACAATTGAAGCCTTTGCAAAACAGCTCAACCTGATTCTTCACTGCCGCTTTATTTAAAATTCACCATTCTCCTCTATACTATTTAATGAAATATACAGTTTATAGTTACTTCAGAGAGAAAGCTGGATAAGTCATGTGCACATCAGAACTTACTTTGTTTAGACTTTTTCTGTTCATAAAACATTTGTGCATGCTTTATGGTGTCTAGTCTCAATAGGCAAGTGACCAAGAGCCCATGTTGTAGAGTTAAATAAACCTGGCTTTGAATACCAACCACTCTGCCAGTCATTAGCCACATGACCCGGGGCTTACTCAGCTACTGGGTGTATTTCTATCTTGATGTGACCTTGGTTATTTAATACAGTGGTTGGTAGGACGTAAAGGTGAAGCCCACCAGACATGTTCAGTTTTCAGTCTCTAGAGTTTCTGAACTATATGATCCTATCAGATCAAGATGTTCCATGCTCTGACCATACTACACTGGGTCTTAAAAAAAAAAACTGTCAAGTAAAATAGGACTTACCATCATGTCCTCCATTTAATAAAAAGATACAAGAAAAGGCTAATTACCAAACAGTTTACTGAATGACTCCTGTGACCAATTCATAGCAGTTTTGTTAAAACCATTATTCATTTACCCAGAAAACATTTATTAAGCAGTTGCTATGTGCTAGGCACTGTATTGGAAACTTAGGAATTGATAAATTAATAAAGGCAATAAAAACTGGAAGTAATCCCTTTTTTTTTAGAGCCTAATGTCACTAAATAATTAAACATGAAAGTGAAGTATGGAAGGAAGGGGACAAGCCTTGACAAGGATATCAAGGAAGCCATCCCTGAGGAAAAAAGAGAGACCTGAAGGAAAGAAGGAGTTGGCCCAGTGATGAAAACAGGCTAACACACCTCAAACAGGAGAAGGTGGTGTGTAAAAGTCACAAAATGGGAGGAGCTCGAAACATTGAAAGCTGGACAGAATGGCTGAGCCTCATGAACAAGGAGTAAAATGGTTTGAGATGAGACTGATGAGGTAGGCAGGGCCCAAAGTATAAAGCCTTGCAGGCCACGTTAACGATTTTGGTCTTTGTCTTAAAAGCAATAAGAAATCATGAAAGAGTTATTAAGTAGGAGAGTAATGTCATCAGATGTGCATGTTTAAAAAAAAAATCACTCTGGCTATATAACAAGGAGAACAAACAGAAAACTGGAAATAGCAGGTACAAAGATACCAATTAGGAGAATGTTATAGAAGTTCGAGGAGGAGACAGAAGCTTAGGCTAGATCTATAATCAACAGGACTTGGCTATGAGTTGCTGGTAGGTGATGAGAGAAGGGAAGATGAAATACTATTCTCAATATTTGGGAATCATTATTTATTCAATCGCATTAGGAATTTCAAATTCACTGAATGCTGCTCTTTACAACTATTAAAGTTCAATCATCTGGCAAAGTATATACATTTTACCCAAAATTATGTCTCAAGTTTACCACTTCTTTCCATTTTCACTGTCAGTGCCTTGGTTTTTGCTCTTATTAGCATTGCCCTAAATGTTCTCCCTCTCTACAATCTCAATTCTAATTCTAATTCTCATACAGTATCCACCAATATTATTCTTTCTAAAACAGAGAGAAGACAAAGCCATTTCACTATTTCAAAATGTCCAATGGTTTTCCACTGTTATAATATTACTACATAATAACATCCAACTTAAGAAATATTTTTACATAATATTATATTTCAACAAGAGCACAAAAGCAAAAGAGGTAGCAGTAGGACGACAATATCAAGGAGATAGAATAAGACAAGCCTCCTATTAAATTCATATAAGCCTTATGTTTCATTCCTTTATTCTCCTCACACACAAGAAAGTAATGTACTAGAAAGAGCACTGGCCTGAAATCAGCAGGCCTGGGTACTAACCAAATGGATTAATCCCTTTAAATGTTTAGTTAAGTTTTAGCCCCAAAGAAGAAAAAAAGCATTGTCCATTCTTGTTTCAGATGGTTTCAAACCAAACATATACAATCCTTACTGAGTAAATTGATAATACTGTATGTATTTATTTACAGTTGGCTTTCTGGACTTTGACTCTCCTTAGTCTTTACCAATTTGAGAGTTGCCTTTCTCCACAACTGGAATGAACATACCATTAGATATATTTACCATCTCCACTTGGAAAAGCTGCTGCAAAGGGTACATCATGCAATGTTCAGATGTAAAACTTTGGCTTCCTTCTTGTTTCCACAGGGACATTATCATCTGCTCATTTTCATTTTCCAAATCACATATGAACTCCTACTTGGCCCACCTGCATTAGGCTCTCTGGACCACAGCCTAACCCCAATTAAGTATTAACATAACCCTCCCTTCCTGGGCTTGGAATTTCCCTCTTTAATAGAAGGTAAGAGAAGAGGCATTACTTTCCCTGACTACACACCCCAAATCTCTCAAATCTTCTCTCTGGTGCCTTCAGTTAAATTTATTCCTAACAAGGGACAAGTGCCTATCATGATGGCACTGTGGTTTAGCTGCTGGGGCACCAAGCAATGATTAGTAAACTTCCCATTTCCATAACAATCTCTATAGAATAGCAGACCTATTTTATTATACAAAAGGCAAAGTTTCACAATTATGTTCTATCTAGGGAAAAAAAGGAATAGGCTTAGAAAGGGAGTCATAAATATTACATATAATTCTGCTTTTGAGAAATGCTACTTGCCTACTTAAGAACTAACTAATGCAATAAAATATCACAACTGGCAGCTAGACTACCACAAAATGGTAAAGATATTCCATCACTAATAATCTATTCTCTGCTCATATAGGTTACCTAAAGAGGAAACTCTATTACCTCACCTCTGAGGCCAACTGTTCATCCAGAATCTCTTTTTAATAAATCATCTTCATATTAAAGATATTATTCAATTAATGCTTGTCATCCTATCAAGCCACTCTTGCAAACTCTCAAGGCTTTCAACTCCCCTTCTAGCTCACTTATACTATTCCCAAAGCTAGAAAACATATTAACTGTAATTGCTATCTGAAGAGTATTATTTCAGCATTTCAGTGAAATTTCTCAAGAGATTGTGTCATTCAGTAATATTTCTTATAGAAAAGGTCAAATAACAACAAAATTTTATGTTAGGAGATCATCAGACCATGTATTTAGTTACTGACAGATTTTTCTAGCCAGCAAAGCCTCAGAAATTCCAGAGTTTCTGCTGACAAAACAAGGGAAAGAAAAGCCAAGTTTCTGTTATAAGAGTTAAGTATGGCAATGCTCTTACTCAAGCATTCCAGCTTCTGGGAAATATGCTGTGACAAGATGTCCCCCAAGAGAAGTGGTGATACACGTGAGCCAGAAAGATTTTAATCTTTCTGAATTAGCATGAATTAGCCTTACTGATTTCACCATGTTGTTTATTTGGTTTCTCCCTTTAGATGACAGGGAGCTAACAGATTCTCCACAGAGCCGCTGCCAGAAATGGAAGTCCTAAGAAATGACCAAAAGAGACAGCTGAGTCAGCAGAATTAGCCACTAGTTGGAGCTCTAAATGGGGTGGTAACAAATAGGCTTACATGCTTTCACAGACTTAGGGCATCACTCTATTACGATAGAGGAAGATAGGATCAGCTTCATAACTTTGGCCAAGTCCTTGGGTTTTGCTTGGGTTGAGACCCTGGAGTTGAGAGGTACCTGATCTTTGCAAGTACAGAAAAAGGTCATGATTTTTCACTAGAAGGATTATCACTTTTCTCCCCTTATTCCCAAGTATGAAAAACTGAGGAGTGATACTCAAGTAGATACAAGAAGAAAGATATATTGGACAAATTCTGATTGTGGGTGGATCTTAGAACAAACATCATGATAAAATGGTAAAATTTCCATACTAGGACTAATGTGAAGGTATTCTTACTACATTTCAGGTTATAAATCAAAGAGCATTTTTCTAAAAGTTGATTCCAAGAGATGAACAATCAAAAAGTAGGCTGAATGTGGAACCTAAACCCCCTCTTGATAAAGAGGGGGAGTGGACATAACCATCCCAGGGTCCACAGGATGGAAGAATAGAGTATGGATTAAAGTGGGCTTACTGATATTCTACTATGGAACTACTGCAATTAGTAATGGAAGAAATTGTAGCATTGATGTGGAGAGAGTGGTCACGGTAGCTGCTGAGGGTAGGGAAAGGGAAGAAGAGAAATGATGTGGGGGCATTTTCAGGACTTGGGAGTTGTCCTGTGTGGTACTGCAGGGACAGATGCTGGACATTGTATGTCCTGCCATGGCCCACTGGGTGGACTGGGGGAGAGTGTAAACTACAATGTAAACCACTATCCATGAGGTGCATCAGCGCTCCAAAATGTATTCACCAAATGCAATGAATGTGCCATGATGATGGGGGAAAAAAAAAAAAGTAGGCTGAACAAGGTTAATTCAAAAGTGAGAAAACAAATACTAGGGATAGATGTTCAAGCTACTGGAAGGTCTAAAAGGTTTTAAATTAACCTGTATTTGCAGAGCCCAAACCTGCTTTTGATTTTCTATTTGAAAATGTGATTTCTATATCTGATCAAGCTTAGTCCTTTGAATATTCATTTATTCAACATTTGTATCAACTACTATGGGCCACATATAAGTTCTGCAAATTAAGAGGAGAACGAAATAAGAAGTCCTCACCCTCATATATTAATAGCTTGGATTCTAATGGAGAAAAATAGACAAATATATAAAGTCAGGAAGTAATTAGAGCAACGAAGAAAAATGAAGCAGATAATGGATAAAGAAGGAAGTACAATTTGAGCATGGTGGTGAGGCAAGGCCTCTCAGAGGATGTTGTAAAGGCAAAATAATAAAATCCTCTTCTTTTATGAGGCATTCAAGAAGGAACAGATTTGAGAAGGGGAGGGTAGTTGGTTTTAAACAGATAAAAATCCGAAGAAGTATTTCTTCCAAGCAGCCCTAACTGTTCTAGATTACATACACCCATTTATTTTTAACAACCTCATACAGCTCTAACACATGTTGTTTTATGGAAATCATACAAAATATAACCATTTTGTTTCATTTCAGTGGGAATAGTCATAAATTTACTGACATCTTTTATAAAACGCAATATTACTGTAATTTTATGGAGAAATCAAAGTTTCTATAATTTACATTAATTGTTTTATTATTTACTCCAGAATCATCTCTGCCCTATTTTCCTGAAAATGTGCTTGTTTGTCAATAGTTTCTTATGAAAATGCGAACTATAAGCTGTATTCTACTGCCTATATATTGGAGAACTTGAGTGGCTGCTCAGGCATCAAACTACCTGAAGAATAAAATACAATATATTTCTATTAAAAATACAAGCTAATGTAAAAATAAAGTTAAGGGGAAAAAAATACAAGTCTTAAAACCACAAGAAGTTAATTATGTTTTAGAATCTTAACCCGTCGGGATCAATTGCAGTTGCACTTGCCTATGAATTAGACTTTTCTAACCACTGACTTTCCTTCTCTGCCAGGACTAAACAAATAACAGTTAAGTTGGTTACTGTGGTTACGATGCTTGATCTACAGAATAAGAAAATCTTAACTCTTTCAATACTCATTCTACTTAAGAAGGTAAATAACGTATACTATGTCTTCTTGCCCTGCGGAATATCATTATATGGGTAAACCTCTCATTTAGTGAAATTCAAAACTAAACTATGTATAGTCAACACTACTATTATAAATAATGATGATGCCAAGGCCTATTTAGAAATTGCCTAAAATCAACACTCTACATGAACTTTTTAAAAAGTGATCTACAATTTGCTTTGTTTAGGGCAAAGGAAAGAGAAAATTGTCTTAACTATTAAAAGGAAGCCTTGATATTTGAGACTACTGAAGTTACTTTATAAAAATACAGAGAAATACTTTTCCTATCAGACTAAAATTAAAGATATTCCACAATGAGCACATGCTATATTATGCAGTTAATAGATTTTTTAAGTCTCCCCCTGAAAGACATAAAGTGCTGCCATTCTTATACACAAGCACTGGTGACAGTAAAAATGTAACAAAGTATAATCATAAAATCTATAGCTGTGAAAGAATGTATTTTTAAGGATGTTCAGAAAAAGCGTCTCCTTAAATCAAACAGCAGTTTTAGATGGCTCCCTGACAAATTATAATTAGCCACTAAGGCATAGTATTGTACAGGACAATTCTCTTATTATTCTCAAAGGGCCAGGGCTTCCTGACAGCAACACAGGCAAAGCCATCTCTGGGTGTCTGTGGGCAGCACACCTCATCAGCTGGGGTACAGATAATTCATAGGGACTGTACTAGTGCTACCCAACACACACTTACACACACATTCCAATTGAGGAACTCAAGACAAAAGATGAAAAATGGAACCCATTTTGAAATGGAAGGGGAAAAAATCTATAAATTACTGTAATTACTTTAATAGCCATTTCAAAAAGGATGCTAACAAAGGCCTGGTTTCCTCATGCATGCACATATGCCTGCTCTGATCCTTAAGAGGGTCCAGGCTATTCTTATCTACAATTCTTACCTAACACCAGCGATTTGCTAAACAATGAGGCTAATTTATATCATTTCAATTCTGTTCTGATTGGACGTTTTTTTTCCTTCTCCCAAGAGAAACACAACAATCTGCAAGTTATTTGTTAGGAAAAGCAAAGCTTGGGCTGCTGTTTGCCAAAATTGCACAAGAGATTAAAATTCTTCTAAACAGATCTTGGTCAATGGCAAAACAGCTTCCGAGACCCCTGACAGTGAAATAAACGCCTGTCAGATGTTATTGCAGGTGGAGGGTATGAAAGGCATGGGAAGAAGTTGGGGTATAAACTGGTTCTAGGGAATAGCAAGATGTGTAAGTAGGTGGGAGTGATGAACTTGCTCCTTTTAAGGGGCATATGCCTCTCAAAACATCGCTTGCCTGCTACATAGCAGGAGTTTTGTGTGTGTGTATATATATATAAATAATTTGTACATCTATATATATATATATTTGTTCACTGAGTTAATGAATGTTGATAAATTCAGAGATTTAACCTGGTATACTCTCAAAGGAAACTGCCATATTATTTTAATACAGGTAACAATGAAGAAACTACTCCAGTCCAGACCTTCCTACAAGAATATTCTAAAGCATCTCTGTAAAATCACTTAATACATTCTTTACTGTAATCTCAAAATATAGTTTATCCTATTATGTGAAAGGGTAACTTTCTATTTCATAAGCTTTGGAGGCAGATTAATTTTTCTCTAATTTTATTAATTCCTCTTGTATTTTTTTAAATGTCACTGATCTGCACTGATCTATGAGGATGAACAGAAACTCAAGATTTCACCAATACACTAGCTATTCTTTTTTTTTTAAGATTTATTTTTATTATTTCTCTCCCCTTCCCTGCCCCACCCCACCGCACCCCCACCGCCGTTGTCTGCTCTCTGTGTCCATTCGCTGTGTGTTCTTCTGTGTTCGCCTGTATTCTTGTATTCTTGTCAGTGGCAACTAGAATCTGTGTCTCTTTTTGTTGGGTCATCTGGCTGCATCAGCTCTCCATGTGTGCGGCAATATTCCTGGGCAGGCTGCACTTTTTTCACGCTGGGCGGCTCTCCTTATGGGGTGCACTCCTTGCATATGGGGTTCCTCTACGCAGGGGACACCCCTGCATGGCACAGCACTCCTTGCGCACATCAGCACTGTGCATGGGCCAGCTCATCACATGGGTCAGGAGGCCCTGAGTTTGAACTGTGGACCTCACATGTGGTAGGCAGACACCCTGTTAGGCCAAATCCGCTTCCCACACTAGCTATTCTTAGATTTGTTAAAGAAATTGATACATGGACCATTCATATAACATCAAAGAATAGTGACAAAAACACTTTGAGTATAGTACAGTAATTTTAATATTACTTAGAATGCATTTTATTTTTTTAGGAGTTACCAGGGATTGAACCCAGGACCTCGTATGTGTAAAGCAAGCACTCAACCACTAAGTTACACCCACTCTGCAATAATGCATTTTTTGAAAGTATGAAAGAGCATATGATAAAATTTAAACCATTAACAATAGTTTCCTGGGAGTGGGCAAGAGTAGGAGAAGGAGATTCCAAGTAACTTTCATTTTTTATATTTTGTCCCTGTATAATATTTGAATTTTCTATAATGAATATTTAATGATTTTATAATCAGAATGTTAAGGTTTTTAAAAAATTATCTGCTCTTTAAAGCAGATAAAACAGTAAATGAGGATCATAAGTTTCTAGGAGTTTTCGATTATTGATCAGATAATTGGTGGGGTTTTCTGGCTAATATAGAAAATAAAATATAAGGAATTGGTCTAAGTGTTAAAGCACAATAGAAATATAACAATAGTTGCATCAGGTTCGCAAGAAAAGGAAATTATAAACAAACTAGCATTGAAACTAGAATTTTATAATTCATCCATTTTCAAAACACACTAAGTAATACAGGAAACCATTAATATTAACTGCTTCCTTCGTAAGGAACTGATTCATTTGTTGGCTATACCAATTACACTAGCTAGACAAGTTCAATGAGCTCTAAATTGCTTAAATTGCCCTTGGTTTCATACTCTGGCACATCAAGTACCACTAAATATTTCAACTGTCCTTGTCAAGTGTCTTCTAAGACAAGGCCTACAGGTGTTAGGAAGATTCAGGGCCATTTCTTCCATTAATAGTTTGTAGCCTAAGGGCACCTGACAAAAGCTTACTTGCATTTCCCACAGACCCTTAAACAAGGAAACATTAAAAGGTGATTCTATCTGGCATTTTTATTTAATTTCATAAGAATAGGAAAGAAATATGAAAAATAAGTTGTTTTGAATAATACAATACCCCTTGCAAAATTTTTGTAATTATTAATGCCTTGGACCATTTGGAAGAAGGTTATAGAACAATTCCCTCTTTTCCTGATCAGGGAACAGGGATCTAGAGGGGACGTGATCATACAGTGGGAAAGCAAGATCTAGAACAGAACTTGGGTTACTTCTATCCAAGGAAAGAAGTCTCATTCTTCTGATGTCTCACCCAGAATTTTATCACCATAAAATTCAGCGTTAATATCCCAGTAAGTGGTATATCCTTCCCATTTATACAAAGTTTTCAAAATTTCTACCAAAATTGTGAAGAAATCATTCCATAGAAAAGAAACTTGGCCTCCAGAAAAGTAAATATCATAAGTATAAACCCAATATTCATTTTCTAAGTTTCCTCTAGATGGAGAATTTCATTCTCTTAATTATGGAAGAAAACTGTCTAATCAATAATCAATGCACAATATCCTTTCACATTAGAAGTGCGTATACACTGAACAAGAATTAATGGTGTGGCACATAATATTAAATATTAAACATCATGAACCTGGTGAAAATACATAAGTATGCATATTATCCTTGACAGTGCTCCAAATATTTGCTGTCAAGAACTGTGTTCATGAAAATATCTTTTAAGAAAACTCAAACGATGCACCCATCAGTAATTTCTACTATTGCCAGTACTAAATGTACTGTTTATCTCCTGTAAAAAAAAACAAATAAGATCATAAAGTCCTATGATTCTTTTAAAATCAATTTTACTATCTATAAGATTGACTTTTTCCAGTTTAATGGAAAATACTTTAGTACCTCTTAAGAAAAAAAATAATAATTCATATAATTTGAAGGATTTTGAATCTTTTGCTGATCCAGTCAGGAAACTAATGTATCCAGGCAAAGTGGCCTGTGTGTCAAACCTGAAAAAATGCATTTATACAAAAAATTAAGAATCAAACCTTTCATCTATTACATATATAAATGTAAAACTAAATTAAAAAAAAAACAAACTACAAACTACACAAAACTGCAAAATCAACTTAATCTGCATATAGTAACTTTAGGCAGAGGATACTTTGGCTTTGTTTCAGCTAGATCAGATTTAGCTGGGTAGAACAATAAGAATGTTGTCAACACTGAAACTCAGTTTACAGTATATGAAGGTCCTGGTAGGCAGAATCAAGAGATGCATATTTAGGAAGAAACCATATAGCTATGCTAAAGGGACAAAGAGTTGCACAGTATGAGGGGCAAAGGGCAATAAAGAGTACCTAATTGTCAATAGGTGACAGGTAAGTCTATTTCACTTACTAAAGAAGGTATATAACTTTAAAAATCAATAAGAAATGGGAAAAAGTCATTGCCTGACCCAAGACATCAAAATAAATGAGTTAAAATTCCAACTCCCGTATTACTGTAATCGGTATCTTTAAAACAAAAGCAAATATACATCTTATCCATAATTTAATGCAAATATTTCTTTACAGATGTACTAGGCTTAATTTTATTTTTGTATTATTTCTCAAGCCTAATTTCAAATTTACGTCTATCTTAATAAAATCCTGCCTCTCAAGTTTCTAGTGATATTGGATTTAACCTTAGCAAATCTTTATTATTTAATAAACAAGCTTGTCTGGTAGGAAAAACATAGGAAATTGTGGGTCCAATAGCAAGATGAAACATTTTCGCCAGATATTCAAGTCAATGACAACATCCATCCTCCCAGGAGTATCACTGAGTAAACAAGTGATTTTTGAAATTTAAAGTCTGAGACATGTAGATATCATGACACCAAGGGAACATATGCAATACATACTATAACCATTCCCTATGTTATTTTTTATATTTTAAAAAAATTTACAGCAGAGCATATAATTATTTACTTGTCATATAAATATATATTTGACATGGTCTTTCATTAAAGCTGAATTAAAGCAAAATTTCTTGCCCTAAATATAAAAACCAGATGGATGTTTAGAGTTTTAAGCTTTACAAGCAAGTTTTGTTTTTTTAATGTTTTAATACATCTAAAGTGTGATAAAATAATTAAAGACACTGTGGTAAAAAAACATTTTAAAGGAACTATGAAAAATTTATTTTTTCAAGTACTTATGTGGCAATGTAAGTTACCCTTATTAAAGAAAACATATGGGGGAAATTAACATATGGAAAAACGTAGCCAGCCCAGAACTGGTCACAACTGAATTCTCTCTCTTGAACCCAGTATCTTAAAAGTCACATAACTTGGAGGACTGTTTCAGAGGCTTGATATTATATCTGCCTCAGCTCTCAACTTTGGTGACTTTTTAGGCTTGGTGGCTACATTTACAGCTCAGAGCCTAAATGGTATGCCTTTGAGTGATGCGCATTCCTAATATTCATCATAACATACTATCATTTCCAATTTTAGCTACTGAAACATCATGCAGCCAAAGTGGCACAGAAAGGTTATAAAAACAATGACAGACAAAAATGAACTCATTGGAACCTTAATCTGTTGAACAAAATTCACTCCCATAAACAGCATTCTTGGGCATACAAAGATTGTGGATTCTGGAGTCAGATTTGCATTCTAGCTTTGCCCCTAACAAGTGAGTCATCTTTGGCCAAGTTACTTAATCTCTTGTAGGCTTAAATTCATCAGCCATAAAATGTATTAATAGCACCTACTGCAAGGGGCTCTTGTAAAGATTAAATAAAAGAACATTTGTAAAATGTCTGGTACAAATATTGGAATATAGAAGATAGTCAATAAGTGGTAGCTACTTAGAAGCCTGTCTACAACAGTAGAAAGAAATGCCCCTGAAAGAATTTGGTACTTATAAACAGAGGGAACTTCTTCAGCCTCACAATTCTGCATTTAATGTATCTTCACTTCCATTAATGAAGAATTATATATGCATTATGAAAAGGAAAGACATTTTGACACACTGCTATCTTTTACCCATTAAAAGTGAAGAATTTCCTTCTAATATACTTAAGTTAAATAAATATTTCTTAAAACCCTGTGGAACATACAGCTTTCTATACCTCCCATTACTCTCAATAAATGGCAAGGTATTTAAGAGAAATTAAATGAGGAATCAAGAAAACTGTACTTGCCTCAATATATATGGTTCCAAAAAAGTTAGTGTCCTTATTAATAAAACAGTTTCAATATAGTAAAAGAAAAATTAGAGTCCAGATATGAAATGTGATTCATAAAGTCATGATTTTTTAATCACAATACTGCTCAATATCAGTTTTTCATTATATAAGCTATAACTTCTTCCAACTTTCCTAAATATTCTAGTACGTGCCAGACTGTTCTTTCATTAGTCATTTAACCCATTGTTTATATGCAAAAGGAATCCACACAAAATTAATATAAGCAAAGATACTTTCACCATGTTCAAAAATGAAATATGTACTCTTCATATCACTTTTTTTAATGAAAATTTATGTAATCTTCAAAAATGTTACAACCCAGTAGGTGTAAATACCATTGTCTATAGATTATGTTGTTGTTGTTGTCTTAAACATAACACCTGATACAGATTATTTGGCTAATTTTATTTAGCATGGGTCTGTTTTCAAAGTAGCATCAAGTGTTTATATTATATTGGATATGTAACACTGTTATTAATAAAAGCAGAAATTTCATAAAACTGCTCTTCAACAAAGTAAAGACATGCTAACATTTATATGGAATCATTTATGTTTACCAGACTTTGCTAATGTCTCTGCTGAACACAAGCAGAGAAAATGGCAGATTACTGCAGTAACTGAGACAAGAGATAAAAAGGGCCTCAACTAAAGCAAAAACTAAAAATTTAGTAAAATCCAATGTAGATGAAGAGTTAGGAAAACAAATAGTTTCATAGGCTACTATGAGAATATAAAATTAGTGTAATACTTTGGGAATAGCTATCAAAATTTAAATGCACACATTATTTGACCCAGCAATTTCCCTGCTCGTAATTTATATGTTTTCATGAAGATATAAGCTGGAAATAGCAGCTAACCAGAAAAAAATACAAGTGGTACTAAGAAAGAATAATTTAAATAACTTATGATGTAGCCATACCATGCAGCATAATGAAATAATTTAAAAGTTTGAGGTACATTAATGCACTGATATGGCAAAATCTCCCAGATACATTAAAATTTTCAAAATATGCTTACTCCCATTGCTATAAATTTTAAAATATGTGTGTTATGACATATGCCTAAAACTCTCCTTGAAGGATACAAAGAAAGCACTAATAATGTCTTCTACACAATTCAACTATTGATAGGGCATGAAAAGGCATTTCCTTTTTATTCTAAACCTATCTGAAAAGTTTTATTACTTTCTGAATGAATTAACATCACAAAAACTTAAAGTTATGGATAACCACAGATATAGAAACTTACATATTTAAATTTTAACCTTCAGGTACTAAAGAGGAACAAAAAATATCTGTGTGGGACTCTAAAAATATTTGAGTTATCACAATTAAGAAAATTTACTCTGAGAAAATGCTAGGAGAAAGAAGGGCTATACAGAAAAATTGTCATGTAGCTTAGGTGTTAGAAAGACATCTCTGGTTAGGGCGTCCGTCTACCACATGGGAGGCCCGCGGTTCAAACCCCAGGCCTCCTTGACCCATGTGGAGCTGGCCCATGTGCAGTGCTGATGCGCGCAAGGAGTGCTGTGCCATGCAAGGGTGTCTCCCATGTAGGGGAGCCCCACGCGCAAGGAGTGCACCCCTAAGGAGAGCCGCCCAGTGCCAAAGAAAGTGCAGCCTGCCTAAGAATGGCGCCGCCCACACGGAGAAATGACACAACAAAATGACGCAGCAAAAAGAAACACAGATTCCTGTGCCACTGACAGCAAAAGCGGACAAAGAAGACGCAGCAAATACACACAGAACAGACAACCGGGGTGGGGGGGGAAGGGGAGAGAAATAAATAAAGAAATCTTAAAAAAAAAAAAAGAAAGACATCTCTGATTGAGAAGGAGAGCAATGTTAAGAGTTGAGTTTGGAGTGACCATCAAATACCAACATAGGAAGATAATAATGATTCTACATGAGCTGCAAATCGACAACAAGACCATCAGGGAAGAAAAACCAAGTAACTCAGATTAGATATATCTATGGAAATAATGACATATCACTTTGGGAAAACAGAAAACAATTTAATGGTTTTGAGAAGAGGAGATATGAATCAGGAAAAAGACATTCTTAGAACTAGAAGAAACCATAACCTGGGAAACCAATAAAAATAAGAAATGCCATAATTAATCCTTTATTCATGGAATATCCAAGTAAGCATTTTATCTGCCAGTGGTATCAAGAATGGAATGAGAATAAGTGAGGAGGTGGGGCAAGATGGCATCTGAGTGAGTGCACCTCATAATCTCTCCTGCAAAGAAGCCGCTGAGTAGGGATGGAGTCCTGCTGGACTGGACTGTTTTGGGTGTTTGCAGGGCAGGAGGTGTCTGGACGTCAGTTTGGTGGGACAGTGACAAAGGAGATTCTTGCAAGAGGTAGAATTTTGGGTCTCTTGCACGGAAGTCGGAGGTTGTGGGCAGGACCCTTCCCCCTGGGGCTGGCGGACTGGCTGCTGCAATTCCTGAAGGCTTTGCTCTACTGGGGAGTTCCCAAGCCCTAAGCAGGTTGTTTCAGGGGCTTGCAGGGCGGGTGGTGTCTGGATGTCCATTTGGTGAGAAAGTGACAGAGGAGAGTCTTGTGAGAGGTGGAATTTTGGGTTTGTGACATGGAAGTCAGAAATTTTGGGTGGGACCCCTCCTCCTAAGGCTGGCGGCCCTGCTGCAGCGATCCCTGTAGGCTTTGTTGTGCTGCGGTGCTCCCAGGCCCCCTGTTAACCAGATGCGTGGTTCCCAGGTCTGTGTCCACTAAACCTTGGTGGCCCACGCTCCACAGACTCGCACACACTGAGACTGCAATATCACAGACTTCCCATCCCCGAATCCACTGCACGCTCGGCATTTGTGGGGTTTTTTTCTCTCTCTCTCCTTGAACTTGGAGGAGTGGACCAGCTGACTTGGGGAGAGTCTAGGAAGAAAGGAGAGGCAAATCTGCTGAGAAAGCCCAATTTACGTAAACATCCTGGGATAGGAAACCTGGTCTGGGAGAAGGTGGAGTCAGAAAATCAATTAGACCTCTCCTAGCACACCTGAGGGGGAGGGAGCTTCAAGTAGCATATTTGGGGTTTCTGGTGATGTGTAGGTGATCTCACACTGGAAATAAAGAGTCATAGTCTTCTGTGTTGAGTTGGTTGGTTCAACAAGGACCTACTTGAATCTCCTACCAGACCTCTCAGACAGCTTTCCTGCTGCCCTGGGAGAGAGAGAAGTGAGAAAAGGAGAAGGGGGAAGGTCAGATCCCTAAGTGTATTATTTAACTGCAAAGAGGATACCTAGCTTGAAACCTATGTTCTTTTTTTTTTTTTTTTTTTTTTTTTTTGTCTTGTTTGCTAATATTGCACTGTTTCCTGGTCTTTTCTCCCATTTTATCCCCCAAGGTCATTTTTCATTTATTTAGTTTTATTTGTCTTTTTCTTTTTCTTGCTTGTTTTCCCCCCTTTTCTTTGCCACCCGCTTTTTCTCTTCTCTCTCTTTTTTTCTCTTCTTTTTCCCCTTATTTTATTTAATTTATATAATAGGTGCTGCGGGGAGCACTTCACACTTGCTGTGTTTCCTCATTCTCCACTTCCTCTTTTCTGTGTGTATTGATTTTGGCCACCTACACTATCCCCTTTCCCCCACATCTTTCTATCCTCCATCATCTACTGTTTCTCTTACATTCCACCTCCCTTTCTTTGGCCCCCAAATTGTCTGACTTTTTATTTCTAATACCTTTGTTCTGTTTTGTCTTTTACCCACTCTTGATATTATTGTCTTTCTTTTCTCTTTCCCTCTCTCATGAAAACACTGGCCTTTTAATTCACACTATATTCCTCCCCATATTCAATTGACTGTCTCATTATAGGTACTCTACTTACTGCTATAACTCTACATAACTTACATGAGTCTAATATCCATTCTCCTAGATCTCACATTGTTGCTCTGTTAACATTTATTACCAATACTACTTTAAACATTTTCTTTTCTTAATCATTTTGCTTTCCCTGGCCCTAATATTTTCCTTCAAAGTGAACTTAGCCAGCAACAAGAAAACAGAGTAAGAAGAACAAAGTGACAAACAGAAGACATAACACTTACGCACGAACAACAACTAATTAATCTCAAGACTAGACAAAGAAGCTAAGGAACTGATTAAACTCGTCAAGATAAAATGATGACCAGACAGTAACAAAAAACTACAAAGCAAACCAATAATCAGGAAAACATGGCCGAATCCAATGAACAAACTAAAAACCAGGAAGGGGAGCAAAACATCAGACAAGTAATTAAGATCTCAAAACATATATTAGAGACCAACTTTATGAAGTAAAGGAAGAGATTAAAAATATGAAGAAAACATTTGGAGAGGAAATTGCAGACATATGCAAAAAGATAACAGATATGATGGTGATGAACACCACAGTCCAAGAAATCAAAAATACCCTCTCAGTAAATAGCAACAGATTAGAAGAGGCAGAGGAGAGAATTAGCGACGTGGAAGACAGTACATCTGAAATCAAACAGATAGAACTGATCGATAAAAAGATAGAAAAAATCCAGCTAGTACTTAGGGACCTGAATGACAATGCAAAACACACAAACATATGTATTATAGGCATCCCAGAAGGAGGAGAGAAGGGAAAGGGGACAGAAGGGGTGTTGGAGGAAATAATGGCTGAAAACTTCCCAAATCTACTGAGAGAGATGGATGTACATGTCCAGGAAGCACAATGCACCCCAAACACCATAAATTCCAACAGGCCTACCCCCAAGACATATGCTTGTCAAATTATCCAATGCTCAAGACAAAGAGAAAATTCTAAAAGCAGCAAAAGAAAAGAGAATCATCACATACAAGGGAGGCTCCATAAGATTAAGTGCTGATTTCTCATCTGAAACCATGGCAGCAAGAAGGCAGTGGTATGATATAGTCAAGATACTAAAAGAAAAAAAATTTCCAACCAAGAATACTCTACCCAGCTAAACTAGCATTCAAAAATGACGGAGAGTTCAAAATATTCACAGATAAACAGAAATTAAAAGAGTATGCCAACAAGAACCCTGCCCTTCAAGAAATACTAAAGGGAGCTCTGCAGGAAGAAAGGAAAAAAGCAGGAGAGGCAGAGTTGGAGGAGAGTGTAAGATCAACAAAAAAGACAAAAAGAGAAGGGAAAAAAAAAAAACATGACAAACACAAATCCAAACAAAATATGGCTAACATAAATAATTCCTTGAAAGTAATAACACTGAATGTCAATGGATTAAACTCACCTATCAAAAGATTCAGACTGGGACATTGGAAAAGGAAATATGACCCATCTATATGCTGTCTACAAGAAACACATCTTAGACCCAGGGATTCATGGAGGTTGAAAGTGAATGGCTGGAAAACAATCTTACAAGCAAACAATAACCAAAAAAAGGCAGGAGTAGCTATATTAATATCAGACAAAATAGACTTTAAATGCAAAACAACTGTGAGAGACAAAGATGGATACAACATATTAGTGAAAGGGATAATCTTTTAAGAAGAACGAACAATCATAAATATTTTTTGCTCCTAACAAGGGCACCTCCAAATACGTGAGGCAAACAATGGAAAAACTAAGTGAAAGAATAGATGCCTCTACAATTATAGTGGGAAACTTTAATACACCACTATCAACTTTGGACAGAACATCTCAAAAGAGAATCAATAAACAAAAACTTTGAACAGTATATTAGAGGAGCTGGATCTAATAGACATATACAGATCTTTACATCTGAATACAGCAGAATATACATTTTTCTCAAGTGCACATAGATCATTCTCCAAGATAGATCATATGCTAGGCCACAAAGAAAGGCTCAATGAGTTCAGAAAGATCAAAATCATACAAAATAATATCTCTGACCACAGTGGAGTGAAGCTGGAAATCTGTAAGGGCCAGAGGCCCAGATTTCCAGATTTCACACCAAGATATGGAAATGAAACAGCACACTCTTAGAAAAACAGTGGATCAAAGAGCAAATTGCAAAAGAAATTAATAATTACCTTGAAACTAATGAAAATGATAACACAACATACCAAAACTTATGGGATGTAGCAAAAGCAGTACTGAGAGGGAAATTTATAGCCATATATTCATACATCAAAAAAGAGGAGCAAAAACTGAAGAACTAACTGCACATTTGGAGGAATTAGTAAAAAAAACAACAAAGTAACTGCACAGGAAGAAGGAAAGAAATAACAAAGATAAGAGCAGAACTAAATGAAATGGAAAATAAGAAAGCGCTTGAAAAGATAAACAAGACCAAGAGCTGGTTCTTTGAGAAGATCAATGAAATTGACAAACCCTTAGCTAGACTAAAAAAGAAAAAAAGAGAGAAGATGCAAATACACAAAATAAGAAATGAGAAAGGAGATATCACCACTGACCCCACAGAAATAAAGACTATCATAAAAGGATACTTTGAAAAATTATATTCCAACAAAAATGACAATTCAGAGGAAATGGACAAATTCCTAGAAACACATAAGCAGCCTATATTGATGAAAGAAGAAACTGATGATCTCAACAAATCAATCACAAGTAAAGAGATAGAATCAGTCATTAAAAACCTCCCAACTAAGAAGAGCCCAGGGCCAGATGGCTTCACAGGTGAATTCTACAAAACATTTCAGAAAGAACTAACACCAATCTTAAAGAAACTCTTCCAAAAAATTGAAACAGAACAAACATTACCTAACTCATTTATGATGCCAATATTATCCTAGTACCAAAGCCAAACAAAGACACCACAAGAAAGGAAAATTACAAACCAATTTCTTTAATGAACCTACCTGCAAAAATCCTCTACAAAATACTTGCTAACCGTATTCAACAACACATTAAATGAATCATACACCATGACCAAGTTCATTCCGGGTATGCAAGGATGGTTCAACATAAGAAAATCAATCAATGTAATACATGATATAAACAGACTGAAAGAAAAAAATCACGATTATATCTATAGATGCAGAAAAAGTATTTGACAAAATACAGCAACCTTTCTTGATAAAAACACTGCAAAAGATTGGAATACAAGGAAATTTTCTGAATATGATAAAGAGTATATATGAAAAACCCACAGCCAACATCATTTACAATGGTGAAATCCTAAAATCTTTCCCTCTAAGATCAGGAACAAGACAAGGATACCCACTATCACCTCTTCTGAGGCAAGAACCAGATATAAAAGGCATTCAAATAGTAAAGGAAGAAGTCAATATTTCATTATTTGCAGATGACATGATCCTATACATAGAAAACCCTGAAAGGTCTACAACAAAGCTTCTAGAACTCATAAATGAGTTTAGTAAAGTCGCAGGTTATAAGATCAATGTGCAAAAATCAGTAGCATTTCTGTACACCAATAATGAGCAAGCTCAGGAGGAAATCAAGAAACAAATACCATTTACAATAGTCAATAAAAAAATCAAATACCTAGGAATAAATTTAACTAAAGATGTAAAAAACTTACACACAGAGAACTACACAAGACTGTTCAAGGAAATCAAAGAAGACCTAAATAAATGGAAGGATATTCCCTGTTCATGGATAGGAAGACTAAATATTAAGATGTCTATCCTACTAAAACTTATCTATACATTCAATGCAATCCCAATAAAAATCAACACAGCATCCTTTAAGGAACTAGGAAAACAAGCTATGAAATTTATTTGGAAAGGAAAGAGGCCCCAAATAGCCAGACATATTGAAACAGGAAAACGAAATTGGAGGAATCACACTACCTGACTTCAAAACATACTTCAAAGCTACAGTAGTCAAAACAGCATGGTATTGACACAAGGAGAGACACACAGACCAATGGAACTGAACTGAGAGTTCTGATATAGATCCTCATATATACAGTCATATACTATTCAATAAGCCACCAAACCCTCTCAACTGGGAGAGAATGGCCTATTCAACAAATGGTGCCTGGAGAACTGGATATCCATGTGTAAAAGAATGAAAGAGGATTACCATCTCACACCTTATACAAAAATCAACTCAAGATGGGTCAAAGTCCAAAATACAAGAGCCAAGACCATAAAGACTTTGGAAAGCAGTGTAGGGAAACATCTCCAAGACCTTGTAATAGGAAATGGCTTCATGAACTTCACTCCAAAAGCACGAGCAGGAAAAGAACAAATAGATAAATGGGACTTGCTCAAAATTAAAGCCTTCTGTACTTCAAAGGAGTTTGTCAAGATAGTGAAAAGAGAGCCTACACAATGGGAAAAAATATTTGGTAACCATATATCGGATAGGAGACTTATAACCTGCATATATAAACAACTCCTATATCTCAAAAATAAAAAGACAAACAACCCATTTAAAAATGGGAAAAAGATTTAAACAGACACTTCTCCAAAGAAGAAACACAAATGGCTAAAAAGCACATGAAAAAATGCTCCAAATCTCTAGCTATTAGGGAAATGCAAACCAAAACTACAATGAGATACCATCTTACTCCCATAAGACTGGCAGCTATCTAAAAAACAGAAGACTACAAATCCTGGAGAGGATGTGGAAGAATGGGAACACTCATCCACTGAGAATGAAGAAGGATCCAGGCATTCTGGAGGACAGTTTGACGGTTTCTCAAAAATCTAGCTATAGATTTGCCATATGACCCAGCAATTCCACTGCTGGGTATATACCCAGCAGAACTGAAGGCAGGGACACAAACCAATATATGCACACCAATGTTCATAGCAGCATTGTTCACTATCGCCAAAAGTTGGAATCTACCCAAATGCCCATCAACAGATGAATGGATAAATAAAATGTGGTATATACATACAATGGAATACTACTCAGCTTTAAGAATGAATACACTACAAACACACGTGATAACACGGATGAATCTTGAGAACCTGATATTGAATGAAGCCACCCAGGCATCGAAGTACTAATAATACATGACCTCAATGATATGAAATAAGTAAACCAAGCTGCTACAGAGAGCTAAAGACTGGATGATAGGCTTAAAGGAAATTGGGGGGTAGAGGAAGGATGTAAGCTGACACCTATATGGGTAAAATCTATGATAAGCTGGAGGTAACTATTTGTATAAGGAAGGGATAAAATGGGGGAATAGGGTTACCTTTGGGTGGGGCTGTGTGGGCTTAAGGGGGGCTAGGGAATGGGAGGATAAGTAATATTGCCCAAGAAATTGGGGGGAGGGTGGGGCAACATACAAACATAGGAGATTGCCAAGTATTTGGTTAAGAGTATAATGCTGAGAAAACTTTTTCAAAAATATAATAAGGACAATTTTTTTTTTAAGATTTATTTATTTATTTAATTTCCTCCCTCCCCCGGTTGTCTGTTCTCTGTGTCTATTTGCTGCGTCTTGTTTCTTTGTCCACTTCTGTTGTCGTCAGCGGCACGGAAAGTGTGGGCGGTGCCATTCCTGGGCAGGCTGCACTTTCTTTCGCGCTGGGCAGCTCTCCTTACGGGTGCACTCCTTGCACGTGTGGTTCCCCTATGTGGGGGACACCCCTGAGTGGTGCAGGCACTCCTTGCGCTCATCAGCACTGTGCATGATCAGCTTTTCACAAGACTTTCATGCTACTTTACTGGAATTGTAGTTGGTGTTGGGGTTTAAGATATATTTAGGGGATTTGAATCTCTGGACTGACAATATGATAGCCAGGTCCTGAGCCTCAACAGACTTCAGCTCCTACACTCTGATTTATTGGACTGACCCCACTCAGCTAAGATGGAGTTGAAGAAGGACAACCACCACACCATGGAGCCTAGAGTGCCTACAACTGAAAGCAGGAGGATTGCATCCAGTATGCATGTGGAATCTGAGCCTCCTCTTGACATAGAGGTGCAACGGACAGAACCAATCCAAGGTCCACAGAGAAAAGGTGGCATTGGTGTGGGAAAAGTGGCCATGGTGGCTGATGGGTATGGGGAATGGGAGGAAGAGATGAGATGTGGAGGCGTTTTTGGGACTTGGAGTTGCCCTGGATGGTACTTCAGGGACAATCACCGGACATTGTAAATCCTCCCAGGGCCCACTGGATGGAACGTGGGAGAGTATGGGCTATGATGTGGACCACTGACCATGAGGTGCAGAGATGCCCAGAGATGTACTTACCAAATGCAATGGATGTGTCATGATGATGGGAGTGAGCGTTGCTGGGGGGGGAGTGGTGGGGTGGGGGGGGTGGGGTTGAACGGGACCTCATATTTTTTGAATGTAATATTTTTACAAAATGAATTTAAAAAAAAAGATTAAACATTTTAGGTAAAAATACCAAAAAAAAAATATATATATAAAATAAGGAAAGTTACCTGTTTAAGACGCGTAAAGGGCATAATCCGATGCAGGACAGGCTCCTAGGGAATATGTGAATGCTCACTTTGCCATAGTGGGTTATATCATCGGATAGAGACTCATATAATGAGAATGAAGGTACACCCACATCCTGGGGAGGACTGATGTTCTCAAATAGAGGGAATTGTATCTCTCAAGAGAAGTGGTGGCTCCCAGTGCATTAGGGCAGTTGAGCATGTCAAGCCCTCAACACTGTTGCGAGTATCTCTGAACATGGCCCTTCAAGCAATGCAGAGTGACTGTCACTGTGGGCCCTGAGGGGAGGGGGAAAGAGGTATTGAATAGATGGAACCAATGTAACTGTGTGGGCAATAGAAGTGTTACACAAGATTACACAAGGATGGATATAAGACATGTTGAATTACACCAAAAATACATAGGGGCTAATAGGCTAAAATGTAAATCATAATGTAAAACATAAGATAACTAAAAATTTAGAAAATTGTATAGTCTAAAATATAAACCACAATATAAACCCAAACGATACCTTGTTTGAAAGCTATTGTCTCAAAATCTGTACATCAGTTGCAGTAAATATAGTATGAATATGTAGAAAGATTGTTGCTGTGGAAGGGAAAAGGGTTTTATGTCGGATACGTGGGAGTACTGTATATTGTATATATGAATTACTGTGATCTAAAACTTTTGTGAAGATAAGCTAAATAATTAGAAAAAAAAAGAAGAAAAAGATAGGACGTAGATACTGAGGAAAAGACGGAAGAAGTTGCCTTGCCAATTTGCATACAGGGCAACACTTAATGCAGTGATAGAAGGCAAAACATCAAAAACAAAGCTTTAGCATTTTTTAATTTTTTGATACCCCAATTTATTTTACCTTAATTTTTCTAAATTAATATGTATTCTATATCTAACCTTTAAACTCATCACTATATTCCATTTTACTATTAATGGAACCTGGCAATATATTAGGCTTCATTTTTGAAGAAGTTTTGGATCACACAGTGGTTCAACAAAGGCAGGGGAGGAATACTGGTGTGGGATGTTACTGACAGGGAACACATGGTTGGCAAGGAGTTCTCCAGGGTATATAAAAATGTTTGGATATTTTCATAGTGGTTACAATTAAAAATGACAACTGAGTGAGTGCCGAGTTCCTAGCCAGGGGAGCGCTATCACAGTCCCTAAAGGAACAGCAACAATCCCCCAAGTGCAATGGCAAAGACCAAAAAAGAAGGAAGGTCCAACAATGAGCCCTTGATACTAATGACTATGCTTGTGAGCCTGTGCACCTGAAATAAGAACAAGGCCTAGAGCTGCAGGGTGCCTAAGAGTTACCTCCTGAGAGCCTCCATGTTGCTCAAATGTGGCCAGTCTCGAAGCCAAACTCAGCATGTAAATGCGTTACCTTTCCCCCAGTATGGGACATGACTCCTGGAGATGAGCCTCCCTGGTGCCAAGGGATTACTACCAAGTACCAGCTGATGATGTAACTAGAAAATGACCTTGAATAAGAGTCAACTCGGATCAGCAGACTATCTCAGTCTACATATAATACCAGGAGTTAAAAATGCTTTTTGACCTGAATAAAAGGGGGAAATGGAAAGGACAAAGGAGTTTATATGGCTATGAGTCTCCAAAAAGAGCCCGGAGGTTATCAGAGGGGTTGCCCTTATGCACACCTCAGCAGAGTCCCAGAGACAGATAAAGTAGATACAACCGCAGGTATTGGTTCTTCTGAGGACTACAGAGACCCACAGGTTCTATGGTCATGGTAGATGGAGTTCAGTGCCATGTCAGTTGGCCCTACTTTGGAGTTTGTGTTTCTGTGTGATGGAGCTGAACTCAGGTGTGATTTATGTTCACAAGCCTCTCCTGTTACTTTTACCAGAACTGCAGGTGGTGCTGGGGTTTAATGTATACCCAGGGGACCTGAATCTCTGGACTGACCATGTGATAGCCAGGCCCTGAGCCTCAACAGACTTGCAACTCCTACACTCTGGTTTATTGAACTTACCCCACTCAGCTAACATGGAGGTGAAGAAGGTCAACCACTACACCAGGGAGCCAAGAGTGCCTACAACTGAAAGCAGAATTGCATCCACCATCCATGTGGAAACTAAGCTCCCTCTTGATGTAGATGTGGAGTGGATACTCCACATTCCAAGGTCCACAGGATGGAGGAATAGAGTATGGGATAGAGTAGACTTACTGATATTCTATTTATGAACTATGTGATTAGTAATCGAAGAAAATGTGGCATTGGTGTGGAGAAAGTGGCTATGGTGGCTGCCGGGGGTAAGGAGTGGGAGGAAGAGATGAGATGTGGGGGCATTTTTGGGACTTGGGAGTTGTCCTGGGTGGTGCTGCAGGGACAGTTACTGGACACTGTATGTCCTCCCATGACCCACTGGGTGGACTGTGGGAGAGTGTGGGCTATGATGTGGACCATTAACCATGATGTGCAGCAGTGCTCAGAGATGTATTCACCAAATGCAATGAATGTCGCATAATGATGGAGGAAATTGTTGTTATAGGGGAAGGAGTAGGATGAGGGGGGTGGGGGGTATATGGGGACCTCATATTGTTTTAATGTAATGTTAAAAAAAATAAAGACAAAAATAAAAAATAAAAATAAAAATATAAGAATGGAATGACTCCTCTCCCTCAAGCCAATCTCAACAGAAACATACTCCCCAAAGACAGTGGTTCTCAACATTGTCTAAAATTTGGAATCCTCAAGGAGCTTTAAAACATACTGATGTGTGGGTTCAACCCCCAGAAATCCTGATTTAGTTGACCCAGGTGCAGTCTGAGCACTTGACATTTTCAAAGCTTCCTAAGTGATTCTAACATGCAGCCAAAGTTGAGAACCCTAAAACTTCTTGTTTCTCTCACTCATAGACTTTCTCAAACTTTCAAGCTTATAGCCAATCTCAAGATACAAAGTCCTTTAGGTTTAATCAGAAATATAAACATTTCAACCAGAGTTTTGTTTCCACACTTGCGGCAGACTGTCACATTGGTGGCTCCCAGTAAATCATAAATCACATCTTGGGGATTCATGCCTCTATGTGGTCCACTCTAACATAGACTCAGGATTTGACAAAGTGACTTGCTTTGGCCAATGAAACATTACCAAGCAAGTATTTACGCTTTGACACTCAGTTGCTTGAACACCTTGTCGTTGTACCCAGTTGTCAGCTTTATATAAGTACAGCTTGAAGGAGAGGGCTTGAAGAAAAAGTTTTAAAATTAATAATAGTTTCATATCAGCAAGAGGGATGATTTATTATTTGCAGTCTTTCATTAAAGTATCTACCTGGCATGATGGACAACTTAGACTAAAGATCAAATTGCACATCCATTCAGTTTCTTTTCTTACTTTTAATTTTCTGTAAATTCGAAAGTCCTTTTTTTTTTTTTTTTTAAACACCACTGAATGACAGCAAGTGTCTGGTGGCTCTCAGAGAGTTCTGGATATTTGGAGCAAATGTAAATGTGGGAATAACAGAAATTTTCAGAGAAATATGATTACTTTCAGATAATCAGTTGAAAACATCACATTTAAAACTATCCTTTTTCGTTCAACATAAATAAATCTTTATATTCTATAGCAGCATTTGTATTGTTTTATTTTTAAATATGTACTTTTTAAAAAGATACATAGATCACAAAAAATGTTACATTAAAAAAAATAGAAGAGGTTCCCATATACCCCACACCCCACCCCGCCCCCACTTCTCCCACATCAACAACCTCTTTCATCACTGTGGCACATTCATTGCATTTGGTGAATACATTTTACAGTACTTCTTCATCAAATGAAGAAACTCAGCAAATAATGGGGAAAAGTAAAATTCTTGGTTAACAACCATTTGTATCACTATTTGGTCTTTTTTAATATTTTCATTAATTTACCCTCCACGTTAAATACTGCAGTCATGAAAAGATGCAGCCAAGCTATTCAAAATACGAACTGAGCAAGCCACTTGAAACGATATAAATAAATGAATTCACTGCAATGAAAAAAATGTTTATATTCCATCTTTCAGAGAGAGAAACTTGTTCGAGACCCTTGCCACTGGGCAGCCAGCCAGGACTGTTGAGTGGGGAAAAGCAGTCTTGAGCTTCTTCTCTCAGCATGCGAAGACATACTCAGAGATTTTAATTTGATCTGAGACACAACTGTCACTACTTCCTTCATCCTTGAATCATAAACAAGACGCAAATTATTGACCATCAACTGCTCTTGGAGAATTAAGCTGAATTGATATATTGTGATAAAACTCTTATTTAAAAAGCAATGTCGGACAATCAGCAAGATGGTGGCAGAGTAAAGAGCTCCTAGAGTCAGCTCCTGAAACAGGGCAGTTAGTAAACACCCAGACATATCTGGAGCTAGCTGAAGCACCTGTTTGGGGGCTCCAGGAGACTAGAAGAGCATCCTGCAACATCCCTGAAGGAATGGAAAGAGGAGACTGCCCATCTGCAAAGATTCAGAAGTATAGCACTCCACACCAGGACCCATCCTCCACTGGAGGCACAAGCCACCTCAGGAGCTGTTCTGTGGCTGAAATTGAAAGCTCCGCTGGCCAAAAACAGGAGAACAAGAGACAGGTCGGCACCAACTTCAGCTACTGATGAGTAAATTCAGCAGGCTAAAGTATAATACTGAGAACAGCTAAAGTTTGAGCCTGTCCAAGTCAGAAAGAGGCTGGTGGCTGCCATCTTAACTCAGTGCCTGGCATGATGGGAAGCGAGGTGGACTGAAAATCACAGTGCTGGTAGAAATGGCTTCTTTCCATCCAGATCAGACTGTGCCTTTAGCCTAAGTGCAAACTCACCTCCAGAAGGAGGAAGCTGGGGGGACGTACACCTGCCTCTCCAGGAAACTACAGCCAAGCCATGGAGGCCAGTGATTATCCCACTTTAGCAGCACAAGCCATCCCCCGGAGCTATTCTGTGGCTGAAATTGAAAGCTCCATTTCCCAAAAATGGCAGAGGAAGAGACTGTTGCCCACTGATTCCAGCTACTGATTGGTGAACTCAGCTGGCTGGAGTATAACCCAAGGAACAGCTAGAGTATGAAACTGTCCAGGTCGAAGAGAGGCTGGTGGCAGCCATTTTGACTCCGCCCCCAGCATGAGGGGAAGTCCAGCTGACACTGATCATAGGAAACGATTGTTTTCACCCAGATCATCCTGCAGCCCTAGCCTAGGCTTCAGTGCCACCTATGGCATGGAGAAGGCTGGCAGGCCCTGCAACAGCCTATCCAGGTAACGGCAGATACATCTGACTGACATGGACTGAATAATGAGACGTCTACTGGGGCAACTGTGATCACCTTGGACTCGCACTGCATAGACTGCTGCCCAAACCTGCAGCTCCATCCCTGCCCCAGGCAGGGGAGGAATGGGCGTGAAGCCTCATCAGTCTATCTGGGCAACTACAGTCTAGGCCTGCATGACTTGGATTATGCCCCACATCTGTGACTCTGTCCTACAACTGGCAAAGGAAAAAGCTGGGAGAAGCTTCATCAGTCCCTAGGGCAATGAGGGCAGCTTGAGCCTCCACAGCTTGTAGCACCAACTATATCCTTGGCTCCTATGTACAACCAGCAAGGGAGAAAGGGTAGGAAGCCCTAAACTAAAGAGAAAAACTGCACCCAGAATAAATACTCTAGTAAGCCATTTGCTAAGACACTCACAAAAAATTACAGTCCACACCAAGAAACAGGAAGAGATGACCCAGTTGAAGGAACAAGATAAACCTCCAGATGACATAAAGGAGTGGAGAAAACTAATCATAGATATTCAAGCAAATATCCTCAATAAATTCAATGAGACAGCTAAAGAGATTAAGGATATTAAGATGACACTGGATGAGCACAAAGAATTCAAAAGCATACATATAAAAAGAGCAAATCTCATGGGAATGAAAGGTGCAATAAACAAAGTTTTAAAAAATTGGAATCATATAATAGCAGATTTGAGGAGGAAGAAAGGATTGGTGAACTTGAAGAAATGGCCTCTGAAAGTAAAAATACAAGAGAAGAGATGAAAGAAAGAATGGAAAAAATTGAACAATGCCTCAGGGAATTAAATGGTGGCAAAATGCATGCAAACATGTGTATCATGAGTGTCCCAGAAGGAGAAGATAAGGGAAAGGGGCAGAAGGAAATTTGAAGAAATAATGGTAGAAAAATTTCCAACACTATTGAAAGACATAGATATCCATGTCCAAGAAGCACAATGCACTCCCTTCTGAAAAAATCCAAATAGACCAACTCTGGGACACATACTAATCAGAACGTGAAATGCCAAAGATAAAGAGAAAATTCTGAGAGCAGCAAGAGAAAAGCAATGCATAACATATAAGGGATACCCAATAAGATAAAGCACTGATTTCTCACTAGAAACCATGGAGGCAAGAAGATGGTGGTATGATATATTTAAGATACACCAAGAGAAAAATTTCCAGCCAAGAATCTTACATCTGGCAAGATTGTCTTTCAAAAATGAGGGCGAGTTTAGAATAGTCACAGAAACTGAGGACATTTCTAACCAAGCCTGGATTTTCAAGAAATACTAAAGGGTGTACTAGAGCCTAAAAAGAAAAGGCAGGAGAGACTTGGAAGACAGTCTAGAAATGAAGATTATATCAATAAAAGTAACTAAAAGTGTCAAAAGAGTGGTGAAAATAAAATACGACATAAAACTCAAAGAGTCAGGAATAAACTTAACAATGTAAAGCACTTATGTTCAGAAAACTGCAACTCAATGTTAAAAGAAATTTTAAAAAGGCCTAAATAACTGGAAGAACATTCCATGCTCATGGACTGGAAGACTATTATTATGATGTCAATTCTACTCAAATTGATATATAAATTCAATGCAATCATGATAAAAAGTCCACCAGCATTTTTCTTTTAACTGAAAACACAATTATTCACTTTATTTGGAAGGGTAAGGGGTCCTAAATACCTAGAAACATCTTATAAAGGAACCACAAACTCTTATTTCCAGACTTCAAATCATATCACCTAGCCATAGTGGTAAAAACAGCATGGTATTGGCATAAAGACAGACACATAGACCAATGGAACCAAACTGATGATTCAGAAACAGATGCTCGTATATATGGGGTCAAGTGATTTTTGACTAGCCTGTCAAACACACAAAGCTCAGGAAGAATAACCCATTTAACAAGCGGTGCTTAAAGAACTGGATATCCATAGCCGAAAGAAAGAGGACCCCTATCTCACACCTTATCCAAAATTAACTCAAAATGGATCAAAAAACCTAAAAATAAAAGCAAGAACCATAAAGCTAGAAGAAATTATAGTAAAATATCTTCAAGACCTAGTTGTAGCTGGTGGATTGCTGAAGGAGATAAGAGGAGTACTGACCCCTCAGGACTCAGGAGGACTGATATGCACTGCTGATGTTGAATGTATGTAGAAGTTTTAATTAGCTTTACTGTAAAAGTGTGGAAATGTATAGAGTGGATGGTAACTCAGAGACAGTAACAGCTAGCTTATAAATGGGGATGTGGCTGGAAATGGTTGTCTAGCTGTGAAAATAACAATTGACAGAATGCTAGAGAATTATCTAGGAACTGAATAGCATAGTAAACATGAGAACTGTGGTTGATGGTACATATGCAAGAATGTCCTTTGTTAGCTAGAGCAAATGTACACCCCTACTGCAATGTGGTGGGAATGTGGAGAAGCATGGGAAAAATACAACTGGAGTGCCCTATGGACTGTAGTTTGCAATAATAATATAATATTCTTGCATCTATGCCAAGACGTACTGTGTTCATAATGGGGCAGTATGGAAAATATGTGCCAAATGTACACTATGATCATGGCAACAATCAGATGATATTATCTTATCTGTAACAAATGTTCCAACACAGTGTGGGATGTTGATAGAGGGGTGTTGTTTGTGAATTCTGTACATGTACATGATTGTTTTAAAAGTTTACAACTTCTGTCATAAAAATATATATAAAAAATAATAATAGGGTGGGTAGGGGGAAAAATACACCAAATGTTATATAAGGACTATAACTAGTAAGATTTTGACAACATTCTTTCATAATTTGTAACAAACATCTCATGACAATGGAAGGTGCTGGTGGAGAGTTGATGTATGAGACCCCTGTATGATGTTACGCATGTTTGCTTTGTAAGTTCACAACTTTTAATTTATACTTATTGTTTATGTATGTTCATATATAAATGATATAAAGATAATAATAGGGTGGGTTGGAGGAAAAATACTTTGGTTAGTAGTAATATTTTTACAATGCTCTTTAATTAGAGTTAAAAATGTTTAACAACCATGCAAGGTATTGGTGGTAGTGTGAGGTACAAGAGTTCTGTATGATGTTATATATGTTTGTTTTAGAAGTTCACAACTATTACTGTACACTTGTTTATGTTTATTGTATGAGTGATATATATCAATAACTTTTTTTAAAAGTCAAAAAAAAAAAAAATGTGATATGAAGGGAAGCAGATGTGGCTCAAGCGATTGGGCTTCTGTCTATCATAAGGGAGGTCCAGGGTTTGATTGGCGAAGGCAAGCTGTTCCATGTGGCAAGCTGTCCTGAGCAGAGAGCTGGCCCATACTCAGTGCTGGTCTGCATGGAGTGCTGGTCCAAGAGGAGTGCTGGTGCAGCAAGATGATGCAGCACAAAAAAAGGCACAGAGCTGGGAAACGGACTTTGGCCCAGTGGTTAGGGCGTCCGTCTACCATATGGGAGGTCCGCGGTTCAAACCCCGGGCCTCCTTGACCCGTGTGGAGCTGGCCATGCGCAGCGCTGATGCGCGCAAGGAGTGCCGTGCCACGCAAGGGTGTCCCCCGCGTGTGCAAGGAGTGCGCCCGTAAGGAGAGCCGCCCAGCGTGAAAAGAAAGAGCAGCCTGCCCAGGAATGGCGCCGCCCACACTTCCCGTGCCGCTGACGACAACAGAAGCGGACAAAGAAACAAGACCCAGCAAATAGACACCAAGAACAGACAACCAGGGGAGGGGGGAAATTAAATAAATAAATAAATCTTTTTAAAAAAAAAAAAAAGGCACAGAGGAGAGACAACAAGAAACACAAAAGACCAGGTAGCTGAGGAGGCACACCTCTCCCCCATTCTGGAAGTTCCCAGGATCAGTTCCCAGTGCTGCCTAAAGAGAAGCAAGCAGACAAGGAAAACACAGAGTGAATGGACACAGAGAGCAGAGAGTGATTGCAAAAACAATGAGGGGGGAGATATAAATGAATTTATATCTTAAAAAAAAAAAGCAACGCCACCCCTTTCCACATCCTTCCTCCCCAAACTGCTTTATTCTGTCAGTATTTATCCTAGCCCACCTTGTTCCAGCTAAATTACAATAGAATCAAAACAATCATTCCCTTTTTCCGTAGCACAGGTTCATTGTTAAAAGTCATGAACCTGAGGTCTGTAAAGGCAAGGGCTTTGTTCTCTTCACTGCTATATTTCCAGTGTCTGGAAGAGTTCTTGGCATGAAAAAGGTCATCAAAAATATTTGTTGGATGAATATATATAATTCATATATACCAAGCTGTGATTAAATATCTATACCTGTTCTTTTGCATCACTGTGAAGAATATAACACCTAAAGCAGTGACCGTTCTTACACAGTGATGGCCACCGATATGCAGTGTGTCATTGAACAAAGCAATAATTAAACTGCTTCCCTTCTATGCACATTTGTCATTAGTGTTTAGGCTGGTTGACAACCTTCTCTAGTAGTATTACTTATGTCATACACAGGATTGAAACTGTGAATGATGTCTCTAGGGTTTTAGTATCTGCATTTAAGGGGAAAAGATCATCAATTTCACATTGGACAGTCTTATTTTGACAGTTTCATAACAGGTAACTAGGGGTCAATGACTCACCAGTCCAATAAAATCCAAATGCCAAATATTCATTACCGTACTTGCTATTCACATTTTCCTTAGAAGCTTCTGCTAAATTATGGCATTAACAGAGTCCTTTGTCCCAGCTTATATAGGTTAAAATTCAATACTTGAACTTGAGTTCTGATGTTAAAATTTTAATTCTATTTTTGCCATTTAATTAATCACTTTTGAGATATTAATTCATTTTTATGTGCAAGGGTATTAAAATAACAATAGAAACAACAGAAATTGATTATTTAAACATGCAAATTTCATGCAGATTATATAAAATGTTTTTGCAAAGAACCTGCACCTTAACTGAGAAAAGTGAACAAGGTGGTCTTCAGAATGTGTTATTTGTGTATAGATGCTAGTTATTTCTCATTTCAAGAAAAGAGTCATTTTCTCTTTCTTCCTCAATAATGAAACAGTTACTTTAGGCTTATCACATAGCCCCCAGATTAAAAAAGACATTTCACAACCTCCTTTGAAACTTGGTTTGGCGTACTAAGACAGAAGCCAAAGTGTCACATGTGACTTACCAAAAACTGTGCTTAGAGGGAAGTGGCATGCCCCTCAATCCTCCTGCTTTCATCTTGGCCAGAATTCTAACATGGCTTGAGCAGCCATCTTGGACCATAAGGAGAAGCAAACTGCTGTGATTGGTAGAAAAACCAAATCAAACTAAACAATGGTCCTGGGTCTTTGACACCATAGGGCACTGACTACCTGTGGATGTTATATATGAGAAATAAACTACTGGCTTGTCATTGCTTTCTCTGGATTTTCAGTTATTTTTACCCAAATCTACACCTAACTAATCCTCAAAACATTAAAAAATTCCTGTGAAAGTAACAATTCAATGATAGCAGTAATTTTGACAGATAACACTTACATACTATTTACTATTATTTAAGAATACATTATCCCTTATAACAAACTTAAAGGGTAGGTACTATTATTTTATTCACTTCACAGGTGAGAAAACTGAGGCAAAGAGGTTGAGTAAATTGCTAAGTCACAAAGCCGAGGCAGGATTTGAACCCAGGAAGACTAGTTCTTGAGTTTCTTCTCTTAATCACTTATGGGCTCTACTGCCTTTTAAAATTATTCATAATTAAATATGCTTTCCCACCTGTCATAACGTTTCAAATTTGTGGAATATATGTGAATAACATTGTTTGGTTGTTCTTTTCTTCACCAACTGCCAGACCACCTGTGAAGAGTTTGCTGGGTCCTAGAGAACCACAGAAATCCACAGACCCCTCTTTGAGGCTCTCAAATAATTTTCTCTTTCCTTAATGGCATTTAGATCCTCTCATAGTAGCATTTTTCCAGGGGATCTCCTCATTGCCGGAATCCTAGTTGGCAAGCAGAAAGCTACATTTCTTTCCTGGTGCCTATATCAGCATTGCTCCAATTGAGAGCCATTGCTTGCTTTCAGCATATGCCTATAGTGGCAAACTTAACTATCAACATCATCTCAGAGCATGTGAGACAGAAGCTCTGCAAGGATCCAGATACCATCCACTCTCTTCAAATGCCCAGTGTCACCTTCATTGCTGACCTAAAACCAATGCAACATCTGATTTTTGAATAAAGCATTTCACTGCATTCTGCTTTGTGACAATAGAATCAAAGGCTCTTAGAGCTGAATGGGGTCTTAGGGCTCCATTTAACCTAATGGTCCTCAATTTAAAGATAAGAAAAGAAAGGCAAAGAGAAGTGAATTTATTTGCCCAAAATGACATAGCCGTTGAGTGACACTGCACATACGCCTTCCAGTATCAGTATCAGGTTTTGTTTTCATTTGTTTCTTAAACTACATCAACCTTTCATGATTCTAGTAAGTTGTAGATACTAACATTTTTTCTAAATAACATATGAGCCAGCTTAGAGATGGAAAATGTTTCTTCAGTAACCCTTCAGTGTCCTCAGCTATAAGTTCCCAAACCTTTGTAATTCTTCAGATTTTCCTTTCTACCTATGATATCTTGTTTCTGTCAGATATTAGATAAGTTTCCTTAATAGTGAATCATTCATAAAACCCTATTTAAGTAGAAATTTAACACATTTGAAGATATCTAGCTATAATGTGGAAGAAAGGCAGAAAGGATGGAAAATGCAATATTCTCAGTTGACAAAATCCTAGGTAATACATGACTAGTAATATCTTTCAGCAGAAATTTCTCATTTTCAGAAAAACCTAAAATTTCTTTTAATTATGATTAATTTGCTCTTTAATATAAACTACAAACAGACAAGCAAGCTAATGACCTCAGGGTTTTGACAACCTTCTACATGGGTTTTAGCTCCAGAATATCAAATAGGACTTTTGGTTTTGTCTAAAAGTTACCCAAGAATTTAGAGTGTCAAAGACTATGCATGTAGGAAATACCTGACAAACTTGCAATTTTAATTTTTTAAAAATTTTGCTATTCAAAGCTGCATCACAAAATGCGATAGTCATATAAACCTAGCCTTCACTGGCACTATGGAAGGACCTACTTGGTTTGCAAGATTGTCCACTCTCCCAATTAAGTCTGGGAAGAATCATGTTACAGCTAAAGCCTCAACAGATGAAAACTGCATGCAATTGAACATGATAAAGCTATTAATGGAGAAAGGAGGAGAGACCATTTTATATAAATTATACCCATTCCAAAAGGCTTGGCAGTGATTTATGCATTAAGATGGTATAAAATTAGAAATTAAAGGATCAAAGAGAATAGAGATCCACTGAAACAAAGTAATAGTTGTTCCCGGATTTGAATTGAACAAATTATAGTATTTGAATAATGAATTTAACTCTGAACTTATCTAAAGCAAAATTGAAAATAGGTTGGGTTACACAGTTCCAATTTCCTGATAAGGGAAAACATTCACGTTTATAAAGATATGAATTTTTATTCATTCACTTAAAGTAGGATATATCAGATGTGTACTTGTATAATGTTGAATCATTGGCTAAACAGCAGCAGCAGAAATAAGTAAATACTTAGGAGTGCTTACTATAGGCCAGGCACTTTACTAAGCATCCCACATTTATTATCCCATTCAATAACCACAAGAACCTCAGGAAACCTCCATTTATGAATGAGAAAATGGAAGCACAGAGACATAGAACTTGTCCAGTGATACAGAGTGAGTGGTACAATCAAAGCCATTGGGCCAAACTCCAATATCCACACTTTGAAAGATAATTTTTCTTTCTGAATATAGGAAATTAGCACATTTTCTAAATATTTTACAATGCATATAAGAAAGTAAGCCTGGTGTGTGGTGATTACGCTTATCGAATATTCTTGGTTCCAAAGTCTACATTTTTAACATGATACTGCTCTATCTTGCCAAGTAAATATCTATTAAAATATACCAGATATTGGAGTCAGCAAGATGAATACACAGATAATAGATCTGGTGGAAAATATGTATTATAGCATAGTACATGATACAGAAATATTTTTCCAACAGATGGTTCTCCAATTGAGCCTTTATACTATATAACATTAAATTATATTTCTTCAAGGATAATATAATTCAGATACCTTGTTTGCTGGAGTGTTAATTTGATACTACATTAAAATAAAAAAATCAAGTGAGTTCCCAACTTTATCTACGACAATAGTTTCAAATTTCAGCCATTTTGGCCAGGTGCTGGATTTTGGCCAACTCATAATAGACAAAGTAAAAAATATCTACCAGCAAATTCTGTTTGGAAAATTTGAAGTTACAGGCAATATGCTTTGGAAACCACGACTGAAGAAGGTGAAGTGGAAATTCTGTTGCAAAAGTAAAACTTGTTTTCTGTTGGTTGGGAGTTTGAAGTTGTGGTCAGATCTAGAAGAAACTTTAGGGGCCACATCATATCCACATACAAGAACCAATATTCCTCCTCTTTGCCCTGAAGGCAGTATTTACTTTGAAAATAGAGAAGTTTAAACTTCAGGGTCTCTCTTACAAGAGAGCCTTCCAGGGCTTTGAGAGGGAAGCCAGCAATGCTTTCACTTAGAGGTTTTTGTAAATTTTCAAAGAAAGATTTTTTGCATGCTTTTTCTTAAGGAACACCCTGCCCCCAAATTACATACGCTTCAGACCCCCACCAAATCCGGTTGTATTCCTGCCTGCCTCTCTTAAGATTTTCAATCATAAACTTATGCAGTGGTGATTGGCTAAGGCCCCAACAGTATATATCATAACTCAAAAATGAAGCCACTTCTATTTTCCTTAGAAAGTTACTTCAGTATCAAGTCCTTTCATTATGATTCTTTTTTACCTCTTGCTGACAGGTGGTAGCACTTTTAATAAAACTCAGAGGATGAGAGGAAAGAAATGAATATTAACTTTTCCAAAGGCATACAGTATGACCTTGTCCTTATATAAAATTTAACCTTCAAAAGTGGTAAGAGCTGTCTCAATATACTGTGTGACTACGGTGAAAATACAAAATTCGTATGGTTTATGAGAAAAAACTTTTTTAACATAGCCTTTTTTAAGTTATTCAAATTATATAATTTACATCTGATCCAGATACTGTATAAAAAAATTCTCAATTCTTTTTATAGTAACAACTTTTTAAAAACTCAGTCAAAATCATCCTGTTGTAGACCACTGAAATGAGGAAATACCATCTACCTTTAGAAAAGCGATTGCTAAATATATATTTCCTCTTTATTAGAGAGATAGATGGTACTATGAATATTGTAAAGAAATAATTTCTTCAGAATCAGATTTTGAAGCACCATCTTTCCACCCTAAGCTCTAAAGTAATGAAGCTTAGATTTCCAAATGATACATGAAAACCTTTCGTTACTGAGCTGTTGCAAATTCTTACTTAAATCTTGTGACACCTAAGTAAAAATATTGACATTAGAAACTTTTTCAAAGCTACTTTTTCAAAGCTCTCTAGGGATCATAGTTGAGCCATTCTTTGAAAAATAACTCTATATCAAAGCTCTTTTCCTTTCACACATTTCCACCCAATTAGAGACAAGAGAGATGAGTGTTAACAAGACAGCTAATTTTAGAAAATATATGCAAAAAAGCCAAATGTTTTAATTACTTTAATATTTTCCACATGTAGGATTTTATCTTACTAGGCACTAAAACTGTCCAGAAACAGGAAAATCAGAGCCATCAGCACTCTGTATAAGTGATCAGCTGGGCTCAAATTAATATTCAACTTCTGAAAACTTCTATATACTATCAGCTATTTGTATAGAAAGTATTATACTAGAACCTTCACACAAGCACAGTTAACCCATATGCTTTTACCAGGAAAGCTCAATGTTCTTACAGGTATTCTATATTACCTTCTAAAACATACCAAGAACCAAGAAAAAATATATTAGGTCACTTTGCTCCTTTTGCTTACCATTCATATGCTCCATGAACTTAAGAACATTTCCTAAGATGAATTTATTCAGAGCATTTGACAGGAAGAGATATTATCTTTTAGCCCAGAGCTTGCCTGACCAAACAACTAGGCAAAATTACCTGGCTGAGTTAACACATTAGCCTAACCATCACAATGGCTTTAAAGCAATTTAACCAAGCAAGAAATTATTCATTTTATATTCAAATGGCCCTTGGTGGTACTGCCACTCTAAATATAGTGGCTAAATCCTTGTACTTTTGCACTTCAGATAATTAACAAATGTTTGGTACAAAACACAAATTCCCTGCAAAATCTTAGAATTTCAATTAATTGTGAATTTGATATAGGTTAATCTAAAATTCATCTTTGATATTATCATGGAAGAGGGATCAGTTCAAACGCACAAACTTATAAGCATGCACATAATCAAGGAACAACTGATCTTTCCCAATTAACTGAAAGAAATCCTATCAGATTTACCTTTGGACCCATTCTCAATCAGTAGCTTGTTAATGAGGGCATGAGTACACAAAAAATAGAGACATCTTTGAAAAAGCAATCTAAGGTTCTCGGCTAATTTAAACTGTTAGCATTAATATTTTTAAATTATTAGCCAATTTCACTTTATTTCCTCTCTGAAAAGCAAAGATCTGAGTGTTGGCTCTCACCTGTAGCATCAGCAGCTCTTAGAAACATTTTAGAAATGCAATTGTCAGCCACACTCCGGACTTACTGAATTACACACTCTGGAGGTGGGGCCCAGCAGTGTGTGTTTTAACAAGCCCTCCCAATGATACTTTTGTGTGTGAAAGTTGGGGAACCACACCCTAGAGATTGTGAGATGAAACAATTTCCCTACGCCTCATTCTGTACTCACAGAAAAAAAATACCCAGAATCCACTCTCATTCTCAGACCCCATGACCTTTTTCTCCATATATTGGATATTCACCCACATATGCAGCCCTAATCCAATCCAGCCTCTGGGAGGAGTTGAATTCTTAGTTGAAGAATTTATGGAAGTTGGTTCCAAAGGGCAGAGCATTCTACACTGTGCCACCTTACTACTGGGAATACCCAAGATGAAGTCCTGGTTATTCTGCTGCAACATTTTCTACTCTGCAATTGTGTTCTAGCCCTCTATCAATCTTTAACAAAATTGTCATCTAACTATATTCTGACCTTTCCTTAACTGAGCAATTGCATGGAGCCATGTAATTTTAGACCCTCATAGAACTAATTTTACTTTGCATACATTGATGGATATTATCAAAAAGAAGTCAAGAAAATGCACTGCTGTACCTTTCCAAAGTGTGTTCTCAAGGATCTTGTTTATTGTATTACACAGAGTCATGTCTATCATCTCCCATATCTCAGTACTGAAAACTGTATTCTTCTGAAGGACTACCTTTTATCTTATCAGTCCTGAGTATTCGGTGACTTTTCTTTTTCTTAGACAGTATACTAAGTCCAGTAAGAGTGATGAAACTCACAGCATGAATTTGTGTACTAACTTACCCTTGATTGCATCTTATTTTCCCCTTAACCCTTATCCCTCTCTTATATTTCTTAACCTGTCCCTATTACTTGTTTCTTGTTAACGATTTTATTTTATTTTTAAAGATTTATTTTTATTTATTTCTCTCCCCTTCCCCCATCCAGTTGTCTGCTCTCTGTGTCCACTCACTGTGCGTTCTTCTGTGACCGTTTCTGTCCTTACCAGCAGCATCGGGAATCTGGGTTTCTTTTTGTTGCGTCATCTTGCTGTGTCAGCCCTCCCTGTGTGCCGCGCCATTCCTGGGCAGGCTGCACTTTCTTTCACGCTGGGTGGCTCTCCTTACGGGGCGCACTCCTTGCGCACGGGGCTCCCCTTTCCGGGACACCCCTGCATGGCAGGGCACTCTTTTGCACATCAGCACTGCACATGGGCCAGCTCCACATGGGTCAAGGAGGCCCGTGGTTTGAATCGCAGACCTCCCATGTGGTAGAAGGACACCCTATCCATTGGGCCAAGTCTGCTTCCCTTGTTAACAGTTTTAAATCCTATTATAGCACAAAGAATGGAGGGAGGGAGAAGCAGGATTTGCGGGAGAAAGTCCACTGGGGATTCAGTGAGAAATAATAGTAGGCTTTCAGGTTAGACAGACCAGAGTACAATTTCCATCTCTAGGAATTACCAACTGTATCTTGGACAATTTACTTATTTTGGCTCAACTTTCTTCATAAGTAAAATAAAAATGACAGTATCTATCTTGCAGGGTTATAATAATTGTTATGACTAATATCCCAAATTGGGAACAATCCTGACCCAGAATAGGTGGTTGAGAAATATTAGCTAAAAGCCCCAGCATCCAAGTTCCTTGGTCTCCTCCAAGGGAGCAGCTATTAAGGTAAGAGTCAGTGGCTGGAACCTGGACACTGGCATCTCCCAGAATGGGTTTACCACCAATTCTGGAATTTCATTTTCTATCACTAAATGTCATCTTGGAATACATTGAGACCATGAATTTCCTTTAAGAACTTTAAACTGTTAACCACTTTCTTCCTTAGTGTTTCTGCTCCTGCCTATTTTAATTTTCGTCCCTACCCAGACAGTAATCCCATTATCAAGCATTATTTTTCTCACTTGCCAACCATCTTTTCAAACTATAATTTCCAACCTCTTTTTTTCAGTCTGTTGCATCTGACTAGCCAATCATACCCTAGATCAATCAATCACCTTCTTTTCTAGTTACTTAAGGGAAGGTGCCAAGTTCTGGGGACGAACAGGGCATAGCCGTGACTCTTGGCCAGAGCTTGGATTTTCTCAGTCTTATCTTCAATGCTGCTAAAATTAAATTCTTTAATTTATTCAATACCTTTTACATCAATTACAACCACATTTTGGGGTTTTCTGTTTCTTTGTTTGCTTGGTTTGTCCCCTCTGAGTTAGAGAAATTATAACCTCACAGTGGAACAAGGTAAATGAGGGCCCATCCTGTGTTTTACCATGAACCCTGTCCCTATTAAGGTGACTATATGATGCAAGTGACTCTTCTGGTACAAAGATCCTAATTTAGTTCGGCTTAGTCTTAGGAAAGGAGATAATTTTACAATTCAGTTGCTCTGGTTTAGCCATGTTTACCGAATCACCCAAGAGGTGGAGAGAAGAATGGAACAGACACGTAAGATAACAAAAGAGAAAGCTTTGGCTTCCTGATGGCTCTTTGTGAGGTCCAGGTTCATGATGGACTGTCCTTTGCATTATGTTAGATATCCTGAAAACAGGTTTTGCTTAAGGTAGTCCTAAACAATTGTTATAAAATACTTCTCACCGAAAGAAGCTAGGGTTTTCTAACTCTGTTGCCCCATCCACACTATCATTTCTGAAATATCATTATTGTCCACAGACTGGGTATGGTTATGGGTGGGTGGGCTAGAAAAGTCTAAGACTATCTTACCAGTAATAAGCAAGCAGTGGCAAACCCATAAGAGTGATTAAGAGTGAGAGTAGCACAGAAAGTGAAAGTGTGAGGGTATGTAAAGGGAAAAACTAGTTGAAGGCCATGCAGGAAGCTCTGGGGAACAGAAGCAATAAGGAGAAAGTCAGAAATCCAAATAAGCCTGCTAGTAAAAAGCCCATGAAGTTCTTGCCATTTTTTACAATGCTATTAAAGCAATGTAACAAGTTTTCCTTCCATGGGCATGTAATGAAAAACTTTACCAGTAAATGCCACAATATACAGCTTTTTAACAGCACATTTTTCAAGATATGTGTATGCAAATCTAACCCAGTTTAGAGCTTGTGTTTAATCCTTCTCATTTGAAATGAAGTGGAACATTTCAAGCCAAGAACCATAAAATAAAGATCAACATTTTAAAATCTATATGCAATTAACAATTTCAAAGAAAAGATCAATACTTAACCACAAAAATGAATTACAAAAAAAAATCAACTCAGAGTGGTAGGAAAATAATCTTTCCAAGCCTGTTTTCTAACATAGAAGCAGCATTCTCAAGAAAACAGAAACTAAATTACAAAGCCAACATTCATATGTTTAACCGTAATAGGGGGTTACTACTAAACTATTAAAATATTGAAAGTATGGACAATAACTATATTATTCCTTAAAAAAAAATCAATAATGAAAAATTAAAAACAGGGCCAGAGGTTACACTTATGCACATCTCAGGCAATTCTCACTATCTGCCACTAAACTAAACCCAAACTGGGGTGCTCTCTAGGTCTCTAGAAACACCTGGACACTATACATAAGGCACACAACGCTGTGAGGGCAGCACCCCATTGGTGGGCCTTACTTTGAAATATATGATGGTCTATTTCCCCAATGTAAAAGGGTTACAGTCATTTATAATTTCCCTACAATGATTCTTCTACCTCTTTTGGGTAGGTCCTACCTCCCCACCAGGGATTGAACCCAGGACCTCATATGTGGGAAGTTGGTGCTCAACCACTGAGCTACACTGGCTCTCCTCTCCCATCCTTTTTATTTGAACCTTTAATTAGCACTGTGCCCATTAAATATATGTCCCAGAGACTTAACTCTTTGGTCTGTTCCTATGCTGTTCATCGCAGCAGAGTTGCAGCCAATACCCACTCTCCAGTTCACTGAACTCACCCAGGACAACTAACAAGATGATAATGATGGAAAACTCCCAACCTAAAAAACAGAATATCTACAGCTGCTAGCAAAATAGCTCCTTCCATTTGCCGCATAAGATCTAGAACCCCTCTCAATATAAAGCAGAGTGGTCATCACGATTCCAAAGTCCTCACAACTGGGGAATGAACAAACATAAGGGGGGAATGCAACCATGGACCAAAGTAAATTTATTATTACTGTAGTAATGAAATAACTTGTAACACTGACATAAAGATAGTGGTTGTCAGAGGTTCCGAAGGGAGGAAGAGGAAAGAATAGGTGTAAAACAGGGCTTTAGAATTCTTCTGCACGATACTGCCATGACAAATACAGGCCATCATACATTTTGTCAAATCCTATAAAACTGTACAGGTCAAAGTGTAAACCATAATGTAAACTACAGTCCTTATTTAGTAGCAATGCTTCAATATTTTTCATCAATTTTAACAAATGGGTGGCGGACTTGGCCCAGTGGTTAGGGCGTCCGTCCACCACATGGGAGGTCTGCGGTTCAAACCCTGGGCGTCCTTGACCCGTGTGGAGTTGGCCCATGCGCAGTGCTGATGCGCGCAAGGAGTGCCGTGCCACGCAGGGGTGTCCCCTGCGTAGGGGAGCCCCACGCGCAAGGAGTGTGCCCCATAATGAGAGCTACCCAGCACGACAGAAAGTGCAGCCTGCCCAGGAATGGTGACACACACATGGAGAGCTGACACAGCAAGATAACGCAACCAAAAGAAACACAGATTCCCGTGCCGCTGACAACAACAGAAGTGGACGAAGAAGATGCAGCAAACAGACACAGAACAGACAACCACAGTGGGGGGGAGGGGAGAGAAATAAATAAATAAATAAATTTTGTAAAAAAAAATTTTTTTTAACAAATGTACCACAATAATGAAGATGCTATTAATGGAGGAAAATGTGGGAGGGGGAGAGGGTGGGATATATGGGAATCCTCTATATACATTCAATATAACTTTTATGTAATCCAAAACTTCTCTAAAAATAACTATATGAAAAACAACAACAAAAACAACAAAACAGGGCCAATTTACTCAAAGCCCATCCCAAGCTACTACAAAACAGAAAATATGGACTTCAAACAGGACAAAATCTAAGAAAAAGCTTTGTAAGTAAAAACATTATAACTGAAAGCTACTTTATTTGTTGAATAATGATATGTTCTTGGAGGAAACAACTTATGTCTCTTTTTAAATGAACACCAATTCCAAATTTAATCAAATAGTAGTGATACAGATGAAGTCTACACATAAAATGATAATCTGTGATAGTATACAATATGTAGGATACATTTATATAATCAAGTTATTGACCATGCATATCAAGTTACTGACAATTCATCCATCATCAAAAAATTTTACTGTAGGCATGAGTTTACACAAGGGAAACTGAAATGTGCTGTGACTGTCAGGAGACAGTATATCACCAGAGAAGGATGTGCCTGTTGATTTAATCTTCTCCTTATCCTACAAAGGGAACAAACCTGATTAAAACCACTTCACAAAGCATCATTTTTACTGCCTTAATAATGCTGTCAGCTATACCCTAACCAAAGTGCCCCGCTCCATCCCTGCCCCCTTATTCTCACCTCTTCCCACCGCTTGTCCATCAATCTCCAGCTCCACAGATTACCTCCCTGGTCTACTACTGTCTTCATTATTGTGTGGTTTTATTTGTTTCTATCTCAAAATCTGGAGGGGACAATGACAAGAGATAATGCTATGTTTTAGTTGCTATACAAAATCAAGAAAAACATATGTGGGTGTGTATATACACTCAAACCTATCACATAGTATATAACTATTTAATATAGTTGCACATAAGACTAGCATAAATACCACTACTTATATAGATGGATTAAAAAGGTGAAATTTATATTAAATGCTAAGACCAAGAATAAAAACCTGACACAGAAGTTCTTCAACTTAGCATTCATCAGTACCCTCTGTAAAATTCATTAAAACACATGCTACTGGGGGTGGGGTGGGGAGTGAGTATATGGGAACCTCATGTTTTTTAACATAACATTTTGTGTGATCTATTTATCTTTTTTTAAAAAAAAGAGAGGAAAAAAACCAAGCTGCCAGAAACGAATGTGGCTCAAATGATAAGGCTTCCACCTACCATATGGGGGGACCTGGGTCCAATCCCTGGAGCCTCCTGGTGAAAAAGAAGAGAAAATGTGCCTGTGGGGTAAGCCAGTCCCCCACATGGCAAGCTGAATGCCCACACGGTGAGCCAAGTGCCCACATGTCAAGGTGAGTGCTCATGTGGGTACCCATGTGGTAAGCCGAGTGCCAACATAGCAAGCCAGTGCCCACACAAGTAAGTCATGCAGCAAGATTATGACACAACAAGAGAGAGAGGAAGGGGAGAGTCAAGGTGAAGTTCAGCAGAGACCAGGTACTGAGGTGGCACAATTGACAGGACCTCTCTCCACATAAGAGGTCCTGAGGATCGAATCCCAGTGAATCCTAGAGGAGAAAGATAAGACAAAAAGAGAAAAAGATACAGAAAGAACACAGCAAATGAACACAGACAGCAGAAACAACAGGGCGGGGAAGGGAAGAATAGAAACAAAATATAACAAAAACCATGCTGCTGGACCCCAATCCCAGATTTCCCGATTCAATAGGTCGAGGGTAACACCTAAGGATATGAATTTCTACAAAGTTCTCAGGTGACACTGAGGCTGTTGGTCCAGGAACCACAGTGAAAAACTCTGAACTTAGAGAGTCAGCATCACTTAATTCTATTGTTCTAGTTCAGTAGTTGGCAGAATCCTTGGAAAAACAAAGATTGTCAGGTAAGTCCAACACATAGTGAGGAAGAATGAACTGTGCTCATTGGGAAGTGTTGCCTCTAGAGCTAGGTGGCATGTGTCCCTAAATTGGCCTTATATTATTTCTTCGAGGTGTCAGAAACACAGTGTAAATGTTACTGTATCAAATATTTACAGCACAGAAACAAACAAAAACCAAGAGGTGATATTTTCCATAAGGATGGCAGAAAGGGAAGGTCAATCCAAGAGATTATTCAAGCATTTTCCTCTCAAATGCTTAATAATAAACATGGTCTTAATGACTCGAAGGTTATTGGGAGAAAAATATGGGGCTCTTCAAGTTTAGACAAACATGAGAACTGTAAGGAAATGTTGAATTATGAACTAAAAGGGTATTCTCAGAGGTTTTGTGAGGAAAGTCAGTATTGCAGGTGGCTGCTATAACACATTTCTGTTAGTTTAAGACCCATGAAGATTTGAGTGGAGAGAATCCAAATATTCTGAGATCCTTTATAGAAATAAAGACAGAATTCAGCATCATTAAATCTCAATTTAGGTTACACTAAAGAAAAAAAAGTTCTGCTTTCTCTACTTTGAGAAAGCCAAGAACAGGGCAAATTTAATTTGATTTTATAAAATGTATTTTTTTCTTTCTCATTTCTTTTATATTACTATATGAGTAATGCTTTCTATACAATTTCCAAAAGTACTGTCAACTTCTCTAAAAAATTATAATTAGTGATGAGACAGAAACATAGCAAAATCTGCCATATTTAATTATGCTGCAATCTTAAAGTTAAAAAAACTGCATTATTCAAATTGATGCAAATTATTTTGAAATTAAATAAAGATGCTATATACCTATGAATAATAATTTATGTATGTAGCATTTTTCTGTCCGTCAAAGAGTCTCAATTTTATGATTTAAAAGTCATGGTTGCTCTTCCTCTAGAGTGGGAACCATTAACTGAAAACATCTGAACACACTTTAACAGTTATAAAAATTGTCAAGTATTAAACATAGGGAAAAATACCTGGGGATATTCCTCATTTGAAATATGATATAAGATGTTTAGATTAGCATTTCATTTTTCTGGGAGCCTAGGTCTCACATATGAAATCTGACCTCACTGAGGTCACCATACTATGAGGAAGCCAAAGACACATGGGGAGGCTACATGATTGACAGTCCCAGTTGAGCCCAACCTTTCTGTCATCCCTGTCCAGATATAGACATGGGCATGAAGAAGCCTCCAGATGTTTTCAGGCTCTAGCCTTTTAAATCACTCCTGGCTGTTGGAGTCTTCACAGCTGGGGCCCCAGACATCATGAGCAGAGAAGCAGCATCCTGCTGTGCCTGCCTGAATTCAAGTTTAGGGATATTATGAATAAAGTTCCTACAAACAGTTACATACAGGTACCTATGGAACATATGTTTCCACTTCTCTTGGTAGATACTTAAAAATGGACCTGCTGAGTAAACATTGATTTAACCTTTCAAGAAAACAGCACACTATTTTCCAAAACGATCATACCATTCTGAATTGCCACCAGCAATGTATGAGAGTTCTACTTCCCTACACCCTTGCCAATACATGCTATTTTCAGTCTTTTCAATTTTAGCTTTTCTAGGGGGATTAGTTACAGTTGTGGTTTTAACTGGTATTTCCCTGATGACTAGGGAGTATTGTGCAAATTTTCATGTGCTTATGGTCATCTATCCACCTTTGGTGATGTGTCTGTTCAAATCTTCTGCTCATTGTTAAGTTGGGATGACTTATATTAAATTTTAAGAGTTATTTGTTTTAGTTAAGCTAAACAAACACTAAGGAATGGGCTGGCTTAAACAATTGGAATGTATTGCCTCATTGTTTAAGGGTGGGAAAAAGTGGAAATTCAAGCATCCAGGCAATACTTCCTTCCCAAAGACCAGCTGCTCATGATCCTTGGCTCCCCTGTCACATGGCAAGGCACATGGCTGCATCTGCTGGTCTCCCCCTTCTCTTCCTGGTTTTGCTGATTTCATCTTCTTGTTTCTTGCTTCTGTGGCTTCCTCTTCCCCTTTGTCTGAATTCCATTCTCTTATAAATAACTCCAGTAGTGGGATTAAGACCCATTCTGACTGAGGTGGGACATACCTTAAGTGAAGAAACCTTATCAAAAGATCCTATTTACAGTGGGTTTACACCCAGGAATAGATAAAAGAATGTGTTTTTCTGGGGTACACAGAGCTTCAAACCATATTTATATAAACTAGACAACATTCCTTTATCAAACATATATTTTGTAAATACTTTCCCCAATCTGTAACTTGCATTTTCATTTTCTTAATAATGTCATTGGAAGAGCAAAAGCTTTATTTTGATGAGGTCCAGTTTATCTTTTCTTGTATGGTTCATATATATCTATATAGGAAATCCTTGCCTAAGTTAAGATGGCAAAAGTTTTCCTGACCTTTTCTTCTCTAAATTTTACAGGTCGATTATCCATTTCATGTAAATGTTTATATCTGGTTTGAGGTAAGGATGGAGATTTTTTTCTTTGCCTATAAATATCAATTTTACAAACACCAATTCTTGACCAGACTGTGCTTTCCTAATTTCATTTTATGGGCATTTTTGTTAAAAAAATTTATTGATCATTTAAGTTTCTAGATCCTATTTTTCTATCCAGATATCAATACTACACTGTCTTTACTTAGTGTAGCTTTAAAAAAAAATCCTAAAATCAGAATAGTATAAGTTCTTTGATCTTTTTTTCTCTTCCCAAAAACTGTTTCATTATTCTAGGTTCTTTATATGCCCATATAAATTTTAAAACTAGCTTATCAATTTCTATAACAAAAGAAAGTCTGCTGGGTTTTGGTGGGATTGCACTAAATCAATATCTAATCAATTTGAGGAAGATTAGCATTTTAACAACATAGTTTTCTGATCCATAAATACTATATCTCCATTTATTTAGGCTGATCTTTTAAAAGTTTTTTCAGCCAAGTCTTGTACATTTAATGTACAGAGTTTGAACATATTGTGTTAAATTTATCCCTAAATACTTGATGTCATATAGCAATACTGTACATGGTATTACTGTATATCACAATGATTATCACTACTGAATTACTGATTTTCTATGTTAAAAATAGGTTACAGTAAATTATAGTCTTTATTCTTTTTATGCTCAAATTCCACAATTTCACCCAAGGCAAGCCCAATCTAGCTGGCTCCTGTTTCTTTTTGACATGAAGTCTAAGATTCTGCATTTCTAACAAACTCAACATGATGTCAAGGCTGTTAGTCAGCAGAACATACATCAAATACCATGTAAAGGACTAGTCTCAGCCCTCCATACATTAGAATAACTTGGAGAGCTTTTAATAAATTACAGATACCCAATCCCCACTTCTGAAATAGTCTGATTTCACTGAGCGACGGAGGGACCCCAACATCCTTAGATTTATAAAACTCTTCAGGTGATTCCAATGCGCAGTCAGGGCTGACACTACTGCCTTCAGGGATGAGCTGGAATCTGCCAGAAGTATTTGGAAAAGGCTATTCCATTACAGAAAGGAAGAACAGCACGTGGAAAAAACACCAATGTATGGATCAAAATGGTATATTTAGCAAATTAATTGTGAGCAGTTCAGGCTGATATAATGACTGAAGCATAGGATGGGGTGATGGTGAGAGATGAGATTGGTGAATTAGGCCAGCTCCAAGTCATGACAGACCATTTAGGTCATGTTATCACTTCACCTTTTTTCAGTGGGCAAGGGTGTGGGTGAATCCTTTTAAATAAGGGAGTGACCCGCTCAATATTTTACTTTAGCAGATGGCTTTTTTCACCTATATCTAGTGAGAACCTCTGTTCTCAATCCTAGCTATGTATTGGAATAACTGCAAAAATTTTAAAAAATACTGTTGCCCAGGCCTCACATCAGACTAACCTAATCAGACTCTCTAGGACTGAGGTACAGACATGGCTACTATGGCCTTAAACTTCCCCAGGTGATTCTAATATGCAGCCTGGGCTCTGAGCTGCTGATTTACATATGATTAATTGAGTCAAAGAACCAGGTGCAATTCCTTTAAGGTGGTGTGGCAGTTTGAAATTATTTTATGACTCCCAAAAAGAGAAAGAGTATGTTGGTGGGCTGGTCCACTCCTGTGGGTGTGAGACCTTTTTTCAATTGGACATCAGTGAGCCATGACTCGGGTTGAGTCTCCATCCTTTTGCTGGGTCCCATAAAAACAACAGAGAAACACTGGAAATGAGAGCACTGCCATTTTTGATCCTGCCATGTGACAAAAAGGAAAGGCTCAAGCAGCTGAGGCCCTAGGGTAGATGAGCCATTTGCCTGATATTAGGAAGAAAGCAGAGAAGCGGAGCCTGAGAGAAGAGGCCTGGCAACAGAAAAGCCGTACACCTGGTTGCCCTCAACTGAGCTCTGGGAGATGGTACAGCCCAGAAAGGAAGGGAGGAATCACTTACCATCTTGCTTCAACACGTGTCAGGTTTCTGACATCAAAATACTAACATCTACCTAGTACAAGTATCCATAATTAAGGTAATGTCATTAAAATTAGACCCCAAAAAATGGGATTTTACCTAAACCCCAGGTCTCTACTAACTGCATAAATCTGGAAGTCTCTAAAGGGAAAAAAAAAACAAAAACCTTACTTTCCTCCTTTGTAAAAAGTATGACAATCTTAGGCTAACAAGCAATGCAATAACTTAGTTCTATGTATAGTTTCCTGTCCATCGCCACCCATATGAAGGCACTAAGACTGCCCAGAGAAAACGACAGCTAGAGTAAAACTGCGCTACTTTCCCTCCTACCATCTTTTCCAGGCACAATCTGCCCATTGACTCTTAACCAAATAGGTCCTGGGAGTGATAGTGTCTAAGGATCATCACCAGGTTTCTGAAATCTAACCCCTTCTCTTTGCACAAATGTTTGGGAATGGACATGGTGATTAATGCCCAATAAACCTACTAAGAACATAAAAGCCAATGTAACTTTATCTAGACCGCAAATAATTCTGTACTTGAGGTACTTAATTTTACTCAAGTTTAAAACTCAATGAGCTACAGGTTTTGTGTAAATGTCATCCAAGTTTCTAGTGACCATATCCCAGATTCAGTCAATTCAAGAATGATTCTATTCACAACTATAACTATACACTTATTCTTTAGGTATGTTTATGCACAAGTGATGTACTTAAAAAAAAAAAAAAAAAAAAAAAAGAGTGATTCTATTATGCACTCTACAGAATTCTGCCCAGTACCTTTATCTACTGAACTAATCCAGGGAAAAGTCATCTCTCGTGTTGGTATTTTGTAATAACACAATCGCCTAAATGAGTCTAGATGGCTCTTACAAAATCTAAGTCCAATTTGGGGAGAAAATAAAACAACTTGAAACCTACCACTAACTCATAATTCATAGAAAAAATATTCTTTTGTGAGTAAAATGTAATCCAACTTTGTTTTCATTTTAACCACAGACAATGGTAAACAATAATGAAATACAGGTTACTGCAAGACTTAACAGCAAATAAATCTTTTGACTGAATAAATGATGATAAAGCATTGTGAGCCAATTTTTCCCTTAAGCAAAAAAAACAACCATTCATTGCTTCAATGGGTAACAACCCAAGTATCAACTGTTCGGTATTATGCTGCAAGCAACATTAAAAATGGCAAACACAAACCTAGGAACAGTTTTCAATCACTAGGGAGTACAATGAGACCAGCACTTACAGAACACCATATTTGCAATCAACTACCTCCCTCCAAAATATCAGTGTGTCAACTACCTTCTTTCCCTTCTCCTATACTTTCAATCTCTTGGAATTCCATTTCTATTTTCAAGTCTTTGCCACTGAAATCTGGAAAAAGATGGATTTCATTCAAAAACATTTTATGCTAAAGAAGTTTACAAACCCAAAGAAAATAAAATCATAGCAGAGAATTTGCCATCCTCTGTAGCACCAGATGGTGCAGATAAAGAGGTGTAGTGCACTCTATCTCAGCAAAGAGGTAGTTTTATCACTCATTTAGACATGCCCCAAAGGTGTATAATCCAAACAAATGTGGAGATTCTTCAATGACAGCTGAGACTGAAATATTCCATCTGTGTTTAATACAGAGATTACATCCTTTATTCTCCAATGAGGAAGTTTCAGAATATCACCATGCAATTTTTTCTCCTAAAAGATGACATCCTTACCACTATTTTTTTTCCCTTGCATCTGTCTGCAAGGAAGCTTTTAAGAAAATGGCATAAGTTTAAGAAAGAAAGCTAAGTACTCTTGTGTCTTTAGTTCTAACATCAGTTTGAGCTTTGCAAAACTACATACTAATTTTGCTATTTACGGCAAAATGCAATGGTAGAGGAAATCTCCTTAGAAAGAAGTGCAACTATGCTCTAGAAACATTAACCATTTAAAACTCAGGGAGGGAAGTGGATTTGGCTCAATGGATAGAGTGTCCACCTACTACATAGGAGGTCCACGGTTCAAACCCAGGGCCTCCTTGACCCGTGTGGAGCTGGCCAACATGCAGTGCTGATGCGCACAAGGAGTGCCTTGCCACACAGGGGAGCCCCATGCGCAAGGAGTGTACCCCATAAGGAGAGCTCCCCAGCATGAAAGAAAGTTCAGCCTGCCCAGGAGTGGCACCGCACACACGAAAAGCTGACGCAGCAAGATGACACAACAAAAAGAGACACAGATAAAAAAAAAGAGACAGGTACCACTGACAAGAACAGAAGCGGACAGAGAGGAACACACAGCAAAATGGACACAGAGAACAGACAACTGGGGCAGGGAGGGGGAAGGGAAGAGAAATAAATAAATCTTTAAAAAACAAAAACAAAAAAAATTCAAGGAAATTCTCATACTACTACTATATAGATACAAAACACCAAAAAGTCTATAACTAGAAATGGAAATAAAAAGAACATAGATTTATATGAGAGGGAGGAAAAAAAAGGAGGAATCAATGATTACAGGAGTCAGAACAATTTAAACACTAATTCGATTTCTGTATTTTCTCCCTCAGTGTGGAAAAAAAAAAAAGAATAAAAAAAATTAAAATAACGGGTAACCAAAGGGTAAAATTGTCCAAGGCAAGTATATAATAAAGTATCTGAGTCATTGTTAGATTATAAAAGCAATGAATAATAAAAGCAGGAATTCTAATGACTTTCAAAACAAGGCCAAAGTATTTACCAATTGCCTAAATGGTGTCGTGCTCCTTTCATCCTCTGGGAACACCTAACTTAATAGTAACTGAAGATAATTTTAAAAACTAAGTTGTAAATAAATATGCTATTGACATAAAATGAAATTGAGAAATGCTAGGTATCAACTTTCAAGATTACAGAATTTAAATCACACTTTAAGCCTCTGTAAGACGAACTATCATTTGTAGGTTTATTGACCAGTTTTTGTTGTTTATTTTTAAAGCCTATTTTTTATTTTATAGATTGTCAGTTGGATCCACACATTCAGCCAGTACATATTTCAAGAACATCTGCTTTAGGTCAGGTTGTTCTAGGACCTGCATGTTCAAACATAAGAGTGCGATAAAGAAGACAGGTACATCATTTCCCATGATAAAAAGAGAGGGTGTCCTGCTGAAGAGAAGTGAACCTATATATATATACACACACACACACACACATATATACATATATATATATATATATACACACATACACATACATATTTATATATTTATATATATACACACACACATATATACATATATATACACACACACATACACATACATATTTATATTTATATATATACACACGTGTGTATATGTGTAAAAATATATGTATATGTGTGTGTGTATATCTCAATTAGTGTCCTGCTAAAAGCATGTGCTGTTCCAGGAGCACATGGCCTATTATGGCCCAAAAAAATCCAATGATTTGTTAAAAGTTTTATTTTTAAAATAATATTCTATAACTCTTTTCCACATGTATTTTGAGGATTTCTTTTTTTCCCCATATAATAAACTTTATTTATAGAGACATTTTAGATTGAATCAAAATCACATTGAAATTACAGGGGAATTCCATATGCTCCATCCCTTTTTCTCCCTATTAATAACATTTTACATCATTGTGGTACATGTCTTCCACTTAATGAACAAATCCTGAAGTACTGCTACTAACCAAGGTATATAATTTACATTATGGTTTACACTTTGCATTTTAGTTTTATAGGATTTGACAAAACATATAAAGGCCTGTATCTATCAATGCAATATCATGCAGAATTCCAATGCCCTAAAAACGCCCTGTGTTCCACCTATTCTTCCCTCTCCCTCCCCACAGAATATCTGGTAGCCAGTGTCTTTATATCAATGTTACAAGTTCTTCTGTTACAACTAATAAGTCTACTTTGCTCCATGGTTGTATTCTCTCGTTATGTTTGTTCATTCCTCATTCTTGAGGATTTGGGGATGGTGATGACTGCTCTGCTTCAGACTGAGAGACGGGTTAGATCTTATTGGGAAAATGAAAGGAACTGTTTTGTTTGTAGTTGTAGGTACTCTTTGTTTTTTGGGATGGGTGTTGTCCATCATCTTATAGTTGTCCTGGACAAGTCCGATGAACTGGAGAGTGGGTATTGGCCACTACTCTGAGATTCAGGGCTCAACTGACATATGAACAGACCAAAGAGTTAAGCATCTGGGACATACATTTAATGGGTGTAGTCCCAAATGTAGGTTCAAATAAAAGGAATAGAAGAATCATGTGTAGGGATATTATAAATGAGTCTAACTCTGTTACACTGGGGAAATAGGTTATCGTATATTCCAAGGTAAAGACTACCAACGGATGCTGACTTCACAATGCTGTGTGCCTTGACTATAGTGTCCAGATGTCTCTGGAGCCATTGGGAGCACCTGTTTCAGTTTTATTTACTGTGGCAGTGACATGTGCTTGAGATGTGCATAAATGAAACCTCTGAAATGCCCTCCTGACTCACTTTGAAATCTCTTAGCCATAGAAACTCTTTTGTATTTAATGTTTCCACCTTTTGGTCAAAGCTGTTTTCCAAATGCATCACTAGTTGGTGTTTGCTATTAATCCCTCAGTGGCAGGAAGGCTCTTCCCCAAGAGTCATGTCCCAGCAGGGGGAAGGTAGTGAGTTTGTTTGCTGAGTATGGCTTACAGAGAGGCCACCTTTGAGTAACAAGGAGGTTTTCAGGAGATAACTCTTAGACAACAGTGATTAGGCTAAGTTTCAATTTTAGAAGAATAAAGTTCATAAGTACACACATTAATACCATAGGCTTGGCGTATTAGTCTGTTTTCCTGCCTATGCACTCCAGAGATTCTTGCCACTCTATTTGAGATCATAACAGTGCTCCCTAAGATGGTAGTTTAATATTTTGTTTGTTATTGTGTGGGTAGATTGAGTGTTTTAACATTATGAAAATGAGAGCCTGGGTAACCAGCCAGGTTAATGCAAAGAAGCACCATTTGCTGTTAGTCTTCTCTTTGAGGAGACAGGCAGGAATTCAGGGAACAAGGTGACAGCATACAAACTCTAAGTCCTTTTATCTTGGAGACGGTTCTGAAAAAGACATCAGGATCAGTGTAGAATAAACCTGGCTATGCAGGAAGCCAAGTGCATGGATTTTGTATGACCATGAAGACTGGAGAACTCCACTCATGAATGCAATGGTGTATGATTATATACTACACAATTAAAATTTTTGAAAATGTTAACCAAATGTACTATTTTGCATTATCACCAGGGAAGGTTCAAAGATTATGCATCATGCTTTACCCAGAGACTGTATAGAATGGGGCTCCCACCCAAACCTGCCAAAACTCTTAACCCTCTAAATCTCAACCCCTATATTCAACCTGCTAGTCTGCCATGGAACAACAGAAGAAACATCTTTCCTCTTCTTTAAGGACTATCCACCCCCACCCACCAAGTTCTAGAATCTGTTCCCTCCCAAGTATTGTAGGACTTTGTATTCATAATCAGTCCTTCCCTTGCCTTCCTAACTTCTGTCTCATTATCTTTCAGAGTTCTTCTTTCAGCTTTTTATTGTTCTCAAATAGCTAACTGAAATAAGAAACAGATTGATAAGGCACAAAGAACAAAGGGCTTATATTAAGATAACCTCCATTCAATTCCTAGCTCAACCACTCCCAAGTTATTGGGCTTATGCAACCAACTTATACTTTGAGACTTTGATTTCCTCATTTGTAAAATGGCAACAAATTTTACTGCTCCAACTAACAGGACCTTCATGAGGATAAAAGGGGAAAACACAAGTCAACATGCTTTGTGAGCCACAGAGTACAAATGTGTCAAAAGTAATAAATAGGATCAAGCTCATTTCTGACAAATGTCCAATTTCTCCTCTATATTTCATAACTAAACTTAATTACACTTATACACTTGCTGCCTCAACCACAACACCTTTTTTTTTTTTAAGCTCTTAGGATTTTCATCACTCCACCAAACACAAGTCAGACAGACTGCTACATATAAAGTAGTCTAAGTTTCAGGAGAATCCCATCCATCAGCCATGTGGGATCTAAGCCCCTCTCAATTTAGAGGCAGAGTGGACATCGCCATCACCAGGTCCACAGGATGGAGGAATAAAATATGGATTAGAGTGGACTTACTGAAGCCCGCTGGGCCTGGCCAGCTGTTAACAAACTTCTCAGATTTCTCACATCCTGGCCTTCAATACTGCAATCACCCAACTTCTCTCTGCTATAACATCTCTGGGGGCTCATCCAGGATTGCTGAGAGGGTCGGAGACAGTAACAGTTGATTGCCCCTCTCGGACGCCTCCGAAAAGCCCAGGAGGGCCTAGGCAAACCCCAGCTCAGGGCACCCCTGGTCCCCTTTAGTCCAGAAAGAGGTTGTGGACTCTGCTGGAGCTCTCCCAGAAGAAACCAAGGCACTGGAGGATTCGAAAGAGACCCTAAGAATGAAGCAAGGAGCTCTGCAAGCTAGAAGGGTAAGACCCCCCAGGGGCATAGTGCAGGAAAAGTCTAATTCTGAAAAGTTGGGAGAGGAGCCTGATCAGCTCTCAAGAGGACCCTAGTACTCCCAAGGAGAAGGGAGGAAGCCACCTTCTCTAGGTTCAAGAAAGGAAAGGAAGGAGGGTGGTTGTGTGCATGTGATCATGGAGACTGAGTGAGACACAGAGACACACTTCTGTGGGCAGAGTGCAGAGTCCTGATCCACAGTTCTGTGGCGACCTCATCTGGTCAAAGGCAGTCTTGGGGGCCTCCCTGGAAAGGGACCCTCTTCCGAGTTGGGGGTTTATACCAACCTGCTAAGACTAAGAGACACCGTAAGTTCCTGCAAGGGACGTGGCCAGAGACGGGAGAAAAGAAAGGCTGAGTGTTGTTCAGCACCAACACAGAGTGGAAACATGGGGAACACACAAAGTAGGACCCTGTTAAGTTGTATGCTGAAAAATTTTCCCTAAGCATTCCATGGAGATATATACAGCATAAAGGTCCAGCCAGGGAAGCTGAAAATGCTTTGTGAATTAGAATGGCCAACTTTTAGCATGGGATGGCCCAGGATGGCACCCTTGACCCCTGAATCACTGGTGAAGTCCACAACGTGATAACCAGAAAACCAGGGTGCCCTGATCAGTTCCCATACTGCTTGGCAGGACACTGTGAGTCAAAGTCCACCCTGGCTAAGGAAATGTATGACTAAAGAAGCCAGGATTTGCTTGATACAAAAGCCTAGAGGCTCTGTCCAAGGAACCAGGTCAAACAAACGCCTTGCAAAGGGTCCATAGGAAGTGAGCTCCAAATCTAGTTCCAACCCACCAATTCTAGAAGGGCCAGACAAAAATGATCTCCTGCCACCTTATGTGGTTGCTGCAACTGTGCCAGTACTGAGGAATGGAGACAAGCTGCCTTCCCTGAGCAGTGTGACCTCAGCGTTCCTGGAGCCGCACCCACTGGTGTATCCACCAAACAGCACGACCTCTACATTCCCTGAGCCACACCTACCGGTGCTCCCCGCAAGCAGCATGACCTTGCCTTTCCTGCAGCTATTTTCTCCAAGCAACGCAGTCTTTTCACCCCTGCAACCACTTTCTCTACCAATCTAGGCTCCTGGCAGTGTAGTACCATGCCCAGGTACAAGTGCCAATGATCAGTCAGGAAGAAGCCCCCAAAAGATGGCAAATCAGACCACGGGGAGCCCTGGGGACAGGTGGAGCAGGGAGAAGGGCCGCCCTACAGCTACCTCTTCGTGAAGTCCAAGTTCAAATTTATTACAATACTGATGGCCACATCTGAGGAGGAAACTGAACATTCATGTACCAACTCTTACCACTGACCTCTTAAACAGAAAAAGTCACACCTACCATACTCAGAGAGGCCTCAAGCCATGACGGACCTCTTTCAGTCTGTCATACAGACCCACAAACCCCCACCTGGGCTGACTATAAACATCTCCTCATGATCATACTCAACTTCAAGGAGAGAATGAGAGTCACACAAGGGGCTCTAACCTGGCTCAAAAAGCACCCACCTGAGGGAACCCTGGACAGAGACCAATACGTCCACACACAGTTCCCAGACAAGGACCCCCAATGAGATCCCAATGACACAACCAGGCTCAACCGACTAGAAACTTTCCATAGAGCCTTAGTCGAAGGTTTCAGAGCTGGGAGCCAAAAGGCAGTAAGAATGGCAAAGACCACCCAAGTCCTGCAGACTCTCGATGAAAGTCCTGCTCAGTTCTACAAGCAGCTGTGTGAGGTGTTTCATGTATATACGCCATTTAACACAGATGCTCCCAAAAGCCAAACAATGGCCAATGCAGCATTCATTGCCCAGTCACAGGTTGACATACAAAGAAAGCTACAGAAGTTAGATGGGTTCGCTGGTATGAACATTTCCCAGCTCATGGAGGTAGCCACCAAGGTATACGTCAACTGTGACATAGAAACCAAGAGAGAGGAAAACTGGAAAATGAAAAAGAAAGCCGACCTTCTCGCAGTAACAATCATCAAAAGAAGCAACCCTGTGTCAAGGAAAGTAAACTGGGATGCCCCTGCCCCAAGGAGGGGGCCCCACTGCTAGGGGGAAATCAATGCGCATACTGCAAGGAAGACGGGCACTGGAAGCAGGAGTGCCCCAACAGGCCACTCAACTCCGTCGGCCCCAAGAAGGCAGCCAAAGCATTAGTCAGGAGATCAAATGGGGCATTGCAAACTAAACTCTGGGTTCACAAAAATTCAGAAGAAAAACATACAAATCAGCTCACTGGACTTGTGGGAATAGAGGGCTCTGATGAGGACTATTAGGACAGATCGGGCTCCTAGTCTCTTGGCCCCATGGAGCCTATGGTCACAGTCCAAACTGGGGGCTGCATCATACATATGATGGTTGACACTGGGGCTCAACATTCTGTAATGACAAGGTCAGTCAGGCCATTTTCAAAAAGAAAAGCCACTATCACAGGGGCAACTGGTAAAAGTACCCAGTAGCCCTTCCTCCAAGCCAAGACCTGTCACGTTGGGGGTAAAGAAGTCACTCATGAGTTCCTGTATCTCCCCAGAATGCCCAGTCCCCCCCTGGGTCAGGACCTGCTGTCTAAACTACAAGCTTAGATTACCTTTGATGTCACGAGGCAATCCACATTAACACTGGGACCACCAAAGCCTCCAACAGTAGTGTTAACCCTCCCTCTGCAGGAGGAATGGAGACTGTTCTGCCTCAACAAAGCTGGCCAATCTACAGCCACATCCCCTTTGAAGATGTGCCTGAAGTATGGAAAGAGGGCAACCCAACAGGGATGGCACATGACATTCCTCCAATTATTGTTAAAATAAAGCCCACAGTCAGCCCAGGGAGCATAAAGCAATATTCAGTTCCACATGAAGCGCAAGAATCCAGTTCCATATTCAGAGATTACTGAATGTAGGCATACTAAAGTCGTGTCAGTCTCCATGGAATACCCCACTCTTCCCAGTTAAAAAGGCTGATGGGGACTATCGCTCGGTCCAGGACTTGCGAGCAGTTAACTAAGCTATAGTGACCCTACACCCGGCAGTCCCCAACCCTTAAACTCTCCTCAGTTTGATACCCTCATCGGCAGTCTACTTTTCATGCCTAGATCTCAAAGATGCCTTCTTCAGCATTCAAATAGCACCCTGGAGTCAACCGATCTTCACCTTTACATGGGACAATCTGAGCTCCAGCGAAAAGCAACAGCTAAACTGGACATGATTCCCTCAGGGATTCAAAAATGTGCCCACTATTTTTGGACAAGCCCTGGCCAGTGATCTCAAGTCCTTTAAACCAGAAAGCCATCGTTCTCCCCCCTCCAATATGTAGATTACTTCATCCTCCAAGTCCCACGTACCAAGACTGGGCTGGTGGAACTCATGCCCTCTTAAAACATCTGCAACAAAAGGGTTATTGAGTGCCTAAAAAGAAAGCCCAAATCTGCCTACCTCAGGTGAAATATCTAGCTTATAAAATAGCACAGGGGCTCCATGAATTAGGACCTGAAAGAAAAGAAGCAATCTGTAGCCTCCCTGAGCCCAGCACGCACCAAAAGTTGTGAGAATTTCTCAGAGCAGCTCAATTTTGCTGCATTTGGATCCCCAATTTTGGGGTCCTCGCATACCCTTTGTATGAAGCCACAAAGCAGGGGGGATTATGAACCCCTGCTCTGGGAAAGCCCACAGAAAGACGCTTTCACTGTTCTCAAACAGGCTGTGATGGAAGTACCAAGTCTTGGGCTTCCAGATCTCAGTACACCATTCTACCTCTATGTCCATAATTGCCAGGGCATCTCAGTAGGAGTACTCACTCAGTATCTGGGTTCCTGGCAAAGACCTGTAGCCTATCTATCCAAACAACTAGGCACTGTAGCCAGGGATGGCCCTCGTGCTTGCAACCTGTAGCCGCTGCAGCAATGCTAACATTACAAGCCATAAATTAACTCTTGGGCAGCCTACTTGTACAGGTTCCACACACACACACGGCAGTCACAATCTTAGAAGCCAAAGGAACACACTGACTTACTAACAGCTGTCTGGATAAATATTAGGCCCTATTATGTGAAAATCTGTCCGTCCAACTGGTACTCTTAAAAACTCTGAATCCTGCTACCCTGCTACCTGTGGAACCAGGGGTTTCAACCCATAACTGCCTGGAGACATTGCAAGAGGTGTATTCCAACAGGCTGGACCTCCAAGATCAGTCACTACCAAAGCCTGATATGGAGTTCTTCACAGATGGGAGTAGCTCTGTTTAGGGCAGTGACCAGTGAATGGGATACACTGTGGTGATCTCTGAAACCACAGTAGAAGCCCAGTGTCTTCTGGATAGCATATCAGCACAAAAAGCCAAACTCATTGCCCTCACCTGAGCCCCACAACTTGCAGCTGGGGCCAAGGGTAACAGCTACACAGACTCCAAATAAGCCTTCCTTACCCTGCACATGCATGGAGCTTTATACAAATGAAAAGGATTCATTAACTTGGGAGGAAAGAGCATTAAATATGGCACACAGATTCTGGAACTACTAGAAGTAGTTTGGGAGCCTACCAAAGTGGCTGTGAGGTGCTACAAGGGACACCAGACAAGCCATAGTCCCATTGCTCAAGGTAATTGGAGGGCAGATGCTGAAGCAAGAAGAACCACACAGAAGGGATCCCTTTCTGAGGACCTGGCCACTGCCCTCATTCCCCAATCTCTTATTAACAGAAACTCCAGTATACATTACGTGCTCTCATCCTGCAGCCTCTGAATCACCAGGTGCCACAATATACTCAAGCTGAGAGAGTGGATACTCTCTGAGAGCAGAACACAAGGAGCAAATGGGTGGTAGACACTGCCCGATCACAGAATAGTTGTGCCTTGGATATTAGCCATAGCCATAGTTCTGGACTACCATGGAAACACATACTTGGGAAAAACCCATCTTAAAAAAGTATTAGAAAGATTCTTCTACATTCCAAGTCTAGCTGCCATCACTCTGCCGTATGCCAGTGGTGCACGACATGTGCAAAGAATAACCCTCACCAGGGACCCACGGGAGCCCCAGGAGTCCAACGAATTGGCAACATGCCTCTCAAAGATCTAGTACTTGATTTCACTGAAATGCCACAATCCGGAGGCATTGTTTGCACCTTTTCCAGCTGGGTGGAAGACTGCCTTACTTGGACCAAAAAGGCTGAAGAAGTACCCAAAGTTCTGCTCAGGGAAATCATTCGATATGGGCTACCCCTCTCAATTGGCTCCAACAACGGACCCACCTTCATCTCTGAACTCACTCAAAAGATTGCCAAAGCACTGTACATCTGATGGAAACTGCACCTCGCTTACCGTCCTCAAAGCTCAGGAAAGGCAGAGCGAATTAACCACACAATAAAGACTTATATTGCTAAAATTTGCCAAGAAATTGGGCTAACTTGGGTACAAGTACTCCCAAGTGGCCTCCTCCAAGTTCGAGCCAGCCCAAGCCAAAAGCTAAGTCTAACCTCTTATGAAATCCACTTTGGAACCCCCCCTCCCAATACAAAATATAGAAGGGGACCTCAGAGAAAGAGGAAACTTATTAATAGTTCAGCAAATGATCAGCTTAGGAAAAACCATACAAAACATGCATTACTGGGTGCAAGAAAGGACCCCCATTAACTTAAGCAGCTCCATACACCCGTACAAGCTGGGAGATACAGTCTGATTCAAAGACTAGAAATCGGATCCACTAACCCTTCAATGGTGAGGACCCTATCTTGTCACTTTATCCACCCCACTGCAGTCAAAGCAGCTGTAATCATGCCATGGATACACCATAGCCAAATCAAGCGAGCTGCCCCAGAGTCCTGGACCTATATTCCAGACACCCACTACTCAACCAAACTCACCTTGCAAAAGAACAAAACATCGAGCCCTGCTCCATTCACACCCCAGAAGCTGACTGGTCCACACATGGCTGAAGGTTGAGGATGGAACATCCAGCTCTGCTCCAACCACACCCCGGAAACTGAGTGGTCTATGCATACCCAAAGAGTAGGGATCCAGTTTAATCCCAGTTACAATGTCCCTTCAGTTATCTGCCCGACTCCTAGCCCTGGCCCTCCCCTGGTCCCAGGCTGGCACCAGAGCATGAGCCATGTATCCAAGAAGTACAAACGGGGGCCCATGTCAATATTACCTTAATAAATCATAGCAATTACACCTGCAAGGGCCCTATAACCACCTGCCAGTTTCAGGGATCTCCTACTGTGTCTGTAATATATCTGGCTAAATAACCTGCTTTGACCCCAAGCCCCCAAGAGTCTCCCATAAATGGGAAATAAGAGCATTTAATCAAGATGGGAAGCTACTTAACTCCACCCCAGTCACTAGTCGGAACCAACAAGAGTCCCTATTTGACACTTGTCAAGTCACAGACTCTGGGATACCATGAAACACCGACTGTGGAGGGCTCAGCTGGGAGCAGGAGTATACTCCCAACAATAAGTATTTGTGAGCTCCTGAAATGAAAATTGCAGCCCAAGGGGTGAGGGGAGGAGCTTCTGGTGCAAATACATAGGTGCATACTCCTGCCCTACTGGTCCTGTGTCACCTGGGCCACCTGGAACACAGACACAACTAGACAAACAGCCATCCTCACCAAAAGAATGGCCCCAACTAACTGTCCACGCAGTCAACGTAACCCCTTAAACCTCACCATCCTTAACCCTGAATCCTGGCACACCCAGGAAGTCCAAATGGGCCTCCACATTGACGGTACAAGAGTAGACCCAGAAACCTAATCTGGGTTGGATATCTGGAACACTCACTCACAAGTAAAGCTCACTCTCTGTTCCACTCCTTCTATGAAGAAATGGAAAGACCCGTTTCCATTCTGCAAGAAGCAAAAAACCTCTTTATAAACCTAGCTGAGATAGTAGGAGCAGCCTTAAATGTCTCCTTATGCTATGTATGTAGAGGTACTAATATGGGAGACCAATGGCCCTGGGAAACTAGAGAATATAATTACAGACAACCATATAAGGAAACCAGCCTCCCGGCTGTCCCCTGAAATGGTATATGGCCCCTGCAAACTTCTGTCATAGGAAAATATTGTGCTTCAAGGATATGCCTAAACTCCTCTGTATCTGTTAGAAATCTACATGTAAGGGGGGACGATTCCAAAATCACACCACCAATACACGGAGCCTTGGGGAACATGGAATGAATCTGACCTCATTCTCATAAATCATACTTTCCCCAAATTAATCACAATGTGGAACTCTACCACAATGGGCCTCTTTACTGCCCCAAACGGTCTGTACTGGATTTGTGGGAAAGTCACATTCTGAGAACTTCCCCAAAACTGGTGTAGTACTTGTGTGCTCGGTACAATAAAACCCTCCTTCTTCCTCATTCCCTTAGCAGACAGGAAAGAGCTGAACCAACCAGTATATCAAAACATAAAAGAAAAAAGGGCTGTCATTACCCAGGGAGATGATGAATGGCCCCTGAGTGTATAGTCCAGTAATATGGGCCAGCAACTTGGGCGGAGGATGGCACGTGGGGTTATCGAACACCTATCTATATGCTAAACTGAATTATCCGCTTACAAGCCATGGTAGAAATAATAACTAAGGAAACCACCTGTGCTGGAAAACTTACTAGCCCAACAGCAAACTAAATTCAGAAATGCTGTCTACCAAAACCATCTCGCCCTAGACTATCTCCTGGCAGCTGAAGAGGGAGTTTGTGGAAAAGTTCAATCTAATTGCTACCTTGAACTAGACAGCACTGGAAAGGTTATTGATGAAATTACAAGCAAAATGGTAAAAATTGCCCATGTTCCAGTGCAAACCTGGAATGGGTGAAATTTAAGTAATCCTTCTGGAAACTGGCAGTCAATAGCAGCAAATTTCAAACTTCTGGTGGGAATAATTGCCTTCCTCATAGGAGGATACACCATACTTCCTTGCCTCTTTCCTTTCATCACAAGCAGGATACATGCCCTAACAAATGGTACAGTAAAAACAGACAGCCACCCATCTCACGGCTCTATATACATACCAGAGAGACTCCAACAAAGGAGACTCCAACTCCAACAAAGCTTAACAACCTTAAGCATACTTCAAAGGGGGGGAGTAACATGGCCTGTGCATGAATTTAAATGTATCTAATTCTATATCCAAGTATGCCTGGTTCCCAGAAAGCCAATAAAGTGATATAGGCTCTATAGGCTTTAAATATTCAGAAAGGACACAGACTGAAGGTGTATTCAAACTCACATCCAGAGAGAATGTGGGTGATATGTTAATTCAAGCTTACCTGGAATGTGAGTGACATGTTAATTCAAATTTACCTCGTATCCAAACAAACCCTTAAAACTCAAAGAAAATCCTTTTTACATAAAAGTACCGCTTGACTCTCCGTTCCTACATCCTCTGAACAAAAGAGACCTAGGAATCCTACTCAGGGCTCAGTTTTTTGGACAGAAGTCTGCCCGGCCCAGCTGGCTGTTAATAATCTTCCTTCTCAAAGAGTTCTCAAATCCTGGCCTTCAATACCACAATCACCCAACTTCTCTCCGCTATAACATTGTGACCCTAGCAATGGAAGAAATTGTATCATTGATGTGGAGACAGTGGTCACGGGAGTTGCTGAGGGCAGGGAGAGGGAAGAGGAGGTGCCATGTGGGGGCATTTTTGGGACGTGGAGTTGTCCTGAATGATACTGCAGGGGCAGATGCAGCCCATTAGCTATCCTGCCATAACCCACTGAATGGACTGAGGGAGAGTGTAAACTACAATGTAAACTATAATCCATGTGGCATAGCAGTACTCCAAAATGCATTCATCAAATGCAATGAATGTGCCACACTGATGGAAAAGGGTGGTTATTGCGGGAGGAGTGGGGGGTGGCAAGTGGGGTCTATAGAACCTCTTATATTTTTTAATGTGTCATTTTGTGTGACCAATGCATCTTTAAAAAAAAAAAAAGTAATCTAGGTTTTCTTCTTTGTGCCTCTTGTGCCATCTGGAAGCCCTTGTCTTCCTTAACCTCCAGGACTGCATGCCTTTCTCAATTCCCTTTCCCTTGATCTCTGAAATATAGTGGTAAAGCTGTTTCAGTCACTTATCAAAGATCTTTCTGGAAACAGGTTCATTACAAACCAGAAATAAACATACTCTAAGAATAGTTTACATGTTTACTTGCTGTGGTAAAATTACAGAAAGACCATGAGAGTAAAAATATTTGGGAAGCAGATTTGTCCCAATGGATAGGGCATCTACCTACCACATGGGAGGTCCAGGGTTCAAACCCAGGGTCTCCTGACCTGTGTGATGAGTTAGCCCACACTCAGTGCTGATGTGTGCAAGGAGTGCCGCGCCCTGCGTAGGGGAGCCCCACGCGCAAGGAGTGTGCCCCGTAAGGAGAGCCACCCAACATGAAAAAGCGCAGCCTGCCCAGGAATGGGGCCGCACACACTGAGAGCTGACACAGCAAGATGACGCAACAAAAAAATGAGACACAGATTCCGGGTGCCACTGACACAAGTGGACACAGAAGAATACACAGCAAATGGACAGAGAGAGCAGACAAGGGGGGGGCGGGGTAATAAATAATCTTTTTTAAAAATTTGACATCTCCACATAGAGATGCAGCTTCCTATAAAACTGACTCAAGAATTCTGGATATTTTCAGTCTATGAAGTTGAAAGTGCTTCTGAAGGACTGGAAGTCCATTAAAAATAGAGTTGAATCCCTTATTGAATCCTGGGTATGGCCAATCAAAAGGAATGAAACTTATCCACATATATGCACAAAGAGGAAAAATAAAATAAAACTAGTATTTAACACCAAGGGCTACCTTATGTTCCTTGCCAGTTGGCCTAGCAGCTCTGACACAGCCTCCCTTTCTAGACCAGGGTCCTGAAAAACACATCCATATCCTTTTTACTGCCATGGGTACCTCCTCTTACCTTTCAGTATTCCTTGGGCAACTCCCCATATTGTCAAAGGAATTTCAGAGAACTGAAAAGAGCAAATTTTTGAATTGCAGGGGGAGATGAAAAGAAAACACCAGGCTCTCATTTTAACAACTCATTTAAGCAACTCATCTGAGAAAGGACAAAGTGAAGGGATTAGAGAACTGTATAGAAATTAATGCAAGGAGGTGGGGAGGAAAAAAGGATCTCAGATTTAAGGAAACAGAGTCTTCATGTTTATGGAATGAGAGGTTTAAGAGAGAAGACAGACAGGGCATGTGAAATTAAATGGCTTCACGGTGTTAAGGAGGGAGTGGGCTAGAAAGGACTGGTAGAAGAATTAACCTCGACTAGGAGAAAGAATTCAAGTCCCAAGTGCAGAAATTAATCAATTTTGTAGGCAATAAGGTGAGGAGTTAAGGAATTTTATTTGCGCCTTAAGGTATTTGCTTTTTTCTGTAAAATAGCTGGAAAGATAATCAGTTAAGAATTAAGAGGATAGGAATGGGATTGGAGTTTAACGAGAGAAGTGTGATTTTAGAATTGCTTCTGAAGAGGGTGCAAGACAAGTACCACCACCCAGTTTGATGATTTTCTTCAGGAGTGCTCAGCAGCCAAGATGTAAGGGATGAAAGAGCAAAAGCACATGATCTCTCTAAAACGTCCATGATTTCATTTTCACAGCCCGTATGCCTTTGACTCCATTGTCCTAAAATACACTGAAACCTCTGAGCCACCATCTTGAAAAGGCATGAGATCAGGAAAGAATGAACAAGTAGCTGAAATGGGAATACATTTTAAGGGAAAGCTTAATTACTGATGGCTCAGCAATTCTTTAGCTTCAAGGTCAAATTCACATTAAAATCGCATTAATCTGCATAACAAAAGGGGCATTTGTTACCTGTCAACATCCAACATGAGCATGAGAATGAAAATAAACATCTCTTCCCTTTTACAAATAGTAACTACTCCTGACAGCAAAGAACTTCCTGTGTATACAGCAGAAGCCACTGAAGGGGTGGCCTGCAGTCCTCATTGTACTCAGTCTGTTCAGTAATGATAATAGTCACTGTCTGCAGAGGCTGCCACTGTCTGCATTCTGCCTCTTAGCCTCCCAGTCGGTGGCGTGACATTTTCCTTCCAACTGAGCTAGTCCATCTCTGATTTCTGCTGTGCCAACATGGTCTGTCAGCTACTGTCACTCCCCAGATGTCAGTGGCTATGTGACATTGGTGGGGGTCATGTCAGAATTGTCCTTGAAACACTAACTATTGACTCCCACAAGTTTACAGACTTGGTGACAGGGGCATTTCTGGTTTCCTAGTGTTTTCTTGGAAATTCTCTCAGGGATACCTGAATACAGGAAGGTAACACTTTACTAAATATTAGGTGAATACATTCCAGAGCCTCAATTAAAGTCATTCATGTTGATACTTGATATTGCTCCTTGAATATGCAGTCTCCATAGATTTTAGTAGCCTAAGAGATGGCACCAGTAAGAAAAAAAAGGGACTTCTGACTTGATTATAGTTCCAAGGGTTGGTTTGTTTTTAAATTTTAGATGTTCCAAAATGCAGATTTAAAGGTTTAGAAAGGAAATAACGTGTGGCAAATTAAACAGATTATAGCATGTAAAATTGGTAAAATCACCATGTTAGTTTTAGTTTTTATTACAAATTAACCATAATTTTTTTAACATGTTAATTAAATTAGGAGCATTAAAATACATTTTTATATATCTGTTCAAGGCACATTCTCTTACTTTTCCCAGGTAAGCAAAGATGGTGCCTTTTTGTAAGATTATTCCTTATTCTTTAAAAAAAATATCCTTAACTATGTCTGTTAAACTACCTACTTCAAGTCCTACAAAGAGATAGTTCTCCCATTGGATTAAGTGGAAACTTGAAATAGGTTATTCAAATAGCCATAATTCAAACAAAAGTGGGGGGAAATCTAGGAAGAAACTCCTGATGTTTCTCCTTCCTCATATTCAATCTCCTCTATTATTAAACTTATTCTCCGCCATACAGAAATTTCTATCATACTAGCAAGCCTCATCACTGTATACCTAGAACTCGGTGCTCATCCTTAACACTATGCCATTTCCCAGTTCCCACTCCCCTTTGCCCTGCCTAGTGGGCCAGTCAAATTCCAGTAATTGTAAATAGACTGGGTCAGTCTTAGGTCTCTATAAAATCCTTCTCCTCCTACGCCAACCCACATGTGACCTCTACTTTTTCCATCCTATAGCATATACAGCCTATACTGTTTCTCCAGGCATATGATTAGACATTCAAACACACCTTGTCTCCATAATAAGATCATGAACTTCTTGAAAACAAAGATGGTATTTTCTACTAATTTATATCTCCTACTTCTACACTTCCACATAGTTACTCCATAAATAATTGATAAACTGAATATCAAAGGGCCACCTCTCCAGGTTATACAGCACACCTATTATTCAATTCAAAATATTGTAGATAATCAGAGGGAATTCCAGGAAGGGAATTTTTAACTATCCACTGATGACAGAGGTCACCAAAAACAGTGAAAGGCAAATTTATACTGTATAAGAAAGCACTAATTTATTAGTGAGGGAATACCTGTATGAATGACACAAATAATTAATTCTAAAGTGCATTCTTGCTGTGAATACATTATTGGGTATTGCTCCATGAGGGGCATGAAATCCATAAAAGGATTTCATTCTGAGTCAACCGTAAGACTGGGGGACATTATGTTTTTCAAACATTATATTAATTACCAGCCAGTATCTTCTAAGGAAAATGCAAACTAAAATGCAAAAGAGATGAAGACAAGCTAAACAGTAGGATGAGAAATAACTCTGAAAGCAGAGACGCCAAGCTTCTACTCCCCAAACTACCCCTTAGCTCAGACTTTTAGGAGACAGAAATAAACTTTCTGTCTTGTTTAAAACACTGTTATTTGGCCTCTGTAAATGGTAGCAAATTCATAACCTAAATAATCCTACAGGTATCACTGAAATATTCTACTTTGTCAGTTTTGAGTCATCTTGTTGCTAGCTGGGGTTCTTGTGCCAATTGCTTACTGACAGAATCAAGCCAGCATTGCTTAATATCAATTTTTTTCTTCAAGTTTATTCTTTCCTTTTGATTTTGCCTTCTGTTTCAAAAACTCAATAAGAATACAAAATATATCAATTCATTCTTTTTTTTCCCCTACCATGAGCCATCTGACTTCTATTCTGTATGACAACTAATGCAACATATTTAATGATATCCTTTTTCCAACTGATTAACAATTCCAATTACTGTTTGGGTGTTAAATACGTAGGGCAGTGGATTTGGCTAAACTGATAGAGCATCCACCTACCACATGGGAGGTCCAGGGTTCAAATCCAGAGCCTCCCAACCCGTGTGCTGAGCAGTCCACACACAGTGCTGATACGCGCAAACACACAGTGCTGATACGCGCAAAGAGTGCCATGCCATGCAGGAAAATCCCCGTGCACAAGGAGTGTGCCCCATAAGGAGAGCCACCCCATGTGAAAAAAGCTCAGCCTGCTCAGGAGTGCCGCCACACACGTGAAGAGCTGACACAGCAAGTTGACACAACAAAGAGAGACACAGATTCCCTGTACCGCTCACAAAAATGCAAGTGGACACAGAAGAACACACAGCGAAGGGACACAAAGAGCAGACTGGTGGGCAGGAAGGAGAGAGAAATAAATTTTAAAAATAAATCTTAAAAAAAAAAAAAGAAATATGTAGCTTTCATTTTTATTTCAATATTTTACTTTGGGTTATTTTATCACATTTAAACTTATAAAAGATCCAATACCATGCAAATGTTCACATTTGTACAGAATCTAACACAAAACAGTTCATGGCCTTGACTATGAAAGCTATTTGGTAGACTGAAATGAGCAACAGGAATTCCCATGGACCCCATGTGACTTCTATTAGTGACCATGGGAATCCAAAGAACATGTTCTAGCTAATATAGAGACATTTTTGTTGGCTCATGGTAACTAAAAATTTTATGAAATATCTATTATTTTTGCATAATTAGCAAAACACAAATTAATCTACTGCTAAATAACTAGGAGTTGCAGTATTCTCATATGCCCTTTATAAAACTCCTGTGAAGATAGCATTGCCATGTACATCTTATATGTAACAAAGAAACCTAAAAGTAGGAAACAACCTTAAGAAGTGAATACTTAAAAATTTTTATTTCAACACAAAAAGGAAGCATAGAGGGAAAATATGAACGGATGCTTTAGCTTGGGAGTTATTCGCAACTAAAGAATAGTATTTAAGTAATCTGGTTACCTATTGCTTTTAAATATTCACAACAAAGCTTCTGGTGACTACTCTATTTCCTGTAATTTAACTTATTGTCTATGAAGAGTTCAAACATTTACCTAATACACAAAGGTATTAAAAATTATTGTATGGACGTGTTGAATGGACAGAGCAGATAACTGGGGGGTGGGAGGGGGAAGGGGAGAGAAATAAATAAAAAAAAAAAAATCTTAAAAAAATATTGTATGGGGCACCCCAAAACCGTCATAGTTATAAAAAAGACAATTGTATAAGTAATAATACATTGAGGATTCTCTTTAATTATTGTTTTAATAATTGCAAATAAAAATGTTTTAAAGAAAAATGTGAAATTTGTGAAACAGGCAAAATGAAACAACCACATTATACATGGCTAAACATCTGCATATTTTCATCTAAATTACAAGTTTTTAAATATAAGCACATCACTTCACATAGCAATACAGTGAATTAAATTACCAGTTAATTTAATTTACACCTTAAAGATGTCTAATATTAAGATGATCAAATATTTTCACTCATTTTCTGTCTATTCAAGCATCAGCTTTAATTTTAAAAATAAAGGGACAAGCTTTTGAAGGCACTTGGACCTAATTCCTCAACTTTTTGCTAATCCAGTAGCCTTTAAAAACACACTTCAGTCTACAAATATTCCACATTAGCCTTTCTTACTGTGAAATAATTACTCCATTATAACTATTATAAAATACTTGCACGTAATCAAGATGTGCTTGTGAAAATTTCATTAGAAGAATTTTATTTTTTTAACCAAATGAGGGCAGATAAGTAGGAAGTTTAATTGTATCAAAACATATAACTATTGGGGAGTGGATGTGGTTCAAGCAGTTGAGAGCCCACCTCCCACATGGGAGGTCCTGTGTTCAGTTCCCAGTGCCTCCTAAAGAAAACAAAACAGACAAGGAGCAAAAAACACATGCAGATGACATGAAAAGAAAAAAAAAAAACCATGCAGACAATGCACAAGCAGAAGAGGGAGCCAACTCAGGGTAACCAGTGGTTCAAGTGCTGGCTTCCCCCATATGAGGTCCCAGGTTCAATCCCCCAGTCTTGGTACCGCCAAAAAAAAAAAAAAAACAATTATAAATATATTCTATTTTCAAAACCGTTAGTGAATAAACTGTTTTGGTTAACTGATATTGTCTCTTCTAAGGTATATTTTATTCATGGTTTAAATCTCCTTAAAAAGCAACTTGAAAATAGAGCTTTGCACATGATGGTTAACTAAACATTTCATGAGTAATAATGATTAAAATGTGATGATACTTATACATTTTTATTACCTGTTACATCTATAGTTTCTAAAGGAGGTAGACTCATATGTCATTACGACCAGGGATGCACATCCCAAAGGCAGCCTAGGACTGTTTTGGTATGGCTTATAAACTAAGGAAATCTAGTATCTGTTTCCTTTCAAATTTTACCTAAGACACAAGAGACTACTACCAGTCGATGGTAGTTGCTGAAACGAATAAGTCATGACAATGTTGGGCAGGGATGCCATGTGCAAGGTTAATAAGCAATGAAAACTCATCGAGGGAGAAGAAACAGAGAAAACAGATCCCACAGAAAGAGAGAGATGAATAAGAACACATATCCTGAGACTACAACAGTCTCAAGTTCCATTCCCACTTTCATTCCTCATGAGGCCTGCCTTCCTGCCCTCAGTTCTCTGAAGTTTCCAAGTAACATAACAACACACCTTAAACTGGTTTGAGTGAGATTCTGTTCATTGAAACTAAAAGAGCCATAATTTGAACATTCACATAACCTTCCAAGACATGTAAAGCACACAAATATGGTCTATCTGGGGTGATTCAGCAGAATTGTCATCACAAATGTCAGTCACCATGGCTGTGGAGGAACATACAACCTGAGAACTTGCCTACTGCGCCGAAGTTGTGCAATGCTGGTCATCAGTGACTGACTAACATTACCAGCCACACCTGTGCTTCTGCTACTCCAGCTACCTAAGCCCCATGTGCCATCTCTACCACCACCACCCCAGCCATCCCTTCTGATGCTTCAGTTACCCTGCAGTTCTTTGTCTGGTTCCCAGTTTGACTCTCTGGCTATATGTCCACCTGTCTTCAGTTGACAGGAATTACTACAATTCCTATTGCTCATTTTATAACAGTACACACTTAAAGCATTAATCATTACTCTGGGGTTTAGGTAGATTGCTCATTACCCTCTCCACATACCATCCCTCTCTTCTCTCCATGTGGCCACCAACCCTACATACCCTAACCCTAAACCAGCTGAATTGGATTCAAAAGAAAAGAGATTCTCTCACCTGTTCCCACTATGGGGCAGAGATGGGGGAAAATGGGAGGATAACTTTAAAAAGAATGGAAACTGGAAAGGTTCAAGTAGCATTTTCTTACCTAGCATTTGCAAATTGATTCAATTAAAAGCAAAGCCCTATGGGGATCATTAGCAATATTTAATTACTTACTGAGGTAGGCATATTGATTGTGCTTAAAGTTAGAAAATTTTTGAATACTATTAAACCAAAAGGTCTCACACCTGTGTACCTAAGCCTCAGATTCCCATGAACTTATTTCCGACACACTTAAATAATGTTTGGGTTTTCCACAAAGGAACTTACTTTATGCTTCTAAATCTTAGATCACCTTTTTAAGCCTGAAATCACTATTAACTGGCTCATACTGCAATAATTAAGGGAATGAGGTACACAATGCATTTTGGCCAATCCTGAATGAAAAGAGTAAAGAATGAAATTTCCCAAATGTCCCACCCCAATCTACACCATTATAAAGACATCAAATAACCATATTTTACCTTTTCTTTGGCACTACATAATTTTATATGACAGTGCATTTCCACGACCTTCCCCTCAAAGTACTCATCCTTTCAAAGCATACTCTCTAATGCCTAAAGTTCCATGGTCCCTTAAAGTCTGATGGATAAAATGCTACCCACTGTACTCCAAGGTGTTATAAATCCATTCCTACAAGCTAGTGCTTTTGAAACTTTAATGAGCAAACAAATCACCAGGGTTTCCTGTTAAAATGTAGATTTTGATTTAGTAGGTTCAGAGTGGGGCATGAGATTCTGCATTTCAAGATGATAGAGTTGCTGGTCCTCTAACTCAATACCAAATATAAGTAAGCCAGCAGCAACCAGTCTAGAGACACTGACTATTTCTTATGGATAGTATAGGGTTCCATGTTGTTTTAAATACTTATCCAACAAGCATTTATTGATTACCTAATGAACGCCAGGCATTCTCTGAGATACAAATATAATTAAGAACTGGTCTATACCCTTAAAGTATGTCCTTTGGTTCAGTAATGTCCAAATGTTAGAGTGCATAAGAATATTCTGCAGTGCTTGTTAAAAATATAGATCCATGGCCTAATTGCCATGAGACTTAGCTTGAGTACGTATGGGTTGAGGTCCATGAATCTGCATCCAGGCATGTCTGGTACAAACAGTCTACAATAAGAAATACTGCTTTAGTGAAGCAGAGAAATAATTACAAACCATATGACAAGTTGAATTTGAGTCAGTGCAACTTGGAATGAGAACTAGAGGATGGGACCCTGACCAGAGACAGATTCACAGAAGGATATACAGGTAGCTGACTGAAAGTTAAGGAGGCAAGAGGAATGTATAAAAGGTCAGCAGTGAGGAACATGAATCCTGAGTCCAGGGAAAGGTGAAAGCCAGTTCTGGATAGCTGCCGGGTAGGGGAGTAGAATGAAAGCATGTGTGGAAAATAAATTGGGAAGGCTGACTGAGGCAGGATTACAAAATTTCCATGACTCTGGACCTGGTTCTTTAGGTTGTAGGAAGCCACCCACTTTGCCATTTTTTGTGGGCTAACTCAAACGGATACGGGTAGTTGTTGAGATGCCTTAAATCAGGCTGCAAAGAACTGAAAATTCCAAAGACTGTTTAATTGATAGATCACCTCTCCAAAATGTCTTGCAAAGTTTTGGGGAACAGAACAAAGGTCTCCCCCTATGTTTTACACAGACTTTTGGTTACAACACAAAGTAGTCTGCGTTACAATTTATAATTTACTTGATCAAGTGCCAGAAATACTTAGTTTCATAGCCAACAGCAGCAGAAATGGAAAATAAAACAGCATCTGCTTTAGAAAAAGTTGAATTAATTGAAATGGCTTAAAAAGCAGATTTTTAAAATGACAACCAACTTTTCTGTCTGGTGAAATTTACTGAAAAAAATGAATCCACCCACTATAAAATGAATGATTTTTGAAAACATTTCAAGAAGATATTTGTTCTTAAAATATATCAGTGTCACAGGGAATTAAGTTTACTAAGATTAAATATAAAATCTCCATTAGGAACAGGGATTCCATATTGAATTAAAATTTTAAAATGACTAGGTAATAACTACTAATCTATTTTATTATCTCACAAATAATCTTTCAATCTTGGTCTCTGAACACTAGGATATATAAAGAATAGTCCTTTCAAAAGCAAGTATGACTTCAATTCAAGAAGTTTACTAGAGATTAGCAAAGCATACTCCATACTCACTCCAAGGACACCTTACTGCTAAGTCCCTTAAAAGCTGGTTCTTTGTGAGCATCCTGCAATTTTGTTTTTAAAGGATAATTTGCCACCTCGCATTGCTTAGGATACCTCTAATTAGGACAAGGAAGCCGCTGAGCCATTAAAGGTAATATCATTTCTGTTGTATAGCTTAAAATGAAAATTATAGTATATCACTATGACATTGTCAAATTGGAACGTGAATGGGGAATCCACAAGCAAAGTGATTAGGTGTAACTACTGATGACTTGCTATGAGTTAATGCTGGGTGTTTTTTGTTTGTTTGCTTGCTTGTTTTTTTTGTAAATTACAGTAAGGAAACAAGTTATCAGAGCTTCCATTTTATACGAGCTGATATCATAGAGAGAAACTAGGTAAAATAATAGGGTGCTCTCAAATAACTTGGAGAACTTATGTGCATACACTCACTGATCTGGTTTTCCAGTCCTGAAACAATTCCCTGATTCCTGTTGTTTGTTGAGCTGATGGATCCATCAGCCACACTGTTTACTTAGGACAGTTTGGTTATCAGGGACAGAAACCCAAACTAATTTAGGCAAAGTGAAGAATACATTGGTTCATATAACCAAACTTCAAAAAAGACAGGGACCTTATTTGGCTCTTGAAACAATCAAAAACTTAGAAAATTTTATCAGACAAAAAGGAATATATGATCACTGAATGGATACTAATGATGTTTAAGAGTTTTGTGTACATGTGTGTATGTTTTCCAGGTCTAATTATAAGGGTATTGTCCTTATGTTTATAAAGAGTCTTTACACAAATACTGTACTGCAGGCTTGTAAATATGTTTTTCACAGGGGTATGAGTCAGCAAATCTACATTATACACACACACACTAAGACTGAGAAAATAATTCTGTATTGTGGATAATGGGATAATGACAACAGGCTTATTGTTCTCAGGGGAAAGAGTTAAAAATAAGGAAAGAGGGAAGGCTAGCATTAACCTTGGCATATTGGAATGGAACCACAGTTATCAGTAAGAACTCCTGGATTTTTATATACTGTAAAGATAAGGGGGAGAGGGTAGACAAAGAAATAAATATAAATGTGCATATATGCATATGTTAAAATGCTCCTTAGCTCTATATTCAGAATCTAGAAGCAATAATATACCTAGAGCAATGCACAACTAGCACCTAGATCTTTCTAAACAGTATTCTCCAGTAAAAGGAACCACAATTTCTTGGAGAAAGGGTTCGAATAGGAAGTATGAGAAAATAAGGAAACACTCAAAAATGATTAGAACACATAGGAAACAAGGAACCAACAATGACCAAATCTGAAACAGTCTGAACAGACAAAAATAAATGGTTGTAATGGACTATAACTCATAGAGTAAGATACTGTACACATCCACATTGACATAAGCAAGTAGGGGGTAAAAGCTCTTTAGAGCAAAATTCCAATTAACTCATGTAGAAGGAAAGATAGAAATAGAAGAATCACCATTAGGCAAACACCAGGAAATAAACAGGAAGGAAGAAAAACACCACCTAAATCAAGTGATCAAAGTTAACATCACCAGTATTAAGACAATTAAGATATCAACATCACAAATTTCTTATGATGATGCACTGAGAAAGGGACACTATGATTTCTGTGGTATTTGTGTCAAAAATGCATAAACTCAATTTAAGCACAAATGTTTTAGTTTGCTAGGCTGCCTAAAGCAGATGACATAAAATGGGTTGTCTTTTTATTTTTTTAAAGGAGGTACTAGAGATTGAACCCAAGACCTCATACATACAAAGCACACACTCAACCACTGAGCTACATCCACTCCACAAAATGGGTTGGTTTTTAACAGTAGGAATTTATTAGCTTACAAGCTTACAGTTTTGAGGCTGAGAAAAACGTCAAAATCAAGGCATCATCGCAAGATGCTTTCTCCCTGTGACATTGTGGAGTCTGCTGGTCTCTTCCTTCTCTTCCAGGTCTCATTGCTTCCAGCTTCTTGCTTCAGTGCTTTCTCTCTCTTTGTCTGGATTCCATGCTCTTATAAAGGACTCCAGTCAGAAGATTAAGACCCACCCTGAATGAGGTGGGTCACATCTTAAAATACTACTGACCAAAAGATCCTACTTAAAATGGGTCCACGCCCACAAGAACAGATTAACTGTAAGAACTTACTTTTCTGGAGCACATACAGCTTCAAACCAGCACAACAAGAAAAACCCTTATTGAGGGAGATTTTCCAAAGGAATAGGCAGTATTCTTCAAATGTGTCAAAGTCACAGCATACAAAGGAGGACTGAAGGACATGTCATAGATGAGAGGAGACTTGACAACTAAATATAATATGTGATCCTAGACTGGAAACTAAACCAGTAATAGGGCTTTAGTGGGATAAGAGGCAAAATTCAAATAAGCCCTATAGATAAGTTAGAATTATTGGTACAATACTGATTTTATTGTTTGATCCTTGTGCCACAGTTATGTAATACCCTCTAAGTTAATATTACAGAAAGCTAGGTGAAATATTCATGGCAACTTTGTACCATACACATGGACAGTGTATGTACATTCTGTTAGTCTAAAATTATTTCCAAATGAAAGGTTAATAAAACATGAAAAGTCTTATGCAAGCTACAGATTGGAATATATGTAGCCAACAAAGACCTTTAACTCAAAATATATAAAGAACCCTTTGAATCAATAGAAGTTGATAACTCAACTTTAAAATGGGCAAAGGATTTGAACAAGCACCTCACAAAAGAGAGATCTTAAATGGGAAATAAGTATATGAAAAATTGCATGTTCATCCAACAAGGAAATACAAGTCAAACTTAATGAGACAGAAAAACAACTCTCTAAAATAGTCTAATTCAAAAGCTAAATAACCAAAGCAGAATAGCCAAAATTAAAAGAGGTGAAAAGACCAAGTATTGGCCAGGCTATGGGTCAACTGAATATAAATTCATACAATTTGTAAAAGTATTTAGCAATATCTATTAGTGCTAACAATATGCATATCTATGACCTAGCAATTCTGTTTCTAGCTCTACATCCAACAGAAATGCATGTTTATATTATGCTAAAATTGCATGCAAAAAATGTTCATAAGACCATGATTTATGATAGCAAAACGCTGAAAATGACAAATGCATTTAACTGTATAACAGGTATAAAAAATATGTTATAGTCACACATGCAGTGAAATATTACAAAGCAATGAAAAAGAAATTGTTATACTCAACAGGGATGAAAATCAAAGACAAAGCAAAAGAAACCATATACAAGAGACATATGGCATTATTCCTTTTACATTAAAGTTCAAAAACAGACAATCCTAATTTATGGTGATAGAAATAATCTTTGGAGATTATATAGAATGGGAAGAGGAAAGAGAGTATGCTAGGGTTCTAGAAATGTTCCATATCTTGATTCCTGTGGTTTTTGCAGGTATATGTATATATAAAAATCCAACCTGTATATTTCAGATATGTGCACTTTATTCTACATAAATTATACTTTAATTTTTAAAAATACTTAATTTTAGTGATATATGCTGAAAAGTTTCACAGGAAATGTTTGGGATTTGGAAGTAGGTAGATATAAAGATGAAACAAGACTGGCCATGAGATTACTGAAGTTGGATAATGGGTACATGGAGTTCATTATACAAGTCTCTACTTTTGAATACATTTTAAATGTTGTAGACAAAGAAAAAAATGTGATTTCATTTTAAACCCACCAGGCTGTAGCCCTTGAAATACTGGTTAAAAAAATACAGGCAATGGAAAAGGCACACTCACTTTAGAAAACAATTTGGCATTAGCTTGATGAAATGGCATTATCTATCATGAAAACACTGAACTCTCAGTAAATATTTACCCCAGTGAATTTCCTCCTGGGTTCATACCCTAGATTTACCCTTACCTGTGTGCTACATAAGACAAAACATGAGCATTCAAAAACAAAACTAGACAAAAATAAAAACAACCTTTGTATTTTTTAATGTAATACTTTTTGTGATCTATTATCTTCAAAAAAATACGATTAAAAAAATAAGTGATGGGGTAGGGGGTGGGGGGTAGGGAATGGCGTATATGGGAACCTCTTGTTTTTTAATGTAACATTTTGTGTGATCTATTTATCTTTTAAAAAAGATAATTGAAAAATAAAACAAAATAAAAAACAATCCAAATATCCTTTAATAGGAAATGTGATAAATAAGGATAAGTCTAATATATTCATAGTAAGAACTCCCTATATCAGTGAAAATGAGACAAATATATGTGTATGAATGTGGATGAATTTCAGAAATATAGCAATTGAAAAATGCAAGTCACAGAAAAATATATACAGTAACACAACATACGGAGCTCTAAAACATAAAACTTAATACACTGGGGATACATACATATGGAACAATCTATGATTCATATTAGTGGGATGATAAACTCCTTGGGGTAGAAGAAAGACAAGTGTGATTGGAAATCAGGACATAGGTATTCTATTTTTAAGCTGGGTAGTAAAAGCATGATATGATTTCTTTTATGTTATCATTTTATATATACCAATCATATTAAATAATTACTTTTATATGAATAATATGGCCAATAAAAAGAAAAATAAATTTCTAAAAAGGATAAATACTGAAAGCATGAATTTATCTTGCCTGTCTCAGACAACATGCCCTGAGACTGCAAAAAGGGAGTTTTCTTTAGAGTACTGAATGATAACAGTACAGAGATACTTTCATTTTTTCCAAAAGTATGTTGCTCTTTCCTTGAATGCTAAACCTTCTGTATTCTCTGATTCACAGAATTCAAGACCTTTATTCCATCTTTGCCCAATATACTTCAGTGGAAGAGGCAGACCCTTCAAATAGAATAGAATATGGAAATTACTTCTATATCTAATTTCTAGGCCATCTGACTATTATTTCATTTTAACAATGTCAGAATGGCTAACTGGTTCCTGGAAATGTTCAGTTTTGATTAAGCAGTAAAATCACAAGACAATTTTTTAAACCAAAATTTTCAAATTTTCTTTATAGAGTACACAAATCTTTAAAGATTTTTCTTAGAAATCATTTTCTTTTAGTAAAATGGAACTTAATACATGGGATAAACTCTCTCTTCTATCCTGTAGTCATGATGACCCCAGTATCTGATGTCAAATTAAGAAATTAAGATTGATGATTTGCTCAATTCTACAATGACATTTATTAAAGAGATCTGCAATAAATCAAAGATGAACTCTAATCTAGGATTCATCAAAATCACCATCAAGTCAAGTTTCAACATCCTTTGGGCTATTGTTTCAGACTAGCAGTTCAGAACTTGAACTCTCACATTTCAGCTCAAGAGTTTTCATCATTGTAAAAAATGGCCATTACAAAGACAACAAAAACTAGGCACCCATCACAGCATAAGACCCCATACTGATTCCAGGGTCTCAATCCAGACTAAGCACAATCTCCAGAGGATGAGGCAAAAAGCTGTCTGCATAAATTCCCAAGCTCATCTAATGGAATCATTTGCAATTAGGAAGAAGGGAGACTGATGGACTCATTCAGAGTTACCCAGTTAGTTACTGCCAGATAGAGCCAAGATAAGTATCCAGGACTTTGATCTCCATGTCTAAAACACTAGCACAAGAGGATGTCCCACGTTCCTTCACATGATTACAAGTACTGCTTCTTAAAAATCTATCAAATACATCTCAAAATATGTGATTAGTCTAACAATTACTAGCCAGGGCAAAGATTTTGAACTTACTTTGACAGACATCACGGGTCATTCCATGTTCTAGAATGACACATAATGTGAAGAAAGATCTCCTTTTCCTCTTTTCAGAATATATGGAAGCAGCATTTCTCATATCTACTTAAGCAGCATTCATTAGTCAACCAGATATGTACTTGATAGAATACTATTATCCTAACATCTTGTCCTGCAAGAACTTATATTCAAATGTCTTTCCAGCAGGACAATCTCTTTCCAAATATATACTACCTTTAACCAACCATTGAAGGTCAATTTAAGAAAAAGGAGTCCTTGATTATTTTTCTATTATAGATTTCTCTGCAAATCTATGATAATACAATAAAAACAGACAGCTTTCTGCAACTCAATAAAATACAGATAAAATTTTGTTTGGATCTATATTTTGGGCAAATTCTCTTTCCTGAGATTAAAAAATTATTTATTATGATTTCATTATCGTAGTTAAATTTTTTTTAAACACTTTAAAATGTACTTATTCTTCAATCACTTAAAATCTCTTAAAGTTAATGATCATTAACCTGTAGGTAGCAAATATTTAATCCTGAGGGAAATATTAAATTCTTTATGTGCAAAAATATAATGACACAGTAAAAGTTGTAACCTATAATTCCATAATAGCCTAATCTGGAAATTGTTATATTTTGCCTAAGTTCAAGTGCTTTAAGATACTATAGGATGAACCCCAGAAAACTGGGATCTAACCTACATAGGAATACATTCAATGACTGAACACCTTAGACTTATGGCTGCCAGAAAGAAGTCACCTGCTCCACCAGGCTCTAAGCAGATGGCTACTGTTTCAACAGTAGCTGAGCTTCAAAGAGAACTCAAGGTAGCATGTACTGTGATACTGCATTATGGAGATCATAAAAGAGAATGACAAAGTAGCATAATAAGATATGCACATGCTGACTAAAGGTTTTAAGGCTGCTTCTTTTCACATACGAAAATCCAATTCTGGAGCCACAAAACTTGACCTCAAACTCACAGAAAATCCCTAAAACTCACATAATACTTCATTTAGATTTTCCCTGTTGCTCATTTTATTCTTCCCCCATGTAAAGTATTATACATTTTGCTGCATGTGGAAAATATTTTACTGGCTATTCAAATGATGGAATGTCAAACCTGAAAGTTCTTCAATTCTTCTATCAGGACTATGCCAAATTAATGGGATTATCCAAGCATTTCAGAATACCCAATCACTCTGGAAACTGGATTTTTTTAAAAGGGGAGGAGTAAGGAAATTTAGAAATAAAATATAACAGTAATGAAATGATTCCTTTCACCGTATTCCCTAAGTTTCTTATCCCAAAACATTATGTCTATTTGAATTGAGTTTTAAACTCCTGTTATATTCAAAGTGTACAAAGCTATATTAGAAAATACTACACACTAGAAAAGGATTTGTTTCCAGATCTAAAAAAAACATTTTTAATTTAAAAAAATTTTTAAATAGGAAGAACATTTCTTACATTCCAAGGTCCAGGAGAGTAATTAAAGAACTTAATTTTTTGAAAAAGATATCCATAGAAATGACTATCTGTATAGATATTTGATCACTGCCTCTTGGAAGAAATATCACTATGAAAAGGCGTTGTAGTTTATGACGCAATACTGAAAACATAAAGGATGTAAACATGCCCTTGAGGAGACATTTTAACATATATTCTGAAAGAAGAGTTTTACATCAGACTTTAGAAGTAAATCCTTACAGAAACAAAAAATAATATATAATGCTCTTAGAAATATGGAGACTTTTTCAGAGTATTTTATACAAGTTATTAAAAGCACATATTTAATTATTATAATTTGATCAGTGAATTTTCCAAGTACAAATTATCTTTATCTCTGCATTCTAATGCTAGAAGACTATTTCTGAAATTTAATAAGCAAAATATCTAAGTGCATGGCTTTTATGGCAAAAAGTAGCATATTATATATGTTGGTTCTTCTATATGGAAGAACCAAAGCATGTATATATCATGCTTTGTATCATATCAAAGCATGTATATATAAACTCAAGAATATATGTTAGAAATCTATCTCCTTAGTTTGAATATTTTCTTTTTACAAAGTCAAACAGGTCTCTCCAATTATAAAAGGAGAATTTCTTACTCCTCCCAGTTTAGGGACTTTGAGTCTTTCATTAGGAGATGCTGTTCAGAAGATGAAGAAATCAAAAGGATTTCCAAACTGTCCCGTCATCCTCCAGGGGGCCAACTCCAGAGTCTCGACAGTAATGTTCCCCGCATGAGGCTGCAACCTTCAGTATGGAATACTTAGCAAGAAATGAGAAGCCTGAAAGAATTAAACCCATAAAACTGTTTTATTCTTCCCATTAACATCTTTAAAACTTTTAACATTAAGGTTTCATTATTTAGCACTTAGACTGTGTTCACTTGATATTCTATGAGGTCAACTAGCACAAATATCCATTGATGTGGAAATCCGGAATATGTTAAAATTTCATCAATATTGAAAACTGGTTATTTTAATCTTCTGTTTGGAAAATATATACTACAAAAGTTTGCATGTATACACAGTACATACATATACACACATATATTTACATATATGCATGCATATATATAAACAAACATCCTGTAATATACAACCACATGAGTAAGAACAAGAATAGTAATTCATTTATTTAATCATCTACCACCTATTATGAGAAAGAGGGAAAGAAAAAAATAAAACTCCTTTTAAAATCTTAAACCCTCAATCCTTCTCAATTATTCTGGCAAACAAAAACTTAATGCAAATTACACAGGCCCACACATAATCACTTACCCATTATTCCAAAACCCAGCAGGTTTTTTTTTTCCTTTTTGTAAAACTGGCACAAACTAAATGGAGGATATCTATCACAATTATTTTAAATATTAGTATGCTCTACTTGAGAAATACTAATGCATATGATTATGGGTCACTGCCCCAGTCCATACAGGTAGGTTTTACACAGTAAATGGTATATTCATCTATTACCTTCCTAGCATCTGAAAAAGTTCAAATTCTGAAATCCATCTACCTTGAGTTTCCAACTCCATCCAATTTCAGATGGCCTCCCTTTTCCTTACATTAAAACTGTGACCAACGTCATCATCTTCAGCTTCTCTTCTCTACATCTAAAAATATTTCTTCATCTATCCAACCCATTAATTTCTGTCCTGTCTTTGAAGGGAAAAGGTCACTTCCAACTTTTCAATGCCATCTAATTTCTGTAGCCTTCTTCCACCTCTTTTCTCCTCACTTGCATCTTGACTTCTTCTCTCCACTGATGGACTTTTTCCTATTCTTAAATAAACTTCACCATAAAAATGCATCCAAGCTACTCTCTCTCCTTTTCTTTAGAATCATGTTTTTAAAAGAAGTCTTAATGCCTATATTCATTCATCTATTCATCCAAACACAGAGCCTTTACTGAAGATCTACTATATACTAGATAGTTGGAATAAAAATATTGTCCTCACTTAAGGACCTCACAGTGTGGATTGGGAAGTAAGTAAGGGTAGAAATAAAGAAACATAATTGAACAATTACCACATAATGCACTTTGCTAGCATGTGGCCAACTAATACTACCTGCTTTGGGCATTCGGTTCCACTACTCTTAGCAATTTGACAGACAATGAACTGTAAATTTCCTGGGTGAGTAGACTTTATTCTTGTGTCCTCCCTACTATTAAGTTAGTGTCTTACACATGACAGATAATTCATAAACGTCTATTAAAAAGAATTTTATGTTTATTTAATAGCTTACATGTTGATGGCATATTTTGTCATGTACTATTTCACCATGTTTCTAATTTATTTTTTTTCATACCATGTAAAGTATGGAACAGGTATTGTGTGTGCTTACTATGAAAATTTTATATGAATAGTATTTCAAAGGACCTTCATTAAATGCTATTCTCAAATGCCCTATCCTAAGAATGCCTCTTTTAACTAATTTATTCAAAATGCTTCTCTGCCCCCCACCTCCCCGTTGTTTTTCATTATAGCACCTACCAAACATTACCTGCTCCAGGATTGCTGCCTCTTTGCCTCTTATCTCTTTCCTCCATTAGAATAGAGACTCCATGAAGGGAGGTACCGGTCTTTCATGTTTTCCTAATAATGCCAGTGCCTGGCACATAACAAGTGCCCAATATTAAGCATCATGAAAATTAATCAAGAATCACATCAGTCATGCTCAAAATGTCCCAGAAAATAAGACATGAGTCTCAGTGAAAGAAAGTGCATAATTTTCAATAATTCCACCCTCTCTGAATTATATTTGATAGTGTTACATGCACTGTGCAGTTTTTCTTCTGACTTTGGGAAGTAACAGCTTAACCTTTTATTTAAGTGTCTCTGGTCCAAGAAACATTAAAATTGGGCAATTCTAATAAATACTACTACACAGTGACTTGCTCCAGTTCTCTGCAGTAATTAGTACTCTGGTGATGAAATGTGCCTCTAGGTTCAAAATTTTATAATGCTTTGACAATTTGAATCTTACCAAGCATAAAACGAACCAATAAAAAATTCTTTATCATTCTCCAAGCACTAGAAAAAATCTTCAACATATAGCAGTAATAACTCTAAGAAAAAAATAGTGACCCCCTCAGATTCAAAGAGGAGAGTTTATGTAGCATTCAAACGGAGAAGATAAATGTAAAATCTCTGAACACTAAAAGCCAAGAGCAGGTTCTATTTAACAGGCAAGTGCATTTCAATCACCTTGATTAGCAAAGCAAGATAATATGCATTAAAATCTTCATGCCAGTCAAAAATCTCATAAATACCATATTTTATTTTCCACCTTTAACTGTTTAATGATCACAGTATGTTCAAACACCTCAAATTGTTCTTTAGAAAAATTGTTTTCATTTTTATATAGTCTCCCCTCAATATCCTGGTATCCCCCCAAAAGTTCTGCATGACCCTGATTGCATTTCAAAAACTGGGCAAAGAATTCAGTTGTATCAATGGAGCCCATGTTTTTTCCTGAATCAATATGAGCTACAATTTCAAAATTAATTTTTACATATACTGAAAAGTTGAAATCCCTAAAGGTTCTAAGCATCTCTATGAATCCAAACATATTCTCAATGATACCTGCATTATTTTAGCCAAAATAAAAGATACTCCTTTACAAGCTACCTCTTTGTAGCTGAACATTAATTAACTCCTATTTTATTATGAAATATTTATGCTTTTTCTGAAGGAATTTTACAACTCATTTCCTAAATGTATGCTCTGGCACTATGTAACAAGTTCCAATGAACCCCTTCTAGATATTTGGCACTCATTAACCTCCTTGAATTTTTAACAAGCCAAACAAACTGTTAAAGAAATTACTAGAAATGCACCTTACTTTATGGTATCCCATTTACCACCATAAAATACGAATTTTCTTTATAAACTATGCAGTAATATCAACAGTCTATGTGATATGGAGTCATAAACACTCTTGGTATGTGGTAGCATTTGAGGGAGAATACAGGGATACCTCAGTATATGAATTGTAAGTGTACCCCTTCTAGAAGGAAATGCCATGCTTATAAATTGATTATTTTTTAATGATTAAGCTAATGAGTCCTGAACTTTTAACCTATATGGGTTCCATAATTACACAGCTTGAAATCCTCATCAGAAAACCTATCTGCTCCTGAAATTCAAATTATTTTATAATCTTGAATAATGCATGGCAACTCTACAGAAATTAAAACATTTCATAAAAGAAATTCACAACCTGCTTTTTTAATTTTTACAAGAGCATAAAGCAACAGAAATAAATTTTGGCACTTCCTTCCAAGACTCTCCAGCCCAACCCCTTCCTTCCATACACCTCATCTCTTTAACAAGAGGCATCTTATTTATCTAATTTCTTGTTACATACATTATGCAATGCTTATGATTTTATGGTACACAAATTTTATACATGAGCCAGTACAGAGACAATTCAGGAGAGTTCTAAAAAAAAAAAAAAAAATACAAAGATGGAAAAACAATCTATTTCTAAGCAAAGTAGTTAAGTAGTCCGACTTTGGAGACTAATGGATCTGGGTTTCATTCCTGGCTCAGCCACATACTTGCTCTGTGATGGTGGGTAAACCACTTAACTCTGTTCTCTGAGCCTTAGTTTCCTCAACTGTAAAATGGGATGATAAATTTCTCTCACTGGTTATCCTAAAGATTCAGTGAAATAAAAATATGGATAATAATTTTAGCACTGTGCCTCATACTATGAAAGAAAATATTCTTTCATAACCTCATAGATAGCAATCTAATAACAATTTTACAACTTACAATAACTACTTTCATGCTTCCTCAGTAGAAGGCATACCAAATACATTACTTTTCAATAGGAGAAAAAAAAAAGTATTCTATGACATTAATAAAATACAGGGCAATGGTAAAAACATGACAAAACCAGCAACATAAAATGGATTTTCAAGTTTTTTTTAATGTCACATTCGACTTCAAAACGTTCATATTTCGAGACAGAAATGTTTTAAAACAAACTAAAGCTAATAATTTACTCGTGGTCTCTTGTAAAGCAAACTGAATTTTTAAGCCAAACACCAAAAGAGAGATGAGAACCAATACATAACTGAGTGAGCAACAGCAGCAAGATCCCCTAACACGACCATTTACTTATGGTTTTCTATATTTGCATTCTATGCCTTTCTTAGTGTTGAAAATAATTTTCATAACATACTCCAACATTTTTATACTGGAAATGTCAAGCTTTTAAAATTGAAGTAGAGTAACTATTGACCAGAATCATAGCAAAATCTTCAAACAGAAAGCACATGATGGAACACTATATGAATATTAAAAATCACACTTTCAAAGAAAAAACACGAATAATCTGTTAAGTCAAAAAAAGCATTTATTGGGAAGCGGACTTGGCCCAATGGATAGGGCGTCTGCCTACTACATGGGAGGTCCCCGGTTCAAACCCCGGGCCTCCTTGACCCGTGTGCAGCTGGCCCATGCACAGTGCTGATGTGCGCAAGGAGTGCCGTACCACGCAGGGATATCCCCTGCGTAGGGGAGCCCCATGTGCAAGGAGTGCACCCCGTAAGGAGAGCCACCCAGCGCAAAAGAAAGTGCAGCCTGCCCAAGTATGGCGTCGCATATGCAGAGAGCTGATACAACAAGATGACGCAACAAAAAAAAGAAACACAGATTCTTAGTGCTGCTGATAAGGATAGAAGTGGTCACAGAAGAACACACAGCGAAAGGACACAGAGAGACAACTGGGGGAGGGGAACAAATAAATCTTTTTTTAAAAAAAAAAGCATTTATTAGGCAACTTTGTATGAAAACATATATTTTAATGTTTCAATATACACATAAAAGAAACATATGCTCCACTCAATGTTTTCCTCAGCTTGATGCAATTATACAGATGATTCTGGTATTCATTTTTGTATTTTACTGTACTTTAAAACCTGTGTTTTTAATTTTTTGATGGAGAAATAGTTTAAAATATTAAAACAAAAAGCTACAAAAGTGCCTCTTGTTCAAAACTCCTGCATTGCCACATTTTATTCCTCAAAAATTGTTTGTTTTGATACTAACAATCTGTTTATCAAATGTAAGAAAGTTACGTACAAAAATTGTTCATGGGGTCAATTCAAAAAGAAGCATATCATCTATAAATATATATGCACCCAGCAACATAGCACAAAATATATGAAGCAAATATTGACAGGTTTGATGGGAGAAATACATGGCTCTGCAAAAATAGTAGGAGACTTCAATATAACACTTGGAAAAATGGATAGAACATCAACACAAAAGATCAATAAAGAAACAGACTTGAACAATACTATAAACCAATTAGAGCTAACAGACATATATAGAACACTTCTCCCAACAGCAACAAAACATACATTTTCCTCCACTGCACAAGGATCATTCTCTAGGACAGACCATCTCTTAGGTTACAAGACTAAAAAAATTTAAAATATTGAAATCATACAATGTATCTTCTCCAACCACAATGGAATGAAACTAGGAACCAATGACAGAAGGAGAGATGGAAAATCCACAGTTGTGGAAATTAAACAAACCCTCAAACCACCAATAGGTCAATAACAAGGAAAGTTAAGAAATATTTTGATGTGATTGAAAATGAAAATACAACAAACCCAAAACTTAAGGGATGCAACAAAGGCAGTTCTGATAGGAAGATATATAGCTCTAAATGCTTACATAATAAAAGAAGAACAATCTCAAATCAGAGACCTAACCTAACAACTGGAAGATCTAGAAAAAGAACAAACTAAACCCAAATCAAGCAGGAAGGAAGGAAACAAAGATTAGAGTTTAGATAAATCAAATAGGGAATAGAAAAGAGACTCAATGAAACCAAAAGTTGATTCTTATAAAAGAACAATAAGATCAACCAAACTTTAGATAGTTTGACAAGAAAAAAAGAGGGTGCAAGTAACCCAAATCAGAGATGATCCCATGGAAATAAAAAAGGATTATTAGAAGATATTATTATAGGAACAACTGTATGCCAAAAAACTAGACAACCTCCTAAAATCAACAAAATCCTAGAAACACACAAACTACTTACAGTGACTCAAGAAGAACAGAAGATACTCAACAGACCAAAAATAAGAGATTGAATCAGAAATCAAAAACCTCCTAATGGGAAGCAGATGTGGCTCAACTGAGAAAGTGTCCACTTACCATATAGGAGGTCCAGGGTTTGGTGAGCTGGCCCACATGTAGTGCTGCTGCATGCAAGGAGTGCCATCCCACACACGGATGCCCCTGCATAGTGGTGCCCCCCATGCAAGGAGTGGTCCCCACTCAAGGAGAGCCGCCCTACATGAAAATGCAGCCCACCCAGGAGTGGTGCTGCACACACGGAGAGCTAATGCAGCAAGATGATGCAATAAAAAGAGACACAGATCCCCCATGCTGACTGATGAAAATACAAGCAGACACAGAAGAACACACAGCGAACAGACACAGAGAGCAGACAATGAGGGGAGGAGGGGAAGGGGAAAGAAATAAATCAATCTTAAAAAAAAACAACCTCCTAACAAAGAGAAGCACAGAGCTTACAGTTTCAAAGTATTTTACCAAACATTACAAGAAGAATCTAATACCAAACTCTTCCAAAATACTGAAGAGGAGGGAACACTTCCAAATTCATTCTATGAGGTCAATATCGTCTTATTACCAAAGCCAGATAAAGTTACCACAAAAAAAGAAAGTTACAGACCAATATCTATTATGAATATAGATGTAAAAATCCTCATCAAAATACTAGTAAACCATATCCAACAGCACATTAAAAGAATGTGACAACATGATCAAGTGGGATTTATCCCAGAAATGCAAGTGTGGCCTAACACAAGAAAATCAATAAATGTCATACATCCACATTAATAGAATGAAGGGGGGCGGGGGGGGGGGGGGGAAGCTATCTCAATAGACATAGGAAAAAGCATTTGATAAAATCCAACATCCCTTCTTTATAGAAACCTAGAAATAGAAGAAAACTTTGTCAACATGATAAAAGGGCACATATGAAAAACCCACAACTAGCATACTACTCAAATGTGAATTGAAAGCTTCCCCTCTAAGATCAGGAGCAAGACAAGGGTACTCATTGTCACCACTGTGTTTCAACATTGTAACTAAAAGTTCTACACAGAGCAATTAGGCAACAAAAAGAAATGAAAGGCATGCAAATTAGAAAGGAAGAGGTAAAACTTTCCCTATTTCCAGATGACATGATCCTATATAGAGAAAATACTAAATAATCCACAACAGGGCTATTAGGGCTAATAATCAAATTTAGCAAAGTGAGCAAAACAATGGGGTATAAAATCAACGTGCAAATATCAGTAGTGTTCTACATACTAGTAATGAACAATCGGAAGAGGATACCAAGAAAATTCCATTGGCAATAGCAACTAAAAGAATCAAGTATCTAGGAGTAAATTTAACCTAGGATGTAAATGCCTGGTACATAGAAAACTACAAAGTATTTCCAATGGAAATTAAGAAAAACCTAAATAAATGGAAGGAAATTCCATATTCATGGACTGGGAGACTAAATAATGTCAAGATGTCAATTCTACCCAAAGTGATTTACAGATTCAGCCCAATCCCAATCAAAATAACAACAACCTTCTTTGCAGAAATGGAAAAGCCAATCATCAAATTTATATGGAAGGATAAGGGACCTGAATAACCAACATCACCTTGAAAAAGAAAGTTGGAAAACTTAAAATTTCCCGATTTTAAAAATTACAAAGGACAAATATTTTGTGGTCTCATTTATTTAAGATATTAGTTTATGGAAATTCAAAGAGTCCGAAACTAGAATATAGGTAACCAGGAGTTGGGGTAGGAAATGGAGAGTTAATACTTAATGGGTACCAAATTTCTGTTTGAGGGTGATGGGCAGTTCTTGGTATTGGAGGGTGTAATGGTAGCAACAACATTGTGAATGGGGTGGCAGACTTGGCCCAGTGGTTAGGGCATCCGTCTACCACATGGGAGGTCCAAGGTTCAAACCCTGGGCCTCCTTGACCTGTGTGCAGCTGGCCCATGAGCAGTGCTGATGTGCACAAGGAGTGCCCTGCCACGCAGGGGTGTCCCCGCTTAGGGGAGACCCATGCACAAGGAGTGTTCCCCATAAGGAGAGTCGTTCAGCACGAAAGAAAATGCAGCCTGCCCAGGAATGGTGCCGCACACACAGAGAGCTGACACAGCAAGATGATGCAAAAAAAAAGAAACACAGATTCCCATGCCACTGTAAACAACAGAAGCGGACAAAGACTACAATGCAGCAAATAGACACAGAGAACAGACAACCAGGGTACGGGGGGAGGGGAGAGAAATAAATCAATCTTTAAAAAAAAAAAAAAGAAGAACATTGTGAATGTATTTAACACCACTGAATTATATATTTGAATTTTGTTAAAGGGGAAATTTTAGGTTATATATATATGTTACTAGAATACAAATTTATAAAGCCATAGAATTATACAACACAGTGAACCTTAATGTAAACTATGAACTATAGTTAACAGTATAACTATAATATATAGTTTCATGAATTGAAACGAAGATACCACACTAATGCAAAATGTTAATGGGGAAAACCATGCATAGATGGGCGGGCAATATATGGGAACTATGTATTTTCTGCATGATTTTTCTGTAAAGCTACAGCTTATCTAATAAAAAATTTTTTTCTAATTGTTCAGCCTTAGAAGAATACTCAAAGCAGAGCATTTAGACTATATTTTAAACACTAAGATACTGGCAGTGCCCCAAAGTAAATGAGTAGGTGAACAAAGCACATGCCAGATTTTATAAATGCTTACAGCTCCAAATCTAATGGATAGTGAAAAGAGATATTTTACAACAATGATTTGGCTGAAGGATTAATCAACTAAATGTCATAATAAAATATTGTATGTCAAAAATTCAATCCAGAGGTGCATTCCCTCCTTATTAGGAGTATCAGATTTTAGAAGTCTGTTACTTGTTTCATGAAAATTGTGCTACTGTCAAAATAGTGCTCAGAGTATTCCAGCTATAATTACTTTCACTGCACAAAAATTAAATTTTCATATAAAGTTATAACTTTTTTTCTTTCTAAATCACAATGTATCATATTTACTTTTGGTGACATTAGACCATCAGATACTATAGCTAAATAAAAGAAACATTTTTTTTTTTAAATTTATTTATTTATTTCTCTCCCCTCTTCCCCCACCCCGGTTGTCTGTTCTCTGTATCTATTTGCTGCATCTTCTTTGTCTGCTTCTGTTGTTGTCAGCAGCAGGGGAATCTGTGTTTCTTTTTGTTGCGTTATCTTGTGTCAGCTCTCCGTGTGTGAGGTGCCTTTCCTGGGTAGGCTGCACTTTCTTTAGCGCTAGATGGCTCTCCTTATGGGGGCGCACTCCTTGTGCGTGGGGCTCCCCTATGCGGGGGACACCCCTGCGTGGCAGGGCAATCCTTGTGCGCATCAGCACTGTGCATGGGCCAATTGCACACGGGTCAAGGAGGCCCGGGGCTTGAACCGCGGCCCTACCATGTGGTAGACGGATGCCCTAACCACTGGGCCAAGTCCGCCGCCTAAAAGAAACATTTTTATATTCAAGAGGAAAATATTTAGTTTTGGAAAAATTTAAGCAATATGTTGATAGAAATTACTAGGAAACAGACTTCCCTGAGTATTCATTTCAATAAATCTGATATTCCATTTCAGCTCTGACTTCCAAAGAACAGTAAAGATTTAAACAAGCAACTTAGCATTTTTAATATTCTAGTTTTATTTGAATATCCATTTCAAATATCAATATAGCAAGAAATACAAAAGTTCTCAGTCTAGCCTTTCTTGAACATGCCAACTTGATAAATTTTCTCCTTATGTATATATACACAAAAGATTCTAAAGTTTAAAATTAACTTGGCCAACCAAAAATTGCATTCCATATTTTAATGCATTATATATGAGAACGAGATTCATCTCAGATTGAAGACTCTGTCAAGTGTAAAATATTTCATCCATTACATTCAATCACTGCAGTTAAATACTTAACTTCCTTAAATAGAAGTTCCCATGTGGGAAAGAGACATCTAAATAGTTTGAGAGTTTATGCCTTTGACATTAGGACTCCCTCAGGAAATGTCAACAGTGTTTTATCATCTTTCTCTCACTTTCTTATTCATACCATTCTTTGTTGCTTGTTTTATTTTGAAGTTTATCACAGTACTTTTTCTCCTAGTCGTTAGCACACTGAATTTGCAAATTACTTAAGTCATGTTCACCTCCCCTCCCTGCCCCAACACTTACTCAGTGTTCTTACCATTCCTTCTGGTATCTTTACCTTACATAACCTTCAATATCCCCAGATTGACTGAAATATTCCCTCTATTTATTAAGGATAATTGCTGATTAAGCATTTATGCAGTTACCTCAAAGAAATCTGATTTTAACAGCTGTATTACTGCTTCAAAAAAGAATGATCATGATATAAATGTCACAAAGTAAAGGCTCACCATCTTATATTACTTGGATATGCAGAGCATTTTTTATATCATAGCAAATAAATTCCAGACTCCAAGCTGTGAGCATATCCACCACCTCACTGAACAGGAAAAATTCCCTAGTCTATTCCCAATTAGAGGCCCAAGGTCCTTGGGAGATGTTGGGCTGCCCCTGCTATCCCAGGGACATCTGAATACTTCTTTATAACTTAGGTAGGGGATAGGAGGGAAAGAAGCATATGTCAAGGCAAGGACTTATTCTCTTTTAAAATGATCTAGGAAACCCTGATAATTAGACAACATCTTCAATGCAAAGAGGAAGCTGGAGTATGGATCACATTATAATCACATGTCAGTGGGGAAGTATTTCAAAGATTGCTACTGTTTTAGTTTACCAAAAGCTGCCAATGCCACATACTAGAAATGGGTTGGTTTTTATAATGGGAATTTTATTAGGCTAAAAGCCTACAGTTCCAAGACTGTGAAAATGTCCAAATCAAGGCATCATCTGAGATGTTTTCTCACCAAAGGTCAGTTTCTAGCAGATCCTGGAGTCCTGCCAAGTAGTGAGGCAAAATGGTGGGTCTGACAGTCTCTCTCTGCTTTCACCTCAGCTCAGCTATGGGTAGTCAGGCATCTCTCCCTGGGCCTCATCTCCTTGAGTCTCTTGGGACTTTTTAGTCTTTATGCAGCTGAAGCCTAACCTGGAGTCCTCTCTCTTACATGGCAGAATTCCCTTTCTCTGTATCTCTTCTTTCTCTCTGTGTGTTCTCAATTTTATGTAAGACCCAGTCAGAGTGTGGAGACCCAGTCTGGGTCACAATGCACCGATGTAGTCCAATTGAAACTCTAAAGCAATCTAACCAAGTGATCTAATCAAAGGTCCTTTAACTGACTTTAAAACAATCAAAGGACCCCACACCTAGAGGAATGGATTAGTTCAAGAACATAATCTTTTCTGGGATTCACAAAATCCAAATTTTCACAACCACTTCATTACAAGTTCTGTTAAACTTCTTAAAATTCCCTGAGGTGTTCTCTAGTTTTTGTAATTGTTTGCTTTAAATATAATCTCCTGCTCCTTGAGGTGAATAAGGATGCATCTGGTTGAAAATCCCAGCATTTCAAGGTTAGCAAATGTTTCTTCTATGTTGTTAAAATAAAAACCAGGAAAAGGAGATCAAGAAGAAATTCATGTGAAAAATAGCCCCCAGTGTTCTTTTGTAAAAGCACACAGACTTAACTACTAATGTTTTCAGAATCTAAAAAGGAGGAGAATAAAACTTTTTCTGAAATTCCCCAGGCCCTAGAATATTGGCTGTCAATATACCATTTTTGAAATAATGAATATGTGAAATAATGAAAATATATGTCAATCAAATAAATTTAATAGGTAAATATCAAATTACTTCTAGGGAAAATTCAGTCATAGGTAATAAAGAATTTAAAATAAAAAGATATAATTTTCACCAAATGGAAAAATTCAGAATTAATCCTACTTATCAAATCTGTTATGCAAACCAAGCAATTGAAATATGTGTTTTAACCCTATACAGTTTAAAAGGCTTCTTTCACTGACAATTCAAAGGGCTCTGGGCCAATGGAACTAAGTAACTTGGCAAAACCATGAACAAATTTCAGAAATCTTTTCAAATTAGAGATGCAATGATGCATGGAACTGAAATACATAAGGACAAATACATCCTAATCAAGTGGGAATAAAGAGGAGCTAGGAAAAAAGAATGGAGCCAAAAGTCCTATGAAAGTGAGTAACAGTTTGGAAACTTCAATACTTAAGTCACAATAAAATCAAACTGAAACAGACTTAAACACAGAGAAATATATAGCTTGTATATGTGGTGTCCCAAGTTAGAACAGACCTCAGAGTTGATTAAATCCACTGGCTCTGATGCCATGTCCCTGAGATTCTCTGGATTCTGCTCTCCACCCTTGATGGCTTGTCTCTACCTCATGCTGAAAGCTTGATGGCTGCAAAGGTTTTGAGCCTCAACCAGAATAAAATTCAGAGGAAATGTCCCCCACAAGATGAAAAAGAACTTTCTCAGAAAGCCTCAGCAAAACTCTCGCTAAGCATCTTTGGTACAGACTAAATCACATGACCATTTTTGAAGCAAACACTGTCAAGGGGAGCTGGATCTGAGATGAAGGATCAGACTCATCCCTGGAGGTGGATGGTCATATAGACTAATCTACCTCCCTTCATATGGGCTTCATTCTGAAGGGAGAAATACAAGGAAAAAAACTGGAGTTCTCCTAGGAAGGAAAAAGATGAGAATGGATAGTAGGTGAGCAAATAGCACTGTCCCACAGTAGGCTACATAGGCCAACCCTGTAATCCTATATTGAAATACATAACCCACAGACCAATAGTTGGCTTTTAGAGGTCAATTCAAACTTCTAACTGAAAAGAATCCCTAGCAAATGTTTGCTCAACTACTGCTTAAATATTCTCAATTACTAAGAGTTCATGCTTTACAAAGCATTTTGTGCTTCACTGAAGAGCTATTCATTATATTACAATAAGTTGAAATATACTGCCTTGAAACTCGCATCCATTGACCAAACTTCTTGGAACAGTAAATGGATTTATTCCTTCTTTTCTACAAACATTCCAATATTTGTGGATACTTATCAGGTTCCCTCTGAACCTGCTCATTTAAAGTGTAGTCCCAGGCTCTTTAGTCTTAGCAATATTAGATAATTCCATTTTTAAATAAACCCCAACCAAGATGTTTATAAAGTTTCCATTTAAAAGGTGGCATAGTTAAAATATCATATTATACAATCATGGTAGGTTCATTTCAAGCCAGTATTTATTTCAAACTGGTACAGAGTAAAAACATTAAATCAGCAGTCTAGAAAAATCAAGTTCTAATCCTATTATCAATTAAAATGAGATTCTTCAACTTGATACACATAACTGCATATTTAAGATGGCTAGGCTATTAGAATCATCTCAAATCATGTTTTGTAGTCTTTCTGGTTTATAGTTAAGTATTGTGTAAATATGTGTTTTATTTTTATATTTTGAGTTAAGATTATTAAAGATATTGTGCCTGAGCAGGCTTCTATGCTACTTTACTCCTCTGACTAAAGTCTACGCAAAGAGACTCTCTTCTTTATTGCCAAGGAAATGTCACTTGATCCTTCAAAATACACTGATAACATAAAAAAAATAAAAACTAAAAAGATACCTTAAGTTAAAGCAATAAATATAAACTTCGGTAATCCTGTCTAAATTCTGTAAGTGAAGCTTCTATTCCTTTATTTTAAAACAGAAAGTTATATACTTATAGAATTTTTTAAAGGTACAATTTAAAGGCCTAGGTTTCAAAAAACCATCTACTTTATTTAGTAAATACAAATTTATTTAAAAGCTTTATATGGAATTTAGAAGAAGTACCTCAATACAAGTAGTCTGATTCCAAGAACAAACCCTCAAAAAAGTCCATTTGATACACAATGTAACTAATGAATAATATAAAGAGAATCTGAGCCCCTGGAAAAATAATTATCACAGTAAAAATTAATTAAATTAATTAAAAGTAATGGTACATGGCTAGTCCCAGTAAATTACTGAAAAGCAAAGTGCTCTTGGTGACACTCTCAGGGGTCACTTGTCAGTACAGAGCAGTATCCCTGTTGTTGGCCTCCCGTCAACCCCTTAAATCTGTGCTCCCAGGTATTCAGCTCCTTCACTTTCAATAACTTCCTACATTCTTTCTTGAGATTTCTTCAATCCCAATTCCCTCAAGGAAGCACCTGGCCCCTTCCCATTTTTAGAAACAATGATTAAGCAGAAGAACTAGGTATTATCACACATACATGGATGATATCAAAGTTCGGGATCATGGGAAGCCCCGGGGAACTGCTATTGTACTATAGTTAATGCAGTTCTTGCTTGTTTGCATGTGGAAGCTCTGATAACTCTTTCTTCTTACCCTTTAAATTCCTAAGCATAAATTCAAACCTCCTCCTTTCAGTTTCCTACTTCTTGACTGGTTATAGAGGTTCCTTCTATCCTGAACACCTCATTATACGACAAAAAAAGAAGAGCGTCCTTTTGACCTATCCAGCCCCTTCCTTCCAAACCTGTCTTACACCCTTCTTCATGACCTTGCAGTGTTCTTATACCATCGGAAGTGCCTCATGGGCTACATGAAAATACTTAACTACCTCAGGACCACTGCTAGAAGGTATAACAACAGAAGAGCTATGTTTACTTGTTACCTGATATTTCAAAGTGTTACCACATACTTTATGTCATTTGATCCTCCTACTAATTCAGTGCGTTGGGTAGGACAGGAATAGTTGATCTCATAAATGAGAGAAGTGAGGTTCAGAGAAATTAGAATAAACAGAAAAACCTGAACTCAAACTGCCAAAGCCCAGTGCTCTGCCACATAATATTCTACTATATTACTTCAGTGAAGCTGATTTAGGCTACATATGTGAGGGGGAAACAGACTAAATCAATGCACACTAGTATTAATGAAGGAATACTCAATCTGCACACAGAGGCAACTGCATTTTTTTAGAGAATGTTTTATAAACTAAGTAGCTTTCTTTTAGGGATAATTTCAGATATTATAATGAAAGTGCAAGTCATAAGTAATAAGTAAAAAAAAGATATATTGAAAAAATAATAGTAATAATAGTTCCATACTTCTTAGATATGCCCATACAAACCTCTTCTAAGGAAGTTAATGTGTGAGAGAAAATGGGCAGAATGGGGTCCAATAAAATAACATGTTGCTAAAGGCACACAGTAATGTCAAAATGTTCATTGATTTTTTTTTTAAGAAATTACATTTGTAGCTCTAAGTAAAGCATTACTGCAATCTCAAATTTTATTGGCTTTTCCACTTAAACCAAACTTACACACTTATAGCACTTTCTGCTGTTTTATTCTTCATTGTACTCAAATGCCTAGCTAAATTAACAGCACCACTAAGATTGAAAATCTCTTTTCCTTCCAACATGTGATGACATCGTCATGTCATAGATGTTCACAAACATGCACATGCACATTCAGGGAAGGCAAACACACACGCATAAGCTATAGTTGCCAACCAACTAAACTGCAGAAGGCACCAGGGAGAATGTACTTGACATCACCATCATCAGGATTAAATTGGTTTAAGTTCCTATCTCCCAACACCATTTATCTTTGCCATGGTAAGGTCACAAAGGCATTGATTCCAAAGTGCTCCTCTGGGGTAGAAACATGTTCACAAACTGATTCCTAATGAAATATTAAAAGAAACAACATAGTTCACTGGGATAAAAAGACAATTAGAAACCCTGAGCGCTAGTTCCAGCTCTATCACTAAAGTCAAACAAGTCTATTAAACACCCAACTACAGGTAAGAAGTCCAAGTGTTTTTTTAAAAAAAAATTGTTTTAGAAGACCATCCAAATCCTGAAAGAGTATACAAGACATTTGGAGAGACAAAACTAAGACTAAAAGTTTAAACTTCTTAAGAAGCATTTCAAGATGGTAATTGGTATGTGTTACCAGGCAAAACATTATTTTTAAAAATTCAATGATTTGTATATAAGTTCAGAAGACAATAGAATTCACGGGATTGGGATCAACTGACAAAAAAAAAAAAAAAATACAATTTGACCTGGATTTTAAATATCAACAAGAACTGAGTAGTAGGAATAAATTCATTATTTACATGTATATAATGCTTTATTGTTTCCTTTGTATTTTCACACAGTTTCTCACAACTCTTCCAATGACACTATGAGAAACATATCATTTATCATTCCTTTATGTGAAAACAGGAGTTCAGAGTGGTTAAGTGGATTACTCAAAGCTTCAAAACATTCATTCATTTCATTTTAGAACTCTGAGCAGCTATGAAGTGCCAGGAGCTGCTACAAGCTCTGAAGATACAGCAGTCAGCAAAACGAAGACTCTCTTCTCACGAAGCTTATGTTCTTTAAAATACAACAACAGAATCCTGGATAGGCAGAGGGTAGGGACAAGGACACACCAGATACAAAGAATATTAAGAAAAAAGCTACGGAGCAACAAAGCACATGAAACAAAGAGAACAGCCAAAAGAGTAGTTTTGTTACCAGTGAGGTCTGAGTAGGTTGAGTTTGAGATAGTATGAGGACATTCTGAGGGCTTTTAATACATGACTATGAAGTTTGGACTGGATTCAGTGGTCATGGGAAGGAATGGTATGATTTAAAGCAATACTTTAGGAATAATGTAATCAACAATAATAGTATGGTAATTATAATAGCAGTTAACACTTATTGATGACTTTCCATAAGCCAGGTACTTTCCTAAACACTCTACATGTGTTAACTTATAAAATTAGCACCATCAGTAGCTCCAATTATCTGTGAGAAAACTGTGGTACAGAAAAGTTAAGTAATTCACCCAAGGCCACAGAGCTTGCAGAGCCAAGAAATAGACTTTGTTCAGAATCCAAGCTCTTAACCACTCTGTTTATACTCACCACATAGACTCACTGAAGAGTTAGGAGAATGCTAAAGGCAAAGAGGCTAATTCCTGATCAATTTTAGTAGCCCAAATCTGAAATTTTGTTCATTTAAATTTGGTAGCTGTGGAAAAGGAAAGCACAAAACAGGTACACGAGGAAGGAAGGAACTGGCAAAAATTAAAAAGACTGATAATATAGGTTATTTGGAAAAAGTATAAGAAAACAGAAATTTTCATTATACCACTGGTATAAACAGAAGCTGGGGTAACCTTTTTTGGGAAAAGCCTCAAAATTCCAATCACAATGTTATATTTTATACTGCACGAATAATTACAAAAATTTGTGTATAGCTCTTCCACTGCCAGTCCGGCTCCATATAACACACCACCACCAGTGCTACAGTGACTTGGTCTGGGCACCAGCACTCCCTTCCAACAACTCCATAAAATAAAACAAATAAAATAGGTGCTTCACTCTGCAAATGAGGTTCTAGTGGCAATATGAGGCCTCAAAAATAAAAGGTCCTGAATTAATAGTCTAATTTAGCAATCCTTGCAAAAGATCACAACACACCTCATAAATTGTTGAAATACACATTAAAAAAGTTACACACTTCTTCACTGCCACCCATTAAACTATTAGCTAGTTAATAGGAAGATGGGAAGAAGTCTAAACAAAAAAAGAGTTTTATTAATGCAAAGAATTTGCTTTAGTCCTTCTAAGAAGAACCACAAAAAGCATGAAGAAATAACAAAGAGTTGAAACGTGAATCCCTGGATTTTCTATCTTGTCTGAATCTGTGAGTTATATTAAAAATACAGTGAAAATTACTTTAGAGTAAAGTACTAACACTTTATCACGTACCTGTTAGCTGGTTTCTAGATAGCTATGGACTCCACTAGAGGGCAACAGAGTGTGCATAGAAAGCAATTTGGGCTTAAGGACAGAGCATCTTGTTTTAGGTTACTAGTTCATTCACTGTGCAAACCAGTCCCCATTTTAAGATGGCAGCAGTTCCCTGAATATTTATTATACTACCAAACAATATTTTCTGATAAATGGATTCTCAAAGCTAATATTAATCACATTGTCATTTTTATTTCTCAATATATTAATCTAAATGTGTTGTTGTAATAAAGTATTTAAATAATAACATTTAAACAAGTATGTTTCATAAAAACAGTTAAAATGTACTGTAATATAGTTTCTTTGATGTTTCAATGTTTCAATTTAAACATTTAATGGTTAAATGTTTACCAACACAGATAAAGCGCATGACAATATTATCATAACTTCTGATTTTAAGTACAGTAACATCTGAAAGCTTACTATGTATCCTATTTAAATTTTTATATAATTGCTGCAGTAACTCTATAAGAGCTAATATTATATCCATTTTACCATCGGAGAAATTCAAGCTAACTGGTTAAGAAAACTTGCCCATGGACACAAATAATAAAGGATAAAACTAAGTTGAAACTGTAATAATTAAGTACGAGTATCAGTACATGTGACCCAGGAGGCTAGTCCACTCTCATCGGAGGCCATGAGAATCACTGACATCTACAAACTATGATGGTCAAAGCTTAGTCAAAGATAGAGATCATTCTCCATTGTACTTTACCGCATAATATGGATTTTCTTTTGTATATTTAATAAAACCAAGGCAGTAATCCCACATTGCCATATTACAGTTGTCTTCTACAACCAAGCCAAAAAATGATGACAATTAACAATTAGGAAAACAATTAGATTTCAATACTCAGGTTCTCACTCATAAAAAGAATCAGTGAGCAAACACGAAGCTTTGCTGGGGCTTACTAAACATCACTCCTCCAGACTTCTTATGGCTTTACATATTGCAATAAGAAACTGATAAATGAACATTGCATAGCTCTTTTGGCTATGACATTGAGAGAATTTTTACACAATACAATACAACAGCATAACTACTCAGAATTTTAACATTCAAAGTCCAGGAGTATGAAGGATCATACAATGGATTGAGAAAGAATTTGTGGTGGACTTTGGAAGAAATGCAAAGAATAATTAACTTATCTGAAGTTTATTTCCCTTGTCCAACAGGATCTTAAATCCCAGTTAGTATTAAACTTGAAAAAGCTGAAATCAGTTAAAAAGTTTAAAATAGTGTAAGAAACAGTCCATTAGTTTCCTATTACTACTGTAACAAATTATTAAAGCAACACAAATTACCCTACATTAATTTTAGCCCATTAGTCTCAATGGGCTAAAATCAAAGGTTTAGTAGGGCGGCATTTCTTCTGGAAGCTCTAGGGTAAAATCCATTTCCTTGACCTTCCCACCTTCTAGAGGCTGCCCATATTCCTTGGCTGATGGCACCTTCCTCTACCTTCAAAGCCAGCAATGGCCAGTTGAGTCTCTCTCACATGGTACCTCTCTACCACAGGCTCTTATGCCTTCCTCTTTCACTTATAAGAATCTTTGTGATAACACTGGGTCCACCCAGATAACCCAGGATAATCTCTCCAATTTAAGATCCTTATGTGCAGCAGCAAAGACCATTTTGCCATGTACCATAACACATTCAGAGATTCCAGACATTAGGATGCAGACAGCTTGGGGGCCATCATTCTGCCTGCTACAGGTAGCACAGTCTGTGATTTGTGCATGTGCTACAGTTCATCTGGGAAATCATTGTTGAAATACAGGATTTATTTTCCCTTGAAACTGCATACTATAGTGAGACTACAAGTGTAGTCTCTAAAGCTGATTGGAATTAAACTGTACCTGAATTGAGTAATCTGGGGGAAAGAAGGGGATAGAAGAGGAAACGACATAAAACCTTTGTAATGAATTACATGTAGGCAGCTGGCAAATAGAGCTGAAGTTAACTAAATATATATAGTTATACATACACACACATACACACTAATATATACTAATTCTGAAGAAATTTTGTTTTATTCTATAGTTCTACCATTTTCTTACCAATGGTAATGACTGTGTAAAAAAGAAAATTAAGGGAAATGGATGTGGCTCAAGCAGTTGGGCTCCCACATACCATATAGGAGGTCCAGGGTTTGATGCCCAGGGCCTCCTAGTGAAGGCAAGCTGGCCCGTGCACCAAACTGGCCCACACAGAATGCCACCCTGCACAGGAGTGCTGCCCCATGCAGGCATGCTGGCCAACGCAGAGAGCTGGCGCAGCAAGATGACACAAGAGCACACAGGAGAGAAAATAAGAAGACACAGCAGAACAGGGAGCTGAGGTGATGCAAGAGAATGATTGCCTCTCTCCCACTCCAGAAGGTTCCAGGATCAGTTTCTGGGGCTACCTAATGAGAATACAAGCAGACACAGAAAGAATGCACAGCGAATGGACACTAGGAGCAGACAATGGTGTTGGGGGTGGGGGGGAGGATAAATAAATAAACCTCTAAAAAAAAGAAAATTCATGTTTATTTAAGATCGATGAAATTTCATAATTAGAAATTAAAGATACAAACAACCAACACACTGCATCACACACTGTAGAACAAAGCATGAAAATTTAACATCTGGGTTTCAGAGTCTAATGTTTGACCTGGGCAAGGTTCTTATAATTTCTGTGGCTGGTCTAGGGAAAGTAATAGCTCCAGCGTATAGGGTTGTACCAAATCAAGTAGAATATGTAAGTGCCAAAGCTACTCTGGGCCACTGCTAGTGCTCAATAAATGCTAAGTACTTTCCTTTGAGTGAACTAAGTCAGTAAGCTTGGGTACCCACAGACGAGACATTCGTGTAAAGTTTAGATATTTCCTTGATTTGTCAGAATGAAATATGAAACTGAAGAATTTTGAAAATGACCATCACTATTGGAGAATTACTAAGTTTTTTTACATTTTACATAAATACCGGTTATAAGATGCAAAATTCCAAAGCTACTCCAATAATATTTTGACTAACCACAGGACAGAAATATTGAAACAGTGAAAACTCACTTCTCCTGTGAAAGGGCTCTAAGAGGTATGCAAATTTTAAAACAACACAACATAAAACATTCCTAAAGAGACACTATTTATGCACCAAGCACTGAGTTCGACAAAGAAAAAACAAAGGTATTAAGATCTGAGATAAACCATTGTAGGCCCCAGAAGGTGTGAGAAGTCATTTCTTTAGAAAGCTGACTAAATCCCATTAGACCCTTCTGATTTTAAGTTCAGCATCATTTAAGCTCTAATTTCAGCTTTTACTTAGGTATCCTGGATTGCTTTTCCATATAGCCTGCACTGCTTTCTAAGTTTTTCTATTTTGTTTCTACCTCCTAGTCTGTAGCTCTTCTTTTTAAAGAAAGCTCCAATGAGTTCCAGTTTAGTCAATGGTCCCTCATTGCTATTTCTTACCTCTAGTTTACTTTCCCAGGAACTGAGGTATGTGAGTGTTAGCACAAAGATTATGTACATCCCCCCCATGGTTGCCTGTTTGGGCTTGCTTCTGATCTGTATTCTAAATGCAAGAAGTTGTGTAGGCAGCCAATTTGCAAATAGGTGAATTTTCATTTCCTCTAAGTTCAACACTGCCCCAAATGACCTTGGATGAGATTGATATGCCACTTAAAAAAATCAGAGGCATCATTTATAATTACTTTTTATTCTAAACTGACATAAAATAAGGTAAAATGAAATCTGGCAGAACTGTCTTTTCACAGTAGACATACAGACTATAAAGAAATCATAAGACTAAAGAGGAAATGTCACAGAAATAAGTAATATACTCTTTTTCACTTACTTATTTTCAAAAAGGAAGAAATGGGAGTGCAGTTTTTCTCTGGTAACATCAAAAGTGTAAATTCTCATCAATTGCAGAACAACTTCAAGTAGAAGCATTAACGTGCTTAAGGGAATGGTTAAAGCTGTACCCAAACAATACTAATCTTTTTAGTATTTCAACTGGTTATCTCACTTTTTACCTTATTTAAGTAACTGATAAAGTCCCAACAAAATAGAGATTATATGTATTAAATCTGTTTCCATGTCTAATAAATTGATTACAGTTAAAAAGTGTGCTGCTGAGATAGTTAAAAAGAATTTTCTAAAAAGAAAAATTCTATGGAACAAATTATTTCCCTGGGCTCTACTAAAGCAACCATCCTTTTTAACAAGGTCTGTGGACAAAGCTGTTAGACATTTCCTTTTTGCCTTTTATAAACATGCCACATTTTGGCTTTTTTATTTTAACACTGGACACTGTAGCAGTTAGGCATTATTTATGAATTCCAAAAATAGATATTGAATTATGTCTCTGAACTGGTCTGGGCATATTAGATTGTATTGGATTCACAGGTTCACTTTTACTTGATTAAGCAATGATTTAGGTTTGATTGGGCCACGTCAGTAGGAGAAAATGACAAGACACAGGAGTTAGCTCGACTTTTGAGCTGGAGCTCAGAAAGTAAGCACACAGAGGAGCAAAGCAGCTGAGCCCAGACAGAATCAAGCCCTGGGAAAAGAGACAGAGCCAGTTGTCTGACAGTCTATAGCTGGCCTTGTGGAGAGAAACAAGTCCCGGGAAGAGAGGAACCCAGGAAGCCTGAACTCCTGTAGATGTCGACAGCCAACTTGCTCCAACACATGGCAAAAGACTTTGGTGAGGGAAGTAACTTATGCTTTATGGCCTGGTAACTGTAAGCATCTACCTCAAATAAATACCCTTTATAAAAGCCAACAGATTTTTGGTATTTTGTATCAGCATTCCTTTGGCTGACTAATACAGACACCAATAAAATTTGAAACAGAAACTACCTTCTTCATTAATAAACAACCCAAATACCTATACTATTACAAGGTAAGAAAATGGTCCAAGAAAAAAAGCAGAAAGTGAAATGGGAAAACAAGTGAAAGTCCTCATAATGATTTCTAGAGGAAAATATTATTTACTGTGGGGCCAACCAAATAAACAAAATATGCTTTAAAATCACATACAGCCAGAGTCAACTCTAGAGTTAAGTAAAGCTTTCTTTTTCCCTCATTAATTCAGTTAGTATTTTTAAGAGCTAAATTTGTGCAAAATATTGTACCAGATGCTTGTAAAACAAACACGAAAGAAATAAAAATCCCCAGGTCTATGTCCTCTAGGAACTTACATTCTAGTTGGGGAGACAAGTACCTTATAAAAAGGCTGATTAAAATGCAAAGCAAGTCAGAATTGATTTCCTTCAGAAAATAAGAAAAATAAATATATAACATGTCTGCAAAG